>NC_086100.1:136955753-138205753 GCF_963921235.1 Mobula hypostoma | reverse complement strand
TCCACACATTTTAATTTTCAACTCAAGTTATTATGCAAGACCAACACTAACCTAAGACAGATGTAGAATGTATTATAAAGCTAAGGAATAATTACATATTCTGTATTACTCCCAACCTTCATTTGCTGCATCTCTTTGTAAGATTGTGTGATTAAATTATGCAATTTACTGATGTCTAATCTCTCCTGTATATTATTTCAAATTTGTATGAACTACCCAATCATCAGGAGCTGTGACAATGAGAAGCTGTCTCTGTGGACAGACAAGTGTATCTTCAGCATCTCTCCTCATGAGACTTTAAGTATTTTAGTATTGTAAAAGATAAAAAGATTAATAGGCACATACAAATCACAAAGCTGCTTTAATTCCTAGTCAAGAAACAATATGTGTACAAGCAATTATAGCATATTTCACCTTACCTCAAATTAATTTCTTATGATAAAGAATATATTTAAAATGTCTACTTTTAGATACCTACTGATTCCCGAGGCTATCTTCCCACCCTGTCTCCTGTAAAAGTGCTACACTCTTTTCTCAGTTCCTTTGTCTCCTCTGCATCTTTGCCCAGGATGAGTCTTTCCTTTCAGGACACCTGAGATGTCCTCCTTCAGAGAATGAGGCTTACCTTCCTCCATTGTTGATGTGGCCCTCACCTACATCTCCTCTATTTCACGGACAGCTGTGCTTACTCCATTTTCCCGCTGATGAAACAGGGATAGAGTTTCTCTTGTTCTCACCTACAAATCCATCAGCCTCTTCATCCAATGCATCATTCTCCACAACTTCCGCCATCTTCAATGGGATCCTACCGCAAAGCAACCCCCCACCCCTGCTTTCCGCAGGGATCACTCCCTCCATGATTCCCTTCTCCATTTGTCCCTCCCCAGTAATTTCCCTCCTGCAAATGAGAGAAGTGCCAATTCTGCCCTTTCACCTCTCCCCTCATCTCCATTCAGGGCCTCAAACAATCCTTCTCGGCGAATTAACACTTCACCTTCAAATCTGTTGGGGTCATCAAGTGTATCAGGTGCTCCCGATGTGACCTCCTCTACATTGGTGAGACCCAATGTAAATTGGGAGACACAAGAAAATCTGCAGATGCTGAAAATCCAAAGCAACACACACAAAATGCTGGAGGAACTCAGCAGGTCAGGCAGCATCTATGGAGATGAATAAATGTTTTGGGCTGAGAGCTTTCTTCAGGGCTGATAAGGAAGGGGGAAGATGCCAGAATGAAAAGGTAGGGGGAGGGGATAGGTGAAGCTCGGTGGGTAGGAAAGGCAAAGGGCTGGGGAAGAAGGAATCTGATAGGAGAGGAGAGTGGACCATTGGAGAAAGAGAAAGAGGTGAGAAGAGGGAAGCAGCCAGAGTGGGGAATACAATATCCTAGCCAATATATTTTCCACTCAGATATGTACATAAGGATTGTGAACTTGGTCCAACTTGCATTTATTAATATTTGATTTTGAATGAGAAGGGTAAAATTAAATACTCCATAAATTGAATTATCCTTAGGAAAATTAGGTACAGCCTCAGTCCTCAGTGGTGAATCCAAGCTACTGTACTTGTATTGATCAGTTATTGTAAATGGTTCATTGTGAAACTTTACCTTAACACATAGCAAAAAGTGAAATTATATTTTGCCTTGATTTCACTTTGTGTGCTAATTTTCTTTTGGTGTACCACAATCACTGTTTTGTAGCATGACCGTTGAACTTTTTAGCTTTGGGCATTAATTCTGAAGATTAAAATGCGGTAGCCATGTATTCTGATTGTTTTTAACCCGGCCACTAGGTGGTGCATCATTGCAATTTAATCAGCTCAATGGAGACTACTGCTCAAGTCATTTAGCCATTCCCATGTATACCGCCAAAGGAACTAACGTTCCTCTTGTCCAAGTCACACAACACAGTACATATGACTCACACACATAACACATAAGGTAATAAGCGTCATTAGGTCGCATCTGAAATTTCCAGTTGGCGGAGGATTTCCCTCCACGTCGCTCTGTCCCGACACTTGTCGTTAACGTCGTCGTTTTGATCCATTATTGAGACTGACATATTGGGAAATCATGTACTTGGCAGGTCACAGCAGTGGTTGACCTTTGCCTTCTGCCGGGTGAGTTTAAAGCGATCACCACCTCTCTTCTTGGTAGGTCATCTCCTTGAAAAGCAAACAATGTCTTCCAAGGTTGTAGCTCTTCCGCTTTGCCCACCAGTCTCCTGCTGGGTCTGCCGTTGGCCATTGCTCGTAACCCCAAGCAAAGGACCCTTACCAGGTGCTACCAGCCGGGTCAGCTGGTCCTGGGGAAGGGTTGACCACACCCTTAGGCCAACTTATGGCCCTGCTACCCACAAGGAAATATTACCACAAATAAATTAACAAATAATAAGGTGCATATATGATGCGTTAAAAAGGTAAATAGTATAACACTTCTGTCGCTTTATACATGATGAGACCTGGGTGGTGGCAGGGAGTTCAGTGGTGGGGGAAGAAGCTAAGATTCTGAAGCTGGCAAGCGACTCAGAATCTTAGCCTCAACATTATTCTCATGACTGGAGCAGTTGATTAATCATTAAAGATTATCTGTAAAGGTTGATTGGTTACCTTTTAAATTATGCAGTATCTCACATTAAGATAGCTCGCTGTCTAGCCACTGTTTTCAAGTTATGAAATGGTAGGGGAGCCAGCTGTTTCCCTGTGGAGTGTAGATGTCCCACTGGACCAACAGACAGGCATGTAAGAAGAGCAAGTGGCAATTTCTGAACCAGTCCGCACATTTAAATAGCCGAGACAGATAACGCAGCAAAAAAATTGAACTGCATTGTTCTATTCTGTGACTCCTTATATTGATGCTTCAAAACATGATTCCACTCCCCTCCTGTTTATTTATTTATGTTTCGTTCATGCAGTCAACTAAAGCTTCAGCCAATACAAACTGAGGACCTAGCAGGAAATCGCCCAATGGGGCTCCTGCTGCCTAATAATTTCATGGAAGCAGCTGAACACAGGAAAATATCCTTGTGCTGGTAATAGCATTTTTACAGGAGACGGGGTTGGAAGAGATAGCATCAAGATAGCCTTGGGAATCGATAAGTTTATAAAAATATTATTTGGCCGGTTGACTGTGTCTGTACTAAACATTTTAACTATATTCTTTATATCCC
Organism: Mobula hypostoma; assembly: GCF_963921235.1. Taxonomy (NCBI): domain Eukaryota; kingdom Metazoa; phylum Chordata; class Chondrichthyes; order Myliobatiformes; family Myliobatidae; genus Mobula; species Mobula hypostoma. The sequence continues at coordinate 138,202,583 of NC_086100.1, read as the reverse complement.
TCTAGGCCTAAATATGTGGCAGGAATTTTGGGGCAAAGTAGATGAAGTTCACAAAGAAACAGAGGAGATCACTAAGTTGTCTTCCTTCCACCCTTGTGATTCTTCTCCAGCCCAACCTGCGGAGACAAAACTCAGCGATTTGGAATCTTGGCTTTTGCCAGCATTGGCCAACACCACGTAGTGGAATGGGCTTGGGGTGACTCGAACCAATCCTGGAACTCCAAGAGTAGAAGGTATTCACTTGATTCAGGACTCTCTCCTACATTTACCCCCATCACTGGGTCATTCTTCAGTGTGGTTAGGGTGAAATAAAAATTAGCATCTCCCTCACCTTCTCCTTGAGGGAATCAGAGCTCAGAGATTTGAGAACTGATCTCTCCCCAAACTCCCTAAGTGCTTTGCATTTGTGCCCTATAGATGGGGAAGAAATGACTAATTATGTTTGGAATGATAATGAAAAACTGAAACAATTTAGCAATCTTTTGGCCTCATCACAAAAGGAACTAGAGAAACTCAGCAGGTCGGGCAGCATCTATGGAAGTAAATAGAAAGTTGACATCTCAAGTCAGGATCTTCATCCAGACTGAAAAGAATGGGCAAGATAGCCAGTGTTAAAAGGTGGAGGGAAGGGGTGGTGCAAGAGCTGGCAGATGATAGGTGGATGTGACAGGCAGGTGAAGGCGGGAATGTTGTTTAAAGCTGGGAGGTGATGCTTGAAGAAACTTTTAGTCTGTCCCTTTCTGGAGGTTTTTACACATGGTCACTTTTCAATATGTTTAGATTATGAGGACACTCAGTCCTCGTTTATTGTCATTTAGAAATGCATGCATTAAAAATGATACAATGTTCCTCCAGTATGATATCACAGAAACACAAAACAGACCAAGACTAAAACTGAGAAAAACCACATAATTATAACATATAGTTACAACAGTGCAAAGCAATTCTGTAATTTGATAAGAGCAGACCATGGGCATGGTAACAAAAAAGTCTGAAAGTCTCTCGAAAGTCCCATCATCTCACGCAGAAGGTAGAAGGAAGAAACTCTCCCTGCTATGAGCTTCCAGCGCTGCAAACCTGCCGATGCAGCATCCTGGAAGCACCCAACCACAGTCCGACTCTGAGTCCGTCCGAAAACTTTGAGCCTCCGACCAGCCCTCCGACACCGAGCACCGAGCACCATCTCTGCCAAGTGCTTCGACCCCAGCCCCGGCCACCGAGCAACAAGCAAAGCCGAGGATTCGGGGCCTTCCCTTCCGGAGATTCTGGATCACACAGTAGCAGCAAAGCAGGCATTTCAGAAGTTTCACCAGATGTTCCTCCGTGCTCTCATGTCTGCCTCCATCAAATCAGAATTGTGCATGGCCTCCTACTTGACAGATAACAGATATTCATCACTGGAGAGGCCGCGCGCGCTGCGTCGCACTGCCATCTTCTCCTCCTCCTCCTTACATTTCATCTTAAACCTGTGAATCGTGCCATGATGAGAATTGTCAGAATGATTTATTTTGCACACATCATTCAATCTTGTTCTCAAATGGTTCTTGGTGTGCTTCATTTTAAAAATAATTGCTCACACAGATAAGTGCTGCCAAACGATGATGCCATCTTTTTTGCATGGTCCACTAAGTTAGGATACTTCCCACTTGGATGAATATATTTTCTATAGAAGACAAGCACTGACACATCTTCAGAATGAAATTTCGATCTCAATATGTCATCACACTGCATCTCAATCAATTTCATTTGAAAAATTTCTGATGCAGTGTCCACTTCCACATCAAATGGAGTAGCAAACAGCTTGAACTCATTTGCATGCAAGTGAAAATCAGCAAAACGAGATGAAAACTCTTTTCTCAATTCTTGGACCATATTCACAAAAATGCCTGGATCTTGTGCTTTACTTTTTTGAAAAGTGAGAAAACGTGCACAATTTCGTTTTTGAAGCTGGTACTCCCACAATTGCAGCTTTCTTTCAAAGGCCGCAATATGACCATACATCTCATGTACCAGCTGATTTTTTTCCTTGAAGTTGTAAATTCAAGTTATTTAAATGAAATGTAATGTCAACAAGAAATGCCAAGGTTGCAAGCCAATCAGGATCACGAAAATGTGAAGCATCCTCATTTTTGCTTTCAAGGAATATTGCCACCTCTTCATGCAATGCAAATACTCTTTCCAGCATTGACCCTCAGCTAAGCCAGGGTATATTGCAGAAGTAAGCCAGGTCCCATATTCTGCCTCCATATCCAACAAAAACTGCTCATTCGCTCAACTTCATCTTTCTTTGCTTGCACAGTAAACTTGTTAAAATTTCCACTACGGCGGGTCTCGTAATGTTGCCTGATATTTGCCACCTTCTTCACAGCAACATTTTCTAGGCAAATGAGACAAACTGGTTTCCCAGCTTTCTCGATGAAGAAGTAATCTAGTGTCCAAGTGTCTTGGAAATTTCGGCGCAAAGTGTTTACCTTCCTGCGTTTTGCATTCCTTGCCATTGGAATTTTTTCTTTGATTTTATTTCAAAATGCGAGTTATTCAACAAGTTTCGTAGCACATGTAAATATCTGGATATTTAGCGTGGATTTCTTGTTAAAACACAGTGACGCTGTTTCTGTTTACAAATTTGAATGATCCCATCTGAAAACCTGCGCATGCACGGAGTGTATCTAATACATATTAATAGGGTATCTGCCTTCCCGTCATTCATATATACCAGTTTGGAACAAAACGGAACCTGGGGCCAATGTAACAAGACGCCATGCATGTCCATCAGTGTGGTCGCGTGAAACACTCCGAATAAGGAAAAATCGCTCGTGGGCCGGATAAGAATAGTATCCCAATATTTGCTCGCGGGCCGGATCTGGCTGGCTGTAGGTTTCCTATCCCTGCTTTAAGGTATTCCGATGATGTTGGCAAGGTGTGTTCTTAGAGGGAGGTGATGAACTAACATGAGACTCATTTAATGCTGATAATATCTTCCTCACTCAATCAGCTTAAAGGCTGAAGTTTCAGGCAATGTTACCTTTCTGTTTTTATGTTATTACTGATGGCATGAACATCGACTTCTCTAACTTCCGCTAATGCCCCACCTCCCCCTCGTACCCCATCCGTTATTTAGTTTTATACACGCATTCTTTCTCTCTCCCTCCTTTTTCTCCCTCTGTCCCTCTCACTATACCCCTTGCCCATCCTCTGGGTTCCCCCCCCCCGTCTTTCTCCCCGGGCCTCCTGTCCCATGATCCTCTCATATCCCCTTTGCCAATCACCTGTCCAGCTCTTGGCTCCATCCCTCCCCCTCCTGTCTTCTCCTATCATTTTGGATCTCCCCCTCCCCCTCCCACTTTCAAATCTCTTACTAACTCTTCCTTCAGTTAGTCCTGATGAAGGGTCTCGGCCTGAAACGTTGACTGTACCTCTTCCTAGAGATGCTGCCTGGCCTGCTGCGTTCACCAGCAACTTTGATGTGTGTTGCTTGAATTTCCAGCATCTGCAGAATTCCTGTTGTTTGCGTTTCTGTTTTTCCACTTCTTTCTTTCTTCACTTTCATTTTGTATCTATATTTTCTTAGAACTTATTTTTTCCATTTCTTCAAAAATTGTACCAGTTATTAGTTGGAAGGCTTTTAAAATATGATGAATTTTAAAAAGAAGATAACATATGTTAATACGTACTCCTTTTTTAATACAGGCTTCGGCTGAATTACTGTGTGCTTTGCTCAAATTGTGGAATTAATAAATTGTTTCACCATTGACAATTTCTCAAATGAATCACTGGCACCAACAGCAAACTAGTAAATATTACACAGTACTGTACAAGAATTAGCACCATAACAGAGCATTTTTCAGTGACTAGCAAAGCCCAATCTTCCTCGCTGCAATTTCTCAATGGTACTGTTTAACTTTCATACAGGTACAACTGATTCACAAGTATCGACTTCAGGGATCACCAGAACGCTGTATTGCCCCATCCCAGTTTATTTTCACTTCTGGCTGCTGCACACTCCAACAGGCTTCTCGCAGGAGTGAAACCAATCTGCAGGATTAATGGAATCCCATTGATTCTATTGTATCTTCAACATCTTAATTGCCTTTTTTTAATTATCTCCGTTGATCGGAGGCTGTGAATTGGTTGGTTTTAACTTTTCTGTGCCCTATTTGGGCAGAAAAGTTTATTTTTGATTTCTTAATATGGCTGCTAAACTTTCTTTTTAACTGCGTCATTTCTTTCTTTTCCCAGGGGATTCTGGGTGGTTACTTCCCCTTTGTCATCTTACGTATTTCCTATGTGGCCTTAAATTTTGTAGTTTTTTTAAAATTTTATTCTGTTTTGCTTTTTATAATCACTTTATGTTAATAATCCTATTTTTTCTTGTTGCTGTGTCTATTCATGAGTTTGAGGTTTATTGTGGTTTTTTTTTAATATATATTTTCCGGCTTTTGTTCTGTTCTGTGTGTATTTTAATTGAGCTAACTTTTTTTTACTTATTTTTTTACTGTTTTACAATTAGCTGATCCTTTTCATATTTATACCTTTTTTTTAGGGAGCGTATACCGGAAGTCATGGGGGTAGTTTTAGCGCTTGCTTCTTTCTGGCGGGTCTGCTTTAGATTTTGCCTTGGGCTCTTGGGGCGGGGGGGGTGGTGGGAGGGGCTTCACGTTTTAGTTTGTTTCTCTTTGGGCTATATACATTATTGAAGTACTGGTTGCGTCCTTTTCCCCGGTATCTTTTGTATGTTCTGTTTCCTCTCCGGGTTTGTGGGTCGCGCCTATCGTCAATCCTCCTTGTTGTGGGTTGACTTTAGGATTTATGGAGTCTATTATTAATTTTGTCTCCTGGAATACTAATGGTCTTAATCATCCTATTAAAAGGAAAAAAGTTTTTAAAGTGTTCCGGAGACTTAAAGCACAAATTTTATTTTTACAAGAGACCCATGTACGGAGGGGGGACAGACTACGTTTTTTCAAATTCTGGAAGGGACAACAATTTCATTCGAACTCCAATGCTAAGATTCGAGGCGTCTCTATTTTTATAGATTCCTCAGTTACTTTTACACAACAGGATATTATCTCTGATCCGAATGGTAGATTTTTATTGGTTAGTGGTTTACTATTTAATAAAAAAGTAGTTTTGGTTAATGTTTATGCTCCTAATATGGATTGTCCGGAATTTTATAAATCATTGTTTGATCAGTTTCCGAATTTGAACGAGTTTTCATTGATTTGGGGCGGAGATCTTAATACCTGTTTATCTCCAGCTTTGGACCGTTCGGCTCCTTTACGGACTTTACCTAATAAATCTGCAAATTTGATTAATTTTTTCCTTTCTGATTCTGGGTCGACGGACATTTGGCGTTTTCTGCATCCTCAGGAAAAAGATTTTTCCTTCTTTTCACATGTTCATCATTCCTATTCAAGAATTGATTATTTTTTCATCGATTCTCGTCTCATTCCTTCAGTGATTAAATGTGATTATGATTCTATAACCATTTCGGATCATGCTCCACTTAAGCTTTCTATTAAAATTATGGCCAATATACCAAACAATAGACAATGGCGTTTTAATTCGCTGTTGCTTCAGGACTCGGACTTTGTTAATTTTATGAATGAACAGATTGAGCTTTTTTTTACAATTAACCATACAGAAGATATTTCGATTAACACTCTTTGGGACACTTTTAAAGCCTATATTCGGGGTCAGATTATTTCGTATTCCGTTGCTTTGAGGAAGAAACAGAAGCAGGAGGAGATGGCAATTGTGGACAAGATTAAAGAAATTGATAAGAAATATGTTATGGCTCCTTCTGAGGAGTTATACAAACAAAGAACTGAACTTCAAATGGAGCACAGTTTACTACTCTCGTCCTCGATTGTAAACCAATTAAAGAAAACAAGGAGTGATTTTTATGTTCACAGTGATAAAATTGGCAAGCTGCTGGCTAATCAATTGAAATCTAATTATGTTAAATCTCAAATCAATCAGATTTATAACCAAAATGATCGATTGATATTGGATCATGTGGGGATTAATCAAACCTTTTGTGATTTTTACTCTTCTTTATATCAATCAGAGTCTCCTCGAGATTCTAAATATATGAATGATTTTTTAGATAAGTTAGACTTCCCTCAGATTTCACAGGATATGTCTTCTTTATTAGATACTTCCATTACAATGGATGAGATTAAGAATGTTATTTTTTCTATGAATCTGGGGAAAGCTCCTGGCCCTGATGGGTTTACCGTTGAATTTTATAAATGTTTTGCTTCTTTATTGATTCCTTGGCTCTATAAGGTTTTTGAGGCTTCTTTGAAACTTGGTAAACTTCCGGAATCTTTTAATAGAGCATCAATTTCTCTAATACTAAAGAAGGATAAAGACCCTGCTCAATGTGCATCTTATAGACCAATATCTTTATTAAATGTTGATTCTAAAGTTTTTTCTAAGTTATTAGCAAATAGACTAGAAAAAGTACTTCCTTCTATTATTTCGGAAGACCAAACGGGTTTTATTAAAGGTCGTTACTCTTTTTATAATATTCGTACATTGTTAAATATCGTTTATACTCCCTCACAAAATGTTCCTGAGTGTGTTATTTCTTTAGATGCCGAGAAAGCTTTTGATAGAGTAGAATGGCCTTATTTATTTAAGGTGCTTGAAATGTTTAATTTTAGCTTGAAATTTATATCCTGGATTAAACTGTTATATCACTCCCCTGTAGCCTCGGTTCGTACTAACTCTTTAAACTCACCTTTTTTTCCTCTCTTTCGTGGTACTCGACAAGGCTGTCCTCTTAGTCCCCTATTATTTGATATTGCATTAGAACCTCTTGCAATTGCTATTCGAGAATCTTCAAATATTACTGGGATAACTCGGGGATTAAAGTCCCATAAATTATCACTCTATGCTGATGATTTACTTTTATATATTTCTAATCCTGAGAGATCCATTCCTGCTGTTTTAGAGTTATTAGCACAATTTGGTCTTTTCTCAGGTTATAAATTAAATCTTAGTAAGAGTGAACTTTTTCCGATTAATAAACATCTTCCCTTATATTATAAATTTCCATTTAAATTGATTAATAATTACTTTTCATATCTTGGGATTAAAATTACTTGTAAACATAAAGATTTATTTAAGACTAACTTTTTACCATTAATAGACCATATTACTCAACTTTCATCTAAATGGTTTCCCTTATATTTAACTTTGATTGGTCGTATTAATGCAGTTAAGATGTTTTTTTTGCCAAAATTTTTATATGTGTTTCAGGCATTACCAATTTTCGTTCCTAAATCTTTTTTTGATAAAGTTGACTCTAAAATTTCTTCATTTATTTGGCAGAATAAGAATCCGAGACTGGGTAAAATACATTTACAGAAAGCTAAGAGAGATGGAGGTTTAGCATTACCTAACTTTAGATTTTATTATTGGGCTATTAATATTCGACATATGAAATTTTGGTTACTTGACCGGGACATACTATCTATTCCTAAATGGGTAGCATTGGAATTACAATCTGTTCAGGGTTATACACTTGGTTCTATTTTAGGTTCCTCTCTTCCTTTTGATTCGAAACGTCTTAAGCAGGTCTCTAACCCGATAGTTAAATATGCTTTGCGCATTTGGTTTCAATTCAGAAAATTTTTTGATCTTAATCAATTCGGGTTAGCGATTCCTATTTTAGGTAACATATTTTTTCCTCCCTCTTTTACGGATCGCGCTTTTCAAACTTGGAAGACTAAGGGTATTTTACGGTTTTTGGATTTATTTTTAGATGGTTCCCTTATGTCTTTTGAACTATTATCTAATAAATATAACTTATCAAGAATACATTTTTTTAGATATTTACAAGTTAGAAATTTCCTAAGTACTATACTTTCTTCCTTTCCAATGCTTCCTCCTATATATATTTTAGATTCGATAATTAACCTTAATCCATGTCAGAAAGGTGCATCGGCTATGATTTATAATTTTATTATGAAACTTAGGAAAGCTCCATTTGATAAGATTAGGGTAGATTGGGAACAGGAATTGGGGCTTACCATTTCTGTGGATGATTGGGGGCAGATTTTACAATTAGTTAATACTTCCTCTATTTGTGCTAAACATTCCCTAATTCAATTTAAAGTGGTTCATAGAGCACATATGTCCAAAGATAAGTTAGCGCGTTTTTACTCGCATATTAATCCTTTCTGTGATAGATGTTCGGGGCAGATAGCCTCTTTAACTCATATGTTTTGGTCTTGCCCTACTTTGGAAACTTTTTGGAGAGATATTTTCAATATTATTTCTAAGGTATTAAATATAGATATCTCTCCTCACCCTATTACTGCTATCTTTGGACTACCTAAAATTTCTAGTAATCTTTCCCCTTCAGCCCGTAGAATGATTGCATTTCTTACTTTAATGGCGAAAAGATGTATTTTACAACATTGGAAAGAGCTTAATGCTCCAACTACCTTTTTTTGGTTTTCTCAGACGATTTTATGTTTGAATTTGGAGAAAATTAGAAGTAACCTTTATGATTCTTCATTTAAATTTGAACAGATTTGGGGACCTTTTATTCGATATTTTCATTTAATGTAATATTTACCCTTCTTGTTTTTTTTTCACTGTTTTTAATGGAAGTCGGGATTGAGGACGTGATTTTAAGTTTAACTCTGTTTGGTTTCAAGTTAGCCCATTGCTTTTCCTTGCTTTTAGTTAGCTGCACGGTGGGTTTTTTTTGGGGGGTTTTTTTTTCTTTTTTTTCCATTGATATATATAAAATTTAGTATACTATTATGTTATCTTGGTTTCTTATGCTTAAATTACATTGTTTGTAGTATTTTCTTTTTGGTATTGTTATCTTTTGGAATTTTATTATACTTTAACATTGTATTAATGTTTATATGGCTTACCTTTTTTGTATACTTACTCAATAAAAAGATTTAAAAAGAAAGAAAGAAAGATTCTATTGTATCAATCCCTGGGGCAGGATTCGAATGAGTGAGGGGTTGTATTGCTTGCACAAACCACATTTTTATTTTGTCTGAACACTGTGTATTTTTCTACTCACTAGCAGAATTGTTTTATTTAAAAAATGGAAAAGTGCTAACGATCTGATTAGTTCTTCCTCCAGAATGTAACAATCTGCCTAACACATTGACTGATTACACAAAAGGCTGCAGATACTGAGTTCCTCCAGGAGTTTGATTTTTTTTTACAATGACTGTTTAAGTTCCTGTCTGATCCATCAGTAGATGCGTGAAATGCCCACTAAATCTACTTCTTGGGTAATACCTTGTAATCAAAGATAACTTGTTTCCAGTTTGGTTTTGTGGGTTTGAAGAGGCTGATGAGGCCAGTGTGAAATATTAGAGCACAAATGTTACACTCACACCACTGGTTCAATAATAAATAGTAGCAATTACTTTATTTATATAGCTCCTTTCATACATTAAAATGCAGGCTCAAAGTGCCTTACATAGATTGTAAAGATAAATCAATAGAGTCATAAAAATATGAGACAAAATTAAAAATCATAGGTAAAGACAAACATTATGCAGAATAAAATGTAATCAACTATACTAAATTATATAAATGTAATCAACATCAACAGGCATTAAGTAATCCTATAGGTAAGCCAAATTAATAAAAGTAGGCTTTTAGATGTGTTTTGAAGCAGTCCATGGTAGGAGCCTGATGTATCTCAGTCAGTAAAATATTCCAGATTTTTGATGCAAAAGAGTAAAAGGCTCCTAGGAACACTAAGCAAACCTACTTTCACAGATCTAAGATTACAATTAGGGATGTAAGGAGATAAACACTTCAAAATATAGCTAGATTATTCAGATACACAATTATGTGCATTCTAAAATTGTTCTCAAAGGACACAGGTAGCCTTACGCCCATGTCTGTCTGGCTAGTCACAGCTCATATGCCATCTATAAATTTGCAGATGACACAACTATTGTTGGCAGAATTTCAGATGGTGATGAGACGACATACAGGAATGGGATATTATCAGCTATTTGAATGGTGTTTCAGTCAACATCAGAAAGACCAAAAAATTGATTGTGGACTTCAGAAAGAGTAAGACAAGGGAACACGCATCAGTCCTTATGGAGGGATCAGAAGGGGAGGGAGTGAGCAATTTCAAGTTCCCGGGAGTCAACATCTCTGAGGATCTGTCCTGGGCCCAACATACCCATGCAGTTACAAAGAAGGCGGAAAAGCGTCTATATTTCATTAGGAGTTTGAGTATGTCACCATAGACTCCTGTAAATTTCTATAGATGTACCGTGAAGAGCGATCTAACCGGCTGCAACACCGTCTGGTAGGGGTGGGGGTGGGGGGAAGGCACTGCACAGGATCGAGAAAAGGTGCAGAAAGCCGTGTATTCGGTCAGCTCCATCATGAGTACTGGTCTCCGTAGCATCTAGTAGGAGCAACGCCTCAACAAGGCAGCATCCATCATTAAGGGCCTCTGTCACCCAGGACCTGCCCTCTTCTTGTTGCTACCATCAGGGAGGAAGTACAAGAGCCTGAAGACACACACTCAGCTATTCAGGAACAGCTTCCTCCCCTCAGCCATCAGGTTTCTGAAAGGACATTGAAACCATAAGCACTACCTCACTACTTTTTGCACTCCTTATTTAACTATTTACACACACACACACAAACACACACACACACACACACACTCTCTCACACAATCTCACACACACATTCTCACACTCACACACACACTCACACATGCACACACTCTCACACACTCACACTCACACACTCACACACCCACACTCACACCCACACTCACACCCACACTCACACACCCACACTCACACACACACATATGTGTATATACTTACTGTAATTCAGTGTTTATTATTATGTATTGCTGCCGCCTAACAACAAATTTCACAATATGCTGCTGATATTAAACCTGATTCTCATTCTGCTGCATTTTGAACAAACTGCGGCTGATTTATACTGTATCATTCTTAGGCAGTCCAGAAAATGTACAGTTCTATTAGAATGTTGGGACAACAATGCTTTGAGTGCATCTTAGCTGTAACAATGCAGGTATTAATTGAATTCTAGCTGTTTAGATTTTTTTGCTCCCTTTTAGAACTGGAACACATTCAATTGCCATATCAGGGTTATGAACGTAAATTCATTATCTCTTTGAGCCTAACATGGACATATCAAGGATAATGAATACAATGCCGCACTGAGCTAAACATAGGTAGAACATGCTCCATTAACAGGGATGTAACATCACATTTTGTGATTAACATGTTGATATTGCTTTGTCATTAACATAGAAACATAGAAAACATACAGCACAATACAGGCGCTTTGGCTCACAAAGCTGTGCTGAACATGTCCCTACCTTAGAACTACCTAGGCTTTGCCCATAGCCCTCTATTTTTCTAAGCTCCATGTACCCATCCAGGAGTCTCTTAAAAGACCCTATCGTTTCCGCCTCCACCACCACCGCCGGCAGCCCATTCCACACACTCACCACTCTCTGCGTAAAAAAACTTACCCCTGACATCTCCCCTGTACCTGCTTCGAAGCACCTTAAAACTATGCCCTCTCGTGCTAGCCATTTCATCCCTGGGGAAAAGCCTCTGACTATCCACACGATCAATGCCTCTCATCATCTTATACATCTCTATCAGGTCGCCTCTCATCTTCCGTCGCTCCAAGGAGAAAAGGCCGAGTTCACTCAATCTATTCTCATAAGGCATGCTCCCCAATCCAGGCAACATCCTTGTAAATCTCCTCTGCACCCTTTCTATGGTTTCCACATCCTTCCTGTAGTGAGGCGACCAGAACTGAGCACAGTACTCCAAGTGGGGTCTGACCAGGGTCCTATATAGCTGCAACATTACCTCTTGGCTCTTGAACTCAATCCCACGATTGATGAAGGCCAATCCACCATATGCCTTCTGAACCACAGAGTCAACCTGTGTAGCAGCTTCGGACCCCAAGATCGCTCTGATCCTCCACACTGCCAAGAGACAAAAATACATAATACTAGAGACAAAAATTACTCAAAAAATATTGTCCTAAATAGTAACAAACTTTCTTCAACTTACCTGAATCCCGTGACCACCAAGGATCTTCTTTTATGTGGCTAGTTCACGCATTAGCTTTATCTTTCCATATTCCCCAAAATTTGGGTAGGGGTAAAATTGCAAACAACTCTTTAATTTAATGAGGAAGGGAGACAGAAGGCATGAAACTGCAGGGCAAATACCTTTATACCTGTCACAGTGATAAAGTTGGAGGCTACTTTTGTAGATATATAGCAGGACAGTTAGAACAACAGAAGACCAATAGGCAAAGTCAAACTGAAAATGATGTTTGACCGATCTATTGGAGTTAATTGAAGAAGTAACAAGCTTGGATAAAAGGTGGATGAATTCTACTTCGATTTCCAGAATGTAATTGATAAGGAACCATATCAAAGATTATTGCAGAAAATCAATTATACATCAATGACTGACATGAGGACTTTAAATAAATGAGATGAAGAGAAAGTATGTTTGTTAAATTTCCTAATGACACAAATTTAGAGAGTAAAGTAGGTTGTGAAGAGTATATTAGGAGATGCAGATGGGTTAATCAGGTGGCACTGGTGTAGTGACATCAGCACTGGACTTCGAGGCAATGGTATTGGGTTTGAATCTGGCTGGCTCCTTGCATGCTTTCCATCCTTGCTGGGTTGAGCATCGAGCTAGCTACTCAGCCTCGTAAAACAGACAAATGCTAAAGAAATGGCAAAAATGCCTCCCGATGTGCCACAAGGTGTGAAAAGGTTAACTGAATGGCAAAGATCTGGAAAATGGAGTATAATGTGGGAAAATATGGAAAGATTCATTTCAACTGGAAAGCTAACAGAAAGCTTGGAAATGTCCAGTAGGGCTTGGAAGAATGAGACTATCTTTTGGGCAGTGGTAAATAACCTGTTGATAAGCAAGAGGATGCAGTGTTATTGGTGGAATACGGCATACAGAGATGTGGTTACAGTCAGCTCAGCCACGATGTTAATGAGCGGTGTAGCAGCTTCCAGGGGTCAAAGAGCTGACTTCTGCTCAGAATTCAGATATTCATAAGCTATGTAAAAAAATCTGTCACCTTCTGAAAACAAGAAGGCAACCAAACTAATACAGAATGAAGTTCCAAACCATTGGTTCACCACTGTTTTCTCACTGTGGTTCACATGTGCTCTGGGTAATGAAACTGTTTCTTATACTTAACACCTGCCTCCACTGTGTATTTGAAATACAAAAAGTGCTATAGTTTCCAATCATGTGGTTGAACAGTGAGAGTCCATATGCTTCAGCATCTTTACTCTCCCCCTCCCCCTCCCACTTTCAAATCTCTTACCATCTCTTCTTTCAGTTAGTCCTGACGAAGGGTCCCGGCCCGAAATGTCGACTGTACTTCTTCCTATAGATGCTGCCTGGCCAGCTGCGTTCACCAGCATTTTTTGTGTGTGTTGCTTGAATTGCCAGCATCTGCAGATTTCCTCGTGTTTGAGTTTTTAAATTCACTACTGCGAAGCCTCTTCCAGTGATGCCTACACTGAAGAAGTTTAAAACCTCTCTTTGACGGGAGTTTAGTGTGTTACGTACCCCATAACTGGGTTGCCAAACCAGCAGAAATGGACCACTTAGTTGGAGTCTTGTTTAACAGAAACTAATAAAGTTTTATTAAAGAAATAAGTAACACAGTACTCTAATCGTAAGGATATAAATGCAACAGGTTAGCAATGATAAAACACGCATGTACAGAGAACTAGGGTAATAGGAATCAACCAAGCTCTATCGCAGTCTAGGGGTAAAATGATCAGTCTCAAGTGACGCACAGTTCAGCTGAGTACAGTTCACAGTAATCGCTGTTGTGCCGTTGGAGGGAGAGAGAGATATGCAAATCTGATTCAGCAGACCTTTGATGTTCTTCGCAGTTGGCTTTCGGGCGGACCCTTTTTATGTCTTCTGTGGTCCCCGACTGTGACCCCTCCATTCCGGATACGACCGTTCTTCCGCGGTGAACCCGGCACCCAGGCAAGGGCGGACACACACACCAGGTTCCCGCCAGTCGTACCTTTTCGCCCTATGAGCCTATGGTCGGTTCCCTCGAACCCGACCTCCAGACTCCCACCAACTTGTGGGGCACACCGCTCTTCCAGGGTCTCGTTATCTCATGATCTCGTGGTGTGTCGTGCCTTGGCGAACCTGTTCTTTTTATCCCCCTGCTGGGGTATCGCCTGTCCATCAAACTTCAAACAGTTCAGGTTCAAAGCAATCGGTCTGTCAATATCTGAAATGTGTTTCTTTCTCGTTAATCTCTCTCTTCTCTCTTATTAGCATTTTGAATGTTTCTCCATTGTCTCCCTTATCTCTCTCTCATTAGCATCAATCTTCTGATAACTTGGTTTTTCATCACAAGTGAAACCCTCTCTCACTGCTCCCCATCTATAATTTCTTCGGCCCTTCAACTTTTTGACTAATTTTGACTCAGACTCGCTACTACAGCCATATATCCTTCCTTGGAACGTGTCTCCAGCTCTTAGCTCCATCCCTCCCCCTCCTGTCTTCTCCTATCATTTCGGATACTTGAATTTCCAGCATCTGCAGATTTCCTCGTGTTTGCAAAATAAAGGACATGTTTCATCACTACCTCGTGCCCCCCCATCCCCAATTTAATCTACAGTTTATCTATTGTTGACAGCTATCAGCAAGGACAAAGACAGCATGCTCATTAGATTGCTACTTTCTGTAAACTTCCTTGCAAACTGCACACCATCTCTGTTGGAAATGTTCCTTCATCCTTATTGGGTCTCACTATCCAACATGCAATGATTCAAAAAGGTACTTCCTCATCACCTTATTACAGAAGTGTAGCATTATACAGAATATACAGAAGCAGGTAGGTAATCTAATAGCGCATTTAGAGATTGGTAGGCATGATGTTGTGGCCATCACTGAGTCATGGCTGTAAGAAGATCATAGTTGGGATCATACTTAATTATTATTTTTTTTCTTCTAGATTATGTACTGCATTGAACTGCTGCTGCTAAGTTAACAAATTTCATGACACATGCCAGTGATGATAAACCTGCTTCTGATTCTGATTCAGAAAGAGGTAACAGAATCAGCAGGTGTAGAATCCTTGGGGGTAGATTTAAGAAACTTCAAGGGCAAAAAGACACTAATGCGAGGTACACACAGGTCCCCAAACTATAGCCAGAATGTGGGCTACAAATTACAATGGGAAAATAAAAGGCATGTAAAAAGGGCAATGTTTTGATAATCATGGGGGATTTCAATATGCATATAGATTGGGAAAATCAGGTTGGTGCTGGATCCCAAGGGAGGGACTTTGTAGAGTGCCTACAAAATGGCTTTCAAAATGGTTTGTCATTGAGCTACCACTAGGGGAATGACTATTCTGGGTTGAGTGTTATATAATGACCCAGATTTGTTTAGGGAACTTATAGTAAAGGAACCTTTAGGAGGCAGTGGTCATAATATGATAGAATTCACCCTGCAGCTTGAGAAGCAGAAGCTAAAGTCAGAAATATCCCTATTACAGTGGAGTAAAGGAAATTACAGAGCAATGTGAGAGGAGCTGGCCAAAATTGATTGGAAGGGGACACTAGCAGGGATGATGGCAGAACATCAATCACTGGTGTTTTCGGGGGAAATTCGGAAGTGCAGGAAAGATGCATCCCAAAGGTGAAGAAGTATTCTAAAGAAAGGATGACGCAACATGGCTGACAAGGGAAGTCAAAGACAGCATAGAAGCAAATGAGAGGGCATATAATATTGCAAAAATTAGTGGGAAGATAGAGGATTGGGAAGCTTTTAAAAGCCAACAGAAGGCATCTAAACATTCATAAAGGGAGAGAAAGAATTTCAGAATGTATGTTGCATACATTTCTCTGACATTAAATGAACCTATTGAAAAGATGAAATATGATGGTAAGCTAGCCAATAATATAAAAGAGGATACAAAAAGATTTTTTTGATATATAAAGAGCAAAAGAGAGATGAGAGTGGATATTAGACCACTGGAAAATGATATTGGAGGGGAAATAATGGGGGATAAAGATGCTTGGGAAGTTGAAAAGTTTGAAGATAAATAAGTCATCAGGACCAGATGGACTACACCCCAGGGTTCTGACAGAGGTAGCTGAAGAGATTGTGGAGGCATTAGTGATGATCATTCAAGATTCAAAAATGGTTCTGGATGACTGGAAAATTGAAAATTTTAAAAAGGGAGGAGGCAGAGGAAAGGAACTTATAGCCAGTTAGCCTGAACTTAAGTGGTTGGAAAGATGTTGGATCTATTATTAAGGATGAGGTTTTGGGGTATTTAGATGCACGTGATAAAACAGGTGAAAGTCAGCATGGTTTTCTGAAGGGGAAATCTTGCCTGACAAATCTGTTGGAATTCTTTGAGGAAATAACAGGCAGGATAGACAAAGGGCATCAGTGGATCTTGCCTATTTGGATTTTCAGAAGGCTTTTGACAGGGTGCCACACATGAGACTGCTTAGCAAGATAAGAGCCCATGGTATTACAGGAAAGGTACAAGTATGGGTAGAAATCTTGGCTGATTGGCAGGAGGCAAAGGGGTCCTTTTCCATTTGGCTGCTGGTGACTAGTGGTGTGCCACAGTGGCTGGTTTTAGGACTGCCTCTTTTCACACTATATGTCAATATAGATAAAGAAATTGATGGCTTTGTGGACAAATTTGCGGACGATACGAAGATAGGTGGAGGGGCAGGTAATGTAGAGGAACCAGGGTGTCTGCAGAAGGACTTGGGCAGATAGGGGGAATGGGCAAAGAAGTGCCAGATGGAACATAGTGTAGGTAAGTGTATGAGTTTGAACTGCGGCCAATCTGCAAATGGGAGTATGAGATGAAGAGGCGACTTCACATAGGTCCGTGATTGAAGATTAAAAAGGAAGTGCTTTCTGGCGGTTTTCAGAGTTTGAACTGTGGCCAATCAGTGAACAGGAATCATTAGCAAGGGCGAATAAAAATAAGGCAGGGGCAAGTGGAACAGCCATTGATGGAGCAGTCATTGTTGGAGTGTGCCAGTGTTAGAGTGGGGAAGCTGTGGCTCATCTGGCTTGGGCGAGGAAAGTATATGGTAAGTTTCTTCTTTATTCTTCATTCCTTGTCTGAATGTGTGAATGAGTGAGAATGACTCCAGGGCAGTGTTGTGTTCTTTGTTTAAGATGTGGGAACTCTGGGAGACCTACAGTCTCCCAAATAACAACATCTACACCAGGTGCACTGAGCTGCAGCTCCTCAGAAAAAATGTTAAGGAACTGGAGCTGCTGTTCGATGACCTTTGACTCATACAGGAGACTAAGGAAGTGATAGATAGGAGCTAAAGGGAGGTAGTCATGTCTAGGTTGCAGGGGGCAGGTAACAGGGTGACTGCCAGTAGAAGGAAGGGAAGTGGGCAGCCAGTACTGAGTACAACTGTGGCCATTGCCCTCCATAACAAGTGTACTGTTTTGGATACTTTTAAGGGGGATGGTCTACTGGGCAGCGAATGGGTCTCTGGCACTGATTCTGATGCTGTGGCTCAGATTAGAAGAGAGGTGGCGTGTACTGCAGTAGTGACAGGAGATTTCATAGTTAGACGAATAGAGATGAGATTCTGTGGATGCGATAGAGACGCCATGTGACACCTGTTGCCTCTAGGTGCCAGGGTCAGAGATGTCTCAGATTGGGTCCACAGCATTCTAAAGGGGGAGGAGTGCAGACAGATGTCTTGGGGCATATAGGTACCTGTGACATGGGTAGGAATGGTGAGGGAGGTCCTGAAGAGAGATTTGAGGGAACTAGGTAGAAAGTTGAAAAGCAGAACCTCCAGGGTAGTAGTCTCTGGATTGTAACTTAGAATCAGAAGATGTAGAATTGATATGGGTCGAGCTAAGAAACCGCAAAGATAAAAAGACCCTGGTGGGAATTATATACAGACCTCCAAACAGAAGCAAAGATATGGTTTACAAATTACAACTGGAGATAGAAAAGACGTATCAAAAGGGCAATGTTACGGTGGTTATGGGAATTTCAACATGCAGGTAGATTAGGAAAATCAGGTTGGTGCTGGATCCCAGGAGTGGATATTTGTAGGCATTCTTTCTAGAGATAAAAAGATAGCTTTTTAGAGCAGCTGGTGGTTGAGCCCACTAAGGGATCAGCTATTTTGGATTGAATGTTGTGCAATGAACTGAAATTGATTCGCGAGCTTAAGGTAAAGGAACCCTTAGGAAGCAGTGATCATAATATGATAGGGTTTACTCTGCAGCTTGAGAAGGAGAAGCTAAAATCAGAAGTAGAGGTACTACAATGAAATACAGGGAATTACAGAGGCATGAGAGAGGAGCTGGCCAAAATTGGTTGGAAGGGGACACTAGCAAGAATGATGGCACAGCAGGAATGGTTGGAGTTTCTGGGAGCAATTCGGAAGGTGCAGCATATATACATCCTTATCAGTAACACTTTAATAATGATCAACATTAATAATGTTAACAATGGAGAGGTGAGCAAAAGGTGGTCAAGCCAAATGGATGCATGTGCTCACAGAGGTGGAGATTCAGGCACAGTCAAGGCATGGTTGTGGCAATGAATCCTGGCATGGTTCTGGAGGACTGGAAAGTTTCAAATGTCACTCCAATCTTCAGGAAGGGAGAGAGGCAGAAGAAAGGAAATTATAAGCCAGTTAGTCTGTCCTCAGTGGTTGGGAAGATGTTAGATTCATTTGTTAAGGATATGGCTTTGGTGTACTTGGAGGCACATGATAAAACAGGCTGAAGTCAGTATAGTTTTTTAAAGGGAATTCTTTGAAGAAATAACAAATGGGATAGAAAAAGGAGAATCGATGGATTTTGTGTGGTTGGATTTTCAGAAGGCCTTTGACAAGGTGCCACACATGAGGCTGCTTAAGAAGTTAAAGCCCATGGTATTAGAGGAAAGATTCTAGCATGGATAGAGTATTGGCTGATTGGCAGGAGGCAGAGTGGGAATAAAAGGAGGCTTTTCTAGTTGGCTGCCAGTGACCAGTGACATTCCACAGGGGTCTGTATTGGGACCGCTTCTTTTTACATTTTTACAATGATTTGGATGAAGGAATTGATAGCTTTGTAGCCAAGATTGCAGATGATACAAAGATAGGTGAAGGGGCAGGAAGTGTTGAGGAAGCAGAGGGACTACAGAAAACTTAAACAGATTAGGAAAATGGACAAAGAATTGGCAGATGGAATACAGTGTTGGGGAGTGTATGGTCATGCACTTTGGTAGAAGAAATTAAAGCAAAGGTTATTTTCTAAATGGAGAGAAAACTCAAAAATCTGAAGTGCGTAGGCACTTGGGAGTCCTCATGCAGGATTCCTTAAAGATTAATGTGCAGGTTGAGTTGGTGGTGAGAAATGCAAATGAAATGTTAGCATTCATTTGGAGAGGATGTGATATTAAAGCTTCATAAGGCATAAATGAGGTCTTATTGGAGTATTCTGAGCAGTTCTGGGTCCCATATCTAAAAAAGAATATGCTGACATTGGAGAGGGTTCAAAGGCATTCACAAAAATGGTTCCAGGATTGAAAGGCTTATCAAATGAGTAGCGCTTGATGGCTCTGGGCCTGCACTCATTGGAATTCGGAAGAATGAGGAGGGGGGGATCTCATTGAGACACAGCCTCAGAATGGAGGGATGTCCATTTAGAATGGAAATAAGGTGAAATTTCTTTAGAGACATTGAAACATAGAAAACCTACAGCACAATACAGGCTCTTTGGCCCACAAAGTTGTGCCGAACATGTCCCTACCGTAGAAATTACTAGACTTCCCCATAGCCCCCTATTTTTCTAAGCTTCATGTACCTATCCAAAACTCTCTTAAAAGACCCTACCGTATCCGCCTCCAACACCTTTGCCGGCAGCCCATTCCATGCACTCACCACTCTCTGTGTAAAAAACTTAACCCTGACATCTCCTCTGTACATACTCCCCAGCAACTTAAACCTGTGTCCTCTTGTGGCAGCCATTTCAGCCCTGCAAAAAAGTCTCTGACTATCCACACGATCAATGTCTCTCATCATCTTATACACCTCTATCAGGTCACCTCTCATCCTCCATCGATCCAAGAAGAAAAGGCTGAGTTCACTCAACCTGTTTTCATAAGGCATGCTCCCCAATCCAGGCAACATCCTTGTAAATCTCCTCTGCACCCTTTCTATGGCTTCCACATCCTTCCTATAGTGAGGTGACCAGAACTGAGCACAGTACTCCAAGTGGGGTCTGACCATGGTCCTATATAGCTGCAACATTACCTCTCAGCTCCTAAATTCAATTCCACGGTTGATGAAGGCCAATACACCGTATGTCTTCTTAACCACAGAGTCAACCTGCGCAGCTGCTTTGAGCGTCCTATGGACTTGGACTCCTTGATCCTCCACACTGCCAAGAGTCTTACCATTAATACTATATTCTGCCATCATATTTGACCTACCAAAATGAACCACTTCACACTTATCTGAGTTGAACTCCATCTGCCATTTCTCAGCCCAGTTTTGCATCCTATCGATGTCCCGTTGTAACCTCTGACAGCCCTCCACACTATCCACAACACCTCCAACCTTTGTGTCATCAGCAAACTTACTAACCCAACCCTGTACTTCCTCATCCAGGTCATTTATAAAAATTACAAAGAGTAAAAGTCCCAGAACAGATCCCTGAGGCACTCCACTGGTGACCAAACTCCATGCAGAATATAACCCATCTACAACCACTCTTTGCCTTCTGTAGGCAAGCCAGTTCTGGATCCACAAAGCGATGTCCCCTTGGATCCCATGTCTCCTTACTTTCTCAATAAACCTGGCATGGGGTACCTTATCAAATGCCTTGCTGAAATACATATGCACTACATCTACCGTTCTTCTTTCATCAATGTGTTTAGTCACATCCTCAAAAAATTCGATCAGGCTCATAAGGCATGACCTGCCCTTGACAAAGCCATCCTGACTATTCCTAATCATATTATACCTCCAAATGTTCATAAATCCTGCCTATCGGGATCTTCTCCATCAACTTACCAACCACTGAAGTAAGACTCACTGGTCTGTAATTTCCTGGGCTATCTCTACTCCCTTTCTTGAATAAAGGAACAACATCCGCAACCCTCCAATCCTCCGGAATCTCTCCCGCCCCCATTGATGATTCAAAGATCATCACCAGAGGCTCAGCAATCTCCTCCCTCACCTCCCACAGTAGCCTGGGGTACATCTCATCTGGTCCCGGCGACTTATCCAACTTGATGCTTTCCAAAAGCTCCAGGACATCCTCTTTCTTAATATCTACATGCTCAAGCTTTTCAATCTGCTGCAAGTCATCACTACAATCACCAAGATCCTTTTCCGTAGTGAATACTGAAGCAAAGTACTCATTAAGTACCTCTGTTATTTCCTCCGGTTCCATACACACTTTCCCACTGTCACACTTGATAGGTCCTATTCTTTCACGTCTTATCCTCTTGCTCTTCACATATTTGTAGAATGCTTTGGGGTTTTCCTTAATCCTGCCTGCCAAGGCCTTCTCATGGCCTCTTCTGGCTCTCCTAATTTCATTCTTAAGCTCCTTCCTGTTAGCTTTATAATCTTCTAGATCTCTAACATTACCTAGCTCTCTGAACCTTTTGTAAGCTTTTCTTCTTGACTAGATTTATTACAGCTTTTGTACACCACAGTTCCTGTACCCTACCATAACTTCCCTGTCTCATTGGAACATACCTATGCAGAACTCCACACAAATATCCCCTGAACATTTGCCACATTTCTTCCGTACTTTTCCCTGAGAACATCTGTTCCCAATTTAAGCTTCCAATTTCCTGCTTGATAGCCTCATAATTCCCCTTACTCCAATTAAACGCTTTTCTAACTTGTCTGTTCCTATCTCTCTCCAATGCTATTGTAAAGGAGGTAGAATTATGATCACTATCTCCAAAATGCTCTCCCACTGAGAGATCTGACACCTGACCAGGTTCATTTCCCAATACCAAATCAAGTACAGTCTCTCCTCGAGTAGGCTTATCTGCATATTGTGTCAAGAAACCTTCCTGAACACACCTAACAAACTCCACCCCATCTAAACCCCTTGCTCTAGGGAGATGCCATTCGATATTTGGGAAATTAAAATCTTCCATCACGATAACTCTGCTTTATTATTACACCTTCCAGGATCTGTTTCCCTATCTGCTCCTTGATATCCCTATTACTATTGGGCAGCCTATAAAAGACACCCAGTAAAGTTATTGACCCCTTCCTGTTCCTAACCTCCACCCACAGACTCAGTAGACAATCCCTCCATGACATCCACCTTTTCTGCAGCCGTGACACTATCTCTGATCAACAGCGCCATGCCCCCACCTCGTTTGCCTCCCTCCCTGTCCTTTCTGAAACATCTAAAACCCGGCACTTGAAGTAACCATTCCTGCCCCTGAGCCATCCAAGTCTCTGTAATGGCCACCACATCATAGCTCCAAGTATTGATCCATGCTCTGAGCTCATCTGCTTTGTTCACAATATTCCTTGCGTTAAAATAGATACATCTCAAACCATCCGTCTGAGCACGTCCCTTCTCTATCACCTGCCTATCCTCCCTCACACACTGTCTCCAAGCTTTCTCTATTTGTGAGCCAACTGCCTCTTCCCCAGTCTCTTCAGTTTGGTTCCCACCCCCCAACAATTCTAGTCATAGAGACATAGAGAAGTACAGCACAGAAAAAGGCCTCTCAGCGCATTTAGCCCATGCCAAAAAGACATTTAAACTACCTATTCCCATTGACCTGCACCAAGACCATAGCTCTTCATATCCCTAGTATCCATGTACTTATCCAAACTTTTTTTAAATATTGAAATCGAGCTCACATGGACCACATACTGGCAGCTCATTCCACACTCTCATGTCCCTCTGACGGAAGAAGTTTCTATTGTCTCAGCTTGTTCCTGCCCCACCGAACACGTTTCTGCAAAAACCCCAGCACCTGCAGAATTCCTGTTGTTTGAAGAAGTTTCTCTTTATGTTTCCCTTAAACTTTTCACCCTTCACCCTTAACCCATGACCTTTGGTTGTAGTCCCACCCATTCTTAGTGGAAAATGCCTGTTTGCGTTTACCCTATCTGTACCCCTCATGATTTTGTATACGTCTATCAAATCTCCTCTCAATCATCTCTGCTCAATCTTTAGCCAGGGAGAGGTGAATCTGTGGAATTCATTGCCCCAGGTGACTGTGGAGGCAATGTGGAGGCCAAGTCACTGGGTATATTTAAGGCAGAGGTTCTTAGATTCTTGATTGGTCGGGGCATGAAGGGATACAGGGAAAAGGTAGGAGACTGGGCCTGAGAGGGAAATAGATCAGCCATGATAAAATGGCGGAGTAGACACGATGGGCCAAATGCCCTAATTCTGCTCCTAGTCTTGTGCATTTATGGATAGCCTATAACACTGGCTTTTGATTAAAGAATGAAAAGAATTCTTTGCAGTGAGATTGTTTGGCAATTAAATTGGTAAATGGTAAGCTGGTTTATTATTGTCACTTTCCAAGGTACAGTATAAAACTTGGTTTTGCATGCCATCCATACAGATCCTTTCACAACAACGGTGCATTATGGTAATATAAGGGAAAGCAGTAACAGAATGTAGAATAAAGTGTTACGGTTTCAGAATACGTTCAGTACAGGCAGACAGTAAAATGCAAGACGAAATAGATTGTGGAGTCGAGTCCATCTTATTGTACTAGGGAACTGTTCAGTAGTCTTATAAAAATGCAGTTAAAGCTATCCTTGAGGCTGGTGGTATGTTCTTTCAGGCTTTTGTACCTTCTGCCCAGTGGGAAAGGGGAGAAGAGAGAACGTCCACGGCAGGAGGGGTCTTTGATTTGCTGGCTGCTTTACTGTGACAGCAAGAAGTGTAGATAGAGTTCATGGAGTGGAGGCTGGTTTCTGTGATGTGTTGAGTTGTGTGCACAACTCTCTGAGGTTCCTTGCATTCACAGGCAGAGCAATTGCTATACCAAGCCATGATGCATCTGGATAAGATGCTCTCAATTTGCATCAATGTAAATTGTCTGAGCATGAAAGAGGACAAAGTCAAATTTCTTTAGCCTTTATTAATTTTCAAGTATACAACATCCAGGAAAATTATTGCTGTAAAATCACTTTTGTGAAGTGTCACTTATCGTTTAGAAACTGATGCATTCAGAGAATATTTCTCCTTCACCAGATTACCCTCATTAGTAATAGCTCAAGTCATTAACATAATACTTTCTAGATTTTACCTTGAATTGTAATATTGGCATAGAAGACAATCAAATTGACCCTTCAAAACATTTAGAAAGAAAAATGGTCATTTTTTGAGTTTATTTTATGGCAGAAGGAACTCAGCAAATCAGGCAGCATTGATGGAGGGAAATAAGCAGTCAATATTTTGGGCCAGCTCCTGATGAAGGGTCACGGCTCAAACGTTAACTGTGTATTTCTCTCCAAAGATGCTGTGTGTGTGTTGCATAGGAATCAGTGTTTGAGACTAGTGCGATAGCTGGCGATGAATCTGCTAGCTGCCGTAAGGCTGGAGGCATCTCCTGCTGGGAAGAAACATTGCATTTTCATGTGCCTTCTGTCTCCTGCACAACAAACCCCCCCCCCCGCCCCACCCAATGCCACTTGAAGCAGCAACTATTAGGGGCTGAGTGGAGAAGAGAAGAGCTGGGACACCCAAGCAGACTTACTCACTCACTGAGTCAGTGTGGCCCACTGGCAGCAACTTCCCTCGCGCCGTCTCACTATCTGTCACAACTGTTTCTGCGATCCTCTCCCACACTCCACTTTTGCTTATTTTGCCTCAGGTTATAGACAGCTCTTAGGAATGGAAACCTTCTGTAATCTGGGGCTGACTGTAATCAGAATTCCTTTTAATTGAGTTGCAGGCAGTGAATGCTCATTATGATAGCCATTTAGACAGCTCCCCGAAGAGAAACTGGAAATTTCTTATTAAATGAAAAATAATGTGCCACGTTAGCTTCATGCTCAAGCCGGCTGGTGGCGTAGTGGCATCAGTGCTGGACGTCGGAGCGAAGGCTCCCGAGTTCGAATCCAGCCGGCTCCCTTGCATGCTTTCCATCTGTACTGGGTTGAGTGTTGAGTTAGCAACTCGGCCTCATAAAAATAAAGCCTGCTAAAAGAACGCCGTCATAACGGCGTCCTGATGACTCCACTCGGAGTTAAGGGCTTTCTTCTTCTTCTTAGCTTCATGCTCAGGTTACAATCTGAAGGAGGTTTATAGCTGTGAGGTTTTGTCATACAAACACATGACAGTTTTATGTTTAAATTATGTGTCATGTACCAAACACTGTCTTAATTAGGTTCTTGAGCACAATTTTATACCTTTAAGTCTGTGGAATTAAAATCTTTAAAAACAGATTAAATCAATTATGAGTGTCCTATTTATATGTGATGGGATTCAGCCTTTTGATTAAACTGAGGTGATGTTATAGATTTAAAAATGGAACTCTGATACTGTGCTGCTGCAGTTAAATGATTGACAGAGAACAGAATTTTACAAATGCACAGACAAATCTGTGCGTGAGTCATTGACATTACCTCATTTGGGCACTTTGCCAAACCCCATCAACCAATGAAACTGGGAAAGACGTCATCCTCCCACAGGAGCACCGTGTTCAAATAATTCATTTTTTCATGCTTTCAATTAAGTTCCTCCATATTGGTTGATGAATTATTTAAAGCACTGTTTCATCAGCAGAATGATTTACCATCAATAAGGTCCATTTGAAATAAAACTGAGTGTGCAGCTGTGTTGTCACATCCACTGGCGTGTAACTCAACTAGAAACAGTGGTTTTGTGCCCACAAGGATCTTTTTGTTCATAACTAAGTGAAAAATCCATATGGACAAAATGTCTGATTTTCTGAAAGTATTTTTTCCGATATTGTATCATATCTTTGGTTGCAGAACAATATGTACATCAAGATTAATGACGGTCTCTCAAACTTCCTTTACCTAACCCATGTTTTCCATTTCCAGATGTATGACAAGATCCCAGAAAAACACCCTGGAAGTTCCAGGAATAATAGCTTTAAGAAACAGGAGAGCAAGTATTGATTTCAATCCCACCCAAATTCGCCTCTCCAAGTCAATGTAATCTGATGTGGAAGTGAGACTTAAGCTGGTGTTCTGTCTCTTCCTGCTAGATCAAGATCTTACTTCCCCTCCTGACAGTGACTCATGTTGAGTATGCTTTCCTCTCTACAACACCCAATTACTCACAACTTGGAAGTGCAACTGGGAATCAATTGAGAACCAAAAAAGCACTCACCAATTAACAGAAGAATTTAGTTATTGATAAAACTGGTTTTAGGTGAGTGTGCCAATCCACCTTTTTATGGTCTTAAGTACCACTGAGGTAACAACAGGAGGGAATGCATAAATAGGCTGGTCACATGTACCTAGACCTCTTTGGGAAATTTAATCCCTGATGTCTGTCAGGGCCTTTGTTAGCATGGAAATTCTGTCAAATAATATTAACAATAAAGCAATGTTAGAGCCTAAGAAATTGAAGCCAAGGTTGGTCATTTGGCGGCTCAGCCTTCTCCACCATTCAACAAAATCATGTCTATTTTTCTATCTCAACACCATTTACCTTCCTTATCCCAAATATCCTCCAATTCATTCAATATCTAAACATTAATCAATCTCAGCTTTGAATGACATCAATGACTGAGTAAAACTCAGTAAGGAGAAGATGGCGACGTGACGCGGCTTGCAGTGGCCACTCCGGTGGTGATATCTGTTATCTGTCAAGTAGGGTGCTGTGCACAATTCTGATTTGATGGAGACAGACGTGAGAGCACGGAGGAACATCTGGTGAAACTTCTGAAATGCCTGCTTCACTGCCGCTGCTACTGTGTGGTCCAGAATCTCTGGAGGGGAAGGCCCCGAGTCCTTGGCTTTGCTTGTTGCTCGGCGGCCAGGGCGGGGTCGAAGCGCTCGGCAGAGATGGTGCTCGGTGCTCGGTGTTGGAGGGCTGGTCAGAGGTGCGAAGTTTTTGGACGGACTCAGAGTCCACTGTGGTCGGGTGCTTCCAGTGGTGCTGCATCGGCAAGTTTGCAGCACTTGGAAGTTCATGGCAGGAAGAGTTTCTCCCTTTTACCGTCTGCGTGAGATGATGGAGATATCGGGATTTAAGACTTTCTTTTACTGTGCCCATGGTCTGCTCTTTATCAAATTACGGTATTGCTTTGCACTGTTATAACTATATGTTATAATTATATGTTTTTGTCAGTTCTAGTCTTCGTTTGTCCTGTGTTTCTGTGATATCATTCTGGACGAACATTGTATCATTTTTTAATGCATGCATTTCTAAATGACAATAAACGAGGACTGAGTGTCTTCATAATCTAAAGAAAAACTGCTAAATGGTTGTAAATGATGTTCCCTTATTTTGACAATATCTGATTGTTGTCTCTGTATAAGTTTCTAGCTCACTAAACAATGGTTCTTGTTTATATACAGAACACCTCAGTTTCTGCTTTATAAGTGTACTACTTAAAAGATCACTGTTCAGTTTGCCTTTTTTTCTAAGGTCGCCCAATATTCTGCAGCTTAACAACCTTTTCTGTACATGACTCGTACTCAGAAGCTTCACCAGTGGCTGGTGATGTGGATCCTGAGGCTCCTGTACCACCTTCAGCAGTGAGAAGGGAGTGTGGCATGCGTGTTACAGCTGATGGATGCTGCTTCTTGTGACAATGCTTCATGTAGATGTGCTAACAGACTGGGCCATATCCACTACTTTTTGGAGGACTTTCTGTTCTAGGACATTGGTGTTTCCAAACCAGGCTGTGATGCAACCAGCTAACATACTCTCCACTACACATGTATAAAAGTTTATCAGAGTTTTAGATGTCATGCCAAATCTTCACAAACTTCTAAGGAAGTAGAGGCACTGCTGTGCTTTCTTCATAATTGCACTTAAATGCTTGGACCAAGACAGTCCTCTGGAATGATAACACCAAGGAATTTAAAGTTGCTGACCCTCTCCAACGCTGATTCTGCAGTGACGACTGGCTCATGGGCTTCCGGTTTCCTGCTCCTTAAGTCCATAATCAGCTCCTTGGTCTTACTGACGTTGAGTGAGATGTTGTTGTTGTTGTAGCATCATCAGCCAAATTTTCATTCTCCCTCCTGTTTGCTGATTTGGTCACCATCTTTGATTTGGTGGTATTGTCAGCAAACTGACATACAGCTTTGGAAAAACACTTTGCCTCACATTTGCAATTATAAAGCGAGTAGAGCAGGGGACAAAGCACACAGTCTTGTGGTGCATTTGTGCTGGCGGAGATTGTGGAGGAGATGTGGTTGCCAATCTGATCTGACTGGAGTCTGCAAGTGAGAAAATCGAGGACCCAATTCCATAAAGAGGTATTCAGGTCTTGAAGCTTATTGATTAGTTTTGAGGGGATGATGACACTGAATGCTGTAGTTGATAAAGAGCATCCTGATGTTTGCATCTTTGCTGTCCAGATACTCCAGGGTTGAGTGAAGAGCCATGCAATGGTATGTGCTGAGCACCTATAGTGCCAGTAGGCAAATTGGAGTGGATTCAAGTTGCTTCTCAGGCAGGAGTTGGTATGTTTCATCATCAACCTCTCAAAGCACTTCATCACGGTGGATGTAGGTGCTACTGGCTGATAGTCATTGAGGCAGGTCACCAGGCTCTTCTTGGGCACCGGTGTGATTGAAACCTGCTTGAAGCAGGTGGGTATCTCAGAATGCTGAGGTGAGAGGTTAAAGATATCAGATTAACTCCAGCCAGTTAATCAGCACAGGTCTTTAGTACTTGACTAGGTACCCCATCTGGGCTGGATGCTCTCCTTGGGTTCAGCCTCCTGAAGTATGC
This sequence comes from Mobula hypostoma, assembly GCF_963921235.1. Classification (NCBI taxonomy): domain Eukaryota; kingdom Metazoa; phylum Chordata; class Chondrichthyes; order Myliobatiformes; family Myliobatidae; genus Mobula; species Mobula hypostoma. Next base: position 138,173,592 of record NC_086100.1, on the reverse strand, counting down.
TCTCTTATTGGATGTGGAAGATCGTGAAAATTCCTCCATGTTTTGAGAATCAAAGTGAGCATAGAAGATACTGAGCTCATCCGAGAGCAAAACCCTTGTTGTCACCTATGTCACTTGCTTTCACTTTGTAAGAGCTAATAACATTCAAGCCCTTCCACAGATGCCAAGCATCCTTCAGTGATTGAAGTTTGGTGTGGAATTGCCATTTCGCACCTGAGATGGCTTTCTGGAGACTGTACCTGGACCTCTTGTATCTTACTTGGTTGTCAGCTTATCAGATGCTATTTCAGTAAAGTTACAAGAATTCTTCTTTTAGTTGCACAGACAGAAAATTAAAAACTTAGTCAGAATTTAAGGAAATGCCTGTTCACTTGGGAAATAAAACTTCTGCATTTTTTCCCAACGCTACTTTCTTTATGAATGGTGACACATTATCTGAGCTAACATATGTTAAATATTTTTCTTCCTTTAGATTCTGGTTGTATTTAAAAAGGCATGTATCCAAGAAAAGTAACTTATTGGCACTACATCACATGGAAAAGGCATTCACACCCATTAAAAAAGCTGCCTGTGAAGAACTTGTCTTGTCCCCTCTGGTTGTCTGAATTTGTAATAGATATTCTTATATATCGGAGCACCTCAGCAGATCTGTATTCCTTTGCAAATAGAGAGTAAAATAAAGTTAAGTGGCTTTCTGGCAATAATTTTGAAGATGTCCTCAAACGTGGCAGGGAGCACGGCTACAAATTTTTCACAAATGCTTCTCGAGCTAGTCATTAGAAATAGCTAAGTGTATTTTACAGGGGTTAAATTTTGATATAGACTTCTTTATCCAAACATTTAGTCAAAAGAGACAATTCAATATGTCTCATCTGAACGGTCCACTGAATAGTGCTGAACCAGGACACCAATGATGATGTCATTTGTGATTTCCCTCAGCCTACAAGCTTTAGGTGGTCTCAGATGCAAATAGAAGAGTCATCTGGTTTTCTGGAGTGAAGTTTTTTTAAAATTTCAAAATAAGCTTGATTCATAATAAAAAAAATTCTAAGAATTAACTGTGCAATGTCTCTTCATTCTTACATTCATAGACAATGCTTTCAGTACACACATTCCTACACACCAATAGCGCTGCTGCCATACATGTGGCCACTGGGGTGGTATACAATTACAATAATTGAGGGGCTTCCTCACTGATCGTGGTCCCTCCCTCTCCAGTAGCAGAAGATCCCTACACTGTGGTCCTTTGCCACCGAATCCATGTGGTAACTGTGCTAAGCTTCAATGCACCCCTCAGCACATTCTCCGGCAGCCTGAAAGTGCCAGTGGACACATCTCGTTGTGCTGGCAGCTTCAGGAGCAAAGTTATGTTCTCTGGGAGTAGGGAGCATGGCTTGTTCACAGGGTGCAGTTTAAGGCCAATATTGTGGCCATGGTGACGGGTGAGGGAGAAGTCATTATTTCTTTTCTGTTCTGGAAGATAATCCATTTTCAATTCCACGTACTGAACATCTTTTTGGCCCCTGCATCGGGTCAACTTGAACCATGGTTGTTACATTTCTGACTAATCCATTCTGATTTGGAAAAGCAGGTTTAATTCAGAGTGAACACGAGAAAATCTGCAGATGCTGGAAATTCAGGCAACACACACAAAATGCTCAGGCCAGGCAGCATCTATAGGAAGAGGTACAGTCGACATTTTGAGCTGAAACCCAGGGTCTCGGCCAGAAACGTCGACTGTACCTCTTCCTATAGATGCTGCCTGGCCTGCTGTGTTCTACCAGCATTTTGTGTGTGTTAATTCAGAGTGAGACCTTTTGCCTTTTTGTGCATTAAAGGGTTTCAGTGAAGAGCAAAGTCCATAATTTTCAGACTGGGTCCTCCAAGACAATGCAGAAGGGTGCCCAGACACACACAGTAGCATATATTCTACATGTCTGCAGGCCATTTCTAGAATTTCTAACTTGAGATATCCACCCGATACCTATGACGGGGCAAGCTTACATGTCACTGGATCTAAGGTGGGCCCAGACTGACAGTGGGGAACTGCATCAGGTATATTGTCTTTAACCTGTCTCCTTCATCTAGGCCTTTGATGCCTTCTCATCACCATCCCCAGCTATGGCTCCTCACCCCTGCCTGCAATTCCACCTCCCAACTTTCAGTCCCAACGCACCACCATCCCCACCATTGACCTTAGTCCTAATCTTTCCACAAATTGATTCTCATCATCTTTCTCCACCCTCACGGACAGCTGATGTCTTGGACCTGCTGCACTACTGAGTTTCTCAGTGAACAAGTCTTCTGACAGCGTTCTTCTCACCTCCTCACAAACACCTCCTCATCTATCAACAGGTGCCTTCAGTTTGTCAGCCTGTGACTGAGGTTCTCACGAGGGAAAACCACCATGCTTTTCCATGTTATTCCTTACTGTACAAATAGCTGGAAGCCAAGGACAGGACTTTCTCTCTGGGAACAGATATGGACCATAGATGAATTTTACTCTTTGAGCCCTTAATGTCAGGAGGAAATTGTAGTGACATGGAGTTTCACCACACAGTGCTGTAGAATTAACTGCTAAGGTATGATAATATGGAGCTGGCACAGAGGGCAGGGAGCTGTCAGTATGGTGGAATAGAAAATATGAGAGATGATTTATTGAGGATATAATTCATTCTTTGTAATCTTTAACCTCTCTTAAAATCAATTTAACCATTCCCTCCTACATAGCCCTCCATCATTCATGTTCCTTACTTGGTAGTATTTTTACTACTGGACTAGAGTGTGGTAGTTTCAAGCTCTGGCTAGAAATAATCTCACATAATTTCGTTACTGTTATAATAATTATCAAAAGAAATATAACATCTGTACTGCTTGTTAAATATTCTGGTGAGGAGTTGAGAAGGAGCAAACAATTAATTCTTTCCTAAGGTGATAATGGATAAAAAAGGCAAACTGATATTCTGAGACATATGCTAATCTGCAGGTGCTGGAGATTCAGAGTAACACACACAATTGCTGGAGGAACTCAGCAGGGAAATAAATATTTGATGTTTGGAGCCGAGATCTTTCATTAAGTACAGGAAAGGAAGGGGAAGCTTATTAATACATAATTTTAATAATATATATATATCAAATGGCAATGTTTATATTGTATGATTGCAAGTGACTGCATGCAGTAGTACTGGCTGAGTGACACTACAGGTTGCACAATACTAACAAACCTGTTTTTAAGTCATATTTCACCATTTCCAGTGAATCCATAAATCATCTTCATTGCTGGGAATGCTTGTCATAGTGAGACAAACATGTGAAATGGCTGATTACACAACTGCCAAGCATGTGGAGGAGAACAGCAGGTAGCAGAAGTCATCGGTGAATGGGACAGCTGAGCTTCGCTAGTTGATTGGCAGAGGATTTTCCAGAGGTGAATGACATAGCTGCTACTGAGAGGCAGGTCACGATCGACTCTTGATCTGTTGATACAGGATCCTACATTGTTACTGATGAAGTGATGCGCCAAGAGAAATCTACACTGGCATATATACTTTAGAATCATGTTAGTTTTATGTCACCATTTGAAAAAAAAACATCTTTGTTTCTGCTCAGGCAGATAGGTAGAGGGAGTGGGGTGGCTTCTTTTGATAAAAACGGAGGTCAAATCCTTCGAAAGAGGTAACATAGGCTCAGCGGATGTAGAATCCTTGTGAAATTGCAAGGGTCAAAAGACCCTAATGGAGTTATCCACAGGACTGTGAACAGTAGCCAGGATATGGGGTACTAATTAGAAAGGGAGATAGAAAAGGCATGTAAGAAGGGGAATGTTATAATAGCCAGGTAATTTCAATATGCTGGTAGAATGGGAAAATCAGGTTGGTGCTGGATCCCAAGAGGGAGAATTTGTAGAATGCCAATGAGATGGCTTTTCAGAGCAGTTTGTGGTTGAGCCCACCAGGGAAAAGGCAATTCTTGATTGGTTGTTATGTAATCAACCAGATTTGATTAGGGAGCTCAAGATAAAGGAACCTTTAGAAGACAGTGATCACAATATGATAGGATTCACCTTACAATTTGAGAGGGAGAAGCTAAAATTAGGTGCATCAGTGTAACTCTGGAGTAAAGGGAAATACAGTCATGAGAGAGGTGATTGGAAGGAGCACTAGTGGAGTTGATGGCAGGAGAGCAGTAGCTGGAGTTTCTGGGACCAATTCGGAAGGTGCAGGATAGATACATCCCGAAGAAGTAGCATTCTAAAAGGATGCTGACAAGTGAAGTCAAAGGCAGCATAAAAGCAAAAGAGAGAGCACATAATATAGCAAAAACTAGTTGAAAGTACGAGGATAGTGAAACCTTTAAAAACTAACAGAAAGCAACTAAAAAGCTATAAAAAAGAGAAAATATTAAATATAAAGACAAGAAAATCTGCAGTTGCTGGAAATCCAAGCAACGTACACAAAATGCTGGAGGAACTCAGCAGGTCAGACAGCATCTATGGAAAAGAGTAAACAGTTGACATTTTGGCTGAGACCCTTCATCAAGACATCAATAAATATGAAGGATAGCTAGCCGATAATATAAAAAGGGATACCAAAGTTATTTTTTCCAGATAGATAAAATGTAAAAGAGAAGCGTGGACTGCTGGAAAGGTAGTAATAGGTCACAAAGAAATGATGGATAAACTTAACAAGTACTTTGCATCAGTTGTCAATGAGGAAGACACCAGCAGTATACCAGAAATTTGAGTGTTAGGGAGCAGGAGTGAATGAGTTGCTATTACTAACGAGAAGGTGCTTGGAATGCTGAAGATTTGAAAGTAGATAAATCACCTGGACTACACACCAGGGTTCTGAAAGAGGTAACTGAAGAGATTGTGGAGGCATTAGTAATGATCTTTTCATAATGACTAGATTCTGGAATGGTTCTAGAGGACTAAAAAAGTGCAAATACCACTCCACTCTTTAGGAGGGAAGGAGGCAGAAGAAATTATAGACCAGTTAGCCTGACTTCAGTGGTTTACAAGAGGTTGGAGTCTATTATTGAGGATGAAGTTTTGGGTATTTGGAGGCATGATTAAAAAAGACCAAAGTCCAGAGGAGGTTCACGAGAATGATTCCAGGAATGAAAGGGTTAACGCATAACGCATGCCTAGGCCTCTACTTACTGGAGTTTATAAGAATGAAGGGGGATTTTGTTGAATCCTTTTGGATATTGAAAGGGATAGATACAGTGGATGTGGAGAGGATGTTTTCTAGAGTGTGGAAGTCTAGGACAAGAGGGCACAGCCTCAGAACAGAAGAATGTTCCTTCAGAACAGTGATGAGGAGGAATTTCTTTAGCCGGAGGGTGAATCTGTGGTATTTATTGCTGTGGTGGCCAAGTCATTGGATATGTTTAAAACAGAGGTTGAAAGGTTCTTGATTAGTAAGGCAGATTAGTTGTAGAGCCCCAGGCTTTGAAGCTTGTTGACTGGAACTGAGCGTATGATTGTGTTGAACGCTGAGCTACAATCAGTAAACAACAGCCTGACGAAGGTATTACTACTCACCAGTTGATCCAAGGCAGAGTGGAGAGCCAGTGAAATTGTATCTGCTGTAGACCTATTGTGGCAATAGGCAAATTGCAGCAGATCCAGGTCCTTGCTTAGACTGGAGTTGATTCTAGTCATGATCAACCCCTCAAAGCACTTTGTCACAGTAGATGTGAGTCCCACCAGACGATAGTCATTGAGGCAGCTCACGCTGCTCTTCTTGGGCACTGGTATGATTGTTGCTCTTTTGAAGCAGGTGGGAACCTCCGGTTTCAGCCAGTGAGAGACTGAAGATGACCTTAAGCACTCCCGCCAATTGGTTGGCCCAGATTTTCAGAGCCCCACCAGGTACACCATCATGACCTGTTGCCTTGTGAGGGTTCACCCTTTTGAAAGATGTTCTGACATCAGCTTCCGAGACAGAGATCGCAGGACTGCGGAGGTTTGCACAGGTGTAGTTTTATTCTCACTTTCAAAATGTAACTGATAATATGCCAAGTTCTTGTTTGCTTTATCAGAGTGAATGTTCTTCAAATGGTTAAGGAGCCTGGATGGTTTGTGTCATTTGAAAACTCTTTTACAAACAGACACATTGGCAGCTGTTGGTTGCTTGACACTGGTATAAATCCTATTTCAGATACTCCATGATACTGTGTACACTTTCTTTTCCTTTGGTCTGCTTCTGCTATTTTCATTATGGATTAATGCACATGGTCAATTGCCTATTATTTCCGTACAGCCTCAAGCACTGTGATCAATAAAGGGGAAAGCTTTTGATGTGATCATAGCTCAGGCAAAACCCGAGTTTCTGCCTGAAGGCACATAAAGTGGGTCAATCATATCATGGTTGGGCGGTGGGCTACAGAAGTGTGGTCAAGACTATTCAAAAGGGCAGATTCTGGATTTTACCCAATTGAATGCCCATACCCTAATTTACGGGTATTGCACTACTACGTGATTAAAGTATGGGAATTGTGCTAGCTAAAAATGTACCCCAGTAGCGAATGGCAATAAGATCTGAATCCTTGACTCCTCACTGGGAGACCACAGTGTGGATAGGAAATAACATCTACTCCTCGCTGATGATCAACACTGCCCTTCAAGGTACGTGCTTAGCCAACCACTCTAATCTTTCTACACCCATTACTCTATGGTTTGGCACAGTAAATTCACCAATTGCACAACTATTGTTCACAGAATTTCAGATGGTGACAAGGAGGAATACAGAAGTGAGATTAATCAGCTGGTTAAGTGGGTGCTATAACAGCCTTGCACACAGTGTCAGTAAAACTAAGGGAATGATTATGGATTTCAGTAAGGGGAAGCGGAGGGAACACACACCCGTCCTCAGCGCAGTGGAAAGGATGAGCAGTTTCAAGTTCCTGGATGTCAACATCTCTGAAGTTTTCTGATGACTCTGCCATAGTTGGATGCAAACCAAGGGAGGTGAGGCTGAGTACAGGGCTACTGTAGGAAACTTTGTCACATGGTGTGAGCAGAATTATCTGCAGCTTAATGTGAAAAAGACTAAGGAGCTAGTGGTAGACCTGAGGAGAGCTAAGGTACCAGTGACCCCGTTTCCATCCAGGGGGTTAGTGTGGACATGGTGGAGGATTACAAATACCTAGGGATACGAATTGACAATAAACTGGACTGGCCAAAGAACACTGAGGCTGTCTACAAGAAGGGTCAGAGCCGTCTCTATTTCCTGAGGAGACTGAGGTCCTTTAACATCTGTTAGACGATGCTGAGGATGTTCTACGAGTCTGTGGTGGCCGATGCTATCATGTTTGCTGTTGTGTGCTGGGGCAGCAGGCTGAGGGTAGCAGACACCAACAGAATCAACAAACTCATTCGTAAGGCCAGTGATGTTGTGGGGATGGAACTGGACTCTCTGACGGTGGTGTCTGAAAAGAGGATGCTGTCCAAGTTGCATGCCATCTTGGACAATGTCTCCCATCCACTACATAATGTACTGGGTGGGCACAGGAGTACATTCAGCCAGAGACTCATTCCTCCAAGATGCAACACAGAGCGTCACAGGAAGTCATTCCTGCCTGTGGCCATCAAACTTTACAACTCCTCCCTTGGAAGGTCAGACACCCTGAGCCGATAGGCTGGTCCTGGACTTATTTCATAATTTACCGGCATAATTTACATATTACTGTTTAACTATTTATGGTTCTATTACTGTTTATTATTTATGGTGCAACCGTAACGAAAACCAATTTCCCCCTGGGATCAATAAAGTATGACTATGACTATGAAGGTTTCTCCTGGGCCCAACACATTGATGCAGTTACAAAAAGGCACTGTAGTGGCTGTATTTTATTAGAAGTTTGAGGTGAACTGGTATGTCATCAAAGACAGTCACAAATTTCTACAGATACACCACAGAAAGCTTTCTAATTGTTTGCATCACCACCTGGGGTATGGAGGGGTCACTGCACAGGATTGGAAATAAACTGCAGAAAATGGATACTAGTTTCCCTAGCATCGATAATACCTTCAAAAGGTGATGCCTGGAAAAGGCAGCATCCATCATGAAGGACTCCCCATCACCAGGACATGCCCTGTTCTCATTGCTACCGTCAAGGCAGTGGTACAGTAGCCTGAAGACACAGACTCAACATTTCAGGAACAACTTCTTCCCCTCTGTCAAATTTCTGAATGAACAATGAACCCGTGTATACTAACCCACTATTACTTTCTTCTATTTTTCACTATTTAATTATATATTTATAATTAAATACTACAAAACAACTTTTGTGACATATGCCAGAGATAATAAGCCTAATTCTGTAAACACTCCGAAATGGAAAACAATTCAAAATGTATTTGCCAGCACTTCACAACAAAACAGTCATGTTTTGTGTGCTTCATACTTCATTGCTCTTTGCTAAATCTGGAAAGCCAAATACAATTGGAGAAGAACTGATTCTGCCAGCACTGAGGGAGGTTCTGAGTACGATTTTGCATAAGTCACCACACCAATTAATTAAAGTGATTCCACTCAGAAACAATTTTGTTCAAAGATGAATAGATGAAATGTCTGAGAATTTGGAAGACATATTGTGCAACGTACTTAGGACAACAGAATTTGCTCTGCATTTTGGATGAGTCAACTTTGCTAGGCAACAAATCTTTGCTTCTCAGGTATGTTCATTGCATTAAAGGATGCAATGGTTCAAAAGTTGTTATTTGTATGGGGACTAGAAACAAGCAAGGAGCAGGAGTCAATATTTCAGGTTGCTGGGGAATTTTTCAAACGATAATATTCCACACACCAACAGTCTTGCTTATGTAACAGATGGGATACCGTCTATGACAGAATGCCACAATGGGGTTAACCTTATGGATAGAAACTAACGTGGGATTTATATCAAAAGTGATTCTTCCTTAAACTATTCTCCAAAAATGTAATTGCAGAGTTGGATCCAAGGTACAGTACTGGTTTTAACATAGCCTGATCTGCACTGCCTACCAATGCAGCTGGGAGAGTTCTGTATAGACTAATCACAACTCTTTTGACAAATTGGTTAGCAAATAGGCTGGCATTTGAGTAGTTCATTCAACCAAAATGCAGATGGTATGAATAACTGACATTACCCACTCCCCTCCCACAGTGACATTTATATTAGAAGATATACATCTGATGAATTTCAAGTTACCATTAATTCATCAATGCAATTATACAAAAGCAGACTTACTTGAGGTTTTTAGGTCTTGATTTTTTTTCTTGCTGGAATTACTTTTAGGTATTGTTAGAAAACAGATCAGAGTAATTGTGTAGAGAGGCGATGTGGAACCTCTTCCAGTTCACCACTTAGCATTTATAATCTTCTGCATTGAAATAATCTATCATTGTTCTGTAATGAATTTTGCCTCTTCCTTCCACTCATTCAGATCCATTAAGTAGCATCAATTAAGTGCTAATGTAACCAATCAACAGTGTAATGTTACAATATGTTGCTTGATGTTCACCTCTGTACTTGGAATTCAATGGCAGATTGATTGCATGTAAATCTATTATATATGCTGCATGTACAATACTATGAATGAAAGGTTGTGAGACTTTAAAATTACTTGGCCTTGAAATGTCTTAATGATATATATGCTGGCAGATGTACTTATAAAATAATTGATGCATTTCCTTAAAAGTGCCAGAGTTAAATTTTAAATCTGTTTTCCAGAGAAAATGTCAGATTTACTTCAAACCAGCTGTGCAGAAAATAGTATCTCCTCAGTATTGATTTACAGACTTCATCTGCTGGGGGAGAAGCTGACAGCGATGCAGGTGGATGCTTTCCTGGTGTCATGGATTATTTAGTACCTGACTGGCAGACCACAGTACGTGTGCTTGCAACACTGTGTGTCCGACAGAGTGATCAGCAGCACTGGGGTTCCACAAGGGACTGTCTTGTCTCCCTTTCTCTTCACCATTTACACCTCAGACTTCAACTACTGTACAGAGTCTTGCCATCTTCAGAAGTTTTCTGATGACTCTGCCATAGTTGGATGCATTAGCAAGGGAGATGAGGCTGAGTACAGGGCTACGGTAGGAAACTTTGTCACATGGTGTGAGCAGAATTATCTGCAGCTTAATGTGAAAAAGACTAAGGAGCTGGTGGTAGACCTGAGGAGAGCTAAGGCACCGGTGACCCCTGTTTCCATCCAGGGGGTCAGTGTGGACATGGTGGAGGATTACAAACACCTGGGGATACGAATTGACAATAAACTGGACTGGTCAAAGAACACTGAGGCTGACTACAAGAAGGGCCAGAGCTGTCTCTATTTCCTGAGGAGACTGAGGTCCTTTAACATCTATCGGACGATGCTGAGGATGTTCTACGCGTCTGTGGTGGCCAGTGCTATCATGTTTGCTGTTGTGTGCTGGGGCAGCAGACACCAACAGAATCAACAAACTCATTCATAAGGCCAGTGATGTTGTGGGGATGGAACTGGACTCTCTGACGGTGGTGTCTGAAAAGGGGATGCTGTCCAAGTTGCATGCCATCTTGGACAATGTCTTCCATCCACTACATAATGTACTGGTTGGGCACAGGAGTACATTCAGCCAGAGACTCATTCCACCGAGATGCAACACTGAGCGTCATAGGAAGTCATTCCTGCCTGTGGCCATCAAACTTTACAACTCCTCCCTTGGAGGGTCAGACACCCTGAGCCAATAGGCTGGTCCTGGACTTATTTCCTGGCATAATTTACATATTATTATTTAATTATTTATGGTTTTATATTGCTATATTTATACTCTATTCTTGGTTGGTGCAACTGTAACGAAACCCAACTTCCCTCGGGATCAATAAAGGGTGACTATTACTATGACTGTCCACAGAAAATAAAATTACTGGTTAAAGGAATCAAATGGAAAGATGTTGTTTGAACTTAAATATCTAACCAGGTTGCTGTAATATTTCTCTATGAAAGGGTATTAGATTTATCTTGAGATGCTCTATCCAGAGCACATTAAATATTACAATGAAACAAGTTATATAAGTTTGTCCTGTACAACTAACGGAATAGTCATTGTAAAATTGTTTGAAGAAGTCTGGTAACTTTTGGGATCCAGGTAGCTAACAGCACCTTAAGTGGCCAGGCCTACAAACATACAGAATCCTATCAGCAGTAAATTTTGGTTCCATAATAATCAAAACCAGGGGCAAACAGGTATCAAAGCCAAATTTAGACTGATCCTTGTGCACCATCATAATTGCCATTGAATAACCCATGAATGTATTTGGCTCAGGTGTGATTTTGTTGTGAAGAGAGACCACACATTTACATTTTATAAAAATTTAGTTTCTTTTAAGTTTTTAGGGTTCCCATAGGAGTAACAAATAAGATGCTGAGAGAATTCAGCAAGTCAGGCAGCACTTGGGGAGGGAAATGAAAAGTCTCAACTTCTCATTGAGTCCAAATGAATGGTCTCGACCCAAAACATTGACATTCCATTTCCTTCCACAGATATAACCATATAACAATTACAGCACGGAAACAGGCCATCTCGGCCCTTCTAGTCCGTGCCAAATGCTGCTTGACCCTTTGAGTTCTGCCAGAGCCTTGCTAATGCCAGTAACTGCAGTCCTCATTTTCATAAGAATGGGTGGTTGTTTAAAGACTAGAGAAAAAAATAGTAGCTGGAAGTTTGCATTAACAAAGGTTCCAAATATTGTTACCAGTTTTGAAAACAGAGCTGGAATAGGCACAGGAGTCAGAGTTCAATGAGATAAACTCCAAAGTGGTATCAGACAGCAGTCAGACACCAAAAAATAAACATTGCATGATAACATCCTGATAACACTGATGCTCAACGTAGGTCATCCCAGAACCTCCCTCTTTCTGTCTGCTTACTTCAATGTCTATGTTGCAATAATTCTCGCCACCCTCAAGCTTAAACATATCCTATACTTCACTGTTTCCTCATTGCAAAGGACACCCTCTCCCTCTCTGCATTTGTTTCTTCTTCCCTTCTCCCTGCCTTTTTAAAGTATTGCTCCAGGATACAACTTGATGATGGCAAGGGGCAAGGGTCATTTATAATTTTTATCTCTCTTCTGTTTCCACACTGATTTTCATACTTCCAAACTTTCAGTGATTAAACAATAGTTAGTTGTTTTTGCTATATGCCCAGGATCAATTTACCAACAATTAATCAGTCTACCTGAGTGCTTTAAACTGGCGTTTTGATTTTATTCTGTATATTGTTCCTATCATGTTAAAGGTCAAGCCAACATCCAAGAATTGTTTTAAAAACATGGGAAAGAAATCAATTTAAAATAGCAATTTCAGTTTGAAAAAAACAAGTCATATTAGAACAGGTCTCTAGTATAAAAATGAAAATTTTCAGGAATGGTTTCAGAAACATTAGAAGACACAGGTCAACATACAGTATAAAGTTACAAGGAATCACTGGTCACAAATGATTAATAAACAAAAACAATCCCTCTGGTTTAAAAAGCAGCATGGAGGAAAAGTGCAGGTGCTCCAATTTTTTATACATTATAAATTAAAGTTTTATGCCCAATGGCAACAAAACATGGGTTTAGGAGAGGAAAAATTCATCTTATAATTTACAATACAAGATACAGTACATAAGACAATTTTCTGTAACTACTGTACACATCGGTCTACGTGGTTATGGAACATTACTTGATGTAATATGTTGAAACAGCAGAAACCACCTTATCCTGAGATTGGAACAATCTCAAGGTCATTTACTGATGTGATCTGCTTCCCCATCATTCTGACATTCTTAGCATTTGTAATCCTGGGCATCACCAGCCCAGCCCTCTCAAAGTATCTCACCAAAGCGGTCTCTGTCAGAAGGGAAGCCAGAAACTGCTCAAAGGTGATAGCCCAGTCTTTGTCTATGTTATTACTCCTGGGAAGAGGGTTATCATTGTTATTACGCACAAGTACTGTGTCCTCCGTGATGTCCTCACATTGTAGCTTCTCATCGTCATTAGAGCCAGCACTTAGAACAGAGTACGAGGACATGGAAGTATCGTCTTTAGTTTCATCATCTGAAATTAACATTGCTGAAGAAATACCATTTTCTTTTGGTGAATTATCATCCAGTTTAATTTCTTGCATTTCACTGGAAGACACTTTTTCATCATCCATCCCCTCAAGGACAGCACAGAAAGAACCTCCTTGTCCATAATGTTGGTTTTCCCTCCTCGGGTGTATTCTGCTTTTACTGTCATGACTGCCGCCTGGTTCTTCAAGTGTCTGACTGATGAACTGTTTTCCTACTTCTCCAATCTCTAAAAGTAAACTAGTTACAGCTGCAGTAGAATGGTACAATTCTTGCTCATTTGCATCTTCACTGAACATGTTGTACAAAGTTCTACATAGCTCAATAAATTGCTCCTAAAAAGGATTAAAAATAAGTGTGCTTTAAATATCAGTGTGTGACAAAGTTACTAGTTATAAGTTAGAGTATAGAAGGATATAACTTACCTGATTCAGTTTAGGTAAATCTTTGATATTCTGCAATTTAGGCTCTCTTTCCTGTGCCCACATTCTGATATAATGTCGATAATCACGTGGATTTTGTTGCTTTTCCACTAATAAGAGAGCAAAAAAATAAGTTAAGCAAACATCAGCCTATTAGATTAAGTTTATTATACTAAATGCCATTATAAAAGTTTAAGATAAAATTTTAAAATAGTACAATATTTTTTAAAAAGTTATGGAAATTTTAAAATGTGTCTGCGGAGAATTAGCTGGTACACTTCATTCTCTACCTTTCTCATTCTTCAGGTTTACAGTGACAAAGCCGTCTTCTGTTTCATTTTTTGTTCTTGACTGAATTTCTGTAACTGAGAAAAGAAAACATTATTTATTATCAGCTGTAAAATATTCACACAAATATGGGCAAAACTGCCATGTTATTTTTAAAGCAATGCACACAAAATGCTGGAGGAATTCAGCTAGTTAGGCAGCATCAATGGAGGGGGATAAAGGCTGAGACCCTTCATCAGACTGTTAATTCTCCTCCACAGATCCTGATTTGCCAAGTCCCTCCAGCTTTGTGTATGTATTGCTCGTGATTTCCAGCATTTGCAGAATCTCATGTTTATGGTATTTTAAAAAGCTTTGGGTTGAATTTGGCTGAAAAAAATGCTAATGATGTGACAATTAAAGATTATACTTTTATCTTTTTATCTTTTCTATTATTTATCTTTCTATCCCCTATTTTGCAAATTACTAACAAATTCATTTCCTCCTGGCTGTTCCATTTCCTTCTCAATCTTAAAAAGTCATTGATTAAGCTAACACATTGTTGGCCCTGTTATTAAGATCCCAAATACCTCTCCCTCCCTCCCTCCCAAAAGCAAGTTATGGCACATTATTTTTGACCACCTGGTAAAAGGATTTTATGGACTGACATTTTTTCACCCATCACATTGTAAAGACTAAAATTTAAGGAGAGATGTACGAAATAAAACAGTTGTAATTTTTTTTTTCAAACAAATGTGGAGAAGAGATTGAAATCCTAAACTGAGAACAGCTGAATATATTCAGCTGGGATTGTGCTGAGCAATTGAAGGGTACCTTCTGGCTTGGTGAAGGATAAGCGTGAAGCTGTGCTCCAGGACCTAACATCCAGTCAGCTCCACCACCTGTCACCGAACTTGCTGCATATCCTTGGAGCTCAACTTCATGAGCAGCTGACACCTGTTCAAACATGCTAGCACTGAATGAGGCCATAGTTACACATCTTATGAAACTAGATACTGTATGGTGACAAATACCATGGCAGAGCTTGAATAAGAGCAACAACTCCAATTTTCAGATGTAGCTCTCGAAGTTTTGGCTGGTGAAGTAAAGAGAACAAACAGGAAACCTTACTACAATCCAAATTGTTGCAAATTAACCAAAGAGTTTGCAGACAAATACCAGGCATAAAGCCCCAAGTACTTTGATACCAAAGTCATAAAAATTGCACTTTTGCCATTACAGCCAACATTCATGAGTACATAAGATCCATCCCACAGCTCAGTCACTATCCTTCCCCAATGCTTCATGCAATAGTTTCCAAAAAATCTCTAACAACTAACGAATACTCAGAACTTTCATATACTTACCACTGCTCCAAATATTACAGCATCTATATCCTAGAACATTCATGGACAATGCTAGCAAAGGTATCACTCGTTCCTATTCTCCTCACATCCCAAAACCTCTGCTGAATTGCATGTTATTTTGCAGGTGATTTAGCCACAATGCACTAAGTTGTTTCCACTCCCATCATAATCCAACACATGCCTTTTCTTTCAGATTGCCAAAATGCCTCTTCTTCTCAGGCAATGGTGAAAGATCATTGGAAACCTCCCCTCCTCCCACGTCACTCAGTCCAAACTCAGTAATAAAACTAAACACTTGTACATCATGCATTTCTGCAGCATAGATTACAGGAGGGATCTGCACATAATCACTCTTCAGAGATAAAAGGCGGCAGGGCAAAAGGAAGGCTAGTACAAGCGTGAGCTTCCCAGGAGATCAAGATTGCATGAGTTCTGCTGCAAAAGGTACAGATGAGGACTTTCACTAGGTGATGGTCATGCACGAAAGCTTGGTGCAATAATACAAACGGCTGAAACAAGCACATAAAAATGTTAAGGAACAAAGAGGAGTCCAATCCTAACCTCATACATGGCTTTGTTCAGGGCCTGAGCCCATCCTTTTCAGCATGGCAATGGTGGGCAGCTCCATTTTAACACTTACAACCTAATTGATATTTAGAATCTGAAGGGGAACATGTTTGAGGGGATTATGACATTCCAATAATTTGATCTCCAACACATTATATGTAATACTTCTTTGAGGGAATGGCAGAACTTCTATGAAGTTTGTGTAAAAGATTATTGTGTTCACAATCTTGTAACCATCACGATGCTAGTGATTTAGCTGTTGACTTTCAGGTGGTTAACATCAAATGGTGACTACAATTCGTGCCAAACTGATACAGTCAGAACACCTTCCACTTCTACCCATCACTCTTCCACCAGTCATACTGCATTCACCGTGGGAGCAATGCCAAAGAACAATAGACAAGAGTGAGGGGAAGACCTCTCCTAACTTTCCGTACAGGCAAAAAGTGGAAATGTGGTTCAGAAAGATTTAACATGACATTACTTTTATCAATTTTGGTCAAGCTATTTTGATCATTCTAAAGGTTCAGTGGGAACTGTGGTGGGTTATCAGTGCATTCAGAAAACTACTGATTTATTGGACTACAACCTGCAATCACTTAAGTGGATCATCTCTTGGTTTAGGACATTATCAGTGTCAGAAATAAAGACGTTTCTTTCAGAACAAATGAGCAGATTTACATGTAAAGCAGTGTTTTAGAGTTTGTTTGTTATTGAAGAAATGTCTGTAGAAATCACTCGTTTCTTATTTACATAATCTTACTCACCATAAATTGGATGCTTTGTGGTTTGTAAAGATGAGAATTACATTATCTGCAAAAAATACTGCTAAAGTACAGCTGTTTCCAAGGTAGCAAATCTTTACAAGAGTTTAGTTGTAGTGAAATTTCACAAAATTGACATGAAAAAGATTCTCCCGAATAAAACAAACTCTTCTGTTTCATTCTTAGCAAAAGTGAGAACTGCCAAGGTGTATCATTTTTTATAGTTCAGTTTATCAAATACAGGATTTAGTTATATTTTCTATGTCTATTAATGCCTCTAACTTTGATTATTAACTGGGTTATAGAGCTGAGGCATCTTCATACTGTACATTCATTAAAACATTTGAAAAATTCCAAAAGCACCTGTGTTCATTTCCTTTTTGCCTTATGATCTCATTGCTCTGTGTGACTCATTTTGCAATTCTAATTGCATTTTGTATGATGTAAAACAGAGCTTTTCTATCCACTTCTAAGAACATAAAAAACTTTAAATTCTTATGGGACATCAATTATGGATACATATGAAGGACAAAATCTGGAACAGGACACTTAGGTTTGTGGAATTAATTCCACAAGTTTTATTTTCCGGCACACTATCCACAATTTGAAGGCAAATAACCACTTCCTTAATGTCAACAAGACAAAGGAGATGATTATCACTCCTGGAAAATTCTCACTACTCACACTCTCAACCGCAATGGAAACTACAAGCAATTTCAAACTCCTGGGAGTGCATATCACACACAGCCTCACATGGTGCCAGAAGACATCGTACACAATCGGGAAAGCTCACCAATGCCTCTACTTTCTGAGGAGGCCGAAGAGAGTCGGACAACGCACGTCATCGTTCTACAGATGCGCAGTAGAAAGCATCCCAACTAACTGCATCACTGCAAGGTACGGAAACTGCACTGTGGGCAGGATGGCTTTACAACAGGTAGTCAAAACGCAGCACTAGCCTACCTGCCGACAAGGACATGTATACAGAAAGGTACCTTAAAAAGACCCGTAACATCACGAAGGATCCCACGCCCCAGCTCCCATTAGGGAGGAGATGACGTAGCATTCACACCAGGACCACCAGTTTGAAAAACAGTTATATTCCCCAAGCAGCAAGACTGAAAAACATCTCTATCCACTAGCTCTACCACTACTTTGTTATTTCCTGTCAGTCACCTATTGTACAGCTTAGTGTCATCTCATGGACATATAATCAATGTATACAAGCTATTTTATATATTTAAATTTATGGTGCTTTTTAATTATCGAGTTCTTCATCTTTTGTGTTTTGTTGGGGGTTCCATCAGATCAGAAGTAACACTTATTTTGTTCTCCTTTACACTTGTCTACTGGAAATCACATTAAACAATCTTGAAAATTTTCCAAAAGCCCAACAAGATACCGTTTTCATCCAGTAAAAATATTGTTTGTTCCCACATGATCAACTTGTATCTAATCTTTGCCCTTTTTGCAATTTCTTTTAATTGCACTGATGCAGTCAATGAAACCTATAAACAATGCAAAGTCTCATCTTGCATTATAAACACCACTATTAAAAATACAGACACTAACTTGTTCATAAAGCCTACCATGAACAGTGTCAGGCGTTACATCTTCGAAGAAGTACTGTGTAGCTTCAAATGCCGAATCAGGGTCCTCTTGTTCATTGAAAGATGGTTCTAAATACAATGAGAAGAAACAGCTTCATTCAGTTCCTAGAAAACCTTTCTGTTTTCTATGAAATAATTAAAGAGATGGTCTGATTTATGGGTTAACTCAATTTGAAAGATTTTCCTATTTAATGAAATATTGACATTGTCCCCATACACTGTACTAAAAACCACCAGTTCTGCAGGAAACTGCAGACATGTAGCCTGTAAAGGATCGCAAGTTCCTAGCTCATACATGAGCTTGTCCCAAGACAGAAGTTCCAAACATGAGCACTGCATTCTTCTTGGAGTCCAGCAGCGAAGTGTGAATTTCTGCAGTTAGCTAGCCAAGAAATAATGGAAACCTGTCTGCTATTCTTCTCTCATGATAAACTTACAAAAGGAACAGCAAGCTCATGTTAAATGGAGAGATCAGTTATAAGATACATCCATAAAGGCATTTACTTTTAACTCAGTATTTAACTGTGTTAATTATTGTTATGTTTTGTAACTCTGAAACATAAACCCAATTGAAAGCAAAAACACAGAGCCAGGAATGCAGGCCTTAGATTTACTTCTACTTTAGTGAGATGCACAAGTATGACGTGGTGACATGATAACGAGCGCCATTTATGTACTCGCACATACAACCTGTAATGAATTAATTAAAAGATCAGAAATGCTTCAATTAAACCGTTCTGTAAATTTATTACTCAAATATAACTGAAATATGAAATACACAACACTCCTCCCTGCTTAGCTATAAACTCCAACCCAAAATAGAATATAAAATGCACCCGAGCTTACACACACACACACACACGATATATCTTGTGGCTGTGAAGCAATCTCAGATTCAGGGGCCTCCTCCAGGTGGTAGGAGTTGACTCTGAGACTGCAGGAAGTGGTTCTGACAGCTCAGGCCACCTTTCTTCTCAACAATTGACTTGGCTCTCCTCAACTGATCAATGTGTCATCTCCAGGTAATACTAGATGCAATCTCCTCTGTGTAGCAGGAGGGTGGTGGTCCAGTTCTGTCCTTAATTCCTGTAGTCCCTCACCAGGACTGCTTATCCAGGATTGAAACATTGAACCTCCTTGTTTGAAGAGCCTTCAATTTGTCTCAGATGTTTGTCCTGCATACGCCTTCTGAGATTGGGTTTGAGGAGATCCAACTGTAAATGCAAGAGACAACTCAGGAACAGCATAGCTGGAGAGCTGTTGCTTGAGGAGTGTGCTGCATTGTGATATGCAAAGGGGAGATTGGCAAGCTTCTGATTCAGTGTCAGTGTAGTGTGTTCTGCCGACGCTGCTTGCAGTGCGTTTTTAGACTTTGGACAAACCTTTACGCCAAACCATTTGCAGCTGGCTGGTGCAGATGTTTTTTTTCCCTCAGATGTAATATGCCTTGCTCTATTCATTTTCAGGAATGGCTGAAACTGTTCTGCAAGAAACTGTAGCCCATTGTCACTGACTAAGTGTCCTGGAACAGCAGTCCTTGAGAAGAGGCTTCTCAGTACAATTAGCAGTGTGAGAGGCTGTAATGGGGGCTATTGGGAACACTTCTGGCTATTCGGTAGCTGCATCCACTACTAACAAGAAATATGTGCTCAGGAATGGTCTGGTAAAATTCCCATGAATCCTCTGCCAGGGCAATGCAGATCATTCTCAGGGATGGAGAAGCACTGCTCTTGACATCTTCTGGATGTGTTGGCACCCCAAACAGTGCATGGCAAGCTGCTTGATCAGCTGATCTATCCCAGGCCATCAGACACAGCTTCCAGCCAATGCTTTCATTTTGACCATGCCTGGATGACTAGCATGCACTGTAGTTCCTCCAACACTTTAGCTCCCAGCTTGGATTGGACAACAACTCTCAGTCCCCACATAAGGCAACCTCCATCAAGGGCAAGTTCATCCGGCGCTGGTAAAAATGGGGGAACTGGAGGTTCTGCTGCACATTCGAGCCATTTTGGGTGGCCCTGTAGATCTGAGATAGTGTGGAGTATTTTCTGGTTTCCCTTTGGATAATCTCTGTAGTAATAAGGAGAGCTTCAATTTCCATTAGGGAGAATACGTACATTCTTCAGGCCAAGGGTAAACATGACAATCCATCAGCATTTCCATGACTTTAGTCATCCCCTTGAGTTTCATTTGTTAGACTTGTTTTCTTGTAGGACACAATTACAAGATCAAGATCGAATTCAGGAGGACAACTAATCATGGAAATGATGATGGATTATCCCATTTCCCCTTGGAAAAGGAAACAGCTGAAAAATTTACAAAAGAGGACACCCTCTCTTGATGTATTCTCCCTAATGCAAATTGAAAGTCTCACTATTATGGCAGTGATGATCCAAAGAGAAACCAGAAAAGAGCCTGTACTGTCTTATGTCCACTTAGCCACCCAAAATGGCTGAAATGTGCAGTACAAGTTCCATTTCCCCCATTTTTACCACTGCCAGGATGAGCTGTTCCTTGACATGGTTGCTTTCTGTGGGAATTGACAGCTATTGTACCATCCAAGCTAAGAGCTACAATTTTGAAGGACTTACATGCCAATCATCTAGATGTGGTAAAATGTAAGTGTTGGCTCGAAGATTTGTCTGGTGGCCTGGGACAGATCAGCAGATCGAGTAGCTTGCCAAGCATTGTTCAGAATGCCAACATGTCCAGAAGAAGTGTCCAGAGCTGTCATAACCATTTCCTGCAATCCCAGAGTCACCTCTTACAACCACCACAGAGGAGGCCCCAGAACCTGAGATTGTTTCACGGCCACAAGTCTCATCTGCCAGGCAGAGTGACACCCACACTACCCCCCAGACCCTCGTCAGGAAAGATGTTATCTCACAAGAGTAAGAAATCCTCCACAGCAATTAAATCTTTAGGCCTGAATGAAACAATATAAGATTTATTATGCTTTGAATAATATATACAGTGGCATGCAAAGGTTTGGGCACCCCTGGTCAAAATTTCTGTTACTGTGAATAGCTAAGCGAGTGAAAGATGCCCTGATTTCCAAAAGGCATAAAGTTAAAGATGACACATTTCTTTAATATTTTAAGCAAGATTACTTTTTTATTTCGATCTTTTACAGTTTCAAGAAAACAAAAAAAGGAAAAGGGCCCAAAGCAAAAGTTTGGGCATCCTACATGGTCAGTACCTAGTAACACCCCCTTTGGCAAGTATCACAGCTTGTAAACGCTTTCCGTAGCCAGCTAAGAGTCTTTCAGTTCTTGTTTGGGGGATTTTCACCCATTCTTCCTTGCAAAAGGCTTCTAGTTCTGTGAGATTCTTGGGCCGTCTTGCATGCACTGCTCTTTTGAGGTCTATCCACAGATTTTCAATGATGTTTAGGTCGGGAGACTGTGAGGGCCATGGCAAAACCTTCAGCTTGTGCCTCTTGAGGTAGTCCATTGTGGATTTTGAGGTGTGTTTAGGATCATTATCCTGTTGTAGAAGCCATCCTCTTTTCATCTTCAGCTTTTTTACAGACGGTGTGATGTTTGCTTCCAGAATTTGCTGGTATTTAATTGAATTAATTCTTCCCTCTACCAGTGAAACGTTTCCTGTGCCACTGGCTGCAACACAAGCCCAAAGCATGATCCATCCACCCCCGTGCTTAACATTTGGAGAGGTGTTCTTTTCATGAAATTCTGCACCCTTTTTTCTCCAAACATACCTTTGCTCACTACGGCCAAAAAGTTCTATTTTAACTTCATCAGACCACAGGACTTGTTTCCAAAATACATAAGGCTTGTTTAGATGTTCCTTTGCAAACTTCTGACACTGAATTTTGTGGTGAGGACACAGGAAAGGTTTTCTTCTGATGACTCTTCCATGAAGGTCATATTTGTTCAGGTGTCACGGCACAGTAGAACAGTGCACCACCACTCCAGAGTCTGCTAAATCTTCCTGAAGGTCTTTTGCAGTCAAATGGGGGTTTTGATTTGCCTTTCTACCAATCCTACGAGCAGTTCTCTCAGAAAGTTTTCTTGGTCTTCCAGATCTCAACTTGACCTCCACCATTCCTGTTAACTGCCATTTCTTAATTACATTATGAACTGAGGTAACCGCTACCTGAAAACTCTTTGCTATCTTCTTATAGCCTTCTCCTGCTTTGTGGGCATCATTTATTTTAATTTTCAGAGTGCTAGGCAGCTGCTTAGAGGAGCTGCTGATTGTTGGGACAAAGTTTGAGGAGTCAGGGTATTTATATAAGCTTGAAATTTGCATCACCTGGCCTTACCTAATGATGATTGTGAATGAGCCATAGCCCTAACAAGCTAATTAAGGTCTGAGACCTTGGTAAAAGTTATCTGAGAGCTCAAATCTCTTGGGGTGCCCAAACTTTTCCATGGTGCTCCTTTCTTTTTTTCACTCTAAAACTGTACAAAACAAAAATAATACACAAATCTTGCTTAAAATGTTGAAAAGAGTGTTTCAGCTCTTGGCTCCATCCCTCCCCCCTGTCTTCTCCTATCATTTCGGATCTCTCCCTCCTCCTTTCAAATCTCTTACTATCTCTTCTTTCAGTTAGTCCTGACGAAGGGTCTCAGCTCAAAACGTCAACTGTACCTCTTCCTATAGATGCTGCCTGGCCTGCTGCGTTCCACCAGCAATTTTATGTGTGTTGCTTCATCTTTAATTTTATGACTTTTGGAGATCAGTTCATTTTCTACTCACTTTAACTATTCACAGTAACAGAAATTTTGACCAGGGTGCCCAAACTTTTGCATACCACTGTATAGTAGTTGTATTATATAGTATGCCGTATATATAAGATGGCTACACAGCAATACATTACATATTTGAGTTGAGATGCATTATCTATTGAGTTGCAATTTATAGCAAGGAAGAGTATAGTGTATTTCATATTCCAGTAATATTTGAGTAATATTGTAAATAATTTGCTTGATTAAGCATTGTTTGTTTACGTAATTCATTATGAGTTATAGGTAAGAAGTACATGAATGGCAAATGTCATTAACCCACATTCAAATGTCACATTTGAATGCCTCACTGAAGTAAAACTACGTAGACACTTCACTCCCAGCTCCCACGTTTTTCTATTGATTAGTTTCTGGAATTACAAAGCATAACATTGTGGTTCATTGATAATAGCAAAATCTATTTAATCACAATTTGCCATTTCATGGGCTGGAAAATGCCTCACTCTACCACTACAAATGAGCCAGGAAGCAGCCTTGGTTCAGTTAGCAGCCCAGAGTGACAATCTTACCTAAAAATGAGGTGCCAAACCAGCAATGTTACAATGAGTTGATCTTGTGTTAAAAAGCAAATGTATTGTACATTTTTTAGGGATAAAGGATTTGATCAAAGCTATGTAGTCTTAACACATATAGTCCTTATTGGTAGTGGACACAAAGAAATAACAGAAATAGCAAGAATATTCTCATTCAGTGCACAATTGCCAAGGACACGATAAAAGCACTATTAACCTGAAGTATCTACTGCATGGTCAATCTTAGCCGTCTCCTGTGGTTCCCAGCATTGCTCTAGCCAGTTTTCAGCCAATTCAATTCAGTCTTCTTGATATCAAGAAATAGCTTAGAGCAATGCATACTCCAAAAGTTCCTAAGCCAGATAATAAGGACCTAGTATTGAAGACATGGTACAGAAGTAGCCATATCTCTAGCTGAATCATCCCAGTACAAATACAACTCTTACGTCAACCAGACACTACGAAAAACTGCCCAAGTATTCACAAATATGAGGACAATTGCCATCTGATCAGTCTGTTCTCTGGTCATCAGCAATATGATGAAAGTTGTTATTTAAAGTAGTATCGTGCAGCTCCAATCAATAAACTGCTCAACCAATGCAGAGTTTGGGGTTGCCAAGACTACTCCAAACATTAGAGACTCAATTTGAAAAGGTCATGGAAACTAGGAAATATGGTAAAATCTAGAATGTGCCAGGAAAAGAGTGCAACATCCACAGAGATGCAGGATCAAACCCAGTTCTTAAAGCTGTGCCGATGTTTTTCAGGGCAAGACTCCAAGCCTAATCATCTTCAACTATTCCATCAATGACCTTCCTTGAACTATGTGGTCAGGAAAGGAAAAGGTCATGAAATTTATTTTAACGCCCAGCACTTTCATTCAAATTCCTCGGTCACAGTCCTTTTGAGTTTCTCCATCCCATTAAAATTGATTTACACACAATTTCTCTTCTCTACCAGTGATGTCATCTCTGCTGAGATGTGAATAATTATATAAAGAGTGCAGGCTCGACAATTAAGTGCCATTTCTACGGCGATAAAGATAAATATCAATATTCTTACCAGGAAGCACATGTACTTTATATAGCAGTTTCAATTTTTCTACAAGATCTGCATGACACATTGTACCTAAGAAAACAAATAATGGATATAATTATATTTAAAAACTCAGAAAAGACTATTTGATAGATCATATAATCATAGTTGAGCTTTAATTCAAGTTTCTCTCCCTCTACCCCATCCGCCATTTTCAAGTGTACCTATTGCTTTAATTCTCAATTAAACAATACTATGAAAAAAAATCACACGATAAATTGAACAGTACACAGTGGATTCTGGTTAATTAGGCTACATCAGGGCGGGTATATTTTGGCCCAGTTAAGCGATTGCCCCAAATAGCCCAAGTTTCATTGAAATAGCTAAAAAGGTATGAAAAAGACAAACTATGGTTTAACTATGTAACAAGTTATGTACTTAAATGAAAAGCAGAACAAATTAGAACACTATCAATACTATTACAGTACTATAAAACTGTATATTGATTCCAAATAGTTAGCGATGGAGGAATTAACCCAGTGTATGCTACCATGTTCTTTTGATTGACTGTAAATGAACAAAATCAGACCTGACACCCAGTGTAGATAACGGACTGCCTTCATACAATTTTTGACAATTGCATTTTCTAAGTCTTCATTTTCATTGTAACATTCAAGATTACTGTCAATACCTTAAAATTCCTCGTAGTTTCTAATTTGTTGAAGTGAAAACTTTTCATTTTCACTCCCACCCATTTCTGTCATCTCCAAGCCTGAATGCTTGAAACAGCAGTGAGCAAAACAGTTCTGAATTGTCTTATTGCTAATTTCTCACCAACTATCATTGACAAAAATCACTGCTTTTAGAAGACAAATACACACAACTTACAGTACTTTAAGACTGTTTGCTCTAAGCACAATCTAGCGTCTAGTAGCCACATAAGTGCATGTGAGTGACACAAGTTACAAACTGTTCAACAAAAGTCTCCTGTCCCAATTAAATGGCATAGCGTCCCACTACGAAAGGAATTTCATCTAGTTTCTCAATTAGTTTTTGTTCTTTAAGAGTTGGCCCAAATAAACAGCTGCCCCAATTAACCAGTGGGTCAATTAACCAGAATCCACTGTAGTTATGCTACTTTTGATGGATGAAATTACTTTCAAATTAAGCAAGCATAATTGTAGCAGGGGACTTGAGGAGTTCTCAGTTATTTGATCTAATCTGCAACATCAGCTTCATGCCAGAAAGACTACTGGTAACCCCACTCGATGAATATTCAGACTTATTCACCAACACAAGTGAATGACCATCCATCAATATCTGAATACAGACTTCGTTCTCTGTGAAGAGTCCAACATCAAATTGTCATGCCATTTTACTGCACGTGCAACTATTCAACATTGTGCCTTTCTGTTTAAATTACTGTAGAAATTTTTAAATTTCAAATTCTTATTTCTTCTGGGCATTGCTTAATCTGTTTAAGTAATTTCATGTGAATACTCTATGTAAATTTTTCAGTTTGCTTGTTAATGACTAAGGCATGCACAATGGTGAATGGAAAATATTATTACTTACTTAATCCTGTGACAAATTCTTTGAAGTTTATTAAAGAGTCTCCATTCTCATCTAGTAGTCGAAATAAGCGCCTAGCCAGTATATCTGAATGTGCACCAGATGACCAGGGGAAGAGTAGTACAAACAATCCTTTGAATTGTTCGAAGTCTATACGGTACTGTTCAAGATAAGGCAGACTA
This sequence comes from Mobula hypostoma, assembly GCF_963921235.1. Classification (NCBI taxonomy): domain Eukaryota; kingdom Metazoa; phylum Chordata; class Chondrichthyes; order Myliobatiformes; family Myliobatidae; genus Mobula; species Mobula hypostoma. Next base: position 138,147,437 of record NC_086100.1, on the reverse strand, counting down.
GGATCATGGCGATCTGTGGCATTACTGTTTCCACCCCAATAACAACTTGTTAGATGCTCAGCCTAAATGTGAAAATGATTTAAAAAAAACCTTTGTGATAGTCAGAATTTAAGCGTAGATCACAAATAATTCATTTTACTAAATGCTTTTATAGTACACATCACTCAATTTTGAAATTTAATGGATATGTTTAAAAGTTACATTTTGAAGAATTTATACAAGTTATATTTGTCATTAGTTTTCAGAATAATGATCAGCTCTAATATTCAGAGTTTGCTCTTTAAGCATATGAAGGGGGAGAAAATGGAAGAAGCTCCTAAAGAAGAAATGGAAAGATGGCTTTACCAATCTATTCTATCACATTCGCTCCATTCACAGACGTACCAAAGATTCTGTGAACAGAACCTTAAAATAACAGCCTTTATCTATCATCATTCAGCATTAGAAAAACAAAATCATAACACACAATCTTTCCTTTACTACTTGGCAAGTCTCTGTCAAATGTTTAGCATGAACCTCAAACTGTTGAGTTCTCCCAAATTGTTAAAAGAATACGTTTCCCAATTTCAATTGAATGCAGAACAATAGTCAATTATCTCTGGAATATTGCAATAAATATTTTAAGTGAGAATGATTTTCAAAAGGTAAATAGGTGGAAACTCCGATTCAAATCCGGCATGTTTCTCTATTATTTTAATGGAGCACAAATTCATTTCAAATGAAGAGTCATGTACAATTGTAAACCAATAGTTTTGCCTCCATTGTTGCTGAAAGTTGCAGCAAATTGTTTTAAAGAAGAAATTATTTTTTTGAACACTTTAAGTCATATGCAATTTATACAATTAATCTCAGTTAAATACGATTTTCAATACTATTATACCTTTCATATCCCAAATGTTACATACTTGAGAACAAATTTGCTTCCATGGAATAGGCAGTGAATAAGCAGTTAGCACTCAATAATAAGTATAGCGTTTTGGATGCTGCTGTGGGGGTTTTGGATTCCCAGGGGAGTGCCATAGAGACTGGGTTACTGGCACTGAGCATGGATCCGTGGTGCAGTAGGGAAAGAGGGAGAAGAGGGGAGCGGTACTGACAGGAGGCTCAATAGTCAGGAGAACAGACAGGAGATTCTATAGACGTGAATGGGACACCTGGATGGTCTGTTGCCTCCCGGGTGCCAGGGTCAGGGACATTTTGGATCGTGTCCACAGCATTTTGGAGGGGGATGGAGAGCAGCCAGATGTGTTGGTACATATTGGTACCAATGACATAGGAAGGAAAAGCAAAAGAGGTTATGAAAAGAGAACTTAGAGAGCTAGGGAGAAAGCTGAGAAGCAGGACCTCTAGGGTAGTAATTTCTGGCTGAGCTCAAAAAAAACTGCAATGGTAAAAGGACCCTGATGGCAGTTATATGTTGGCCTCCCAACAGTAGCTTGGATGTGGACCACAGATTACAACAAGAAATAGAAAAGGTGTATCAAAGTGCCAATGTTATGACAGTCACGGGAGATTTCAATACGCAGGTCGATTGAGAACATCAGGTTGGTAAATGGATCTCAAGAGTGGTAGTTTGTTGAGTGCCTATGAGAAGGCTTTTTAGAGCAGTTTATCATTGAGCCTACTAGGGGATCACCCGTACTGGACTGGCTGTTATGTAATGAACTGCAGGTGTCTAGAAAACAAGAGCAGGGATGTATTGCTGAGGCTTTACAAGGCACTAGTGAGGCCTCACCTTGAGTATTGTGTACAGTTTTGAGCTGCTCATCTTAAAAATGATGTGCTGGCATTGGAGAACGTTCAGAGAAGGTTCACAAGGATGATTCCAGGAATGAAAGGGTTCTCATATAAGGAACATTTGATAGCTCTGGGTCTGCACTTGCTGGAATTTAGAAGGATGAAGGGGGATCTCAGTGAAACCTTTTGAATGTTGAAAGCCCCAGACAGAGTATATGTGGAAAGGATGTTTCCCATGGTGGGAGAATCTAGGACAAGAGGGCACAGCCTCAGGATAGAGGGGCATCTATTCAAAACAGAGATGTGGAGAAATTTCTTTAGCCAGAGGGGGGTGAATTGGTGGAATTTGTTGCCACATGCAGCTGTGGAGGCCAGGTTATTGGATGTAGGGCAGAGATTGATAGGTTCTTGATTGGACATGGCATCAAAGGTTACAGGGAGAAGGCCGGGAAATGGGGTTGAGGAGGAGAAAAAAAAGGATCAGCCATGATTGAATGGTGGAGCAGACTCGATGGGCCAGAGGGCCTAATTCTGCTCTTATGTCTTATGGTCTTATGATCCCGGAGCTTAAGGTAAAAGAACCCTTAGGAGGCAGTCATCACAATATGGTTGAGTTCGACTTGAATTTTGATAGGGAGAAATTAAAATCTGGTGTAGCAGTATTTCAGTGGAGTTAAGGAAATCAGAGTGGTATGACAGAGGAGTTGACCAAAGTAAATTGTAAGGAGATGATCACAGGAATGACAGCAGAGCAGCAATGGTGTGAGTTTCTGGGAACAATGAGGAAGGTGCAGGACAGATGTATTCTAAAAACAAAGGAATACTCAAATGGCAAAATAGTACAACTGTGACTGACAAGGGAAGTCAAAACTAATAGAAAAGAAAAAGAGAAGGCACGTAACAAAGCAGAAGTTAGCCGGAAGATAGAGGATTAGGAAGCTTTTAAAAACCTACAGAGAGCAACTAAAAGAATCATTTGGAAGACAAAGATCATCAACTTATCTTACGAATCACGTTTGTATGATATGACCTCTCCTGCACTGAGCCGTGCTGACTATTCCTAGTAAGCGTACACCTTTCCAGATGGGAGTAGGACCCATTTCTTAGAATGTTCTCCAATAATTTCCCGTACATCTGATGTAAAGCTCTCTAGCCTATAATTTCCTGGCTTATCTCTGTTGTCCTTTTTAAACAGAGGAACACCACTGATATATTCTCCAGGCCCCAACACCTCATCCTCCTTCCTGATAGTAGCACGCCCTCAGGAATCAGCATAGCTCTCTCTGACCTCATTATCCTCCACATTTCTCTCCTTCGTGAATACTGATGACAATCATGCATTTGGTACCTTGCCCACTTCTCTGGCTCCTGGCATAAATTCCCTCCTTTGTTGTTGAATGGGCCTACTGTTTCCCAAGTTACCCTTGTTTTTAACAGATCTATAAAATGCATTGGGATTCTCTTCGATCCTACTCACGAAAGACGTTTAACAACACTCTCTGGATGCCCTGTTTAAGTTCTCTTGGGCTTCCTTTATATTCCTGAAAGGACTTATTGATTTCAGCTTCCTATAGTCAGTGTACAGGAGGGAGACAGGATAGCTCGTTGAGTGGTGCTCAACAACCTCTTGCTCAACATCAGTAAAACTAAAGAACTGATTGTTGACTCCAGGAAAGGGAAAGAGGGCAAAAATGTGTCAGTCCCTATACAGTAGGTGGAATAGCAGGAGAAAGGGTCAGCAGCTTTAATATATCAAATATGTCTTGGGTCCAGTGCATCAATGCAATTATAAAGGCGGCACGCCAGAATCTTTATTCTTGCAGAAAGTGAAGCAAGTCTGGCATGAAACCATTTTTTGTATATGCAATTATTTGCCTTTTGCAGAGTGTTGAATGCCCAAGCTGGTGTGGTCTTTCACTGATTCAGTATGCCCACAAGACAATGAATCTTGGGGTTGTATATGGTGACATATATGTACTCTGATAATAAATTCCCTTTGCATTTTGAAACCGAACACACTAACATACCTCTGCAGACGTGCTATTGAAAGTATCCAGACTGCATCACAATCCGGCACAGCAATTTGAATGAAAAGGAACACATTCAGCTGCAGAGACGAGTAGACTCAGCACATCAATGACACATCCCTCCCCGACATCAGAAGGATCTACATGAGATACTGCATCAAGAAGGCAACATACACCAAAGATTCCCAGGCCGTGTATTCGCATGCAGCTAATCATCAGGCTGGAAGCAAGAGGTCTTAAGTCCCACACCAGCAGAAACAACTAATTCCCTTCAAACATACAGATCATGAACCCACCTTTTCACTATCTCAGTATGGCAAAACTATTACCACTCTGAATTATTCTAATTTCAGGTATAATTTTGTATAGTTTGTTTTTTTTCTTTGTCAAATGTTGTGTTTCTGATACTGTGTGCCTGTGATGCTTTTCATTTTATTGCACCCATAAGTGTACTTATGCACATGACAACAGACTTCACTTTGACTTTTTTTCTTTTGGACTATATTTGCAATATCCTTCATTATCCAAGGTTCTGGAATCTTGCCATCCTTGTGTTTCTTACTTATAGGAACATGCAGGTCATGAATTCTGACCAGACGGCCTTTAAATAACTCCCTTATATCAGACATGGACTTACCCAGCAACAAACACTCCCCAAATTCTGTTCCAGCTCCTGTTTAATGAAGTTATAATTACCCTCTTTCCAAATCCAAAAGTATGTTTGTATAGTTCCGAGGTCAAGTTGCTTTTGTGCTCCTTATATCAGGACTTCATTCCTTTTGAAATATCACTTTCTAAAGCACTGTAGAAGATGCTGAACTACCGTATTTCAGGAACAACTACACTAGTACCCAATTCCATCCCAATAATCTAACAGAATACGCAATGCTTCCAAGCAACTGGTTTGGCCCTAATTACACCTGACCCATTGCCCACATTATAATATCCATTCAGACATCCTACACAATTAGGCTCAGATCCACCCACTGACCCTAGAGCATACAGTAGGCATGGAAGTCTATTAAATCCCAGTTCGGATGCTCAGGAAAAGAACACTGAAACTTGCTAGTCTACTGTCTCTTGGCATGGAAACTTATCCACCATGCAGGGTTCATAAAATTCTCTCCATTAGTTAGTAATACTAGCAAAGATTAGATTAGCTGTTTTGATCATCTGTCACATGTACATGGAAACATACAGTGAAACGTATTGTTTTGAGTCAACAACCATAAATATAGCATGCTCTCAACTTATTAGCCTGTATGTCTTTGGAAATGGGAGCACCCAGAGGAAATCCATGCAGTCATGGGGAGAACACAGAAACTCCTTACAGACAGCTGTAGGAATTGAACTCTAATCAGTTACTGCGGCACCCAATGTTAATTTTTCTCAAGGTATCACTGCATGGAATTTTTGTTCAAATACAGCACCCAGATAGCCCTAAGTTCTAATCAACCACAAAGTCATAGACCTTGCCTCTCAATAAATAGTTGCACTTCAGTCCATGCAAGAATGAACACCATAACATATATAAAAGTTGCTGGTGAACACAGCAGGCCAGGCAGCATCTCTAGGAAGAGGTGCAGTCGACGTTTCAAGCCGAGACCCTTCGTCAGGACTAACCTGAGTTAGTCCTGACGAAGGGTCTCGGCCTGAAACGTCGACTGCACCTCTTCCTAGAGATGCTGCCTGGCCTGCTGCATTCACCAGCAACTTTTATGTGTGTTGCTTGAATTTCCAGCATCTGCAGAATTCCTGTTGTTTGACCATAACATATATGCCTATTGCTCTTCAAATCAGAAACAGAACTATTAATGCAACACTGCATCATGGCAATTTGGGTAACAAATATTTGCCCTTACAGGATTCACAAATCACAACCAAAAATTTTGTGAAACAGAGGAAATATTCGCTCCTATAGAATTTGTGTGAAATAACTAAACAAACATACATACAAACAAAGACAAAACCCAAACAAAGAACTGAACTAACTTACTAAGCTGTCAATTCACAGGAGGAAGTCACTTGTAAGATTTGTTTAGGAAACTAAGAAGACAATCTTTCTATTGATACTTGTAAAATAATGCTTTATCAAACAATATAGCACACATTTCTAACTAATTGAAACAGCCTTTTCTCTTTTACCTAAAATACATTTAGAATTCCCTTGCCTATAGATCGTGCATCCATGGAAGCATTACTACAGAGAAATAAACTTCTTGTGGGAATGCACCTCTATTTATTACATTAGAAAAAGTGCATCACAGAAACTTACAATATAAACAGTTTTGAGAAACGCAACACCTCCTTAACTTGGGGGTACAGTTAATATTTTTAGTTTGATTTGCATCTCAGTGTACAAGCAAAAAAAATTAACCAGTTAAAATCTGGTTGACCTGGGTGAATGAAGTCTGCCATCTGGATTTATTGCTTGTTTTCCCTATTTCACATGAACACTGTTTTGTTTTAGAAGGTAAACCATGCTGGCCAAGACTAAAGTGGACTCAACTGGCAGGACACTCAACAGTATCAGGGCCTTACCTGTCAAAATTTGGGCCATACTGGTGGTCTGGGAGAAGTCCTGCCCAAATAAAAACTAGTGAGCAACATTCCGACAGTCAGAAAAACTGTCTAAAAGCTGGTAAGTTTATGATTCAATGCCTCTGACCTTAATATTTAAACATGTGAAAAATACCATATAAAATGAAAAACGTTATCATATAAAATGTTCAAATACTTGAAAAATTACTGCTTGCACACCTTCAAAAAATGTAGTGAGGGGATGGATAGGGAGACCACTTTGTCAAGCACCAAGCAGGATTTCCCAGGGCCAACCATTTTAATTCTAATCCCCATTCTCAATACAATATATCGGCTCATGGCCTCCTCTTCTGCCATGATGAGGCCATTCTCAGGTTGTAGGAACAACCCCTCATATTCTATCCTGGTACACTCCAACCTGATCGCACGAACATCAATTTCTCTACTTCTGGTAATTTCCCACTCCCCCTTGTTCCATTCTCCACTCTGGTTCCCCTCTTACCTCTTTTCTTCTTATCAACCCCGCCTCCCCCCCGGTGCCCCTCCTGCTTGTCTTTCTCACATGATAACATAATGAAATTAGAGCAAGACCGACAGGAGAACGTAGAAAGTTGAAGTTTTAAAGATTCTTCTTGTAAAATGTTTTTAGATAGCTATCTGAACAGCATGGTGCATTATTTCTGAAACACTGAACTATTGTTAGAGTGACTAGTGCACAAGAAAATGGTTTAAAATTTGACTGACAAAATGGACGCAGATTTAGCAGCAAGATGTATTAACGATACAAACGCATCAAATTTTTGCATACTTGACTGCACAAAGTGTTCAGAGAGACTATTTTTCCATAAAATAAAATAATTGCTGCAAATTTCACCATCAATGTTGGCATAATGCAGCATGATTGGACTAGACACTTAATACTTTCCTTTTAATTTGCAGTGGTTGATTACAATACGTATTCATATTACTACTACCACTATGTCAACTCAGGCCTAGGGGGCACGCGTTGGGCACAAAGGCAAGGTATTCATATTATACCCTGGCCAAAGTTGACAATTCTACCCAAATACTGGAAATTGCTAACTGATATTAGAAATATTTGCTTTTACTGCTGGTTAAGACTGAAAGGAATCACAAAAAACTAAAATAGGTAAATCTTCTGGAAATTTGAAAGGTTCTTGAATATGAAATTAAATCAGAAATCGACAATAACCAAAGAAATGCATGCAATTCAATTGTTCTTTCCTTTCTTGTTACTTAGTACAATTCAAATTAAATTGCAACGTAATAACAATAGTCACAAAATTTTATATTAAAAAGTGGTTTCCATGATGTATTTTAACCCTAACATCAGAAATCAATAGTAATATACTTCCCAAAATTTTAATTTGTCAACCACATACTTTTGTGGCTTCTCTACATCTGGCCTATGTTGACTAAACCAACTAACTGGCTTTTGTTTTACTTACTCTCTACAGGTAATGGCTTGACTAGGGTACATTACTCACACACTTCAGCCTCAGTGTTAAACTATGAGGAGAACAATGCTGTGAAATGAAGGATAAGATTAATCAAGCTTGTTAGTGAAGTGTTACTTGTTGTTAGTAAAAGAAACAGATATTTTAAGTCATTACACCAATTTATATAAAGTATGTTAATTAAATCAGTCTAATTGTTGGGCAAGGAATAAAAATTAAACAGCATAATTATATTTGCACAAAATTATTTGTAACACAGGCTTTCTGATATGCACTCAAAAAGTACAGACAATGCCAGACAGACAGTAACCTCTAACTGCCCTAAAAATAACAGCTTAGTATGTATACATTTTAGTTTTGATGGAACCAAATAGAATCTTCTCAACGAATGGTGTGCAGCATCTCTGTCAGTTTTACACTTCTGTATTTATATCACAGTAGTAGCTTTAACAATGCAATTTTGGAAAGACATTTTGTTTACTTGTAGTACGTTTCCATTTTAATCACAAGTATATAATATTATTGGGAATGATGGACACTTACTACTGAAGTATTTCACATGCCAACCAAGCAAAAAATTACTTTCACAGATAAACTGCTTACCTTAAAAAGAACGTAGAGTTCCTCTAGTTCATCTATAGTGAATGCAGTATCTGTCACAATAGCTCGAACCTGAACATTTAAATAAAATGAAACTACTTTTAGTTTAAAATGTAAATGTAGAGTAGGGTTTGCAAATACAAGCAAAACTAGTAAAATATAAATTACTGCACTCACTACATTACGCTTTGTTGTATCTTCAAGTGTCTGAATGACTCGCAGTCTCTGCTTAAACCGCATTTGTTCGATCACATCTGCTCTAATACTGCCAAATTTCTGAAAGGAGTAAACAGGCCTTACATATATTTTCAATATACTGAATTCCATTAATACAATAACCTTATTCAAGCAGTTTAATCAAGCAGTGTCCCATAAATTTTTCAAAACTTGTTTTACCAACTGAATAAAGTCATTGGCAATGTATTTGTTGCCCATCCCCATAAGCTCCAGAGACTGGTGAAAAGCATACTTCCAGAATAATTGTAACCTTTCTGGGGAGTAAGAAGTTCCCAAATTTAGACCCAGAGGGAATGTTTCCAAATATAGGACAGTGCACAAACTCTCAGGTGGTGGCCTTCTCATTGTTCTGCTCTTTCACGATGGAACAGAATAAAGGCTGTGGGCTCCTGTCCAAGTGGCCTTGGAGACCACAGCAGTGCACTGATAGGAGGTGAAAATCGTAGATACAGTATGCTAGTGGTTAGGATAGAGAATCTGTACAGTCAAATGTTCTCCTATACTTTGGATAATGTTAAGCTTCGAATGTTTTTGAAGCTGTACTCACCTATAGTGACTAAAAATTTTCAAAACATCACACATGACTATAGTGACGGGAAGATTTGACAGGAGTACAAATCTGGATATTCAGCAGAAAATATTTGGTCTCTGAACACAACTGTGAAATTGTCGGTCCAGTTAAATTTCTGTTAGATGGCAATCCCAACGTAAAATGATGGTAATATATCAATGTGCATTGGTTAGACAAGATCTCATAAATAATCAGAGCCTGCTACACAATCTGCCATGGTCAAGTTAATGTTGTACAGATCTTTATGCGAATACAATCTGCAAATCATAAGAACACATGAAAGTAGGAGCAGGAACAGATTATTTGGGCATGTAATCATGCTAATCTGCCTGGTTTTCAATTCCTCTTCATTGCCAATTCACTGTTGCTCTCAATTGCACAATCTTTCAGAACTGTACCTTTATCTTCCCAAGTACTCCATAAATCTCCACAACCCTCCAGGATTGCTAAGTCCAGGTACTTACCAGCATATACAAAAAGAAATTCTCACGGACTTCGTTTAAGTGAGGACTTCTTATGTTGCAACTGACTCCATCATTTGAAATTCTCCCACTAGAGGGAGCAACATTCCCCTTAAAATCTTATGTTTCATTAATATCACTTGAAAACTCCAAAGAATACAGGCCCAACTTCTTTAGGTGCTTATAATAGAGTCCCAGGAAATTATTTATTGTGTGTACGGACTTCCTTGAATGACACTATATCCTCTAGCCTCACCGTACCCTGAACATTTCTAACAAATTTCCATTTCTTAATTCTAACCCTACTTGCATGACGCAGAGACTTGCTAACTTGTGATTCATGCAGACACCTATTTTCCATTGAGTTTCATTCATTTGCAGTTTCTGTTCATTTAGACAAGTCTGCCTTTAGATTCCTTTTACTGAAATGCACCACCTCACACTTTCCCCATTTTAAACATCATCTGCCAAACGTCTGCCCATTCACTCAACTGTTATTGAATCCAAATATCCTCATGGCAACAAGTATGCTAACTTACTTTGATATCAATTATCTTATATTTTTCTCCCTTCAAATCATAATTAAAAACCGAAAATAATTGAGGGCCGTGAATTGATCCTAGAGGTCTGCATTATATGAATCCACCATGAAAAAGACCCATTTTTTCTGAACAACAGGAATTCTGCAGATGCTGGAAATTCAAGCAACACACATCAAAGTTGCTGGTGAACGCAGTAGGCCAGGCAGCATCTCTAGCTTATGAAGATTCTCTCCGAAGTTGCCCTAGTGTAGAATTAATTTTAGCTCACCAACTCTGATTTTAAGTTCTCTGAAAATAGATTTGCACATACATTCCTACAGTGAGAGAGCAAACATGATATATCACGCATGTCAGTGTAAAGGTTTTGATAGCCAGTTTCAGAACTTCTAATCAGATTACAGTGATGGTTTTCCAAAAATAAATCTGCATGGGAAGGATATGTTGGAATTTAAATTCCTTTTAAAAGATGATTATCTCAACGGCGCTTCCTCATTAACAAAATGCAATGGTTCTTAACAGGGCCCAGTATGAAAGCACAGTGGAAAAAGTCCAGCGGGCACAGGGAAGATGGGTGGATAGGCAACAAACTGATCAGCCAGCCGGGCAAAATTGGGTTAAAAACATAGTTAATAGTTCAGATTAATTATCTTCTATGAGAAAATCCTGATAAACAGGCCTGTTAATCAGCTTAACATCCATCTAGAATACAACTGCTAAAATAAATCCAACTATTTCAGAACATTCTGATGTGGATCATTGATCAGAAATGTAAACTCTTCACTCTCACTACAGTTACTCTGACTGCTGATAAATTCTAGTTTTATCCAGTATCTACAGTATTTTGCTTCAAGGAGCTGCGATGTTTAAACTACAATCTTATAAGCAGCATTCATAGGAAGAGTATCTCTCTTTTTTTCCCAGTATTTACAGGAATACCAATTCTGGCCCTGTTAGTCGTTCAGCTTTCCTCCAGGATGCCTCGTGGTTTTTGTGTACTCCTGGTGCATGGATACACAAAGCCTTTTCTCCACTTCGAGTGGTCATACACTTGAAATTCCCAAGAATTTGGTGGGGGTGGGGGGTGGGTGTTACACTTTTCCCCTCATGGCCACGTTGAGTAGATCATTGGATCTCTTTCTCTGACTACCTGGTAACCTATAAAAGAGCTCAGAAGTGGTCATTTTTGAAATTTGTCAGATATGCAAATAACACCGCATGATTGAATGTCACTCCACTCTTCAAGAAGGGAGGGAGGCAGAGGAAAGGAAATTATAGTTAACCTGACCTCAGTAGTTGGGAATATGTTGGAGTCTATTGTTAAGGACAAGGTTTCGGGGTACTTGGAGGCACATGGTAAAATAGGCCAAATTCAGGACAAGTTGCATTTACTTTCTTGTGAACTTGAAGACACTTGCAGAGAGAACAGTAGTGGGAATCTTCCAATACCTAGGGGAGCCTGTTGTATGTCGTTCAGGACTCAGAAGCACATAGGTAGGTGGGTCAGGCCTGAGATCGTTGTATGTTAAATATTCTTCCTCTCGACTGATCAAAAACCACATTGGGGCATTGAAGGCAACAGTGAATCTTATTATTGATGTCTTCCTTTGTGGAGGCATGGCTTGAGATATGAAAATGGTTCTTCTTTCTAGGGATCCTCATGACCCATTACTGGTAGTGTTATAAATAAGGGGCAGCAGAGCCCTTGCCTTGTGGAGGGTAAATGCAAGTTCCATCTTTGTGTATTTCAAAGCAAAAGTCAAAAATGACTTGAAACTTGACTTCTGAGCATGTGTGCACTGAATATTGCAGCCTGACTATTGAGGTTTGCTGACCTTGGCTCTGGAGTCCAGATCCCTTAAGTTGAAGAGTTTTGCATTAGGGTTAGGGTTATGAGAAATCTGTTTGGAGGTGAGGTGCCATACACAACAAAAACAATGAACATTGTTCTTGTTTCGATTTTCTGCGAGAGTGAAGATTCAGGCTTCAGGTGTGGGCAACTGAATCTGACTGAGATGAACAAGGGTTTATTGTGAGATTGCAAAAAGAGACAAAAGAAAAATAGAGAAAAAAAACTCTCTCCAACCGCCTCATGCAGATCAAATGAAAACAAATCGTGGCCACTTGTTAACCTGGATATCGGTGCGGCAGAGAGACCTTCACTTCAGCACCTCAAAGCAGGAGGTTGGGAGCAGCGGATGATCGGTTTGATGACGTAGTTATTGATTGAAGGGTGTGAAGTGATATAGCCTAGAGATGGTACTATGCTATAAAATTTAGTTTTGTATAAAATGCTGATTTAAGTCTGTTCCTGTTGGCCTGCAAGAATAATGAATTTGCCATTAGGCCAGGCAAACCTAATTGACTCGTGTTATTTTAAACGTAAGCTTTCTAATTTTTTCTGACAGATTATTCTTCCCTCTGCTAAACCTGGATTTTTGTGTAGTTATGGATAAAATCATCATTTGCAAATATCCCTCATCAACCATAAATTACCCAGGTAGGTATACTGGAATTCACTTGGTCACTCACAGCATATGAACTCCTTATAAGCTTGAAGATATCAACCTCCGGGTAAGGATCCCCATCATCACTGAGAAGAGAATGAAGATGAGGGATGGGTGGTAATGTACTGTCCTTGTTTGTCACACTGTCCAAATACCTAGTCAACAAAAAAAAAACGGAATTCATTTTATGAAACTTATCTCTTTAAACAAACAGAACTAAAGCTGATAAAATGATTAGTGTTTAGAGAAAAAGACTTATGTATTCAAAACAATTGATCATCACAGACCATGAGGGAATGAGAGTCCTTGCAATACTTAACATTTAAATTTCTTATATCATTTTTAATTCCATTCTTCTAATGTATAATTTTTTTTACATATAATTTTTTTGCTATTTTGTACTTAAATGTTTTATTACTATAATAAAAGAAGGCATATCCAAAATTCATTAATCCATCAAAGATATATTCTCACTAAAGGGGAAATGGTTATAAATAACGCTTAATGAAGTTTGTCTTTATGACCTTTAAAGATCTTAAATTCTTTTCGGGCTTCCGGCCGGGTATAGCTATTGATTATAACTGATGTTTCGGTGACAAACTCTGCCATCTTTTGGCAGAGCTTGTCATCGAAACGTCTGTTATAATCTATACTGATACCCAGCTGGAAGTCCGCGAGGAGTTTATTTGTCATACATGCCGGGAAAGCACTAGATCCTCTTTCGCTTTAAAGATTTGTTTGGTGCAAATTATCTCTTGTGCCACCTTGAGCTACTTCCATTCACTCATAATTACAACATAATTTTTAAAAGAAACTAGTATTCAAAAACAGCAACTAAAAATAACTCACTTTCCAAGTATAGTCATGGCTTCTCCATCATCTTTACAATTCAAAAGCTTTTCAATATTAGCATCCAGCACAGCAAGAGCAAGTTGGAAGATTACTTTGATTCCTTCAAAGAAGAAGCAGTCCACAACCACAACAGCACTTTCAAAAGGCATTACACTAAGGAATAGAGTGAGGAACCAGGACAGTGAGATCGTGGAGATAACACCCAAGTACTGCATACAGTCATAAAGCTGTGGTACATAATCCCTAGTAAGCTCCTCAAACACACCTTGGTCCACTAATGCACCTACAGAGAAGAGCAGAAGATAATTGTTAAAGCTTCAGAAAACTGTTTTGCATTCATATTACAAAACAGATTCTTTAAAATGCATTACATTCCAAGTTTACTTTCCCCATAAGTAAATCAAATCTGGCCCACTGCCTCTCCCAAGAAATTTCAGGGATGTGGGTGGGATAGCATGAGTAGACACTATGATGGAACATGCTAGGTTACCCTTGCACGTGCATCTTTTTTATATGCAATGCAAAAGCAAACAAGATCCAGAAAACAATTTCTCATTACTCTTGAATATCAAATTTTTGTTAAAGTATCCTGGAGGCCCAGCAGCCGTGGGACAGTCAATCATATGGAATTTGCACAATCAGCATATGGCAAAACAAGGCACTATTTTTAAATTAACATTTTAAATATTAAATAAAGACAGAAATATGAAGTATCATCTAACAATTAAAAATAATTTTGGAATATTTATGCAAAGACATACAGAATATTTGTAAAACTGGTTTTTATCTGGGTTATATTCTTTGCTCAGCAGTAATTAGAAGTCACTTAGACGAATGATATTTTTAGGATATATTACCATGAGAAGAACTTGCCAGTTGCTAAATTTACATCAATTCTAATGCAGCAGAAAAGCTTCAAATGGCATAGACTTTTGAGGCACACAGAATCACTGAAAACAACTGGGATTTCTACTGTAATGAACAGTTTTTGTGCCCCTATAATTGTAATATATGGGCCATTCTAAACAATGTTGCTAATCTTTGTAAGTGAAATAAACCAGAATAATCATTTGCGTGTTGTATTTACATGGTTTAGAGAAATTAGATGATAACAAAATGAATTGGCACTAGTGATATTGCTACAAATGTTTCTCAACTGTTCCAAAATTTTTATATATAAATAAAACAGCCTTCAGAGACGATTTGTTGTTCTAAGAGGAAAATGTTGCCCACATCCAAGAATAAAAAGACCTCCAACATTGCCAGATACATTACATGAAACATCTTTTGAAGAAGACCTAATAAATAATGCTGTTATGCAAAAATGGGATATGTGCTTGGAATTACATATTTGTTTTGCTATATTGGTTAACACAAGGATTTTGTGTTACTGGTGGTGCTTGACTGTCTTTGACTCTCCCTAGCAGGATTACTGCAACTGACTGCAGTAACCTCATCATTATTTTGGGCTGAGATTAATTAATACCAACTTGGGTCATTCTTGTTAGGTCTGGTTTTGTTCTACCAAGGGGATTTATGAGTTATGAATAAAGACCTGGTAAATAACTTGACAAAATAACTTATTTCTAATTTTGTAAGAGTCCAGGTTAAGTCAGAGCCATAAGCATCAATTCAAGTAACTGTTGTAGATATGTTCATGTTCATGTACAACTCCAGCAGCTGAAGAGGTTTTAAACAGTCACCTCCATTGGAGTTTTTCAGACAAATAGAAAAAATCAGAAATGTCAGAAACAAATATACTGGGGAAATTATTTGACATATATAGAATTTCCTCACTTACAATATAAAATGTACTGATCACATCTTTTGTCGCTTTAACAAGATCAGGGAAAAACTGGATATTCAGAAATGCTCTTGAAATTGTCCTAATATTTCAAGTGGCTACAAATCTGTAATATTGAATAATTAATCTTGACATTTTCACTAGTATTCATTAAGCTCCTTTCATGTACTTGGGTGAAGATAATGCCATTGAACTTCAGGGACTTTTTCCCATGTTAAATTTAGTTTTATTTTTCAAGTTTATAGTCATTCAACTGTATAGATGTATACTGTAAAACTAAACAATGTTGGGACTACTGACATCTATTTAGTGTTGGGACTACATTTATTCCTGAAATAAAGTATAAAATTATGAGGTTGTAGTGATTAATCAGCCCAAATGTATTCAATGTCTCCTTAGCTCCTCAATTTGAGAAAGTTTAACATGAAAAATTGCATGCTTTACTGTTAAGATTTAACATGGGCCCTTTAGGCAAATGCACAATACTTACCAACCACTCTAGTGTTATAGTAGTCTGGCAACATTCGTTCACAGAGTGCTACCAACAACCAGAAGGCTTCCTCCTCTTTTGCATATAGCAGCAAAACTGAAGTGACAATGTTCATTGCCTGCGCACACACAGACATTGTTTGATAATAAGCACAATCTATTTTACTATAAAACCTATTAAAAACACTAAAGCTTGCTCAGCAATTTTTTGAATTCTTGGGAAAATTAAAACAAGTTTACCAATTATCAAAATCAGAATTTTACAAAGCAGCTAATTTTCTATGAAATGTTATTCATTTAGTACTGACTTTTCCTATTAGTTTCTACCCAAATATTTATAGGATATTCTATATCTTTAACTGTATGCATGTAAAACATCTATAAACCTTTGTCTCTTACATGAAAATATTAAGCATGACTTCTAGCATGTAATCATTTTCACGACATTACATATATTAAGAGTAGATGTATTCACTCTTAATGTTCTTTACTTCATGAAATGAACAATTCCTCACAATCTTCTTCACACTAACTTCTTTCATCTCTGATACTGGGCTAGCTGGCTAGTGTCAGTCAACAATTCTCAAACATGGAAATCAGAGATTTATTAAAGAACAGATGGTGACCCATAGATGGAAACAGTCTTTCTGTAGCCAGTGTATCTTTGAAATGGTTTATTAATAACGTTAATATTGCTGTAGCAATGCCTTCTAGCTTGATGAACGTCCAGCTCTATGATGACCTACCGATGCTCACCACTAAAATCGAGGCGAGAAGACTGCAACTAGCGGGGCACTGTCTCCGCCACCTCAAGCTACCTGCAAGCCTAGTCATCATATGGGAGCCCAAGCATGGGAGGATGAACCCTGGGCGCCCTCCCAAGACTATGGTCAACACGCTCCCAGAAGACAGCGGCGTGGCTAATGTAGAAGAACTGAACACACTGATGAGGGAGAGGGAGAATTGGAGAGTCCGTCATTGTGCCCGACACCGGTCCCCTAGGTCTGAGTCGACGTAGTAGTAGTAGTGATGCCTTCTAGGGTTAGGGAGTTGCTGAGGTACAACAGAAAGATCAGAGCACCGTGTGATTTGGACAGAAGGGCCAGAAAGCCCTTCCTATTGTTAGATATGGATGGATTGGAATGTGGAAATGGGAAGACTGATTGTTATTCATTGGGGGAGAAGGACGTCTGCCTCCAGACACTGAACATTCAACAAAATGACAATTATATCTACCTTGGTAGTATTGCCTTGTGAAATCTCCTCAAATACCCACATAACTGAAAATCATTCTTGCTATGTCCAACCATAAGAGTGGCAGCAACATTTTAAGAGTTGCACATGAAGAATCCTAACTCAATGTTTTCATGTCTTCACCCTCTATTTTGGGTGTAATCATGGATGTACATGCAATTATATATTATGCCTTCCCAGGTTGACTCTCGAAGCTGACACATTGAAAAACTGTAAAGCTAATAAAAAACTGCTGATATTGAAGTTCTGCAAATGCTGGGAAGTGGTCATTGGTCTGGTACTAATGACTAGTCACCAAACCAAAATATTCACTCTTGCTAGATTCAGAATGGGAAGTTGAATTAAATGGCCACTGGGAGATGCTGTTAATTCCTGTTCCCATTCTCATTCTGACATGTCTGGCCATGGCCTCCTCTACTGCTATGATTAGGTTAAGCTCCGGTTAGAGGAGCAACACCTCATATTCCATCTGGATTGCCTCTAACCTGATAACGAGAGCATCTAATCCTTTAACTTGTGGTAATTTGTCTGCTCACCGTCCTTCTCCCTTTTCACATAACTCATTCTAGTTATCCTCACGCCCCTTCACTTCTCTCCTGCCCATTACCTCTCTCTGGTTCGCCTCCTTCTTCTCTTTCTTTCATAATCCACTGTCTTCTATTAGATTCCTCCTTCTTCCATCCTTTAGTGCTTCCAGCAATCCTCTCTCAGCTTCTTACTTTAACCCTCTCATCTGTCACCCGCCACTTTACATTACTCCCCCCCCACCTTCTTACTCTGGCACCTGCCCCCTTCATTTCCAGTCCTGATGAAAGGTCTCGGCCCGAAACGCGATGTTTATTCCCCTCCATAGATGTTGCCTGACTTGTTGAGTTCTCCAGCATTTTGTTGTGTGCCTTGCTCAACATTTCTAGCATCTGCAGAACCTCTTGTGTTTAAG
Organism: Mobula hypostoma; assembly: GCF_963921235.1. Lineage (NCBI taxonomy): Eukaryota > Metazoa > Chordata > Chondrichthyes > Myliobatiformes > Myliobatidae > Mobula > Mobula hypostoma. The sequence goes on along the minus strand of NC_086100.1, from coordinate 138,129,400 downwards.
AAGGTGGCAGGGACTGGGAATTGACAGGTGGAAACAAAAAAAAAGGTTGCACATTATGGCATCTGTTATTAAAGAAAAATGAAGAGGAAAGAAATGAGAGAGGTACACTGGATCATTCACATATTCCTACTACTGGCTCCCATTCCCCCCTCCCCTGCCCACTGTACCTTCCTTATATGCTTTCTTTTCAGAAGACCTATTCCATAGGTCTTCTTGCCAATTCTTGCCCACCACTCCACCTTATCTCCTGCTCTCAATACTGCATGTGAGGCTTCGTCACTCCTTACAAAGCCTCAGCATTACATTCTTGTTTTTATATTCTAGTCCTCATAAAATCAATGCTAACATTGCAATCGCCTTCCTCACCACCAACTCAAGCTGCAAGTTAACTTTTCGGAAATGTTACATGAGGGCTCCCAAGTCCCTTTGCACCTCAGGTTTTTTAATTTTCCCAAGTTTAGAAAATAGTCTATACCTGTACTTTTATTCCTTCTACCAAAGTGCGTGACCATACATTTCCCAACACTGTATTCTATCTTCTACTTCTTTGCCATTCTCCTAATCTCTCTAAGTCCTTCTGCAGCCTTCCTGTTTCCTTAACACAACCTGCCCCTCTACTATCTTGTACGATCTGCAAACTTGGCCATGAAGCCATCAATTCTGTCATCAAAATCACTGACAATCAATGTGAAAAGAACCCTGCAGAACACCATTAATCACCAGCAGACAATCAGAAAAGGCTCCATTTATTCCCACTCTTTGCCTCCTGCAAATCAGCCAATGCTCTATCCATACCAGTATCTTTCCTGCAATACCACGGGCTCCTAACATGCTAAGCAGCCTGACAAGCGGCACCTTGACAAAGGCCGACTGAAAATCCAAATACGCAACCTCCATCAATTCACCTTTGTCTGTCCTGTTTGTTATTTCCTCAAAGAATTCCAACAGATTTGTTAGGCAAGATTTTCCCTTTGGCCTATTTTATTTTGTGCCTCCAAGTACCCTGAAACCTCATTCTTAACAATTGACTCTCAACATCTTTACAACCACTGAAGTCAGGCGAACTGGCCTATAATTTCCTTTCTTCTGCTTCCCTCCCTTCTTGAAGAGTAGAATGCATTTACGCACCAGCACTTTGAGCAAATTAAACACCACTGATTTTGTTACTAATTTTACAAGTTCAAACTCCACAGTAATATTTACCTGGCAATATCCAATATTGGGATTTCGAAAAGCATAGGCAGTGAGTACTCTCCGCAAAGCACCAATTCCCATTTCATTCTGGAACGCTGGATGCTCAGGAAGGGAGCGGTGCAAGTCCCGCTCTATTTCTTCCGTGGCTAGGTTATATTTCCCAATGGATTTCTCCACCAAATCAGAGTAATACCCAGGATGTGTGGCCATCTCATTAATGGCACCTGCGGCAAGGAGGATATTCTGAGTTATATCAAATAAACAAAAGTTATTCTTCTCCCAGGATGCTATTAACCAAGCCTCTATTCTTCAAATTATGCCTTTTAAGCTCGACAGAGAACTATAGGAATGGTGGAGAGGCAACGAAAGATAGGCAGAATTCAAAACTCTGCATATTGCCAATTAAGAAATTTAAAATCAAATCATAGTCAGTATAATATTTGCTAGCTGACCTGATAATAAAACTGCAACTAAGTACTTGGGGATGGGATTTTGGTTATTATCCTTAGCAGTATATGGGCATTCCTAGTTACTAAAAACTTAGGCAAGTAACAATAATGATAATAATTACCATGTTTCAAACTATTATGATTCATGGATTAATGCATGGCATTATCCCCAGACATATATGATTCATGAGTAGTTTACATTGTGTCTGTATTTTGATGGCTGACATTACAAAATATATTTCCATAGAGTTTTATTGGTGCGGTTAACAGAAATAAAAGAGTCTTCTGGAGTGTTTTACCAATTATTGCCAAAAGCTAAAATACAAACCTCAAAGAGTATTACTTAATCTTAGAATATCAGGCGATTTTCCAGGTTCCATTTTTATAGAAGTCCATAGGTCAACTTTGTTCAAAGTCAGAAGATACACAGAGAAAACACCAGATGTGATAACCATACCTCTCTGGTATGTCGTGAATAACACCAAAGACATATGACTGATAAGAAGAAACAATGACGAGGGGAGGTGAAGAACCAGTGAGTTCTGTTGTTTGTATAAACTAACATGTTTGCAGATGTCTGACTTTTATTAGTATGGAAGTTTGTTCATGTGTAGGGGTGTCATAGGTCAGACATTTAGAATTTGGGGATGTCTTATTCTCAAAATGAGCGACAGTTCAAAATAATATGCAAAAACTCTATAGCAATAAACTTAACTAGTCCCTAATACCTTATGCTTCTGCTTAAATGATGACAATTTTGATAGTTTGCAACACGACAAGTTTCCTGTAGAAGCAAGTTTCTGTCTTTACACACCTGAGAATAATAGCCAAAGTTCTCCTCTCATGCTTTCTGGAATGCCCTTCAGGACAAGTTCCTGTGTCATCTCTGTGCGATACATACACACTCCACGTCCGTATTCAGCAAAATGATTTTTCCAACTCTGCTCTTTCATTAGTTCCTTTGCCTAATTATTGACAAACATAGTATAGTCATCAATATTCAAATTTCTGAGTGCTGCACATATAAAATAATGCATTATTTTTAAATACTATTCTATCAATAGATAAAAGCCACAAATTAGCACTGGTTATTTTTGATAGTACAGTGCACTCCAGTAAACTGGGACACATCAGGACCTGTACATTTTGGCTCAATTAAGTGATGCCCCAATTAACCAAATTTTCATGGAAATAGTTAAAAATATATTAAAAAAAAAGAAATACAGAACAAATTAGAACACGACCAATACTACTAGAGGCTGCTCACTGCATCCGACAATTACAGGAAACTGGTAACGGTCAGCTTTTAAAGTGGGGAAAGCCGTTGCACTGGATCACCACCACTCTCTCAACCTCAGAAGTCTGGGTCCAGTGGGATGAGCAGATGTCAGTCACAACCGTGATCTTCCCCAGTTGCAGTGGATGACCATGACTTCTGTGCCTCGTCATGCTCTTCACTCTCCACGTGGCTTTGCAGAACCATCTTCCTGGCCGTCAGATCTCAACCGCTCAGTCTGCTGGAGCCGGTAGGCATGTTCCTATCTTAGTGGGGATGAGATCTGCTAGCTACCCTCACCTGGTTTAACCCACCTGTTGAACCGGCGTACTGGTGTGTGGCCCTTGTCACACACAGCCATAGGCGTACTGGCGTGTGGCCCCTGTCACACACAGCCATAGGCGTACTGGCGTGTGGCCCCTGTCACACACAGCCATAGGCGTACTGGCGTGTGGCCCCTGTCACACACAGCCATAGGCGTACTGGCGTGTGGCCCCTGTCACACACAGCCATAGGCGTACTGGCGTGTGGCCCCTGTCACACACAGCCATAGGCGTACTGGCGTGTGGCCCCTGTCACACACAGCCATAGGCGTATTGGCGTGTGGCCCCTGTCACACACAGCCATAGGCGTACTGGCGTGTGGCCCCTGTCACACACAGCCATAGGCGTACTGGCGTGTGGCCCCTGTCACACACAGCCATAGGCGTACTGGCGTGTGGCCCCTGTCACACACAGCCATAGGCGTACTGGCATGTGGCCCCTGTCACACACAGCCATAGGTGATAGCTGACTCTCCAGTGGGGACCAAAGGTAACATTCAAAATGATTGCTGATACCTTCAAATTCTTTGTTCCAAATAGTTCCTAACTTGAAGTAACGAGATGGTTTCATTTTCACTCCCAGCCATTACTGGCATTTCTAAATCTGAATGCTGGAAGCCACAGTGAGCAAAACATGTCTTCAATTGCTAAGTTAACATTAATAATACTGCAGGAAACACAATTATAACAAGATGCTCACTTTTTAAAGTGCTAGCTGATAATAGGTCCAATTTCCCTTAAAATATTGTTATGCATCTCCTAACATACCAAGGGTCAGAAGCCTCAAAACTGGAACATTATTACTGCAACATAATTTCTTTTCACTGCTATAGAGTAATGATTTCAAGACTACATCACAATACACAGTGAAGGTGAATTATGTCTGCACAGGTGCATGTTTTGGTGGAGAGGAGTGGAGTTATTTTTAATTTATAAGCAAGCTGTTTTTAAATCAGCACAAAAATTGTTTCTGTAACACTTCTGGCCAGAACATGGTTGCTCTAAATGTAATTGCTGAAAGTGCTTTAGTTGGGAAAGCCTTAAAAAATGAATGAGGAAAACTTTTATGCACAAATAAACTTCTTCAACCAGATCTTGCCTTGCATATAACACTATTAAGAGTTTGAATTATTTTTAACCACTTATTTCCATAGATTAAAATAAATAAACTAAACAGATCTACAACTGGAAAATTCGGATTAACTCAAAACACTATTTAATTACAGGGATACTTTAATAAACAGCATGTACCACTTTAGGATTGAATTCTTCAGGCGATTTTCGACGATACATTGTCATTAGTGTCTGTGTCGCTATTGGTGTACTATTTCCATTCAGAATGAATTGCCGTTCTTCATTTGTATCTGAGGTGAAACTGAGACTTCTCTGTGGGCTACTGGAAACAATACTGCTTTGTCTTGAAAATATCTGCAAGGCAAACAGATAGATTCTGGTGGTAAATCATGCTGGTCAAATAAACCCTGATTGTTTCCAGAAAGTGTTGCCAATCATTAAAAAACAATTTTTAAAAATCTTTTGAATAAACTAGTGATCTAATGTTTCACTGCAAACAAAACATCACAGTAAAAATTTATTTTCTGGCCTTTCACCTCTGCCTAAATAAAATATCAACTTCAATTATCAAGATCCAAGTGGCAATCATCTAACATGTCTAGAAGTATGCAGATAACCATGGTATTAGTTGTATGGTTTTGGAAGCCACTTGCAGAAAACTACACATCCAATAAAATTGGTGAGTTTGATTTATGCTTTAATCAAACACAGTGCAGTGGTATAAAATGCAATTTGAATTCCTTTCCAGATGCCCACAAGTATTTACTATTTCCTGGAATGAGAGTTCCAGTCTAGATCAGTTTATGGAACTGTGTGCCAGGATTCATTTCATTTAAATCCCTTATTAGTCCTCGAAGAGAAATAAGGAGTGAATTTCTCATCTTAAATTTAAAATGGATCTCAACAAAGGAATTAGACTGAAAGTAAACTATACATATAACATACATCTCAGAATAAGCTGCTTTATAAACATGCCCACTAGATAAGAATGTGCAAAAGGTCACATGATGGCTTGAACATTGATTTCTCTGACCAGGTAATTCCTACCCACTCCCCCTTCTCTCTTTCACCATTTTCCATTCTGGATCCCTTTATACTCCTTCCCTTCCCCTCACCTCCCTCTGGTGCCCCTCTTCCTCTCCTCCTTCCATAGTCCACTTTCCTCTCCTTTCAGATTCCTTCTTCTTCAGCTCTTTACCGCTTCCACTTATCACCTCCCAGCTCTTCACTTCATTTCCCCCTCCCCCATGTCCCCCCTCACCTGGTTTCTACTATAATTTTCCAGCTTGTACTCCTTCCCCCTACCCCCGTCCCACTTTATTCCGGCTTCTTTCCCCTTCCTTTCCAGTCCTGATGAAGAGTCTCAGCTGCCTGCAATCATCTGGTCCAGCTGCAAAGTGCCAAACTCACTGTCACTTCACACATTCCAGATGGGTGGCAAGACCTCAGGGTGACTGGTCCCAGGTAGCATTATGTTGAGTCTAAGTTTGGAATGCACCCCTGACAGACTTTAACAGAAGGAAAGAGCTTGAAATGGAACCCTGGCTTTTGTTAAGCACAATGTGAATTTACTTTTTTGTCCTCAAACTATTACAATTGAAGTCAAATTCAACATTTTTAAAAAGCTAGTCAAAAACACATAAAAATCTTAGAAATAACTAAAATTAAAGCATGCCTTCACCTTTGCCTCCTACTGGAAGCTCTAGTTCCAGCCAACAAGCTTTATCCCATTCAAACAAATTAAAAAATCTTATTTCATACATAGATTGACAGACTATAGTTATTCAAGTTTTACGCTACCGTATACATGGCTATAATTTTGTTCACAAAATCCTAAAAGAATCTGAATATTTTGAAATGGTGCATCTTCAAGGACTGATTTCAAAATATCTTCCCTTTAAAACAATCTGTAAACACTCCCCTACTTCCCTTTAACCACTTGAGACAGTAAGAAATTCTAGTTTTTCTGAGTTTATCAGTTTCTTAGGCTACCTTCAGATTCCATTCTGCATACCTCTTCATCAGAGTTGAGACTTCCGGTCATTTCTTTGTCAGAATATATTTTTGATGTTGTTTGCTGCAGGAAGTCAGAAATTCTTTGAACCAAGAAATCTCGATCTTTGAGATTGGCAAAAAAGAAAGTCATCCTGTTCTTTGTGCTGATAGATAACGGACTTGGAAGTACGCTTGAGCTGTCCGCTTTTTCCACAATTGTGACCTAAAAGGGGGAAAACATATTCTTAAAGGTGCAGTTATGTTTGCATCACATTCAAATGAATAGCTGAAAACAAGCAGTCCATCCCTAACATTTGACACTGATCAAATTAGCTTTTCTTCAGCAAGTTTCGGAACTAAGAATTTTAGTTCTATGGAGGTCTAAGTTCAGATGAATTACCTTTCAGATCTTTTGCTATTTAAATTTGTATTGTGCCAACACACATCCAAGGATGCAACGAAATATTTAATTGTATTGTTTCATTGCAGAGAAGTGCAGTTCATAATTAAGGCAAATTTATTGGAGGATGGATCTTCTTATTTTCTAAACGGGGTCACAGCAATTATTGCTATTGTTCAGAGATTAACTGTAGAATGCTAGGCATAAGGGCATATTAAACAGATTAAGGTGGCACTCATGTTAAATTCTTGCAATTCTGTGAGGGTATTTTGCATCAGACACAATATTAAGTTCAGAAGTCTAATAAACTATAACTTCAGTGATATCTTTCTTAATACTCTTCTGTACCCCAGTTTATAGCAGAACTGGAAAAGACACCACGCTCCAGAACATTACTCAAGCTCTGCACCACATACCTATTTTTAACAAGCACAGATCATCTTCATCGATCTGCAATGGTAACAATTACAGGAATATTGAACAGGAGCTTTGAATTGTCCACATTTCTTTTCATTGTGGAAAAGTTTAGAACTTAGAATATAATTTAATCCCACATGAACAATATAATCAATGGGAATAATAACTCAACGTGATGATTTAAACATGCCCACATTTCTAACTTGGGAGGACATTTCACATATCACAGTCTTCCATCAACATTTTCTGTTTTACAGCTGCAAGATATATTGCGGTAAGGACAACACTCTGTCCCTGCTTTCATTTAAGGCTCTAGTAAACAAAGGAAGCTCATCTGTCCACTGCGGAATCTGTTACTACATGAAACTTATCAAATGAAATGCCTGGCATTTCCTTTAATTTCCCTGTTTACATTGAAGAATTATTGAAATACATATTTACTCAAAATAAAGCACAATTAATGATAATACTTGCACTTAAATGGAAATACAAGAAACCGAAGCTAAAATTGTGAAGAATTTAATGGAAAAAAATTAAATAGCCATGTTGCTTTGCAGGGTGGCATTGTAGCCTAGTGGTTAGCGCAACACTCTTACAATGTCTGCAACCCGGGTTCAATTGGTGCCGCTGTCTGTAAGAAGTTTCTATATTCTCCCCGTGACCATCTGGGATACCCCTGGCGCTCCAGTTTCCTCCTACTTTCCAAAGACGTATGGGTTAGTTAGTAAGTTAATTGGTCATACGGGGTGTAAATGGACAAAGCAGGCTCTTTGGGCCACAAGGCCCTGTCACCATGCTACATTCCTAAGTAAAATAAAAACAAAAATACCCACCTAACCATTTCCTTACAGAATAGCACAGCAAATGACTGTTAAACTTAAGAAAAACAATGTCCAGTTCACGGCACGATGTTCTGCTGCAATTTTACATACTGCAAATGTGAATATATCAGTGTGAGGACAGGCCTGAGCCATGTCCAATTAGTTTCCTGATTGGAAAATTCATAAATGATTCTAACATGAATAAGAACAGAATGTTTGTAGGAAAAACAAAATCCAGTTAGAATCTTGCAGAATATTCTATTATAGGCATAAATGTTAGCATCTTTAGTTCATACACACCTCTCTTAGAGGAATAATAAGACTGCAGAGGTTTTCTTCTTTACTGGTGAAGCAGATGTAATTATTAGAAACAAACATCTGACCCACAACATGCATTTTACTGAATGGTGTCCAAAGGGTGCAGTCTGTGTGTCCATCCAGACGCTCATCTTTAGGAAGCCGGAAAAGAGACCTGTACCGTTCACTTTTTGCCCTGGCATCAAGATCCCTTTAATTGAAAATTAAAATGGATTCATTAGAGTTCTTAACTTTAAAAATGTAGCACACAATATTAAATAAAATAACCAATAGTTAAAAAAATCATAGATTAATGCTCAATCTTGTATTTAATATGAACCTCCATATTAAATTTCCAAGCTACTAACCGTTTTAAAACAGAAACTTTTTGAGGAGACTTCTTCTTTAGTTTTGGAAGTGATCTATCTTCTTCAAAGCCTTCATTATCCAGAAGCTGCCTCATAGCAATGTTGGCTAGTTGCTCCATTAGTTTAAAGGTTTCACCAATATTGAGGAAGACTGAGAAAATATGCTCACTACATCTTGTGCTCACTTTGATCATTTCAGGAAAGAGCAGTGTGGCATTCTTCTCTAGCTGGATAACGTCTGCCCATCGGATCACTAACTTGGCTAGAAGAAGGTGAGACGCTCAGATTGTTTTCATTTTTCCAAACCAGAACTATAAAACAAACTCTATTTCCCAAATACCTTCACATATTATGAACAGGAAGAAATAATCACATTTATAGTTCATTACTTTTCTGTCACAAACTGTGTGGAAATTCATTCTCTGTCACTTGAGTTGACTGCACATAAAAAGCAGCATGAAATTCCCAAAATATCAGTTCTTTGGAGTCAAAAGAACAAAACGTCATAAGTGAACATTATGTAGAGTTCCACCATTCTGGGTACTTGTCACAATACAAATGGTGCAACAATATATTTAATTTTCTAGTTGACCTTCTCATGCAATAGAAATAGGAAAAATATACAGTTGATTTAACAGCCAAACAAATACAGTGGATTCTAGTTAGTCTGGACAGCTGCTTATTCATGACAACTCTTAACGAACAAAAGCAAATTGAGAAAATAGCTGGAATTCCCATCATTTGTTTTGGATAATAAGCCACTTACCTGGGGCAGGTGACTGTCGCTGAGCATTTTCTAATGAACGTCAGTCGTGTGCACGTCATATGGCCATCAGGCACTACACCGTGCTTAGAGCAAACTGTTTTTAAATAGCGTCACTTGCGGTATGTTTGCGTTCAAAAAGCAGTGATTTTTGTCATTGATAGTTGGCAAGAGAAAAAGCCGCAAGACAATTCAGAACTGTTTTTGCTTACTTCAGCTTATTGGGGCAGCTGCTTAATTGGGCCAATTAACTGGAATCCATTGTATTTTCTAATTTTCTAGTATAGGTTCCATGAAAAGTTTTCAAATGTAAAATGATTCACTTTATGACTTCTTGCCTTGACATTGATCATATTATCATATTTCATCCAAATACTGTATATCTTTATCTATTCTTGTCCTAAGTTGTCTGTAGTCAGTCATTCTACTTAGGAAACATTTACCTATGGCACGTTTAAAAAAATGAAAGCTTTTCCATTAATCCTGCTTTAAAAACTGCACCAACTGATTTCATATCATTTTGTAAATTTAAGAGATATGATCGAAGTTTAAGAATGGGGAAAACAATTTGAGGGGATCAGCTGAACAGATATTCTGCAAGAAAAGCAATTAATCACAGATAGTCCTTAATCCAAATCACAAAACCTAATTTTAATTTTTAAATTCAGATCATGTTTTTATTTACAAGTGCAAAATAAATTGATGTTTCAATCCAAACATTACACAACTTCTTGAATAATCCAAGCCACATAAGATTGACCAGCATTCTATAAGTGGATGGATTGTCATGAATGAAGCGAAGAAACCAAGATTTATATTTATATTATTGAGAACTGTTAAACGTATGACACCCAATAATATGAATTATAACCTGGGCCCATCCACACTCCCTAAGTTGAAGATAAACTGCCGAAGAATACTATACCTTCTTTGCCCAGCAAGAATGAGTAAAAGCAGAGATGGTTGATGCTCAGATACATCCATCCCTGCCGTGGAACCCGACCTTTCCAATAACTGCAAGAATAGTAGTTAACCAGTTTTTCCTCCTCTGGCATCCCAAAGAGTTTACGAAACTTCAAAATAGCTTCCTTAAACTTATCTGTGTCGTCGTCCTCCTTTACATCATTATTTTTATTATATTCTGCAATTATACCCTAAAATCAAAAGGAAAATAAACAAGCTCAGTAAATAGTCATATTATATTAAAAAATATTTTACAAATTAATGAAGTTGTTCATCTTTTCACACTCAATTGATATATACAAGCGATTGTTTTAAGTACTTTCAAAGGGCATTTTATTCCTGGAGCTGGGAATCAATATATTATTAATGTACTTAAAATGCGTATATCTACTCTTATTTAAACATAGCAGCATAAATCCTCAATTTTGTAACTATTCAATTACCTATTATTTATATGCACTCATATTTTGTTTTAACATTGTTTTAAATCACTAACCTGTATTTTACCCTTAACAAATGTAGTGATGTCATTTTCATTCTCAAAGATTGAAAGTGTCTGTAATAGATTATGTTCCATCCATTCCCAATGTTCAGTTATTTCCTTCCTTGAACTACCTATGTATGAAGAAATTGCAGACACCTACATCAAATTTCTGCTCAACTATATCAAAATAAACAAGGTACATAAATTAAATCTCGTTAAATATTACAAGGTAGAAAATATGGACAAAATTTTGATTTTAAACGAAAGGGGTGTACTGCCTGAAGTAAAGTCTCCTTAATTTTATGTGCCTCAATTAAGAGCTTCCTCTTCCAAAGAAAATAATCTGAGTAAACCCAATCTTTGTAACTACAGTATTCCAGTTTTAGTAATATCTTTAAAGTGTGCAGAGGAGATCTACCTGGTACAGTCATACCTTTCCTCTATTTTAGTGACCAGACAGTACTTATACCAAGACATAACCCAGTCAATAACCCCACTTCACCAGTTTCCTGTATAGGCTATCTCCCCACTTTTATGCTGTGCCACATATGGTTAAGACAGTACCCTGTATGCCTTTTCAATTTACCATTAAACCTGTCCTGCTGGCTTTAGAAGTTTTTGGCCATTAACTCACTACAGTTAATTCTACTGATCATCTTTCAGCCCAAATGACTAAACCATCTATATAATTCTGCATTCTTAACCCTTCCTCCACAGTTAAGCACATAGCTAGAAACAATTTCAAATCAACCCACTCTCCTTTGGCTTTTATTTTTTTTGCCCACCCTGCCATATAAGTAAAGCCTTACCCAGTTCATGTACAGTACATAAAACTCCTCCTCTCACTGATTCTCTTCATACCCCCTCAAATAATTTAATCAAGTTAGTTATGCATGAAGCTCCCAAAAAATCTCCTCCCTCAAAAACGCAATTGTCCAACACTTTCTCATACTTCCCATTGGGCCACAATCCCATTGAACATCAGAAAATCTTTCTTCTGTAGCTTTCAGTCTTATAAGTTGCCAATTCCACACTGCCTACTTCTTCCTCAAGATCCATAGCAGGGCTATCTTCATAGACTCACTGATTTAGCATGCTCTTGTCACACAAAACTTATTTAATTTCAGCCCTCTTCTTCTGCCCTTTCCCAGTCACTTCCCACTTACAGATATATGCCTTTGATAGTTTCTGCTGTTTTGACATAGTCCAGCGCATCATTACAAATGATATCCAAACTCTCTGCAACTACATCCTACACCTGCTTGACCTCTTAACCCTTCATTTCCTTCTAAAACAGAGGTCAAACCAGTCCCTTTTCTACCATCACTCTACATTGCCTGGATTAACTCCTTCAACTCCATTCACTTTCTTCAAGACTAAGTATAGCTAGGGGAACAATCGTGGCCTTAACAATCATGACGATCTCTTGGCCTGATAGATGGAATGATGTTTTTCTAATCGACTCTCACAACAATCAATGTCACCTCCTCTCTTACTACATCTTTTAAGGATTCCATTCCAATCTCTTCAGTGTTCCTGTTCTGTTGTACTTCTTCTTTTGAAGAAATTCCACCAGTACTTTCAAAACGTCCACCCTTTTCCTCAACCTTGGCATACTAGTAGACAGGGTTCTTAATAGTCTCTCTATTTCTTTGCATTTCTGTTCTCATCACAGCCTAAGGTTCCCCTTGTCTTCTTCACCTTCCATCCCACCAGCCTCCATATCCAAAGTATCAGTCTCCATAACCTCTGCCTCCTCTTAACATGATTCCACTAACAGACAAAACCTCAAAACAATAATAAACTAATCAAATATAATTTCTCTTCCACAAACTATATACCTGAGTCAAATTATGATTCACTAGGTGCACCATTATCATTTCCACTACAACATGTCGGACTATTTAATGTATTTTACCAGTTTTTATTTCTCCAAACTTCCAACTTCTTCTTTGTTATTAAGCTAGATGTCCTTGAACCTATTTCATACTTTGTAACAGTGCTATTAAGGCCACTGGCAAACTGTAAAGATCATGATGCTACTTCTGTTCCATCAAGCTACATCTCCACTGCTTTTGGAATAGTTGTCCATAATGCTCTCCCCAAATCCCATCAATATTCAATTCCAAAAGATTCATAATTTTTGTGAGAAGGAATTTCTCCTCCTCTCAGTTCTAAACAGAAAAGCCTTTGGTTTGAAACTTTCCAGCAGCAAGAGAAAACAGGTCTTGCTATCTACCCAGTCAATCCTTCTCAATTTTTTTCTATGCCTCAGTATTGTTTCTACTCCTCTACCTTCCAGTGAAAATAGACAACTTTATCTGATGTCACTTCAAACGACAAGCCAATATCCCAGATATTAATCTTCTAAATCTATGTATACTGCACCAAATCCAAGACCATTGCACTCTTCAGTTATGGAAACCAAAGCAGCACACTACTTCAAATGAGTACTCATCAAGATATGTTAAATCTCAGGAAAACTTCCTTACTCTAGTAACCTAACCTGGCTTGAATAAATGTTGATAATATATTTGCTCTTCTAAACACTTGTGCTTTCCTGCACCTTTACCATGTATCTGAATAACCTGTCCACCAGGATCCCTCAGCACTTCCTAGATCCTCGCCACATTATACTCTATCGCAACCTTCTTACCCACATGCTCACTTACAGCCACTGTTCAAATCCGTCAGTTCACTTCCTCACTACAGATATTTGTCATAACATTTTGAATACTTGCTTCTGCTCTCAAAAAGTCTTTATTTCATACTGTACTGAATTTAGGGTCCTGAAGAGGTATGTATTTGGTGTCATTGCAGTACAATGTTCATTACAGATTATCTATAACAAATGACTAAGCCTTGTAAGAGAAGATTTGATCAAAAATATTTTTCCACTCTGTATTCAGATCTTATTACAAACAATTTATTTCAGTTAGAATTGCTAAATTACACGAGAATGTACTTATTATTCAAAAACTCACCACATGCAATTGTCCAATATACTAGGGATTCAGGAGTCTGATAAAGGATTCTATATGGTGCAACTCGAGCACTCGAGTCCAATACGACATCAAGTGTCCCCACAAGCAAACCTACATTTGAAATTTCAAAGCAAGATTACAATTAGCTGATTTGAAACACAATTCCTGTAACAACCATAATAACATGCATTCATTTTCTCAACATATCACAAGATCTAGATCATGTGAATTTTACAAGTTATGTTCTAAATGCAAAAATAAAGTTCTATCATTTAGAAGTGATCCAAAACTGCAAAATCTCAAAAACAATTGAGATGTTCTGAGTAAAACTTGATTATTTGTTTTAATGTTTTCATACATGAAATGCAAAAAGGGAATTGCACAAAAGTGAAAAAAAAACATCCTTAATGTTTTCCCATAACATTAGTAGACAAGGAGCTCACACTGAAATCTGAAAATGGATTTAGTACCCTTTAGGTGTATTATGGCTCAAATAGCTTTTCTTAAAATTCATAATTCATATATATTGATTTAAGAATCATAGAAAATAACTTTACAAGCATTTTCCATTTTAAGATTATATGCCCCCAGATAGTACTGTTATGTACCCAAAAGGAAAAAAATCCTGCAGATCTTACTACTTCCTTTTATAAAGTTTACAAAAAATTATATAATAATGCTGCTTCACAAAACTAGAGGCCACAGATTCTTCGGCATCGAGGCAATCAAGTTTCTGTTCTCCTGATGCAGTCAATCCACACTTTAAGAGTGCAAAATATTTGGCTTGAATTCAAAAGTCTAGTCCTAATTAAAAATTGCTTTTGATATTGTTCGGTTTCCTATCTAATTGTAAAGACAACAAATTAGTTTGTAATAATTTGGAAAAGAAACCATTTCATTCATTTTCAACCTTTTCTATAAGGACCGCAGATATAATCTCCTCAAATTCTAATTTGGTCTAAATTTTGACATAAGACTTTACTATTCACATTCAAATCGGAGTTTTCTCATATTAGTCTGTTAACCAGGACCCCAAATTTGGGCCACTGGTACCATCTGGGGGGAATAATTCTTATAGTGATTTTTGACAAGGTATACACCTCTAGTGCTAGAAAATATGTGATAGCATTGCAGCTGTGGTAGCTTTCTGTGTAGAACTCTACCAAGAATAGTGAAAGATCTCTACGGGGTGAAGAGACTGGTCATGAGTTGCAAGGTATCACAGGCACACAGATGGTGAGGCAGTGGAGAAGCTTCCTGACCAAAGTCAGTAACAAAAATAGTCTCATTAGCTTCATAGTCCATGTTGAAAGATTGGAACGACTGGGGTTGTATACACTGGAATTTAGAAGGATGAGAGGGGATCTGATTGAAACATATAAGATTATTATGGGATTGGACACGCTAGAGGCAGGAAACATGTTCCCAATGTTGTGGGAGTCGAGAACCAGAGGCCACAGTTTAAGAATAAGAGGTAGGCAATTTAGAACGGAGTTGAGGAAAAACTTTTTCACACAGAGGATTGTGGTTCTGTGGAATGCTCTGGCTCAGAAGGCAGTTGAGGCCAATTCTCTGGATTCTTTCAAGAAAGAGATAGAGCTCTTAAAGATCGTGGAGTAAAGGGATATGGGGAGAAGGCAGGAACAGGGACGATCAGCCATGATCACAGTGAATGGTGGTGCTGGCTCGAAGGGCTGAATGGCCTACTCCTGCACCTATTGTCTATTGTCTATTGAATGGAGGAAGGCAGAGTACAGAGCAAAGCTACAGGAGAAGATTCTGTATGCAACTGTGTATGACAAATGTTACAGAATCACATCTCAAGACAGTGAGGAGGTGTCAACAGGAAGCAGCAGATGGCCACCTACTTCTCCATGCTGCCCATGCCACAAGAGAAGGATACCAATCTGTAGTGATCTGCTCAGAAGACACAGATGTTTTTATCATGTCTTTAGCATTTTGTGACAAGGTTGAGGCCCCAGTGTTCCAGAAGTGTGGCACTAGAATCCGTACAAAGCTTGTAGACATCAGGAAGGTTGCTGCCACTGTTGGCACAGAGGGTTGTAGATCTCTCATCGGGTTGCACACATATACAGGATGTGACACTGTAAGCGCTTTTGCAGGCAAAGGGAAGACAAGTGCCCTGAAACTTCTGACCAGCAACAGGTAAACTCAGGACACATTCTTAGAGTTGGGTCAGGAATGGGACCTCTCCCCAGAATTGATGGACAAACTGGAGGCATTTACATGTCTCCTGTGTGCTCCAAAAGCATCGACCACCGAGGTCAATGAGCTCAGGTATCACCTTTTCTGTGCCAAAAAAGGTGAAATCGAAAGTCATCAACTCCCACCATGCAAGGACTGTTTAACAAAACATGCACAGCGAGCCAACTACCAGTCTGGTATATGGAGAAGATGTTTGGAGAAGTGCCAAGCCCTGTTGGCAGAGGATGGAAGATGGAGAGAGAAGAGGAAGCTGAACAGTTGGTAGTGCACTGGATGGAAGGCCAGCCAGCACCTGATACCATCCTGGATCTACTGGCCTGTAACTGTCCAAAAAAAATGTTCACTCCCAAGACATATGTGTGTTGCAAATGGCCTCAGGTGTACTGACATGTGTAGACTGGCAGACTGTGAGAACCAGGCATCCACCTCAGAGAGTGTGGAAAGTTCAGATGAAGATGTGGAAGACTTGGAAAATCATTATGATTATTAATAGGTTATGAAAGTATGGAAAACAAGTATGGAAAGCAGTCTTTGATTAAATATATTCATTTTACAATCAAAAGGGGCCTAGGTTATGGCCATGTGGAACCCCACATTTGAATTATTGCTCTGTAATTCTATATGCTATGACAAAAGCTTAAGATTGTTTTGATTTGATACAACAGTATGGAAAATATCATGACATTGATAAAACTCCAGAAATCTCTCCAAATGAGGTTTTTTACCTTTTGGGGGGTGGGGTAACATTTTCTGCTGTACTGATGTTAATATGGAATATATACAGAAAGTGATTACTTATTTGAATTCCTGAATAAATTCTCCACAAATCCATGTGATTATATGTCTCCTAGGGTTTTTATTGACTTTTCCAAAATAAACAACAGACAAATATTTTTCTAAAAATGAAATGATTCACTCTACTGAAATTGGGCAGTGTACTGCAAGTGCCACCAATGACATGGTTTTTAATGTAAAATTTTATAGCAACATTTGATGAAAAGTGGTTGAACTCAGCTATCATTGTGACAAATTTCAATGTTGAGGGATCACTGATGACAAAATACCACTAGGTTGAATATATATATTGTACTTTATATTGGCCACTTTTCAGAAATGCTTATTTTAGGGTAGTGTTATAAAATGCATGATAGCACACATAAAGCTACCACTGGTGCAATGTTATCACATATTTTCTAACTCTAGAGATGTATATCTTGCCAAAAATCACTATGAGCATTATTCCCCTCAGATGGTACCAACCAACCCCACTGGCTCACAGACTGTACGCTCTTGTTTACATCTTTTTCTGCTTACTTGTTTGTACCAACAGCTGCAGATTAAGGTTCTCTGCTTCTTTCATTACTAAAGCTGCAATAATTAACATCATTTTTAAAGGATTGACCATACTAGCAGTAGCAGTGCGATCATTCAAGACGAGCATGATGTTCCCTATTGGAGGTTGTCTATTGGTGGTCCTCAAGTGACTCTAGAGGCTGATCCGGGATCCACATATTCTGGTACAGTGTGGACATGATTAAGTGGTGGCTGTGGTTAGTGGTTGGGTGCTTTTGTTGTTCACTATTTAATATATATCGCATGTCTGGTGGACACACATTCCTTTTCCTTCCTTTAAGTGCTGATTTTTTTCCTACACAGTAGTAAGAGGATAGGAAAATATTTTCAACTTTCAACATACATATATATTTATTGTCATTTAGAAATGCATGCATTAAAAAGTGATACAAAGCTCCTCCAGAATAATATCACAGAAACACAAGACAAACCGAGACTAAAACTGACAAAACCACTTAATTATAACATATAGTTACAACAATGCAAAGCAATACTGTAATTTGATAAAGAGCAGACCATGGGCACGGTAAAAAAAAGTCTCAAAGTCCCGATAGCCCCATCATCTCACGCAGACGGTAGAAGGGAGAAACTCTCCCTGCCATGAACCTCCAGGTGCCACAAACTTGCCGATGCCGCACCAATGGAAGCACCCGACCGCAGCAGACTCTGAATCCATCCGAAAACTTCGAGCCTCCAACCAGCCCTCCGACACCAAGCACCATCTCTGCCGAGCGCTTCGATCCCACTCCGGCTACCGAGCAACAAAGCCGAGGATTCGGGGCCATCCCCTCCGGAGATTCTGGATCACACAGTAACAGCGGCAGCAAAGCAGGCATTTCAGAAGTTTCACCAGATGTTCCTCTGTGCTCTCACATCGATCTCCATCAAATCAGGATTGTGCACGGCATCCTACTTGACAGATTACAGATATCGCCACTGGAGTGGCCGCTGCGAGCTGTGTCGCGTCACCATCTTCTCCTCCCGTGAAGAGCAGTGGATGAGGACAAATTTCCTCACTCAGCTGTTGAACCCATGGCATTCCCTACAACAAAAGATGATGGAGCCCAATAACTGTATTATGATACAGGAAATCATTTTAGCAGAGGTTCAAACATTCATTTCCAAAATATCTGGCTTCAGACTGCACCATCTCAACAGTAATCGAGGGTAGTTAACTAAAAATCGACAGAATGCCACTGGCTGAATGACAATGGGAGGATGACAGTGAATGCTGTCATCCTCAAAGTACAACTAATTCATTCTGCATCAGGCTACTGCCCCACATCAACAGACAACAGACAATAGGTGCAGGAGTAGGCCATTCAGCCCTTCAAGCCAGCACCACCATTTACTGTGATCATGGCTGATCATCCACAATCAGTACCCTTTTCCTGCCTTCTCCCCATATCCCTTCACTCCGCTATCTTTAAGAGCTCTATATAACTCTTCCTTGAAAGAATCCAGAGAATTGGCCTCCACTGCCTTCAGAGGCAGAGCATTCCACAGAACCACAACCCTCAGTGCACTAGAAATCTGAAGAATAGATTTTATAGCTATTGTGAGCCTCTGAAAGCCCCTTTGCACCATAACAGCAGGAAACAGCTTTCACTAAAGCCTCAGTGATGTCTGCTCCTGTTGCAGAAGAGCTGATACACAAGGTTTGCAAATATGTCACTAGATTTGCATTCCATTTCTGAAATCAATGGACAAAATGTGGAAATAAATATTCTCTATTCAAGGGGGCAATGGAGGCTCAGTAACTCAGAGATAGGTTTTGGTGTGAGCTAGGATGAAAGATCAGTCGGAGTCTTGAGATAAATAATGTTTGGGTAAGTGTTCAATAAGAAATTGAATGAGTTAGGCGCGGAGCACAGACAGGCGATACTAGATGAATCATATGATAAAGCAAATGTGACCAGAATATTCTGGTTTTGCTTTAGATAGTGAGAGATGGGATTTGGCGGAGTTAGGATGAAGTCTGTAGTGACAACACAATCAAGCAGTTTTGGTTTTTACAATTTAGTTGGAGGAAGAAATTTCTACTCATCCATACTCCTTCAGCAATTGGTTCCTTGCCTTTCTCACTTGCAAACATCAGTCATTTTGCATTGACAACAACATCTCCTGCACTATCTCCATCAGCACAGGTGTACCACAGGCTAAGTGCTTAGTCCCCATCCTACTCGCCTAACGCTAATGACAGTGTGGCCATGTACAGCTCCAATGCTATATTTAAACTTGCTGATGGCTCCACTGACATTAGCCAAATCAAAGTCGGTGAAGAATTAGCATATAGGAAGGAGATTGAAAATCTGGCTGAGTGGTGTCACAACTACAACCTCTCACTCAATGTTAGCAAGACCAAGCAGCTGATTGTTGACTTCAGGAGGAGGAAACCGAAGGTACGTGAGCTAATCCTCACTGGGGAAATCAGAGGTGGAAAGTGTCAGCAACTTTAAATTCCTCAGGACCTGTCCATACAAGGGCAATTACAAAGAAAGCATGGCAGCACCTCTACTTCCTTAGACATTTACAAAGACTTGGCATGACATCTAAAACCTTGACAAACTTCCATAGATGCGTGGTGGAGAGTATATTGACTGGTTGCATCACAGCCTGGTATAGAAACACTAATGCCCTTGAGTGAAAAATCCAACAAAATGTAGTTACAAGCCTAGTTCATCACGTCGAAAGCCCTCCCCAGCATTGAGCACTCTACACAGAACCCTTTTGCAGGAGAGCAGCATCCATCAGTAGTGACCCCCACCACCCAGGTCATACCCTCTTCTTGCTGCTGTCATCAGGAAGAAGGTACAAGAGCCTCAGGACTCACACCACAAGGTTCAGGAAGTTATTACCCCTCAACCATCAGGCTTCGAGCTCTTGAATCAGACAGGATAACTTCATTCAACTTGACTTGCCCCATCACTGAACTGTTCCCACAACCTATGAATTCACTTTCAAAGACTCTTCATTCATGTTCTTGATACTTATTGCTTATTAATTAATTTATCTTTTTTTTTGCATTTGCACAGGTTGTTGTCTTTTGCACGAGTTGCATGTCTGTCCTGTTGGGTGTGGTCTTTCATTGATTCTATTATGACTCTTGGATGTACTGAATATGCCCGCAAGAAATCAAATCTCAGGGTTATATATGGTGACATAGTTCTATTTGACAATAAATTTACTTTGAACTTTGAATAATTGGAAAATAGACAAGCAGCATGGCAAAGCAGAAAAAGTAGACTGTAAAAATGCTACAAAGCAGAATAGGGCACAATTGGTGCACATTTACAACCTTCCTCACACAGGTGCCCAATTGGTGATGTCCAGAGCCAGAAAATAGAATTACTCATGGGCCCCTTCCTCTATGGACCCCAGAACTGAAAGCAGCAACAGGAAGAGAAGCCACTGCAGGTCATTCTCTGATTGTGACTGATTTAAAAAATAGACCCAGCTGGTGAATACATGAAAGATGTTCGAACACAATGTAATGATGACCTTGTCAAAGGAAACACAACAGTCAAAAAGGTTAAGAAATCATTTATCATATAATGTAACTTTGATAATTTGATTACTTTGTCTGGTTAAGTGGTGTCACAGCAGCAATCTTGCACTCAATCAAGGAAATGACTGAGTACATCAGCAAGGGGAAGTCAGGAGAATATGCAGCAACTTTCACTGAGAGGCCAACTGTACAAAGGATGAGTACCTTAAAGTTTACGATTGTCAGCTTCTAGGACGATCTGTTCTGGGTGAAATACACACTGTTGCATTCAGAAAGAAGGCATACCTGTGGCTCTACTTCTTCAGGAGCTTATGGAGATCTGGTATGCCCTATGCATACGTGGTTGCATCACAGCTTGGTGTGGAGGCTCCAACGTGGAGGATCATAAGAGGCTGCAGAGGGTTGTAAGCTGAGTTAGCTCCATCGTGGGCACAACCTTCCCTGTCACCAAGAAGTGGTGCCTCAGGAAGGCAGCATCCATGTTAAAGAACCCTTGCCATCCAGGACATGCCCTCTTATTGTTACTACCATAAAGGAGGGGGTACAGGAACCTGAAGACCCATGTTCAATGATTCAGGAACAGCTTTAATCTCATGGGCATTCACATGAGCCTGAGATATGCCTGCCTTTTGTTTGGCTATATGGAACAATCCATGTACCAAAGTCTACACTGGGAACGCATCCCATCCCTACATCAATGAATGTATTGGTGTTGCTTCCTGCACACAGAGCTCATCAATTTCATCAACTTTACCTGCAACCTCCATCTTGTCCATCCTGCCCCAATTTACACAGTCCATCTCAGACACCACTCTCCCTTCTCAATCTGTCTCCATCTCTGGAGAAAGACTGTCTTCTGATATATTTTATAAACCTACTGACTCTCACAGTTATCTTGACTATACTTCTTCCCAATTATAAAATGCTATTCCCTTCTCTCTGTTCCTCCATCTCCATTCTCGGCATGAGACTTTCCATTCCAGAACATATGAGATATCCATCTTCTTCAAAGAATGGTGTTTCCCTTCCTCTATCATCAATGCTGCCCTCACCCACATCTCTTCTAGCTCCCCATCTCCCGACCAGAACAGGAATAGAGTTCACCCTGTCCTTACCTACCACCTCACAAGCTTCCACATCCAGCACATCATTCTCTTTAACTTACACGATTTTCAATGGGATCCTACCAATAAGCACATCTCCCCCCCCCCCCATATCCTGCTTTATTCAAAGATCTCTCTCTACATGACTTCTTTGTCTCCTTGTTCCTCCCCCCACCGATCTCACTCGAGCAAGCAGGACAAGTGCTTCACCTGAACCTACGTCTCCTCCTTCACCACTCTTCAGTGCTCCAAATAGTCCTTGCTGGTAAAGTGACACTTCAACTGTAAGCATATTAGGGTCATCTACTGTATCTGGCGCTCCCAGTGCAGTCTTCTCTGCATCAGTGAGATCCAAGGTAGATTGAGAGACCATTTCATTGAACACCTTCACCCTATCGACCACAAAAGGCAGGATTTCCCAGTAGCCAACTATTTTAATTCTACTTCCCACTCCCATTCCAACATCTTAGTCCATGGCCTCTTTACTGCCACTATGAGGGCACTCTAAGGTTGGAGGAGCAACACCTCATACTCTATCTAGTAAGCCTCCAACTTGACAACATGAACATCAATTTCCCTAACTTCCAGTAATTTATCCACCTCCCCTTCTCTCTTTTTCCTTTCCTCTTACCCCTTCCCTTCTCTTCATCTGCCCCTCAACTCCGTCTGGTGCCCCTCCTCCCATAGTCCACTCTCTTCTCCTTATTGGATTCTTCTTCTTCAGCCCTATACCTCCCAGCTTCTCACTTTGTCCCCCACCCTTCCCCACCCACCCAACTTTCCCCTTACCTGTCACTTGCTAGCTTGTACTCCTTCCCCTCCTCCAATTCTCTTATTCTGACTTCTTTCCCCTTCTTTTCTAGTTCTGATGAAGGGTCTTGGCCCGTAACACTTGTTGTTTATTCCTCTGCGTAGATACTGCATGATCTGTTATGTTCTTCCAGCACATCGTTTTTGTTACAGCTCTTCTCCTCTGTTATCAGATTTCTGAATGGTCCATAAACACTACCTCATTATTCCTTTATCTTGCACTATTTTGTAATTTATGTTAATTATTGCACTATACTGTGTTACTGCAAAACAGTGATAATAAACCTGATTCTGATGCAAGTCATCAAACAAAAATTTCAAACTTGTTATTTCTTTCACATTTCCTGCTTGATCTGCTAAGAACTTACAACATTTCAAAATTTTTATATTATCTTGATTAATCTCTAAAACATGGTGTGCAAATAGCAGTCTTAAATTTTTGCATAATAGTTCTTAACTTAAATTGAATAAATTATTTCACTATAGTGATACATTCAAAAGGTACTTATCAAAAAGAAAGACTATCTCTTCATGGAAAATAAACAGTCAAGTAGGGAAATGGGCAATGAAAAGCTTATTCCAAAGGCTGTGACAGGAACTTATCCCACTCCAACTAAAATGTCTCTTCTCAGAACTCATACTATTCAGTTAATGTCTCCTAATTTCACAGCAAATAAACAGGTAATACAAGGAAAATCAAAAATTTTGACACAAGTGACTGCAGATGCTAAAATATAGAGCAAAAACAAAAACAAACTCCTTACCTTTCAGTCAATCAGCTTCCATGTAAGATATATCATCTTTTGACATTTCTGTGAGGTGTAACATGGTCACACCACATCTATCCCTTTCCGCCTTTTTCTGTTTTCTGCAGGGACTTCAATGTGTCTCCCTTGTTCACTCACCCCAACCCACCCATCACTCTTTGTTCTCCAGCAGATTTGCCTGCAACTATGTAAGGGGAATAATTGTCCCTACACTTCCTCCCTCAGCACAATTCAAGGCTTAAACAACTCATCCAGGTCAGGCAGAGATTCACAAGTACCTCCTCAACATCATTGTCTGTACTCAGTGCTCCCAAAGTGGCCGCTATACCAGTGAGACTAAGTACTGACTAGGTGGCGCCTGTCTACAATGGTCACCATGAGCTTGTGGTTACACATCTTTTCACCTCCCCTTCTCCCATCAAGCTGTCTCATCAGTCTTCTCCACAGCAAGGTAAGGTCAAATACAATCTAGAAAACAGACACCCCAAATTCCAGTTGGGTTGTCTACAATCCAATGGCACGAAAAATGAATTTTCCAATTTCAGGTAACCTGCACTAGGTGTTTCTTTCTCTCTCTTCTTCTGAATCACCAAGTGTTCTTCTCTACAACCTACGTTCCATCTGCCTATCATCTATATTCTCTGCTTCCTCCCACAAACGTTCATCGTCCTTCCTTTAACTGGTTCCACTTATTACCGTCCCTCCTTATCAGATTACAGCATATTTTGTGTCTCCATTTAACAGCTATTAGGCGCTGACTCCATCTCCATCCTCCCCTACTCCCACCAGCTCCTAGCTCAATCTGCCCTTTTTTTAATCCAAATCTCTCCCAATCTGTTTGCACCAATCACACACCAAGCACCAGCTCGTAACACTGTACTCCCTGCTCCTCCTCGTGGCTTCATCTGCCAATCACTGCCCTCCTCACCTGGTTCCACCTATCTCCCTTCCTTCTCATCTTCAATACCAGCTTCCTCCCCTCTGAACTCAGTCCTGATGCAGGTCTAAACCCTAAACCTGAAATGTCAACTATCCTTTTAAATCCACAGATGTTGACAGACTGACTGAGTTCTTCTAGTAGTTGATATTTTGAAATCAGAATCAGAAACCTCACTCTCAATTGTTTCAAAATTCATTCACATTTCATGCATCTAAATTCCCTTTAAAATTAACTAGTTATGCATCCTGAACATATCTTAAACATGGTCATTAGAATAAGTTGAACTTGTGGTCACACTTCACAGGTATCTGGATAAAGTATATGAAAATATTTGCGCTAAAGCCCTATTATCCTTGGTAAGGTATGATTTTAATGCTTGAGCTATTCATGCTTTTTAAAAAGTTATTGTATGTGTGTAAGAAAAATTGTCCCTGCACTAACTATTGCTTACCACTGGTGATGGAAGTACAGGGCCTCAGTTTTGCTAAGTGACTATAAGTAACAGCAAATTCCAAGTTGTGTATGTGCATGTTTGAGCAGCATCACTTCCAGAATGAATTACAATTCCATGCCCACCTCCAATTAACATGAAGCAAGCTTCATGTTTTGTTTACCTGAAACCTACATTTGGGTTTCTTCCAAACTTTATCCAAATGACCTACATTTAAACACATTGTTATAAAAGAAACTACCCAAGCAGTGCGTCCCTCTGTCTTCAGCTGGCACTGAGCTAATTATATAATCAAACTGCAAATTAGAAATATTCATTGCAATTGCGTAACAAATATATTTATAAAAATAATCTGCCATACTCCTAGCTCTGCAAATTGTAAATTTGAACCTGAAAAATTATGTCAGCTGACCAACATAATCTGCTATGCCACTTTAAATTCCTGTACCTACATCATATCTGTTTCTCTTCCTTTATTTCAGATAATTACCAGTGGTTTACATTCGAGTACAATGCCCTTGCATCAAAGATAAGCAAATTATTTGGACTAGGAGGTTCTTACTAAAAAGGAAGGGTCACATAGAAAGTGTTAATGGTGTTAATCTTAGTATACTAATTTTAAGATTTATGAACAATGCAGTAAATTAAACACAAACTTCCAACTGGACAATGCAAGCAGGAAACACACATAATTGTCTGAATACCCAGAGGCAGACTTTCAACACAAAAAACTCCAATCCGCCGGAAAATATAAACAGTAGGAATAAATGTTACTGTGCTCCTTGAGTTGGATGTTTTCCCATTGAAATACTTAATATCAATGAGATAGCCCAGTGAGAGAAAGACACAAGATTTATTTGAAAAAACAAAGATATGTTACAAATTATAACACTGCTAAATAACTGAAATATACTGTACAAGAACATTAAATTATATAGTACCATGGTGTAAACAAAACTATTTTATGAAATTGTTCACTTTATAGGCCACTTTCACGTGTGTGTGTGTGTGTGTGTGTGTGTGTGTGTGTTTGTTTATTTATTTATTTCCAGGACAAGGTAAATATTATATTTATAAAAAGTTCAGATACAATTGTAATTGTTTTTCTTATTTAAAACAATTACTGAGGAAAAGTAGAGAGGATTTTGTGTCTGGCTTTACTATGATTGCACTGGCTTTCATTGAAGGAGGTACAAAATATCTGAAATAGAATAGTCCTAATTACCAACAAGCACTTTCCCTTCTCTGAGCAAATCTCCACAGAAACATTTTTGCTTTATGGTTATTTATGTGGCGAGATGGCAGCATTCATTAAGCTGTCATTTTGCATGGAGTTGTCTGGAATACATCAGGATTGATAGTGGGTGGTTTATTTATTTAGTGATCCAGATCTGCTACCCCAGCAACCCCTGACAAACCCAATTAACCTTAACCCAATAACCGAATCACAGAGCAGAGCTTCCAGCAGAAACCCACACATCCTACATGGAGAACGTACAGACTCCTTACAGAATGGCACCGGGACTGAACTCTGAACTCAGGAACGCTGTGATAGAGTCGCGCTAACCACTACGCTACTGTGGTACCTGTTAACTAACAGGAAACAAAATTGGTTAAAAAGGATCATTTCCAATTGATTAGTGCACTACCACAGAATCATTGAATTGAATTGACTTTATTACTTACATTGTTGGAGTCTCAAATATTTATAACCTATTTTGGCAACTTGGACAAAGGGGTCACGTAGCCATACTTACACGGATTATACCAAATCAGATGGCTTACCCAGTTATGAGGAGGACCAACAGCATGCAATCAGATATAGAAATATTAGTCAAGCACATGACAGAATGAATATAACGTGGGGCAGAATAAGGTAATCCACTTTTTAAGGAAGAATGAAATTGCGAATTATTTAAATGGAATTAAGGCCACAAAATGGTGCGAATGGAGCTGGGTGTGATACAAGTAATTAGAAAAGCTAATGGAATGTTTCCAAGTAGTTTCAAGGAAGTCATTCCATGGATAGTAAACTAGGATGTTTTAGTTAAACCTAAGAGTGCTGGAGACACTGGCCCTACGTACCAAATTTAGTTTTGGTCTTTTTTTTGTATTTGCTTTGATAGCGAAACTTTTCATACCAGTAATATATTCCTACCTTCTGAATTCCCCACTACCAATTTTAACGAAGCCCTTAACCTTCACTAGAGAGAAAAATTATTTTAAAAACTGTAGATCCTGCAAATGCTCCAGCACCCAGGACATGCCCTTTTCTCACTGTTACCATCAGGTAGGAGGTACAGAAGCCTGAAGGCGCACACTCAGCGATTCAGGAACAGCTTCTTCCCCTCTGTCATCCAATTCCTAAATGGATATTAATCCCTTGGACACTACCTCACTTTTGTAATATATATTATTTCTGATTTCTACATAATTTTAATCTATTCAATATATGTATACTGTAATTGATTTACTTATTTATTTTTTGTTTTTCTTCTCTTCTATATTATGTATTGCATTGCACTGCTACTGCTAAATTAACAAATTTCACGACAAATGCCGGTGATAATAAACCTGATTCTGATCAAAATAAAAACATAAAATCCTAATAAGAGTTCACAAAGGGTACATTTGCACAATATAGTAAATGTTAAGTTTATAATTCATGAAAATAACAAATATTCTCGAAGTTACAGTGTAGTGGCACCAAGACACCATCAAACCGTGTAAAGAGTAGTATCGGTTAGACCTCAGTTCCAATGGATTGAATTCAACTAATGGAATTACTGTACATACTATAGGAGAAAACCACAAATCAATTTTTTTAACTCGACTGAAGCTCGTGTATTTTTCACACCTAAATGTCAGAGTAAAATTCAAAATATAGACGTTACAGTATTTCACAGCGGGAACGACAAAAATGGGATACGTTGTGATTAAATAACGTAATTGATACGTTGCATCCCAAGGACTAAACAAATCTTGTGCCACTTAGAGTAAAATGATCTCAAATAAGCGATGCTGATCTGGCAGATTTTGGACAAATCTATTGAACCACATCTATATGTAATGCAAATGATTGAAATACACCTCCGATTACTCTAATTTTTGCACTTAATTCGGGTTTTCGCATTTACACAGAATTAATACAATTCACACAAACATGATGCGGAATCTGGAGATTACATACAGAATCCTTACATTGCTGCCAAACTCACAAAAATGCTTATCAGCACAGCTCTCTAAAGCACAATCACTGGAGGTGCCGCACGTTTGCATTCCTGTTTCGCCAAGGAACATCCACCGGCGCACTTACCGGCCAGCCCTCCTCCCCCTTCTCCGTGCCCTTTCCTCCTCTGCAGCACGAAGTACGGATTAGCTCTCTCCGTCACCCACAGCGCGTTGGCCAGCACGACCTCCTCGGGCTTGACCCACATCGCCGGCAGCCGCAGCAACAAAAAGAGACACGCAGAGAGGAGATAGGATGCGCGCAGGGTAAATCTCAGCGACTATCGACGGGCGACCTAGCCGAGCCGAGAGAACCGCAGCATCATCGGGAGCAGTGCGGGGCTTCGCACCGGCAGGCAGGGCGCCACTCCCTCGGCTCCCGGCTCCCGGCTCCCGGGCCTCCGCTCACTCAAATCTCCAGATACGCTTTCAAGAATAACGAGGACGCTTTTCGATGACAGACCTCAACGGCCAAATAGGAAAAGAATCACCGAGCCCGATTCAAAGTGACGGCTGCGTCCCCACACGGGGTTGATGAGACGTGATAACGTCAGCTAACGCGTTCGTAAACTGAAAGCAAGCGAATTGCGAATAGGGCACGGTATTCCAGCTCGGCCGCTGTTTACTGCGAGGGCGAGGAGCGCCGGGCTGCAGCGCCCTGTCGTTGTCAGCTCAGTGCGAGCGGCGTCACGACCGACAGTGGGCAGTGCGCCCTCCCTTCCACCTTACATCACCTACCCGTACTCGGGCTCCGAACTTTGTGTTGGAAATACGCGGCGCAGTGTGTGCTTTCTCCGTTCCTAGAGAAAAGAGACATGATGATTCTCCAGTTACCCGCAATGTGTCCAGATTGGAAACGAATTATAAACGCAATGAACAACGAGATGGAGAAAAAAAAAACACCTAGGTTAGAGCACCTGGCTTAACATGAGTATGGGTGTGCGATAAGTTGCAGGGACCTTTCCTCGTGGCAGATACATTGCTAGAGCCTACTGTGTATGTATGTGTGTGTATATATGCAGTATATATAAAATGCAAAGTAAATGTATTTTCAAAGTGCATATATATCACCATATACAACATTGAAGTTTGTTTTCTTGCTGGGATACTCATCAAATCCAAGAAGCATAATAGAATCAATGAAATACTGCACAAAAGCACGGGCAAACAACCAATTTGCAAAGGTCAACAAACTGCAAATATAAAGAAAAAATAATAATAATAAATAAACAAGCAATAAATATCGTGAGCATGAGATGAAGAGACCTTGAATGTGAGTCCATCAGTTGTGGGAACATTTCTGTGATGGGGTGAATTAAGTTATCCCCACTGGTTCAAGAACTTGATGTTTGAGAGGTAATAACTGTTCCTGAACCTGATGGTGTGGGCCCTGAGACTCATGTACCTTCTTTTTGATGGCAGCAGCAAGAAGAAAGCATAGCCTGGGTGTGGGGGTGTGGGGGGGATGCTGCCTTCCTGAGACAGTGCTCCATGCAGAGGTGCTAAATGGAGGGGTGGGCTATAGTGTGATGCACTTGGCAATATCCACTACTTTTTGTAGGATTTTCCATTCAAGGGCATTGGGGCTGTCTGTTTCTCTACCAGGCCGTGAAGCAACAACTTAATATACTCTCCACTACACACCTATAAAACTTTGTCAAAGGTTTAGATGTCGTGCTGAAGCTTTGCAAACTTCTAAGGAAGTAGATGCGCTGCCTTGTTTTCTTTATAACTGCACTAATGTGCTGGGCTCAGCAGAAATAGATATAGACAGATAGATACAGCCATCGTTTTTACAAGAACAACAGTCTTCAGCAAATCTCACCTTTTATGTTAAGTTCACACTTTAGGGAAGATTTGGGAATAACCAGTAAACAATAATTTCAAGTTTCAAGTGTATTGTCATAGACATACAGACCTAAGATATAAATACTGCGAAAATTAGCATTTGCACCAGCAGCACAATACAATACATTGTTGTTCGACAATAACCAACTTCTGCACTCCTTAAAGATTAAAAATATGATATCTCGGATGATAGTGAACGCAGCAGGCCAGGCAGCATCTATAGGAAGAGGTACAGTCGACGTTTCGGGCCGAGACCCTTCTTCAGGACTAACTGAAAGAAGAGATAGTAAGAGATTTGAAAGTGGGAGGGGGAGGGGGAGATCCGAAATGATAGAAGACAGGAGGGGGAGGGATGGAGCCAAGAGCTGGACAGTTGATTGGCAAAAAGGATAAGAGAGGATCATGGGATGGGAGGCCTCGGGACAAAGGGGGGGGGGTCCAGAGGATGGGCAAGGAGTATAGTGACAGGGACAAAGGGAGAAAAAGGAGAGAGAGAAAAAGAATATATATATATATAATAAATAAATAACGGATGAGGTACGAGGGGGAGGTGGGACATTAATGGAAGTTAGAGAAGTCAATGTTCATGCCATCAGTTTGGAGGCTACCCAGATGGAATATAAGGTGTTGTTCCTCCAACCTGAGGTGGCTTCATCTTTACAGTAGAGGAGGCCGTGGATAGACATATCAGAATGGGAATGGGACGTGGAATTAAAATGTGTGGATACTGGGAGATCCTGCTTTCTCTGGCGGACAGAACGTAGGTGTTCAGGGCAACCGCCTCCCAGTCTGCGTCGGGTCGCGCCAATGTATAGAAGCTTGCATCGGGAGCACCGAATGCAGTATATCACCCCAGCCAACTCACAGGTGAAGTGTCGCCTCTGTATCATAAAAGATCCTGTCAAAATCATCTTCTGGAAAAACCCACTTTCATTAAGATAGCTTGCCCATTGCATTTAAACGCCAACAAGGTTTATTTAATATTCTTTTTCTTGATTCACACTCTGTTAGAATGTAGCACCATAGCAAAGTCGCAACCTTTCAAAATAATTTTTTTTTTTCATAGGTTTAAAAGGTTTGCCTGAAATCATACAATTTAACCTAACAACCACATGATCAAACAGGCAATTGCAAAGTGATTCGGTTGTTATACACTTATGAAAAGTTCAAAGTAAATTTATTATCAAAGCACATACCGTACACGTCATCAGAAGCTACCCTGAGATCCATTTCCTTGTGAGCATTCATGGTAAATATAAAGAAACACAACAAAATCAATGAAAAATAAACACAACAAAGATGGACAAAAAACCTATGTGCAAAAGACAGCAATCTGAAACTATGAAAAAAGAATAATAATAACTAACCAAATGAATAAATAAAGAAACAATAAATATTGAGAACATGATTTGCGAGTCCTTGAAAGTAAGTTCATTGGTTGTGGACTCGGTTCAGTGTTGGGGTGAGTGAAGTTATCCCCACTGTTTCAAGAGCCCGAAGGCTGGGGGTAGGAACTGTCCCTGACCCTGGCTGTGTGGGTGCTGAGGCTTCTGTACCTCCTTCCTGATGGCAGCAATGAAAAGAGAGCGTGGCCTGGATGCTGGGAGTCCTTGACGATGGATGCTGCTTTCCTGCTACAGTGCTCCTCGTAGATGTGCTCAGTGGTGGGAAAGGCTTTACTGGAGATGAGCTGGGCTGTATCCACCACTTCTTGCAGGCTTTTCCATTCAAGAGCATTGGTATTTTCATATCAGACCGTGATGAAACTAGTCAGTGTACGATAGAAGTTTGTCAAACTGTTAAATGACATGCCCAGTTTTCACAAACCTCTAAGAAGGTAGAGACGCTGCCATGCCTTCACTGCAAAGGCATTTACTTGCTTCACCCAGGACAGATGATAATGCTGAGCTATTTAAAGTTGCTGACCCTCACCATCTCTGATACCCTGATGAGGACTGGCTCATGGACCTCTGGCATCCTCCTCCTGTAGTCAATAACCATCTCTTTGCTTTTGCTAGCATTGAGTGAGAAGTTGTTGTTGTGACACCACTCAGTCAGGTTTTTAGTCTCTCTCCTATATGCTGATTCATCACCACCTTCGATTCGGCCAACAACAGTGGTGTCAAAACGGAATTGGAGCGGTCTTAGCCTCAGAGCCGTAATTATAATGCGAGTAGATCAGGGGGCTAAACACAACCTTGTGATGCATCTGTGGTGATGGTGATTGTTGTGACATTTCCCAAATAAAAGTCAATTTATTAGCTCTGTTGGGCATATCCAGGAAAACACTTAGCAGCTTTGTTTTCATAAACTCATTTGGACTATGTTTCAACAAGAGAAGCTTTTACATAATAAAGCATGACATCTAAGGTTAGGGAGAGAAAGCTGGGGAGTGGGGCTAAAGAGCAAAAATAAAAGGATCCGCCATGATTGAACGGCAGACCAGACTCAATGGGACAAATGGCCTAATTCTGTTCCTATGTCTTATGGTCTTAAAAACCCAGTCCACAAGCAGAAAAGCTGCGATTGGCAGAGAATGCTCAAAGGCAGGATACAGAATGATATCATCTTTATGAATTTATGATTCCCCTGAATGAGTATGTGTTCTTTTATTTATGTATGGGTAGGTATTGCAGAAGTCTTGCATCATTATCGACATTATGCATCAGAATAAATCTGTATATGGGCAAACCGATGCTGCTTTGATCCGACTGTGAATTTGCAACCCAAGGTATCTGGGATGATTCTGGTGTCAGCTTTTATGAGATGCATTAACTAATTTGTATAGAAATGAGGAAATTGTGATATTTTTTATTTTTCTTCCCTTGCTGTAATGTCATTGTATTCTAGCATCAAAGTGGACTAGAAAAAAACTGTATATTACTAACTGGGACTAGCAGGGAGGATGCTGTGTTCGGCTTGGACCAGTTGGACGAAAGAGCCTATTTCCGTGCTGTGGTACTGTACAACTTTATAACAATTATCTATGATAAAATGCCACAAAACTGACTTGTTGATTATTCTTCAAGAAGACATTGGAATTAGTGAAATGCCTCTGAGATATTTTCGGGCATGCATAGTGAAATCAATATACATGAGGGAAGTTGTTATTTAGTAGTGGGACACTTTCCATTTTAGGTGTCTGCTGTTTTTGCACCGAGCCTTCCAAGATTTAGCACAGTTAAATATCTCAACAATGTGCCCCTATCCAAAATGCAGAATTTAATTATTGTGCAATATCTATATTTCTTTATGACCATATAGGTCATCAAGTCCGTCTGGCTCTTGGAGAAATCCTATTCCCATACTAATTCACCATGCAACCTATTTCCCCCATTTCCATCAACTTCCCCAAGGCTTACACTTGTGGCCAGCTGACCTACCAACTCACATACCTTTGGTATCACCCATCACTTCAGACACTGGTTCCTAAGGAGATTACTGATTCATAGTTCACATAGATTACCAAATCATGTCATGTGAACTCGCTGGAATATCATTGTTGCTCAATCATCCTTAGATGCATGACTGTAGCACCAACCACAATTCTAAGGCTGTTTCACAAAATATTTATTAGTTAAATAAAGAAAAAACTTCTTTAAAAACTCAGTATGAATAAAGAAAATGTAGTTTTAATTCTATGGTAACATGCTGGGTCAGTCTGGTACTACCAGCGGTACATACATAAAAAAAGCACTTGGTTCATTGAACTACATGTTGTGTTAGCATGGTTGTAATATTTTTTCATGAATTTCCATTGGAATATGCACGTTTTCATTTTTTTCCCTGATTCCGAACCTTAAAGTTGTGAGGTCCAAGGTGGGGATCAACCTGTGTGGTTGAAGGAGGAGGCTTGCAGAAGCAGTAATAGATTTGAAAATCTCAAGAAGATAGGGCTCTGAATAGATTTCACACGGAGAGCCCAGCTTGAAGGCATTAATACAATGTCCATGGGATGTAGAAGGAGTTAACAACAGTATTACCATGCAAAAGAATTGTGAGGTTATGGTCACAAGATTTATTGTCTTTTCAGGGTGGCCTGTGTTTTTCTTTTAGTCATCAGTTCCTGTGTACTTTGATTGCTGGCTTGGAATTCAGAACCATGAGCAAAGATTTCCGCTTTATTCAGTTGAGTCCTATTGTAAAATTTTGAATATTAGATTATTTGTTTCTGTTATACCTGCTGCATGCAGTATAACATGCCTAGATTTATTTTATTGCCGCAGAATGCAACACAGCTGAGCCTAATAAATGTACTTAAGATTAAATAATTTCTTTAACTTCACTAGTAATAAATTAAGTGGTAATATATCTAAACAGGCAGCCTCCACTGAAGGAAAGTGTATACATACTTCAAAATTGATGGTCTTTATCTTCTGTAAAGACTAGCTTTAATTGATCTCTGAGTTCCTAGCCCATAGGCACATGGAGTAATTGACCATAATATTACTTTTTATTGCATATTACAACCCTTATTGGGAATGCATACGTACAGTCCTCTGATGAAAAGATAGTAGGGATAACTGTAGGAGATAAAAGTAACAAATTACCAAATTATTCTTACATACAGTAACATAAAGTTTCTTGGATGATATATTAGTGAACTATTGTCATCTGTAGGACTCAGTAACCATATCTTGTTCCTCAGACCAACAATGGTAGAGTAAAATCAGATACAATTTTAGAAAGGTTAGAGGACAAAAACATATCCTAAATACTTGTACTGCAAGTAGTGCCAAGGAAGACTTTGAGGTGGACCTAATGATTGAATTTCTATTAAAGCAGAACTGCTTCTAATTTAATGAAGTTTATGTGGTTCCTCCAGCACTTTGTGTATTGCTCCAGTTTCCAGGGTGGTACTTATGTGTGATGAGGAAATGGTTGAGGCGTAACAATAACTTTAAAAGACAGTTACACAAACAGGACAGATTTAGAACGTTCCGGACCAAAGGGTTGAATGGACATCTTCAAACCAATTATAATTTTTTTCACTGTACCTATGAAAACAGCATATGCCAATTTGACTTTGACTTTGATATCTTGGTTAGCATAGACTGATTAGACCAAAGGCCCTGTTTCCATGTTGTATGAACCCATGACGCTGTGACAGGTACTGTTCAGGATTCTTGTTTAGTGATTTCCAGATTAGGCCAGGCTATGCATCTCCCCTTTAAAGAGAAAGTGAAAATAACTTTCAGACTTTTGGGAGTGTTCCAATTTTGGAATGAAGAGTTTGAATGACATTACGTAATAAGAGACATATCTTTCTTTGTTAAGTTTATTAGGTAATTCTTTTGCAAATTAAGCACCTTTTAAAAGTAACTGGGAATTTAAGGATGGAATGCTATTTGTGTGAACCCAATGACCAGCAGATTCTCAAAGTTATCTTAATTCAATGAAGTTGCAAATTCAACATTGCATTAACAAGTGTGCATGCTTTGTCAACATGCCATCAGTTTAAAGCAAGATCAGACTATTTTTTAAATGTTGTAGTAAGGTTAACCACAGTTGTGAAGCTATCTTCACTTTGCTTAGTTTGATCATGTACATCTGTTGCAGTTAACAAACACGGGAGAGTTGAGGCTCCAAAAAGCCAATTAGGTGGCTAAAATGAGTCGCTGGTGGTTTAGACTTTCCCTCTGGTGGTCACTTAGAGTGAAACTTGTTTGTCTCCATAATGCAGAAAGGAAATTTAGTTACTAAGGTCAAAAACCAGAACAGCACTGCACTCTCGCCTGCCTGTAACCTCAATACAGTAGTTAATGTAATCTGCACTTGGTAATTTAAATCAGCTACTACACAGTACATAGGGAAGGAAATTGATATTGAGATCAATGTAAACAAGCCTATTTTGAGATACAACAATGCTGTTTTACTTTTTTCCAACCATCTATTATTGATAAATGTCACTATTATTTGTAATTGCTTTGAAATGTCTATAAAGTACCTCCAGAAATTATTAAAACATGACCTTTTGAAAGTGCCTGATACCATGGATGATA
Source organism: Mobula hypostoma (assembly GCF_963921235.1). NCBI lineage: Eukaryota > Metazoa > Chordata > Chondrichthyes > Myliobatiformes > Myliobatidae > Mobula > Mobula hypostoma. The sequence goes on along the minus strand of NC_086100.1, from coordinate 138,093,357 downwards.
ATGATACTGCTTCTTTTTTCATTTGACTAATCTCCTTGTCAATGTTGTGGCTGCATCTCTGCAACTAAGACAGAGAAGTAAAAATCCCAATTGCGACTTCTAAAAATGAATTTATAGTTTTTGTTAAAGCAATGAGACACTTAGCGATACAGGCTTGAGAACTGACTACATGAATTAGGCTCAGGGTAAGTCCCCAGTATGAAACAATTATTGTTACTTTTGTCTGACACTCATGTTGTAGCTCATGGCAAGTTGATGCAGTCTAAAGGTTGGCCGTATAGGTCTGGGATTTGTTTCAAGTCGTCTGTCAAGGCCATCTCAGACATCCTACCCTCCAAAAACTCATTTCAGGGAGGTAGCACCCCCGCCCCTCACAACCCCATATTCCCCACCCCCCCCCCCCCCGGGTCAACCTCCAAGGGTGTATGTAATACTTTGTTTAGTGATTTTGTCTAATCTGTAAACCAAGATCATGTTTATTCTACCTGCCAGCCTAGTCATCATATGGGAGCCCAAGCACGGGAGGATGAACCCTGGGCGCCCTCCCAGGACTATGGTCAACACGCTCCTAGAAGACAGCGGTGCGGCTAATGTAGATGAACTGAACACACTGATGAGGGAGAGGGAGAAGTGGAGAGTCTGTCATTGCGCCTGACGCTGGCCCCCTAGGCCTGAGGCGACGTAGTAGTAGTAGTTATTCTATTACAACATTAAGCAAGTCTACAGGGAGTTTGGCCTCATCACGTAGGACATCAATAGAGTAGCTCCTTAGCAGCCACCCAGCTAGTTTAAATAATGTCAGCTATGCTGATGAATGAATGACACCTGTTAAACTCACCTCAACATCTCTTTTACAGTCTTAACCCACCATGGGCAATAGAAAAGTCACTGTTGCAAACAGTGCAGCGAGCAACATTGTCATTATTTTTGAGGTTGACTGTAAAGCCCGCTCTCAGAGAAAACTAATAGGTCTACTTAGCAGGGGTCCCCAACCTTTTTTGCACAGCGGACTGGTTTAATATTGACAATATTCTTGTGGACTAGCTGACCGGGGGGGGGGGGGAGCGCAGTGTTAATCACGACCAGAATATAGGTGATAAGTCAACTATAAGTCACTTATAAGTGGCTAATACACTCAATTTTGTTTCTAAAAGGGTTTATCTAATGAATTTAATATTAAACACACAGCGCAAATTTTCCTAGCATGAATATAGTGATAAGTCAATAGCATCATAACATTTTAAGTAACGTTTGGATATTAAACACACAGCGCATATTTTCCTCGTATGAACATATGAAATCATTGCAACACACCAATATCGCTGAATCAGTGGGAGCCCTGGGCTTGTTTCCCTGCAGCAAGATGGTGCCATCGAGGGGTGATGGGAGACAGCGATACTCGAAGGGGGTTCCTTATGTCCAGTCTATTCCGCAATTTAGTTTTCGTTGCATTCAGTGCAGAAAACCTGGCTTCGCAGAGGTATGTTGGAAATGGAAGCAACATTTTCAGTGCTTTCATGGCTATCTCAGGATATTCAGCCTTGACTTTGATCCAGAATGCCGGCAAAGATGTTATGTCAAACATACTTTTCAGCCCATTGTCATTTGCAAGCTCGAGGAGTTGATCTTCCTGTGCTGACATGGATGATGCGTGCGTAACGACCTCACGTGCGTTCAAGTTCAACAGTGCGTGACAGGGAATGAGGAACGGAGCAGCTGACTCATATCGTTTCATATCGCCAAATCACATTGTTTCTCGCGGCCTGGTGGTTGGGGACTACTCTTAGCATGAAGAGAAACCAATCAGAATGCTCGCTCTCCCTCTTCCTCTCTTTCCCCAAAAACTTGATTTCCGGGATATTATATATAATTTCCGGGCGTCTGGGAGCCACTATCGATATGTGGGAGATTCCCGGAACTTACGGGAAAGGTGGGATGTCTGGCATCTGTAGGCTGCAGCCTCCTCAGTTACAAGGGAGAAGCCATCCATCAGGTCGGCTGCAGCCACTGAGAGAGCCCCGCAATGAAATAGTGAGGGTTGACAAACCACAGTGGTTTGGCATCTGGTTCGCTGGGTAATGATTGTTGCTGTCCCTGTCCACTCACTGGAGCTCTGATTCTCACGCTTCCTTTCAACTCACCAGGAGCCCAATTCCTACACTTCCCTTTACTGGAAATTTTATTGTCATGGTATGTAACATCTAAATAAATGGAATTAAATGTATTGAGATACTAATAGAAATAGCATCAAATGTTCTGGATGGTCTGCTGGTCCAAGCACATCAGATTATTGGAATTGGATGGTACTGCATTGTTTTGGTGCTGATTAGGTTGATGCCATTGGTGGGCATGTTGGCTTTCATGATGTGTGGTCAAGCTGGTCATCAGTAACAGGGATATTTGAGCATGAGAATTGTTCATGAACTCAAGAAATAGAATTTACTCAATGACTGAGCAGCCCTAGTCCTCTGGAGTACAGAATGACAAAGCTCTTGAGGCGACGGAGGATGAGAGGTGACCTGATAGAGGTGTACAAGATGATGAGAGGCATTGATCGTGTGGATAGTCAGAGGCTTTTCCCCAGGACTGAAATGGCTGCCACAAGAGGGCACAGGTTTAAGGTGCTGGGGAGTAGGTACAGAGGTAAGTCAGGGATAAGTTTTTTTACGCAGAGAGTGGTGAGTGCGTGGAACGGGCTGCCAGCAACGGTGGTGGAGGCGGATACGATAGGGTCTTTTAACAGACTTTTGGATAGGTACATGGAGCTTAGAAAAATAGAGGGCTATGGGTAAGCCTAGTAATTTATTTTTTTTTCCCTTTTTTTTGGCGTGTGCCTGCGTGCGTGTGCACCTGTGTTGTGCGATGGCGTGTCCGTGCGTGTGCACCTGTGTGTGTGCGATGGCGTGTCCGTGCGTGTGCATCGGTGTGTGTGCGATGGCGTGTCCATGCGTGTGCATCTGTGTGTGTGCGATGGCGTGTCCGTGCCTGCGCATCTGTGTGTGTGCGATGGCGTGTCACTGCGTGCGTGCGCATCTGTGTGTGTGCGATGGCGTGTCCGTGCGTGTGCACCTGTGTGTGTGCGATGGCGTGTCCGTGCGTGTGCACCTGTGTGTGTGCAATGGCGTGTCCGTGTGTGTGCATCTGTGTGTGTGCGATGGCGTGTCAGTGCGTGCGTGCGCATCTGTGTGTGTGCGATGGCGTGTCCGTGCGTGCGCATCTGTGTGTGTGCGATGGCGTGTCCGTGCGTGCGCATCTGTGTGTGTGCAATGGCGTGTCCGTGCGTGCGCATCTCTGTGTGTGCGATGGCGTGTCCGTGCGTGTGCACCTGTGTGTGTGCGATGGCGTGTCCGTGCGTGTGCATCGGTGTATGTGCGATGGCGTGTCCGTGCGTGTGCATCTGTGTGTGTGCGATGGCGTGTCCGTGCGTGCGCATCTGTGTGTGTGTGATGGCGTGTCCGTGCGTGCGCATCTGTGTGTGTGCGATGGCGTGTACGGGCGTGTGCACCTGTGTAAGTGCGATGGCGTGTACGGGCGTGTGCGCATGTGTGTGTGCGATGGCGTGTCCGTGCATGTGCATCGGTGTGTGTGCGATGGCGTGTCCGTGCGTGTGCGCCTGTGTGTGTGCGATGGCGTGTCCGTGCGTGTGCATCGGTGTGTGTGCGATGGCGTGTCCGTGCGTGCGCATCTGTGTGTGTGCGATGGCGTGTCCGTGCGTGCGCACCTGTGTGTGTGCGATGACGTGTCCGTGCCTGCGCATCGGTGTGTGTGTGATGGCGTGTCCGTGCATGTGCACCTGTGTGTGCGCGATGGCATGTCCGTGCGTGTGCACCTGTGTGTGTGCGATGGCGTGTCCGTGCGTGTGCATCGGTGTGTGTGCGATGGCGTGTCCGTGCGTGCGTGTGCACCTGTGTGTGTGCGATGGCGTGTCCGTGCGTGTGCATCTGTGTGTGTGCGATGGCGTGTCCGTGCGTGTGCACCTGTGTGTGTGCGATGGCGTGTCCGTGCGTGTGCACCTGTGTGTGTGCGATGGCGTGTCCGTGCGTGCGTGTGCATCTGTGTGTGTGCGATGGCGTGTCCGTGCGCGTGCGCCTGTGTGTGTGCGATGGCGTGTCCGTGCGTGTGTGTGCATCGGTGTGTGTGCGATGGCGTGTCCGTGCGTGTGCACCTGTGTGTGTGCGATGACGTGTCCGTGTGTGTGCATCGGTGTGTGTGCGATGGCGTGTCCGTGCGTGTGCACCTGTGTGTGTGCGATGACGTGTCCGTGCGTGTGCACCGGTGTGTGTGCGATGGCGTGTCCGTGCGTGCACACCGGTGTGTGTGCGATGGCGTGTCCGTGCGTGCGCACCGGTGTGTGTGCGATGGCGTGTCCGTGCCTGCGCATCGGTGTGTGTGCGATGGCGTGTCCGTGCGTGTGCACCTGTGTGTGTGCGATGGCGTGTCCATGCGTGTGCATCTGTGTGTGTGCGATGGCGTGTCCGTGCGTGTGCACCTGTGTGTGTGCGATAGCGTGTCCGTGCATGTGTCCATGATGATGTCTTTTTCATGGCTTTTTACAAGGCGCGGAGCGAGAGAGAGACTGTGTTGCACACCACTCCTCACACAGACATCTTCGCAGTATTTTCCCTTTACTTCACGGGGTCAAGTTGTGATCTCGACATTCAACCCAGCACAGATGGAAAGCGTACTCAGGAGCAGCCCCGACTGGTTTCGAACCTGGGAACCTCCACTTTGGGTCCGGCGCCGATGTCATTGTGCCACCAGCCGGCCCATCCCTAGTAATTTCTAAGGTAGGGATATGTTTGGCACAACTTTGTGGGCCAAAGGGCCTGTATTGTGCTGTAGGTTTTCTATGTTTCTACGTTTCTCTCTGCAAAAGAGATATCTCCAATTCCAGTCCAAAAGAGGGACTCCATATCCTGAGGCAATGCCCACCACATTTTTTTAGTAGTTTCAATGCCACTGTGGACTTCAAGAATCCTCTTCATCCAGAATCGCTAATGAGAGTGAATGGGTCCAAAGGCTAGCACATGATGATCACCTAACATTCCTATAGTCAGTGCTGAGGATTCGGATTCATTTATTTATCACATGTATATTGAAGCATACAATTAACAACCAACACAACCTAAGGGTGTGCTGGGAGTGGCCCGCAAGTGTTGTCACACATTCTGGGCACCAACATAGCATGCCCACAGTGTTCAGCAGAGCAACACAAATAACAACAACAGAAAAACAAACCTCTTTCCTCCTTCCCATCTGCTGCACACAGACAGGCCTCCAAACCAGGACAAGCTGCCTCCGGTCTCCCAAACTTTGGTCCGTGGCCTGGACTTGCAGACAAGGGCCCTCCAGCCTCCAGATACACCAACCCAGGGGCCTCAACCATTGGGCCTTGACTTCCAGACTTGCTGATTTTGGTCAGGTTTCAACTTCCAGTATCAACCCCAGGACTCTTTGGGATTTTGAACTCCAGGCTCAAACAGATCTCCAACCTTGGGGGGCGCGGTGGTTCACCAGCCGTCATGCCTTCTATCCACATGGACTTCCGACCCCAAGGCCTGATAACCTGGATCAGGGGTGGGGGGGTGGGGAAACATCAGCCTTCGTCCATGGGCCCAACAAACTTGGTCATTGACCAATAGGATCACTAGAATTCATCCTTTATTCCTAACTGTTGTAATGCTAAAGGTGAAACAACACTCACGACGCTGATAGACAGGTAGTTCTAAACCAGTGACAGCTTGAAAATGGTGAGTGGCTTAGTGGTCGTTTTATTAGGTGCATCTGTACCCCTGCTCGGTAATGCAAATATCTAATCAGCTAATCATGTAGCAGCATGGAATTGCATAGAAGCATGCAGACATGGTCAGGAGGTTCAATTGTTGTTCAGACCAAACATCAGAATGGGGGAAAAATGTGACCGAAGTAGTTTCAAATGTGGAATGACTGTTGGTGCTAGAGAGGGTGGTTTTAGTTTCTCAGAAACTGCTGATCGAGAGATTTCACACACAATAGTTCTGGAGTTTACACAGAATGGTGCAAAAACCAAAAAAAGCATCCCGTGAGCATCAGTTCCTCGTTAATGAGAGAGGACAGAGGAGGATGGTTCAAGCTGACAGTAAGTTAAATAACCAGTGGTGTGCAGAAGGACGTCTCTGAATGCACAACGCATTGAACCTTGAACTGGCTAGACCACTGCAGTGCAAGACCACACTGGGTTCCACTCTTGTACCTAATTAAATGGCCACTGAGTGTATAATTCAAGTTTAGGCTGGTGTATGAATTGTAAGCCACTACACTATTCCAGCATCCAAATACCTGTGTGAAAGCAATGGTTGAGCATCTCGCTGCAGAAAACTTGTTCTTCCAATCATAGTGGCTGTTCCAAATCATTTTCAAATTCATGATGGTCTTTGGATATTGACTGTATCGAGAGAAAAAAAAGATCTAAATACTGACAATCTGAAATATACCCAGAAAACATTGGAAAAACTCAACAGGTCAGACAGCATCTATGGAAACAAACTAAGTTAACATTTCAGGTCTAGGACACCTCATCAGAACTGATTGATAGTGGGAGACTGATTCTAATGGCATTGGTGGAAATGGTAGACGATTGCCGGGGACTGTTATCATTGATTACTGATGTGCCATGATGGCTACTGACCATATCAGTTCAAATCAAGTTTCACTGCACGCAGATAAAAACAGCCTTTGACTCAATGGATGAATTCTGAGTTAAATCATGGGGTGATTAGGTGCACCCTAGTAATATTTCTCCACTGCTCCTGCTTTTATCTTCCTCCTCCTCTTCCTATAATTCTCGCAGTGTAGAGGACAAAACTGTGATTTCGGTATGTGGCATTTACAACATGTCCCATGTTAGCTGAAATACAAGTCAGAATCCCACATCATTACACAAGTGCCCTGAAAATTCCCACAGTAACAAATTTTCCCACATAAACTGCAGCAGTTCAAGAAGATAGCTTATTACAAAGACGCTAAGGAGTTTTAGATATAATTCCGAATCTTTGTAATTACACTGAAGTGCTGGGCCTAGGATAAGTCCTCCGAAATAATAACACCGAGGAATTTAAGGTTACTGACCCTCTTTACCTCTGATTCTCCGATGTGGATTGGCTTGTGGATCTCTGGTTTCCTCCTCCTGAAGTCAATATTCAGCTCCTTGGTCTTGCTGCATTGAGTGAGAGGTTGTTGTTCAATGTCCTTCCTACATTCTGATTTGTCACCACCTTCGATTCTGCCTGTGACAGTGATCTCATCAGCAAACTTGAACATGGCATTGGAGCTGTGCCCAGCCACACAGTCATCAGTGTAAAGCAAGTAGAGCAGGGGACTACGCACTCAGTCTTGTGGTGAACCTGTGCTGATGGAGATCGTGGAGGTGACATTGTTGCCAATCCGAACTGACTGGGGTCTGCAAATGAGGAATTGCACAAGGAGGTATTGAAGCCAAGGTCTCGAAGCTTATTTGAGGGGTTCCAGGCCGGCTTGAAGAAGTGTCTGAACAACTACCACCAACATATCACCATCAAGAATGCTTACTATGCCATCCCAGGCCCACACTTTGCAAAGTCCAATCACCTGTTTTAATTCTACTTCCAATGTACAGACGAAGACTAAAGACTGCAGCATCAGTGGTGAGGACCAAGAAGGTATGGTCAGGACTTTGAGTCAGAGGACTGGACAATATTCAGGGGTTCATCTTTGAGTCTGAATGAATACACCACAGTTAACAATGACTTAATTTCGACCTGAGTGGATGAGTGTGTGCTTTCGAGAGCATACTAGACATGCCCAAACCAAAAGCTTTGGATGAACTAGGAACTTCGTAGTCTGCTGAGGGCTAGACCCAGTAATATAAAAGAAACACACATAAAAGTTGCTGGTGAACGCAGCAGGCCAGCTAGCCTCTCTAGGAAGAGGTGCAGACGACGTTTCAGGCCGAGACCCTTCGTCAGGACTAACTGAAGGAAGAGTGCGTAAGAGATTTGAAAGTGGGAGGGGGAGGGGGAGATCCAAAATGATAGGAGAAGACAGGAGGGGGAGGGATGGAGCCAAGAGCTGGACAGTTGATTGGCAAAAGGGATACGAGAGGATCACGGGACAGGAGATTCGGGAAGAAAGACAAGGGGGGGGGGACCCAGAGGATGGGCAAGGGGTATATTCAGAGGGACAGAGGGAGAAAAAGGAGTGTGAGAGAAAGAATGTGTGTATAAAAATAAGTAACAGATGGGGTACAAGGGGGAGGTGGGGCATTAACGGAAGTTGGAGAAGTCGATGTTCATGCCATCAGGTTGGAGGCTATCCAGATGGAATATAAGGTGTTGTTCCTCCAACCTGAGTGTGGCTTCATCTTTACAGTAGAGGAGGCCGTGGATAGACATGTCAGAATGGGAATGGGATGTGGAATTAAAATGTGTGGCCACTGGGAGATCCTGCTTTCTCTGGCGGACAGAGCGTAGGTGTTCAGCAAAGCGGTCTCCCAGTCTGCGTCGGGTCTCGCCAATATATAAAAGGCCACATCGGGAGCACCGGACGCATTATATCACCCTGGCCGACTCACAGGCGAAGTGATGCCTCACCTGGAAGGACTGTTTGGGGCCCTGAATGGTGGTAAGGGAGGAAGTGTAAGGGCATGTGTAGCGCTTGTTCCGCTTACACGGATAAGTGCCAGGAGGGAGATCAGTGGGGAGGGATGGGGGGGGGAACAAATGGACAAGGGAGTTGCGTAGGGAGCGATCCCTGCGGAATGCAGAGAAATGGGGGGAGGGAAAGATGTGCTTGGTGGTGGGATCCCGTTGGAGGTGGCGGAAGTTACGGAGAATAATATGTTGGACCCAGAGGCTGGTGGGGTGGTAGGTGAGGACCAGGGGAACCCTATTCCTAGTGGGGTGGCAGCAGGATGGAGTGAGAGCAGATGTACGTGAAATGGGGGAGATGCGTTTAAGAGCAGAGTTGATAGTGGAGGAAGGGAAGCCCCTTTCTTTAAAAAAGGAAGACATCTCCCTCGTCCTAGAATGAAAAGCCTCATCCTGAGAGCAGATGCGACGGAGACGGAGGAATTGCGAGAAGGGGATGACGTTTTTGCAAGAGACAGGGTGAGAAGAGGAATAGTCCAGATAGCTGTGAGAGTCAGTAGGCTTATAGGAGACATCAGTGGATAAGCTGTCTCCAGAGACAGAGACAGAAAGATCTAGCAAGGGGAGGGAGGTGTCGGAAATGGACCAGGTAAACTTGAAGGCAGGGTGAAAGTTGGAGGCAAAGTTAATAAAGTCAACGAGCTCTGCATGCGTGCAGGAAGCAGCGCCAATGCAGTCGTCGATGTAGCGAAGGAAAAGTGGGGGACAGATACCAGAATAGGTACGGAACATAGATTGTTCCACAAAGCCAACAAAAAGGCAGGCATAGCTAGGACCCATACGGGTGAAATATAAAAGAAGTCCAGGTACAACCTGTGGTAAGCTATTTTAAGGACAAAAGAACAATTTTGTTGAGGTTAGAGACACAATTGGACGCATGGTAATTGCTACAAAGCAAAACCTGAACTCATTAATGGCAATGATGCTTCACACCCAACTGAGCTCAAAGTCTTTAATGCATGCTTTGAAAGGGAGAATAAAACTACACCTGTGCAAATCCATGCAGCATCTGGTGACCCTGTGATCTCCGTCTCGGCGGTCGATATCCGAATGTCTTTCAAAAGGGTGAATAATCACAGGCATCTGCCCTGATGGTGTGCCTGGTGGGGCTCTGAAAAAGGTGACAGTCAAGAAATGCATGGTGAGCTGCCTCGATGACTGTTACCCAGTGGCACTCACATCCGAGATGAATTGATTTGAAAAGTTGGTCATGGCCAGAATCATTTCCTTCCTAAGCAGGGATCTGGACCTGCTGCAGTTTGCCTATCATTGTAATAGATCTACAGCGGATGCAATTTCACTGGCTCTCCACTCGGCCTTGAATCACCTGGACCATAGCAAAACCTACATCAGGCTGCTGTTGATTGATTACAGCTCAGTGTTCAACACGATCATATCGTCAGTTTCAATCAACAAGCTCCAAAACCTGGACCTCTGTACCTCCCTCTGCAAATGGATCCCTGACTTCCTCACTGGGAGACCACAGTCTGTGCTCCTCCTTGCTGGCAATTAGCCCAGGCGTACCTTAAGGATGCCTACTAAGCCCACTGCTCTACTTTCTCTACACTCAAGACTCTGTGGCTAAGCACAACTCAAAACACCATTAATAAATTTGCTAACAACATAATTATTGATGACAGAATTTCAGACAGTGATGAGAAGGCAACAGGACCAAGATAGATCAGCTGGCTGAGTGGTGGCACAGCAAAATCCTTGCACTCAATGTCAATAAGACCAAAGAATTAATTGTGAACCTCAGGCAGGGGAAGTGGAGGGAACACCAGTCCTCATCGAAGGATCAGCAGTGGAAAGGGTGAGCAGTTTCAAGTTTCTGGGTGTCAACATCTCTGAGGGTTTATCCCGGGCCCAACATATTGATGCAATTACAAAGAAAGCACAAAGATGCTTGGGGTGAAGCATTGACCTTGATATGGTGTGGATCAGTAGCAGGCAAAAGAGTAATTAACAAGAAATTTACCTCCATTGTTCTTGCCAAATAAACCTTAGACTGTCTGCTCCTGACTGCTGGAGAATGGATGCAAGTAGACCTTGACTGAGAGCAACGGAGAATATTTTCACTAGAAAGTAGACATGTAATATCCTGCCTGGAGCTGCCCTAGAGATATGGTTCTGACTATATTACCAGAAATGGCAGCACAGGTGTCCATAATGCCTGCTTTAAATATTTATAAACAAAGGAATAGATCTTGCTTCAAAATCCTTGCAGTAAATATAGAAACACTGAAACATAGAAAACCTAGAGCACAATACAGGCCCTTTGGCCCACAAAGCTGTGCTGAACATGTATTTACTTTAGAAATTACCTAGGGTTACCTACAGCCCTTTAGTTTTCCAAGCTTCATGTACCTATCCAGGAGTCTCTTAAAAGACACTATCGTATCCGCCTCCACCACTGTCGCCGGCAGCCCATTCCACGCACTCACCACTCTCTGCATAAAAAAATACTTACCCCTGACATCCCCTCTGTACCTACTTCCAAGCACCTTAAAACTGTGCCCTCTTGTGGTAGCCATTTCAGCCCTGGGGAAAAGCCTCTGACTATCCACACGATCAAGGCCTCTCATCATCATCTTATGCACCAATTTACAATATTTAGACAGGTCTGTTCTGCACAGATTCAGATTTATTTCATCACCTGTACATCAAAGCATACTGTGAAATGTGTCATTTCCATTAACGACCAACACACCCAAGGAAGTGCTGGAGGCACCTGCTACGTTGGTGTCAACACAAACAGCAGCAGCAGCAACAACAACAATAGCAGCAAAACAAACCCCTTTCCCACCCTCCAACACCTCACACACACAGGCTTCCAACCCCAGGACAGGACACCACCAGGCCTCGGCCCTAGACTCTCAAACTCACAGAGGAAGGCAAGGGAATGGAGGAGTCTGGGAACAGAGTGGTGAATTTAGATGACATTTCTGATCAGGAAACATTGATGAACAAGGGCAAACGGGCAGGGTGTAATTTTAATGTTTATAAACTGCGTGTATTCCTTCATCACACAGTCAAACATTCTCTCATTTGATGAGTTTTCAACCAGCTTTTCCTCTTTTCCTTGTAAATTACTCAAATTGACAACTTCCTTTCCTTCTCATAGGACAAATATTTCACCCTCAATCCATTCCAGGGATTTGCCACCCTCTACGAGAAAATATTTCTATGTATCTCAACTTTAAATACTTGTGTTTGTGTCCCCTTTTTTAAGAGTCTCCCACTAGTGAGAACATAAAATATCATTCAATAGAGCACCGTCTGGCCAACGTTGTTGTGCCGACCTTGATGCAAATTTATACTAAATGTCCAACTCCTGTGAATGGGGAACTCATTCTTCCTTGGCAATGGAGACACAGGAGAGATTGCAGATTCTGGAAATCTGGAACAACACACAAAGTGCTGGAGGAAGTCTGAGTCAGGAAGGATCTGTGGAAGGAAATGGACAACTGACATTTCATGTCGAGACTTCAGTCCTGATGAAGAGTCTCCAACTGAAGCATAAACTGTCCATCCCACCAGACTCTTCTGATCTACTGAGTTTCTCCAGTATTTTATGTGTTATTCACAGACAATGTGTAGTTTTTGAGAAGGAACAGAAAAAAAACATGAGGGGAAATTCAGTTGTTAATAATTTGGAAGGAAGATCATGAATCAAATAGACTGAATGATCTGCTTAAGCTGTAGTTGTTCAGGTCTTGGGCAATCATTTTCCTCTTCCTCTTTCTCAGTCCAACTGTAAATGGTCCTGTGACTGCTCGTTGTACAGTTCATCCAATAGCAAAGTTGACTGAATGGCAACAGAGAGTGTTGGACAGTAGTGAGCCTGGAAAGAGTAATGAAATTAGATTTAAGCCAGGTTCAATTGACTCTGTAATTGAACCCCACCAGGCCTTAGTTCCAGATTCAGCATCTAGATCAGAGAGGACCTCTTATGAGGAATGTCTTATGAGCGTGCCTTACAAGATACCAAAGTAGTATCCAGTCTAGCATTATTTATTTATTTATTTATTTATTGAGATTCACCACAGACTAGGCCGTTCTGGCCCTTCAAGCCATGTTGCCCAGCAACCCCTGATTTAACCCTAGCCTAATCGGGGACAACTTACAATGACCAAGTAACTGATACGCCTTTGGATCATTGGAGGAAACTGGAGCACCTGGAGAAAATGCATGCATTCCAACAGGGAGGACATACAGTCTCCTTACAGGTAATATCAGAACTCAACTCTGAACTCTGACACCCTGATCCATAATAGTGTCACGCTAACCACTATGTTACTTTGGCACCATGCTACAAAGGCAATTTCCCCACTACCATCAGTGTTATTCCTAAGTGAAGTGTAACACAGAAGCTGCTAATTTATCAGTTGAGAGGAGGGCTTTGCCCTTGTACAGTCTAATTGTGTGAGATCTTATGAGGTCCAGTGTCAATGAAAGATTCCCATTGTCACTCTGAATGAACCTCTGGGGGTCTATTGGAGGGACATATCCAGGGTTGGCAATGGAGGAGTTCAGGATGTTGGTGAAAAGATATGACTATATCAGAATGTTTGTAACTACCCTGTCAGAAATGGCTCAGGATCCTCGATGTTAGTGAGGAGTGCTGGGAATTATTTGAGTTTAACCATGTTAATTTAAAAACAGTCTTCTCTAAATTCTAACAGCATGTTGACTTTATTACCGGGGTGAGAACACATTAGATCTGGATTACACCAACATCCATAGTGCTTACAGGCTGCTCCCTGCCCCTGCCATGGATACTCAGCTGTCATGCTAATTCCTGTATACAGACCACTGATTAAATTAGTCAAACCAGTTCTAAGGGAGATAAAGACCAGGCCTGAAGGAGCATCCTCAGTATTACAGGACTGTTTTGAAAACATGGATTGGACCATGTTCAGGGAGGCAGCTGCCTACAACCATGACATTGACATTGATGAATATGCGGGATCTGCGACTGGCTACATAGAGAATGGCATTGAAGGGAAATCAAAAGCCGTGGCTGACACCAGAAGTCAGGGCACTGCTGAGAGATCAGGATGCTGCCTCCAGGTCGGGGGAGAAGACAGCTGTCAGGTCAGCAAGAGCTGTGTTTTCCCGTGCCATCAGGAAGGCAAAACAATACTATTCATAGAGAATTTACAGTAGAGACATGAGAAGCACATGGGAGGGCATTCGGACCATAACAGACTACACGTCCACCTTGCACATCAAGGACAGTGATGCCTCTCTTCACAATAGGCTGAATGATGTGCCAGTGAGGATGGACCCCCCGGCCCCCCCCCCCGTTCCCCCGAGGAGCAGGCACTCTGTCTGGCCACAGCTGATGTGAGGAAGACCCTAGCCAGTGTCAACCCATGTAAAGCTCCGGGGCCTTTTAACATAGCTGGTTGGGTGCTGAGAGTCTGTGCAGCCCTGTTGATTGAGATTCTAATAGACATCTTCAACATCTCACCGTCCTCTGTCCCCCCAGGCTTCAGACAGTTGCTGTTGTGTGAATGAAGTCACTGGAGAAAATTACTGGCAGATACAAAGCAGCTTCTTTATTCAACAAAACGAGGTAAAGCTGGCATCATATGGAGATGCTTTTGGTGGAAAGGTCTGCTAGCCAAATGTGGGGCTTGATATTTTATGTGCCAAACATCAAAGGAGAACTCTATATTTACAATGTATGGACAATGCTTTCTTCGAAACCACATACAACCTTCACACCTCCTGATTCACATCCACACCACAGACATCCAAATGAATCAGCATTGTCTGGGCTGGGATTCACAGCTTTTAGGAACACATTGTTCAGAGCTGCACTCCAAATTAAATCCACAATACATTTTCAGGATGTGAAGACTAGTAGCCAAAGTCAATTGCTAAATGTATATGTCCTAAACCCAAAAATCACTCTAACAACAGCCACCATCATCCCGGTGCTCAAGACTGCAATGTTAAGCTGCTTTAACAACAACTGTCCCTGTGGCACTGACTGTTGTAGCGTGGATGAAATTACCGGAGAGACAGAGTCACTGGTAGATACAAAGCAGCTTCTCTATTCGACACAACAAGGTACAGCACGCATCATACGGATGCAGAAAGGTCTGCTAGCTCAATGTGGGTTCGATATTTATATGCTAAACACAAAGGCAATCGCTACTTAAAAAGTTATAGACAATGCTTCCTATTGAAGCTACGTCAAAATATCACACCATCCTTTCCTTCCGATGACAACATGTCTGGGTTGCAAGTTTTATCCACAGTACATTTATTGGGTATTTTACGTGCTAACATAGAAGACAATTAATATTTATAATGTATAGATAATACTTTCTTTGAAACTACAGCATTAGGTCAAACTACAGTGCCAGAAGCATCTGGTATTCACACCCTTTTACTGACCACAATGATAATGAAGTGCTTTGAGTGGCTGGTTATGAACCACATTAAATCCCATATTCCTGCTACACTAGACCCTTTCCAGTTTTTTTTAATCACTCAGTAGGTCCACTGATGATGCCATAGCCTCTGGCCTCAACTCTGTCCTCTCCCATCTGGATTATGGAGCCTCTTACCCCAGGATGCTGTTTATCAACTTCAGTTTAGTGGTTAAAATGATCATCCCTCAGAAGCTAGTGGGTAAACTGTCCTCATTGGGCCTCAATACCTCTCTCTGTAATTGTATTTTGGACTTCCTGACACAAAGACTACAGTCAGTCTGTATTGGCAGCAACATCTCTAACTCCATCATGCTGAGCACCGGTGACCCCCTCTGCACCCTCCCCCCACCCCCCACCCCCCAGGGTTGCATGCTCAACCTATTTGACTGTACTGCTAGATCCAGATCAAAATGAATCATGACGTTGGCCTCATCAGCAACGATGATGAGATGGCATACAGAGAGAAGGTAGAGTCTCAATGCGCACAAGGCTGAGGAAATGTCTGTGGACTTTAGCAAGGTGCAGGCTGAACACTCCTCACTGTACATAAGAGGCTCCTCTCTGGAGAGAGTTAGGAGCGTCAAGTTTCTGGGAGTGCACATAACGGATGATCTCACAAGATTCCTCAACACCACCTCTTTAGTTGAGAAAGCACTGCAGCGTCCCCACTTGCTGAGGAAATATAAGTGAGCGAGGCTCTCTTCCCACCTCCCCTCCATTCTAACCAATTTTTCCAGGACCAGCAGAGAGTATCCTGCCCAGCCGCATCACCGCCTGGTGCGGGAATTGCAAGGCATCTGACCATAAGCCCCTACAAAGGATTGCGGGGACTGCTAGGAGGATTTTTGGGGTCTCTTTTCCATCCATCCGAGATATTTGTCAAGAGCACTGCATATGCATTGTAAAGGATCCCTCCCGTCCATCCCACAATCACTTTGGCCCCCTACCATTAGGTGGGAAGTACCATAGCATTAGGACAAGGACGGTTAGAATGAGAAACAACTTCTTCCCCCACACCATGAGACTACTGAACACCCATCACTACCTAGTTCTCATAACTTATGAAGCACCATTCGTATATACTGTTTACTTTTTCATTTGTCTCATAAGTGCACCTTATGCTAAATGTCAATCTTCTGGAATATATTTTATGATTTATTAATTTATTGGTGACAATATTACTTTATGTGTGAGTTATATGTACTGTGTTATGTATCTTGCCCAGAAGAACATTGCTTCATTTGGTGGTATAAACTGTATGCATACGGTTGAATGACAGTACAGTTGAACTGAAACTTATTCTAGAGTTATAAAATTATGGATATTAGTTGTTATTTAAAATGAGAACCAGTCTGCAGGAAATAAAACCTTTTAACAACTTAACTTAATTTAATGCTTTAATGTCATCAAAACCAATTATTGGGTCTGGGACATTCTGATTTTCTGCCATTGAAACTATTTATGTTTCATAAAGAATTCTAATATCTCCCAGCTACAGCTTCTGTGTGGCTCAGTTTAGTAGTCACTACAAGAAAGTCTTTGATATATTTATTCAGCATTATCATGCCCAATATACAGATCAATGCTGAGTGGCCTTTCTGGTTTTGTTTTCATTATTGGCTTTCACATTGATTTCAAAACAATTCTATCACTAGATCAGGCCTGGAATCATATGTATTGTATATCAGCCAGAATACGTAATGAAATTGGTTTATTTTGTCACATGCTTCAAGGAGCAGTGAAAAGCTTTGTTTTGCACTCCATCCAAACAGATGATTGCATTCTAACAATTTCATTGAGGTAGTACAAAAGTGAAAAAAATCACAGCATATGGAATAAAGTGACCTCTGGGGCCATCCAAGGTTCCCTTACCTTATCATCCTTGACTTTACACCTCATCAGAACATGCCAATCCTGAACTTCCCTTGTCTTCATTTCATTTCATTTATTTATTTATTTATTTATTGGTGCACAGCTTGGAATAGGCCCTCTGGCCCTTCGAACCTTGCCACCCAGCAAACCCCCAATTTAACCCTCGCCTAATCACCAAAGTAGGGGCTCAGGCTAGGGTTAAATCAGGTGTTTGCTGGCCGGCCCAGCTCGACAGGCCAGAAAGGCCTATCCTCAGGCGAGAGGATGCCTAAGGAGAGGGTAAGTCCATTTGTTGGATTCTGATCCAAGATTCTTTCAGAAATTAGGGAAGAGGCACAAGGAGAAAATCTAAAAGTCTGAGATGCAGAGGGACTTGGGAGTCTTTGTTCAGAGCACCCTAAAGGTTAACTTGCAGGTTGAGTCGGTGGTGAGGAAGGCAAATGCCATGTTAGCATTCATTTCAAGAGGTCTAGAATACAAGAGCAGGGATGTAATGCTGAGGGTTTATAAGGCACTGGTGAGGCCTTACCTTGAGTATTGTGAACAGGTTTGGGCTCCTCATCTAAGAAAAAATGTGCTGGCATTGGAGGGAGTTCAAAGGAGGTTCACAAGGATAATTCCAGGAATGAATAGGTTATCACATGAGCAACATTTAATAGCTCTGGGTCTGTACTCACTGGAATTTAGAAGGATTTGGGGGGGGGGGTGGTTCTCATTGAAATCTTTCGAATGTTTAAAGGCCTAGACAGAGTAGATGTAGAAAGGATGTTTCCCATGGTGCGGGGTCTAGGAGAAGAGGGCACAGCCTCAGGTTAGAGGGACATCCTTAAAACAGAGATGCGGAGAAATTTCTTTAGCCAGAGAATGGCGAATTTGTGGAGTTTGTTACCACAGGCAGCTGTGGAAGGCAGGTCATTGGCGTGTTTAAGGCAGAGATTGATAGGTTCTTGATTGGACATGGCATCAAGGGTTATGGGGAGAAGGCCAGGTAGTGGGGCTAAAGCGGAGAAAAATGGATCAGCCATGATTGAATGGCAGAGCTGAATCAATGGAGCAAATGTCCTAATTCTGCTCCTATGTCTTATGGTCTTAAAACTTGTTGCTTCACAATAGTTTCATTAAATGTTGATAAAAGAATGGAAGTAGGAGTAGGAGCTTGTAGCAGAAGGGTTAAAGTCAAAGAAACTAAGATACTAAGATTAAGAAGATAGCACTGCTTTGTGTTTAGTTATTTTATACCCATAGATAAAGAAAAAAATCAAATCAAACTTATAGATAAGAATGAACTGCTTAGAGAATCATAATTCAAATAACACAGTACAAAGAAGCTTCCAGAACTTTCCAGAATTATACTTTGTAAAACTACTAGGGGCATATTAAATTTGCATAAAATACAAGCAGACCTACAAAGAAAATAACAATTAAACAGTCTAAATTAAGAATTAAATAGTCAGATCCAACACATTCAAGGATAGAGATGGGAATTTGAGCTGAGAGTCAGAGCAAGTAGCTCAGGTAGTAAATGAGTACTCGTGTTCGTATTTACCGAGGAGAACAATTTGGATGATAGTGAGGCATACTAATGCGCCGGGATATTTGCGATTAAGGAGGACACAGCGCTGGGTCTTCTGAAAAGCATTAAAGTGGATAAGTCCTCAGTGGCTAATGCCCTACAATATATTGCAGAATCTTGAAAGAAGCAAGTGAGGTGATTGCTGGAACTTTGACAAAGATTATTGTGCCCATGATAGTAAAAAGCAAGACAGCAGAGGTCTGAACAGTAGCAAATGTTGTGCCTTTGTTTATTAAAATAATAGGGAGAAAATCCAGAGCCTCTCATCAGTGGTAGTGAAGCTACTGGAGAGGGTATCGAAGGATAGGAAAGGTATAGCCTGCCTAGGGTCATTACAAACTTAATCTATCAGGCCTGCACAGTCAGAACCCTTCCAGTCTCCACCCAGTTAACAAGAGTCAGCTGCCATTTGTTTCCAAATCAGTAGCAGCACACTTAAACCCAGCTCTCAGTATTAGCCCTTGTTCATCCAGCCAGCCTCCACCAGTTGTCCTGAGACTTCAGTTACCTTGTTGTCTTGTGTTAAGTATTTTCTCTCTGGTGTTTTGTGTCTCCTCATGGCTAGTTATCTTGCAGTTTATTATTAAAGTGCAATAATTAAAGGCCATGCTCTTTCCTTGCTGCTGCCAGGTGTCTCAGGACTCAGACCACTAGGTTCAAAAACAGTTACTACCCCTTAACCATCAGGCTTGATGGGGATAGCTACACTCACTTAAGGACTCCGTTATGTTGTTATTTCCTGCTTGTTATTCATTGCTATTTATTTATAACTTCATTGCATAGTTTGTTTACAGTTAATAGTTCCTGATGTTTACAGTTTACTGTTCTATAGATCTGCTAAATATGCCCACAGAAAAAGAATCTCAGTGTTATATGTGGTGACATGCACAAACTCTGATAATCACTTTTATTTTGGACTTTAAAGTTATTGCTCACTGCTAAATTGTTTCTGCTGCTCTGCGTTTGGGTCAAGCCTCCTCGACCTTTCCTGACAGGATGCGTGCGTGAACCAACAATTGACCCAGCAGAGGAAGCTCGCCTAAAGGAAGTCAGTTGTTGACAGGAACACACATTCCCAAAGGAACAGGAAGCCATTGACCATCTGCTCGTCATTCTTAACCAATTCTGTCTTGATACAGCAACCCCATGCCTGTCAGTGTCCTCCCCCTGAGCCCCGGATTCCGGAGCAGATGCTGCAAATTCCCTTCCTGGCGTATCTTCTCCTTTGAACTCTAGCCATCTCTGTTTGTTACAGGCTGAGACAAAACTGCCTTCACCATTTCTCTCTTGACTGGGCCATTGCACCACTTGCAATAAATATGAGTGTTTTACTTTCGAGATGCACTGGGTTGTTGACCATCTGGGAAGTGGATGGGGTACAACAGATTGGATACTTCAACGCTCGTGGTTGGTCCTGGATTTCACCGTGGGATCTGGGCCCTCGCGGCTGAGTGTGGCTGGAATGCGGAAGAGCTGCTGGTCCAATACTGACGCGGCCTCTCTGAGGGCTTAAAAGCTGAGCTACCTACATGGGAGATGCCCACAGACCTCAAAAGCCTCATCACTCTGGCCCTTCGCATTGACAAGCATCTTAAGGATCAATCCTCCCAGATCATCAGCCAAAACTCTGGTTCTGTTCCCAGAACTATTTCAGCCATTGCAGGAACCTCGTCACAAATGTCTCCAGAACCGAAGCAGTTAGGAGCAGCTCCTTTAGTCCCCTGCCTTCCCACCCACCACCCTCCCCAAACAGGACTGGAACATAAAAGCAAGTATGTAATGCTGAAGCTTTATTAGGCATTGGTCAGATTACACTTGGACTTGGAGTATTCCGAGCAGTTTTTTTCCCCTTATCTGAGAAAAGGTGTGCTAGCATTGGCGATGGGTACAGAGGAGGTTCAAAAGAATTATTCCGGGAACGAAAGGGTTAACATATAGTTTGTGTTTTATGGCTCAGGGTCCGTACTTGCTGGAGTTTAGAAGAATGAAGAGGGATCTCATTGAAATCTTTAAAGATATTGTAAGGCCTAGATAGACAGGAAGTGAAGAGGATGTTTCCTATAGTGAGGGAGTCTAGAACCAGAAGGCAGAGCCTCGGGATAGAGGACTATCTCTTTGGAACAGTGTTGCAGAGGGATTTCTTGAGCCAGCTGGTGGTGAATTTGTGGAATTCATTGCTGAGGAGGCAAAATTATTATGTATATTTAAAGCAGAGGTTGATAGGTTCTTGATTAATAAGGGTGTCAAAGGTTATAGGGATATTCTGTGGATGAAAACGACACCCAGCTTCTAAGGTGCCAGGGTCAGGGGTGTCTCGGATCAGGTCCGTGGCATTGTAAAGGGAACGAGTGAGCAGCAGGTAATTGAGGTACATATTGGCACCAATGACAGGAATAGGGAGGAGGTCCTGAGAGATTATAGGGAGTTAGGTAGAAAGCTGAAAAGCAGGACCTCCCGAGTTGTAACCTCTGGATCACTGCCTGTGCCATGTCCCACTGAGGGTAAGAATAGGATGATTTGGCAGATGAATGTGTGGCTAAGGAATTGGTGAAGGGGGCAGGGTTTCTGATTTATGTATCATTGGGATCTCTTCAAGGGAAGATGTGACCAGTACAAAAAGGACATGTTACACCTAAACCAAAGGGGGACCAATATCCTGTGAGCCGGTTTGCTAGAGCTGTTGAAGAGGGTTAAAATTAATCTGGTAGCAAGGTGGGAAACTGGAGTGATAGCACTAAGGATGGGACAGTTAGTATAGAAGTAGATGCTGTGTGTTGTGAGACTGCGAGGAAGGACAGGCAGATGACAGGGCAAAATTGCTGTGTGTGGATGAATTGAAATGTAACATGGGGGCAAATTCTAAAAGGGTGATGAATACAGGATTGAAGGTATTATATTTGAATGCACACAATATACAGAATAAGGTAAATGATCTTGTGGCACAGTTAGATATTGATAGGTATGAAGTTGGAGACATCACTGAGTCGTGGCTGAAAGAAGATCATAGTTGGAAGCTTAACGTCCAAGTATACACATTGTATTGAAAAGACAGGCAGGGAAGCAGAAAGGATGGTGTGGCTCTGTGATAATAAATGAAATCAAATCCTTAGAATGAAGCACCAGAGGATCAGAATATGTAGAATCATTGTGGGTAGAGTTTCTTTTTCTTTTTCAATATTTTTATTAATTTCTACATAGAAGAATAGAGAGTCCAAGAAAATACATATTATAAAACAAAAGAAAAAAAATAATACCAGATACATTATATTGAATCACACTAATGAACTCCTTACCCTATATTCATATAGATTAGATTAATTCATAAATTAGAATACAAACAAATAAAAAACATCTATACCCACTACCAAAGTTGAAGCTGTTTGGTAAAGAAAAAAAAACCTTGTCAGATAATAAAATATGCTATTAACCAGCTTCTGTACTTTAATGAGAAATCAAAGATTATGACAATAATTTAAAAACGGCCCCCATAAATTTTGAAAATCGTGGTTAGATTCAGAAATTGAACAACAAATCTTTTCTAAATTTAAGCATGCCATAACATCCCATAACCACCGAGCATGGTTAGACAGAACAGCATCCTTCCATTTAAACAAAAACCCCCTCCTAGCCATAAGAGAGATAAAAGCCAAAATGTACAAATCAGATGTCTTCAAAATGATATCTTTCCCACCAACAATACTAAATAGGGCGGTCAAATGATTAGGCTTAAAATTTACTTTAAAGAGTACAGAAAAGTTTGGAATACTTCCTTCCAATATTTTTCAAGACTTGGGCATGTCCAAAACATATGAATAAATGAAGCTTCTCCATTGTTTTAGAAGAATCTGCAAGGGTAAAAAGACCCCAGTGGGAATTTTATACATGCCTCAGAACAGTAGTCAGGATGTGGGAATACAAATTACAACAGGGGATAGGAAAAAAAGGTCAATGTTATGACAGTCATGGGGGATTTAAATATGCAGGTAGATTGGGAAAATCACATTGGTACCGGATCCCAAGACAGGGAATTTGTAGAGTGCCTATGCAATGGTTTTTAGAGCAGCTTACAAAGTGAAAGATAGTTCCAGACTGTGTGCTGAGTAATAAACTAGGTCTGATTAGGAAGCTTGTGTAAAGGAACCCATTGCAGGCAGTGATCATAATACAACAGAATTCACCCTGCAGCTTCAGAGGGAGAAGATAAAGTCAGATGTATCAGTATTACAGTAGGATAAAGGGAATTACAGAGGCTTGAGCGAGGGGCTGGCCAAAGTTGATTGGAAGGGAAAACTAACAGAAATAACAGTAGAATAGCAATGGCTGGAGTTTGTGGGGGCAATTCAAAAGGTGCAGGTTAGATACATCCCAGAGATGAAGTATTCTAAAGGGAGGATGATGGAACCATGGTCGATAAGGAGTCAAAGACACCATAAAAGAAGAAGAGAGGGCATATAATAAAGCAAAGTTCAGTGGGAAGTTAGAGTATTGGAAAGCTTTTAAAAATTTACAGAAAGCAACTTAAAAAAAGCCATAAAGAGAGAAATGATGAAATATGAAGGTAAGCTAGCCAATAATATAAAAGAGGATGCCAAAGGTTTTTCCAGATATATAAAGGATAAAAGAGATGAAAGTGGATTTCAGAACACTGGAAAATGACGGTGAGATAGTAATGGGGGACAAAAAAATGGGAGACGGACTTGCATCAGTCTTCACTGTGGAAGACACTAGCAGTATGCCAAAAATTTGAGTGTGTCAGGGGGCAGAAGTGAGTGTAGTTGCTTTTACTAAGCAGAAAGTGCTTGCAAAGCTGAAAGGTCTGGAGGCAGATACGTCACCCTAGACCAGACAGACTACATGCCAGGATTCCGAAAGAGGTTGCTGAAGAGATTGTGGAGACATTAGTAATGATCTTTCAAGAATCATTAGATTGTGGAATGGTTCCAGAGGACTGGAAAATTGTAAATGTTACTCCACTTTTTAAGAAAGGAGGGAGGCAAAAGAAAGCAAATTATAGGCCACACACATCAAAGTTGCTGGTGAACGCAACAGGCCAGGCAGCATCTCTAGGAAGAGGTGCAGTCGATGTTTCAGGCCGAGACCCTTCGTCAGGATGAAATTATAGGCCAGTTAGCTGACTTCTGTGGTTGGGAAGATATTGGAGTCTATTATTAAGGATGAGGTTACGGGGTACTTGGAGTAACATGATAAAATAAGCCAGAAATAGCTTGGTTTCCTTAAGTGGAGATCTTGCCTGACAAATTTGTTGGAATTCTTTGAGGAAAGTACAGGCATGATAGACTAAGGAGAGTCAGTGGATGTTGTTTGCTAGGATTTTCATAAGGAGGATTTTCATGAGGAGCATTTGATAGCTCTGGACCTGTACGCACCAGAGTTTAGAAGATTGGGGGGTGGAGGATCTCATTGAAATCATTGAATATTGAAAGGCCTAGATATAGTGGATGTGGAGAAGATCTTTCCTATAGTGGGTGATTTTAGGACAAGATGGCACAGTCTTAGAATAGAGGGACATCTACTTACAACAGAGATGAGGAGGAATTTCTATCAACAGCAGTTGGCGAATCTGTAGAATTCATTGCCATTGACAGCTGTGGAGGCCAAGTCATTGGGTGAATTTAAAGTGGATGTTAATAGATTCTTGATTAGTCAGGGCATCAAAGGTTACGGAGAGAAGGCAGGAGAATGTGGTTGAGAGGATAATGAATCAGCAAGAACCAGAATGGTGGAGCAGACTTGATGAGCCAAATAGACTCATTCTGCTCCTATGTATTATGGTCTACTTCATGCAGTCCTGGTCTCCCCATTACAGGAAGAATGTAGAGAGAATGCAAAAGCTGTTTACCTGAATGCTGAATTACTTGATTAGAGGGCGTGCACTATAAGTAAAGGATGGACAAACTTTGGTTGCTCTCCCTAGAGCGCTGAAGATCGTGGGGATACTTGATAGAGGTGTTCAGGGTTATGAGAAACATTGACAGTGTAGACTGTTAAAGTTGTTGACCTGGGGGAGAAACATCACACACCAGAGGACCTACTTTTATGAGGGGGTAGGGTTTAAAGGTGATATGAGGGGTAATTTTTTTTACACCAAGAGTGGTAGGTGCCTAGAATAGGTTAACACTGGTAGTAATTGAAGAGGCAGTTCAGTGGAATTTAATATTCTTTTAGATGAATATATGAATATGGAGGGATATGGATGATACACAGGAAGTTTAAATTGCCATCAAGATTGGCACAAAATCGGGAAAAAATGGCCTTTCCTGTGTCATACTGTTCTATGTTGTATATTCTGTGTTTAGATTTCCTACACTATAGGTTACTAGTTAACCAGAATGAAATATATGACAACCAAGCTGTTAGCCAATCATGATGAGTGAGACTTTTTTTTCAGATTTAGTTAATTAATGTTCATTAAATTTCCAATGATGGTATTTGATTTGTATCTCTGGATTATTTGTTCAGACTTGTAGTCCCGTAACATAACCATTCTGTTGCTATACTTGCAGTTCTCAGAATTTAGGGAATATTGATTGCATAAATATTTCAGACCTCTGTTTCATATATGTAGAGGACAACAAAATAAATCCACTTCCTTGTTTTCAATAGTTCACTCTGCATGGATTTAATGCTCCTCAATATTATTTATGAGCTATTGATTGTCTTAGATAAGATTACGCCTAGATAGTCCATCAGCAAATGTTTTTCATTCCGCATTCTTATAATATCCTCCTCAAATGTTTAAAATATCTAATGGTCAGAAAAAAGGAGATACAAATTAATAAGTGTTGCCTTCAATTTAACCAAATAAGATTTCAAGATGTACTTATCTATTGAAATATAGAAGTGTAAAGACCTAAAAATCAAAACACTTGATGTAGTCTGCACTCTATCCCACAGGCTTTTAGCAGTGAAACAACAGGAGTAATACAGAATACAGATACATATTTCATTAATTAATGATTGCACTAAGAGCTGAAGGTGATGAAATGCTTCCTACTCTGGTATTAAATTTGTGATTATTTGAATAGACTACTATTGTATATATTTTAATGGCATTAGAGTTTCATCTTTTTGGAGGTTGTATTTAATCAAATGTTCCATTTACTGTTTAATACTTGTTCATCATATGAAAACAAATACTACAATAATAAATCAGTACAGACTTTGGTACATATAAATAATGAGATCCTGTATGACTAAACATCCATTGCATGAACATACCACATATGTGCAGTTTTTATTATCATTGTATTAAAGTTGCACACTTTCATACAAAATAATTGTCACATTTTTTGAAACTATTTTATATATTTGGTAGCATTATCCATATACAGTAGAGCTAAAGTCATTTTTTTGGCTATGGAGCTAGATTGAATAGAGCTTAGGCAATACTTGTTACCTAATGTAGTTTATAGGATTGATGGAAATTAAGTGATCAAGTCATTCCAGACTTCTTCATTATGGAACTTAATGGCATTGGTAGATCTTATCAACGTTAAAGGAGCCCAAACATGATTCTACAAGGCTATGTAAGCAATTCTGCTCTGGTTGGTTTATTAAGCAATTAATAGTTGATGATAACTGCTTAGCTGCAAGCACCTTTCACCTTCGTATATGTCTGCTGTAAATTAATGAATTGAAGTTCAGGGTAACGTAAAACAGTTTAATGATTTAGCAGTCTCAGGGATCTACCTGGGAAGCA
Source organism: Mobula hypostoma (assembly GCF_963921235.1). Lineage (NCBI taxonomy): Eukaryota > Metazoa > Chordata > Chondrichthyes > Myliobatiformes > Myliobatidae > Mobula > Mobula hypostoma. Next base: position 138,067,080 of record NC_086100.1, on the reverse strand, counting down.
CAGAAGATTCGAAAAACTTCTGCATTGGTGCATTTTTCTTTTGGTCAGTCTATATATCCAAAATAGAATGAGTGATTCTGACAATCAAACCCCAAAGAGATTACTGCCTTTCCAAAATAGAACAGGTCACTTGATCTGGTCTGTCACCCTAAGCATTAAGTTTCCCCCACTTGTAACGGCTGTCATCTACAGATTGTACTGCAGTGACCAGCAGCAAAATGATAAAGTTGTGTCTCCAGGATCTTATCATTAACAAGGTTACACAGATTTTCCACATTAACTATGGAATTGGAAATCAGTAGAAAAACAAGTGCATAAATCTATCCTTTACTTCTGGCATTAGCTGGTAATGAGGCACTCCTTTTGAAAGATCCACAGTCTATGCGGATCAGAAATAACATTTCCACCTTGCAAACAATCATTACTGGCGCACCACAGGGATGCATGCATAGCCCAATACTCAGTTCCCTCTACAACCATGACTATGGTTAGACACAGCTCAAACACTATCTGTAAGCTTACTGATGACACAACTATTGTAGGCAGAATTTCAGAAGGTGACGAGGAGGCGTACAGGAGCGAGATAGCTCAGCTGCTGGCGTAGTGTCATAGTGTTCTCCATAATCCAGAACATGCCCTCGTCTCCTGGCTGCCATCAAGAAGGAAGTGCCTGAATCCTCACACCCACCCGGTGTTTCAGCAGCAGCTTCTTCCCCTCCACGGTCGGACTTCTGAACGGACAATCAACCCATGAGCACTACCTCAGTGATTTCTCCCCTCTCTTTTTGCACTACTTATATAATTTGTTCTTTTTACTTGTACTTTTTAGTGTAATTTATATTTTTACTACTACGTATTGCAATGTACTGCTGCCACACAACAACAAATTTCATAAGAATTGCCAATGATATTAAACCTGATCCTGGGCTGTTTAGAAATTCCATCTTTCCTTTTATGCTTTGTATTTCTGTTAGCATCATCCCTGTACCTTTTTCCATTTATCAGAATCATGAACAGTATTCATTCCACAACCAATATGTCAGTCAATCCACTAACTGTCCTTCTGCGGTTTATTAGATCCAATAAGCTGCCTCTCTGACTGTGATGCAGAAGGACAAATGCGTATAATTGTCTCTCGGGATTTCAAGACAGCAGCTCTGTTCGCATCCTCTCAATTAATAAATAATCATAGCGCCACAAACCAGCTGGGTAAGGCAGCCACAGCAACAGGTTTGCAAGTAGGCTTCTCAGGTTTGCATCACAATGTCTCAGGAGTCACCTTGTGACAAGTACCAGCCTTAGACTGGTTCTGCTGAAGCAACTGGAGAATTCTAATGGCAGTGGTAGTTAGTAATATTTTTCTTAAATAAAATGCAACAGTCAGCATTCAAAACACAGGGACAGTCCTTTTGATCCATGATGTTGTGCCAAAGCAATAAAATTAGTAATCAAATTACTAACTAGACTAATCTTTTCTGCCTACACAATTGTCCATATCTTTCCAATCTCCTCTCATTAATGTGTTTATCTAAATGTCTCTTAAGAGTCTCTAATGTTTCTGCCTCCACCACTACCCCTGGCAGTTCATTCCAGGCACCCAAAACTCTGTGTAAAAATATTTGCCCCTCACATCTCCTTTGAAATTATCCCTCCCATCTTAAATGCACACCCTCTGGTATTAGAAATTTGAACCTTGGGAAAAAGATACTGCATGTCCACTCTATCTATACCTCTCATGATCTTATAAACCTCCATCAGATATTCCCTTAGCATCTGCTGCTCCAGAGAAAACAACAAAAGATTTTTCAACCTCTATCTGGGCAACATCCTGATAAACCTCTTCTGCGCCCTCTCTAAAGGCTCAACATCCTTCTTATAGTTAGGTGACCAGAACAGTATGCAATACTCCAGATGCAGCCTAACTCAAGTTTTATAAAGCTGCAACATAACTTCCTGACTTTTGAACTCAGTGCCTTGACTAATCAAGACAAACATACCCTATGTTTTCTTAACCACGCTATCAACCTGTATAACTATGTTCAGAGAGCTCTAAACCCAGGATCCCTCTGCTCATCAACACCTTTAAAAATCTTGCCCTTTACACTGTACTGTCTGTCTGCCTTTGACCTACCAAAGTGCAACACCTCACATTTGATGGGGTTAACTCCATCTGCCATTTCTCTGGCTATATCTGCAATTGATCCATATCCTGTTGTATTCTTTGCCAGTCTTCCATGCTACGTACAACACCTCTAATCTTGGTATCATCTCAAACTTACTAGAACATCCATCTATGTTTTCATCCAGGTCGTATCTGTACATCATAAATAGCAGAAGACCTGGTACAGATCTCCTGCTAAAATAAGTCCCTTTGACCACTACCCTCTGTTTTCTATAAGCTAGTCATTTCTGAATGCAAATGGCCAACTCACCATGGACCCTATGCACCTTAATCTTCTGGATGAGCCTCTTATGAAGGACCTTGTCAGAAGCCTTACTAAATTCTATGCGTGCAACATTTGCACCTCTGCCTTCATCAATTACCCTCACCATTTCTTTAAAAAACTCAGTCGTTAATAAGATATGATTGCCCCACACAAAGCCATGCTGGCTCTCCCTAATTAGGCCATCATTTTCCAAATGCTCATAAATCCTGTTCCTAAGAACTTCCCTACCACTGATGTGAGATGCATCAGTCCGTAATTTCCAGGATTATTCCTGGTTCCTTGAATAACAGAACAACATTAGCTATTTGCCAGCTCTCTGGGAACTCACCTGTGGCTAGAAAGGGTATGAAGATATTGGTCAAGACCCCAGCAATCTCTTGCCTCTCAAGGTAACCTGCGGTATATCCCATCATGCTCTGGGGACTTGTCCACCTTAACTCTCTTTAAGAGACCCAACACTCCCTCCTCCTTCACTTCAAAATGCTCTAGCATTTCAACATTCTTAGACCTGGTCTCTCCATCCTCCACATCCTTCTAAGCAAGTACTCATTAAGATGCTGATCCAAACAAATGTTTTCCCTCTTTCTCTTTGAGTGGTCAAAGTTCAAAGTTCAAAGTAAATTTATTATAGAAGTGCCTATACTGTATGTCACCATATACAAACACGAGATTCATTTTCTTCCAGGCATACTCAATAAATCCATACTAGAATAATAACCTTAAATAGGATCAATGAAAATTCACACAAACTGGGCATTTAATCAGTGTGCAAAAGGCAACAAACTATGCAAATACAATAAATTAATAATAATAAATAAGCAACAAATATTGAGAACATGAGATGTAGAGTCCTTGATAATGAGTCCATAGGTTGTGGGAAGATTTCAGTGATGGGACAAGTGAAGTCGAGTGAAGTTAAAAACGCAAGTCTCAGCCCGAAACGTCGACTGTACCTCTTCCAATAGATGCTGCCTGGCCTGCTGGGTTTCACCAGCATTTTGGGTGTGTTGCTTGAGTGAAGTTATCCCCTTCTGGTTCAAGAGACTGATGGTTGAGTGGTAATAACTGTACCAGAGCCTAAGGCTCCAATATCTTCTTCCTGATGGCAGCAACAAGAAGAGAGTATGACCTAGATGGTGAGTGTCCCTGACGATGGAAGCTGCTCTCCTGTGACAATGCTCCATGTAGATGTACTTAATAACGGAGAGGGCTTTACCCATGATGGACTGGGCTGCATCCACTATTTTTTGTAGGATTTTCCATTCAAGGACATTGGTGTTTCCATACCAGGCTGTGATGCAGCCAGTCAATATACTCTCCATCACACATCTATAGGAGTTTGTTAAAGTTTTAGGTGTCACGCCAAATCTTTGCAAACTCTTAAGGGATTAGAGGCTTTGCTGTGCTTTCTTTGTAATTACACTTACGTGCTGGGCCCAGGGCATGATAACACCCACAAATTTAAAGTTGCTGAGGCTCTGCACCTCTGATCCTCCAGTGACGGCTGGCTCAGGGACGTCTGGTAATGAGCTATTTGGTCTCGCTGATATTGAGTAAGAGGTTATTGTTGAGGCATCGCTCAGCCGGATTTTCAACCTCCCTCCTATATACTGATTTGTCACCACCTTAGATTTGGCTTGCAACAGCGGTGTTGTCTACAAACTTGTCTAAGGCATTGGAGCTGTGCTTCATCACACGGTCATAAATGTAAAGTGAGTAGAGCAGGGAACTAAACACACAGCCTTGTGGTGCACCTGTGCTGATGGGGATTATGGAGGAGATGTTGTTGCCAGTGCAAACTGACTGGAGTTTGCAAGTGAGGAAATCGAAGATCCAATTGCACAAAGAGGTATTGAAGCCAAGGTCTTGGAGCTTATTGATTAGTTTTGAGGAGATGAAAGTGTTGACTGCTGAACCGTAGTCAATAAAGAGCATTGCTGTCCAGATTTTCCAGTGCTGAGTGAAGAGCCAGTGAGATGGCATCTGCTTTGGGCCTGTTGCACCTGTAGGCAAACTGGAGTGGATTCAAGTCAGTTCGCATGCAGGAGTTGACATGTCCTACCCTCTCCTCTTGCTCTTGATGTCTGTACAGAATGCCTTGGGACTCTCTTTAATCCTACTTGCCAAAAACTTATCGTGACCCTTCCTTCCTTTCCTTCCTTTCTTGAGTTCTTTTCTGGCTTCTTTATAATTCTCAAGGGCTCTGTTTGATTCTCGCTTTCTAAGCTTTACGTACTTTTCCTTTTTCTTCTTGACTAAATTCATCACCTCTCACGACATCCAAGGTTCCTTTACCATGCCATCTCTGCCCTCCTTCTTCCTGGAACATACCTGTCCTGTGCTTTCTGCAGTTGGTCTTTAAACACCCTCCATATGTCAGGTCTAGATACACAAAAACAGATGTTCCTAATCAACTCTTCCTAGTTCCTCCCGAATGCTCTGGTAATTTGCCCTGCTCCAATTTAAAACTGTCCCGCAAGGTGCACGCTTATCCTTATCTGCTATCTTAAAGCTTAAGGACTTGTGGTCACTGCTTCCTAACTGCTCTCCCTCTGAAAGTCTGGTCACCTGGCCAAGCTCATTACCCAACGTCAGATCCAGTACAGGCCCTGATTTCACTATGTTCATATTGATTTAAGAAGCTTTCCTTGCTCTAAGTTCATCACCTTTACCCATAATGCTCCTCGCATTAAACCACACACACTTCAAACTACCGTCCCACCCTATCTGTTGCCTTACTCTAAGTTCATCACCTTTACCCATAATGCTCCTCACATTAAAACACATACACTTCAAACTACCCGTCCCACCCTATCTGTTGCCTTGCTCCTGCCTGTTTTCACTGGTCCTGACATCTCCATCCCTCCACTTTCTGACCTGGTGCTCTTTTTCCCATACCCCTTCAAACTATAAAACCTCCCGAGTCCCACTCGTGAACCTCCCAGCCAGGATATTGGTCCCCCTGCAGTTTAGGTACAACCTGAAACCCTGCCTGCTGCTCCAATTCATCAGCCACTCATCATCCTATTCCTGCCTGGCTAGCACGTGGCACTGGGAGTAATCCAGAGATTACTACCTTAGAGCAGGGGTCCCCAACCTTTTTTGCACCGCGGACCGGTTTAAGATTGACAATATTCTTGCGGACCAGCCGACCGGGGGCAGGGGGGGTGGTGGTGTTCAAGTAGAGTTAAACTCACCTCGACAGGTCTTTTACTGGTAGGGTTGCCAACTTTCTCACTCTCAAATAAGGGACAAAAGTAGCCGTCAAATCCCGGGACACTTTACCCCAGGAAGGACTACCATGACCAGGAAGCCTTGCGCGGGCACCTGTGTGCGCATGCGTGACGTGCGCTGTGATGTGCGCATGTGCTTACCTGCCGATTCTCCCCCCCCCAACACAAATCATTATGTGTTATTTGGTATGATTTGGTAGTTTATTTTTTGGGTCTGGGAACACTCAAAAATTTTTCCCATATAAATCAATGGTAATTGCTTCTTCGCTTTACGCCATTTCGGAATGAAAGATTTCATAGGAACGCTCTACCTTAGCGGGGGAAATACGGGACAAACCAATTTAGCCCAATATACGGGATGTCCCGGCAAATACGGGACAGTTGTCAACCCTATGCTCAAGTTCAACAGTGCGTGACAGGGAATGAGGAAAGGTGCAGTTGACTGATATCGTTTCCTCACGGCCCGGTAGCACATGCTCTGCAGCCCAGTACTGGTCCGCGGCCCGGTGGTTGGGGACCGCTGCCTTAGAGGACCTGCTCTTCTGCCTCTTTCCTTACCCCCTCTACTCACTGCACAGACCCTCTTCCCCCTTTCTACCCATGTCATTTGTGCCACTGTGCTCCATGACCTCTGCTGCTCAGCCTTCCTCTTGAGGATATTCTGTAGTTGCTCTGGGACATTCTGGACTCTAACACCTGAGAGACGACACACAATCCTGGCATTTCTTGTACGGCCACAGATCCTCCTGTCCGTCCCACTAACTGTCAAGTCTCCTATCTCTGTCACTCCGACTGACTTTATGCTTCCCTGCTGAGTCTCAGAGCCGGCCGCAATGCCACTGGCCTAGTTGCTGCTGTTGTGCCCTGACAGATCATCACCCCACCAGCAGCATCTGAAGTTGTACACTTGTTGCTGACAATATAATTCACTGATATTCATAAATTAATCATAACCTGTATGGTCTCCATTCTTTAATTTAATTAGCTTGTCGGTCTGCACTATTGGTGTGTTGTTGACGTAACAATCAGATTGTTTTGGTGTTTTTTAACGCACAGTCAAAAGGATTGTGAAGGAGTAGTATATATTGTGAATGCAATAGTCATCTTTTCGCTTTAAGATAGCTTTAAGGAGATTGCAGAATGGTCTTTGGCTTTTCTGGTTGAAATGTGGTTCTTTCCACAATCACTGACTTTCGTTTCTAGTGATTTTGTTGCTATCTGATCAGATTTATCTGATTGCTCAAAATATTGAAGTCAACAATCCTACTGCCTTTTTCTATGGAGTCAGATTATAGCGATTCCCAGACTGACAAAGGAACATGGAACTTCGCATTAGGAATCTATGGGATTCCTGTGGCCTGGCGCACACATATCCTGGAATTTTAGTGAGCCATAATAAGCTTGGTCCATCGTCATCGATGAAGACCTCGACACCATTAGTACTTTTTTTACGAGGTCGAGTTGCTAGCTCGACGCTCAACCCAGCACGGATGGAAAGCGTGCAAGGGAGCTGGCCGGATTCGAACTCAGGACCTCTCACCCCGAAGTCCAGCGCCGATGCCACTACACCACCAGCTGGCTGTTTATGATGGCGTCGAGACTAGCGCGTGACTTGGATTTAAGTGAGGGAGAGTTGCGCAGTGTCAGTCTCACTCTGTCTTCCCACTTCCTATCTGGATCCAGTGACAAGACAGAGTTGAGACGGCTGGAGATGGGACTAGGCGCAGTGGATGACCAGGACGTCTTCTGTGTCTTGTCCTGCTCTACATGTTCCACGACGCTTGCAGAGACCGCCTTCTTGACCATTGGACCTTCCATTGGTCTCGTCCGCTCAATCCGCCGGAGTCTGTCTTCACATGCTGGGATAGGCAACTCCCTATCTCACCGAGGGTTTGAGACCCGTCGGCTACCCTCACCTGGTTTAACCGGCTTGTCGAAGCCATTGCCCAGGGTGTGGCCGCTGTGGCATGCAAACAGCTACAGGGAGCCACAGGTGAGAGCTGAGTGCCAGGTGGGGACCAAAGGTGGACTAACCGCCTTGAAAAGGACACGACATGTTACCCCACCAGAGGTGCTACCCCTCCCTGACACCCCATACACCCTATACTGCATAAACCGCATGTCAAGGACATAACTTGCCCTCAAGCAACCTTGCTCTGAAAAGGTGAAGATGAATGGCTGGCAATTAGGGAATGACAAGAGTACATGAAATGGTCTCAGGTTTGATAAGGAGCCAAAACCCTTCTGCGGATAGAAGCTTTGGACCCATCCGTCAATGTCCTGAAATACCTTTGAAGATAATCTGCTATTCTCGAGATATGAGGGATGTTGTGATTTACTGCAAATAATGGATTTTTCCTCACCTTCTCATTCTGGTTATAAGAATCCATTGGGGGAGTGTGTAGTGCATATCTCTGGAACGCACGTTATTGTTGCTTTGCTAGATGATTGCATTCACTGATGTTGAAGGTGATGTCCACTTGCAGAGCCCAGAAACAGCCTGTGTCAATAAAGTGCTGGTGGCAACTTCCGGCAAAGCATTTCCTCCAGTCCAGCAGACAGTACTTACTACCGTAATGCATTACCCCTCAGAGAAAAGAACTCACTCTGTGAATGCGACAGGGTGGATGAGGACTATCATCTCCTTTTACAAACTTGACTGTTACTTGTGGTGTTGCTTTCTTCATATATTCTTATTCAAATTTGTCTGCCAAGCAAAGGAAACCTTCATAAACTGTGAACAAGATCAACGTTTATTGAGGCAATGGGGCAGGGTCAATTTTGACATTTTCCTTTGAGACGGGGAATGGGTATTGGGGGAGATGTAAACCAAGAAGCTGTGGAGAGAACAACAAAAGGGAAAGGAAAGTTGTTTAACTTTGCATCACATTTAATGTAGTCAAAAATATGTAGAATAATCTGTTGAATTTGGGGGCTGGCTGAGTGAAAGTACCTGTCCTTGCTAAGGTGGGGTGAGTGGAGAGTGGACATAGTTAATGTAAATGGAAAACTTCCTGGAATCGCTGCTATCCAAGGTATTGCCAGTAGAAGAAACAAGACAAAGCTGGAAATTCTGGGAGATTAAATTGGAAATATAGAGGGAGGAGGCGCAGTCAAGACACCTGTGGAACACTGTGACCTTGAATGTAATCTAGTCTCATCTACATTGGAGAATTCAAGGGGGAGAATTAGTGTTCACAAAATCCTAAGCTTCCTGATGAAAAGTCTCAGCCTGAAACGTCAGCTGTTTATTTCCATAGATGTTGCCTGACCTGCCGAGTTAGTCCAGCATTTTCAGTGTGTTGCTCTGGATTTCCAGCATCTGCAGAATCTCTTATGTTTGCCCTAAGCTTCCAGTCACCCATCATTTCATTTCTCTGACCAACATCAGACCTCTCTGTCTTTGGCCCTTTATGCTGTTCCAATGAAGCCCAAAGTATTCTTGGGGATTATCCCCTCATCTTCCAGCAGGTACATTGCAGCCCTCGGGATTCAATGATTTCGGGTAACCTTGAATCATAGGTGCCCAATTCTGAGAAAGAGTTATCAATCTGTAACATTCATCCAGCCTATAGTATCTCTCTCTACACATGCATCCTATTTGAAGGGTACTGCTTTTTCTAGAGCTTTCTGAGAGGAGCTGGAGCGTAACTGATCGCACTACTGATCTGTGCCTTGTAAACAGTGGCAAGACTGTCATTAGCTGAGTCATTTCCCACATGACTTCCACTTGTTGAGCTCCTTCCATCACTACAACATTGCTGTGGCAGGTCCAGCTGAGTTATTAGTGGGAACTCTCAAAAATTTAATGTTCAGGTTCTACTCTTAAAGGTAGCACACCTACAGATGTGCTAGAAATGACATTTAGTGCATGTTTAAAATCAATTGTTAATACCAATTGTTGGTGAAATGTGAAACCGCATTGGAAGATTAATGTCTGGTGTTGAGAATGGAAAGCTAAACTGTGGGTTGGATTCTATAGGGGCCAATGGAAAATAATGTTTCTGTCCAAAGGTTAAGTATAATATAATGTGCTGTTCTTCTGAAATGCAGGTACTTAAAACAATGAAAAGATAATCTAAGGACAACTAAATTAATCTCTGTTGCTTGGCGAATTTCACCGGTCTGCTGCCCCTCCTTAGATCGATGTCTCCCTAACAAAGCACTTAAAGTGGGTTGGTAGTCAGATTGGACAGATAATGGCAACATGTGATTCGAAAGCCGAGATAAAAAAAACAAAAATATCAGTAGAAACTAATGGAGCATCTATCATACTTATACAAAGGAGGGGAAAAATTATCAGTGGGGAACAATGAACAAATAAATTTTGATATCTACTTGATCCTAATAGTTCTAAATTGACTATTTTTACAACATTAACATTTATAAGGATGACATAACCTTCTTCAATGTTTGCATTCACTCACCTTGAAAAAGAGCAAGTTCTGGCTATTTTCAAAGAATGCTGTTGCTTGGATCACTGAACTGGTTAAACAGTTTTTTTAGTAGGTGTGGCAAATTTTTTATTTTAGCCTTTCAAATCATGTTTTGGAAAGCTTTGGCGAAGTTAACCAAGCTGTCAGTTGTTAATTTGTCTTGTAAACAAGACATTCATTCTTGCATTAATTTTGACCAACTTGTTGCTTTTTATCTTTAGGAAGGGAGTCTTTGAAAATAAAAAGAATCACATAAACTTTAAGTGCTTAGGCCTACAGTGTAGCTCTGAACTCAGATTTTCAGTTCATCATAGGCTGATATACGAAAGATTTTAGCTACGATGTAAGGTCACCAGACCTGAAATGTTAATGCTTTTATATCTTCATGGATGCTGCCTGCAGATCTGTTGAACTTTTTTAAATCACTTTCTGTTTTCAGATTTTCAGCATCTGCAGCATTTGACTTTTGTTTTGTTATATTGATCTCTAACTATAATCAAATTAGATGCTTGATAAAGCAGGTGAGGAAACAAGCTTGGATATGGCCTCTGACATAAAATAGGTGATCTACTGGCCTGGTTTGACGAGATGGAGTTCTTTCCAGCCGTATTTCCTGGCCTGTTGCAAGGTCCCTATTTTCACTCTTCAGCTGCATCTGCTGTATGCTCTGTTCACTAAATTCTCACAAATAATGACAAGCTCCCATGGAGACCATAAAAGGCTCTGCTAACAGTTTCAGTTCACAAGACCCATCTCATTAAAATTTGTGCAAGGACTTTTAGTTCCAAAGAGAGACGTCTACAGTCAGGTAACTACCTTCCGAAGGAACAGGTTGGCCAAAAGCGATGCAAGAAAACATTCTTCTGACAAAAATGCTTCAGCTTGGTTTGCCTTTGTAAGAATTTATTTTGTCAGGTTTTGAGATAGCTAAAGTTAATAGCTTACCATTCTTATAAAAATCCTGTGTAACCAGTCCTGTGACTCTTTGCAATTGCGCACTCTGAGACTGGGACTCATATGCACTGACAACATCAGCATGATAGACACACCCCTCATTTCTTGTGAATGTTGCTTGCTGCCGATATGATGCTATGTGCCTATGGTGCTGCACTGTATAGGCATGGATTCTCTAAAGGTTAGCTTGCAGGTTGAGTCAGTAGTAAGGAAAGGTAAATGCAATCATGGCATTCATTTCAAGAGGACTAGAATATAAAAATAAGGAGGTTTTATAAGGCCAGGCAGCATCTCTAGGAAGAGATACAGTCGACGGTTCAGGCCGAGACCCTTCGTCCTGACGAAGGGTCTCAGCCTGAAACGTCGACTGTACCTCTTCCTAGAGATGCTGCCTGGCCTGCTGCGTTCACCAGCAACTTTGATGTGTGTTGCTTGAATTGCCAGCATCCACAGAATTCCTTGTGTTTGAGGCTTTATAAGGCACTGGTCTGACCATACTTGGAGCGTTGTGAACAACAGGAATTCTGCAGATGCTGGAAATTCAAGCAACATACATCAGAGTTGCTGGTGAACGCAGCAGGCCAATCAGCATCTATAGGAAGAGGCGCAGTCGACGTTTCAGGCCGAGACCCTTCGTCCTGACGAAGGGTCTCGGCCTGAAACGTCGACTACGCCTCTTCCTATAGATGCTGCTTGGCCTGCTGCGTTCACCAGCAACTTTGATGTATGTTGCTTGGAGCGTTGTGAGCAGCTTTGGGCCCCTTACCTAGGAAAGGATGTGCAAGCATTGGAAATGGTCTAAAGGAGGTTCATGAAAATTATCATGGGAATGAAAGGGTTAATGTATGAAGAGCATTTGATAGCTCTTGGCCTGTACTCACTGGAGTTTAGAATAATAAAGAGGCATCTAATTGAACTCTATCGAATATTAAAAGGCTTAGATAGAGTGGATGTGGAGAGGATGTTTCCGATAGTGGAGGAGTCTAGTACCAGATGGTACAGCCTCAGAATAGAAGGACACTGCTTCAGAATAGAGATGAGGAGGAATTTATTGAGCTAGAGGATGGTGAATCTCTGGAATTCACTGTCATAGATGACTATAATTAAAGCAGAGCAAACAGAATGGGCCGAATGGCCTAATTCTGCTCTTATATCCCATGGCCTTATGGTCTTATGGTGTCTCAGAATTAATCACCTGAATATATGTCACCCTTGGAAAAATTACTTCTCAGCCTGCTCTCATTGTTGCAGTGTCATGTTAATTTTTGAAGCAGATGCTGACCCCTTGCTGTGCTGCAGTAAGGCCTATGTTCCATGGTCACCTGGTCTTCAGGGAGACTTTGCATTGGAAGTCAGACCCGTTGTACTCGCATCCTCTGTGTACAGTGTTTTATGACAGTGAGCCCTGAACTTGCACTCTGACAAACGTGGAAAACCTTGCGATAACATCAGAAAGAATTTCATTTTCTGGTTTGCTTTCCTTAATTCCTTTATTCCTTGGAGTAATTGGATGAAAATCACTGTTGGTTAGAGGTCTGAGAAAGAAGTTTCCCAGAAAATAAGCAAGCAAATCTAGAAGAAGGTTGCCAGGATGGACAAGAGCGGTTCGAATGAATAAATAACTGTTTATGTTCAGATTGTACATCCTTTGTTAGAAAGCATCTTCCACCTAAACTATTAATTCTATTACTCTTTCCTCAGAAGCTACCTGACCTTCAGAATATTTCCAGCATCTTCTATGTTTATTTGAGATTTTCAGTATCTTCAGTTTTCAAAAAAATGTTGACAGGTGTAGTAAGAAGTTCAATGTCTTGATGCAAGCAACTAAGATTTGTACCAGGACAAATGTTCTCCTTTTGCACTGGACCCCATCTCTGAAATCACGCCAGTGAAGGATAGATGTAAGTCCCGGTATGATAGGGTCCATGACAGTGTTCTGGAACGTATGCACTATGAAGTCCATGTGCAGCTAGTTGCCTCTGCAGCCAGGCAAATGTGTAACAGGAGGCCTCACTCAGTCCATTGACAGCCCCGGGCACACATTCCTGATATGCAGGCAGAGTGCAGGTACTGGCAAGGACAATCTAAATCACACTTCAGCATCCCAGCATTCAGCAATGTGCTGCACCACATCCTGGGGCACTGGCTGTCCTGTTATTACTTGTGTATAAACTGAGTCACGTGGAAAGTGTAACTGGGAAATATAGAAGAGTTCTGAAGGCAGAATACAGGGTTAGTAGCAGGATTCTTGGCAGTGTGGAAGAACAGTGGGATCTCGGGATCTACTTCCATAGACCTCTCAAAGTTGCCACACAAGTTGATAAGACATATGGCGTGTTGGCTTTCATTAGTTGGGGGACTGAGTTCAAGAGCAGCAAGATAATGTTGCAGCTCTACAAAACACTGATTAGACCACACTTGTGTTCAGTTTTGTTTTCCTCATTGTAGGAGACATCTGGAAGTTTTATAGAGGGTGTAGAGGAGACTTACCTGGATGCCACCCGAGTGAGAGGGCATATCTTATGAAGATAGGTTGAATGAGCGAGGGCTTTTCTCCTTGGAGTGAAGGAGGATGAGAAGTGACTTGACAGAGGTGTACAAGATGATAAGAGGTATAGATAACAAACAAGAGAAAATCTGAAGGTGCTGGAAATCAAACCAACACACACAGTCCTGCCGAATGGTGTCGGCCCAAGACGTTGACTGAACTCTTTTCCGTAGATGCTGCCCGGCCTGCTGAGTTCCTCCAGCATTTTGTGTGTGTTGCAGAGGCATAAAGTGGATTCCCAGAGACCTTTTACCAGAGCAGAAATGGCTAATACAAGAGGGCATATTTTAAAGAGTTTGTACGAAAATATGGGGGGGGGCGGGTGAGAAGTAAAAGGTAATTTCTTTACTCAGAGAGTGGTGGATGCTTGGAAAGACCTGCCAGGGGCACTTAAGAAACCCTTGGATAGGCACACAGATGACAGAGAAATGCAGTGCTGTATAGAAGAGAAGAGTTAGATTGATCTTAGAGTTGGTTAAAGTAGGTTAGAGTAGGTCCTTTGGTACAACATCGTAGACCAAAGGTCCTGTACTGTGCAGTAATGTTCTTTACTCACACAGCAGACCTTCAGTAAGAGAATTGCACTCTCCTGCCAGAATGTTTTATACTTTTCACACACAAATATAATGAGGAATGGTTAATTCCGATGTCAATGGCTTCAATCATCTATTTAGCCTTAACATTTTAAATCTAGTCAGGTAACTGCAGAATTACATATTACGACAGTAGCACCTTCCAACTGCAGAACCCCTCTGAATATATGATTATGGTGTCTGATCCAAAAGTGTCTGAGCCCAAACTTCAGAAACCCAAAATGAATCCCTTTTGTTAAGTGACAAAACAGACCCTTCTTGAACATTAAGTGGTAGGGATACATCTTTCACAATGTGCTAATACAGGGGCTGGGCACGCAAGTCCTTTCCTGATCTCATTCAGAAGTTTTCAATGGCTACAATTAACATGACACTTCATCTCAAACTTGAGAAAATCTGTAGATGCTGGAAATTCAAGAAACACACACACAAAATGCTGGAGGAACTCAGCAGGCCAGGCAGCATCTATGGAAAAGAGTACAGTCGACATTTCGGGCAAAGACCCTTCATCAGGACTCATAATTCTTCATAATTCATCTATTGTCTACCACTGCCTAGTTTCAATAGAACGGAATCAGAATGCCTTACAAATATCAGTGAAGTTTAAAATGTGAACAAGTTTTGCTTCCTGGAGACTGGTTCTTGTTTTAATTAATCCATTATTACACTGTCTATAATTTCATAACTCCAGAAGAAATCCTAACATTGCCAACCAGTGCACAACTGGTCAGGCACCTACACAGCTCACACTGTGGACCCCTGTAAAAAAAAGAAGGACCACAAGGAGATGAGGTAGCCTACACATTAGATCTCTTACTGTTGTGTGTTTTCTACATGGATGCCTTGTGAGTGTGCAAAACACAATCTGTGTGCAACATGGCCACGAACATCAGAATCAGACTTCGGTTTATTGCCACTGACACATATCGTGAAATGTGTTTTGTGACAGGAGTACAGTGCAAATTACGATAGGTTAAAATAAGAAATACGTAAAAAACAAATAGTGCAAAAAGAGACCAAGACCGTGAGGGAGTGTTCATGGCCCATTCAGAAATCTTTGCCGTAGCTTTTAGATATAAATGTAATGATGCAGCAGAACTATTTACACCTAACATTAAAGGTTATGCAACAAAGATCCCTTGGACTGTGCATTATTACAACATACCTTTGTTGGTCTACAAACACAATCACTTTCAATGTTGAAGTTGAAGATATTGACTGGTGGTAGGAACCATAAATAAAGAAGGACTATAAAAGTACATTCTATCCCATTTTATGGGCCCAGGGGGTAGGTGATTACAACCAAGTGCAGCAACTACTCAATGTCCACTGAAGCCAGTCAGGTCCCTATCAGTCTTGCACCCTCAGTCTCCCTTTGAGAATCCCTTTAGGAACCATTAACGACTTGCTTGGCAATAGCCAGCTCTGCGCAGTTCTTTTCTGGCAGACCAAGGATTACAAAGTTTTGGAGCATGCAACAAACCATAGTGAAGGGAAGCATTATGATGTTCCATTAGACTCATCCAAGCATTGAAAGGAAGTCCTCTCCATAACTGCTCTAACAGGTATACCAGGGAATTTGTGCTTTTCCTGGGCAGCACAGTTACAGGTGTCAAGGACCATGTTGTCAGGACTGGTCCTTGTTGTTAAGGATCCAGCCTGAATTTTATCACCCTGGCCACGTGCCTAGTAGCTTGCCTGTAATGTACTGTTCTACTTTTTGTGTTTAGTCATTTCTAAATCATAGGCATTTTGGTGGGGGTATTTTGTGTATCATATATGTTTATTTTAGTAGAATCACAAACTCTGGAAAATCTGCAGATGCTGGAAATTCAAGGCAGTACACACTAAATGCTGGAAACCGTTCATGACCCCTGTGGATCCCGGCCTGACACGTAGACTGTTTATTCATTTCCATGGATGCTGAGTGACCTGCTGAGTTCCTCTCACGTTTTGTGTGGGTTTATTTTAGTATCTTGTTTGCCCAAATAACATCAGTAGCTACATCACCAACTTTATTTCTGGTGAGGTTTTCAGCCACTTTGGTCCGAATCATATGCCTGGTGCTATTCATCAGCTTTTAGTTAGATTGCAGATTCAAGCTGAGCTTTTCCAAAGGATCAGACAAAATCTTCCTGCAATTATAATTGGAATGCCCTTTGCCAAACAAACCTGAAGTAGATTGACTCAAATTGCGGTCTCAGTCATCAGGTTCTTGGATGGGGTGTTCTTTAGAATTACGTAGCCAGGAATGCCAGAAGAAATCCTGCAAAAACGGTTCCATGTTCTGCATGTCAGAAATGAATGAAGTTGATAAAACACTTGGATGTTGATCCTCAAAACAGGCATTAGATCTTTTGTAAATAAACCACAAGTCTGAGACAACCAATACTTCTGTATGTGCACAGAAACACCAAAGGCTAGAGTTTGATTGCCACCTTCAAAGTTGTGTGTCAAGGGACTGCGTGAATTTATGGGGCCACTCTTCAGAAATTTGGTTAACACACAAGGATTAATTCCAAAACTGGGCTGAATGATGACAGGAAAGGGAGGTCCAAAGTGTGACGAGAGGCCTAGGCGAGGATGGTTGGGACCCAAGTGCTGGAGTACCCGAGACTAGAATCGAGACAAGATACAAGACTGAAATGAGGACAGTCACAAACGAGACGCTAGACAAGAATCTAAAGTAGAACCGACAAGTAAAATCCTTGGGCCAGAACATGCCCGCCAATTAGCATGGCGGGCCTAAGTCTTCAAAGGGGCTGTGCCAGTTATCCATATTCCTGGCAGCCAGAGCGTCTAAACCCCCGAAACTGGCGCAGTCAGGTGCATATCATGACAGGACCCTGCTCACCTACGGCCGACTCCTGACGGCTCTGGCTGCTCGGAGAGATGATGATGGTAGTCATAGATGAGAGCCGGATGCAAGATGTCTCTTTCAGGACCCCAGCACCATTCCTTAGGTCTGAATCCTTCCCAGTACATTTGGAACTACCGAACACCCAGAACAGTTAGTGAACCCAAAATTCTTTTCATGGTGAAGACCTGTTCCCTATCGACAAACATGGGTGGTGGTGGGGCTTACAGGTTGTAATTTGGAAATGTGTAAAGTGGGATTGATCTCGAGGGTCTTTTGGGGAGTTGAAGGTTGTAAGTTGCCAGGTTAACTTTCTTGAGAACCTTGAAGGGTTCAATGAACTTGGGCACCAATTTACAAGACCACCTGGAGAGGCAAATCCTGAGTCAACAGCCAGACCTGTTGCCCAGGCTGCAAAGCTGGTCCCTGTCTTCTCCTCTGGCTGGCTTTCACTTCAGCCTTCTGGGGTGAGGCCAAAAAAATCTCCTAGTCCATTTTTCTTTGCAGCGTTAGACAAGGTCTTCAGCTGCAGAAACCCTAACCTCCGCCTCCTGCTCAGGAAAGAGTGGCAGAGGAAACCCAAACTGACATTTGAACAGGGACATCTCATGTGCAAAATGTTGTAAAGTGTTGGGCCCACATCAAATGGTCTGTTTTTTGTCAGGCCAGGCATCTCAGGGTTTATTTCCATATCCTGGTTCACCTGCTCCATCTGGCCAATTGACTGCGAGTGAAACCCAGAAGAATGACTCGCTGTAGCTCCAATCGGTGTACGGTATGCTCTCCAAAAATGTGACGCTGTTGCAGTGTGCTACACACAGCACTAGAACAACGACACGTAGTCAGTGAGTTGTAGTTGCGAAAAAAGAGGTTTATTCAAACTTCGCGGCCTCCTTTAAAGCCTTCCCGTTCCCGCCCTCCCGGGCGGGACTGCTATGAGGAATGCGTATTCGCGGACCCTTCCCGCGTGCGGGTCTTTCCCCCTGCTGGTGAAGATGGCATGGCGCCCTTTTTTAGGGCCGGCCTCTCTGCCAGCGCATGCTGTTTTGAGTGCGCTGGAAAGTGGGTCGCCACAACGCGAATTGTGGACCCTGATCTGACACAGTGTCCATCTCAGCCGTCTCCGCCACTGATGATAGTTTGTCCAACGCAATGAATTTGCAGGCCTTAGAAAAACAACCTACAATTACCATGATGATGCTCTTCCCCTTGGAAGGTGGAAGACCTATGACAAAGTCCATAGAGATGAGTGCCCATGGTCTGCCTAGAACAGGTAGAGGGTGAAGAAGCCATTGAAGTTGCTCGCAGGACTCCTGTTCCTGTCGCACACCTCGCATGCCTGCACGTATTGTCTGATCACTTTAGCCATCCCAGGCCACCAGTATCTTCTCTTAATGAACTTGAGGGTCCTGGCAACCCCTGGGTGAGCGGTCATTCTAGATTCATATCCCCACTGAGGTTCCTTAAACCTGATAGAACTTGGGATGAACAGACAACCCCGAGGACTGTTCTTGGGAATCTCCTCTTGCAAACATGTGCGTCGATTTCCCAACAGATGGGTGCTATCACCTTATCTTGGGTCAAGATGGTGGTAGGCTGCTCCTCTCTTTCAGATTCATCGAAATGACGAGACAAGACATTCGTTTTTTGACTCCTTGACCCCAGCCAGTAGGTCAGAACAAAATTGAACTGGTTAAAAAAAAGAGACCACTTGGCCTGCCTGGAATTCAGTCTTTTGGCCTCCTGAATACAAGCCAAGTTTTTGTGACCTGACCACACAATAAAGGGGTTCTTGACCCCTTCAAACCAGTGATGTCATTCCTCCAGTGCCAACTTGACCGTGAGCAGCTCTCTATTTCCGATGTCATAGTTCACCTGGGATGGGGTTAGCTGCCTGGAGAAGAATCCACATGGGTGCAGTTTATTGTCTGAAGGTGTCCATTGCAACAACATTGCACCCACTCCGACATCTGAGGTGCCCACCTCCATAATGGAGGGAAGGTACAGGCTAGGTGTAAGGTACAGGTCGCAAACTGCTGTTTGAGTTTGCAAAAGCAGCCTCCACTTCGGTAGTCCAAACAAAAGGGCCCATGGATCTCTTAGTTAGTGCTGTCAGCAGAGCCATCACTGAAGTGAAGCTCCTGATGAACTCCCTGTAAAAGTTGTCAAATCTCAGGAATCGCTGGACTTGTTTCACATTGGATGGCCAATCTCTGTCTTAGTAGGGTCCATCTTGAGATTACCACTAGAGATGATAAAACCCAAAAATGAAATGGTGGTTACATGAAATTCAGCTTTCTCCAGCTTGACGTGAAGTCCAAAATCCAGACATCTTTTGAAGATATCTCTGATGTGGGAGACATGATCCTCCATGAACTTCAAGAAAATTAAGATGTTATCCAGGTTGACTTTGTTTATAAAGGCCTGGAAAACTGCTGGTGCTTCGCAAGGCTGAAGGGCATAATCAGGTGCTCATTGTGCCCTGTCGGTATGTTGAATGCCATATATCACTCTCCTTTATGCGGACCTGATTGTATGCACTCCACAAGACTAGCTTCAAGAATACTCTCGCCCCTTGGGGAAGCTCAGTAGCAGTGTTCATGAGTGGCAGAGGGTAATGATTCTTGGTTGTTATGTGATTCAGCCCTCCATTATCTATGTATAGCTGCAGGGTCCCATCACTTCTCCGTACGAAGCAGCTGGAGAGGTGAAGGACTGAATGAATCCTGTGGCAAGAGCCCCTTTAGGGTACTCCTCTATAGTGCTTCTCCCCAGGCCTGACAGCATGTACAATTGACCTCGTGGAGGACAAGTACCAGGCGGTAGGTCTATTGCACAGTCATAGGGTAAGTGCGATGGAAGAGTTGAGATCTCTCACTTGCTGTAGACCTGTTCCAAATCCTTGTAGACGAAAGGACTTCGTCTGGCTTGAACGTTGTATCCACTCCTGAACATCCCACCGAGGATGACTCCTGAGGCTCCTTAGGTAACAGGGGTGATCAGGCAGACCTCAGAGTCTCTTCCATAGGTTCATTAGAGTCTTTTGTTGAAACAGAGTCCAAATCTTCATCTGTATCCCCAGGCGACTGCAAAGAGGTGCTCCGAATAGGGCTCTAAGGGTCTACGTTTCAGAGCCTTTCCGTTAGACAGGACTTGGTGACTGGTTCCTTTGGTTTGACTGCTAGGGCTCCAGAATTCTTGGGCACCTCCTTGGCAGGCTTCTTGGCTTGCTCCTGAACTAGAGATCCTCTGTCTCCAGATCCAGCACACCCCTGACAAGACAGGGTCACGACTCGCACTGTCCTGTCTGCCCCAGAGGCAGGACCGGGTCTCCCGAAGACTTCAGATTAGCCTGAACAAAAGTCAGCCTCTTTGTGGGCTGCTGGTCTCAGGAGAGTCTGGGGGTCGGAGCACCAAACTCAGAACATTCCCTCTTGCAACAACTTGACCATGCAGTGATTCTCCCTTCCTTCCAGTTCACAGCAGCGTTATGCTTGGACAGTGAAGAGTGGCCAAGGATCAGGGGTATGTGAAAAGAATTGATGATATGGAAACATGTCCTCTGCACGTTCCCTTGTCCTCATTTGCAAAACCATTGTCTGCTGCAGGGGCATCCGGACCCAAGAGGACGAATGTCCAGGGCTATTGCGGGCATGGGCTGGGTCAACTCCTGCAGTGGTCCCCAAGTCCAGGAAATTATCAGCTGCACCAGAGTCCACAAAGGCATTCGTCTCTTGCTGGTTCTTTCCCCAGGACATCTCAGCCATCAGCGTGACACCAGAATCAGTAGGGTTGGAGTAGTGGCTACTGCCATCACTGTCCTCCCAAAACTGGATGGTCTGAGCAGCTCCCCAGGTGAAGGCACCTTTGGACATTCGGCCCGCAGGTGACCTGCCTCCCCCAAGTAGTAGCAGCAGCATTGACTCTGCCGCTGGGACCTCCCATTGACCAGGAGCCTTGTGCAGCCAGTCTGCACAGGCTGGACAGGATCTGGTGCCGGAGATGTGTTGGTCATTGTCCGAAGTCAGGAAGTGGAACTGTAATGTGTTGAGGCCTGGCTTGGGCTAGCCCTTTGTGACCTCTTGGGACAGTCTCACCTTTGCTCCACCGGGCAATTATCAAGGCAGATGGACTGATCAATCAGTACCTCAAAGTCCTCAACTGGCTCTCCCAAGGCAAAGGCATCGTATAGTTCAGCTCAGAGACTGTGGCGGTACAGAACGGCCAAGGTCACACTCCTCGGCCAAAGTCCAAAACTGAATGGCGTAGTCGGCTGCTGAATCACTACCCTGACATACCTTCTTCAGACAGTCTGAGGTTCTGTTTGCTCCCGCAGGATGATGGAAATACCCTCTTTATGGCGTTCATGATTCCGAGCAAATTTCCGACCTCCGCTCCCAGTGCATGGAGGCTCAGGCCAGGGCTTTCCCAGTCAGGCGAGAAATCATGAAGGCCACCTTTCCACACTCCGTAGGGAACTGGGATGGCTGCAGTTCAAACACCAAGTGAAGAAGCCGTGGCAAGAGCCTGGGATACAGCCAGATCTCTCCGGGGTCAGGAGATAGACTGACTCCACAAAGCAACTGACAGCCTTACCCGAATGATTCTGGCTTCCTGCTAACGACCGAAATTTTCTCGTTGTGGCTGCCCACAACTGACGAGAGGCTCCGATACCCCAGTGGGTCCACGTAACTCTCAATCGTACTGTGACGAGAGATCTAGGCGAGGATGGTTAGGACCCGAAGGCTGGAGTGTCCGAGGCTAGGATCGAGCCATGATACGAGACCAAGACGAGGACAGGGTTCTAAACTAGACACCAGGTGAGAAGACAAAGTGGAGCTGACGATTGAGCACCAAACCTCAGTTCAGGTGCTCTTTAAATATTAAAATCCCAGGGCCAAAACATGACCACCAAATAGTGTAGTGGGGCAGGCCCAAGTTTTTAAAGGGGATGCACCAGCTATCCATATTCCGGAGAGTCGGGGCACCTAAACCCTGGAAGTTGGCGCAGTCAGGTGTGTATGGTAACATAAAGGTAGGGAAGGATTAGAATTTAGGTTGATAAGTCACAGTTGATAAATCAAGTAATTGGAATAAGAACAAGTCAGATGGAGTGATGTCGGGGTAAAATCGAACACTATGGTCAAGAGGTGTCGTGACAGCCAAACCTTAAGGTAGTAATCTGGACCTTTGGAGCAAATGAGCTGGTGAAGATAAAAGGAAGCGGAAACATGTATTCATAGAGAATACTTGAATTTGCAGTCCAAAACTCATTAGGGATTGGACTTAGGGTCAGGTATGAGGCCAAGTTTGCAAGCATTCTGAATACAAAAAACTTCAGCAACACACACAACATGCTACAAGAACTCAGCAGGTCAGGTAGCACCTATGGAAGAAAATAGATAATCAATGTTTTGAGCCAAGACCTTCATCAGGATTTCCAGCATCTGCAGTCTCTCTTGTCCCCACAAAAACTGCAGCTGCTGGAGATTTGAAATAAAATCAGGACTTGCTGGAAATACTTCACAAATACTGGACAGAGAAACTGAGCTAACATTTTAAATTAATAACCTTTCACCCTCTGATCTCATGACCTGAAACATAAATTCTGCTGCCCTTTTCACAGAAGCTGCCTGATGCTGGGTATTTCCAGCACTTCCTGTTCCTATTACAAACAGCCTAGTTCAAACACTTGCTAGGGCAAGAGATGGGATCAGTGGCTAGAAAATGGAGTAAGCAGCAAGAACTGAAAACAACTGCACTGGACTTCCCTCGAACTGGAGACTCCAGCTGCACACCTACCCCTGGATGTCAAACAGGCAGCTTGACAATGTAAGGATAGTAAGGAAGACAGGAAGGATGTGGTGTTGTGGGTAGAACTGGGTGTTAGCAACCAATGAGAACATATGTTTTCACGTTATGTTACTGGGTGACCTCAAGCTACTGCAGACTTAGACACCATAGAAACCATAGAAAAACTACAGCACAGAAACAGGCCTTTTGGCCCTTCTTGGCTGTGCCAAACTACTTTCTGCCTAGTCCCGCTGACCTGCACACGGACCATATCCCTCCATACACCTCCCATCCATGTATCTGTCCAATTTATTCTTAAATGTTAAAAAAAGAACCCTCATTTACCACCTTGTCTGGCAGCTCATTCCGTACTCCCACCACTCTCTGTGTGAAGAAGCCCCCCCTAAAGTTCCCTTTAAACTGTTCTCCCCTCACCCTTAACCCATGTCCTCTGTTTTTTTTCTCCTCTTGCCTCAGTGGAAAAAGCCTGCTTGCATTCACTCTATCTATACCCATCATAATTTTATATACCTCTATCAAATCTCCCCTCATTCTTCTACGCTCCAGGGAATAAAGTCCTAACCTATTCAACCTTTCTCTGTAACTGAGTTTCTCAAGTCCCGGCAACATCCTTGTAAACCTTCTCTGCACTCTTTCAACCTTATTAATATCCTTCCTGTAATTTGGTGACCAAAACTGAACACATTACTCCAGATTCGGCCTCACCAATACCTTATACAACCTCACCATAACATTCCAGCTCTTATACTCAATACTTTGATTAATAAAGGCCAATGTACCAAAAGCTCTCTTTACAACCCTATCTACCTGTGATGCCACTTTCAGGGAATTTTGTATCTGTATTCCCAGATCCCTCTGTTCTTCAGTGCCTTACCATTTACCCTGTATGTTCTACCTTGGTTTGTCCTTCCAAAGTGCAATACCTCACACTTGCTTGTATTAAACTCCATCTGCCATTTTTCAGCCCATTTTTCCAGCTGGTCCAAGTCCCTCTGCAGGCTCTGAAAACCTTCCTCACTGTCCATTACACCTCCAATCTTTGTACCATCAGCAAATTTGCCGATCCAATTTACCACATTATCATCCAGATCATTAATATAGATGACAAATAACAATGGACCCAGCACTGATCCCTGTGGTACACCACTAGTCACAGGCCTCCACTCTGAGAAGCAATTCTCTACTACCACTCTTTGGCTTCTACCATTGAGCCAATGTCTAATCCAATTTACCACCTCTCCATGTATACCTAGCGACTGAATTTTCCTAACTAACCTCCCATGCGGGACCTTGTCAAAGGCCTTACTGAAGTCCATGTAGACAACATCCACTTTCCTGGTAACCTCCTCGAAAAACTCCAATAGATTAGTCAAACATGACTTACCGCACACAAAGTCATGTTGATTCTCCCTAATAAGTCTCTGTCTATCCAAATGCTTGTAGATTCTGTCTCTTAGTACTCCCTCCAATAACTTACCAACTACCGACGTCAAATTTACCAGCCTATAATTTCCCGGATTACTTTTCGATCCTTTTTTAAACAATGGAACAACATGAGCCATTTTCCAATCCTCTGGCACCTCACCCGTAGACATCAACATTTTAAATATATCTGCCAGGGCCCCTGCAATTTTAACACTAGTCTCCTTCAAGGTCCGAGGGAATACCCTGTCAGGTCCTGGGGATTTATCCACTTTAATTTGCCTCAAGATAGCAAGCACCTCCTCCTTTTCAATCTGTACAGTTTCCATGATCTCACTACTTGTTTCCCTTAATTCCATAGATTTCATACCAGTTTCCTTAGTAAATACAGACGCAAAAAACCCATTTAAGATCTCCCCCATTTCTTTTGGTTCTGCACATAGCTGACCATTCTGATCTTCAAGAGGAGCGATTTTATCCCTTACAATCTTCTGCTGATTTTTCATGAATATATACCAGTGATCACAGTAAACCAAGTCCAAAAAAATGAGTAGAACTGTATTCTTCCAGAATTTTTAACTCTGTACTCTGGCATACCCTTCACTTTGATCTTGACCATCAAGCTGAGAGACTAACATTGGTTCAATGAGGATTTAGAGTGGCATAATACACAAAAAACTGAAGGAACATAAATGGGTCAGGCAGCATCTATGGATCACTGATTCTGACTGGAAACATTGACTGTCTATTTCCCTTCGTACATTCTGCCTTTCAAGTTGGGCTCATCCAGTATACGTTGCTCCAGGTTGCATCATTCTGCAGTTTTTGTGCTACCACTTAGAGTAGACCAGAGGTTCCACCTTGCTGAAGTCACGGTCTATAAAATGTACAAGCAAGGCAGCAAGGACAGCATCTTATGGTCAGGGCCAAGTGAACTACAATCACCCAAAGATCAGATCAAGGCTTTTCAGTCTGACCATCATCAGTCATCAATGGCAATAGAAAATTAAACTCATCGAAGATTGAGGCTTCTTAACAGTCCTCATCCATATGAACGCAAAATAGTCTGCAGATGCTGTGATCAAAGAAACACCTTCAGTACACTGGATGAACTCAGCAGGTCGGGCAGCATCAGTCAGAAACGATGAGTCTGCGTTTCAGGCCGGAACCCTTCGTCAGGACTGAAGAATGAAAGATGGGGAAGGATTTGAAGAATGCTTGTAGCGTCAGTTGAAAGACTAGTAATTTGAAAGACGAAGGGGTGGGGGAGGGGAAGCATTGACATCATAACCATGAAAACAATTGGTAGTAGAAGAAGGAGGCAGAACCATGAGGGATCTGGGGGAGGGAGTAAAGTGAAATAGGGATAGAGGAAGTGAGGGGGAGGGAATTATGGGAAGTTGGAGAGTTCTATGTTCATACCAAGGGGCTGGAGACTACCTAGACGGTATATGAGGTGTTGCTCCTCCAACCTGAGTTTAGCCTCATCAAGGCAGTAAAGGAGGCCATGTATGGACATATCTGAATGGGAGTGGGAAGCAGAGTTAAAGTGGGTGGCTACCGGGAGATCCTGTCTGTTGTGGCGGATGGAGTGGAGATTCTTGGTATGAACATAGAATTCTCCAACTTCCCGTAATTCCCTCCCCCTCGCTTCCTCTATCCCTATTTCACTTTACCCCCTCCCCCAGCTCCCTCATGGTTCCGCCTCCTTCTTCTACTACCAATTGTTTTCAGGGCTATGGCGTCAATGCTTACCCTCCCCCACCCCTTTGTCTTTCAAATTACTGGTCTTTCAACTGAAGCTACAAGCATTCTTCAAATCCTTCCCCATGTTTCATTCTTCAGTCCTGATGAAGGGTTCCAGCCCGAAATGCCGACTCATCGTTTCTGACTGATGCTGCCCGACCTGCTGAGTTCATCCAGCGTACTGAAAGTGTTGCCCTCATCCATATAAAGAGGGAGCCCAGCACTTGCCTTCAGAAGTAAAAATTGAAGCATTTATTTGTAATCATTTTCAGTCAAACAGAAAGACTCCAACATTACAGTGTTCACTCTTAAGCTAATTATAGCTACTCTCTGTAATAGCTAAAATAGCCAAGTGTACTGGATATATTAAACGTTATGCCGGTGACATCGTACTGTTGAACTGGCTGCAGGTTAGTCCAAGCAGTTCCAGTGGAGATACAGAACGAACATCCTGAAAACAATATGAACATTTGCCTGTGAATGCCCTCTCCTCATAAACACAGCAATTTGTCTCTCCACTAATGGACTATCATTAGTAAGTTGATGAAAGTTTAAATTGAAGATGGTATCAAAAAACAGCCGTTCACCAATTACTGTTCATTGGTATTTAGTTTAGTTACAACTGGCTGCATCATAGCCTTGGTTTAAACACAGACAAAATGTCTGAACTGCGGAGATAAGGTGAGAGTGTCCTCCCTTGACATCAATTGCGTAAGCCCAAGTAAATTCAATCAGAATCAATGGGAGTCAAAGGACAAACTCGTCACCTCCTATTTGGCACAAAGGATAGTTGAAGTTTCCAGCTCGAGGACATCACTGTAGGAGACCCCGTTTCAGCTACAACAAGCCTTTCATCATAAAATCAGACGTGATCATATTTACCAAAGTTACAAAATAATTGATTTCAATTTAATGAAGTAACCTGTACCCATATATATTAACCAGACTTCAGAAGTGGGCTGATAAGTGGTATCAGTACACAGGAGATAGGCAATGGCTATTTTTTAACATTAACTAACAGTACCATTGCTGGATCCTCCACTGTAAACAACCTGAAGGTCGTTAATCAGAAACCGAAATGAACCAGGCACATGAACACCGTGCCTAGAAGATTAAATCAGATGCTGTTTCTCTGTGTTGAATGAGTTGCCTTCTAAGCTTTTCCAACATCTACAAGACGCAAGAGCCATTCAATAGAATACTCTCCGGTTATCTGAAGAAGTGCAGATCTAACAACATTCAGGAAGCTCAACCCCATCCCAGGCTATGCAGTCAATTTGAGTGGCACCCTGTCTACTAAATTAACTCATTGCATAACTTAGAAGCACTGTGTACCATGTATGATGAGAATTGGAGCAAGTCACCAAACCTCCTTCAATCCTTCTTACAAAACTGAAATCTCTAACATTTTGAGGAGCAGTTCATCAGGTACATAGGGTTAGCTGCCTGCAACTTATCCTCCAGGTTATACATCTTCTTATCTTGGCAATATGTCACTATTCCTTTACTATCTAGCCGAAATTCCAGAAGTTCCTCCTCTGCGGCATCATTTACTTTGTTAAATGAGGAACTGATGAGTTTACTCATCACAGGGAAGACAGGTTCAAGAAGTTACTTACCAATTTCTTCACAAGGTCACTTAAGGAGGAATAGCAAGTGTGGCCTTGATACTGCATGGCAAATGAATGTGTTAAATTGATATTATCAATTGCTTCTCTTGCCTCAGCTAGGTGGAACCAGTTATATGAAATAGGACTCTCAATTAATCCATTACGACTCTGGAATTAAAAAAATAATATTCTTAAAGTTTGACTGTTCTTTATCAACTACAACTCCACCTTCAATACTATAATTCCAAGCAACTTCATCTTCAAGCTCCTAGACTTGGGACTCAACATCTCACCTTGCAACTGGATCATTGATGTTTCAAGAACAGCTTTACCTCCCATTGCCATCAGATTTCTGAAAGGACAATGAACCCATGTACACTACCTCACTATTTTAGTTTGCTCTCTTTTGCACGACTTACTTGATTTAATTTATATATAATTATTATATATTATTATACTATATATCTTCTTGTAATTTATAGTGTTTTTTAAAATTATTATGTATTGCAATGCACTACTGCCACAAAACCACACATTTCATGATATATGCCTGTGATACTAAACCTGATTCTGATTCTAACCAACAGACCTCTGTAAGTAAGGATAGAAGGCAACACCTCTGCCATGATTATTCTCAACATGCGTGCCCTACAAGTGTGTATCCTCAGCCCCTTGTTCCACTCCCTATACGCTCATGACTGCTTGGCCAGGTTCTGCTCTATCTCCATCTAGAGGTTTGCAAACGATTCCACTGCAGTGGGCCTTATGCCAAATAATGACGAGTTGGAATACAGGAAGGAGAGACAGAGTCTAATGACATGGTGTCAGGACAACAACCTATTCCTTAACGTCAGCAGACAAAGGAGTAGATCACTGGCTGCAGGAAGAGGGGCTGTGCACATGTTCCTGTTTACATCAAAGGTGCTGAGGGCAAGAGGGTTGAGAGCTTCAAGTTCCTATGAGTGAACATCACCAATAGCCTAACATAGTCCAGTTTATGACTCTTACCAGTTTGTACATCGATGCACCATAAGAAAGCATCCTATCCAGATTATGGCTTGGTATGGCAACTGCTTTGCCCATGTCCACAAGAAACTCTAGAGAGTTGTGGATATGGCTTAGCACGTTGCAGAAACCAACCTCCCTTCTATGGATTCTACCTACATCTCTTCTCCAGCATAATCAAAGAATTCAGCAACCCTGAACTTTCTCTCTTCTCCACCATGTCAACGTGGACCATGATGTTGTGATGATCTTTAAACGAACTCCATTATTAATCCAACTCTTCCCTCCCACATATCCTATTTTTCTTTCACCCATATGCCTATCCAAGAGCTCATAATGTATCTGCCTCTGTCACCACCCTTGGTAGTGTGTTCCATGCACTTCTCTGTGTAAAAAACCTACCTCTAACAGCCCCCTCCAATACTTTCCTCCAGTCTCCTTAAAATTATGCCCTTTGGTATTATCCGTTACCAAACTGGGAAAAAGGCCCTGGCTGTCCACTCTATCCATGCCTCTTATTATCTTATGCACCTCTACGTCACTCCAAAGATAAAACCCCTAGCTCGCTTAACCTTTCCCCATAACACATGTTCTCTAATCCAGGCAGCGTCCTGCTAAATCTCTTCAGCAACCTCTCTACGGCTTCCATATCCTGCCTATAATGAGGTGACCAGAACTGAACACAATACTGTAAGTGTGATCTAACCAGCGTTTAATTACTCCTGGCTCCAGAACTGAGTCCTCCAACGAATGAAGGCCAACAGGTCAACGCACCACACATCTCCTTAACCACCCTATCAACTTGTAGGACAACTACAAAAGCCTGACAGCACATAACACCAGGCTCAAGGACAGCTTCTATCCCAGTGTTACACAGCAAAACTATTGAACAGTTTCCTAGTACAATAAGTGGTTCTCTTGACCTCACAGTCCATCTCATTATGATTTTGCACCTTACTCTGTAACTGTACCTGCACTGTCCATTCAGTATAACTGTAACACTTTAATCTGCTCTCTATTATTGTTTTACCTTGCACTACCACCTCAATGCACCCTTGTAATTCATTGATCTGTATGAATAGTTTGCAAGACAAGTTTTCCACAGTGCCTCACTTAGTATCCAATTTAATTTACTGCTTTAAAGCTTGGAATGAAATGAGTTAAAGGCCTTTACACCCAACTGTCTCTTGTTGAAGATGCAATTTTGCTGCCATTATTTGCCAATAAAAGCCAAGAAAGGAACTGATATAATAATGTTCCTCTTCCAAAGTATTGATGGAGAAGCCTGTCAGGTCAACCTGCATTAAACCTTTCGTGCCCTGATGTTTACAACAACCCTTCCCTTAAATGCTCTGCATGTGGATTTATATGTGGGCCCTGTCAAATCAGCCACCAAATTTTGTATGTTTTTCCATTAACCTTAGTGGAGGAAAAATTGGTCATAGTGGAAAACATCAGCCGATCTACTAGCCATTCACTTTGTATCCCTATTTAGATTTATCTGTGTTTCCTTTCTTAGCTGTCCAATCAATTCCCCATGTTTATCAATAAGTAAATAGCTGAAGTCTGAAATAAAAACTGACTTGCTGGAAATACTCACTAGATCAGGCAGCATATGTGGAAGGAGAAACAGTTTCTAACTTTGCCTGATCTCAGTTGACGAAAGTAATACTAAGCTTCCAGTTGCCTGCCATTTTAATTCTCAATCCACGCACACTCTTACCAGTCAACCTTTGGCTTCCTGTACTGTTTCAATGAAGAGAAATGGATTAGAATGTGACCTTTCCACCTGGCAGTTGCAGCTACTAACATACAGGCATATGAATATACAAATCAGGAGAAACCAGCCATTTTTGCCTTTCAAACCTGCTCTGCCAATTGTTAACATCTTGTCAGGTCTCAGCATTGAATTCAACAATTTCAGATAATCTGCCCTATTAGTTTGTGTCAGAGCTCAATAGTTCAGACTGACAGTCGTCACCCTGTAGCTTTAGCTCAGGTTTGCTTTCTCCACAGATGCGGGTGACCTTCTGGGTATTTCCAATGTTTGCTTTAATTATTAATTTCCTGCAACTGTAGTCTTCGTGTCTCTCGGGTTCAGCATTTTATTTTCTCTTAGCTCTGTCCTCATTCATCGCTCCACTTACAGCTTCTCCAGATGGATTATGGGCAATTAACAATCCTCACCAACTTTCTTTAACTGGCAGCCCTGCTGTTTGTGTTATGGACCCTCCCTTCGACTCTACCCCATTACAAACATTCCCTTTGTTCTCTTCACCCCTCCATCTTGTTTGCACCTGAAAACATGCATTTGTTCTAACATCACCTAGTTCTGTTGAAAGGTCACTGACCTGAAACATTAACCCTGTTTCTCTCTCCATGGGTTTCAAATATACTCATTAGAAACACAACATAATTTAGAGGCAGACCTTTTCTGAAATCTGCTTTTAAATGGCTTATATTTACCCTGTCTCCCAGACATAAAAATCATTAAATTGGCAATTAAAAGAGCAACCAGGAATCTTGCATCCAATGTTTGATGGTGTCAATATAGTTTCATGAGTATGAGATGACATTTTAGCTGCAGAAGCACTAAGGTATGAGCAGGTAAGAAAGCATTGCTGTCAATTGTATTTGATGAATATATGAAAAATATAATATCATAATTTCATAATTTTAGAATTAAGCTAGATGCTTCCTGTCAAGATTTTAACAAAAACAAGATGGCATTTATATAGCCTTAGCACAGCTATTCTTTCATATTAACTTTGTTATTTTTAAATGCAGACCACTCGATGCAGCAAATTAACAGGCATTGACTATTTCAGCATGAAGATTTTGGTTATCTGTTAAAAGCAGGAAATAAAACCACACTACTGCCTTTGAAGTACGAAAAACTAGCTCCTCACTCTTTGAGCCAGCACACCACATAAGGAATGGAACACGTTAAAAACGGTGTCTTCGTGCAATGTGCGCATCCAGTACGTGCAATTCTGCCAGTGAGACAAGTTAAAGCAACGTACTAGAGAGTGCAGGTTGAAATGGGGTCATCATTTTCCTGTTTGTTTAATTATCGCAGAGGCTAACCTGTTTTAATCATGTAAATTCTGTTGAATCCAAAAGGATTGCATGACAATATAAATAAAGGAAATTAAAACAGAAGACAGACTTGTATAATTGCACCTGGAAGTAGTCTACAACGTTTCTAAAGAGCTGGTGGAATGCCCTTTATTTCCCTTACCTTTCTGTCCAACTGTGTGGAGTTAGGATAGGGCATGGATTAGAAAGTAGAATTCACAAATGTTGGTGCTGGCATGACATCAGCATCACACATTCCCATTCAGACTATCCATTCTGCAGGTTGCCAGAGTGTGTGCAGATGCCTTTACCCCTATGAATATGTCATTCTGCACCTAATGTAAGATAGACACTGGATGCCTAAACTACAGGCGTGACATGGCCATATTTAGCCCCCGGTTGTCCAGAAATTCCTCAGTCATCTGTGGGGTTAAATACATGATATGGTAGCATCAGCATTTTCTACACTATCTTCAATAATCATTTTTTTAAAAGTACATTTTATTGAAGGCAGGAAATTTCTATGTAATTATTTTTTTTACAATACCTTCTTCTCAGGCAGCACCCTGGGCTCACGGATAATTTACCTCCAATTCAGTTTTGCGGGTTCTTGATGGCTAATGAGGTCAATTTTGGAACCACAACCTCTTCCACAAATGGAGTGCATGGTGGCTAATCGGGTGGGCAAGTAGCTTGTGAGGTGTGCACTCTTTCTGCCACTGTGTTTCCAGTGCGGGAGTCAGTAGGGATGCTGCAGTTCTGCAAGGGGGTTTTGAGCAAATCCCTGAATCTTTTTCCCTATAGAGCAGGCAGTCCCTAGCTCGACAGTTATAAGAATAGGATTCTGTGTGTTTCAGTATTCTGAAGTTCGAAATGCAAGAGCAGTAACTCAAAGTCAAGGTTGAGTTTACTGTCATATGCCGAAGTACATTTACAGAATGCATAGGGATATACTGTGTAATACTGAACTCTCAGGACTGGAGAGGAAATAGATGTTGGTTCAGTTATTCTTCTAGTGAATTTGGACAATTTTTTAGAACAAAATTGATGCTGGTTTTCCAATGTCTTGAGATGCCTTTCGGAGGTGGCCTGGATCTCAGAAGCATACAGTATATAGGAGGGCCGGGGCCGTGAGTTTTGTGCCAGATCTGAGATCCTCGTGTTTGTGTTTCAACGTGGTAGGATGGGCCAGGTAGGTGAAAGGTCCGAATGGGCATCTTGACCATTCTAAGTAAATAGTGAAGTTCTGCCAACTTTTAATAAGAAATTGCTGTTCCTTCTGCAATATTCTACTACGAAACCTCCCACATTTTGCTTTTTGCTGCAATAACATGCTGAATTTTAGTCCTCTACTGTGCCCATTGTCTTGTTTATTATTTATTGTACTGCCCTGCACTGTTTTGTGCACTTTACGTAGTCCTGTGTAGGTATGTAGTCTAGTGTAGTTTTTGTGTTGTTTTACATAGTATAGTGTAGCGTTGTCTCACTTAGTCAAGTGTAGCTTTGTGTTGTTTCATGTAGCACCATGGTCCTGGAAAAACATTGTTTCATTTTTACTGTGTACCGTACCTGCAGTTTATGGTCAAAATGACAATAAAAAGCGATTTGACTTGACTTGACTTGACTTAAATGTGGAGCAGAGGTCATCTTGCAATGAATGAAACCTGCTGAGCGCAACATGATATGTGCTCGTAGGCATCACTTGACCTTTCTAAACTGCTCATATTTGCACCTTTTTAGTGATCCAGTGGACAAGTGTCTGTGGTAAACAACTCTTCAAAGTTCAAAGTACATATATTATCAAAGTATATATATGTCACCATATACAACCGTGAGTTTAATTTTCTGGAGGCATTCACAGTAAATACAAGAAACACAATAGAGTCAATGAAAAGACTGGATGGACAAACAACCAATGTGCAAAAGACAACAACTGTGCAACTACAAAAGAAAAAAAAAACAATAAATATCGAGAACATGAGACGAAGAATCCTTGGAAGTGAGTCCATAGGTTGTGGGAACAGTTCACTGATGTGGTATATGAAATTGAGTGAATTTGTTCCCACTGGTTCAAGAACCTGATGGTTGAGGGGTGATAAATGTTCCAGGATAGGGTGGTGTGGGTCCTGCAGCTCCTGTACCTCATTCCTGATGGCAGCAGGGAGAAGGGAGGATGGCCTGGAAGGTGGGAATCCTTGATGCTGTTTTCCTGTGACACAGCTTCGTGTGGGTGTGCTTAATGATGGGGAGGGCTTTACCCATGATGGACTGGGCCTTATACACTACGTTTTGTGTGCTCTTGCACTGAGGGGCATTGGTGTTTCCATTCTAGGCCATGATGCAACCAGTTAATATACCCTCCAGCACGTATCTGTAGAAGTTTGTCGAAGTTTTAGATGACGTGGCGAATCTTTGCAAACTTCTATAAAAGTAGAGGTGCTGCCATCTTTTCTTTATAATGGCCCTTACATGCTGGGCCCAGCTCAGATCCTCTGAAATGATAAACTGAGGAATTTAAAGTTACTGTCCTTCTCCACTTCTGACCCCTGATGAGGACTGGCTCATAGACCTCTTGCTTCCTCCTCCTGACTTCAATAATCAGGTCCTTGATCTTGCCTACATTGAGTGAGAGGTTGTTGTTGTGACACCACTTAGCTAGATATTCAATATCCTTCCTATTCATCACCACTTTTGATTTGGCCGATGACTGTGGTGTCGTCAGCAAACTTAAGTATGGCATTGGAGCTGTGCTTAGCCTCGCAGGTGACCTGAGTGTTAGAGCAAAGGGTAAATGACAATAAACTTCACTTGGCATCAAGCAGAAATTCAGCATGTTATTGCAGCAAAAAGCAAAATGTGGGAGGTTTCATAGGCATACACTTTGTCAGACATCATGGCACACAACATCTTCCATTTGCAGAATGCTTACGTATTGCATCAGGAACAACGATAATATTCTTATTAAAGGTAGTTAAAAGTTCAATATCCACATGGAACGGTTGAGTTACCTAATAGGGCCTTCCATCTATCTGTCCTATCTTACCTTGATGGAGGTAGAGTTTAGGCAGAGAAGAGATATTCTGCAGCCAAATGAGACATGGAGCCAGATGTTGTGTACCATGGTGTATGATGAGGTACAGTATTTGCAGAATAACCCTGTTATATCATG
The DNA here is from genome assembly GCF_963921235.1 of Mobula hypostoma. Lineage (NCBI taxonomy): Eukaryota > Metazoa > Chordata > Chondrichthyes > Myliobatiformes > Myliobatidae > Mobula > Mobula hypostoma. Next base: position 138,032,168 of record NC_086100.1, on the reverse strand, counting down.
TTTCACTGTTAAAAGAACTGCAGCCCATGCACAAAATCACAATGGAAGTGTAAATGCTGGGCACTAATCAGTACCTGAGCTCATGGCCAGGCAATAGGAAAACTGTAATTGTTGGGGAAATTTAAAAAAAATCAAGATAAACATAAATCCCTTTACTTTCCCTTCTATATTCCAAAATATGGGAAGATTTGGAGGTTCCTAGCTGTTGTGCTCTTTTAGGCCATAGAGCTGGTGCTATTAATGGGAATTTAAATGAGTTAGACCCCAAGACGATAAGAAATAGGAGCAAAATTAGGCCATTTGGTCCATCTAGTCTTCTCTACCATTCTATCATGGCTGATTTATTATCCCTCTCTAATGTATACTCCTGCCTTTTCCCTGTAACCTTTGACACCCTTACTAATCAAGAACCTAACAATCTTCACTTTAAATATACCCAATGACTTGGCCTCCACAGCAGTGTGTGGTAAAAAATTCCAGAAATTCACCAACTTCCGGCTAAAGAAATTCCTCCTTGTCTCTTTTCTAAAAGGACGCCCGTCTATTATGAGGCTGTGCCCTTTGCTTCTAGACTCTCCGCTATAGAAATCATCCTCTTCACATCCATTCTATCTAGGTCTTTCAACATTCGATAGTTTTCAATGAAATCCACCCTCATTCTTCTAAACTTCACTGAGTACAGGCCCAGAGGCATCAAGAACTCCTCATATGTTAACCCTTTCATTCCAGGAATCATTCTAGTAAACCTCCTCTGGACACATCTTTCCTTAGGTAAGGGGTCCAAACCTGCTCACAAAACTCCAAATGTGGTCTGACCAGTGCCTTATAAAGCTTCAGCATTATATTCTTGCTTTTATATTCTAGTCCTCTCTAAATGATTTTTGAATTGTTTACTCCTTTATTCCTTTTATCAAAGTGCATAACCATATACTTCCCCACACTATATTCCATCTGCCTGATCTTTGCCCAGTCTTCTGATCTGCCTCAGGGCTTCTGCGGACTTCTGGCTTCCTCAACACTACCTGACCCTCCACTTACCTTCATATCATTCACAAACTTGGCCACAAAGCCATCAATTCCTTTAGGTAGGGGAAGATGTAGCAGCTGAAGAGGATGCTGCCATTTTATCCATATAACATCAACACGATTTTCCACACTATTTCATAACCATAAAACACCCAACATTGTCCAAATCAAGCTACTGAATAGTCTGGAGTCACACATACAAAATGATGGAAACGCAGCTTCTATGGAATTAAATTGAATTGACTTTATTTCTTACATCCTTCACATACATGAGGAGTAAAAATCTTTACGTTACGTCTCCATCTAAGTGTGCAATCATAGTAATTTATAATGAATAGAACAGTCAATGTAACATAGAAATACACTCAAATCAGTGTGAGTTCATCAGTCTGATGGCCTGGTGGAAGAAGCTGTCCTGGAGCCCGTTGGTCCTGGCTTTTATGCTGTGGTACTGTTTCACGGATGGCAGCAGCTGGAATAGATTGTGGTTGGGGTGACTCAGATCCCGAATGACGCTCTAGGCCCTTTTCTCACACCTGTCTTTGTAAATGGCCTGAATCATGGGAAGTTCACAACTACAGATGTGCTGGGCTGTCCGCACCACTCTCTGCAGAGTCCTGGGATTAAGGGAAGTACAGTTCCCATATCAGGCAGTGATGCAGCCAGTCAGAATGCTCTCAATTGTGCCCCTGTAGAAAGTTCTTAGGGTTTGGAGACCCATACCAAACAGTCTATATTTTGGGCCAAGACCCTTCTTCAGGGCTGAGAAGGAAGGGGGAAGATGCCAGGAAACAAAGGCGGGGGGAGGGGAAGGAGGATAGCTGGAAGGTGATAGGTGAAGCCCAGCAGGTTGGAATGATAAAGGGCTGGAGAAGAAGGAACCTGATAGGAGAGGAGTGTGGACTGTGGGAGAAACAGAAGAAGGAGGGAATTCAGGGGGGAATGACAGGCAGGTGGGAAAAAATAGGATGGCCGGAGTGTGGAATAGAAGAAAATGAGAGAGAGAGGGATTTTTTTTTAACCGGAAGGAGAAATTGATATTCATGCCATCAGGTTGAAGGCTACATGATGGAATATAATACGTTACATCTCCACCCTGAGGGTAGCCTCATCTTGGCACAAGAGGAGGACATGGGCTAACAGGTAGGAACAGGAATGGGAATTAAAATTTCTTCTATTTCCCATTCTGGCCTCTTACCTCATTTCACCTGCCAGCACCTCCCCCTTCCCTTTCTCCTATGGTCCACTTTCCTTTCCAGTCAGATGCCTTCTTCTCCAGCCCTTTATCTTTCCCTCCTGCCTGGCTTCACTTATCATCTTCCAGCTATTCTCCTTCCCCTTCCCCCCACCTTTTTATTCTAGTGTCTTCCCCTGACTTTTTCAGTCCTGAAGAAGGGTCTCAGCCCAAATCGTCGACTGTTTATTCTTTCCATAGATATTGCCTGCCCTGCTGACTTCCTCCAGCATTTTGTGTGTTTTGCTTTGGATTTCCAGCATCTGCAGAACTTCTCTTTTTACTGAGACTCTGAGTTGCAGAATTTCTGTTTGTCTTATATACTGTCCACATCATTCCTTTTACTACAAACTCCTGGTTGTTTAATGTGAGATATTCAGAAAGAAATCCCGGAGGAAGCCTTATGAAAAGAAGTCCCATCAACTTACAAAGTAGATGGCCTCTCCTGAGTTTCAGATCTGTATATTCACAAGATGCTTGATTTTTGATTTATTAAAACACCAGTAAATTTCTCATAGATATTTAGTGCCCTCTAACTCTTCTATCAGCTGACCTGTAAACCTGATTGACTGCTGTATTCAGAATACTTAATGCTTAAATCGACAGTACTGAGGTCTTGGCAGGGTGTTGGGGGAAGGGTGAGGTAAGGGTTGTTGATTGAATAGAGACATTGGTGTGTACACACAGCCAACCAAACAGACATTTTCAAAGTTGCAGTAACTTGAAATGGAAATATTTTTCTTTGTGACAGTCGAGTGGTAAACAAAACAAGTTAAAACTGAGCTCAAATAGGCGTAGAGGGCTTGGAAAAATACAGTTCTCATAGTAGATCAAGTTTAATATCATTTGTAAAGCAGCGAATCAAATTTAGTTTGATATTTTGAGAGATCACTTCACAGCTGAGTCCTCAGGAATGATAAGGTTAAAATTAATTCAAAGCAAACTCTGCTGTGAAATGCATGAAATGGCAAGATAAATATCATGCTTTAAAAAAACGGAATAATTATTGGTTTACTGCTATTTGGTAGCAAACTGAACAGAAATTCAGTTGGTTAATAAACTCTAGCACTTTCCTTTTCCAAAGCTTCACTAAACATATCAGCATCTGATTTTGCACTATTAAAACAAAGTGCATTTTATGCGTGGACCATGACAAATGGAATTGGGAAGCAGAAGGGGTGGAAGTTTGGAATACCCTCCATCAAAAGATTATGGAGACATGATCAAATAAAACTTTCAAAGCTGTAATCAACAGATACGTATCAAGGCATTGGGAGCACAGTGAAAAAGAACAGTGGAAAATGTAGATGGGAGAACATTTGATGAAGAATAAAGAAAGGGCAGAAGAACTGAACAAAAATACTTTCCTTCTTGGAAATCATACACAAAAAAAATCTCCTGGGATTACTGGAGGACTAAGAGACCACATTTGGTAGAGAGAGAAAAAAAAACATTTTTAAAGGATTAAGTTAACATGACTGGCAAAATAACAGTTCAAAATAGATTAGATGGGCCAAAGGGCCTGTTTCTGTGAGACCACGCTTAGAATGTTGTGTATCATTTTGATTTCCTTATATACTTATTATTGGAGTCTGTCATTTTAGGGGAGTTTGAGTTTTCTAGGCCTCTGTGCTCTAGAGTCACAGACCTCAAGAGGCCGAATCCAGGGATAGTACTTCACCATCCTTGTGGATGTGAGTAAGGACATTGACGAAGGTAGAGCAGTAGACGTAATGCATATGGATTTCAGCAAGGCATTTTACAAGGTAATTCAGAGGTTGGTAAGTTGACGGAGAAGATCCTGAGAGGCAGGATTTATGAACATTTGGAGAAGTATAATATGATTAGGAACAGTCAACGTGGCTTTGCCAAGGGCAGGTCGTGCCTTATAAGCCTGATTGAATTGTTTGTGGATGTGACTAAACACATTGATGAAGGAAGACCAGTAGATGTAGTGTATATGGATTTCAGCAAGGCATTTGATAAGGTACCCCATGCCAGGCTTATTGAGAAAGTAAGGAGGCATGGGATCCAAGGGGATATTGCTTTGTGGATCCATAACTGGCTTGCCCACAGAAGGCAGAGTGGTTGTAGACAGGTCATATCCTGCATGGAGGTTGGTGCCCAGTGGTGTGCCTCAGGGATCAGTTCTTGGACCCTTACTCTTTGTGATTTTTATAAATGACCTGGATGAGAAAGTGGAGGGTTGAGTTAATAAGTTTGCTGATGACACAAAGGTTAGAGGCGTTGTGGATAGTATGGAGGGTTGTCAGAGGTTACAGCGGGACATTGATAGGATGCAAAACTGGGCTGAGAAGTGGCAGATGGATTTCAACCCAGATAAGTGTGAAGTGGTTCATTTTGAAAGGTCAAATATGATGGCAGAATATAATATTAATGGTAACAGTCTTGGCAGTGTGGAGGGTCAGAGGGATCTTGGGATCCGAGTCCATAGGATGCTCAAAGCAGCTGCACAGGTTGACTCTGTGGTTAGGAAGGCATACCATGTATTGGCCTTCATCAATCGTGGAATTGAATTTAGGAGCCGAGAGGTAATGTTGCAGCTATATAGAACCCTGGTCAGACCCCACTTGGAGCACTGTGCTCAGTTCTGGTCGCCTCACTACAGGAAGGATGTGGAAACCATGGAAAGGGTACAGAGGAAATTTACAAGGATGTTGCCTGGATTGGGGAGCATGCCTTAAGAAAACAGGTTGAGTGAACGCGGCCTTTTCTCTTTGGAGCGACGGAGGATGAGAGGTGACCAGATGGAGGTATATAAGATGATGAGAGGCATTGATTGTGTGGATAGTCAGAGGCTTTTTCCCAGGGCTGAAATAGTTAGCACAAGAGGGCACAGTTTTAAGGTGTTTGGAAGTAGGTACAGAGGAAATGTCAGGGATAATTTTTTTTAATGCAGAGAATGGTGGGTGCATGGAATGGGCTTCCGACGACAGTGGTGGAGGCGGATATGATAGGGTCTTTTCAGAGACTCCTGGACAGGTACATGGAGCTCGGAAAAATAGAGGGCTATTGATAACCCTAGGTAATTTGTAAGGTAAGGACATGTTAGGCACAGCTTTGTGAGCTGAAGGGCCTGTATTGTGCTGTATGTTTTCTATGTTTCTATTTTTTCTGTTTCTATCCTTGCAGTTGAAGTTGCAGCCGAGGGTACTAGATGTTAACAGTTCAACCTCAGGGAAGTTCTATTCCCAAATCTTGTGCTGTGACTTGTAGAGTCTCAAGGCAGCGGGCACATGGAAGGGACCAGTCATGAGATTCTAATTGCAGGTGTCGGACTACACATCCAGTTCTGCAGCAGTGAACCTGTCTTTTCGGGAGGATAGGATACCGGCATTCTCCAACTTTCCAGGCACGTGGGCATTGTGCCAGCAACGAGAATCATGGTGGATGATTTCAGGCTGCCTCATCTTCATCTTGAAGGCTCACTTCTTCCTATCTTAACTCCTTTCTTGTCCCCAGGCCTGATCTCTTCCTTTCTACTACAACAACGTTTTCGTTAGGGAATATCTTTTACCAGAGGGTGGTGAATCTGTGGAATTCATAGCCACAGATGGCTGTGGAGGCCAAGTCATTGGGTATGTTTAAAGTGGAAGTTGTTAGGTTTGGATTAGTCAGGGTTTCCAAGGTTACGAGGAGAAGGTAGGAGAATGGGGTTGGGGGGGATAACCATGATGGAATGGCGAAGCAGGCTCGATGGACAAATGGCCTAATTCTGCTTTCATATCTTATGGTCTTATTCTCTAACATATCAGATGCCATCCACAGTCTCAGCAGCTTCAGGTTGTCTCACATCATCCAATTCTTCAACACCCCATCTGCAGTCGTGTGCAAGTCCTTTGTTTTTGCCCTGAACAAAAGCCTAAGCTGTACCCTCAACTCCATCCATCTCTGCTTGTCAGACACCTTCACACAGAGCATCTTCTTTTTTAACTCAGCTCAGTTCCCTCAAACAAAAAGCCTGAGAACCTGTGCCTATTGGTTTGTGGGCTTTATGGAGGTCTGTTTTACTTGTCTTGTCTAAGGTCCCTTTCTCATCACTCTGTGTTATATTGATGTCCATGTGTGTGGCCTCTGCACTGTAGACACCAATGAAGCACTGTAGGATCCCTGTTCTGAGCACTGCTCTAATATTCTAATATTTGGACCTCCCTGTTTTTGTCCCTCGACGTTGTTCTGATGAAACTCAATATAAACCTAATTATTTCAGAAGCTCACCACATGCTCAACCTCAATAAAATGATCATAGAAATTGTATTTTAGCACATCGTCATTCATTGGCACAGGCCTTCGTGATTGAATTAAAGTAAAATGTCCTGATCAAGATTTTCAATGGCAAAAAGCAATGATTTTATGTACATCACAATATATTTTGCTCAATTTTTAGTAGCTTACATATGTACTTCCATAAAAAAGTGGTGTAGTTCTCTGTGTGTCTGAAAAACATACATAGCAAAGCCAATAGAGCTACATAGAGATCTTGCTTGGAAAGCAATCTAATCAAACACAGTGTCAGTGTACAATAGGTACTTAATACTACCCGGGTAATGAACACCCAACCTATCGATAAATATATATATATATATATATATATATATATATATATACTTCCATAAACATTATTAAATTCAACCGAGAACCAGACTCAAAAACAGCCCATTTTCATGAACACTTCTCCATTGTGATAAAGCACCATTGTTTCTTTATTCCATATCCACACTTTAATGTCTAATATAGTTTATATAATCCTTTATAATCATTGAATGCCGTTGTTTTTTTATTGCATGTTGTGCCAACACACCACCACAAATTGGTAATACATGTAAATGTGTATGGCAAATAAAGTTGATTCTTGATTCTAAAGAATATAGGCTGCTAGTTTCACCACGGGAGGCCAAGTAAGAGAGTTGCTTTGGACACTGAAATGACATTGCTTCTACTAATAATTGGAATGATATTCTATTAAAGAACGTAGTACTAACCAATACTTCAGGGCCATCAAAACCATTCCTTGAGCAAGGGACATCTTGAATCTAGAGTATGGATATCATATCAAGTGATTTAGTAAAATGGGCAAAATTGACTTATGGGTGTCTGGGAAAACGCAGCTCAGTCGCAATCCAAGAATGGTCTGTAACTCTTGTATGATTGATGAGCGGTACATACATTAACCAGAAACCTGGATCACAACTGAAGGTTTAAGATCTGCTCTGAAATCTTAGAGATTTGTGACACCCTGCCCAACCTTCTATGCTGACTAAAAACAGACAGGGTCAGCTAATTTTCTATCTCATAGTCATTAGTTTGGTCTCACTAGTTAGTTTTATCCCAAGGGCTCATCCCCCTAGTTTTTTATGTGATGTGGGTTACTATCTCCACTACCCTTTTTGAGACTGAATTTCAGACTCCCATCACTCACTGAGCAAACTAACCTTAACACAACTATCCTCTAATGCTTCTACTACTTAACCTAAACCCATGCCCCATAGTGGGAAAAGGTCCAACTATCTATCTAATCCTATCGTTTGGGATTAGGTACAACACTGTTTGATCACCCCTCAGCCCGTTATGCTCCATGGAATCTAACCCCACCCGGCAGTCTTTCAGCAGATCTATCGAGCTTCAGGACTGGCAACACTCTTGTAAATCATTGCACCTTCTCTAATGCTGCCACATCCTTTCTGTGGTGCTGTGACCAGAACTGTGCACAGTACTTTGGCTCCTTCCTAGCCAATGGTTTATTCAGGTCTACACTGTCTTCCCTCCTCATATATTCTATGCCTCGTCAAGTAGAGGCAAGGAGCACCTGAGCCATCGTAACCATTTTATGCACGTGTCTTGTTACTTTCAGGGATTAATGGTCGTTCATTCTAAATTATGGCATTGTATAGTCCCTTAATTTGCTTTGGTAAATTGTTTTTTTATTGTTACATGCACTAAGGAATCATGAAAAAACTCATCTCACCCATATCATAGTAAATAAAGGCAACAGGATTTGCTGTGTTGTCTAAAAGATGTTTCACCACTCATTCAAGAGGCTTCTTCAGTTCTGAAATATGGTGGGTAGTTTTCCAGTTCAAAACTCTGTGAGTTGTTTAAAGGTATAGCAATCATATGAGGGTCATTAGAGGTTGTAGAGGTAAGGAGAGGGGGTGGGTATGACACCATCTATCAGCTGCTTACAGTGCAGTCCTAACATCTCTACTCTGGTGTTTCCACAACAGTTCACACCTCCATTCGTGCAAAGGTAAAACTAATCACCCTCTCATTACTTCTACAACTCCTAATGACTCTCATGTGATTGCTATACCTTTAAACAAATTACAGAGTTTATAAACTGGAAAGCTGCCCATCATGGATCAGAACTGTAGGAGCCTCTCGGATGAGTTGTGAAATGTCTTCTAGACAACACAACAAGTCCAGTTGCCTTGATTTACTACTGTTTGATAGACAATGACCTGGATGACTGACAGCCTTCATAGACTTATCTCATGGACTGTACACTTTTGTCCTGCTGAAGGGTCTTGGCCTGAAATGTAAACTGTTTACTCTTTTGCATAGATGCTGCCTGGCCTGCTGAGTTCCTCCAGCATTTTGTATACAGTGCTTGGATTTCCAGCATCTGCAGATTTTCTTTTGTTTGCTTACTGTTCATGACAACTGGATGTTGAGGTAGTACAAGGTTAAACAATCTCTAAAGTAGAGAATAGAGTGTTAAAGAGAAAGTATTGTATAATTAGACAATAAGGTGCAAGGCCATAATGAGGTAGTTTGCAAGGTTAAAAGCCCTTCTTATCTTACTGGGGAACTGAAGCTGTCCTTGAGCCTAATTGAGGTTTTTTCTATTTTCTGTCTGATGGGAAGGGGGAAAAGAGAGAATGTACTGGGTGGGAGGTATCTTTTGTTACACTGGTTTCATTACTGAGGCAGTAAGAGTACTCAGAGTCCAAGGAGGGGAAGCTGGTTTCTGTGATGTGCTGACCTATATCTGCAGCTTCTTGTGGTCTCAGGCAAAGCTGTTGCCTTACCAATCTACTGATGCATCCAGCTAGAATGATTTCTATTGTGCACCATTTAAAAATTGGTGAAGGTCAAAGGGGACAAGCCAGATTTGCCTGGCTTCCTGAGGAAAGTGAGGTGCTGGTAAGCTTTCTTGGCTGTGGCATCTATGCAGTTGAATGAGGACGGGCTTTGGTACTGTTCAGTCCTGGGAGCTTGAAGCTCAGCACTATTAATATAAATAGAAGCATGCGCACTACACCCTCTTCCTGAAGGCAATGACCAGCTCTTTTGTTTTGCTAATGTTGTGGGAGGGGTTGTTGACATGATACAATATCACTAGACCCTCTATCTTCTTCCTGTACTTTGATTCAATATTATTTGAGATGCAGGCCACTACAGTGGTATCATCTACAACTTCTACATAGAGTTGGAGCAGAATCTGGCCACAAGGCATGTGTGTATGGAGTGTGGAGTAGGGGGTGAGGACCAGGCCTTGTGAGACACTGGCATTTAGAATAATCAGGGTGGATGTGTTGCCAATCCTTACTGACTGTGTCTGTTGGTCAGGAAGTCAAGGGTTGAGTCCCAGCTTGAGGAGCTTGGGGATGTTTCCTTGTAATTTTAGTTCTGAAGGTAGAGTTGTAATCAATACATGATATTTTTACTCTGGTATCTTTCCCCTTCCACTTCAGTCCTGAAGAAGAGCCTCTGCCTGATAACGTTGACTGTTTATTCATCTGTTCCATAGATGCTGCCTGATCTGCTGAGTTCCCCCAGCATTTTGTGTGTGTTGCTTTGGATTTCCGGCATCTGCAGACTTTCTCATGTTTTCAATACTTTATAGTCTAAAGTAGGTGTCTTTACTTTGCCCTTCATAGATGCATTAATTCACACCTCTCGAGATGGAATTACTTTTGGTAAGATGGGCTTTTTTTACTTTTGACAGGTCCTGAGCCTGAGCCTGATCAGATTTATAGCAATTTCCTTTTACCAAACACTGCCATTTGGATTACCCATTCAAGGGAGCCAGTAGGGTTGGTAGGGTTAATCAGTTGAGGGCAAGCAATGTTGGTCCAGAAGCATGGTGATACCTGCAGACTGTCCAGCACAACCCTTGCTGTTTCCGGTTGGCACAAATGACTCATTTCACTGTATGTTTCAATGTTCATGCGACAAATAAAGCTATTCTTTGTTTTCTCTCTTTCATTCCCATGTTACCAGCCCCCAATCTACTGCCCATAACCTACTTTAGAACATCATCTCCTCCCATTCTTCTCTCTGAGCTCCTCCTCAGTGACTCTTCAATCACCTCACAGCTCTCTGATATATCTCAATCCATTCTTTCCCACATACACTCTTCTCCCCAGATAGTTTGAGTTTTCTCCACCCTGATGTAATTTACTTTCATCCTTGCCTGCAATTCTTCCCCCAATTGTCACCCCAAACTTTGATACCCTATAAATATCCCCCAGGCTTCTCTCTTGACACAATCATCTCCCAACCACTCTCCCACTCCACCACCACCATGGTGAAAGCTATAGAAGAAAGACACATCCTGTGATTCACATATGAAGGTCTATGTTTGATTAACAAATGTCAGCACTTTGTGACCTGGCTCCAAACCTACATGGTTCCAGCACACAACAGCTTTTCAATGTGTGAAAGCACAACTGAAGAATTTCTAGGCCTATCTTGGATCCCTTTCTAAACAAGTTTCTGCCAAAATATTCCTTCATCACTACAAAATTTCATGTACAACCTCATTCACCGTTGTTTCTTACAGCAGCACCATTTTCACAAATAAATACTAACCTCGCTTGTAAACACAGTAACAAAGCAAAGTACTTTAGTTGATTCTAATACTGTTTAATGGCTAGAATTTCAATGCCCATTTACTTTCATTTTTTTGAAGATGGGCTTTATTTGTCACATGTCCACTCAGTGGCCACTTTATCTGGTACGTCCTGTACCAATGGGTGCATGTCCACTGTAGCCGTCCACTTCAAGCTTCAATGTGTTTTGTGTTCAGGGATGCTCTTCTACACACCATTGTTGGATTGTGTGGTTATTCGAGTTATTGTTGCCTGTTGGCTTGAACCAGTCTGGCCATTCTACTCTGACCTCTCTCCTTAACAAGGCGTTTTCATCCACAGAACTACCTCTCACAGGATTTCTTTTTCTTTCTCGCAGCATTCTCTGCAAACACTACAGATTGTTGTGCATGAAAGTCCCAGGAGATCAGCAGTTTCTGAGAAACAAACCACCCCATCTGGCACCAATAATCATTTCATGGTCAATGTCACTTAGATCACACTTCTTCTCTATACTGATGTTTGGTCTGGACATCAACTGGACCTCTTGACCATGTCTGCATGCTTTTATGCACAGAGCTGCTGCCACATGATTGGATGATCTGATATTTGCATTAATGAGCAGGTGTGCCTAATAGACAATAGACAATAGGTGCAGGACTAGGCCATTCAGCCCTTCGAGCCAGAACCACCATTCACTGTGATCATGGCTGATCATCCACAATCAGTACCCTTTTCCTGATTCTCCCTATATCCCTTCACTCTGCTATCTTTAAGAGCTCTATCTAACTCTTTCTTGAAAGCATCCAGAGAATTGGCCTCCACTGCCCTCTGAGGCAGAACATTCCACAGAACCACAACCCTCTGTGTGAAAAAGTTTTTCCTCAACTCCATTCTAAATTGTCTACCCCTTATTCGTAAACTGTGGCCTCTGGTTCTGGACTCCCCCAACATCGGGAATATGTTTCCTGCTTCTAGCGTGTCCAATCCCTTAATAATCTTATATGTTTTAAGCAGATCCCCTCTCATCCTTCTAAATTCCAGTGTATACAACCCCAGTCACTCCAATAAAATGGCTACTGAGCGTACGTCGAATCAAACAGTGAAATGTGTCATTTCCATCAAATCAAATTAAGCGAAGATTGTGCTGGGCAATCTCCAAGTGTTCATTTTTTTTTTCAGAGGGCAACAATAGTGCAGGGCCAATAAAAAGAAAGAAGGTGTAAGCAGAGTGGCTGTTGTGGGAGTGGGGCTTTGTTAGAGTGGTTCAGCTTTGGATCAACAGGCTTGGGCAAGCACAGGAAGAGCTTCCTAGTAAGCTTTTTTTCTGTGAGTACATAGCTAGTGCGCTGACAGTGGGTCAGGATGTAGTGGTATGTTCTTTTTGTGAGACATGGGAACTCTGGGAGTCCTCCAGTCTCCCTGATCTCTATATCTGAATGAAGTGCATACAACTGCAGCTCATTAGAGATGGTGTTAAGAAACTGGGGATGCGTATCGGTACATATGCGTGGTACATATTGGTACCGATTATATAGTAGGAAAGGGAAGGAGGACCTGAAGAGAGGATGTAGGGAATTAGGCAGAAAGCTGAAAAGCAGGACCTTCTGGGTAGTAATCTCTGGATTTCTGCCTATGCCACGTGCCAGTGAGGGTAAGAATAGGATGATTTGGTAGATGAATGTATGGCTGAAGAACTGGTGCACAAGGCAGGGTTTTAGATTTCTGGATCTTTGGGATCTCTTCTGGGGAAGGTATGGTCTGTACAAAAAAGGACAGATTACACCTGGACCCAAGGGGGACCAATATCCTTGCACAGTAAAACAAAGATGAGTACATATCAGACCACTGGAAAATGGCGCTGGAGAGGTAGCAATGGGAGCAAAAATATGGTGGAGGAACTGAAGTATTCTGCGTCAGTCTTTGCTGCATGAGACACAGCAAGAAATGTGAGTGTGTCAGGGGCAGAAGCGAGCATCTTTGCTATTCCTGAGCAGAAGGTGCTGAGGAAGCTGAAAAGCCTGATGGTGGTTAAGTCACCTGGACCAGATGGACTGCACCCCAGAGTTCTGAAAGAGGTAGCTGAATAGATTGTGGAGACATCAGCAATGATCTTTCAAAACTCACTAGAACGTGGAATGGTTCCTGAGGACTGGAAAATTGCAGATGTTATCCCACTCTTTACAAAGAAAGGAGACAGACTATAGGCTAGTTAGCCGGACTTCAGTGGTTGGAAGGACATTGGAGTCTATTATTAAGGATGAGACTTCGGGGTACATGGAGCCATATGATAAAATAGGCCAAAGTCAGTATGGTTTTCTAAAGGGGAAATCTTGCCCGACAAATCTGTTGGAACTCTTTGAGGAAATAACAGGTAGGATAGACAAAGGACAGTTGGTGGATGTTGTTTATTTGGATTTTCAGAAAGCCTTTGACAAGGTGCGGCACATGAGGTGGCTTAACAAGATAAGAACCCATGGTATAAAGGGGGTCTTTTCTGGTTGCCCTGCCGGTGACTAGTGATGTGCTACAAGGGTTAAGGCCTTTCTTCATGCTGTACGTCAGTGATTTGGATGAAGGAATTGATGGCTTTGTGGCCAAGTTTGCAGTTGATATGAAAGTAGGTGGAAGGGCAGTCAGTTTTGAGGAAGCAGGGAGTTTGCAGAAGGACTGTGACTGATTGGAAGAATGGGCAAAGAAGTGGCAGGTGGAATATAGTGTAGGGAAGAGCATGGTTATGCAATTTGGTAGAAGGAATAAAGGCAAATACTAAAATTAGAGGTGCAAAGTGACTTGGGAGTCCTCGCGCAGGATTCCCTAAAGGCACTTGTGGGTTGATTCATTGGTAAGGAAGGCAAATGCAGTGTTAGCATTCATTTTCAGAGGACTAGAAAGAATACAAAAGCAGGGATATAATGCGGAGGCTTTACAAGGGACTGGTCAGAGAGCACTTGAAGTATTGTGAGGAATTCTGGGCCTCTTATGTAAGGAAGGATGTCCTGGCATTGGAAAGTGTCCAGAGGAGGTTCACGAGAATGATCCCAGGAGTGAAAGGGTTAACATACGAGGAGTATTTGAATGCTCTGGTCCTGTACTCGCTGGAGTTTAGGCTTCAATGAGATCGCTCCTCATTCGTCTATCAAATATTGAAAGGTCTGGATAGAGTGGATGTGGAGAGGGTGTTTGATATAGTTGAGGAGTCCAGGTCTAGAAGGCACAGTTTCAGAATTGAGGTACATCCATTTAGAACAGAGATGAAGAATAATGTCTTCAGCCAGAGGGTGATGAATCTGTGTAATTCTTTACCACAGATGGTTGTGCAGGCCAAGTCATTGGTAGAGGTTGATAGGCTGTTGATTAATCAGGCTGTCAAAGGTTATGGGGAGAAGGCAGGAGAATGAGCTTGAGAGGGATAATAAAACAGTCATGGAATGGTGGAGCAGATTCAATGGGCCGAATGGTCTAATTCTGCTCCTATGTCTTATGGTGTTACGGTTGTAATGCCTCCGCACCAAAATAGCATGTCCCCAACTCACTAGCCTTAGCTGCTCGTCTTTGGAATGTGGAGGAAACCGGTGCACACAGTGGAGACTCACATGGCCACAAGGAGAATGTACAAACTCCTTACAGGCAGCAGTAGCAATTGAACCCCAATCATTGCTGGCACCATAATAGTGTTATGTAGTGCTCTCAGCATTATATATCAATACTGCTGCTGTTCTCCTGGAGTAGAATTGGGCTATTTGGCCCATCGAGTCTGTTCCGTTATTCAACCCCCTCCTCAGCCCCACTTCTTCCCGTAACCTTTGTTGCCATGTCCAGTCAAGAACCTATCGAGCTCTGCCTTACACCCAACGACCTAGTTTGGGGGATCGAAAGGGTTCTCACTTACTTCCATCTTTCCACTTAGGATTCTCGTTCCATGTTAAAGCTGACTGCAAAGAGCAACTTTTACTGTCAGTTTGTGTGCGCAGTTAATCTTCTAACTTCAGTGACTCCCTGTTGAGCTCCACTCTGTTTCATGATCGAAAAAAAATTAGAAAATTAGTGAATCGAACCATTATTTTCTGACATTTATCAAATGAGTCATTGACAATGAAAGCAATAAATCTTTCCAAAAAAATATATATCTTTTTACAAATTCTGCAGACCTTGTGAAATGTAATCACATTCTTTTTTTGGATGTGTTTAACCACAGCAAATGGCTTACTTTTCATCACTGACACTGCACTTCTTGTGTGGGTGTTGTAAAGCGGATGTACCATCTAATGCAGAATTCACTGCTTTTATTTAAGTGAGAAATCATACAGTTTTAACCTTTTGATATTTAAATATAATTCTTCTGTCAAATTCCCCATTATCAATATTCTGAGTCACCTATTGACCAGGACAGGTGTATTGTGCTTTAAAAGTATTCATTGTGGCCGACTCTCAGTGACCATAAGATGATACACAGCAAATGGGTTTTTCGTGTGTTTTCTTTATATTTATTTGTAGGGCATAAGCATTGTTGGATTGTCAGTATTACTAAGTGTTTCCAACTGGCCGCAGCAAGGAGAGCTGGGCTACCTTCTTGAAACATCCCTGTCAATAAGGTGTAAATAGTTCCATAATATTAATGTGGACTGAGTGACAGCATTTTGGCTCATTGACAATGAAGGAACAGTGACATACACTCAGTGGCCACTTTATTAGGTACACCTGTATACATGCTTGTTAATGCAAATATCTAATCAGCCAATCGTGTGGCAGCAACTCAATGCATAAAGGCATGCAGACATGGTCAAGAGGTTCACTCGTTGTTCAGACCAAATTTCAGAAAAGGGAACGAAATGAGATCTAAGTGACTTTGACCGTGGAATAATTCTTTGTGCCAGACAGGGTGATTTGAGTATCTCAAAAACTGCTGATTTTCACTTACAGCAGTGTCTAGTGTTTACAGAGAATGGTGTGAATTTTTTTTAAAAAAAGCATCCAGTGAGCGGCAGCCCTGTGGGCAAAAATGGCTTGTTAATGAGAAAGGTCAGAGTGGATATGGCTCAGTCCATTACTGATAAAACACTCCCCACCATTGAGCATATCTACATGGAGCACTGTCATAGGAAAGCAACATCCATCAAGGACCTGCAGCACCCAGGCCACGCTCTCTTCTCACTACTGCCGTCAGGAAGAAGGCACAGGAGCCTCAGCACTCACACCACCAGGTTCAGGAATAGTTATTACCCCTCAACCACCAGGATCTTGAACCAGAGGTGATAACTTCACTTGGCCCATCACTAAACTAAAATGGATTTATTCAGTATGCCCACAAGGAAACAAATCTCAGGGTTTTATATGGTGATATATATAATTTTTTGATAATAAATTTACTTTGAACTTTGCCGTGCTAATCAGGTGCAAGTTAGATTCTTTGAGAAAATATTCACAGTGGATCCATTGAAAATAAAAGGCTGCCTGTAAGGAGCTTATACATTCTTCCCGTCACTGCATGGGTTTCTTCTGGGTGCTCCAGCTTCCTCCCAAAGTCCAAAGATGTACTGGATTGAGCATTATAAACTGTACTGTGATTAGGCTAGGATAAAACCGCAGGATTGCTGGGTGACACAGCTCAAAGGTCCAGCAGGGCCTATTCTGTGCTGCAACTCAATAAAATTTAAAAAAAATAAAAGGAAATTCTGAGCCAAAACCTTTATCATGTCCTAGACTCTATCAGCTGCAAATTCCCTAGTAAATCCAACAGAAATGCACTCAGAGGCCACTTTATTAGGTACCTGCTTTACCGGATAAAGTGGCCACTGAGTGTATGTTTGTGGTCTTTGGCTGCTGAAGCTCACCCACTTCAACTCGGGCCATTCTCCTCTGACCTCTCTCATCAACAATGCATTTTCACCAGCAGAACCGCTGCTCACTGGATGATTTTTTATTTTTCACACCACCCTCTGTAAACTCTAGAAAATGTGTGTGAAAGTCCCAGGAAATCAGCAGTTTCTGAGATACTCAAATCCCCCTGTCTGGCACCAACTGTCATTCCATGGTCAAAGTCACATAGGTCACATTTCTTCCCCATTGTGATGTTTGTCTGAGCAACAAGTGAACCTCTTGACTGTGTCTGCATGCTTTTGTGCATTAAGTTGCCATATGATTGGCTGATTACGTTTTACATAAAGAAGCAGGTGTACAGGTGTACATAATGAATTAGCCACTGAGTCTAGGTGAAGGGGCAGGTAGTGTTGACAAAGCAGAGAGTCTGCAGAAAGTCTTAGCCTGTTTAGGAGAATGGACAATCACACCACAATCTACCAGATACTGTACTGCAATTATGTGAAAGGCAGTCACTCTCAGCTCTGTAATTCAACATAATTGTCTATGTTTGGACCAAGGATGTGTGAAGTGTGGAGTTGGGTGATTCTGGGAAAAGACACACTGAGCATCAGTGAGGAGATCAATGGCGAGTAAATCCTATGTAACAGCACTGTTTTTGACAATTTCATCACTCTTGCTGACAATTGAGAACAGGCTGATGGGGATGAGCTGCGTGCTTGTCCTTTCTTATACGCAATTTGCTGTTTTGTCACATAGCTGCTGGTTTGTTTTGGAACAGCCTGGATGAAGACTTAACTGGCTCTGGGGCATGAGCCCTCAGCACTGTAACTCAGTTGATGTCAGGACATTGCTCAGCTTTTTCCCAATGTTCGTCGAGTAAAGCAATTGGCTTATGACAAGTTTTTGTGAGGGTTAGAAAGAGGCTGAGGTTGATCAGCTGC
Organism: Mobula hypostoma; assembly: GCF_963921235.1. Lineage (NCBI taxonomy): Eukaryota > Metazoa > Chordata > Chondrichthyes > Myliobatiformes > Myliobatidae > Mobula > Mobula hypostoma. Next base: position 138,014,310 of record NC_086100.1, on the reverse strand, counting down.
TTATCACAAGTTTTCAGCTTTGGTTTTCACACTCCTGTTCCAGCACAATCGATGGAAAGTTCATAGAGACTCTTCTTCCCATTAGTTTCTTAATTGCCTTTGATCAGTCATGACAGAATGTGGCAGAGCTGCAGAGCCATGTGGAATCCATTGGTTGTGGGATTGTGTAGCTCTGTCTATAATACGTAACATTAGCTGTTCAGTAAACAAGCAGTCTTACATACTGTATGTAATTTGATATTTAGCTGCACAGTTAACCCTTCTGATCAATTTGACATTTCATATTGTCAGAACTGGGGAAAAAAGCAAAACTCACAGCAGGAAACGGCCAGATTTCTGCTGCTTGCAACAGGAATTCTCCCACAAAACATAGCCAAGCAATGAAACCTGACCCTGTGGGGGAGTATCTATGTCCTTGCTCCTGAGAACAACAACTCTTTCTTGGTGGTCTCCAAATCTGTGCAGTCTAGAAAAACTGCAGAAATTTGGCAGATGGGGATGAGATTTACTGTAAATTATGACAATCTAGAAAAGAAAATTATTTGAGGTAACCATAAAAATTTGAATTGTTATTAACTCTGTGAAGGGCAGGCAAAAACATATCAACACTTTTATTGCTACCCAGCCAATCTTCTATTTCTATTACTCATTGCTATATATCATGGGAATAAATTGAAACATTGTTAGGTATATTATTATGTCTTATCTTCTTCTAGGGTTTTCCCTTTGGGAGTGAGGATGATTTGGTTCCTCTGGTTCTGTAGATTTTGAGATGGCTTGACATCCTTGGGAGTGATTGCCCCTTTCATTTTTTACACTGAGCTTCTATATGCTCCTAACAAATAGACTCAACATTCTCAATGAGCTTCCAAGAAAGATGGCAACGTGCTCAGATGCAGCGGCTTCTACGGTGCCAACCAAAGGTGATGATATTGTCTTTTTTAAATGTAATTTTTTACGATTGCAAGATCGTGCTAGAACTGAAGAAACTGAAGGAGCTGGACTTGGTGTGGACCGTGTTTATGCCTGCTTCCGAGAGGCGTTGGTGTTGGTGCACAAAGGCGGTGTGCAGTCTAACAGCAAGTGATTGTTTTAGTCGTCTGTCTTGTGCTCACAAGACCCTGTTGGACATTATTAATGTGGAATGCTGCAAGTCTGGTTCGCCGGTTATTGACAGGACTGGTGGCAGGGGAGCTGCATGGTTTCAGTTATAGTGAGGACTAGGCCTCGAGCTGCAGTGTCGCAGGAGAGAGTGCTGGAGCTGATGCTGGAGGTGGTGTGGCGTGGAATCCTTGCTGGCATCATCACAGGTGTGGCCCTCCAGTGTTTACTCAGCAGAAGACAAAAACAAGTTGCTGAGACACCTATCTTAGTTTGGAAGCCTAATTAACAAATAGTGCTCTGGAAAATAAAACATAACATTTGTACACCTGTTAAGTTTCACTGGTAAACAAACTCAGCATTTTGAATTTGCTACTTTGGATTTCCAGCATGTGTAGAATCTCTTGTGTTTAAGTTTCACTGGTTTGCTGCTTTCCAGGAATCATCTACAATTCCATCACAAATGTTTCTTGCTTAACTGAGATATTTCAAGCCCACTTTTTGACTCTATTTCTTAATCAGTATTCTTGCCCCAAATATGTTTCAAGTACCATACTTAGTTAGCATGTTCCTTCTTGACTTAACGTACCTGTTCTGGCTTCCAGCAAAAGTCAGTGCCCTGGATTTCACAACCTGAATGTTCCTGCTTCACCAATTCTTTGCAGTTGTCATCATGCTTTGTATCTGGAGATTTCACCATATGGAAACAGTTAATATCTGTGTTTGTTCTGTCCTTGCAACACTGTTCCATTCTAGCAAAACTTGAAATACTAAGCCATACCAGGAGCATCTTGAAGTGGGCCCTTTTACACTGAAACTATTTTCTTCTCAGACTTCTAAGTTATTCTCTTAACTTCTCCATTTCTTTCTTGTGTCTCACCTTCAAACAGTGCCATAGTTTTCCTTACAGAGTGTCACCTCATGCCTGGGGCGTTTCACACAAAGCTAAATTGTTGTATCCTGAAGCAGGAGATATGACAATGCAGAAGTGTATATGAAGAAATTTAGAAAGACCAATCAAGATCAAACAATGCATCTCTTATGAGGATTGGCTGAGCAACCTGGAGCTTTTCTCTTTGGAGTGAAGGAGGATAAGAGGTGACTTGATATAGGTGGTTTTATTGAAATGCAGCATGGACAATACTCTTCTGGCCCTTCAAACTTTGCCGCCCAGCAATCCCCCAATTTAATCCTAGCATAATCACTGGACAATTTACAATGGCCAATTAACCTACCAACCGGTATGTCTTTGGGCTGTGGGAGGAAACCGGAGCACCTGGAGGAAACCAACACGATCACAGGGAGAACCTACAAACTCCTTACAGGCAGCAGCGGGAATTGATCCTGGGTCACCTGCACTGTAAAGCCTTGTGCTAACCACTACGCTACCGTGGCACCTCACGGTAAGAGCCATAGATCGAGTGGATAGCCTGCGATCTTTTTTTCCCCAATGGCTACTACAAGGGGGGCATAATTTTAAGGTGATTGGAGGAAAGTATAGGAGAGGATGTCAGAGGTAAGTTTTTACAGAAAGTGGCGGGTGCATAGAAATCCCTGCCAGGGGTGGTGATAGAGGAAGATACGTTAGAGATATTTAGAAACTCTTGGATAGGCACATGAATGATAAAAGCTGGATGGCCATGTAGGAGGGAAAGGTTAGATTGATTTTAGAGGAGGTAATAAGGTCAGCACAACATTGTGGGTCAAAGGACCTGTATTGTGCTGTAGTGTTCCATGTTCTACAATGATTTGGAACATACCCTTTACCCACTTAGTATTTGTTGTATTCCCATCTTGATAAATTTTAAAGGACACGAGTTTATTGCATTTCATTCTAATTATAGGAACATTAAGAAATCTCTAAATACAGAAAATTCCTGAGTACTGTGTATCTGCTGGTTTATTAAACAGTAGCTCAAATCGCCAAAACAGTTTCAAAAACCTGATGCCTATTATATGTCAGATGATGGAAGTGATGGGTTTTTGTCCAAGTTTTTGGATGATATGAAGATAGGTGGAGGGGAAGATAGTGTTGAGGAAGCAGGGAATCTGGAGAAGGACTTGGATCAGAATCAGAATCAGGTTTAATATCATCAGCTTGCGTTGTGAAATGTGTTCTTCTGCGGTAGCAGTACAGTGCACTACATAGTAATAAAAACTATAAATTACAATGAGATATAAATAATATTATATATAATAATCCAATAAATTAAATAAGTAGTGCAAAAAGAGAGGGGGGAAAGGAAAAAAATACTGAGGAAGTGCTCACAGGCTCATTGTTCATTCAAAAATCAGATGGCGGAGGGAAGGGAGCTGTTCCTGTTGAGTGTGTGTCTTTAGGCTCTTGTATAGGGCACGTCCTGGATGATGGGGGTCCTTAATGATGGACGCTACCTTGTTGAGGCATTGCCTTTTGAAGGTGTCCTGGATGCTGGGGAGGCTGGTGCCCATGATGGAGCTGACTGAGTTTACAACTTTCTGTAGCATTTTCCAATCCTGTGCCATGGCCCCTCCATACCAGACGATGATACAACCAGTTAGATTGCTGCCCAAGGTACGTCTGTCGAAATTTGTGGATGTCTTCAGTGACATATGAATTCACCTCAAACTCCTAATGAAATATAGCCACTGTCATGCCTTCTTTGCAACTGTGTCAATATATTCAACCCAGGAGGTGTTAACACTGAGGAATTTTCCACTTCTGATCCCTCAATGAGGGCTGATATGTGTTCCTTCAAATTCGCCTTCCTGAACTTCACAATCAATTCCTTGGTCTTACTGAGTGCAAGGCTGTTGCTGTGACACCACCCAACCATCTAACCATCTCTCTTCTGTACGCCTCCTCGACACCATCTGAAACTCTGCCAAAACTAGATGTGTCATTGGCGAATTTATAGATGGCATTTGAGCTGTGCCAAGCCACAGAGTCGTGGGTGCAGGGAGAGCAGAGCAGTGGGCTAAGCACACATCTTTAAGGTGTGCCAGTGTTGGATTGTCAGTGAGGAAGCCATGTTATTTCCAATCCACACAGACTGTGGTCTCATGGCGAGGAAATCAAAGATCCAGGTGCTGAGAGAGATACAGAAGCCCAGATTTTGGAGCTTTTTGATTAGAACTAAGGGTTTGATTATATTGAACGTTGAGCTGTATTCAATAAACAGCAGACTGATGTAAGTACCGTATAACTATTGTCCAGGTGATCCCGGGTTGAGTGGCAGGCCAGTACGATTGCATCCACTGTAGAACTATTGTAGCGGGTTGATTCTATGGGGGTGTGGGTCCAGGTTTGTGGGGATGTGAAGGTTAGGATTAGAGATAGCGGTCAGGTTGGGGGATGGAGGAGAGAGGCTGGAAGGAAGAGGGGTCTGGAATTAGGGGCAGTTGGGGGGCTGGAGGAGAGAGGGGAGCTTGGCAGGGGGAGAGAGCAGGGAATGGAGCAAGGGTTTGTGGGGATATGAAGGTAATGGTAGGGTTGAAGACAGAAGTGAGAGGGAAGGGTGAGGAGGTTGGGGTTAGGGATTAGATTAGATTAGATTATGAGGACACTCAGTCCTTGTTTATTGTCATTTAGAAATGCATGCATTAAAAAATGATACAACGTTCCTCCAGAATGATATCACAAGAAAACACAGGACAAACCAAAAATAAAACTGACAAAACCACATAATTATAACATATAGTTACAACAGTGCAAAGCAATACCATCATTTGATAAACAGCAGACCATGGGCACAGTAAAAAAAAAAGTCTCAAAGTCCTGATAGCCTCATCATCTCACGCAGACGGCAGAAGGGAGAAACTCTCCCTGCCATGAACCTCCAAGCGCCGCCAACTTGCCGTTGCAGCACCATTGGAAGCACCCGACTGCAGCGGACTCTGAGTCCGTCCGAAAACTTCGAGCATCCAACCAGCCCCTCTGACACAGCCTCTCTGAGCACCATCCTCTGCCGAGCGCTTCGACCCCGCCCCGGCTGCCGAGCAACAAGCAAAGCTGAGGACTCGGGGCCTTCTCCTCCGGAGATTCTGAATCACACAGTAGCAGCAGCAGTGAAGCAGGCATTTCAGAAGTTTCACCAGATGTTCCTCCGTGCTCTCACGTCCGTCTCCATCAAATCAGGATTGTGCACAGCACCCTACTTGACAAATAACAGATATCACCACCGGACTGGCCGCTGCAAGCTGCGTCGTGCTGCCATCTTCTCCTCCCTCCAAGTGTTGAGGGATGGAGGTGACTAAGATTTGTGGAGGTTAGGGTTAGTGGTAGGGTTCTGGGATGGAGGCAAGGCCTTGCAGAGGAATGGGGGGGGACTTGACAGTGAGAGGGAGGCAGCCCTGGTGGGGATAGGGCTTGTGGGGTTAGGGTTAGTGGTGGGGTTGAGGAATGGAGCTGAGGGGCTGGAGGATTGAGAGGAGACTGGCAGGTTAAAGTGGTGCTGGTGAAGCAGAGCAAGGACTTGCTGGTAGCAAACAAAACAATTTACTGTTTCGATCTCACTTTTTCTCGGATTTGCTCACTGCATTCAATAACCTGTAACTTCCCTTTCAGAGTTGAGCTTTTGAACCATCTGTGCGACCTAGCATTTTTGCAGTGGGAACAAAAGTCTCAAAGGTGCAGGACAGCTGGAGCGTGGCGAGTCTGGGTTGAATAAAGGCGGCAGGTCCTGGGCCCGAGAGTGCAGAATGACCCGAAGTTTGGCCATTGATGGGGTGGACTTGGAGGCAATTCAATGTGACAGAACTGAGGTGAGGTAGAGCTGACATGGTTGGGCCCAGGCCCGAGAGTAAGGTTGGGTCTGAGGTTTGACCGAATTAAGCACTGGGCCAAACTGGAACGATTGGGTGTAGGCAGAATAGAAGCGGCAGGGCCCAGGCTCGAGAGCATATCGAAGCGGGAGGGCCCTGGGCTGAAAGCAAGTGACAACCCAAGGTTTGGCCGGATGGAAAAGGTCAGGGTTTTGTGGTGAGAGGCACGGGGCGGGCCAGTGTGCAGGTCACTGCTCCATGAGGTTTACTCGACTCTGCGCTGAACTGAGGCTGGGCCTGCAACTAATGGGCTCCCGAATCAGCTGTAGTGATTACTGCCTTCCTGGCTGCGGACTCATTTTCATGAAATTCAGTTCTGAATGTTATTTGCTCACTGTTCTTATTTGCATCATTTGTTTTTTTCTGCAATTTGGTGTTTTTTTAATGGGTTCTATTGGGTTTCATTATTTTGTCTGTCTATATGGAGACTAATCTCAGGTTCTATATAGTATATATATATACCTTATACTTTGAACTTTGCTCCTCTTGAGCACTACTAAGATTGTCACCCTTTTGAAGCAGGTGGGAAACTTTGACTGCAGCAGAGAGAGATTGAGGATGTCCTAGAAGGTTCCTCCCAGTTGGTTGCACAGATTTCCAGATCCTTACCTGTTCTTGATGCCTAGCAAGGGTTCACATTCTTGAAAGATGTTTCGATGTTAGCCTCTGAGACAGAGATCACAGGATTTGCATAGATGTAGTTTTATTCTCCCTTTCAAAGCGTGCATGTAAGGCATTGAGTTCATCTGGGAGTGAAGCATCACAGCTATTCATGATGTTGGGTTTCACTTTGGAGGAAGTAATGGCCTGCAAACGCTGACAGAGTTGATGTGCATCCAATTCCTTCTATAGCCTTGATTTGAATTCTTTGCTCTTAAGACAACTTTCTGAAGGTTGTACCTGGAAATCTTGTATAATTCTAGATCACCAGTTTTGAGACCCTAGCCTCAATACCTCCGTGTGCAATCGGATCCTGATTTCCTCACTTGCTGACCCTAATCAGTTCAGATTGACAACAACATCTCCTCCATGATCTCCACCAGCACAGGTGCACCACAAGGCTCTGTGCTTCACCCCCTGCTCCTCTTGCTTTACACTTGTGACTATGTGGCTAAGCACAGCTCCAATTCCATATTCAAGTTTGCTGACGACACCACTGCTGTTGGCCAAATCAAAGATGGTGACAAATCAGCATATAGGAGGGAGACTGAAAATCTGGCTGAGTGGTGTCACAAGAACAACCTCTTAATCAGCCCTGTGGTCTTGGTGACATTGAGATTAGACTTCAGGAAGAGGAAACCAGAGGTCCATGAGCCAGTCTACATCAGAGGGTCGGAGGTTGGGAGGGTTAGCAGCTTTAAATTCCGAGGTGTAATTATTTTGAAGGCCCTGTCTTGGGCCCAGCATGTAAGTGCAATTATGAAGAAAGCATGGCAGGGCCTCTACTTCCTTCGGAGTTTGTGGAGATTCAGTATAACATCTAAAACTTTGACTAACTTCTATAGATGTGCTGTGGGGAGTAAATTGACAGGATGCATTACAACCTGGTATGGAAACACCAATGCCCTCAAATGAAAAATCCTACAAATGGTCATGGATATGGCCCAGTCCATCACAGGTAAAGCTTTCTCAACCACTGAGAATATCTACATGAAACGCTGTTGCAGGAAAGCAGCATCAATTATCAGTGACCTCTGTCACCCAGGGCATGCTCTCTTCTCACTGTTGCTATTAGAAAGAAAATACAGGAGCCTCAGGACTTGCACCACCAGGTTCAGGAACAGTTATTACCCCTCAGCCAACAGCCTCTTGAACTAACAGTGATAACTTCACTCAACTTCAATTGCCTCATCATTGAAATGTTCCCACAACTAACGTATTCACTTTCAAGGACTCTTCATCTCACGTTCTCGATATTTATTGCTTATTTATTTTTATTATTGTTTCTTTTTGTATTGCGTTAGGGTTAGTTGTTGTCTTTTGCACTCTGGTTGAATGCCTGGTTGGGTGGCTTTTCTGTTACAGTTACTATTCTATAGATTTGTTAAGTATGCCCACAATAAAATGAATTTCAGGATTGTATATGATGACATACATGTACTTTGATAATAAATTTTCTTTGAACTTTTGAATGCCACAGATCTAGCCCTCAGCAGACTACGAATCTCTTGATTCATCCAAGGCTTTTAACTTGGGTATGTCCGATACGTTCTTGAAGGCACACAGTCATTCAAACAGGTTTTGATGAAGTTGGCGACAACTGTGGCGTATTCATCCAGACTCGAAGATGAATTCCTGAAAATTGTCCAGTTCACCGACTCAAAGCAGTCCTGTAAGCACTCCACTGCCTCTCTTGACCATACTTTCTTGGTCCTCACCACTGCTGTCACAGTCTTTAGTGACTGCCCGTACGCAGGGAGTAGAAATAAAGGACTTTCCAAAGTGTGGATGTGCAATGACACGGTAAGAGTTCTTCCTGGTGAGATAACAGTGTTGGTTCCTTTGGTTCTACAGGTGATATGTTGGTGGTAGTTATTCAGAGACTTCCTCAAGCTGGCCTGGTTGAAATCCCCCACAGTGATAGGGAAGGCATCAGGGCGCGCTGTTTCGTGCCGGCTGATTACAGAGCTCAGCTCAATGCTGGCCTAAGATAGAATGTACACCACTACCAGGATTATGGTGGAAAACCTCCTCGGTAGATAAAAAGAATGACATTTGATCACTAGCTGTTACAGGTCGTGTGAGCAGCACAGAGAGAACGGCCAAACCTGTGCTCCACGATTAGTTAATTATAAAGCGCACTCCACCTCCTCCTCCTTTGAAAGACTGAGCTACCCTGTCTTTGTGGAGAATGGTGAAGCAATCGAGCTGCAGCCCTGCATTTAAAATGGCGGAGGACAGTCACACAGCAAAGTACACGGCAGCCCCTCGCGTCCCTCTGGTGCAGCAACCTTGCTCTGAGGTCTTGAGTTTTATTTTCTAGAAGCTGTACATTCGCCAGCAGGATAGTCGGGAGTGAGGGTCTAAGGCCTCTGTGTTTCAATCCTACTTGCAGTTCAGCATGCTTTCCTCACTTCCTTATTCTTAAAGGGAAACTGCACTTCTCTGAATGACTTACAGAAGTACCCATGGCTGTGACAGTGGGTTTCAACTGCTGTAGTCCTGAACGTGAATATTTGGTGATTTCCATCAGAGCTGCATGCAATGAGTCGTTCCTAATTGGCACCATCGTTATGATCGAGGTAAGACACAGAGTGGGGGAGAAAAAACAGATTGGAAGAATGGCCAAAGAAGTGGCAGATGGAATGTAATGTAGGGAAGTGTATGGTCATACAGTTTGATAGAAGGAATAAAAGCACAGATCATTTTCTAAATGAGGAAAAAATTCAAAAATCAGAGTTACAAGGGGACTTGGGAGACCTTGTGCAGGAATCCCTAAAGGTTAAATTGCAGACTGAGTCGGTGGTAAGGAAGGCAAGTGCAATGTTAGCATTCATTTTGAGAGGATTAAAACATAAAAGAAAAAATGTAACGCTGAGGCTTTATAATACATTGGTCAGACTCCACTTGGAATATTCCGAACAAATATTTTGAACCCCTTATCTAAGAAAAGATGTGCTGGTGTTGGAAAGGGTCTAGAGGAAGGTCATGAGAATGATTCCGGGAATTAAAGTATGCAAGCATTTGATAGCTCTGGGCCTCTACTCTTTGGAGTTCATTAGAATGGGGGCAGGGGGGAATCTCATTGAAATCTATCAAATATTGAAAAGCCTAGATAGAGTGGATGTCGAGAAGATGTTTCCTGTAATGGGGGAGTCTAGGGCCAGAAGGCACAGCCTCAGAATAGAGGGACATCCATTTAGCACAGAGATGAGGAGGAATTTCTGTAGCCAGAGGGTAGTGAATCTGAGGAATTCATTGCCTGTGGAGGCCAAGTAATTGGGTATATTTAAAGCAAAGGTTCATAGGTTCTTGATTAGTCAGAGTATCAAACACTACAGGTGAAGGCAGTAGAATGGAGTTGAGAGGGATAATAAATCAGCCATAATGGAATGGCAGAGCATACTTGATGGGCTGAATGGCCTTATTTCTGCTCCTACGTCTTATCATCTTATGGAATTACTCAAAGCCTTTCAGAGAGGGTGTAGCACCACTTGACTCACAACTGGAGAAAGAGTATTCAGGATGGCATTGGGAGTCTTGAGTCCATTTATTGGGAGCACAGAGGATCACGTCGTAGGCAGCAGAAGGAGTAAAGTAGACTGATTACCTACCCAACCCATCAGGCTTGCTGTGGCACAGTCTTCTGATCCCACATTGGCCTCCCCAGCCCCCTCAGAGCCCACAGCATTCTCAGTCCTGAAGGTCTGACTAAGCAGAGAGTGTCCAGGAGAAAGTTTCACGAGGAGCAAACATGTCCTGTGGGCCTGGAAAAAGTCTAAAGTCAGAGTCACACAGCATGGAAATGTTCTCTGTGGCTCAGCTTGTCCATATTGACCAAGTTGAGTAGTCCCAATTGCCTGGGTTTAGCCCACATTCCCCTGAACCTTTCCTGTCCATCTATCTGTCCAAAGGTCTCCAAAATGTTTTAATTGCACCTGCCTCTACCACTTTGTCTGCCAGCTTCTTCCACCTCTCTCTCCATGAAAAAGTTGTGTATTGGGTCCCTTTTAAATCTTAATGGGAGGATGATGGCCTCAAGTGTAAATGGAAGGTGCCAACCTGATCTGAGTTGTGATTGAGTAATGAGCAACTGAAGCCATCTAAAGAACCCTCGGTGATGAGATGTATCTCTATTCAAGGCCAGACCACCTTCACCCGCTGTTTACCATTGTGGGATCAGGAATGCTGGAACGATCAACACTTCCCCCGAACAACAACGCCCACTACCTTGATGCCTGATCATCTGTCTGAGATGCGAGATGTCTGACCCCCATCTTGAACCCAATACTCCTGGTTTGCTTGATCCATTTTGGCCCTGCCACTGAAGGTGGAGATTTGGGAATTGCCTTTCTAAGAGCTGCTGGCATGCTGAGATCCCCTGTTTCTCTTGCAGTTCTGCCATTCCCACGGTTGTTGTTACTGCACTGTAAGTTTGAGCATATCTCCTTGTCTGAAGTGCCCTTCCATAAGTCGGTTGTCTGTGAATCCCTGAAGAAACTGGACTGCGTGCCCTGCAGCAACATTTTTGCAAGGATTTTTATGCACAACACACTTCTGATTCAACTGCAACTCTGACATTTAGCAGAAATTAAAAGTGCATCTTAATTTAACACAGTGGTAAGAAATACAAGTAGGTGTATAATGTTTTGAATCAGAACATTTTTTTTCTAACCTTCTTACTTTCCAATCCCACGCAAGAGACTAAAACCATTTGTTTGGTGATAACAAAATGTGTTCCATGTGGTGAATGTGTGTAATTTCCGTTAGTTGGTAAATTTGAGGCAAACTCTGTTGTCAGCAGTGACGAAATAGCAGAATATAAAATCATGCAAGGCATTGTACTAAGTAGCACATTGCTTCTTTGTACAAACTGTTCGAATTATGTTTATCTGATTAACAGAAGTCTGATGGCCTTAGACACTGAAGAACAATCACACTCTTACTCCTCAGAATTATCATCTTATTGAGAAACTGCTTTAACCAAAGCCTCTGAGAACTAGGACATTAAACAAAATATTGTAGATGTACAATATTTCAAATTTCATCTGTGGGGAGAAAAAAAGAGTTAATGTTTCAGATAAATGATCTTTAACAGGAAAGACAGGCTGAAGTTCTTCAAAGGAGAGGTAAGGCAGACTTAACTGAGATAAACTAAATACGAGGAGGCTGGATAGTTTAAAGAGGAAGACGCGATTTCCTTGGCAGAGAGGTCAAAATCCCAGGATTAGTGTTTTACAATCATTGGTAGAAGGATGAGAGGGGAGACAGCAGGAAACAATTTTATCCAAACAATTAAAAAAAGTGGTTGTTCCAGGAACACAAGAAGGGAGATGAAGAAGATGAACTGAGTAACATCGTTCCCTCTTTTTATAGATGCGCTGACCAATATTGTTCTGAGCAGGAAAGTTTTCCACGGCCTGAAAACTATGCCACTTTTAATTTTTTAAAAAAATATGGATATTGACAATGAAAATTTAAAACTCACGTACTTTTGATTTTAGTTATTAATTGAACTGTATACTGAAACGTGGTACCACAAAGAAAACTTTTCACGTTTTGTAAACTTTTCTCATCTATCCTTATTCAAATATGCAGCAAAGGTTAGTAGGCACGGGAGCATTTTAGCTACTTGTGGAGCTTAGTGGAAACAGTGCAGAGAACATTGGTGAACAAAAGCAAATGAAAATCAAGAAGAAGCCAAACTTCTTCAAAGGCATTTTTGGAAGAGAAATGGCGATGGATAAACAATAAAAAGATATCTTGGGATTTCTGCAGCAGGGAACATTTCTGCAAATGTTGAGTGTACTGCATAAACTATTTGCCTCCAAATGCACGCTGACTCAAAAATAGAGGGTTAGTATCAGTTCAGTACCTAATTTTACCTCATTTCATTCATATACTGTGCCTATAACAAGTATCCACCCTCCTATGGAATTTTTCATGTTTTATTGTTTTACAATATTGAATAACATTGGATTTAACTTGGCTTTTTTTTTGACACTGATCAGCAGAAAAAGACTCTTGTGTCAGAGTGAAAACATCTCTACAAAGTGATCAGAATTAATTACAATATGAAACACAAAATAAATGATTGTAGAAGAATTCTGCGACACCCCCCCCCAAGTCAGTATTTAGTAGATGCACCTTTGGCAGCAAATACAGCCTTGTGTCTGTGTGAATAGGTCTCTATCAGCTTTGCACATCTAGACACTATCATTTGTTCCCCATTCTTCTTTACAAAACTGCTCAAGCTCTGTCAGATTGCATGGGGATTGTGAGTGAACAGCCCTTTTCAAGTCCAGCCACAAATTCTCAATAGGATTGAGGTTTGGACTCTGACTTGGCCACTCCAGGACATTAACTCTTTTGTTTTTAAACCATTGCTATGCAGCTTTGGCCTTATGCTTGGGGTCATTGTCTTGCTGGAAAACAAACCTTCTCCCAAGTCACAATTCTCTTGAAGACTGCATCAGGTTTTCCTCCAGGACTTTCCTGTATTTTGCTGCATTCATTTTACCCTCTACCTTCACAAGCCTTCCAGGGCCTGCTGTAGTGAAGCATCCCCACAGCATGATGCAGCCACCACCGTGCTTCATAGTAGGGATGGCAAGTTTTAGATGATGTGCGGTATTTGGCTTACGCATTTAGTCTGATGGCCAAACAGTTCAATTTTGGTTTCAACAGACCATAGAACTTTCTTCCAGCTGAATTCAGAGTCTCCCACATGCCTTCTGGCAAGTCCTAGCTGAGATTTCAGGTTAGGCTTTTTCAACAGTGGCTTTCTCTTTGCCACACTCCCATAAAGCTGCAACTGGTGAAGCACCCGGGCAACAGTTGTTACATGCGCAGTCTCTCCCACCTCAGCCACTGCAGCTTGAAACTCCTCCAGAGCTGTCATAGGTCTCTTGGTGACCTCCCTCACTAGTCCCCTTCTCGCACAGTCACTCAGTTTTTGAGGATGGCCTGCTCTAGGCAGATTTACAGCTGTGCCATATTCTTTCCATTTCTTGATGATTGACTTTAATTGTACTCCAAGGGATATTCAGTGACTTGGAAATTTTCTTGTATCCATCTCGTGACTTGTGTTTTTCAATAGCCTTTTTACGGAGAAGCTTGAAGTGTTCTTTTGTCTTCATGGTGTAGTTTTTGCCAGGATACTGACTCAGCAGCAGCTGGATCTTCCAGATACAGGTGTATTTTTTCTACAATGAATTGAGGTACCTTAACAGCACACAGGTTTCCAAAAGTAGATCTCCATTTAACTAGTTATGTGACTTCTAAAACCAATTGGTTGCACCAGTGATGATTTGGTTTGTCATATTAAAGTGAGGTGAATACTTATGCAATCAATTACTTTGCATTGTATATTTGTAATTAATTTAGATCACTTTGGAGTGATCTATTTTCACTTTGACATGAGTCTTTTTCTGTTGATCAGTGACAAAAAAGCCAAATTAAATCCACTGTCGTTCAATACTGTAAAACGAAAAAAACAAACTTCCGGTTGGGGGGATTACTTTTTATAGCCACTGTATATGTGTTGTTTGTAAACTGCAGCTCAATAATTGATGTTGGGATGACCTTGGTTGAACAGTTTCCCATTAGCCTTGTAAATTAGCTCCATTCCAGCTGGAAGCTCGTTGAAGGTGAGACGCAGTACTGCAGTGAGAAAGACTGAAAAATAACTTCAGGAAAATGTGACAGCCTTGCTTATACTGAGATCAGCTCCACTGAGGACCCCTTTGATGTGAATCATGGCTGATATGTCACCATGCCTCTGCACAATAGCAATAAGGAGAATAATCCTTATGAGAGTACAGCCTCCATGGTCTTGGATACAGGTATTTAGAACACAGAACAGGATAACACAGGAACAGGTTCTTTGGTGTCTGCACTGATCGTGATGCCATCTAACTAATCCCATCTAAATGCCTCTAAATATTTCTATCATGTCTACTTCTACCACCTCCACTGGAAGTGCATTCCAAGCACCCTCTACTTTGTGGTTTAAAAAAATAAGCCTCACGTTTCCTTTAAACATTTCCTCACATCTTAAACCTATGCCTTCTAGTATTTAACATTTCAACCCTGGAAAAATGACTATCTTCCTTATCCATGCTTATCTCCTAATTCTATATTCTTTCATCATCTTGTCCCTTTGCCTCCAACACTCGCACGAAAACAACCCAAGTTTGGCCAGGTTATTGAAGGAGGCAAGAGATGAGACTGCTGGAGCCTTGACTAGTATCTTTGTGTTCTCTCTAGCCAGAGGTGAGGTCCCAGAGGACTGGTGAGTGGCTAACTTATTTAAGAAGGGATGTAGGGCGAATCCTGGAAACCATTGACCAGCGAGTCTCGCGTCAGTTGTAGGCAAATTGCTGGAGAAAATTTTTAGGGATAGGATATATGAGCATTTGGGAATCCATGGCCTAACTAGGGAGAGTTGGCATGGCTTTGAGAGGGGCAAGATGTGTCTTACCAACTTGATTGAGATATTTGACATGAGAGATTGATGCGGGTAGGGCAGTGGATGTTGTCTACATGGATTGCTGTAAGGTGTTTAACAAAGTCCCTTATAAGAGGCTAATCCAGAAGATTAGGATGTATGGGGTCCATGGTGAATTGGATATTTGGATTCAGTACTGGCTTGTGCATAGAAGACAAAGGTTGTGGCTGAAGGGATTTATTCAGGCTGGATGGCTGGATGGCTGGATGTCTATAATTAGAAGAGTTCTGCCGGGATCTGTGCTGGGACCTTAGCTGTTTGTGATGTATATAAATGACCCCGATGAAAATGTAGATGGGTGGGTTAGTAAGTTCGTGGATGATATCGAGATTGGGTTGTTTTCTCTGGAGCAGCGGAGGCCGAGGGCAGATCTGACAGAGGTTTGTAAGATAATGAGAGGTATTGATAGAGAAGACAGGGAATATCTTTTTCCCAGGGTAGAAATGTCTACAACCAGAGGTCATGCATTGAAAGTGAGAGGGGTTTGGTTCAAAGGGGATATGAGCGGTAAGTTTTTTACTCAGAGTTGTGGATGCTTGGAATGGTGGTAGAGGCAAATACATTAGAGGCTTTTAAGAGACGTTTAGATAGACACATGAATATAACAAAGACGGAGGGATGTGGACAATGTGTAGGTTGGAGGGATTAGTTTTTGGGATTTATTATTTACTTATTATCTGGTTTATTATGGGCCAAAGGGCCTGTTCCGGTACTGTATTGTTGCAGGTTCCATGTTCAAAGTTCTCCTTATACCACATGCATTCCATTCTAGGCAACATCCTGGTGAACCTCTTCTGCTCCCTCTCCAAAGCCTCCACACCCTTCCTGCAATGAGGTGACTAGAACTACACACAATATTCTAAATATGGACTAATCCAAGTCTTATACAATTGCAATATGACTGGCCAACTTTTATACTCAAAGCAATAACTAACGAAGAAAAGCATGATGCATATTCTTCATCACCTGATCCACTTGTGTTGAAACTTTTGGGGAGCTAGAGCCTTGCACTCTAAGATCCCTCTGTACACCAATGCTGTTAAGACTTCTGCCTTTAACTATATATTTTTCTCTTGCATTTGACCTACCAAACTGCAACACCCCATATTTGGCTGGATTAAACTCCATTTGCATTTCTCTTCCAAATTTCCAACTGATCTATATCCTTCTGTATCCCTTGACAATCTTCCTCTCTATCCAGAACTCCACCAATTTCTTTGTTATTTCCAAAATTAGTAATCAGATCACCTGCATTTTCATCTAGACCACTTAACAGAGCTCCCAGCACTTACAGAACACTACTGGGCACAGACTTCCAGTCAGAGAAACACCCCTCCACCACTATCCTCTGTCATCGTTGATAATACCTATTTGATATCCAATTTACCAACTCACAAGGATCCCATGTGACTTAATCTGGAGAAACTTATCATGAAAGTCTAAGGTCCACGTAGATGTGGATCACTGCTCCAGCCTTGTCAATTATCTTTGTCATTCCCCACAAAGTTCAATAAAATTTGATGAGGCAGGACCTTCTCTGTGCAAAGCTATCCTGACATTCCCCAAGAAGTAAACGTTTTTCCAAAGCTAAATAAACCCTGTCCCTAAGAATACTCTCCAATAATTTCCCTACCACTGAGATAAGACTCACTGTCCGACAATTTCCTTATTTGTCCTGGTTACCCTGTTTGAATAGAGGAACAACATTGGCTATTCTCCAGTCTTCTAGGACCTCATCTGTGACTAAAGAAGAAATGAAGATCTCAGTCAACAATCTCCTTCCGTGCCTCTTTCAGTACCCTATGATAGATTCCAGCTGGCCCTGGGCACTTAATCATTTTTAATGTTTTTCAAAAATTTTGATTCTCAATTTTAAACATAAAATTATGTTTCTCATAATTTATATGTTTAAAACTAGAAATTGTTCTGTGAAGTTTGGCAAAACTTTTCTTAAATTTCACATGACCTTAATTATCACAGCTGAGAACAATGGACACTGAGGAAGTACCACTGTGGGTTAAAAACAGATGGTAACTACTCTCAAGCTGGTAGTTCTAATTCAGGCAGAGACCCTGTATCAGGTTCTCAACACAAAACATTGAAAACTCCTGACCCACACACCCTCCCTCATTGCTGTTCAACCAGCTGAGTTCCTCCAATAGTTTGTTTTTTGCTCCATATTCCTGCATCAGCAAATTCTTGTGTCTACTAGTGGTTCTAATATTTGCTGTTTGAGGCAGACAATATTTGAAGTTGTTGGTTTTATTTAAAATGGATGAATTTGTTATTTCATGGTCATAAAAGCTGCAATTCACTTAACATAGTCAGAATGCGAGTATGTGATGCACTCATTAATTCTTGGGGTTTTCTAGTGTTTATTGACTGTAGAGGGAGCCTGTTCTGAGAGCAACATTTATTTTGTTGTTACTGGCCTCCCTCTGCTGGCAAAACTGTTTGTTATGTTACAACTAGCTCTTACATGTTGTACTGAGCATAGAGATTCCTTTACTCCACTTATATTAAATGTTCTGCATAGCTTACAATTAGCATTTCTGCATGAAGATAAATTTATCTCTGCTGTGCGCAGCATTATCAAGTGAGGTTTTCGTCCCGCAGTTGAGTCATAAGGAAAATTGCAATGCCATAAATGAAACTTTGTGAATGTGGCAACATCTTCTCAAAGGTAGTTGGAAGCAAATTATTAGCATTATAATTACTGTCTTTAATCCGTCAAATGGAAACTGACTCAATTTTCATTGATGTAGGAGTATGTGTAAGGGGGTGATGTTGGTGACTGACAAACATGGTAACCACACACTTAGAGGATCAAATGGGGCACTGGATGTCAGAGCTGGCACCTACTGTCCTGGCAAAGTCGATGCCCCCATCTGAACTCTGTGCCATTCACAAAATGTATATCTATATTCATGTAATCCATCCTCTACCAGATTACTAGGGTGGTGGGGTAGAGATACACCTCTACCAAAGGAGGTGTAACGTACTCCTTCCCTCCACCAGCCTGCAGGTCACCCTTGGGCAAGATGTAGCACCTGCTTTGGAGCAGGTGGTGGATGGTCTTACGAGCTGCTGGTGCATATCACGTTCTGGTATGCAACCACTGATGCCACGCAGACAATTCCTGAATGGCTGGGGTCGCCCATCTCATAAAGTCGCTGCGCAGAAGAAGGCAAAGGCAAACCACTCCTGTAGAAAAATATTGCCAAGAACAATCATGGTCATGGAAAGACTATGATTGTCCATGTCATATGACATGGCACATAACTGGATATATGATATAGGAGGAGAATTAGGCCATTTGGCTATTTCATCATGGCTGATCCATTTTTCCTCTCAGCCCCAACCTCCCGCCTTCTCCCTGTATCCCTTTATGCCCTGACCAATCAAAAATCTATCAACTTTGAATATACATTAAAAATTGGCCTCCACAGCTGCCTGTGGCAAAGAATTCCACAGATTCATCACTCTCTAGCTAAAGAAATTCCTCCTCATCTCAGTTTTTAAAGGACACCCCTCTATTCTCAAGCTGTGACCTCTGGTCATAGACTCTTCCACCATAGGTAACATCCTCTCCACATCCACTCTGTCAAGGCCTTTCACCATTCAATAGGTTTCGATGAGGTCACCCCTCATTCTTCTGAATTCTAGAGATCACAGGCCCAGAGCCATCAGGCACTCTTCATATCACAAGCCATCCAATCCTGGAATCATTTTTGTGAACCTCTTTTGAACCCTCTCCAGTTTCAGCACATGCTTTCTAAGGGGCCCAAAACTGCTCACAATACTCCAAGTGAGGCCTTGCACCTGCATGTCAGCGTTGGGTTTTCTGTATACAGATTGCTGAGTGCCAGCTCTCAATCATTTCATATTATTTAAATAACACTCTGGTCGGGTTACAGGAAGCAGCTTTGTTTTTGTTCTTGTTGATTTAGTCCATGTCAGGTACAAGATCCTTTGATGAGAGGATAGATAGCCCTATTCTCCTGCCAAAGATCGAAGTACAGAGGGCAGATGAAGAGGAAGCACATGACTAACTGCTGGAAACTGATATCCCTTGTTCGATTATACACCAGCTTTACTCTCAGGGCATGGAATTCCTTCTGGATGAATTACATTTCGGAGTTAACACTCACAACGCGCTGGAGGAACTCAGCAGGTTGGGCAGCATCCGTGGAAACGTCGACCGATCGTTTCCACGGATGCTGCCCAACCTGCTGAGTTCCTCCAGCGCGTTGTGAGTGTTGCTTTGACCCCAGCATCTGCAGATTATTTTACGTTTACATTTCAGAGTTTACACACTGCATCTGTAACATGGTCAGTGCACCCTATATCTCAGGGAACTGCACAGGGCACAGCCTTGTACTTGCTCTGCCTGCTGTGGTCTTGCAAATGAGAAAGGAAAGGAATGGAGCAGAACATTGGTCAGGCATGCTAAGGAGATTACAGATATTCTTGCTCCAATCCAGAAAGGGCAAGATATGTAAAAATTGGTGGCCAGTCTGATTTCAATGGGCAATGGTAAAGCAGTTCCAGTATTGCTCCACATCTGTAGTTGTGGCCGTACCTCATACTAAACACCCAGTCCTCAGTAACTGATGGTTTGCAAGCTGCAGATCCACATACTCACAAATTTTAAATTGGCTTTAGACCCCCATCACAAATTTTTCCTCATCTTCTTGCTGCACCAGAAAGATTTAAAACATCTCCGTGTGACTGGGAATACTACAGATGCATTCCTTTTGGATGAGGGCTCCTCACAAAAACCAACCCAATCACAAAGCCAACAAAAGAGCCACAGCCTCTGGCCTCTTACCTCCTGCCACCTTGCTCCCTGCCTCCCTCTCCCTCCCAGCCTTCAACTTGCTGTCCCCCCAGTCTAAGGCAGCATTGATTGTTCACTTTGACGTGATACAGTGCTCAGAGAACTCGATTAAAGGGATATGCATTTTTATGAGTATTGAAATGTCTTAATGTGATTGCTCATGGTATTAATGCAATTGGAACATTACAGAGAGTATATTTACTTGGGCAGGGCTTTGGGTTGTCAGGAGAGGGATAGTGGGATTTGTGTTGTTGGTTATTGATGGGAGTCCTCTGTCACTATCCCTCACAGATAACAAGGGCTGAGTGTTATTTTGTGAGGCACTCTCTTCTGTATCTCTTTCTCAGAAAAATAGTGGATAAGACATATTGAAGGTAGTTCAGCATCCCCATCTACGTTATTGCTCCTGCATATTCACTGCCTTAGAGAAAGGGTGATTTACCGTCTGAGTCCATGCATTTTCCCAGATCTTCCTTTATCCCACAAAATAATCCCTTACATGCCTATCAATTCCTCTATGATTCTTTTAGTCATTTCCTGTACTAATAGATATCTATATTTGCCTATTGACCTATTTACAAGTGTTTGGTTGTGGGAAGTTATCTGAACACCAGCAGAATCCACGGAGTCATGGTGAAAGTGTGCAAACTCCTATGGATAGCATTTACTGTCTAGATTGAACCTGGGTCCTGGAACCACAGGCAACAGAGCTAATTGCTGTTGGCCAGAAAGAATTACAGTCCACAAATCAGTGAATTCAAATGAGTCAAGGACAATGGAAGCAGACAGACCAATTGTCTTTTTTCTTGCCATGAGGGAGGAGATGGAAGTTGCCATTTTATGAAGAGACTCTGTGTTCTCCATTTTGTCAGCTGAAGTCGCTTGGCTTGATCAATGTTTTAAAGTCAACACAATGCCTTAGGTAATCTGCTGAACTAGGATAATTTCCAAATAAGAAGTTATTTGTGAGGTGTAATTTGGTTGGATATAACATGCAGGGTTGTGACTGTTGGGGTCTGTATTAGCCCTGTATGATGGCAGCTGGTTGCTGATTGAGAACCAAAAGGCATAAATTACCAATTGTCACTTGCTGGGAAAAGGGAAATAAATGGATTCTGTCCTGGAGCAGAGCCAATAAAAAGGTGTTGAAGGTCAGACACATGACCCATAGCCAATGACACTGGAGTGTAACATTTGAATTGGTAAGGAATGAATATAAAAACAGATGCTTCAAGTGTGCTGGCAGCAATGACTCTACAGAGATTAACCATTGCAAATGAGGACCCCACAGACACATGGAGATTTGAAATGGGTCTACAAGGAACATGTGGCCAGCAGCAGAAACTCGTTTTTAACTGGTATTATATTTTCTGCCAGGCTGTATGGGTCCTAATGCCCTTCCCTTGGACAACATTGGTGTCGTGGAGAGGGGAGACTTGCAACATGGGGAACTGCTGGTCTTCCATACAACCTTACCCAGGCCTGCGCCCTGGAGAGTGAAGACTTTCCAGGCGCAGATCCATGGTCTCGCAAGACTAACGGATGCCTTTAATTTATATTTTCTGTTTTCAAAACACTCAGTAGGTCAGGTAGCATTTTTGGAAGAAGAAAATTAACATTTCAGATTCAAGATTCCACATTTAATGCTTTCTGCTTCCATCCCATTCAAAATGGCCCTATATAACCTTCAACACTGATAATAATTTAACAACATCCAAATTCTGGAAATGGAAGCTATACATGTAGTATGACATTCATCAATAGACCCCTCTTTCTTACAAAACAGTACATAGCACAATGCCCACGACAGCAGCAGCAAATTGTCAGGGGGTACATACAGCTTAGGGCTGGCCAGTGGTGTGGTGGCATCTGAGATGTAGTAGCATCAGTGTGGACTTTGAGGCATATGGACCCGAGTTTGAATCTGGCCAGGTCCCTACCTGGACAACAACAGTATCTGCTCAGGAGAGAGGCCTGGCAATCTGCTTCCATATCTTGCCACGATAACCCCATGAACAACTCCACCATTCATAGTGTTACCATGAGTTGACGATGATTTGATGGCACTCAACAACATAGAGCTTCAATATCAAATTCCGTAAAGGACCAAGTGTGACCAAGATCAGAACAGCTATGAGAGAGCCCATTGCCAGGAGTGAAGCTGAGAACATTTAATAGCTTCCACAGGCTATTGAAAAACTATAATAAGTGGATAGCACAAACTGTATGTGTAACCTACATTGTGTCAAACACTCAAAGATTAATTTAACTCTGACGATTATTTAATTTAGCACCTAATAGAAAGGATAAATGCTGGGATTTGGCTCAGAAACACAGATCTAAACTAGTAAATGATAATGTTGGAACTGATGACTGCTCTTCATCTAAGGAATGGCTAATACTGGTGGAATGGCCATAACAAAAACCCTGGATACATTTAAGCATCTGGATGTTGAAAGTGGGTATTAAGGACACTTCTGAATGGAAGAATCATTCAAATTGCTCCACATCTGTAATTACTTCACCACCATGCAATTGCTGAAAAATTAGTACCAAGTCAGTGAATATCTGGACCCAGCTAAGGTCCACAGAAACTCATGGAATAGAAGTCTAAAAGCAAAATGGCAATGTGGCAAAATGAACAAAAACAGAAGATACTGGGACAGTTCAGTAAGTTAGGCAGCATTTTTGTATTTCAAGTTCAACTTGATAAACCCTTGATGCAACTCTTTTGCTCTCTGACATGACTAACACTGAGGTCTGCACTTGTCTGAATGTTAGGGATGCATTTTATTAAAACCAACATGTGACAATAACTGAACAAGAGTCATTTGGTCAGCCAGTTTAAAACCTGTGCTGCATAAAGGTACATAGGACCATATCAACAGAGACAATGAAAAGCAAAGCAGATTATCTTTACTAGGAATAAATTAAACATATCATTTTGCATTTGTATGGAAGCACTTCTGTTTTCAAAGTGCTGTTATTGTTATTACATTGGGACAATATTTATAATATTAGCATTAGCCTTCATGCCACAACCACAATGTTGAAATGTGTAAATGCTGAAAGAATTGAATAGGTCTTGACCAGCAAAGCAGGTCTTACTGTGAGAAAGGCCAACTTGATTGTTAAAGAGCCAAGTTATTCCAGTCTCCTGAGTGGAGAAAACTCCTGTATCCGCCATTTTCTGTTATCATAAAGCCCCACTGTCTGAATGAGAAACCTGACTGATCATACCTGGATGGTTATGCTGTTTGAGGCCATTTATATTAAGCAACAGTAAATCACAACTTTAAGAGCATATGCCACAGATAAGCACGCTTGCAAGGTCACAATTCTCAAAATTGCATCATTGCTTTGCTGAAGACCAGAGATGTATAACACTTAGAGACTGTCCTTGCATATCATGCAAGTAAGGAAATTGCTCCCTTATCCCCCAGCAAGCAACCACCCCAGATCAACTGTGAAGTGCACATTTTTTGAGGTGTTGAAATTTCTGGGATCATGTACCTCACAACTCCCCCTGGTTAAAGACACCTTTGTTTCACATTTCATGTGAAGAATGTGGTCTTTGAAAATGTGATTTTGTGTCAAAGTCAAACTATTAGCTCAGGCTCCATTCTCACATCCTATCAAGTTACCCTATATTTTCTAGGCCAAGCATCAAAAAATGCAAGGACATACTCATGCTTCATTCTCTAGCTGATTTATGAATCAGCATGTAGAAGAACTCTATGCTTTTGGAAGATTCTAGTTTTCGGCATTCAGATAAGATCATTGCATATTTTACTCACTAAAAATATGCATCAGAACTTTTCAGTGACAATCAGAAAATATTTTACATGGCAAAAATACTTAACTTTTTTAGGAAATGTAAGAGAATACTGATTAACCTTACTCTATTGTAAAAGACAACATAAAATGCAACCTACTGCTGGTGGCAACTCCAACTGAATTGTTTAATCACAAACAAGAGAAAATCTGCAGATGCTGGAAATCCAAGCAACACACACAAAATGTTGGAGGAACTCAGCAGGCCAGGCAGCATCTATGGAAAAAGAGTACAGCTGACGTTTTGGGCTGAGACCGTTCATCAGGACTGGAATCTTGCCACCTCTCAGAAGAAGTCTCTATAATCACAATACTGTATAGAGAAGACATCTTGACTACTTCTTAAAACTGGAAGTATTGTAAAGACTGTGCCACAGGTCATGTGTAGGTTCTGTTTCTCAGCACCATAATGTCCCTCTTCACAACCACAAAACTCTTCAGAGGTGCCCAGAATATGAAGGTTGGACAATGAAAGTTCTTGGAAAATCAGCATTAATCTGATTAATAAAGAGACAAATATATGACTCACTACTTAAGAAAACCATTCAATTAAAATTTATTGGAACTCACTGATCTTTTGTTTCTTTCATAGTTGCATCACCTTATCTAGTACATATGAACACAGCAAAACATAATACATTTTGTTTTGTAACAAAATAATAGGCTAATGAATATTGTTTGTTCATTTGAATTTAACCCCTCCCCTTCACACAAGCATCAAGTCAATGTTGAAGCAGGTAATGTCAAACAATAAATGCTTTATTATTGACTGCATCAGACCAATCTGTTTTTCCCAGTAACATCCATGGATGCCCTCTTTTTTAGGATATATAAAGTGCATTATGGAGAAGAAACAAACATAGTTTACTTCAGCAATAACAACCCACTTCAAATATAAAATAATTGTAACACTATATATAAAAGAAAATGTTTAGAGTAAATGCATTATAACTAATACAACTGCATCATATTTTAGCTTTATACTACAAAATTATTTCGCAAGCTGTAGCATCTGGCAAAATGCCAACTAGAAAAGTCTATTGTAATCACCAGACAATCCATTTGCTGCTTGGATTAACACTTAGCAAACTAAGTAGTTATTTGAAATGTTAGAATAGCATTGATAAAACAAATTTGCACTAGACTGATGTTTCTGAGGCCAATAGCAGCATACCTGACAATATAGTGAGGTGCATCAAAAAACATCTTTAAATGCAAGGCAAACAGTGAAACTTCCTGCAATAACATGACTAATGATTCTTGGAACTGGACAGCCCTGCTTTGCTACAGTCAGATAAAACTTGGACGATTTAAAGACAGCTTCAACAACCTTTGGCAAACAGTAGGTTGAAAGAACTTAGATATGTGAATACTAAGCATGTTTACCAAGAATGAAATCTTATTACGTACATAGTCCCAACTGCTGATGTTTAAGCTTAAACTGTGTGATAAATAGCATTCTTATACATTACAAAACTGGACCAACCTCCTCTCATTTGTCTGTTATTAACACCTAACTTCTACTGCAAACTAACACTCTACAGCAAACTGACTCCACTTTAAAGTCACTTTTGCTAGCTCCCTGAAAATGTGATCAGTACAATTCAACTTCCTGCTCACTGAAAGAGGGAAAATCCCTCTTTTTTTTCCCAATTTTACCACCTTACATTTTCTCACTGCCCCCTGCAACATTTTTAAACTAAGTGCTCCATTTGATTGATGATAAATGTAGATTTTCTTGAAAAATCTGTACACTTGTAAACAACTGAGGAGAACCACAGTGCTGGTAGGTAGATATATCCAAGCAAAATTGCCACATCACTGCTATGAACCTCTGCAATTCAATCTGACAACATCATTTCCTTCTGGCTGGTGTCTTTCTTGCATGGTACTACAAAGAATTTTGTTTTTAAAAGTGAAAGGACAAAATGCTAAGCATAAAAGTACCTCTTGATCAAAACTGGATTAATTCAAGAAATAAATACCAAAGCAAGTTATCAGTACCTATATATAGATGTTTCAATTATATATTGTTGAGAAAGCAATGGATAATCTGTGCCTAAACAATGCTTTCACAACTTGTAATGATAAAAAAATTTATTCATTCCATTGTGAGAAATTCTATTGAATAATTTTCAGCCAACATACAAAGTTAATCAAACAACAACTAACCAAAGCTGAAATTGGCATCACTTCTTAGGCTGGGAATTTTGGCAACAAGTGAGAGTGATAGGGATAGAAATTGATCTTCTATGACACACAAGATGTTGAGAGATCTATGCTTTGAATTCTGCTTCATCGTTTTCAATGCCTTCAACATTGTGCATTTACCTTGGATCACAGAAAAATAACCTACCTTGGTGACTGGACTGATCTGATCTATTCACCCAAGCACTATTGTCTGACTTAATCTTAGAGAACTGAAGGCTTTCAGAAAATAAATGCAATTAACATTTATTTTTAATGAATGTATTAAGCACTGATATGGGATTTAACAATGGTCGGTGATCATTTCCTGCAATTGTCTGTGGTTCCAGACATCTGAAAACCTGTTCAGTAGGACAAAAGGGAAGTAGTTGGAGTCTCAATGGTTTACTAATTATACAACATTCACATTTAGAGAAATACTGCATTATCAAGGATATACTCTTAAATCTTTGGTTCTCACATCAATAACATCAGATAATGATTATATGTAAACTGAATGATATTCTGTACTGTAAATATTTTTGAAACTGTTAAAACTTACTAAACAATGATTAGTGTGTTGTTTTTATGGTCTCAAGCACAAAATTATGTATCCGAATGAACGCGTGTTGAAATTAAAAACAGAGAAGACTAACTACTCAGCAACTCAGGCAGCAAAGGAGACACAGAGACACAGTGACACAGTGAGTACTAATGAAAGTTAAAGAACTTCCATTAGAACTGAAATAAGTTAGAAATAAGTTAAGAATTAATGAAAGGAGGAGAATGGAAAATTATGATGGTTGGTGATTGTACGGTATGTCAGGGATTAAATGACAAAACATTTTCTAGCTCTAATTGATGGCCATTGATCTTTATATTTGTACCCTTGACATCTTCTGATTGTTTGGAATAGTTGCAGAATTTCTTTTTTTTGAATATTTCACACATTCACAGATTTTTGATGATATTGTAAACTAAAATATCTTTTCAGACCTATTTTAGCTCAGAGAGAACAGCTCAGGGTTTACTTTTAAATCTTATTTCTTGTCATCTTTGTGAAATTAGTCCTTATTGTGTTATGAAGACAAAGCCAGTAAGCTGAAGAATGAATCATTGAAATGCCATGTGTATTTCTGGAACAAAAAAATTTTGTTGCATAAAATGGAATTAATTTAAATGGCAGAAAAAAATGTTATTCTGATTTATTCAAATGGAATACTTGAAAAGTAAAACTTTTAAACAAATCCAAAAGATAATGGATCAAAATTATTTTTCTATGCAGAAAACACAAGAATGAAGAGCTAATAATTGATACCACTACCAATTACTTATAAAGCACATTTGTTACAACCTTTACATTCACAGAATTTAAAAATGTCTTTTAAACTGAATCGTTCTCAAAACGATAACATACAAATTAGGAAGTCAAAATTAATGCAAAAGAATCTGTCCAGTTTAATTGATTGCAGAAATCAGTCGGACACAAGGATTTTATTAAGCTGAAAAGCATGCAGAAGAGCTTCACAAGGATGTTACAGGACTTTATATGGAGAGACTAGGTAGTCAGCGGCTTTGTTCCCTGTTGTATAGGAGGCTCTGGAGTGACCTTATTGAGGTATATAAAATCATGAGCCATAGATTGGGCAAATGAATGTGGACAGTTTATTCCAAAGTGTAGGGGTGATTGAAACTAGAGGACATAGACTTAAACACAAACAACAGGAATTCTGCAGATGCTGGAAATTCAAGCAACATACATCAAAGTTGCTGGTGAACGCAGCAGGCCAAGCAGCGTCTGTAGGAAGAGGTGCAGTCGACGTTTCAGGCCGAGACCCTTCGTCAGGAATAACTGAAGGAAGAGTGAGTAAGGGATTTGAAAGTTGGAGGGGGAGGGGGAGATCCAAAATGATAGGAGAAGACAGGAGGGGGAGGGATAGAGCCGAGAGCTGGACAGGTGATAGGCAAAAGGGGATACGAGAGGATCATGGGACAGGAGGTCCGGGAAGAAAGACAAGGGGGGGGGACCCAGAGGATGGGCAAGGGGTATATTCAGAGGGACAGAGGGAGAAAAAGGAGAGTGAGAGAAAGAATGTGTGCATAAAAATGAGTAACAGATGGGGTACGAGGGGGAGGTGGGGCCTTAGCGGAAGTTAGAGAAGTCGATGTTCATGCCATCAGGTTGGAGGCTACCCAGACGGAATATAAGGTGTTGTTCCTCCAACCTGTGTGTGTAAAGATTTTTATATATTGGCGAGACCCGACGCAGACTGGGAGACCGCTTTGCTGAACATCTACGCTCTGTCTACCAGAGAAAGCAGGATCTCCCAGTGGCCACACATTTTAATTCCACATCCCATTCCCATTCTGACATGTCTATCCACGGCCTCCTCTACTGTAAAGATGAAGCCACACTCAGGTTGGAGGAACAACACCTTATATTCCGTCTGGGTAGCCTCCAACCTGATGGCATGAACATCGACTTCTCTAACTTCTGCTAAGGCCCCACCTCCCCCTCGTACCCCATCTGTTACTCATTTTTATGCACACATTCTTTCTCTCACTCTCCTTTTTCTCCCTCTGTCCCTCTGAATATACCCCTTGCCCATCCTCTGGATCTCCCCCCCCCTTGCCTTTCTTCCCGGACCTCCTGTCCCATGATCCTCTCGTATCCCTTTTGCCTATCACCTGTCCAGCTCTCGGCTCTATCCCTCCCTCTCCTGTCTTCTCCTATCATTTTGGATCGCCCCCCTCCCCCTCCAACTTTCAAATCCCTTACCCACTCTTCCTTCAGTTAGTCCCGACGAAGGGTCTCGGCCTGAAACGTCGACTGCACCTCTTCCTACAGATGCTGCTTGGCCTGCTGCGTTCACCAGCAACTTTGATGTATGTTGCTGGGACATAGACTTAAGGTGATTGAGGAAAAATCTAAAGGGGCAAATTTTTCAATACACACCATGATAAACATGTGGAGTGAACTGTCAGAGACAGTGGTGTAGGTAGGTAAAATTACAATGTTTAAAAGTTATTTAGATAGGTACGTGGATAAGAAAGGCTTATATGCATATAGAGCAAATGTGGGCAAATGGGACTAGCTCATTTGGGCAACTTGGTCCATGCTGCATAACACTAAGACAAATGTATTACCTTGTTACAGCTTCTCCTAAATTTGTCATGATCAGAAATTTTATTCCTACAAGTACTAAAGAAGAGGAAAGTATGTGCAGAATACAATAAGTCATAGTTTATGGTAAGCTACAATCCTCATGCATTCTTGCAAATATCAAATAGATTGCTTAGGGCATACTTGATTAATCAAGTGTTTGAAGTATAGTCACAAGAAAATGTTGTGGTCTTTTTATCTTAGTTATTCTCAACTTCTTCTCTTCTAAACTGTGACCCAGTTTCTACTGAGCAAAATTATATAAATATCCTTTCAAAAACCTATTATACACTCACTCACCAGGAGACTGATCCCAAAGTACCCCAGATAAGTGGGATAAGTGCCACTCTGAGTCTCCACATCATTCTAATGGAGGTAACATGCAAATTTGAGTACAATTTCATGGATAGTTTAAAAGTTATCAAGGTTATGTGCTCCGTGGTTGAATATTTTCAATTGAATTATGTTGCTTTTGAATAGTAAAAAGACGATTTTTCTGGTAAAATTCATATTTACCTCATGTGAACTTTCAAATGAACTCTTGCAATTAACTTGACTCATAAATTTTAAAAACAAAATTTAATTGTTTCAATGATTTGAACTACACCAATGATCTGAGTGTTAGCATTCTAAAGGTAGTAACAGGTATTGTTTTTCTTTTAATCATAGTAACTTCAATATGAAATAAAACACTGAGTTGATTTTAAAAGGAAAAACGCTTTTTCAGAAGTACAAAACTGATTGTAGTTTTAATTGATTGAACAATTTTGATTAAAGGAGTTATTCAAAAATTCGCAAAACTGCTATTATTAACTGTCCCCTCCTGTGTCCTTTCTATAAACAAATGTGTTTGTAGTGTAATATAGGGGCAAATTCTTAATTAAAAAAAAATTCATAAGAGAAAGACTGTAGAATGTTTAAATATATATCCTTAGAATGCATTAATTCTTTAACTGATATTTAGCATGTAAAGGGCTCTAACATCAAAGGAGAAAAGTCATTTGGAACACAAGCTATTTGACAACACAGCATTTCTTGCGGAAGGCCAGGCTTTGCAAATGTCAGTGAAGATCAGTGAAGTGCATCCCAAAAGGCTAAGTGCCAAGAAAGTGAAAGGGGAGGGACACAATTAACTTGGTGGCCCTGTAGTCAGAAAGGTAGATGGCTGTCAACATGACACAAAAATCTTTACAGAGTATCTCAAAATGAAACGTAATAGTAAGCTGTAGCTTGAAAAAGATGAATGACTAATTGGATCGATACTGTCTTGATCAAACCCACATTTAGATAGGGTAAGAGTTATACAGAGCAACATATATCAGCATTGTTGAAGCTAAGCTAACCATTTCTGCAGACATAAATGCAACTGGCTGTCAAACAAGCTCCTCTGGTCATCTAGCTCAACAAGATTACTGTGACTGAATCTGAAGAAAGTTTAAATTTGTTTCCTTTCCTTTGCAGTAACTTCTCCATTGCTTGAGAATCAGTGCTAAACATTATTCCACTCCCAGTATTCTGAAGGGACTATCCCGTCTTCACTCTCCGACTCACTCCCACCTGCACCAATATGTCCTCCCTTTCTCATAGAACCTTCGCAAGCAACTGCAGAAGACGCAACGTGTGCCCCTTTACATCTTCCCTTCCCACCATTCAAGAACCCAACACACCCTCCAGCTGTAGCATTTATACTTTTTGCAAATTATTGCACCGTATTTAGCCCTCTCCGGATTGGGCAACTGTTTTGTAGCATTTATCTGTTCAGTCTGCAAGGCTTCAGGTTGTCTGTTATTAGGCTTTCAATCAAACTCCCATTTCATTTTTTTTCCCTTTTTCACTGTACAGTTGTATACATTTTAAGTATGCATTTCCTTTTCAAACTAGGCACGTTATAGACCTTAGACTCCACAGCAAAGACAGAATAAGTTTTTTTCCATTTGTATAATTTCTGATACAATAGTCATCAGCCTGCACTTTTAACAGCTGTTTTTTTTTTATGTCTTCACAGATGCTGCATGAACCACAGGGTTTTTCCAGCATTCTCTCTTAATTCTGATTTCCAGCAACTGTATTGTTCTGTATCTCATAGTGCTCTGTGATTCTCTCTTCTACATCCTCGATCATCAATTAAAGAGCCTTTACCACCCCTCTCAGCCAGTACCATTGCTATCACTTAAGTGACTCATTTGCTCTTCACCCTATCACAGACCCTTTGATACCTTCAGCTCACTCTCTAAAACCTAAAACATGCTTATATTAAAACCTTGTTTTCATAAGAAGTTATTGTCCAAAATTGTATTGCTCTGCATAGGTGACCTGCTGATCATTCCCATTTTCCATTTGGGAAACAATCCCTGCAGAATATCACAAACCTTGGTGCACGGGTGAATGCAGATCTTAATAAAACTCAGTGTAAAATGATAATGCAAGAAAATGACCAGAACTTAGTGTAACATTATAATAAACTTATACAGATACTCAAACTTTGAGAAAGTTTTCTCTGGAAAACTTCAGCAATGCATACGTTGTTCATAATACCAAATGAAAATTAGCAAATTTTTTGAATATGGAAAACAGTATAGATATTTGATATTGAACAGGAGAAAACAACAATGTACAGCACAGCACATGAAAATATTATTTTCTTGAAGAGGTGAACACCTCAAATGATTTTCTTTCTTACAATGATGAGTTTCATCCCATAGCGAGTGACGGAGATTTAAAAGGACTAACAATACCTGACACAGTATTGATAATAGCTATTCTGATTTGTTATTTTGTTCAATTAGGACTGAGAATTTCACTAATCTCATGTATGTATGATATTTTTCCTGTCAGTAATAAGCAATCTTAAATACAAATTGAATTCCTTTAAATTCTTCAGCCCCTTAGTTAACCTGAGGTACACTTCATTATCAAATATGTTTCAATTCGTTTCCAAAATTTATTAGCAGTTAAATATTTTAACATCCATCAAGTTTAAACTAGAAAAGAGTAAGCTGATCATCTCCTATGCCACATAGCCTTTCTTGAATATTTCAGATCCTACGAGGGGACATTTTCTTTCAACATCAATGAAAATACTATCTCCAAAACTTTCAAATCAATACACCATCAACTTTGCCTATTATTGTACTGTTCCGAATCTAAAGATGTACCAGACCAATTACAAACCCTACTAACTACATGATAACGTCTGGGATCCAAAAGGTCATCACAGGGCTTTTAAATTTGCTCTAAAGCATTACAATTATCAGGTTCCATATTTTGATGTGTTAATCTCAATAGTTAATCTACATATGGAACAAAAGCAATACTTTCAAAAATATATAACCTCTGTTACATAGCGGGAATTTTCCTTTCTTTTTGGACAGAACTTATAAATTTGCAATAACATTATGCTTTAGTACTAGGTTCTTTCCTACAAGGGAAGGATCCATATGCAAAAATGCTGCTGTAGAATTCCATGACTTGAAAAGTCATTTATTCAGATTGTACTGTATAACAATCTGTAATTTTAATACATTTTCACATATTTTCAATGTACAAAAGCTGTTATTAGGATAGATGACATAAAGCAACTAAAATTCAAATTACATAAAATACTAAAAAATTCCTTTGAAGTACAGCAGTATATTGCGTAAATTCATTTTT
Organism: Mobula hypostoma; assembly: GCF_963921235.1. Classification (NCBI taxonomy): domain Eukaryota; kingdom Metazoa; phylum Chordata; class Chondrichthyes; order Myliobatiformes; family Myliobatidae; genus Mobula; species Mobula hypostoma. The sequence goes on along the minus strand of NC_086100.1, from coordinate 137,981,562 downwards.
GGCAGAGGTCAGTTGGTGTCAAGTATGCTGTAAAACTAATATTAGTTTTGATTCCTATCTCTTAAAAGCCATTAGGGGTATAAAGTTGGTGGTTTAACCTATTTGGCCAATTACACAACTACAGTGTTACTGGGCAAAATATCAGAGATTCGGGGAGGGGGGGCTGTCAAGTGTCAATCATACACACAAATCCCAATCTATCATGAATTCATAGAAAGCAAGTGGGCTGTTACTGGAACATTCATTCTGTCCAAATCTCCAGCAGCGCATATTGCTTATGGACAACATCTCTGTGCAATACTATCACTAACTTTTCCAATGGCCAAAAATACATCAAGAAATGGCAACTGAACTTCCAGAGGTTTCTTCTTTCCTGCATCTGCAAGCTGCTTTTTTGAATAATTACTGCACAAATAAACTTTACTTAATGCTGACAACAAAAAAGCCAGTGATTCACAAGACTGCAGAACTTGGAATCAACTTTAAAATTCATTTCACAACTTAAGAGCACCAACTGAGTGTTTTAGTGTTGAGGCATTGATTCCAGGAATCTGTTAACCCTCATAGGATCAAACTCTGGAAAAGTGTCAGTCACAAAAATAAAATTTTAAACACAAATAAATCATTGACTATCATTGGAAACTTAAAATAAAAAGCATACATTGTTATTTTCTTCTCAGCTCAGCCACTGAACCATGTTACCAGCTTGTTTGAATGTAGAAATGAGGCAAGTGATAAGCCTGTGGGTTCTTTGTGAAGAAAATTGACATCAACTGCTATACAATTTGTATCTAGTAAATGATTGTCGCTATTGCTCTCACAATCATTCTTGTCTGAATGCACAAGATACTTCGCAGTTAATCTGTGAGCTTGTCTGAACCACATCATTCATCCTTCTCAGGATTTCACTTCCTCGCAGTCCTGGTCAGTAGAGAGCTCTATGTCAGAAAGTCCAACTTCAACAGCCAGAATCAGTGAGGTGTCCGAATCACTGCTCACAATTGGTCCTTCATCATCTTCAAGGAAGAGAGAGAAAAGATGTACATTTAAAATCACATCTTATAACTACAGCAACATTAAAAGGATGTTTTAAGCTCTAACTATTTTTTTTATCAGAATGCATTAGGACATCTTACAGGATAGACTTGTGCTTCACTTTGGAATAGAAATATACCTTTACAGTCAAGAATAAAATTTACGTTAAAAAGATGATAAAATCAATTAATTGGAAATCTGCAACTGAATTAAAGCATCAGGGCTAGAATTATCTAAATATTTCTCCACTGTTAATTCTCACCCTAGTTCAAAGATGAGATTTGTCATAATCAAATTTCATTAACATATAGTCTCACATTTTCTACAGTAAAAGAGCAAGAGACAATGAGCAATGTGAACAGCAATTACAAAATCCTTACTGGGTAGCTGACTTTGCACTCGTATTGATCTGATCAATAAACAGCAACTTCCACAAGGAACTAAAAATGTATTCAAAGAGATGCAAGTTACATCGTGCACATGATGATACAGAACTCCAAGCCTTTAAGTCACAGTGATGTAGCTAAAGGAGTTGCTACCTTACAACTCCAGAGACCCACATTCAGCCCTGATCTTCAATGCAGAGTTTGCACATTCACTCTGTGACCATGTGGATTTCCCCCTCAGTGCTCTGGTCCCGAAGATATGCAGGTTGATAGGTTAATTGGCCATTTTAAACTACCCTTTGTGTGTCAGTGAAAGGTAGAATCTGTGGGTACTTGAGGAGTATGTGCCGAGATTAAAATGAAATTTCAAGTTATCCTGTGTTTTAATGGGTGATCAAAGGCTGACAGACACAATGTGCAGAAAGGCCTGTTTTGATACTTGATTCTACGATGCTTCTTAGTCTAATAATAAATTTCAGTGCCCTGGATACCCGCAACAATGAAATGAAGATACTTGAAAGATACCACCAATAAGCTTCCAAATCCTCCAAACTGAACTTCAACATCCTATCCCAGACCAAATTTCCCAAGTAATAAAGCTCTAACTTCATTTAACAGGCTATGTTGCTCACATGCCCAACAACAGACACACCAACACCAGATGCTCTATTCCAAGTCTCTAATCATGTGACGGGAACAGCAAACGCACACAGGAAAAGAATGCCATGAAAGATTGGCAACATCCTCGATGCTGATTAGTAGCTACTGAGACGCAGCAGCAGAATAAGCACCTTGAATTCTTGCATTCTGTGACCTTGCTAAGATTCGAGATCTTCAATCTTAATTACAACCCAAAATACGTTTTATCCATGGAGGCCAGCATCAAAGTCACTCTTATATTGCGAGCCCAGGATCACTTTAAGCTATTGTTGCAGATCTCTGCCACATCTCATTACTGTGTTAGGACGATCACTCCATCACTCAAGGAGACTTTAACTCCCTTTTCTTCAGCTCACCACAGCAGGCAAAGGAGGCATGAGAATTTGTCTAGACTGCACCTTTCCCTAAAGTACAGACATTTCAGAAACAAGAGTTCTTTTTTTCACAGGATTCATCCAATTAACATCCGGCACTCAGCCCTGTCAGGTAATTGTAACCCCAAAACAAATAGTAGTGCGGTAGTGTAGTGGCTAGCATAATCATCGATCGTGATTCAATCCACACCGCTGTGTGTGTTTCTATGTTCTGTTTGTGACACGTGGGTTTCCTCCCACATTCCAAAGATGGATGTTTAGAATTAGTCAATTGTGAGCATGCTATTTGGTGACACTTACAGGGCTGCCTAACACAATTCTCAGATAATGTTGTCCGGTAATGCAAAATGACACATTTCACTGCACATGTGAACAATAAAGCTAATCTTTATAAAGAAGTTGCCTCCTCTGATTCACCAGGACCAACACTCCTACATTCAGATTCATCCATGTTCTCCTAAGAAATGGCTGCATAATTTGCACCTGCAGTGCAGTATACTGAGAACTGTGAGAATGTGAACATGTTAATATTGAACACTGCACTGACATTGAGATCATAATTTATTCTCCAACATTGACACTCATACTTTTCTAGTTCAATCTTTGTTAAATAGGATTATCTTTAAAAATGTGTTGTGTTAAAATGTTTTAAATAGTCAATGAGATCACATTGCAATAGAAAGTAAGCATCAGGTCTCACAAGAGTGCTAAAAAAAAAATAATCAAACTTTTTTTTAAACTGGTTCTGCCAAAAGTCATTGGAAGAGCAACTGATTCTTGATTAGGAGTCTGGCAAGTTAAAATCTATATCATTCAATGCAGCTGCTGTGCCTTCTGGCATCATTTCTGGAGCACAGAGGATTAATACTGGATTAGAGAATAATCTACTATCTCAGTTTGCTTCAGAATTTACAAAACTTCCTCAGTCTTAATAAGCAACTTCGGACAGCAAATAGCAAGATGCCTGTACTTTAAAAAAGAAATAAATACTCTCAGATATGGGATATACATGTAACACAATGGTACAACTGCCTCACAACCTCAGCAGCCTGGAATAGCTTCTGAACTCCAATGCTGTCTGTTCAGAGTTTGCAAGTTCACCTTGTAACTGCATGGATTTTTCCCAGAGTGCTCCCGTTTCCTCTCACAAGCCTAATTCAGCTTGGATACTGAATTTTCTCATCTCAGTAAATCCACTCACCATGTGCTTTTGCCCACTTTCTCCAATCCATCCAGGGTCTCTCTCCTACTGTTCACCTTTTTCCATCTTTCCCCTATCATTTCCTAGAATTATTACCTTCTCCCACCTAGTTCAATTGGCCTAACAGCTTTCCATTATTTGTTTCCACTCATCACCTACAGCTTCTGTCTCTACCTTTCCCCTCCCAACCCGGCTCCATCTGTCCATCATCCCCTCCCCCCATAGTTCCACCTACCAGCTTCTGCCTCACCCCTTCCTTTCACTTCTATATCCCGGCCATCTTCCCTCCACACAGTCCTGCCATAGGGTCTCAACCTTACATATTTACCATCCCTTTGCCTCTACAAATCCTGTTTGACCCACTGAGTTCTTCAACAGTTTTTTTTGCTCCAGGTTATAACATCTTAACTCCGCACAAATATGCCAGTTAGTAGGTTGTCTCCTGTACATTATTCTGGGGAAGTTTTGATTGACATGTACAAGAGAATATGTTACAGAAGAAAATATGGGAGAGATTAATGATATTGCTGAGAGCTGGTATTGACGACAGGCTGGAAGTACTTTTATGTTAAAGGAAAATGGGAAAAATTATAATTAAATGATTAATGATTATACAGAGTCTAAAGATGAGGAACAGTCATTTTAATACCCTTAAATATCACCTGATTATACTTCAGAATAAATTGTACAAACTCTTTGTTTCCACCATACTTTGAAATTTGGCTGTGGTTAGCCACAAGTCAATTTATTCCTATTTTAATATCAATTTGACTAAAAATAACTCAAAAATATTCATAGTCTTTGATAAAAAGAGAATTATAAACTACAAACATAATTGGCTATATTTACAGCTTCCTTCAGGCAGCTGCCAAACACTAGTGACATCAAGGTCAGGTGAAATACATTTTGGATAACACATACACCACGGAGCCAGTACACTCATTAGAAGTCTACCTGTGTAGAAAACAATGCCACCGTTGTTAGGATTTAGTCATGAAATTTGTATATGAACCTGTGCATACAATATTAGCTTGCAATGCAGATACTGTTTCCGCTCTTCACAGTGGCTTCAGGAAGGGGAAGTCGAGGGAACACACACCAATCCTCATTGAGCGATCAGAAGCAGAAACGGTGTGTAGTTTCAAGTTCCTGGGTGTCAACGTCTGAGGATCTATCCTGGGCCCAACATACTGATGCAATTACAAAGAAGGCATGACAGCAGCTATACTTCACTAGGAGTTTGAGGAAAATTGGTATGTCACAGAAGACACTTGCAAATTTCTGCAGAAGTACTGTAGAGGGCATTCTAAGTGGATGCATCAGCATCTAGTATGGAGGGGCCACTGCACAGGATTGGAAAAAGCTGCAGAAAGTTGTAAATTCTGCCAGCTCCATCATGGGCACTAGCCTCCCCAGCACCAAGGACACCTTCAAAAGCTGATGCCTCAAAAAGATGGCATCCATCATTAAGGGCCCTATCACTCAGCATATGCCCTCTTCTCATTGCTACTATCGAGCCTGATAACACACACTCTACCTTTCAGGAACAGGTTCTTCCCCTCCACCATCAGATTTCTGAATGGACAATGACACCACCCCCCCCCCCCCATGAACACCAGCTCAGTATTTTTTCCTCTCTTTTTGTACTATCTATTTAATTTAATTTTTAAAAATATAGTATATACTTATTACAAATTGTAGTTTTTATTATTACATGTTACTGCAAAATAACAAACTTCACAACATACTGTATGCAAGTGGTATTAAACCAGACTGATTCTGGCTGTGTTAGCATTAACGTGAAGTAGATAAGTAGACAGTAAATCCATAGCAGTTTTCAGCAATGAAACTTGATAACATCGAAAACATAATCTATACATTGACTCTTACTGACACAGATTGCCCTTGGGTAATGAGCAGTGGTTCTGCTTATCCACTCGTCCATAAGACAATTTTAGTTCATGTTGGAAAACACACGGGATTGACTCAGTGTAGTAACTATACTTCCACAGTACTGTAATGGACCGCTCTTCTGGTAAGATGGTGGCGTGCTCAGACATAGCGGCCTCTCTGGGGCCAACCAAAGGTGGCTTGTCCTTTTTACGATCACAAGACACTGCCGGACATGGTGCAGACTGCGTTGCTACCTACTCTAGAAAGCTGCCAGAGTTGGTGCGCAAAGGAGGTGTGCAGTCTTAACAGCGAGTGATTGTCTTGGATGTTTTTCTTCTGATTGCAAGTCCCTGTTAGACAGCGGGGGAGCTGCATGGCCTCAGTTGTAACGCAGACTAGGCCTTATACTGCAGGCTTGCCTGTTGCAGCCACCTAGAAGGGGAAATTCTGGAGACGGTGTGCTATGGTGTCCATGCTGGATTGGGGGCCTACCCCACCCATTGGGGCTGCCCTCCGGTGTTCACTCAGTGGAAGATAATCTGAATTACGTGTATGCATGTGTATATACTTTCACTTGTGGTCTAGTGAGGGCTTGTTCTTGCCAATGACATCAATGCACCATCAACTTACAGGACATGTCACTCAGGGACAGGAGCTATATTATAATTTTTTGTGTGACTGTATGTTTACTGCTAACTTATGTTGTATTTGTGTCTTGTGCTGTGTATGATTGTTGGTACTGTGTTTTGCACCTTGGCCCCAGAGGAAAGCTGTATCAGCAGGCTATATTCGTAGGTATTTGTGTAAAGCTGAATGACAATTAAACTTAAATTTCAACATGAACAATTGAAAGTACATAAAACGAAAAGAAAGTACAATAATTGCAAGTGGAATGAGGAAACTAGTTCATAGGAACAATCGACTTTAAAATTTAATAATATTATGGGAGCTTGTTTGTATGTAAGCATCCATAAGTCAGGTGGTCATAACCCAGGGACAGCCTGTACTGAGAAACAGCTTTCTAGGTCTATGAAAATAGCCACCTGCAATAAGCAAGGATGACATCAGTGGTGGATAATGTTAATTATTTGTTCACACTGAAATTGTCTGCTTCCAAGATTTCCATTACCAAGCAATAAAAGCTGGATGCATTTTTAGTAGAGGTTATGTGGCTGATGGTGCTTGTGATTGAGGAAGGGGTCTGATGTTTCATGAATGTAAACAAATTGGGTTGATAGATCAACAATAGACCATTGTTGTTTGTCACCTATATCAAAGATCTGGATGATAATTTGGTAAAACTGGATCATCTTATTTGCAGACGACACCAATCACAATCAGATTTAATATCACCAGCATATGTCATGAAATTTGTTGATTCTGCAGCAGCAGTACAATGCAATACATAATTACAGAGAAAAATGAATTACAGTAAATATATACAAAATAGTTAAATTAAATTAGCGCAAAAATAAAAATAAAAAAGTAACAAGGTAATATTCATGGGTTCAATGTCCATTCAGAAATTGGATGGTAGAGAAGAAGCTGTTCCTGAATCAGTGAGTGTGTGCCTTCAGGCTCCTGTACCTCCTTCCTGATGGTAATAGTGAGAACCGTGCATGTCCTGGGTGACGGGCGCTTAATGATGGATGCCACCTTTCTCGGGTGTCGCTCCTTGAAGATATCCTGGATACTACAAAGGCTAGTGCACATGATGGAGCTGACTGAGTTTACAATTCCCTGCAATTTATTTCAATCCTGTGCAGTGGCCCAACCCCCATATCAGATGGTGATGCAGCTAGTTAGAAAGTTCTCCACAGTATATCTGTAGAAATTTGTAATTGGCTTTGCTGACATACCAGGATTGGGTGTGTAGTAGACAGTGAAGATTATCAAAGCTTGTAGTGGGATCTGGACCAGCTAGAAAAATGGGCTGAAAAGTATCAGATGGAATTTAATGCAGACAAGTGTGATGTGTTACACTTTGGGAGGACCAACCAGAGTAGGTCTTACATGGTGAGTGGTAGGGCATGGAGGAGAGCCGTAAAACACAGGGACCTGGGAATACAGATCCCCAATTCCTGGAAATGGCATCACAGGTAGATCAGGTCGTTAAAAAAAAGCTTTTGGCACATGGCCTTCATAGATCAAAGTACAGGAGTTGGACATTATGTTGAAGTTGTACAAGATATTGATAAGGCCTTACTCACAACATGCTGGAGGAACTCAGCAGGTCGGGCAGTATCCGTGGAAACAACTAGTCAACGTTTCGGGCCGGAACCCTTCGTCAGGACTGAACGGGGGAGGGGCAGAGGCCCTATAAAGAAGGTGGGGGGAGGGTGGGAAGGAGAAGGCTGGTAGGTTCCAGGAATTGGTAAGGCCTTATTTGGAGTATTATGTGCAGTTTTGGTCACCTACCTACAGGGCACATTTTCTTTTTATTTCAGATTTTAAGCAATTATTTGATTAGAACTGTCTGCTTAATTTCTTACACAATAACAGTTTACATTACAAAATAAGACAGAAAGAGTGAAAATACACAATAGATCAGCCAGCTCTTTGAAAACAGACACTTCAAATCAGAATAGTTCTGATGGAGAGTCATCAATCTGAAATATTAAGTCTGTTTCTCTATCCATACATAACCTCTGACCAGGTTGTGTATTTCCAGAGCAACACAAACAAAACACTGGAGGAACTTAGCAAGTCAGGCAGTATCTGTGGAAATAAATAAACTGTCGACATTTCAGGCCGAGACCCTTCATCAGGACTGGAAAGGAAGGGGGAAGACGCCAGAATAAGGAGGTGGGGGAGGGGAAGGACAAGCTACAAGGTGATGGGTGAAGCCAGATGGGTGGGGGAGGGGTTATGAATTAAGAAGATGAGAGGGATAGGTGGAAAAGGCAAAGGGCTGAAGGAGGAATCTGATAAGAGAGGAGACTGGACCATGGGAGAAAGGGAAGAAAGAGGGACAAGGGGGAGGGGAGTGTGATAGGCAGGTGAGAAGAAGAGGTAAGAGGCCAGAGTGGGGAATTGAAGAAGAGGGAAGGGGCAAGGGAAAAATTACCGGAAGGTGAAGAAATCCATGCTCATGCCATCAGGCAGGAGGCTGCCTAGATAGAATATGAGGTGTAGCTCCTCCAACCTGAGAGTGGTTTCATTGTGGCAGAAGAGGAAACCATGGACTGACATCTTGAAATGGGAATGGGGTTAGAATTAAAACGGTTGTCCACTGAGAAATGCTGCTTTTTGTGGGTGGGGTGGAAGTGCTCAACAAAGCGGTCCCCCAATCTATATCTGGTTTCATCAATGCCGAGGAGGCCACATCAGGTGCCCTGGATACAGCAGATGACCCCAACAGATTTGGGGCTCTGAATGGAGGCGATTGAGGAGGTGAATGGGGAGGTGTAGTATTTCTGCAGTTTGCAAGGATAAGTGCCAGGAGGAAGATTAGTAGGGAGGGACAAATAGACAAGGGAATCACAGAACGAGTGGAAAGTGGAGAGTGGGGGGGACGGGGAGTAAAGATGTCTTTGGTGGTAGGGGCCCATTGAAGATGGTGCGAGTTGTGGAGAATGACGTGTTAGATGTGAAGGCTTATGTGGTGGTTGGTGAGGACAAAAGGAACTCTATCCCTGTTAAGGTGGTAAGAAGATGAAGTGAGCACCGATGCCGAGAAATGGAGGAGATGCAGATGAGAGCGGCATCAATGGTGGAGGAAGGGAATCCCTGTTCATTGAAGGAGAACACTTCTGATGTGCTGCAAAGGAAAGCCTCATCCCAGAAACAGATGCGGGGCAGACAAAGGAACTGAGAAAAGGCAATGGCATCTTTACAGGGGACGGGGTGGGAAGAGGTGTGTTTCACTTCAGATTTCCAGCACCTCTGCAGCAATGAAGCATATTTCAATGTAATAAAATAGTCCAATACTGAACACAGAAGCTTTGTCAGAGGAAAAAAAAGCAAGGCTATGAAGCAAATTTTAGAACAGATGATAGATTGAGAGAGTTTATATTTAAGAAGAGGATGCAGTGACATTTAGGGAAGAGAATTCCAAAGCTAAAATCACAGATAAGTAGGTGGGAAGAATTCTTGGAAGGTTCCAGGTTTGGTACGCTACTAGGAAAAAGAGATGCAAGGAAGGAACTTTAATACAAGAATGAGAACGTTAAAAGTTCGATGCATAGGAATAACCATATGCCATACTTTCATCTTAAACTAGTGAAATGCTCTGGTAATGCTCCTGCTACATAGGAGGATATCTTGTTTTGGATACAAGTTACAAAGCTTATAATGCACATACTGTATATCTAAGGCTACTGATTTGATGGCGATTAATAATTCATATTAAACTTTTAAATACTGTGAAGTCGTAAATTATACTTTCAGGCTAAATCTCAATTTCCAGAAAATCACTCTCACATACACCTTCCTCTTCCTCTTTCCAAATTTCTGTGTTTGATTTCAGACTGACAAATTCTGACCGGAAATGTCTGTTTTCACAGAGCTGCCTAATCTATTGATTTTGAAAAGTGGAGAAGTCTACCAGGCATCAATCATATTGCTTGCATCACTGGTTAAATAATGTATGAAGAGTATGAAATATAATTCTGAATATACGATAGCTGCTGGCAATTGATCGTGCACATTCTGTTGTATGCTTGCACTGAATCTCAACATACAGAGAAGGCTGGAGCAAGATTTCAAAGGTGAGCTGCAGACACACAATTGAGATTTTAAAACATTGTGCAAGTGGTCAGAGAATTAGCAAGTTATTAATGACCACCAATGAGAAAGGTAACTTCTGAAAAAAATTATTTAAAATTACTGCCAATTCGCCATTGACTTTCTGTCATTTGGTTTAAAATTTTGATGGAAATGCATTCATAAAACATGGAATAAAAATAGAAAAAGCAACTCATCAGGTTCCCAGCTTTGACAGGTCATACATCATCCATTCTATTCTGGTATTCATTTACATTCAATTAAATGCCTGTGGGGAAAATCTGAATAATTATTTCTCAGTCCCAAAAATATCATAGCAATTGCATAATATCTCCTACCCTCTTCAAATAATATCATGTAAAAATGCACCTGCCAGGAGAGGACCCAACTCCCAGAATGTCAGAATCATGTTAACTTAAATATAAAAGGCTGCAGCGCAAGTGTTGTGCACAAGTTTACATATCTATTAGGGGTGAAACAAATAATTTATTCAAATCAATAACCTTAACTTAAAAAAGCAATAAGGGGAAATACAATATGAGGATAAACTAACCAATAATAATGGATTGTATAAAATATTTTAGAGACAGATAGATAGATACTTTATTGATCCCAAAGGAAATTACAGTGTCACAGTAGCATTACAAGTGCACAGATGTAAATAATAGAAGTAGAAATAATCAAAAATAAGTTACCACAGTCTAACGGGGGGGGGGGGAGGGGGTGCGGTAATCACTTCCCCAGCTACAGGTTGACTCATTATAAAGCCTAATGGCCAAGGGCAAGAATGACCTCGCACAGCATTCTTTGGAACATGCTTCTCTGGTCAGCCAAGGTGGCATGCAGAGGGTGAGAAGCATTGTCCAGAATTATCAGGATTTTCCATGGGGTCCTTTGTTCTACCACAACCTCCAATGTGTCTATTCGAACTCTTATAACAGAGCCAGCCTTTCTAATCAGTTTATTCAGCCTTTTGGCATCACCCGTGTTGATGCTATTGCCCCAGCACAAGATTGTACCAGCCATACCAGACTGGTAGAACATTTGAAGGAGAGGCCTGCATACTCCAAAGCAGGGGTCTCCAACCTTTTTTGCACTGCAGACCGATTTCATATTGACAATATTCTTGCGGACCGGCTGACCGGGGTGGGGGGGGGGGGGTGGTGGTGGTAGGGTTGCCAACAGACAAGAGTAGCAGTCAAATACGTTGGGTTTACCCAGAGAAAGACTACAATGACCATGAAGCCTTGCGCGGGCACAAGTGTGCATGCGTGACTTGCGCATTCGTGTACGTGCTGATTTTTTCTACAAATTGCTTTTGCCGATTCTGTTCGGGGGTGGGGGTGTTAATCACGACCGGAATATTGGTGATAAGTGGCTAATACACTCAATTTCGTTTCTAAAAGGGTTTATCTAACGAATTTAATATTAAACACAGCGCATATTTTCCTCGCATGAATATAGCGATAAGTCAATTATCAGGGGAGGACAGGGGAGCTTGAAGTAAGTGTTGAAAAAACTTCCAGTAGAAGTAGTAGAGGCAGGTTCGATATTATCATTTAAAGAAAAATTGGATAGGTATATGGACAGGAAAGGAATGGAGGGTTATGGGCTGAGGGCAGGTCAGTGGGACTAGGTGAGAGTAAGAGTTCGGTACCGACTAGAAGGGCAGAGATCACCTGTTTCCGTGCTGTAATTGTTATATGGTTATATAAGTCAATAGCATCATAACATTTTAAGTAATGTTTGGATATTAAACACACAGCACATATTTTCACCATGTGAACATATAAAATCATTGCAACACACCAGTATCGCTGAATCAGTGGGAGCCCTGGGCTTGTTTCCCTGCAACAAGACGGTCCTATCGAGGGGTGATGGGAGACAGCGATACCCAAACGGGGTTCCTTATGTCCAGTCTATTCCGCAGTTTAGTTTTCATTGCAGAGATATGTTGGAAATGGAAGCAACGTTTTTAGTGCTTTCGTGGCTATCTCAGGATATTTAGCCTTGACTTTGATCCAGAATGCCCGCAGAGATGTTATGTCAAACATACTTTTCAGCCCGCCGTCATTTACAAGCTCGAGGAGTTGATCTCCTTCCCGCGCTGAAGTGGTTGATGCGCAGGTAATGACCTCACATGCGTTCAAGCTCAACAGTGGGCGTGACAGGGAATGAGGAAAGGTGCAGCTGACTCATATCGCCAAATCATATAGTTTCCTCGCGGCCCGGTAGTGCATGCTTTGCAGCCCGGCACCGGTCCACAGCCTGGTGGTTGGGGACCGCTGCTCCAAAGGACTTCAGTTTCCTCAGGAAGTAGAGGCGTCTCTGCCCCTTCCTGTACATGGCCTTTGTGTTGGTGCTCCACTCAAGTCCGTCATCCAGGTCCACCCCCAGGTACTTGTTGGTCCTCACCACATCCACGTCCTCACCATCAGCAGTAATGGGGAGCAGGATTAGTCTTCCTGAAGTCCCCTATTATATCCTGTGTCTTACTGATGCTGAACTGCAGATGATTCAGCTTGCACCATTTGACAAAGTCCTTCACCAGGGCCCTCTGTTTATCTTCCTGTCCTCCCTTTATACACCCAGCTATTGATACATAAAGGGTGGGAGAGATGCAAGATTGAATATTAGACTGCTGGAAAATGATGTCAGAGAAGTAATAATGAGGATCAAAGAAATGTCTCAAGAACTGAATGGTTACTCTGTGCCAGTCTTCACAGTGGAAGATACCAGTAATTTGACAGACATTTAAGACTGTCAGGGGAAAGAGGCGAATGTAGTGTCTGTTATTAAGGAGAAGGTACTGAAGAAGCTGAAAGGCTTGAATGTAGATAAATCACCAGGGCAAGGTGGACTACATGCCAGAGTCCTGAAGAGGTAGTTGAAATCACTGGAGTTAGGGAGGGTACCAGAGGACTGAAAAATTACAAATATAAAACACCAGTTTAAGAAGGGAGTGGGGCAAAAGACAGGAAAATTATAGATTCAGATTTATTTATCACATATACATTGAATCATACAGTGAAATGTGTTGTTTTGCATTAACAACCAACACACCCAAGGATGTGTTGTGGGAAGCCTGTAAGTGTCGCCATACAATCCAGCACCAACGTAGCACGCACACCATGCTCAGCAAGGAAAATACAGAAAACAACAAAAACATGATCTTATGATCTTACTCAGTTTGAAAATTTAAGATCCTATATTACATGGCCAAAAAAACCCACAGAACAAAGTATAACTAATAAAAGCACCCACACAATGTACGTGAATTTCAAAAGGCTGATAACCAAGAAAACAAAGTTTGTAGCATAGACTGAAAATGAAGACAAAATGTAAATGTTATGGCTTCTAGAGGAGCTGTTCATTTTGAATGCAGTTCATTTTGTATGGACATCACTTCCTGTACGCAAGCTGTTTTTACATCATTTCCTGAACGGTTTAATTTGGATATACAACAGAATGACATCCATCTCCATCCACTCTTCATTTGCCCTTGAAACAGCAATATCAGAGTCTTAAGCTTTCTTAATATTGGTAAACATCTAGATATACTTTGAAGGAAGTATTATGTTTATCATTTATCACTATAAGGCTATCGTTGTGCCAGGAGTTCACCTCATTTCTCTGTAATTTCTTTTACTCCACGGTAACACAAATACATCTGACTTTAGTTTCTCCCTCTCAAATTGCTGGGTAAATTTTATCATATTATGATCAGTCTTCTAAAGTTTCCTTTACCATAAGCTCCCTAATCAAGTGTGGTTCATTACACAACACCCAGTCCAGAATAGATGATCCCCTAGTGGGCTCAACTACAAGCTACTCTAAAAAGCCATCTTGTAGGCATTCTACAAATTCTCTCTTGGGATCCAACACCAACCTGATTTTCACAATCTTCCTGTATACTGAAATCCCCCATGACCATCATAACTTCGTCCTTTTGACAAGACTTTCCTATCTCCCATTGTAATTTATAGCCCACATCCTGGTTACTGTTTGGAGGCCCATACATAACTCACATCAGGGTCCTTTTACCTTTGAAGTTCCTCAACTCTACTGATATGGATTCTACGTCTTGTGATTGTTTGTCACTCCTTTCTAAGGATTGAAGTTCATTTTTCTTTACCAACAGAGCCACACTACCTCCTGTGCATACTTGTCTGTCCTTTCAATACAATGTGTATCCCTGGATGTTAATTCCCAACCATACTCTTTCAGCCACAACTCAATGATGCCCACAATGTCATACTGCCAATCTCAAACTGCACTACAAGATCATAAGAGCATATAATATCTGGAGCAGAATTAAAACATTTGGCCCATTGAGCCTGCTCCAACATTTCATCAAGGTTGTTCCATTTTTCTCTCAGCCCCCCATCTCCTGCCATCCCCTGACCAATCAAGAATCTATCAACTTCTGTCTTAAAAACATGAAGACCTGGCCTCCACAGCTGCTTGCGGCAACGAATTTCACAGATTCACCACTCTCTGGCTGAAGAAATTCCTCCTCATCTCCATTCTAAAATGACATCCCTCTATTTTGAGGCTAGTCTTAGACACTCCCACCATAGGAAACATCTCTCAGTGGGAGAGCATTTTGGAAATAGTGATCATAATTCTATCTCCTTTACAATAGCACTAGAGAGAGATAGGAACAGACAAGTTAGAAAAGCGTTTAATTGGAGTAAGGGGAATTATGAGGCTATCAGGCAGGAAATTGGAAGCTTAAATTGGGAACAGATGTTCTCAGGGAAAAGTACGGAAGAAATGTGGCAAATCTTCAGGGGATATTTGTGTGGAGTTCTGCACAGGTATATTCCAATGAGATAGGGAAGTTATGGTAGGGTACAGGAACCGTGGTGTACAAAGGCTGTAATAAATCTAGTCACTAAAAGAAAAGCTTACAAAAGGTTCAGAGAGCTTGGTAATGTTAGAGATCTAGAAGATTATAAGGTTAACAGGAAGGAGCTTAAAAAGGATAATTAGGAGAGACAGAAGGGGCTATGAGAAGGCCTTGGCGGGCAGAATTAAGGAAAACCCCAAGGCATTCTACAAGTATGTGAAGAGCAAGAGGATAAGACATGAAAGAATAGGACCTATCAAGGGTGACAGTGGGAAAGTGTGTAATGAACCAGAGGAAATAGCAGAGGTACTTAATGAATACTTTGCTTCAGTATTCACTATGGAAAAGGATCTTGGCGATTGTACTGATGACTTGCAGTGGACTGAAAAGCTTGAGCATGTAGATATTAAGAAAGAGGATGTGCTGGAGCTTTTGGAAAGCATCAAGTTGGATAAGTCGCCGGGACCGGATGAGATGTACCCCAGGCTACTGTGGGAGGTGAGGGAGGAGATTGATGATCTTTGCATCATCAATGGGGACAGGAGAGGTTCCAGAGGATTGGAGGGTTGCGGATGTTGTTCCTTTATTCAAGAAAGGGAGTAGAGATAGCCAAGGAAATTATAGACCACTGAGTCTTATTTCAGTGGTTGGAAAGTTGATGGAGAAGATCCTGACAGGCAGGATTTATGAACATTTGGAGAGGTATGATTAGGAATAGTCAGCATGGCTTTGTCAAGGGCAGGTCGTCCCTTATGAGCCTGATTGAATTGTTTGAGGATGTGACTAAACACATTGATGAAGGAAGAGCAGTAGATGAAGTGTATATGGATTTCAGCAAGGCATTTGATAAGGTACCCCATGCAAGGCTCATTGAGAAAGTAAGGAGGCATGGGATCCAAGGGGACATTGCTTTGTGGATCCAGAACTGGCTTGCCCACAGAAGGCAGAGTGGTTGTAGACGGGTCATATTCTGCATGGAGGTCGGTGACCAGTGGTGTGCCTCAGGGATCGGTTCTTGGACCCTTACTCTTTGTGATTTTTATAAATGACCTGGATGAGGAAGTGGAGGGATGGTTAGTAAGTTTGCTGATGACACAACGGTTGGAGGTGTTGTGGATAGTGTGGCGGGCTGTCAAAGGTTACAACGGGACATTGATAGGATGTAAAACTGGGCTGAGAAGTGGCAGATGGAGTTCAACCCAGATACGTGAGAAGTAGTTCATTTTAGTAGATCAAATATGATGGCAGAATATAGTATTAATGGTAAGACTCTTGGCAGTGTGGAGGATCAGAGGGATCTTGGGGTCCGAGTCCATAGGACGCTCAAAGCAGCTGCGCAGGTTGACTCTGTGATTAAGAAGGCATACTGTGTATTGGCCTTCATTAATTGTGGAATTGAATTTAGGAGCCGAGAGGTAATGTTGCAGCTATGTAGGACCCTGGTCAGACCCCACTTGGAGTACTGTGCTCAGTTCTCATCGCCTCACTACAGGAAGGATATGGAAGCCATAGAAAGGGTGTAGAGGAGATTTACAGGGATGTTGCCTGGATTGGGGAGCATGCCTTATGAAAACAGGTTGAGTGAACTCGGCCTTTTCTCCTTGGAGCGACAGACGATGAGAGGTGACCAGATGGAGGTGTATATGATGATGAGAGGCATTGATCATGTGGATAGTCAGAGGCTTTTTCCCAGGGCCGAAATGGTTGCCACAAGAGGACACAGGTTTAAGGTGCTGGGCAGCAGGTACAGAGGAAATGTCAGGGATAAGTTTTTTTACTCAGAGAGTGGTGAGTGTGTGGAATGGGCTGCCGGCAATGGTGGTGGAGGCGGATACGATAGGGTCTTTTAAGAGATTTTTGGATAGGTACATGGAGCTTAGAAAAATAGAGGGCTATGGGTAAGCCTAGTAATTTTTAAGGTAGGGACATGTTCGGCACAACTTTGTGGGCCAAAGGGCCTGTATTGTGCTGTTGGTTTTCTATGTTTTTTTCCCCTTCCTTTCCACATGCACTCTGTCAAGGCCTTTCACCATTCAATAGGTTTCCCTATCATCTACGTAATTCTGTAGACTGTATGCATTCAAATATAATACCTTCAGTCCTGTATGCAACACCCTTTTCAATTCTGTCCCCCTTTTACAGTGCGACTCATCCCACTGATTACAATTTTTCCTTATCATCTACCTGTCCTTCCTGACAATCTCACCACACACTGCTTCTGCTTGTAAACCAACAGCCCTATCCCTCAGCCCTTTTACTCCAGTTCCCACCCCCCTGCCAAATCCAGATTAAACCCTCCCCAACTGCTTTAACAAACCTTCCTGCAAGGATATTGGACCCCTTGTGTTCAGGAACTACTGATTTATCAGTGGCTCTGATTTTACAATTAAACATTTTGAATCACTTTTGTGAACAGAACATAGATTTATTTGAATCTAATAATTCAAGTTATTACCCTTGACTGCATTTTCCTTCAGGAATATTTTCGCACCATGTAAATTCCTTAAGAATCCAAGCTACAATGTTGAAATCCCAGGACATTGATGATTTGCAGCCTCTTCAAATTCCTGTTGCAGTAGCTTAGGAACGGTGCAACTCCACCACGGTTAATAACACCATGCCATGATCCTCATCCCATCCCACAAGAACTGAAGCATCAACACCCCTAAGCTGCTCTCCATCAGCCTTTCTCCTTGAAGTATTCACCTCACTTTGTTATCCTCTTCTGTCCTCATTCCTTTCCTATTACCACTTGATCCAATTATTTCCTTACTTTAACTGATGACTGTACTTGGTTTGAGATAATAAAGTTTAGAAACCTTAAAATCTCCAACTCTTGCAACATTTGATTTAATACTGGGAGAAGAAAATTTTGTACATTTGTCATTTTACTCAGTTTTAAAAGCATACAGAACTCTCAAGGAAACTTGCTAGGGAAAATCATTTGGTTTCTGTATACTCCTAATGATTTTATGATTTCTATTATATGTTCCAAATCTAAATCTTTACTGTCAAATTGACTAAGCACATCTCATAGTGCATAGTACCTAATTATCTTCATCTTAAAAGAAATTCCACGACCACAGATTGCAAATAGGTTTGAATTAGGGTTCCATTGTTATGGTTAGCAGCAATTAATGATCCTGCAAGTCTGAAGCTTTCTAAAGGATTTGTAGATTTATGTTTATCTAAACTTGTAAGTACTCCAATACATTAAAGATCTCATGAAATAGCAAAGCAAGCAGTATGAATGTCAAAATAAGAACATCTAAGACAAGTTGCATTGTACAGAAGCAACAAATGGATTGTAATTAAGCTAGGTGTACACTTTGAAGTGTTGGTTTTATTCATCATACTAGTTCGTGGTGCTTTATATGACAGTATCTAGCCTTCAAAGAAAACTTCAAAAGAACAAGTCCACCTTTTGCACTCAAATTAGAACTAAAAGCCAAAAGGCATTGCAAACATTAACTGTATCTTTGTTAAATAATAATGGATTTTTCAAACAAGCCACAAAGCTTAACTACTGCAATCTGAACCCATGACACAAACCCCAAGTACACGTATCAATTGTGTTTGATGTTTTGCATCAGTCACAGGACTTTTCTTTCATCTCGGGGGAACGCTCCTCTCCCACAGAGCCACATCTGCCAGAAGTGCATACGGCTGGGCGATCTGGAAGACCGTGTAAAGAATCTGGAGCAGCAGCTGGATGACCTTCGACTCATAAGGGAGAATGAGGCAGTCATAGATGAGAGCTACAGGGAGGTAGTCACACCTAGGCTGTCGGAAGCAGGTCGTTGGGTGACAGTCAGAGAGAGGAAAGCGAAGGTGAGCAGACAGGTAGTGCAGACCACCCCTGTAGCCATTCCCCTGAATAATAAGTTTACCGTCCTGGATTCTGTTGGCGGGGACGACCGACCAGGTGTGAGCCACGGTGGCAGGGCCTCTGGCACTGAGTCTGACCCGGTGGTGCAGAAGCGTGGGACGGAGAAGAGGAGAGCTGTTGTCATTGGAGACTCTATAGTCAGGGGAGCAGACAGGAGATTTTGTGGACGTGAGAAGGACACCCGCATGGTTTGTTGCCTCCCGGGTGCCAGGGTCCGGGATGTCTCTGACCGGGTGCACAACATCCTGGTACGAGAGGGAAAGCAACCAGAAGTCGTAATACATGTTGGGACCAACGACATAGGCAGGAAGAGGGATGAGGTCCTGAAGTGTGCGTTTTGGGAACTAGGCAGAAGGCTGAAGAACAGGACCTCAAGGGTGGCGTCTCAGGATTGCTGCCAGTGCTACGTGACAGTGATGGTAAGAATTGGAGGAGATGGCAGTTGAATGTGTGGCTGAGGAGTTGGTGCAGGGAGCAGGGTTTTAGATTTTTGGATCATTGGGATCTCTTCTGGGGAAGGTGGGACCTGTACAGATTGGATGGGTTGCACTTGAACTCGAGGGGGAGCAATATCCTTGCAGGTAGGTTCGCTGGCATGGTTCGGGAGGGTTTAAACTAATTTGCAAGGGAGATGGGACCCAGAGCGATAGAGCAGTGAAAGAAGTGCATGGAGTAAAGCCAGATCTAACATATAGAGAGGCTTTGAGGAAAGAGAAGCAGAATAAATGGTGTAAAGACAGTAAGGTAGAAGGGCTGAAACATATGTACCTCAATGCAAGAAGCATCAGGAACAAAGGTGATGAACTGAGAGCTTGGATACATACATGGAATTATAATATAGTGGCCATTACAGAGACTTGGCTGGCATCAGGGCGGGAATGGATTCTCAATATTCCTGGATTTCAGTGCTTTAAAAGGGATAGAGAGGGCAGAAAAAGGAGAGGGGGGTGGCATTACTGGTCAGGGATACTATTACAATTTGATGGAAAAGGTAGTAGGGATAGTCCGGGTAATTATAGACCAGTGAGCCTTATGTGTGTGGTGGGAAAGCTGTTGGAAAAGATTCTTAGAGGTAGGATCTCTGGGCATTTAGAGAATCATGGTCTGATCAGGGACAGTCAGCATGGCTTTGTGAAGGGCCGATCGTGTCTAACAAGCCTGATAGAGTTCTTTGAGGTGACCAGGCATATAGATGAGGGTAGTGCAGTGGATGTGATCTATATGGATTTTAGTAAGGCATTTGACAAGGTTCCACACGGTAGGTTTATTCAGAAAGTCAGAAGGCATGGGATCCAGGGAAGTTTGGCCAGGTGGATTCAGAATTGGCTTGCCTGCGGAAGGCAGAGGGTCATGGTGGAGGGAGTGCATTCAGGTTGGACGATTGTGATTAGTAGTGTCCCACAAGGATCTGTTCTGGGACCTCTACTTTTCGTGATTCTTATTAACGACCTGGATGTAGGGGTAGAAGGGTGGGTTGACAAGTTTGCAGACAACACAAAGATTGCTGGTGTTGTAGATAGTGTAGAGGATTGTCAAAGATTGCAGAGAGACAGTGATAGGATGCAGAAGTGGGCTGAGAAGTGGCAGATGGAGTTCAATCCGGAGAAGTGTGAGGTGGTACACTTTGGAAGGACAAACTCCAAGGCAGAGTACAAAGTAAATGGCAGGATACTTGGTAGTGTGGAGGAGCAGAGGGATCTGGGGGTACATGTCCACAGATCCCTGAAAGTTGCCTCACATGTAGATAGGGTAGTTAAGAAAGCTTATAGAGTGTTAGCTTTCGTAAGTCGAGGGATAGAGTTTAAGAATCGTGATGTAATGATGCAGCTCTATAAAACTCTGGTTAGGCCACACTTGGAATACTGTGTCCAGTTCTGGTCGCCTCACTATAGAAAGAATGTGGAAGCATTGGAAAGGGTACAGAGGAAATTTACCAGGATACTGCCTGGTTTAGAGAGTATGCAATTATGATCAGAGATTAGGGGAGCTAGGGCTTTACTCTTTGGAGAGAAGGAGGATGAGAGGAGACATGATAGAGGTGTACAAGATAATAAGAGGAATAGATAGAGTGGATAGCCAGCGCCTCTTCCCCAGGGCACCACTGCTCAATACAAGAGGACATGGCTTTAAGGTAAGGGGTGGGAAGTTCAAGGGGGATATTAGAGGAAGGTTTTTTATTTAGAGAGTGGTTGGTGCGTGAAATGCACTGCCTGAGTCAGTGGTGGAGGCAGGTACACTAGTGAAGTTTAAGAGACTACTAGACAGGTATATGGAGAAATTTAAGGTGGAGGCTTATATGGGAGGTAGGGTTTGAGGGTCGGCACAACATTGTGGGCTGAAGGGCCTGTACTGTGCTGTACTATTCTATGTTCTATATCTTTCTGTCTTTCCTCTCTCCATCTTCTCTTTTCTTTTCCCATTCTGCTTGTAAATTGTTTTACATTTGAACTCAGTGGTAAATACTTTCCAGCGTACCTTTTAATGTAAAATATCTATACTATTTTTTTCAGTAGGAAAAACTACACAAAGTTTGCCAAAGGAATCTTCTTATTAGTAGATTATCATTACAGCTATTTCCAAGATAGAAAGTTCTTAATCTTGCCAGTGATATCAGGGAACAGCAGCAAAGAAAAGAATCAAAATATCTAACACCAAGCTATTCATTGGAACATATTAAAAAGATAACTGAATGGTACTAATATTAATAACCTAATTTCTTTCTCTCACTTTCAGCCCTATAATAAAGCACTTAAAAACGTTTTTTTAAATTGCACTTAAATAAAATGCAGAACTTGAACCACTAATGGCTAGAAACTACCAAGGGCTGTCATCCCAAGGATATAACCTTAGAATCATCCTGGAACTATTGTTAGACACACAGCTGTGCTTCTCCAATTTCTCAGTTCAGGATGAGAACAAAATTAACCAACACTCTGAAAGTCCCTCTCCACACTACATGCATATAGGTCCTGCAAAGAGTATATGAAGATGAAACTACTCCCTGGATCTGTCTAGTTCCTATTGAAACTGATAGCCAATCAGCAGAGGTTCACTCATATGCTGTTCACAGAACAGACCACAGTCAATGGATGATTGCTCATTCATTAATATGTGGATTAATGCAAACTAAGCTCTTGGAATATTCTATGCTGTATGTCATTGAATGCAAGCCTGCTGGCAGGAATTGTCCAGTGTTCAGTGACATGCAAGGATTTGTCTTTGAAGGCACCCTGACCCTAACAGAACTGTAGCGGCCAAGTCATTAGTTCTTTTGGCTGGCTAGATCTTATCACACTGCCCAGTTCCTGTGCGTAATGCTCTGTATTTATCAGAATTGAGAAGGGTGGGAGTTGAGAAAGTGCAGGCTGAGTGAAGATGGTAAGAATTAGACATTGAAAGTCGTCTTTTTTTCAGACGACTTGCTCAGGTATCTGCATTGCGCTTGTATGCTAAGAATAATCCCATAAGTCCTCATGCTACCAAGCAGTTTAGCAGGATGTTTTTCTGCCCTGTGGTGAATTATGACATATTACCTCCTCCAGCTAACGTCTACTACCAAGACCCACAGTGTGTTTTGAGAAAGATGAGCCCCGTAGAACTACTCTTCCATTGGACAAATCCCAAATTATCTTCTATTTGTGTGCATTCAAGTTGACCTGATGCACTTACGAAGTGTAGGCTGCATTTAAGTACTAGTGGTGAGATGAGTGGTGGTAACATCTATTTCATGCTGTGACTAAATTCATTGTGTCCACTTAAAATGAAAGCAGGATGCATGAATTTCCACCACGATAAATGTAGGATAATTAAGTTAAATTAGATAAGTATAATGTATTACAAAATGAAAACAAACAAAATATGATCAACACTGAAACAGCAAAACTTCAAAATGAACAGAATTTGAAAATATGACACTAAACATCACCAACCAATAGCTAAAGCAATAGAATATAACTTAGTTGATTATATAAATTGGTCATCATTATGTATAGCACCTTAGTCTGGAAATTCCAAAAACATCCTAAAAATTGCATTGGAATGCCAATGATGTCATGGAGAAAAGATTTTTTTTATTGTTGTCTCACTGCAGTAAAATAAATTTTTGGCTGAGCTACTAAAATTTGTTGCCTAGTATTCTTTTCCCAAGTCCACTACAGTTGGAGCAGATGGGGGGGGGGGGCTACGGGTGGTTACATGGAGTAATTGGCAGCAACATCAAAAGAGAAGGGATCAGGGCAACCGGCATCAAACTTGAAAGAGTGCTTTTTTTAAAAAAACTTTTCCATTTATAAATAAAAGGGCAACTTACTGTTGCTAGCAGTAACAATCTCATCAACTTGCTGAAGAGGTTCATTGTCCTGAATTGTCTGTGAAAGCCCAACATTTCGAACAGGAGGATCAAAGCCAACCGAACTCTCATTCACGGTCACATCACTTGCGCCTGTAATCTGATTCGTTGGTGGTCCTCCTATGGAGCCTTCGTAATCCGTTGTTACATCATCTGCACAATCTGCATTTGGCTAGAAAACGGACACAAGTTACAAACTAAGCAACTCGTTTTTGTATTTCCTGGTACAAGGAAATAAAATTTATGGACATCACTTATTGTGATTTCACATAATAATTATCACATTCCAAATGATTATTAAGCAATGTTAAGAAAATCATAAAATTAAACTTGTCAGAAGCTAGAGGTTAACAAAAAAAAACGTGACAAATATAAGCTACTTAAGGGAACCCATCCAACGCTGCCACGAATATACTCCATGGCTGAGCATTCACAGCTCTCTGGAAAATCCATTCAAAAAAATCATAATATTTGAATATATAAATTCTCCTTACATAAATTCTAAATGGTCAATCCTTAACTCTATGAGTGACCTGCGATTGTAAATTTCCAAGTTAAAAAGCATCTTTTTTTAAACCACTTCAGTCAAATTGCTTAGAAGTGTACTTACCTCAATGAAATTTCCCCACATGCTTCTAAATTCAAAGGAATGAAGCCCTGGCTTTTTAATCTCCCCCAGGATAATTTTCCTCACTTATTTACCCAGTGACCTTTGATGTGTTTCCTTTTAAGTGCGTAAAATCCTTTAATAGTCACTGTCAGTCAGAAAGATAGAATAAGGAAGCAGGCTTTTTCGGCTCGAGTTCATAACAGCTATCAAACACTGATTTTTACACTAATTCCATTTTATTTTCCTCACCTCTCCCACTCCAGCAGATTCTACACTCAATGTACTAAGTGCTATTTGCAACAGCCAAACTGCAGATCTTTGGATTGTGGGAGGAAACCCACAGAGCCACAGATAGAACATACAAACTCCATACTGATAACACCAGAGGTCAGGATTAAACACAGGGCATGGAGGCTGTGAGGCAGCAGATCTACCAGTGTACCAACCATTTCCTTTTCTAACTGCCTGAGGTTCCGCATGATTACTTTCTAGAATTTGTATAAAAAAGCTCCGTTTCTTTTGAATGCCAATATATGCCCATCATTTAAAAACAGATCTTTAAAAAACTTTTCCTGACAACTTTTACATTGCTCCACTTGGCATTCTTTAGCCACATTCTTGCCCTCTCACTTAGTTCACCTGCATCTTTTTGCAACCTCCTTGTATCCTTCCTTCAACTTGCTTTCTACTCAACTCTGCATTTTTAAAAAGTTAAGGAATATTATAACCATTATCCTCATATCAATAAAAGTAGTAAATAGCAGAAGCCTAAACACTGATTCTTGAGCACCCAGTCATTAGCAAATGACCCATTTATTTCTAATCTATCCAATAAAAAAACCTCAATGAATTCTAATATAGTCCCACAGCACTCAGTCTTACGACAAATCACATGAATGGCAAAGAAAACGCAATTTATCATGTCCAATGGTTGTCACTTGTACTCTAGCCTCCATGCCAGTTGCTTGTGGTTTCACATCCTACTTCAGGAACTGAAGCACAAGTCTAGGATGAGACTTTGCACGTGCATCGTGGGAGTACTGCACAGGTGGTTTATATCATAGACTGTGACATTAAACTGGGCCCTGTTTTCTTCTCTGTTCTATGTCTGGCAATCGGGCTAATCCGTAACCATTAATCATCCCAACTGATCATATGCGTGTTGCAAATCATGAGAACTTGCTGTGAGAACATTTCCTAAGACATTAATTATGCTTCTGATGTCATTCGCTGTAAACTGCTTCTGCACAACTTGAGGATCTGAATGGTGCTATACAAATAATCTTTTTTCACTGTTTCTCTCTTATTTGTCCCACTTCTTACAATCTCAAAAATTCAATGGATTTGTCAAAGAGAAACATTCTTTCCTAAAGTTTCATATCCTTAGCAATTATAGAAGCAGGAGGAGAAGATGGCGCAACGGCAGCACACTCGGCCTCTCCGGTGAATGATATCTGTAATCTGTCAAGTAGGGTACCGTGCACAATTCTGATTTGATGGAGACGGACGTGAGAGTACGGAGGAACATCTGGAGAAACTTCTGAAATGCCCGCTTTGCTGCCGCTGCTACTGTGTGGTAACCAGAATCTCCCGAGCAGAAGGCCCCGAATCCTCGGCTTTGCTTGTTTCAGCGGCTGGGGCGAGGTCGAAGGTGCTCGGCAGAGGATGGCGCTCGGGAGGCTGTATCGGAGGGGCTGGTCGGAGGCTCGAAGTTTTTGTATGGACAGACTCGGTGTTGGCTGTGGTCGGCTGCTTCCAAGGCTTTGGCAAGTTGACGGTGCCTGGAGGTTTATGGCAGGGAGTTTCTCCCTTTTGCTGCCTGCTATTGGGGACTCGGGAGTCGATTGACTCGGGGACTTTGAGACTTTTTTTTTAAACCGTGCCCATGGTTTTGTTCTTCATCAAATGATGGTATTGCTTTGCACTGCTCTAACTATATGTTATAATTATGTGGTTCTGTCAGTGTTAGTCTTTGGTTTGTTCTGTTTTTCTGTGATATCACTCTGGAGAAACATTGTATCATTTCTTAATGCATGTATGCATTTCTAAATGACCATAAAAAAGGACTGAGTGTTCTCATAATCTAAGAATATCATGATTTATTTAAGTGCTCAGATGCATGCATCATGTTCACTTCCATTGATATCAGGCTAAATAGCCTCCAGTAACACGCTTTCTCTCTTCCACGTTTCGTGAGTAGTGAACCTGCTGGAACATTCTGAAGGCTACCATATTTTGGAAGGTCAAGCCTAATTCATTCACGAGTCACATTTTTCATACTCTAGTTGTTTATCAGGCATTGTAGAGGCAGCAACCTATTAATTTCTCTGGGAGACTTCATTTAAAATAAATATAAGTACTCAACATTGGAAACAAAAAAAATCCTTATTCACACAATTCTTCGTTCTGCACTTTCTCCCAAAACACTCTGCGACCTCAACCATAAAAACAAATATAATTTAATGTACGTGTCATATCTTTAATCTCTATTATAATTCCTTTTCTTTTTGCCTGCAGGAAACCCATGTTAACTTTCATTAATCTCTTCCTTCCCCCCCCACCCTGAAGTAGCCTACAATTCCACGTACATTCTTAGATTAGATTAGATTACGGGGACACTCAGTCCTCGTTTATTGTCATTTAGTAATGCATGCATTAAGAAATGATACAATGTTCCTCCAGTATGATATCACAGAAACACAAGACAGACCAAGGCTAAAACTGACAAAAACCACATAATTTTAACATATAGTTACAATAGTGCAAAGCAATACCGTAATTTGATAAAGAACAGACCATGGGCACAGTAAAAAAAAGTCTCAAAGTCCCAATAGCCCCATCATCTCACGCAGACGGTAGAAGGAAGAAAAACTCTCCCTGCCATGAACCTCCAGTGCCGCAAACTTGCCGATGCAGCATCCTGGAAGCACCCGACCACAGCCGACTCTGAGTCCGTCCGAAAACTTGAAGCCTCCGACCAGCACTCCGACACCGAGCACTGAGCACCATCTTTGCCGAGCGCTTCGACCCCGACCCCGGCCACCAAGCAACAGGCAAAGCCGAGGATTCGGGGCCTTCCCCTCTGGAGATTCTGGATCGCACAGTAGCAGCGGCAGCGAAACAGGCATTTCAGAAGTTTCACCAGATGTTCCTCCGTGCTTCTCCTGTCTGTCTCCATCAAATCAGGATTGTGCACGGCATCATATTTGACAGATAACTGATATTCATTCTGGAGTGGCCACCGCGTGCTGCATCGCGTCGCCATCTTCTCTTCTTCTTTCTGGTTCCTCTCAAATCCTCAGTCTATTTTCATTCTGTCAGTTATTTGGATATTTCTTGCTAAATCTCAAAATACTCCAGTTCCCCTGGTTCTATAGATTTTTTAAAAAATAAACTCTTTTCTTAAAGCACACATTATATTTAACTTCTCTTCTTAGATCATGTTTTTCCTGGAGAATTTTATTTCTTAAGGAAATGTAAATTTGTTATAAATAATGTAGGCCATCCATGGCCATAATTGACAGGAGATGGAATTGGAAAAAGTGGACTCTGAACTATGTTCAGCAAAATGATTCCATGAACTCAACAGTTTACACTCAGAACTGCACTCCTTGTGCTGCCATCAAACACCAAAACACATTACTTGCTTTGGCTGACCCTTTATAACTTTCATTCCAATGACCCTTTCCCCTGAATGACCAAAAGATATCTGTACAAACACATGACACTCCCATCCAAGCAAACTCCCACCTCACCCCCCATTTGCTGAAGTGATCAAGGTCCACAAAGTTTGTATGGAAACCTTGCTCTGCAAAGAAATTTGATCCTTCACATTCCAATCTAACATTAGTTACTGCACAGGTGCAAATCTTGCACACTGTTTTTTCTTATGGCCTTTACTATCGCTTGCTCTTAGGAGAGGTCCACAATTGACCACTTCTTGTACATTCATGAAAAATACCCAAGATAGAAGAGGAGAAGGAAAAGGGCACATCAGTCTGATTGATAACTGCTAAGTATTGCAAGGGCTGAAGATGCTAAATCAAAGGTACACTCTTCACTTGGAGAGGCAACAAATGCTTAATAGTCAAATTGAGAAGAAAGTAAAATTAGATTAGGGACAGTACCAATAGGATAATACCCGTCACATCTTCCCCTCCTCCCCACTTTATGTTTTCCACAGGACCACTTGCTCTGTGACTCACTTGGTCTGGCATTTTCCCCTGCAATTGTAGTAAGTGCACCATTTCTCTCTTCGCATCCTCCCTCACCGTCATCCAGAGGCCCAATTAGCTCTTCTGGCTGAGGTGCACATGTATCTCCTTCAATCTGGTCTATTGTATTCAGTGATTGAAATGCGGCCTCCTCTACATTGGTGAGATTAAGCTTAGACTAGAAAAACATTGCACAGCATCTATCCTGCTGATGGAATGCAGGAGATGAACTACCTCCATGCAAGCTAAGAGTTATTAACAGAGGCAGATATGTATGTCATTTTTCAGTGGAGGCAATATACAAATCCTGGGCAAGTTAATATCAAAGCTTCCGCAAAAGCTGATGTGAGTAGTGTCGGGGATCACTCAAGATTTCAGCCTCTGCAATTTCTTTCAACATCAGAGCCTCAGTTACTACTACCCAATAACTACTTGCTGCTATAACAGAAAACAGAGATACAAACCAGAAACTGTTTATTGTCACCTGGTAGAAAATTGCTTTTCTTTAGGGATGAAAAGAAATGCCACTTAGAAGGAAATGGGTCTCCCTGGGGAGTAGACTATAGCTCTCAAAGGATTCAATTTGTTGTGTTTCTTGATATGATTCTAGGTGTTCACACAAGCCGAGAAACTCTGAAAATAGTTCTGTGTTTTGGGCTGCAGCAAATAATCTGTAACTGCCCAGTCTAGAAGAGTAGCACTGACACCAAGACCAAGAAAATACCACCATCACTTTGGACACAAGTATTTAGCCTCTCTTCACTGCTTCTCAGGCAATGGTCTCACCACTACTGTGCATGAGCTGTCTCTTCCAAGTCAGGTATTTATTTCAGTTACCCTGAGTAGGCAATCCCCATGAGCAGTATATCTTACTAGTGAGGCAGAAAACAAGTAGGTATATAGTTGGGACTACGCCTTGTGAGGAAAACCAACAAAGATGATCTGGAAAATTCTGAGGGATGAGCACATCTAAGGAATGTTATTCCTATCTCCTTCTACCATCACAATATGGATAGGGATCCGCTTGTCCTTACTTACCACCTCCAACAGCCTCCGAATCCAACACCCCATTCTTGGTAACTTCCGCCATCTCCAATAGGAACCTACCACTAAGTATTTCTTTCCCTTCCCCCTCCTTCCACTTTCCATAGGGATCACACTTAACGTGGCAACCCCCTTCTCCCTACTAATGTCCTTCTGGCTCTACACCTGCCCCTACATCTCCTCTCTTACTAGCATTCAGTCCTGCCCAGTGAGCAACACTTCACCGGAGAGTCCGCTGGGAGTCATCTACTGCATCCGGTGTAGCCTCCTCTACATCGAAGAGACCTGACTCAGATTGGGGACTACTTTGTCGAGCACTTCCGCTCAGTCCACTGCATTGGTTACTCATTTCAATTCAACTTCCCATTCCCATTCTGACATGCCTTTCCATGGCCTCCTCTACTGCCACGATGAAGCCAAACTCAGGTTGGAGGATCATCACCTCATATTGGTTGGGTAGCCTCCAACCTGATGGCATGAACATCCATTTCTCCAACTTACAGTAATTTCCTGAAGTGGGAGGGTGAAGAGCCAGAGGTCGTGGTACATATAGGTACCAATGACATAGGTAGGAAAAGGGAAGAGGTCCTGAAAGGAGAATATAGGGAGCCAGGAAGGGAGTTGAGAAAAAGGCGCGCAAAGGTAGTAATCTCGGGATTACTGCCTGTGCCATGCGACAGTGAGAGAAGGCATGCAATGAGGTGGAGGATAAATGCGTGGCTGAGGGATTGGAGCAGGGGGCAGGGATTCAAGTTTTTGGATCATTGGGACCTCTTTTGGCACAGGCATGACCTGTACAAAAAGGACGGGTTACACTTGAATCCTAGGGGGACCAATATCCTGGCAGGGAGATTAGCGAGGGCTACTGAGGTGACTTTAAACTAGAATGGTTAGGGGGTGGGAATCAAATTAAGAGGCTAGGCGAGAGGAGGTTAGTTCACAACAGGGGGATGGGAACCAGTGCAGAGACACAGAGGGGTGTAAAGTGAGGGTAGAAGCAAAAAGTAGTAAGGAGAAAAGTAAAAGTGGCAGGCTGGCAAATCCAGGGCAAGCATCAAAAAGGGCCACTTTTCAACATAATTGTATAAGGGCTAACAGAGTTGTAAAAGAGCGCCTGAAGGCTTTGTGTGTCAATGCCAGGAGCATTCGTAACAAGGTGGATGAATTGAAAGTGCAGATTGTTATTAATGATTATGATATAGTTGGGATCACAGAGACATGGTTCCAGGGTGACCAAGGATGGGAGCTCAACGTTCAGGGATATTCAATATTCAGGAGGGATAGACATGAAAGAAAAGGAGGTGGGGTGGCGTTGCTGGTTAAAGAGGAGATTAACGCAATAGAAAGGAAGGACATAAGCCGGGAAGATGTGGAATCGATATGGGTAGAGCTGCATAACACTAAGGGGCAGAAAATGCTGGTGGGAGTTGTGTACAGGCCACCTAACAGTAGTAGTGAGGTCGGGGATGGTATTAAACAGGAAATTAGAAATGTGTGCAATAAAGGAACAGCAGTTATAATGGGTGACTTCAATCTACATGTAGATTGGGTGAACCAAATTGGTAAAGGTGCTGAGGAAGAGGATTTCTTGGAATGTATGTGGGATGGTTTTTTGAACCAACATGTTGAGGA
Source organism: Mobula hypostoma (assembly GCF_963921235.1). Lineage (NCBI taxonomy): Eukaryota > Metazoa > Chordata > Chondrichthyes > Myliobatiformes > Myliobatidae > Mobula > Mobula hypostoma. The sequence goes on along the minus strand of NC_086100.1, from coordinate 137,950,699 downwards.
ATCAACTAGAGAGCAGGCTATTCTAGACTGGGTTTTGAGCAATGAGGAAAGGTGAATTAGCAATCTTGTCGTGAGAGGCCCCTTGGGTAAGAGTGACCATAATATGGTGGAATTCTTCATTAAGATGGAGAGTGACATAGTTAATTCAGAAACAAAGGTTCTGAACTTAAAGAGGGGTAACTTTGAAGGTATGAGACGTGAATTAGCTAAGATAGACTGGCAAATGACACTTAAAGGATTGACGGTGGGTATGCAATGGCAAGCATTTAAAGATTGCATGGATGAACTCCAACAATTGTTCATCCCATCCCAGTTTGGCAAAAGAATAAATCAAGGAAGGTAGTGCACCCGTGACTGACAAGAGAAATTAGGGATAGTATCAATTCCAAAGAAGAAGCATACAAATTAGCCAGAAAAAGTGGCTCACCTGAGGACTGGGAGAAATTCAGAGTTCAGCAGAGGAGGACAAAGGGCTTAATTAGGAAGGGGAAAAAAGATTATGAGAGAAAACTGGCAGGGAACATAAAAACTGACTGTAAAAGCTTTTATAGATATGTAGAAAGGAAAAGACTGGTAAAGACAAATGTAGGTCCCCTACAGACAGAAACAGGTGAATTGATTATGGGGAGCAAGGACATGGCAGACCAATTGAATAATTACTTTGGTTCTGTCTTCACTAAGGAGGACATAAATAATCTTCCAGAAATAGTAGGGGACAGAGGGTCCAGTGAGATGGAGGAACTGAGCGAAATACATGTTAGTAGGGAAGTGGTGTTAGGTAAATTGAAGGGATTAAAGGCAGATAAATCCCCAGGGCCAGCTGGTCTGCATCCCAGAGTGCTTAAGGGAGTAGCCCAAGAAATAGTGGATGCATTAGTGATAATTTTTCAAAACTCGTTAGATTCTGGACTCGATCCTGAGGATTGGAGGGTGGCTAATGTAACCCCACTTTTTAAAAAAGGAGGGAGAGAGAAACCGGGGAATTATAGACTGGTTAGCCTAACGTCGGTGGTGGGGAAACTGCTGGAGTCAGTTATCAAAGATGTGATAACAGCACATTTGGAAAGCGGCGAAATCATCGGACAAAGTCAGCATGGATTTGTGAAAGGAAAATCATGTCTGACGAATCTCATAGAATTTTTTTGAGGATGTAACTAGTAGAGTGGATAGGGGAGAACCAGTGGATGTGGTATATTTGGATTTTCAAAAGGCTTTTGACAAGGTCCCACACAGGAGATTAGTGTGCAAACTTAAAGCACACGGTATTGGGGGTAAGGTATTGATGTGGATAGAGAATTGGTTAGCAGACAGGAAGCAAAGAGTGGGAATAAACAGGACCTTTTCAGAATGGCAGGCAATGACTAGTGGGGTACCACAAGGCTCAGCGCTGGGACCCCAGTTGTTTACAATATATATTAATGACTTAGATGAGGGAATTAAATGCAGCATCTCCAAGTATGCAGACGACATGAAGCTGGGCGGCAGTGTTAGCTGTGAGGAGGATGCTAAGAGGATGCAGGGTGACTTGGATAGGTTGGGTGAGTGGGCAAATTCATGGCAGATGCAATTTAATGTGGATATATGTGAAGTTATCCACTTTGGTGGCAAAAATAGGAAAACAGATTATTATCTGAGTGGTGGCCGATTAGGAAAAGGGGAGGTGCAACGAGACCTGGGTGTCATTATACACCAGTCATTGAAAGTGGGCATGCAGGTACAGCAGGCGGTGAAAAAGGCGAATGGTATGCTGGCATTTATAGCAAGAGGATTCGAGTACAGGAGTAGGGAGGTACTACTGCAGTTGTACAAGGCCTTGGTGAGACCACACCTAGAGTATTGTGTGCAGTTTTGGTCCCCTAATCTGAGGAAAGACATCCTTGCCATAGAGGGAGTACAAAGAAGGTTCACCAGATTGATTCCTGGGATGGCAGGACTTTCATATGAAGAAAGACTGGATGAACTAGGCTTGTACTCGTTGGAATTTAGAAGATTGAGGGGGGATCTGATTGAAACGTATAAAATTCTAAAGGGATTGGACAGGCTAGATGCAGGAAGATTGTTCTCGATGTCGGGGAAGTCCAGAACGAGGGGTCACAGTTTGAGGATAAAGGCGAAGCCTTTTAGGACTGAGATTAGGAAAAACTTCTTCACACAGAGAGTGGTGAATCTGTGGAATTCTCTGCCACAGGAAACAGTTGAGGCCAGTTCATTGGCTATATTTAAGAGGGAGTTAGATATGGCCCTTGTGGCTAGGGGGATCAGAGGGTATGGAGGGAAGGCTGGTGCAGGGTTCTGAGTTGGATGATCAGCCATGATCATAATAAATGGCGGTGCAGGCTCGAAGGGCCGAATGGCCTACTCCTGCACCTATTTTCTATGTTTCTTCCCTCAGCTTTTCTATTCCCCTTTCTGTTTACCTTCTCACCACTTTTCTTCATACCTACTTGCCCATCATCTCCACTCATTCCCCTCCTCCTTCCCTTTCTTCCATGGTCCACTGGCCTCTCCTATTAGATTCATTCTTCGACCCTTTACCTCTTCTGCTTATCCCATTCCAGCTTCTTACTTCATCTCCCCTACTCCAGACACCCACCTTTCCCTTCACCTGGTCTCACCTACCATTGCCAGCCTGCACTCCTTCCTTCCTCCACCTTACTCTAGCTTCTTCCTTTCCAGTCCTGATGAAGGGTCTCAGCCTGAAACATTAACTGTTTATTCCCCTTGTGACGAAAGAGGGTTACAAAGAGTACCCATAGATTAAGATGTTAACTGTCCTGTGCTGGCACCAGTGGGATCAACAGTTGATCTGCCACCTGTCTTCAGGAGAAAGAGAGATAAGGAAGACAATGGAGCAGCATTTGGAAATGTTAATGAAGAGACGGGAGAGTTTAACAGAAGGAGACACCGGTCTGAGAGCTGTCAAGATCGGTTCCCTTTTTGAACCCTGAACTGTTTGAAGTGTGATGGACAGGCGATACCCCAGCAGGGGGATAAAAAGGGACAGGTTCGCTAAGGCAAGACACACACGACACCACGAGGTAACGAGACCCTGGAAGCGGTGCGCCTCCCACAAGTCGGTGGGAGTTTTTGGAGGGCTGGTCGCGGGACCAAGCCATAGACGCACAGGGTGGAAAGGTACGATCGGCGGGAACCTGGTGTGTGTCCGCCCTTGCCTGGGTGCCAGGTTCGCTGCAGAGGAACGATCGTATCTGAAACGGAGGGGTCACAGTCGGTGACCTCAGAAGACATTACAAAGGGCTCGCCCGAAAGCTGACTGCGAGGAATATCGAAGGTCTGTGTGGAAGCCGTTTTGAATATTCATTCGCTTTCTCTCTCTCTCTCCCACGGCAGTGATTACTGTGAACTGAACTGAACTCAATTGAACTGAACTTTGCGTAACTTTGAAACTGGTCATTTACCCCTAGACGACGATAGAGCTTGATTGATCCTATTATCCTAGTTCTGTGGACATGTGTGTTTATCATTGCTGAACTGTTGCATTTATTATTCTTTCGATTAGAGTACTGTGTTGCTTATTTCTTTTAATAAAACTTTCTTAGTTCCAGTAATCCAGACTCCAACTGAGTGATCCATTTCTGCTGGTTTGGCAACCCAGTTACGGGGTACGTAACACCCTCCATAGATGCTGCCCAACTTGCTGAGCTCCTCCAGTATTTTTTGTGTCGCTGAAGAATGTTATATTATGTTTATGTAGTAATTTTCATTTTGATTGATAAATTTGGGTCCTTGATTAAAATGGTTAATTCTTTCAAATGTGAAAAATCCAAAACTGATAAATTCATTCATCCGGTGCAACACTTTATAAAGAATGCCTCAATGGATCCTATAATGCTGCTAGTTTGAAGATTTCATTATTTGCTCATTTATTTTGTGCCTGAAAGCAGATATCCCTAATACTACCACAAATCACTGATTGCCAGTCTCAGGGAGGTGCACAACTTCCCTTCATGGAATGAACAACAAATTCTCTCAAGGCATTAAGAGAAACAAAGTAAATTTGCCTCCCCTGACCCCATTCTATTTCTGAAGATTTAAATTAAACCTGGGCATTATTACAAACATGATGCCACAGTCAATACTGGCTCCACATCTATTACTGCAGACTACTATGTCGTCTCAGGCCTAAGGCAAGTAAGACGGTAATATGAGCTAATGTATTGTTTGCAAACAGTTCTAAAGAGATGAAACCTGATATTGGGAACATCAGCTATTTGGAGATCCTGCTCATTTTGATCAATTCATGAAATGAATGTCCCCAGTGTTCAAATTCACCAGCTTGAAATGGTTCATACTAATGGATCTTATTCCTATTTTGCATCTTTCTCAAGCCTTTGTTAAACTGCAATATGGAAAAATCTCAAAACTTTGGCAGTACTCTACATTAGCAATGTTGTTTGCAAAGATGGATATGTACTTCGTGGCACACTGCTGCCATAATTTTAGAATTGCTTGTAGGTGCTGGGCGTTCCTGGCATAAATTTGGTCTATGTCTGCAATGTAGTTCCATTGATACAGATATCCAAAAAAATTATTGAACAGGGAACAAGGAAGCCTCTCAGCTTGGTATTTCATGGGGAATTTCTTCTAGACCTGGTCAACTGCATAGCTGAAGGTCTGGTCAGACCCCACATGGAGTACTGTGCTCAGTTGTGGTCGCCTCACTACAGGAAGGATGTGGAAGCCATAGGAAGGGTGCAGAAGAGATTTACAAGGATGTTGCCTGGATTGGGGAGCATGCCTTATGAGAATAGGTTGAGTGAACTCGGCCTTTTCTCCTTGGAGCAAGGGAGGATGAAAGGTGATCTGATAGAGGTGTATAAGATAATGAGAGGCATTGATTGTGTTGATAGTCAGAGGCTTTTTCCCAGGGCTGAAATGGTTGCCACAAGTGGACACAGGTTTAAAGTGCTGGGGAGTAGGTACAGAGGAGATGTCAGGGGTAAGCTTTTTCCACTCAAGAGAGTGGTGAGGGCATGGAAAGGGCTGCTGGCAATGGTGGTGGAGGCGAATATGATAGGGTCTTTTAAGAGACTTTTAGATAGGTACATGGAGCTTAGTAAAATGGAGGGCGATAGGTAAGCCTAGTAATTTCTAAGGTAGGGACATGTTCGGCACAACTCTGTGGGCCGAAGGGCCAGCATTGTGCTGTAGGTTTTCTATGTTTTTATGTTTCCAACTGAACACTACGATGAAAATTGAATGTAATCAAGCAATCACAGAACGCATATTTAACAAAGATGCTGACTGTAAATGACATTGTTATTATAAATTGTTGAGTGCAGAGAGGCATAATGGGAGCAATGCCAAGCACTGCAGTGCTTGCTCTTTCTCTTCCTCCTCCTGGAGTGTCTCAAACAAAGGCTGATGGTGCCGGGACTGAAATACAGAGGAACTTGGGCGCCACGTAACAACAAGAGAGTCATGTGAGCTCACTCTAAATGTGGCTTCAATCATGAAAAAAAATCATGGTCAGTGAAAAGATACATTTAGAGAGTAGCAGCTCTTCATATTTTTGAACTATTCTAGGGTCTTAAGGATAACTTGAACTATAGGAATGTAATCCGTGGGTCCAGAAAATTTGGAAATAGGACAATCCACACACTGCTTAATTTACAAATGCTATTATACACAGTTCACTACAGAACGTTGCCTTAAAAAGGATGCAGGAGTCCACATACATGTAGAACCCATGTACATACTATACAATTAACATGCAAAGTGGAACAAGTAAATAAGAAAGCAAATGGAATGTCAATCCTTATCAGACAAAAAGAATACCATTTTACAGCGTCGGAAAGACTGCAGCTGGAATACTGTGTACAATTCTAGTCTGTTTATTTAATTTGAGATATATATCTGGTGACATAGTGCAAATATATCCTCACAGCTCTCGTAACCTTCTGTCCTTGGGTGCTGCCTGCATGGAATTTGCATGTTCTGCCTGTGACTACTGGAGGTTCCAATGTGTGATCTAATTTCCTCCACATACCAAAGGCACATGGGTAGGAAGGTTGACTAACCACTGTCCCCATATATAAATGGGAGTAGAGTCTGTGGGGAATTGAGGGGAGAACAAAATGGGATGAGATAGGAATACTATCAAAGTGTGTGTTATGGTAGGCATAAAGACAATCGGCATAACAGCCTGTTTACATGCTGTCCAACTCTTTCAAAAGTCCCTGGGATAATGGGCTTGAATAATTTGGAACAAGTGAAGAGGTCAAGCCTGTACGAGTTGCATACTGAAAGTGAAGGCAGAAATCTGCTGTCTGGAATAATCCAGATGCTATAGTGATCAGCATGGTGACCCAAGTGAGTGCAGGCACAGCTGCTCGTTGGAGTTATGAAGAATGACAGGTCATCATGTTGAAACGTTTACATTTCTGGCCTACTCCTATTCCCTAGTTGTTATTATGTTCTAGTGTTCTTAAGTAGACTGAGCAGCTCTGCTGAAGGAAAATATTTGTCATGGAATACAGGATATCAGTGATCTCCGTATAGCTGCAGCGAGTTGCATACTGAAAGGCAAAGTAGAAATCACTAGCCAGGAAGCAGCTGGGTGACAGTGACCCAAGGCAGTCCATATACAGATAACTAGCCAAAGCCACAACAGGCAGAATGTTAAAGATTCCTGTGAATGCTGATTGAGGAATGCCCAGCCTCCAGAGACACTGGTCTTAAGATGTTGGGGATCACAGCTACTGAGTTGGATAGGGTGCAGGGACATGTGTTCCCCTCTCCATGGGTCCTCAGTGTGATTGATCTGCACGAGGCACCTGATGTGCAGCATTAATTCATTCCATAAGAAAACTACTGAAGAATCCATGTTAAAAAGGTTTTAATATGAAAAGCAAGTTGGCACCCAACCCAGTCAGTGTGTCCATCAATAGTAGGATTCAGAATAAGAATGGCCTCAAATGTTCTGCAGTAAATTGCTGTGGTTCTGCGTAAAAATTACTGGCCTTTTAAATCTTGCTGTTTCACAGAATACAGCACCATGAAAACATGCTCAATTGTTATAATTTACCAAAAACTGAATGAAACAACATGACCCAATTTCTCCTGGCAATGATCCAAATGAATGTTGCACAAGAACTGATGTCACTGTGTGCAATGTATGTGAAAACCATTGTTTTAATCACCACTGGCTGGTCTAATTATCTGGAGCAAAATTCTGAATGAAAAATTGCAACAGCACATGTCACAAGCAAAGAGATTAATTTTTCAGTGCTGGAGATGATACAAATAGAATTTCTTGGTACCTGTCTCTTTGCAAAACACTGGCTCTAAAATAGCCTGTTCCTTGATATTCTGATCTAGAAAACAATCTTGAAATGATTTCCATGATTTTCATGTGCTGCTGCATTTTTCACTGTATGAGATAACACTAATCAAAAACAATTTTACTTAAGTTTCCATTCCTTATGTGGATAAAGAAATGTATCAATTCTATCAAGTGCAACACACACAAAATGCTGGAGGAACTCAGCAAGCCAGGCAGCATCTATGGAAAAAATGCACACTCGATGTCTAGGGCCAAAACCCTTTGGCAGGACTGGAAAAAGAAAAGCTGAGTAGATTTAAAAGGTGGGGGGAAGGGAGAGAGAAACGCCAGGTGATAGGTGAAAGAGACAGAAGGACATGGAAGGATGCGGGGGGGGGGGGGGAGAAGGAGCACCAGAGGGGAGGTGATAGGTGGGCAAGGAGATAACACGAGAGGGGGAAATAGGCAGGAGAAATAGTGAAGGGGGCGGGGAGAGGAGGCATTACTGGAAGTTTGAGAAATTGATGTTCATGCCATCAGCTTGGAGGCTATCCAAACAGAATACATGGTGTTGTTCCTCCAGCCTAAGTGTGGCCTTATCACGACAGTGGAAGAGGCCATGGACGAACATATCGGAATGGGAATGGGAAGTGGAACTAAAATGAGTAGCCACTGGTTGCTAGACTTTGGCAGGACTTCTGAAATGTCAACTGTACTTTTTTCCATAGACACTGCCTGGCCTACTGAGTTCCTCCAGCATTTTGTGTTGATGAGAAATTAAAACCACACAGTGACTTTAACACTGTTGCACAATACTGTATTCATTGTTATTATACTATTATTTCATTTATTTGTATCATTGTCGATTAAAACAGATATACGTTAAAATTATTTTATAAGCATAAGAAAAAGGATTTCAGCAATTTATCAACATCCTTCCCAAGTACAAGACATGCTACTACTTTAAAAAAAAAATGCACTTCAGGCCACTCAGGAGGTTTGCCAGCATCTCGAGCATCTTTACGTGCACATCTATCAGCCCTAATGTTAAAACAGCCCCTTCAAACCTGGCATCATAACATCTCACTCTTTGACAATCTGGCACCTGACCCCTGGTAGCTCCTCACCACCATGTGCAAGAATTGCAATTTGACAATCCCCAATATTATAGAAAGTGCCAGTGTGTAAACTGAGATTGAGTTACAGAGTGCTACCTTTACTATCTCTTTTTCAGCACCTAACCTGGTGGGAGATCCTGGCTTTCTATAAGAAGAAATATGGTAGAATAAAGTGAAGGAAAAAGTAAAACATGCATCTGCACACTGTAAAGTAGAATAAAACAAATGGTTACAAGGGCACGGAAGAGCAATGAAGTACCAAAGGATAACAGTTTTCTAAATCCTGGGATTTTGAAACACGTACTAACTAACAACAACGTACAGACTTTGCTTACCAATCTCCAATTGTGGGTACCTGTTTCAACCTTTTCTTGGTATTCAGGGGAAAATCAACTATTTGAAGTAGCTTACTTTTTACATGGCCAGTCATTATATATGACATTGTACTATCAGCAGTGAGAATCTGGGGCAGAGATCAGTGGCCATGGAATCCTAACTTAAGGAGTTATCTGAAGATGGCTTAAATCAACAGTTCCCAGCCTGGGGTCCACAGACCCTTTCCTTAACAATATTGACCCATGGCATAAGAACAGTTGGGACCCCCTGGCTTAAATAAAGGCATCAATTCTCTTCTGACTCAAGAACATCCCACTGGGTGAGAACAGGGAGCAAGTAATATTCTCTGGGTAAGGGCTTCTCCAGCATTTAGGAACATGTACAACAATTTCACAAAAGTGACATCAATCCTAAATTGCACAGCAAATGGTATCTGCAATCAAAACATATCAAAGTAAAATCAGTTAAATTTAGAAATCATAATAAATTGAATGTACAATGCACTGCTAACAAGCATTCAAAGCAAAACAGAAATTTAAACACCTATTACTTTCTGTGCAAAGATCTTTCCTCCCAAATTTTTCAACTTTCTACCTTTCACCGTAAATCTATGCCTGTAAGTGTCTGACACTTCCATCATGGTTCAAAGACTGATTACCTACCCTGTCAATGCCATTCAATTTTCTATACTTGTATTAGGTTGTCCTTCAGAATTTGACAATCCAGAAAAAACAATCCAAGCTTATCCAACCTCTAGTTATAGCTAATACTGTCAATCCAGGCAAATTCCTGGTGAAACTCTTCTGCACCCTCACTAAAGCCGACATATTTCTGACGTAACAAACAGAACCGAACACAGTACAGGTTTCCCCCGCCATCCGAAGGTAGAGCATTCCTATGAAACGGTTCGTAAGCCGAAATGTTGTAAAGCGAAGAAGCAATTACCATTTATTTATATGGGAAAATTCTGTGAGCGTTCGCAGACCTAAAAATAACCTACCAAATCATGCCAAATAACACATAAAACCTAAAATAACAGTAACATATAGTAAAAGCAGGAATGATATGATAAGTACACAGCCTATATAAAGTAGAAATACTTCTCTACAACGATTGCCTGCACAGATCTCCGTAGCGAAAATCTCACGCAAGCGCTCTCAGCAAAAACACTCTCTCCAGTAACCTGAAGCTGCCAAATCATACCAAATAACATGTAAAAATACACAGCCTATATAAAGTAGAAATAATGTATGTACAGTGTAGTATCACTTACTGGAATTGGGAAGACAGCGCCAAGCACACTGATGATGGTGTGTTAGACTGAGTCGTCGCAGGTTGGAGTAGTGCAGTGGCCCCCACCTTCCGGGCCGCCGACTCGATATATTGCCGCGAAGAATGCAGCGGTAGCTGGAAGGCACACAGCACATCTTTAAGAATAAAGCCGAAATAAACATGCTAATTAATTAGGTGCTGCCCGGCACGTAAATGTCAGCGCAGGTCAGAGGCGATTGCCGATTGCATCGCCTCTGATCTGGGCTGACAATTACATGCTAGGCGGCACCTAATTAATTAGCATGTTTATTTCAGCTTTTTTCTTAAAGATGTGCTGTGTGCCTCCCGGCTACCGCTGCATTCTCCGCGAATCGGTACAGTATCTGTCCAGGGCCGGGGGTTGGGGTGGTGGGACACAGGGGTGTCATCTCATCGTCGATCAGGGCAGGCAGCTCATCTTCTCCTATGACTGCCCGCCTCGATGTCGAAAGTCGAGGTTCGTCGTCTGCTGTGGCTGATGTGGAAGGCTTGCTTGACTGCTGAGCCTCGTGCATTTTTCTATCATAGAGTTCTTTGTAAGCAATCAAACCATCCTGCAAATATCCCATAAACCTACGTACCCTTTCAAAATTAAAGTCGTACTATATCATTGCAGCGAAAATCTCACGCAGTTGCTCCACTTTCGCTAATGCACTCGGTTTCGATTGTTATCCTTCCCTCTTCCAATTGCATCAGCTCTTCATCTATCAGTCCTTGGTCATGGGATGCCAAAACCTCTTCAACATCATCTTCGTCAGCTCCCACAAGCCAAACTCACTTTGTCCTTGCTTCGTTCACCACAATCGAAACGCATAAATATGTCTAGTTTTACGCTAAGTGTAACACCCTTATGAGCTCTTTCAGGCTTTTCCGACACCTTAGAACTCATCTTGCTAACGGCTGCTCAATGCAACGTGTTTAAGCAATGCCGTTCTGAATCCGGGACTTTTTTGTGACTTTAAAAATTGACCTTACACAACTTTAGGAATTCAACTTTGAACAACAGGAGTAGCAAACTACTAGGTCACTGCCTCTCACAACTTAGCATATTGCAACCACTATTTGAATAGAAACACTAACAATATTGAAATAAATAGCAATGTCAAGCATTTGATGCACTATTTTGCAAACCAAGGATGAAATCCAAATCTCTGCAAAAGCCAGTAATTTAATGCACAATGTTCACACAATCCTACCGGAATTCCAAGCGCTTTCAGAATGTTCATTTTGCACATTGGGCACGTGCGGTGATCTAGTAGCCAAGGATCCACACACGTCTTATGGAAAAGGTGCCTACATTACATGAGAAACACAGTTCTGTCAACCATTACATAATGACCACAGCTTACATGTCTAAATTGAAACTGGGGGAAGTAACAAGTCACATTCATGGACCAAAGGATTTTATCCAAGAACTTTTTACTTACTTATTTGAATAAGGGCATCACTCCTCTACTGACTCAAGAACATTAGACTGGGTGAGAACAGGGATTAAGTAATATTCTCAGGGATTAAATAAAGGCTTTCTCCAGCATTCAGGGATATTTCAGGGCATGTATGTAGAAGGATTCATGTGTAGCTAATATATTTAGAATCATCAATGTTATCAATAATGACAACGATAATAAATACTGATCAATCTGAATTTGGAATAGGAAGCAATGGAATGGAAAAATGAACATTTTACTCCATGGAGCAGAGACTGAACTGCATTTCTATCAGCAACAAATTATTTGCCATTTAAGGGTAGATGAACAAAAGTCATGATGATAGTATACAGATGAAACTTATTTCTCATGCACTCCCTCTTAAGCACAGGTAAGATGAAATTACATCAATTGCTTCCATCACGTTGCAACTCTCCCATTCTTCATTCAGTTGTTCATACTGACAGAAAAGCATTTCAGCGTGTTTAACTCATCTCTCATTATTTATTAATGCAAACCCTTTGACTCCAAATTAATCAATGTTCATGTAAAAACAACATTTTGGTGGTTTTTCCAAAAGTTATATGGGCAATTCTGAGAAATTTTAACCCTCACAACACAATGTGCAAAAGGAATTCAATATTTTCACACTTTGGTCACTCCATCAAATAAGCAATCCAGATTTTCCATGGAATTGCTTTTTTAATGCGGGTTCCCATCATACAACTACTGCAATAACAAACTAAAGAAATATAAAACTAACCATCATCTACCTTTTCCAATACAGTAAGTCATTTTTATTCACATCTCTAAACCATCTCCGTTTAACTTCTTTTAAAAACATTAAGTTAGTTAGTTTTCAAGATACAGCTGCTTAATTAAATCAAATTGCAGCTGAAATAAATTGCAGCACCCACACAATGAAATTTATGAGCATCAGATAACATGCATTGAAAAACTCTTCTGTAAATTAATGAAATATTAAATGATTTTGTGAAACCCATTATCCATATTTCTTTTGAATATTTCAGATTAACTTATCCTTCTGAGGCAGCACCCAAGGACATTAAGTATTTCAAGTAGGTTCCTCAGCCACAAATTGAGAGCAGCTTAAGCAACATCAAAGTTGGCAGCTGGAAAGTGGTACAGAAGAAAGTTGAATATTGGGTGGTGGTCAAAAATGAGGCCAGAAATAGGGTGGAGAGCTGAATACTGACAAGCTGATGCTGGAATTAAGTTAGGAAGAAAAACTGCTTCTATTAACCCTGAAAATGGATATATTGGGGCTACATGGTGCTCATGATCCAGTAATCAATTAGCTTCTCATCCACTAGTCCATGTGGTTTAAAATTTTCCAGTAAAGTTCAATGCAACTTTATCTAACATATCCCTGGGAACCAGTATATATGTTTGCTTGAAGATGAAATGAAAGCAAAATTGTGCAACAACCTACCTAGTGTGCCAGAAAATATAAAAACCAGAACAAACTTTCTGTTGCATTATTTACAGGAAGGAGCAAACTCTGAAGGAAAACCATGCAGTTTAGTATTGGATATTAAGGTGGCATGAATAAAGCATTGATAGTTCCCAAATGAAAACATTAAATTTTACATTTCACACATTATATATGGTAGCTGTTATATATTTGCATACATCTAGTTACAGCATCTTCAAAATATTTATAATTCTCTTGAAAATGCATATGTTTAAAAGAAAACAGCAATCTGTGAAAAGCTTGGCAAAGCTGAACATAACAGGGTGAGTATTTGAGTGGACCACTTCCAAAATGTGACACATTAAAACTGTTTCTTCCAGTTATAATGTTACTGACTTGATTTCCCACCACACCTGTAGTTGTTGTACCTGAATAAATTCTTCATAATTTTATATTTTTTGGAGGTAGAATTAAAAAATTCTCTTTCATTTTTTTATATTTTGTTTTTCAGTCCATTTATGTACAATGAAAAATTGTATAGTCAAAGCAAATGTAGTTTGTTTTTAAATGAAGTATCTAGCTAACCTCCATGTCAATTTATGGACAGATTCCAGATCCAGTAAATCTAGTTCAGGAACTATATACAGAAACCACTCATGTATTACAAAGAAATCCAAGAAATTAAACAGCTGGAAAACATCCTTCAACTTTTAACTGACGTGGAAAAAGTAGGTATTGTCAGTGTTAATTTCAACCAGATCAAGACCCAAGTACTGCAAGAGTAAACTGCCATACCAGTAGGGAGAAAAGTAAATCTGGAAAGAATTAACTAGTTACCCTCACGTACTTCTCATTTCATGAAATAGTATCAATACTCACTAGTGTACAGATGTAACAATAATTAGACACTACAGTGTTGCCAAGAATAAACACTTTATGCATTATAATTCTGCGAAATTATCTGAAATTAAATCAGTGACAGTCATTTAAAGAATACAGTTTAGGGAGAGTAAGAGTTGTAGTAAATTCCGAGGGTCCCATTTCTAATCCTCCATTGTATAGAAACAAATTAATTGAAGCTATTTAAATACAAATTTAATAGATTTTGATAATATTAAACTAACTGTGCAGTAGAAAGGAAAGATAACAAAATTCTTCTAAACCAGGATATATATATGGGTTTGGTATATGAACCATAAATAAAAACTTTTAAATTATTTCTTTATAAATAAGATCTATAACATAACAAGGCTAGCATTTCTGTCCATCCTTATATGCCCTGAAGATGGTACACAGCCATCTTCTTGAACTCCTGCAGTTCTCCTTGTGAAAGTATTCCTACAACAGCATCAATGAACAGCAAGAGGGGAAAAACAGAGATGGTGGGATTTCCATACTCTTGGAGTCCTTATTCATTTTGCTGATGAAGATCATGGCTTTGGTCAGTGTCATTAGAATAGCACAAGCAAGCAATTGCAGTGCACTTTACAGATGATATTCATTGCAGCTATAGTGTCCCAGTCGTGAGTGAGGTTCTAATCAAGTAAACTGCTAAGGTGGTGGACTTGGTATAAATCAAGCAGACAGCAGGTGCCAGACTTCCTAACTGTTATTTGAGCTGCAATTATTTAAACAAGTGAAGAGTATTCACTATCGCAACCCTAACTTCTTCCTTAATAACGTTAGAAAGGCTTTGGGGTGTCAAGTGGTGAGCCACTCACCACAATTCCCAACCTCTGAATTGCTCTTACATTTGTAGTTGCTTCTGTTGATATAATGGGGATGAATAGCAACTCTCATGGAACAAGAATCCACAAACAAAGCTGAAAGCACAAAGACAACTCACCGGCATGGCAAAATTCGGACAACGTCATTTGGCCTGTAGCCTTCAATACAAACAGCACAATTATCAAAGTCTGACTCTGTTTCCTGAGAAGAAAAAAGTCAACAGCATTAAAACAAAGTAATGCAATGAAACCATTATTATTATTATTATTAGCAATACTGGATATGCGGATATGGTAGAATTTATTTGCTTTGCACCTAACTATAATTCTATTATACCTTCCCGTATGAATAAATGAAATAATGAGACAGCAGGTCACCATCTTACACAGCAAATAGAAATGAACCTTTGCTTGGTTTAATTATAATGCAATATAAAAGCTAGCTAAGGAAACAATTTTTTAAATATGTAGCAATGTTAGAGTCGGAGTCCTGAGAGAAGCTGCTGAAGAGATAACAGATGCATTTGGTCATGATCTTTCAAGAATCACTTGATTCTGGCATGGTACTGGAGGACAGGAAGATTGCAAATTTCACTCCACTCTTTAAGAAGGGAGGAAGGCAAAAGAAAGGAAATTATAGGTCAGTTGGCTTAACCTCAGTAGTTTAGAAAGTGTTGGAGTCTGTTATTAAGGATGAGGTTTCAGAGTACTTGGAGACTAATGATAAAATAAGTCAAAGTCAGCATAGCTTCTGTAAAGGGAAATGCTGCCTAAGAAATCTGTTAAGAGTTCTTTAAGGAAGTGGCAAACAGGGTGGGCAACGGAGAGGTTCATTTACTTTGATTTTCAGAAGGCATTTGATAAGGTGCCACACATGAGGCTGCATAACAAGATAAAATCCCCTGACATTACAGGAAAGATACTAGCATGGATAGAGGAATGGCAGACAGGCAGGAGGCAGCCAGTGGGAATAAAAGAGGCCTTTTCTGGTTGGCTACCAGTGACTAGTGGTGTTTCTCAAAGGTCAGTGTTGAGACTGCTACTTTTCATATTGTTTGTCAATGATTTGAATAATGAATTGATGGCTTTGTGGCAAAGTTTGCAGATGATACAAAGATAGGTGGAGGGGTAGGTATTGCTGAGGAAGCAATGTGTTTGCAGCAGGACTTAGACAAATTGGAAGAATGGGCAAAAAAGTGGCAGATGAAATACAGTGTTGGGAAATGTATGATAATACATTTTGGTAAAAGGAACAACAGTGTGGACCATTATAAAAATGGAGAGAAGGTTCAAACTACAGAGGTGCAGAGGGACTTAGCAGTCCTCACGCAAGACTCACAGAAGGTTAACTTACAGGATGAGTTTGCAGTAAAGGCAGTAAATGCAATGTTGGTATTTATTTCAAGGGGAATAGAATAGAAAAGCAAGGAGATAATGCTGACCCTTTATAAGACACTAGTCAGGCCACACTTGGAGTATTGTCAACAATTCTGGATCCCATATCTCAGAAAGGATGTGTTGTTATTGGAGAGAGTCCAGAGAAGGTTCATGAGGATGATTCCAGGAATGAAGGGGTTAACATATGAGGAGCATTTGGCAGCTTTGGGTCTGTACTCACTTGAATTCAGAAGAATGCACTGGGATTTCATCGAAACCTACCAAATGTTGAAACGACTAGATAAGATGGTTATGGAGTAGATGCTTCCTGTGGTGTGGGTATCCAGAACTAGAGGGCACAGCCTCAAATTTGAGAGCAACCTTTTAAAACAGAGTTAAAGATGAATTTTTCAGCCAGAGAGCAGTGAATCTATGGAATGCTCTGCCACAGACTGTAGTGGAGGCTAAATCCATGAATATATTTAAGGTGGAAGTTGAAACAAATTTGAAATGATCGGTCAGAGCATGAAAGGATATGGAGAGAAGGCAAGTGTATGTGGTTGAGTGGGATCCGGGATCAGTCATGATGGAATGACAGACCATACTCAATGGACTGAATGGCCTAATTCTGCTCCTATGTCTTATGGTCTTAGCAGATACTACCCAACCCCAACTAACCTCACAAGGTAGTGTGTCTACTTGAATTACTACCATCCATGTAGTTGAAGGTATTGTATTACTGGTATAAAGAGATCCATGATTTTGATTCAATAATGAATGATCTGCAATTGATTTTCTAAATTGAGAGGCGATGCAACTTAGGAGTATTTTAAAAATGGAGGTATCTTTATATACCTTCTACCTTTGTACTTGTGAAGCATTGAGATAATGGATTTTAAAGGTACAGTTGAAGAAACACTTGTAAATTGTTGAAATGGCATCTTGTAAATGGCACAATCTGCAATTACGGTACAATGGAATAGTGTCGTGTACTGGTGCCTGATCCTGTTGAGTTTAGTAAGTGAAGAATATTCCACTACATTACAGACTTGCAACTTACACATGTTAAGAGCAGGGAGAGTCAAGTGCTGTATTACTCACTGCAGAACAGGCAAACTTGGAAGTCCCTGTGGCTACTGTAACTATATGGCTGACTCAATTATGTTTTTAGAGAAGTTATTACCTTATCACCTTTCTTGATTGTTCTAACTTGAAGTTTCCCAATGGCCTTTTTAGCAGCATCTCCAAGGCGACGCTGGAAAACAAAATGTTTTGCTAGTCACATTTTTGTGAAATTATAACTTCTACTATAGAGTGAACTGTAATTCAACATTCACAAAATGTATGACAATATTTGTATCATCAGAGTGGACAGAATTTGTGGGAAAATATTAGCTCAACTGTCAGTTCACCAACAATTCTTTTCTTAACACTCATGGACTTCAATTTTTCCATGCTCAAAACCCAGATGTTGCTGTCAGTAGTTTGGTGCCAGATAAGTGACTGCGTCTCAGCACTAAACCCTTCATGAAGTCAGAATGGGACTGTAAAGTTCTAAACTTTTCCAGAACCTACAATGAGATGTACAAATAGAGATCCTGCGCCAAGTTGGTGGTGGCACAGAAAGTACTTCTTATTCATTTCACGTCTCGCAAGAAATTTGATAAATACTGTGTTTTTAACTTATTGGTTTTGAAAATACTTTTCAAATGCTTTGAATGTCACAATCGTTCAGATTTTGTCAGTTCTACCTAACTCAGAAGTAAGACTTATTCAGTTGACAAAGTTCTTTCATTTTCCTTTTTATTAGAGAAACTTTTTTGGCTTCTTTCCATTTTAATCTGTACAGTCAGTCCCCAGATGAACCATGAGTAAAAACATTTGAACTACTTAAAAATAAAATGTATAAAAATTTTAAATATACAACTTAAATATGCCAACACTTTTGTCCATCTCTATATGCCCTTAATGTGGGGCGGTGCCATCTTACTGAACTCCCCTGCAGTTCTTCTTGTGAATTATTTCTACAACACTGTTAAAGAATTCAAGGAAGTCCCTGTCATTACAGAGTGACTTGGTCTTAAGATTCAGAACTGTTTTAGAACATAGAAACAAAAAACATTTCAGCACAGTACAGGCCCTTCAGCACACAATGTTGTGCCTACTCGAAGATCAATCTAATTCTTCTCTTTTATATTACCCTCCATTTTCCATCAACCATGTGCCCATCTAAGAATTTTTTTAAAAAATGTCCCTAATGTATTTGCATCTACCACCATCCCTAGCAGCATATTCCATGCACGAGCTATTCTGCCCTCCAAAGAACTTAAAATTATGCACTCCTTACTACCCACTACGACCCGGGAAAAAGGAGCTGGCTGTTCATTTGATCTATGTCTTTTATCATTTTATACAGCTCTATCAAGTCATCCCTCATCCTCTTTTGCTCCAAAGAGAAAATTTCTAGCTCTTGCAACCTTTCACCATAAGATATGTTCTCCAATCCAGGTGATGTCCTGATAAATCTCCTCTACACCCTCTCCAAAACTTCAACATCCTTGCATAATGAGGCGACCAGAACTGAGCACAATACTCTAAGTGTGGTACAATCAGGGTTTTATTAAGTTGCAACATTACATTATGGCTCTTGACCTCAATCCCCCTACTGATGAAGGCCAACAACAATCTTTGAGGGATCAATGGACATGGACACCAAGATCCCTTTGTTCCTCCACATTGAACCCTATACTCAGACTTCAAAAACTTCACACTTATTTGCATTGAACTCCATCTGCCATTTCTCAGCACATATTTGCATCCTACCAATGTCCAGTTCAATCATCAACAGTCTTCTACAAATCTACATATTTCTTGATTTTCTGAAGGACTTGGCAGACCAAACAGGTATGGCAACTTTAAGTGGATGAACATTCATCGCCATCGCTGAAAGCAAGGTGGTGGTGGTGGGGGGGGGGGGGTAGGGCACTCCAAGCCAGGCTGAAACGCAGAGGGGTGGGTCCCCCTCTACATAACATCTTGCTAGCAAATGTGCAGTCACTGGAGAACAAAACTGAGCACCTGAGGGCAGGATTGCTGTAATGGAAGGAAATTAGAGATTGTTGTGTTCTGTGTCCGAGCGAGATGTGGCTTTCTCCTAGAATACCATATACAGTGGTCAAACAGGAAGGCTTCTTGACTTACTGAATGGACCAAACTGCTGATTCAGAAAAGGCAAAAGGTGAAGATGGTGCTTCATGATAAACTCTCAGTCATACTCCGATGTGGCAGCTTTGTTGAACTCTTATTCCCCCAACCTTGAACACTTAACAGTTAAATGCCATCCATTCCATCTACCACAGGAATTGTCGTCCACAATCCTGACCACAATGTACATACTTCCAGCAGCCAACTATAATCAAGTGCTTGAGATATTGCAAGATGCCACCTCCAACCAAGAAACAGCCAATCCTGATACATTTCAAATCAGTCAGGGACTTCAATCAGGCTGGTTTGAAGAAAACCCTGCCCAATTACCACCAGCATACAACCTGTATCACCATAGGTCCCAACACACTAAATTACTTTTATACTAAGATAAGTATTATAGCGAGCCAAAACAATTAGCACTTAGTGGTCAGCTGAGACCAATTCCAGGCTGACTTTCATTGATTGGTCTTTGTCCCAATCAAGGACTCATTTGTTCTGGGATAAACCATTTACATAGTTGTACTGGGGAGTTTGAGTTTGAGCTGAATTTTGAGACTGGTGTAGTTTTAGTGAATAAAGGGTTATTCTGAATTCCAGTTGTCATAGAACATAGAATAGTACAGCACAGAACAGGCCCTTTGGCCCACAATGTTGTGCTGACCCTCAAACCCTGCCTCCCATATAAGCCCCCACCTTAAATTCCTCCATATACCTGTCTAGTAGTCTCTTAAACTTCACGAGTGTATCTGCCTCCACCACTGACTCAGGCAGTGCATTCCACGCACCAACCACTCACTGAGTAAAAAAACCTTCCTCTAATGTCCCCCTTGAACTTCCCACCCCTTACCTTAAAACCATGTCGGCTTGTATTGAGCAGTGGTGCCCTGGGCAAGAGGCGCTGGCTATCCACTCTATCTATTCCTCTCATTATCTTGTACACCTCTATCATGTCTCCTCTCATCAGCCTTCTCTCCAAAGAATAAAGCCCTAGCTCCCTTTATATCTGATCATAATGCATACTCTCTAAACCAGGCAGCATCCTGGTAAATCTCCTCTGTACCCATTCCAATGCTTCCACATCCTTCCTATAGTGAGGTGACCAGAACTGGACACAGTACTCCAAGTGTGGCCTAACCAGAGTTTTACAGAGCTGCATAATTACATCGCGACTCTTAAACTCTATCCCTCGACTTATGAAAGCTAACACCCCATAAGCTTTCTTAACTACCCTATCCACCTGAGGCAACTTCCAGGGATCTGTGGACATGTACCCCCAGATCCCTCTGCTCCTCCACACTACCAAGTATCCTGCCATTTACTTTGTACTCTGCCTTGGAGTTTGTCCTTCCAAAGTGTACCACCTCACACTTCTCCGGATTGAACTCCATCTGCCACTTCTCAGCCCACTTCTGCATCCTATCAATGTCTCTCTGCAATCTTTGACAATCCTCTACACTATCTACAACACCACCAACCTTTGTGTCGTCTGCAAACTTGTCAACCCACCCTTCTACCCCAACATCCAGGTCGTTAATAAAAATCACGAAAAGTAGAGGTCCCAGAACAGATCCTTGTGGGACACCACTAGTCACAATCCTCCAATCTGAATGTACTCCCTCCACCACCACCCTCTGCCTTCTGCAGGCAAGCCAATTCTGAATCCACCTGGCCAAACTTCCCTGGATCCCATGCCTTCTGACTTTCTGAATAAGCCTACCATGTGAAACCTTGTCAAATGCCTTACTAAAATCCATATAGACCACATCCACTGCACTACCCTCATCTATATGCCTGGTCACCTCCTCAAAGAACTCTATCAGGCTTGTTAGACACAATCTGCCCTTCACAAAGCCATGCTGACTGTCTCTGATCAGACTATGATTCTCTAAATGCCCAGAGATCCTATCTCTAAGAATCTTTTCCAACAGCTTTCCCACCACAGACGTAAGGCTCACTGGTCTATAATTACCCGGACTATCTGTACTACCTTGTTTGAACAAGGGGCAACGTTCGCCTCCCTCCAATCCTCCGGTATCATTCCCGTGAACAACAAGGACATAAAGATCCTAGCCAGAGGCTCAGCAATCTCTTCCCTCACCTCGTAGGGCAGCCTGGGGAATATTCCGTCAGGCCCCAGGGACTTATCCATCCTAATGTATTTTAACAACTCCAACACCTCCTCTCCCTTAGTATCAACATGCTCCAGAACATCAACCTTACTCATATTGTCCTCACCACCATCAAGTTCCCTCTCCAAAGAGAAGTATTCATTGAGGACCTCACTCACTTCCACAGCCTCCAGGCACATCTTCCCACCTTTATCTCTCATCATCCTTTTTCTCTTCACATAATTGAAGAATGCCTTGGGGTTTTCCTTTACCCTACTCGCCAAGACCTTCTCATGCCCCCTTCTTGCTCTTCTCAGCCCCTTCTTAAGATCCTTTCTTGCTTCCCTATACTCCTCAATAGACCCATCTGATTCTTGCTTCCTAAACCTCATGTATGCTGCCTTCTTCCACCTGACTAGATTTTCCACCTCACTTGTCACCCATGGTTCCTTCACCCTACCATTCTTTATCTTCCTCACCAGGACAAATTTATCCCTAACATCCTGCAAGAGATCTCTAAACATCGACCACATGTCCATTGTACATTTCCCTGCAAAAACAACACCCCAATTCACACCCACAAGTTCTAGCCTTATAGCCTCATAATTTGCCCTTCCCCAATTAAAAATTTTCCCATACTCTCTGATTCTATCCTTTTCCATGATAATGCTAAAGGCCAGGGAGCGGTGGTCACTGTCCCCAAGATGCTCACACACTGAGAGATCTGTGACCTGACCCAGTTCATTACCTAGTACTAGATCTAGTATGGCATTCCCCCTAGTCGGCCTGTCCACATACTGTGACAGGAATCAGGGAAAGTGAAGAGGTGATAGACAGGAGCTACAGGGAGGTAGTTATCCCTAGGCTACAGGAGTCAGAAAACTGGGTCACTGTCAAGAGAGGGAAGGGAAATGCCCGGATAGTGGAGAGCACCCCTGTGGCTGTCCCCCCTCAGCAACAAATATCTTGTTCTGGATGCTGTTGGGGGGGGGGGGGCGGGGAATGACCTGACAGGGGACGCCCAAGGTGACCGGGTCTCTGGCACTGAGCCTGGCGCTGTTGTGCAGGAGAGAAGGAGGGAGAAGAGAAATGCGGTAGTCGTAGGGGATTCCATAGTCAGGGGAACAGACAGGAGATTCTGTGAGCCTGATAGAGATACCCGCATGGTGTGTTGCCTCCCAGGTGCCAGGGTACGGGATGTCTCGGATCGGGTCCTGAATATTCTAAAGGGGGAGGGTGAGCAGCCAGTTGTCTTGGTACATGTTGGTACCAATGACATAGATAGGACAAAGGAGGAGGTCCTGAAGAGAGATTTCCAGGAGTTAGGAAGGAAGCTGAGAAGCAGCACCTCCAGGGTAGTAATCTCAGGATTGCTACCTGTGCCACGTGCTAGTGAGGGCAAGAGTAGTCGGATCAGGCAGATGAATGCGTGGCTGAGAGACTGGTGTAGGGGGCAGGGCTTCAGATTCTTGGATAATTGGGATCTCTTCTGGGGGAAGTATGACCTGTTCAAAAAGGACAGGTTACACCTGAACCTGAAGGGGATCAATATCCTGGCGGGAAAGTTTAATAGAGCTGTTAGGGAGGGTTTAAACTAATTTGGCAGGGGGATGGGAACCAGAATGATAGAGCGGAGGAAAGGGAAAACAGAAATAAATCTAAGATAGTGAGCAGTAAAGATGTCAGGAAAGACAGGCAGGCGATGGGGCAAATTTGTAGCCATTGGGATGAGTTGCAGTGAAATCAAAACAAAAAGTATCAAGTACTGGTCTTAAGGTGTTGTACTTAAATGCACGCAGCATAAGGAATAAGGTGGATGATCTTGTTGTACAGCTACAGATTGGCAGGTATGATATTGTGGCCATCACTGAGAACTAGCTAAAGGATGCATGTCTCTGGGAGCTGAACATCCAAGGATACACGGTGTATTGGAAGGATAAGAAGGTAGGCAGAGGGGGAGGCGTGGCTTTATTGGTAAGAAATGATATTAAATCATTAGAAAGAGGTGATATAGGATCAGAAGGTGCAGAATCTTTATGGGTTGAGCTAAGAAATTGCAGGGGTAAAAGGACCCTGATAGCAGTTATTTGTAAGCCTCCAAACAGCTGCAGGGATGTGGACTACAAATTACAACTGGAAATAGAAAAGGCTCGTCAGAAGGGCAGTGTTATGATAATTGTGGGGGATTTTAACATGCGAGTACATTGGGAAAATCAGGTCAGCACTGGATCTCAAGAGAGAGAATTTGTGAATGTCTGCGAGATGGCTTTTTAGAACAGCTTGTTGTTGAGCCCACGAGGGGATCGGCTGTACTGGATTGGGTATTGTGTAATGAACTGGAGGTGATTGGAGAGATTGAGGTGAAGGAACCCTTAGGAGACAGTGATCATAACATGATTGAGTTCACTGTGAAATTAGAAAAAGAGAAGCCGAAATCTGATGTGTTGGTATTTCAGTGGAGTAAAGGAAATTACAGTGGCATGAGAGAGGAACCGGCCAAAGTTGACTGGAAAGGGACACTGGCCGGAAAGACAGCAAAGCAGCAGTGGCTGGAGCTTATGCGAGAAATGAGGAATGTGCAAGACAGGTATATTCCAAAAAAGAAGAAATTTTTGAGTGGAAAAAGGATGCAACCATGGTTGACAAGAGAAGTCAAAGCCAAAGTTAAAGCAAAGGAGAGGGCATACAAGGAAGCAAAAATTAGTGGGAAGACAAAGGATTGGGAAGTTTTTAAAACCTTACAAAAGGAAACCAAGAAGGTCATTAAGAGAGAAAAGATTAACTATGAAAGGAAGCTAGCAAATAATATCAAAGAGGATAGTAAAAGCATTTTCAAGTATATAAAGAGTAAAAGACAGGTGAGAGTAGATATAGGACCGATAGAAAATGATGCTGGAGAATTTGTAATGGGAGATGAGGAGATGGCAGAGGAACTGAACAAGTATTTTGCATCAGTCTTCACTGAGGAAGACATCAGCAGTATACCGGACACTCAAGGGTGGCAGGGAAGAGAAGTGTGCGCAGTCACAATTACGACAGAGGAAGTACTCAGGAAGCTGAATAGGCTAAAAGTAGGTAAATCTCCTGGACCAGATGGAATGCACCCTCGTGTTCTGAAGGAAGTAGCTGTGGAGATTGCGGAGGCATTAGCGATGATCTTTCAAAAGTCGATAGATTCTGGCATGGTTCCGGAAGACTAGAAGCAAATGTCACTCCACTATTTAAGAAGGGGGCAAGGAAGCAAAAAGGAAATTATAGACCTGTTAGCTTGATGTCGGTGGTTGGGAAGTTGTTGGAGTCGATCGTCAAGGATGAGGTTACAGAGTACCTGGAGGCATATGACAAGATAGGCAGAACTCAGCATGGATTCCTTAAAGGAAAATCCTGCCTGACAAACCTATTACAATTTTTTGAGGAAATTACAAGTCGGCTAGACAAGGGACATGCAGTGGATGTTGTATATTTGGATTTTCAGAAGGCCTTTGACAACGTGTCACACATGAAGCTACTTAACAAGATAAGAGCCCATGGAATTATGGGGAAGTTACATACGTGGATAGAGCATTGGCTGATTGGCAGGAAACAGAGAGTGGGAATAATGGGATCCTATTCTGGTTGGCTGCTGGTTACGAGTGGTGTTCCACAGGGATCAGTATTGGAGCTGCTTCTTTTTACATTGTACATCAACAATTTGGATTATGGAATAGATGGCTTTGTGGCTAAGTTTGCTGATGATACGAAGATAGGTGGAGGGGCCGGTAGTGCTGAGGAAACGGAGAGTCTGCAGAGAGACTTGGATAGATTGGAAGAATGGGCAGAGAAGTGGCAAATGAAGTACAATGTTGGAAAGTGTATGGTTATGCACTTTGGCAGAAAAAATAAACGGGCAGACTATTATTTAAATGGGGAAAGAATTCAAAGTTCTGAGATGCAACGGGACTTGGGAGTCCTCGTACAGGATACCCTTAAAGTTAACCTCCACGTTGAGTCAGTAGTGAAGAAGGCGAATGCAATGCTGGCATTCATTTCTAGAGGAATAGAGTATAGGAGCAGGGACATGATGTTGAGGCTCTATAAGGCGCTGATGAGACCTCACTTGGAGTACTGTGGGCAGTTTTGGTCTCCTTATTTAAGAAAGAATGTGCTGACGTTGGAGAGGGTACAGAGAAGATTCACTAGAATGATTCCAGGAATGAGAGGGTTAACATATGAAGAACGTTTGTCCGCTCTTGGACTGTATTCCTTGCAGTTTAGAAGAACGAGGGGAGACCCCATAGAAACATTTCGAATGTTAAAAAGCATGGACAGAGTGGATGTGGCAAAGTTGTTTCCCATGATGGGGGAATCTAGTACGAGAGGGCATGACTTAAGGATTGAAGGGCGCCCTTTCAGAACAGAAATGCGAAGAAATTTTTTTAGTCAGAGGGTGGTGAATCTATGGAATTTGTTGCCACGGGCAGCAGTGGAAGCCAAGTCATTGGGTGTATTTAAGGCAGAGATTGATAGGTATCTGAGTAGCCAGGGCATCAAAGGTTATGGTGAGAAGGCGGGGGAGTGGGACTAAATAGGAAAATGGATCAGCTCATGATAAAATGGTGGAGCAGACTCGATGGGCTGAATGGCCTACTTCTGCTTCTTTGTCTTATGGTCTTATGGAATCCGTTCTGGATACACTTAACAAACTCTGCCCCATCTAAACCCTTGGAACTAATCAGGTACAAATCAATATTAGGGAAGTTAAAGTCACCCATGTTAACGACCCTGTTATTTTTGCATCTTTCCAAAATCTGCCTGCCAATCTGCTCCTCTGTATCTCTGCTGCTACCAGTGGGCCTATAGAATACCCCCAAGAGTAACTGCTCCCTTCCTGTTCCTGACTTCCACCCATATTGACTCAAAAGAGGATCCTGCTACATTACCGACCCTTTCTATAGCTTGTAATAATATCCCTGACCAGTAATGCCACCCCTCCTCCCCTTTTTCCACCCTCTCTATCACTCTTAAAGCACTGAAATCCAGGAATATTGAGAATCCATTCCTGCCCTGGTGCCAGCCAAGTCTCTGTAATGGCCACTACATCATAATTCCATGTATGTATCCAGGCTCTCAGTTCATCACCTTTGTTCCTGATGCTTCTTGCATTGAGGTACACACACTTCAGCCCTTCTACCTTACTGTCTTTACACCGTTTATTCTGCTTCTCTTTTCTCAAAGCCTCTCTATATGTTAGATCTGGCTTATTGTCCTATTGTCTGGCTTCAGGTCTCATCGGTAATTATAGGTACGCAAACAAAACCATAAGGAATGCCTGTTGTTCCATGCCTAGACTGCACTTCAGTAAATTGGATCACTTGGCTGTCTCTTCCTACCTGCATACAGGTAGAGGCTAAAGAGCAAAGCTCCAGAGATTAGGAAGACGAAGAGGTGGTTGCAGGAGGCAGAGGAACAGTTACAGGACTGCTTCGAGTCAGTGGACTAGGCCGTGCTCAAGGACTCATCTGTGCATCTGGTTGTCACTGACTTTATTAAAACAGTTGTAGATGAGTGTGTCCCCACAAAAATCACCCAGAGTCTTCTCCAGCCAGAAGCCCTGGATGAACCATGGGATTTGCAATCTGCTGAGGACCAGATCAGAGGTATTCAAGTATGGTGACCAAGGAAGTTACAGGAGATACAGGTACAATCTCTGGAAAGCCATCTCACGGGCAAAATGGCAATTCCAGACTAAACTTGAATCAATGAAGGATGCTTGCCATTTGTGGCAGGGCATGAAGACTATTACCTTTTATGAAGTTAAATCAAGTGCCATAGATGACAACAGGGCTTCTCTTCCAGATGAGCTCAAAGCCTCCTATACTCGCTTTGACCATCAAAACACAGAGGGACCATCAAGAACTCACACAGCCCCTGATGATCCTGTGATTTCAATCTCTGAGGCTGACATGTGAGCAGCCTTCAGGAGGGTGAACCATCCGACCCTGACGGGCTATCTGGCCAAGTGCTAAAATCCTGTGCTGATCAACTGGCTGGAGTGTTCACTAAGATCTTTAACCTCACGCTTTGGTAGTCCTAGGTACCCAACGGCTTCAAGCAGGCTTCAATTATACCAGTGCCCAAGAAAAAAAACAGTAACCTGCCTCAACGACTATCATCCAACAACACTTACATCCACAGTGATGAAGTGCTTTGAGGGGCTGGATATTGCCTGAGAAGCAGTTTGGATCTGGTCCAATTTGCTGACCAGAGCAACAGGTCCACAGCAAATGGCATCTCATTGGCTCTTCACTCAACTCTGAAACAACCGGACCGCGAAGGCACATACATCAGGATGCTATCAACTACAGCTCAGCATTCAATACCACCATCGCCTCAAAACCAATCAAGAAGATCCAGTACCTTGGCCTCAATACCTCTTTGTACAATTGGATCCTCGATTTCCTCACTGGCAGACCCGAGTCAGTTCGGATTGGCAACATCTCCATGATCTCCAACAGCACAGGTGCACCACAAGGCTGTGTACTTAGCCCCCTGCTCTATTTACTTTACACTTTTGACTGTGTGGCTATGCACAACTCCAATGCCATATTCAAGTTTGCTGATAACACCACTGTCAGAGACCAAATCAAAGGCAGTAATGAATTAGCACACAGAAGGGTGATTAAAACTCTGCTGAGTGGGGCCACGACAACAACCTCTCGCTCAATGTCAGCAAGACCACGGAGCTGATTACTGACTTCAGAAGGAGGAAACCAGAGGTCCATGAGCCAACTGTCATCGGAGGATCAGAGATGGAGAGGGTCAACAACTTTAAATTCCTCAGTGTTATCATTTCAAGGGATCTATCTTGGGCCCTGCACGTAAGTGCAATTACAAAGAAAGCATGACACTGCCTCTACTTCCACAAGAGTTTGCATGACACCTAAAACTTTGACAAATGTCTATAGATGTGTAGTGGAGAGTATATCGACTGGCTGCAGAACAGCCTGTCTGGAAACACCAAAGCCCTTGAATAGAAAATCCTACAGAAAGTAGTGATATGGCCCAGTCCATTACAGGTAAAGCCTTCCCCACCATTGAGCACATCTATATAAAACATTGTTGCCGGAAGGCAGCATCCATTATCAGGGACCACTACCACCCTGGACATACTTTCTTCTCACTGTTACCAACAGAAAGGTAATACAGAAGCCTCAGGACTCTCACCACCAGGTTCAGTAATAGTTATTACCCCTCAGCCCAGGCACATGAACAAAAGGGGATAACTTTACTCATCCCATCATGGAAATGGTCCCCACAAACTATGGACTCACTTTCAACGACTCTTCATCTCATGCCCTCAATATTTATGGCTTATTTATTTATTATGATTTATTTCTTGTTGTATTTGTATTACTTGTTGTCTTTTGCACACTGGTTGACCACCCAAGTGGCTTTTCATTTATTATGTTAAAGTTACATTCTATTATTGAGTATAACCCACAAGAAAATGAATCTCAGGTTGTATATGGTGACATAAATGTACTTGGGTAATAAATTTCCTCTATACAGTCTTCTACACTATCCACAGCACCACCAACCTGTGTGTCATCTGCAAACTTATCACCCACCCTTCTACTTCCCCATCCCAGTCACTTAAAAAGATTAAACAGCAGAGGACTCGGAACAGATCTCTGTGGAATACCACTGTTCACTCACCTCCACGCTCTCTCTACAATCACCCTTTGCCTTCAACAGGCAAGCTAATTCTGAACTCACACAGTAAAGTTTCCCTTTCCCATGCCTCCTGACTTTCTAAATGAGCCGGCCATGGGGAATCTTGCCAGACACCTTACTAATATTGATATACATTACATCACAGCTCTACCTACAAACTGTTTGGCCACAACCTTGAATTCAATCATACTTGTGAGGGATGACCTACCCTCACAAAACCATGATGACTATCCCTAATCAGACTATGCTTCTCCAAATCCTCATAAATCCTGTCACTATGAATCCTCTCTAATAATTTGCCCAGAACTGAAGATTCACTGGTCTATAATTTCGAGTGTTATCCCTACTCCCTTTATTGAACAAAGGATTAACATTTGCCACCCTCCAATCATCTGGTGCTACTTCTGTGGCCAGTGAGGACACAGAGAACATTGCCAAAGGTGCAGTAGCATCTGCCTTCACTTTGTGCAGTAGCCTGAGCAATAACGCATCTGGCCATTGGGGACTTATCTATCAGGTTCCTGCTGGAAAGATGCCCAAGGTAAACATGGATTTATTTTTTTTTAAGTTATCAACAAGTCACCTGAGTAGACTGCAAAGTGAACCCAATGATCATCCAACCTCACCCAAATTCTTCATTAATCCCACATCTTCCTCCACTATTTACATTTCAGTTTGATGTCCATGTGTTTAGTTACTAGCATCCAGTGATCTTGAATTTCCTTCCTAGTGTCCCTCTACCTTGTTGTCCAAATTTAATAACTACTTGAAATTCAATCATGTTGACCCAGCTTTTGGTAACTACTTAGAATCTTTCATTCTTTGGCTCAGTACTGCTTTTTCCTTACATGAAGTCACAGGCCTTGTATAATAAGTACAGTGTACATAGCAAAATATTCAGTAAACCTTATTTTTCCATTTATTTTGGGTTCATACATCCAGGGACAAATAATGTGATATTCCTGAGTTTCTTAAAAATCATTACCATAGTCTTTGAAATAATAGTCTATTGTATTTTTCACTGAGGGATTTCCAGCTCATTTTATCTTTAATTGGAGCTCCATGCCTTCAGTTGTAGC
This sequence comes from Mobula hypostoma, assembly GCF_963921235.1. Lineage (NCBI taxonomy): Eukaryota > Metazoa > Chordata > Chondrichthyes > Myliobatiformes > Myliobatidae > Mobula > Mobula hypostoma. The sequence continues at coordinate 137,920,576 of NC_086100.1, read as the reverse complement.
ACCAGAGGATTAAGTAAACATGTTACCAACAGATGTATACAAAAGATAAAAAAAAATCAAGACAGAGTCAGAGTTACCCACCACAGAAATGTATCCATGCTGACCAAACTGCCAACTTGATCTAGACCCTTTGCCTGTGTTTGGCCTGGATCCCTAAACCTCTCCTCCATGTGCTTCCCTAAGTAGCTTTTAAACTTTTCAATCATACCCACCCCCAGCACTATATTGGAAGTTCATTCCACATTCCTACCGCCATCACTGTGGAAGTGTCATCCCTAGGATTGCTTAAAACTTTTCTCCTCTCATCACTATTCTCTTCCCCAAATTCCTTAGTTTCCATGATCTTTGTCACTGTAAATACAGATAAGAAATACATTTTGTTTATTTTATTTATTATTTTGCAACAACCTCTGTGCCTTAACACGTTGATCTGTACAGAGACCTATACTCTCCCAAGTTAACCTTTTGCTCTAAACATATTCTTTGAATCTCTTAGGATTCTGTATTGCCATTTCTGCTAAAGCTATCTTGTGCCCTTTTTGCCCTCCTGATTTCACTTGAGTGCAATCCTACATCCTTTATAGTTCTCAAATTAGACTGTAATTAAGCTTGCACTGTAATTAAAACTGCAATCACACGGAAATGATGGGCTTCAATGTATTTATGCAGAATTTATATCTGTAATTTTAAGATCCTACAATGATATGGTACATAATGATATCCAACGATAAGGTGAAAATAAGTAATGTACTGGCACTGGAATTTGTAATATAGCACAGGTTATCAACCATTTCTCCTTGATCCCAATGATGGCATCAATTAGTCCAAAATTTACTGTAAGTAAAATTTAAAACATTTCAACCAGAGTAGACAAATAATTAAACAATTGAATTGTATTCCACCACCATTCTAAAAGCTCCTTGAAGATCAAGATCAAACTGTCCTGAAAAGCAACAAACCCCAGATACCAGATGTCTGAAATATAACAAAAAATTAAAAATGCTGGTCAGTAGGTCAAGTAGCATCTGTGCAGTGAGAAGAGTTAATGCATCATGCCAATAACCTTTCATCAGAATAGATAGTAGTCAAGCTGCTGAGTAATACCAGTGCCACTGATAGCAGCACTCTGCTTCTGCATCACTGCAATCTGTAAACAGGATTCACAACCCACCAGTTTCATTTATGCACTCCTCAGGAGTGGGTCGCACAAAGAATAGCCTTTATCTGCACGGTCAACTGAATGTAGCACAGCAGCTAGGTCTACTTGCCAGTGTTCTGCAGCTCTGAATTCAACACTTGCTTAAATGACAAAGTACGTTTGTATATCCAAGCCAATGCTGCTGCTTTGAGAGGGGGCTTAAGGCTAGAATCAACACCTATCTAAGCAAGGAGCTGAACCCACTGTAATTTGCCTATCACCACAATACCTCTACAGAGGATGTGATCTCATTGGCTCTTCATACGGCCTTGAATCACCCAGACAATACTAATATTGGTAGCTCTTTATTGACTACAGCTCAACACCTACCACAATTATTCCTACAGTTCTGATCAAAAAGTTCCAAAACCTGGGCCTCTGTACCACCTTCTGCAACTGGATCCTTACTCACCAGAAGATCACAGTCTGTGCAGATCGGAAATAACATCTCCAACCTCACTGATAACTCAAGGATGTGTGCTTAGCCTACTGCTCTACTCTCTCTACACCCATGACTGTGTGCCTAGGCCACCTATAATTTGCTGATGACACAGCTATTATTGGCAGAACTTAAGATGATGACGAGAAGGCATACAGGAGTGAGATACATCAGCTAGTTTCAGGAACAGCTTCTTCCCCTCTGCCATCTGACTCCTAAATGGACATTGAACCTGTGAATACTACCTTACTTTTTAAATATATTATTTCTGCTTTTTGCATGATTTTTAATCTATTCGATATACGGATACTGTAATTGATTTAATTACTTATTATTTTATTCTATATTACTTATTGCACTGAACTGTGGCTGCTAACTTAACCTTGCTGGTGATATAAACCCGATACTGATTCTGATAGTCAAGTGGTGTTGTAGCAACAACTTTGCACTCAACATCAGCAAGGCCAAAGAATTGATGGTGGACTTCAGAAAGGGTAAGATGAGGGGACGCACATCAATCCTCGTCAAGAGATTAGAAGCGGAAATGGTGAGCAATTTCAAGTCCTGGGTGTCAAAATCTCAGGCTCTGTCCTGGGCCGGACATATCGATGCGGTTACAAAGACAGCAGCTATATTTCACTAGCTGTTTGAGATTTGGTACGTCACCAAGACACTCACAAATTTCTACCAATGTATCGTGAAGCGCACTCTAGCACTCTAACTAGCTGCTGTGGGGGGGGGGTGGGGGGAAACAAAGCACAGAATCAAAATAAGCTGCAGAAAATTGTAAACTCAGTCAGCTCCATCATGGGCACCAGCCTCCCCAGCATCCAGGACATCCTCAAGAAGGTGGCATCCATCATTAAGGGTCTCCATCACCCCAGACATGCCCTCTTTCTCATTACTACCACCAAGGAGGAGATATAGGAGCCCGAAGGCACATACTCAACAATTCAGGAATAGCTTCTTCCTCTCTGCCATCAGATTTCTGAATGGACATTGAACCCATGAACACTATCTAACTCCTATTATTTCCTCTCATTTTGCACTATTTAATTTAACAAAAAATATACACATACACACTGTAATTTAGTTTTTAATTACATATTGCAATGTACTGCTGCATAACAAATTTCCCTATATACGCAAGTGATATTAAACCTGATTCTGATTCAATTATTTCATTTGCAGAAATCCAAAATTCACAAAAAAAAAACTTGCTAGAGATAAAAATCCTACCAGGCAGAATGGCAATAATAAAAAGCAGTAGAAAAGTTTTATGCGTACATTAAGGTTACACATGTCGAAGGGCTTCTCGATTAGGTGACCTGAAGTCAAAGATGAGACCAGACTCATAAGGAGCATACCACCAGTTCAGAATTGCCACACTGAATGGTCTGCAAAATTCTAATAGCTAAATATTTTAATACTTTAACTGATCAATTTTCACAATCTTTTCATTATTTGCACAAATGTTACATCAAGATTTTTTAAAAAAAGAGTTGCTGTACATGATAACAAAAATATTTAGAAACCAAAAGAGAATTTGCTTACATGCAATAGCTTTCGTGGTTTCTATGTAGTATATGCTGACATTATGTACTTTGATAATACATTTACTAGGAACTTTGGTTTTCTTAGAGCATGAGCATTATGTAGGACAATGACCTTTGAATGTATTAAAGAATGTACCGTAGAGTTTTGCATCGCCTCGCCTCTGAAGAAAAACATCTGTTTGTTGCTTTACTTTTTAAGATTCAATTACTGAACACATTAGTCAGTTAGCACTGACCAAACTCCCACAAATCATAATACAGTGGATTCCAGTTAATTAGTTTATACACTTATTGGGGCAGACGTTTATTTGGGGCAATTCTTAAAGAACAAAAACTAAATTGAGAAAATAGCCGAGATTCCGTTCGTTTATTTGGGACACTATGCCGCTTAATTAGGAGAGAATGTTTCCAAACGATTTCTAACTATCATCATTCACTTGCACTTATTTGCATCACTATTAGACATTAAAGCATGCTTAAGAGTAATCAGGTTTTAAAATAGTATCAGCTGCACGTGCTTGTGTTCAAAAGCCAGTGATCTTTGTCACTGATAGTTTCAAGAAATAAGCAGCAAGACAAATCGGAATTCTTTTGCTCACTGCAGTTTAAAGCATTCAGGCTTAGAGATGCCAGATATGGCCAGGAGTGAAAATGAAACAAATTGCACTACTTTAACAAATTAGGAATTATGACTGCATCAACCATCATATGTAAATGAAAATTAGGAGGATGCAATTGTCTAAAGCAGGGGTTCCCAACCTGGGGACCACAGACTCCTCACTTAATGGCAGAGGTGCATGGCATAAAAATGGTTGGGAAGATGTGGGCTAAAGCATTGTATGAGGACAGTTCCTCATCTTCACTAGGTGTCTGCGCTTATTTTGTTCACTTACAATTAATCAAAAGAACACGGCAGATGAATTCCTCTGTTGTTAACTATTAGGAATTAGTTTAGTGTCGCAGTATTGGTAGTACTCTAATTTGTTCTGTATTTCAATTAAATACACAAATTGTTATTCAGTTAAATGGTCGTTTGTCTCTTTTATTTTAAGTATACCTTTTAATTATTTGCATTGGGCCAAAATATACCACTTCCAATATGTCCCAAATAATCAGAACCCACTAAGTCAATAACAAAAATTAATCAGTTTTTCTCACATTGGATAAGTAATGAGAATATGCCAGAAATAAGACCCTGCCTTCATACTCTCTATATCTTCCTGAATAGCAATATGAAAGAAAGCATATCTAATAACAATCTATTTGCTGCTTTGAAATCTCAACCTAGATTTGCACTGTAGCTTTCGGGGTGGTTTTAAGCCAACTCAGGGAAGAATGTGCTGCTCACTAATCTTCCCAAACCTAAGTTACAGTGTTCTTGAATGAAAGTTAGTTATATCAAGACAAAAGACTGCAGATGCTGGCATTTGCAATAGAAACCATAGAAAAACTACAGAACAGAAACAGGCCTTTTGGCCCTTCTTGACTGTGCCGAACCATTTTCTGCCTAGTCCCACTGACCTGCACACGGACCGTATCCCTCCATACACCTCCCATCCATGTATCTGTCCAATTTATTCTTAAATGTTAAAACAGAACCCGCATTTACCACCTCGTCTTGCAGCTCATTCCACACTCCCACCAATCTCTGTGTGAAGAAGCCCCCACTAATGTTCCCTTTAAACTATTCCCCCCTCACCCTTAACCCATGTCCTCTGGTTTTTTCTCTCCCCTTGCCTCAGTGGAAAAAGCCTGCTTGCATTTACTCTATCTATACCCATCATAATTTTATATACCTCTATCAAATCTCCCCTCATTCTTCTACACTCCAGGGAATAAAGTCCTAACCTAGTCAACCTTTTTCTGTAACTTAGTTTCTCAAGTCCCGGCAACATCCTTGTAAACCTTCTCTGCACTCTTTCAACCTTATTTATATCCTTCCTGTAATTTGGTGACCAAAACTGAACACATTACTCCAGATTCGGCCTCACCAATGCCTTATACAACCTCATCATAACATTACAGCTCCAACACTCAATACTTTGATTAATAAAGGCCAATGTACCAAAAGCTCTCTTTACGACCCTATCTATCTGTGATGCCACTTTTAGGGAATTTTGTATCTGTATTCCCAGATCCCTCTGTTCTACTGCACTCCTCAGTGCCTTACCATTTACCCTGTATGTTCTACCTTGGTTTGTCCTTCCAAAGTGCAATACCTCACACTTGTCTGTATTAATCTCCATCTGCCATTTTTCAGCCCATTTTTCCAGCTGGTCCAAGTCCCTCTGCAAGCTTTGAAAACCTTCCTCACTGTCTACTACACCTCCAATCTTTGTATCATCAGCAAATTTGCTGATCCAATTTACCACATTATCATTCAGATCATTGATATAGATGACAAATAACAATGGACCCAGCAGCACTAATCCCTGTGGTACACCACTAGTCACAGGTCTCCACTCTGAGAAGCAATTCTCTACTACCACTCTTTGGCTTCTTCCATTGAGCCAATGTCTAATCCAATTTATCACCTCTCCATGTATACCTAGCGACTGAATTTTCCTAACTAACCTCCCATGCGGGACCTTGTCAAAGGCCTTACTGAAGTCCATGTAGACAGCATCCACTTTCCTGGTAACCTCGAAAAACTCCAATAGATTGATCAAACCTGACCTACCACGCACAAAGCCATGTTGACTCTCCCTAATAGGTCCCTGTCTATCCAAATGCTTGTAGATTCTGTCTCCTCGTACTCCCTCCAATAACTCACCCACTGCCGACATCAAACTTACCGGCCTATAATTTCCTGGATTACTTTTTGATCCTTTTTTAAACAACGGAACAACATGAGCCATTCTCCAATCCTCCGGCACCTCACCCATAGACATCGACATTTTAAATACATCTGCCAGGGCCCCTGCAATTTCAACACTAGTCTCCTTCAAGGTCCGAGGGAATACCCTGTCAGGTCCTGGGGATTTATCCACTTTAATTTGCCTCAAGATAGCAAGCACCTCCTCATTTTCAATCTGTACAATTTCCATGATCACACTACTTGTTTCCCTTAATTCCATAGACTTCATGCCAGTTTCCTTTGTAAATACAGACGCAAAAAACCCATTTAAGATCTCCCCCATTTCTTTTGGTTCCGCACATAGCCAACCACTCTGATCTTCAAGAGGACCAATTTTATCCCTTACTATCCTTTTACTCTTAATATACCTGTAAAAGCTCTTTGGATTATCCTACACTTTGACTGCCAAGGCAACCTCATGTCTTCTTTTAACCCTCCTGATTTCCTTCTTAAGTATTTTCTTGCACTTTCTATACTCCTCAAGCACCTTATTTACTCCCTGATTCCTATACATGTCATACAACTCTCTTTTCTTCTTTATCAGAGTTGCAATATCCCTTGAGAACCAAGGTTCCTTATTCCTATTCACTTTGCCTTTAATCCTGACAGGAACATACAAGCTCTGCACTCTCAAAATTTTTCCTTTGAAGGCTTCCCACTTACCGATCACATCCTTGCCAGAGAACAACCTGTCCCAATCCACGCTTTTTAGATCCTTTCTCATTTCTTCAAATTTGGCCTTCTTCCAGTTCAGAACCTCAACCCTAGGACCAGATCTATCCTTGTCCATGATCAAGTTGAAACTAATGGTGTTATGATCACTGGAACCAAAGTGCTCCCCTACACAGACTTCCGTCACTTGTCCTAACTTGTTTCCTAAACAGGAGATCGAATATTGCATCCTCTCTAGTTGGTACCTCTGTATATTGATTTAGAAAACTTTCCTGAACACATTTTACAAACTCTAACCCATCTAGACCCCTAACAGTATGGGAGTCCCAATCAATATGAGGAAAATTAAAATCCCCTGCCACCACAACTTTATGTTTCCTGCAGTTGCCTGCTATCTCTCTGCAGATTTGCTCCTCTAATTCTCGCTATTAGGTGGTCTATAATACAACCCTAATAATGTGGCCATACCTTTCCTGTTTCTCAGCTCCACCCATAAGGACTCAGTAGACAAGCCCTCTAATCTGTTCTGCCTGAGCATTGCTGTAACATTTTCCCTGACAAGCAATGCTACCCCCCAATCTTTCATTCCTCTGCCTCTATCACATCTGAAACATCGGAACTCTGGAATATTAAGCTGCCAGTCCTGCCCCTCTTGTAGCCAAGTTTCATTAATTGCCCTCAACTCGTCTGCCTTCCCCGCAATACTCCTGGCATTGAAATATATACACCTCAGAAGATTTTTACCACCACTCATGATCTATTTGCAGCTTTGCTTGAACTGTTGACATCATTTATTTTCACCCCAGCCCCACTGTCAGCTCTGGCACTCTGGTTCCCATCCCCCTGCAAATCTACAAACATAGTTTAAAGCCTCCCCAATAGCACTAACAAACCTCCCTGAAAGGATATTGGTCCCCTTTTAGTTCAAGTGTAACCCATCTCTCTTGTACAGGTCCCACCTGCCCCAGAAGAGGTCCCAATGATCCTGAAATCTGAAACCCTGCCCCCTACACCAGTTCCACAGCCACTTGTTCATCCTCCAGAGCATCCTATTCTTACCCTCACTGGCCGTAGCACAGGTAGCAATCCTGAGATTACCACCCTCGAGGTCCTGCTCTTCAACTTTCTACCAAGTTCTCTATATTCACTCTCCGGGACCTTCTCACTCTTCCTTGCTATGTCATTGGTACCGATGTGCACCACGACATCTGGCTGATCACCCTCCCACTTCAGAATGTCATGCAATTGATCAGAGACATCCTTGACCCTGGCACCTGGGAGGCAACAAACCATCCTGGATTCTCTGTCACGACCACAGAACCTCCTATCTGTACCTCTAACTATCGAGACCCCTATCACTACTGCTATCCTCTTTTTCCACCCTCCCTTCTGCACTGCAGAACCAGATTCAGTGCCAGAGATCTGGCTGCTGCAGCTTGCCCCAGGTAAGTCATCCCCCCTAACAGTATCCAATGCGGTATACTTGTTGTTGAGGGAAATGGCCACAGGGGAACCCTGCTCTGCCTGCTCTTTCCCCTTCCCTCACCTGAAAGTGACCCAATTTCCTGTGCTCTGCTCCTTTGGCGTAACTACCTCCCTGTAGCTACTATCTATAATCTCCTCATTCTCCCGAATGATCCAGTTCCCTAACGCGGTTTGTTAGGAGCTGTAGCTGGATGCACTTCTTGCAGGTGTCATTGTCAGGGACACCGGAGGGTTCCCTGACTTCCCACATCCTGCAAGAGGAGCATTCCAATGTCCTGCCTGGCATTCTCTCTACTCTAGACCATCTGAACAAAAAAACTTACCAGAACCTACCCTGGCCTCTGTCTGTTCACGCCTAAGCCTGTTGAGCCAAAGCCGTCCCACTCTGCTCCCTCTCACTCCGCTGCCCGCTGTATATGGTGGTCCGTTTTTAAACCTTAGCGCGCTACGTCATGCGCCTGCGCAGTGCAGACCCTTCTCCCCGAGCAGTGTTCAGAAAGAAAGACTTTTTGCACCCGATTTCTTCACTCCCTTCTTCTCAGCTGCTTGCTTCGACTGAAACAAGAACCGTTGAAAATTTCTCTTTTTAAACCTTGGCGTGCTACGTCAAAGAATCTGCAAGAGGAACTCAGCAACTCAAGCATCATGTGGGGGGGAAACAAAATGTCTACATTTTAGGTCAAATCCCTGCAAAAGGGTGCAGAAAATAGCCAGGATAAAGAGAGGAAGTGGTGAAATTGAGGCCAGATGTGAGAGGAAGACTGAGAGAATAGGGAAGAGGGTTGTTGGGGTGAAAATGGGCACATCAAGCCATGACGAGGGGTTGTTTTGAGATACGATAGATCGAAGTAGACAGTAAAGAAAAAGAGAGATGGAGTCAGGAAGTGGATGGGGAGGGTGAAAAGTAGGAATATGAAGGCTAATAGTGCTCTAATCTGATAAAGCTGGTGATAATGGGAACAATTAGGGAAGAGGTGAAAGGCAGAAGGAACCATGACCTGATTTGTATGAGGGGTGGTGAGTGAAATGTGCAAGTAGTAGGTGGGTGAAAGGATGGAAAAAAGGAGGGGTGAGATAGATGGGAAAGGGGACAAAAAGAGGAGGACTGAAGAAGAATTGGAGGGAGGAAGTGAACAAGGAGGGGATAGATGGGAACTGAAGATGAAAATTACCTGAAACTGAAAAATTCAATGCACATAACATTACACTGTAGCCTATCTAGCTGGAATATGAAACACTGTTCCTCCAGCTTCCATTGAGCCTCACTCTGGTAGTGGAAAAGACCCAGAATGGGCGAGAGTTTAGGAATTTTAAAGGGAATTGAAATGGCATGCAACTACGAGCTCAAGATGGCCACCACAGACAAACTGCAGGTGACACATGTCAGGAACACCAAATGCAGAAGATGAAGTTGGAGGTTGTAGTATTTATGACCACCCCTCCCCTTAGCACTGTGTATTGATCTGCTGTCAACAGTGTACACTGTTGTGTACACATGCGTATTGCTTGCTCTTTCTCTCCCTCTCTGCACAACAGGAATACACCAGTTAAAGCCATTTCCCACATGTGTGCTTTCATTTAATATATATAGTCATGCACAGACACAACAGAGGTGGTGTGCGTCAAGTTTTGCCTCACTTGTAAAGCCTGTTCAAGTCCCTGGCCCATGGTGAGGGAGGAAGTGCAGTGGTAATTGCAGCCCCTCTTTCATTTGCAGTCAAAAGTATCAGGAGTCAGGGAAAGTGTGGGTGAAGACAGGTTAGCAGAGCACACCAAAGGAGTGGTCCCTCAGGAAGGCAGTTGAAATGTGGCTGGTAATGGGACCTCATTGCAGCTGGTGGAAGGACGATGTTTTAGGTGCAGAGGGTGGTACGGTGAAAAGTAAGGACCAGAAAACCTCCCTGTTCTGCCTGGAGAAATGTAGGTGAGTGCAGAAGTCTGAGAAACAAAGGAAGTGCAAAAGAGGACTTTGTTAAACACAGAAGGAAAACCACATTTCCTGAAGAAAGAGGACATTTCCAATGTCTCAATGTCCCATAAACATCCCCATGAGAGACAACAGGATCACAATTTAATATCTTAATTGAGCAACAAGATCTGAGATGCTAAAGCAGATTTTAATTTTGCAGCAGTGTGGCAATGTAGCAGTTAGCGTAATGCTACTACAGTGCCAACTACGACTAGAGATCAATTCCCGCTGCCATCCGTAAGGAGTTTATATGTTCTCCCCAAGACTATGTGGATTTCCTCTGGGTGCTCCCGTTAGGGGTAGTGAGCTGTAGGTATGCTATGTGGGCACCAGAAGCACAGTGACACTTGCGGGCTGTCCATTTCAATCCTCGCTGATTTGATGCAAGCAACACATTTCACTGAAGGTTTTGATCTATATGACAAATGAAGCTATTATTTAAAGTCAAAGCCAAATAATTCACCTTGATTGACAAAGAATAGGAGGTATTTAGGATCAGCGATGCTGAGGTTAAGAAAGTCTGGAGTTTAATGACTGGTGGAGCTAGCACAAGGAGACAAATGTGGTGGCCAATTTATAATTGGAAATGCATAAAATCAGATTAAGGACTTGACGTTGAGAAAGTAAAATTTAAGGTTTGAAGCTTTTTCCACATTATTTCACTTGCGCTAAAAAGGTTTCAAAGCATGCTGTTCCTATTCATTAATTCACCTGCATGCACACCACAAAATTGTAGCAGGCATTCAGAGGCCCACAATGTCTTTTCCCCCCACCAATTCTGAACACAAACACGAGGAATTCTGCAGATGCTGGAAATTCAAGCAACACACATCAAAGTTGCTGGTGAACGCAGCAGGCCAGGCAGCATCTCTAGGAAGAGGTACAGTCGACGTTTCGGGCCAAGATCCTTCGTCAGGACTAACTGAAGAAAGAGCTAGTAAGAGATTTGAAAGTGGGAGGGGGAGGGGGAGATCCAAAATGATAGAAGACAGGAGGGGGAGGGATGGAGCCAAGAGCTGGACAGGTGATTGATAAATGGGATATGAGAGGATCATGGGACAGGAGGCCCAGGGAAAAGGAAAAGGCGGGGGGGGAACCCAGAGGATGGGCCAGGGGTATAGTCAGAAGGACAGAGGGAGAAAAAGGAGAGAAAGAGAAAGAATGTGTGTATATAAATAAATAACGGATGGGGTACGAGGGGGAGGTGGAGAAAGACGAAAGGTCTTGGCCCGAAACGTCAACTGTACCTCTTCCTAGAGATGCTGCCTGGCCTGATTTGTGTAGCTTTAATAAGAATTCTGAATTTGCATGCAGCTTTATTTTCTCTAACCTCAAAAACCTCCCAGGAATGTGACAGCAAACAATACTAGGTGTCCACCACTGAGGATCAAACAAGGGGATTTACTGAGAAATATAGCACAGATACTAACTAGAAAAAATATAACTGAGATGACCTGCTCAAAGTGCTCTATAATCTGAACACAAGATCTGAAATACCTTTAAGACAAAAGTATTTTTATTTATGTAGCAAAGGATGTCAGATTATCAGTTACAGATTTGAGATTGTAGCAACTGTTTTTTCAAATTAGTAAAGATGGCAAATGTGCATGTAAGCAGGCCACCGCTGACAACACTAGGTAAACTATCAGCTAACATCTTCCAATTACGTTTTTGAGCTAGCCAGTATTCCAATGAAGGCACACTGCCCTTTTCTTGTTTGAAAAGTGCTACAGAATTTTATTTTGTTCACCTGAACATCAAGTATATACTAAAGTCACAGGTAAATTTAGTGATTTCTGTTAACTGCAGCTTTTGCTTAAACTGTAGTAAGACTAAAAGTAATTGCAAGTATTTTATAGAAATGTTGATTAGGTTGTGGTAAGTAAGTGAAACAACATGCCTTTTAATTATCCACAAGCTAGACTTTACCTTCAGGAAAGTGCAAAAAAATTGCAACCTCGAAGGGTTCTGTTGCATGTCATGAAATTGTTATACTTGAATGGTAGGTGCAAATTAATCTCATTAGAACCATCTATGGTTGACAATTCATGTTGTCAAGAGCATTTCAAAGACATTGGTCTATCGATTTGGTAAAATGTAAATGTGTCCTGAGGAAAGATTTCTGTCCGAAATATTGTCTGTTTATTCTTCTCCACAGATGTTGCCTGACCTGCCGAGTTCCTCCAGCACTGTGTGTATTCCTCAAGATTTCAGCACCTGCAGAATATCTTGTGTGTGTAAACTTATTAAGCAATCTGTATCTAACCTTTTGCTATCATAAAAAATGGTGTCAACAGAGAACAGATCTTGTTGGCACACACCAGCTACAGAAGTAAATCCATATTACTGAACTTCAAGTACAATTAAAAATAATAATTAAACTATTTCTTAGCCCTTATACTTCAAGGTAGCACTGATAATGTAATGATAATGATTAGCATGGGATTTAAATATGAAAATACACAATGTTTATTTCAGAAAATGCTGGAAACACTCAACAGAACTAGCAACATCTGTAAAGAGTTAACATTTCAGATCAAAGCATACACAAAATCCTACATCAAATAGAATGACCGAAAACCATCTTGAACTGTCAGCTTCAGCTACTTTGACCCATACAATTCTAAAGGGAATCTTTTCAATACCTGTGGTAGGCTAGAATTAGAAGACAAGGACTTAGATGAAGGGGCTTTCCTTCATTTAAAGGATTTTAGAAACGAGTCATATCACCCTGGCCCATGTTTAATTGCCCCCGAGATGACAACAAAGCACTAAGTTTCTTGAAGCACTGCAATCAACTTAATGAAAGTACACCCACAGTGCCAATTGGTGGGAACTCCACTAACCAGACCCAGCAACAGGGAAAGATGGTGAGACATTTCCAAGTAAGGACAGTGGAATACTTTAAAGATTACCTGCAGGTGGTAACATTCATCCAGATGGTGGAAAAATGGTGGTCTGGGAGATCCTACCAAGAAAACCATGTCAGGTTGCTCTAAGTGCATTTTGCACATGGTGCCTACTGAATCATGATGCACTGGTGACACGGGTACATGCTTGTGACAGTTGATGGGCTGACAATTAAGTGGGTTGCTTTATTTTGAACATAATTATTCTTGAGAATTGGAAGAGTTTCACTCATAAACTTGAGGAAATCCAGCACTATATGATAGGTTCCAATAAGCTATTTTTCTTTGACTTAAAGAACAGGGAATGGAGAGCTTTCTATCAATTAATTTTAACTTCAGTTATAATAAAATGCCTCGATACCCATTAGTGAGGGGCCTCGGAAAAGATGGAAGTTGAAAGGACATTTCCTCTTTTGGAACAATTGGTATATATAAAAAAAATGGGTACATATAAAACAAAAGTCTTAATGGTTGGCCATTTGTAGCCTGAATGAGGCAAATTATTTTCTCTCAAAATTGAGTCTTTGGAACTCTCTTCCTTAAAAGAAAAAAGAACAGGCAACTCTTTGATCAAGTTCAAGGCAGAATTAATTAGGCAATCGATAAGCAGAGGGCAAAAAGTATTGGAAATTAGATGGAATGCAGAGGTGATGTTACAATCAGATCATTCATGAACTTTTGAATGACAGAACGGCTCAGGGCTTTAAGAGCCCTACTCCTATTCTGAATGTGTATGTTCATATGCCACATCCAGTTAAATACTGCCAATGTCAAGAGCAACCAGTATTCTATCTCTGAAATTTGGTTTCTATTTCTATTCCCCCGCCCCCCCCGCCAATGTTTAAAACAAGGCAGCAACTGAAATCTGCATCTAAATAGCTTGGCCAAAAAAGAAATCTAAATGTCTATGAGCGAATTGTTGAGTTAGTGACGCTTGAAAGCAGTGGCAACAATACTTATCACCTTGCTGGTAGAAGATTGTTTTTGCTTTAATTAGTCAGATTGAAGATGCATTTTGATGAACGTGATATTATTGGGAAATTTTCCACATTGTTAGGTAAATGCCAATGCTGTAGTTGTACCGGAAAATCTGAGCTTTTAGTGCCAGTGTCACGATTTGGTGTTCCACAGCCTTGCAGCACCTATAATGAATTAAATTGCCTTAAGATTGGTTTTTGTAATCATGTAACCTCAAGGAAAATACTAAATTAGATAATCTATTTGGCACTTCTTTAGACTTGTATGTCAGGCTGTTTGTAAAGAATTATTTCATACACAAGTTCATTCAGGTTCATCTAAGTAACACAAACACGAGGAAATCTGCAGATGCTGGAAATTCAAGCAACACACACATAAAAGTTGCTGCCAGGCAGCATCTCTAGGAAGAGGTACAGTTGACGTTTCAGGCCGAGACCCTTCGTCCTGACTAAGTCTAAGTAACAACATCTTTCCATCTCTCTAAATTTAAAAACTAAGATGGATAACTTCACATCTTTCCTGCATTATATTTCAGCTGCCATGCCCTCACCCATTCACGTAGCCTATCTGAAGTCCCCTGGAAGTCCAAGCTGATATCCAATTTGATTCCCCCATCCAAATTATTGAGATAAACTGTTAGAAACCAGCACAAATCCCTGCAGCACTTTATAGTCACAACCTCCAACCTCAATTCCTACTACTTGATTTCCATTCATTAACTACTTCTTTAATCAACATCAGTATATTACTCCCAATACAATGTATCCTGATTTTAGACCATAAGCCCATGAGTCAGCTCTGCCATTTCATCATGGCTGATCCAATTTTCTTCTCAGCCCCTATTTCCTGTCTTCTCCCTGTACCCCTTCATGCCCTGACCAATCAAGAATCTATCAAACTCTGCCTTAAATACACATAAAGACTTGGCCTCCACAGTTGCCTGTGACAAAGAATCCTACAGATTCACCACTCAACATGAAAAGAATCAGTTCCAGAACAGACCACTGTGGAACATCACTAGTCACTGGCAGCTAGTCAGAAAAGGCTCTCTTTATTCCCACTCTTTGCCTCCTGCCAATCAACCACTGCTTTATCCAGGATAGTATTTTTCCTGTAATACCATGGGTTCGTAACTTGCTCAGCAGCCTCGTGTCAAGCAGCACCTTGTCAAAGGCCTTCTGAAAATCCAAGCAGACAACATCAATCAATTCTCCTTTATCTATCCTGATAGTTACTTCTTCAAAGAATTCCAACAGATTTGTCAGGCAAGATTTTTCTTTCAGGAAGCCATGTTGACCATGGCTTACTTTATCATGCACCTTCAAGTACCCCGAGGCCACATGCTTAATAATCAACTCCAACATCTTCCCCACCACTGAGGTCAGACTAACTGTGATATAGTTTCCTTTCTTCTGCCTCTCTCCGTTCTTGAAGTGTAGAATGACATTTGCAATTTTCCAGTCTTCCGGAAACATTCCAGAATCTAGTGATTCTTGAAAGATCATTACTGATGCCTCCACGATCTCTTCAAGTCAAGTCAAGTCACTTTTTATTGTCATTTCAACCATAACTGCTGGTACAGAACATAGTGAAAATGAGACGTTTTCCAGGACCATGGTGTTACATGAAACAATACAAAAACTACACTGAACTACGTAAGAAAAAACATAAAAACTACACTAGACTACAGACCTATCCAGGACTGCATAAAGTGCACAAAACAGTGCTGGCACTACAATAAATAATAAACAAGACAGTAGGCACAGTAGAGGGCAGTAGGTTGGTGTCAAGCCAGGCTCTGGGTATTGAGGAGCCTGACGGCTTACATAGTCTGGTTGTGAGAGCCCGAATGCTTCGGTGCATTTTTCCAGATGGCAGGAGGGAGAAAAGTTTATATAAGGGGTACGTGGGGTCCTTCATAATGCTGTTTGCTTTGCAGATGCAGCGTGTGGTGTAAACATCTGTGATGGTGGGAAGGGAGACCCCAATGATCTTCTCAGCTGACCTCACTATCCGCTGCAGGATCTTGCGACCCACGATGGTGCAATTTCCAAACCAGGCCACCTCTTTCAGAACTCTGGGGTGTAGACCATCTGGTTCAGCTGATTAAGCCACCATCAGACCCTTCAGTTTCCCAAGAACCTTCTCTTCAATTATAACTTCACACACTTCATGTCCCCTGACACCTGGAACTTCCACTATACTGCTGGTGTCTTCCACAATGAAGACTGATGCAAAATACTATCTCTCCAGCATTGTTTTCCGGTGGTCCGATATCCACTCTCACCTCTCTTTAACACTTTTATTATATAAACTTACTTTGTTTAATAAACTTACCAAAAACATTCTAAAAGTTCAAATACAGCACATAAACTAATTTGTCTCATCTATTCTCTTAGTTATAACCTCCAAATATCCCAGAGATTTATCAAGCATGCTTTGCTTTTCAGAACTTCAGGCAGATCCCACCCAAATCCTGTTACTATTGTCTAAGTTCCCTGATAAAACTTCTGTAAAAACAGATAGCAATACTTTTTCTGTTATTGATTATTCTGGCATCATGAGCCATGAAGAATATTGGCACACTGACAGTACCTCTTTGAAATGGAGAACACTAACATTGGAGTTTTTTCTCCCATTCCATTTAGTAGTTATTCTCATGATCTCATGTTAAAATGCTTTTAACTAATAGTGAAACCACACTTCACGAGTCAACATCCACAGAATCCCTGTTGTACTGAATGGATTATAGATACTGAACACTGCCATGTTCTGATCAACTTAGAATATTGCATCTATACCATAAACTGACGTGTGGATGAAAGCATTGAAGTCACTCGGTTTGTATCACTTGTATATTGCCATTAGCCTTAGAATACTATACATGTTGAGCTGACTTTTTTTTTTAAAAACTAAAGAAATTTTTTGTGTTCACCTCTACCTTGGCAAAGAACAAAAGTTTCTTTCAAAATATCAAACAGTAACTCTAACACAAAATATTTGAAACTTAGGTACAGTTTTTTTAAAAATTAAACCTCATTGGTAGTAACAGCAATCATTAACTACAGGACACTGACAGCACAGATTTCACAAGATGTGGCCTGCTGACCACATATTGCTTAGATACCCAATTATCCTATGGTCACTGTAGATATATCTAGAAACAATATATTGCTGGACATAAGCTTCTTAAGCTTGCTCAGTGAGGCCTTGGGTGGCACAATAGATGAGGAACAAAAGCAGGACACATGAGCAGGCAATAACCACCCCCCCCTCACACCACCCCATCAAATTGCTTATGAAAAAAAATTAAAAACCAGCAGAGCCTTGCTCCTTGCTTTGCACTTATCAAAGCTGTGATTTTTTCAATGCTTCTATCAGAGACATTAACAATACAAATAAAAATATAATTTTACAAATTATAAATTGTAAATAAAATCAAAAACCATGATTTATATAACCTAAAGTTATACTTAACATATGATTTGCCTACATTTTTACCCTTCTCTCTCCTTTGAAATTAATGGGCCACAGTCTAATTTGACAAAGGATCTGCCAGCATATTCTCCAGTTTTTTTTTGATGGGGAATTCCAGAAACTTCATAAATCACTACTGGATTCTATGCATTGTTCAGCAGCAAAACTTAGTGACAGATTTCCTGGTAGGAATATATCACAAAGTTTGTAACATCTGCATTTGAATATGCAAAACATGGATAAAGACCAACTTTATTTGTCATATACACCTTGAAGCATCAAAACATATTCAAATATATCCAAGTTAGTTCTGAATATGCTAGCATTTATATGGGGAGATACCAACAGTTCACTGCCGAACTACAATAGCAGCCACGTTACTAGGGATATATGGTATGGTTTCTTGTACAATTTTTGTTGGTAATTGTGTGTATGAACAACACTCAGTTTGTTTCTCTCAGACTATTCCATTATGTCTTTAAGAACATCTCCAATTTACATTTGTATTTCTAAGACACAGTTAGCTTTGGTGTTGTAGATCAAAATAAATCTTCAACAGGATATGATTGGTCAAAGGAAAATAACAATGGCTAATTCATTCAGCTGTGGAAGAGCAACTATAGTTATTAAGTCATATTCTATAAAACTTCAACTTGCACACAAATGAATATTTACCATCTTAACTATTTGATCTTGAGAAATGATCCTACTTATCAAAGTTTATTGCTTAAACAATAAAGAATCTTGATTATATCAACGAGGCTGCAATAATTGTTTAAACTTGAATTATTTTTTTATAAATCAAAAATGATAGAAGCTGATATTGCAGCTTGTCTGAGTTTTAAGTGAAAAACAAAATGGAATCACATGAAAGTGTTCATTTGCAAGAAGTATTAAATTAGAATAGGCTTTGGAGTCATGGGAAGAAATGTTGAAGCTGCAATCAAATTGGACAAACACTCAAGGTAATAACAGGTAATGTTTAAAATAGACAAAAATAATGCACACAAGAAAAAGATAATCTGCATACTTCAAAAAGCTAAGGATAAAGGTGAAAGACAACTAGAATCTTAATAATCCAAATATATGAATGTAGCAATAAACAATGAAGCCAATAAAATACGACATATCACTGTTTTGGTTATGCATTTAGAAGAGACAATCATCAACCATTATATAGCTAATCCCTCAGTTACACCAGAAATGGGGGGCTGGGGCGGGGGGGGGGGGAGAAGCGAATTACATTCCTAGGAAAAAGGTCTTATCATGATTTTTACTTGTGTCACTTGCTCAGAAATCAAGAAATAAATTGGAAGAGAAAACACCTTCATTTTCCTGTATAAATTCTGTGAGAGTGCATATTACTTCACATCCCAAAATTTTGGGGTTGTGTTCAATGAATTTTGCAAATTTCCATAACCTAAATAGCTGGGGGATGGTGGGAAGGCTGATCGGCTGTAGCACACTGGTTAGGATACATCTTGAATACTGATTCCACATCAGAATCTCCAAAATAAATTATGAACTTACAAGCAAGAATAGAACATAGAACAGTACAGCACAGTACAGGCCCTTCAGCCCACAATGTTGTGCCAACCCTCAAATCCTGCCTCCCATATAAGCCCCCACCTTAAATTCCTCCATATACCTGTCTAGTAGTCTCTTAAACTTCACTACTGTATCTGCCTCCACCACTGACTCAGGCAGTACATTCCACGCACCAACTACTCTCTGAGTAAAAAACCTTCCTCTAATATCCCCCTTGAACTTCCCACCCCTTACCTCAAAACCATGTCCTCTTGTACTGAGCAGTGGTGCCCTGGGGAAGAGGCGCTAGCTATCCACTCTAACTATTCCTCTTATTATCTTGTACACCTCTATCATGTCTCCTCTCATCCTCCTTCTCTCCAAAGAGTGAAGCCCTAGCTCCCTTAATCTCTGATCATGAGAATGGAGAGCTAATACTTTGATCCCCAACTCTGGATACAATTTATAAAGGAAAACCTGTAAGAACATTAGCTTTTGAACTTGAGGGGTGCATCAGAGGAAATTCTGGAGATATGCAAGACCTTACACTTGATGAAATGTTAACCCAGAATATTATTTACTGACTGATACATGGAAACATTTCCCATGCAAAGTCTAATCAGCATCTGTCATACAATTTTAGACAGAGTGTTGAGGCAAACATTCTTTGCTTATCAATCTGGAATAGACCCAATGAATTTCCTTCATTCACATTAGCATATTTTGTCCAACCTTATGAAATGGAAAACTGAAGTTCAAAGTACATTATCAATGTATGTATACATCACACAACCTTGAGTTTTGTCTCCTTACAGGCAGCCACAAAACAATAAGCCTAAAGAGCCCATAAAAAAGACACAATAAACACCCAGTGTGCAGAGAGAGGAAAAAAATCATGCAAACAACGAAAGTAAGTGAGTAGCATTTAGAATGAAAGTGAGTCTTCATACATGAAGCCCCAAGCAGGCAAACAGCCTCAGCCTAGCGTAGAGCCGAGCAAACGTCCAAGCCCACAAGCGCAAACCCCAGAGCACACAACAGCTTCAGCCTCAATGCAGCAAAGAGTGGAATAAATGTCATGGAGCAGCGAGCAGAACCGGCCCAACCCTCACTCTGCCTTTTCAATCCATCTGGCTCCAAGTTCAAATCATCCAACCATTGGGTTGTTTCTCGCTCCAAGACCTCTGCCACATTTTGGACCGTATCCAAACTTTCCAAGTTGGCCTGGTGCTTAGATTGATCAAACCTCACTCGTGGTTTAAGTGAACAGGCCTCAAATAGGCCTCTCCACTCGCCCTGACCTCCCCTTGCACCGCACGCTTCGACCCTCAACTCAGCCTTGCTATCACTAGTCTCTTCATTGTTTGGAGTGTTTGCAGTAATCATTTAGTTTTTATTTAAAAACAGAAAAGGTGTAATTAAAGTACTTAGACGTATTTCTTGTTTTGTTAACCACCAGTAAGTTGTCGCCCAACTTCAGCAGCGCTATCTTTTCTTTCTATGAGATGGAGGTGCATTTGGACACAACAGCCTCTCTGAGGCCAACCAAAGGAGTTTTTCTCTTTATTAATTTATTTTTTTAAAAAATGATAGCAAGACAATGCTAGAGTCCAAGAATATCAGGTACTGCAGGTCGGATCCCATCAGTGAGCTGCTCGTTGGCAGAGGTGCTAGACTTGTAGACCATGTTGCTGCCTGGTATAGGAAGGCTTCAAGTTGGTGCGCGAAGGCAGCATGCAGTGTTACCATGGGTGATTGTGTTGGACATTTCTCTTGTGATCACAAGACCCTGTTAGACATTCATAATGCAAGATGCCATAGGCCTGTTTCCCTTGTTTGGTAGCGTTGGAGCTGTGTGGCCCGTTTTAGCGAGGTCTAGGCCTCAAGCCGTGGACTTGCCTGCTGCTGAAGCCCAGGAGAAGAGAAGCCGGAGGCAGTGTAGCATGGCGTTGGTGCTCAGTTGGGGGCTGGCCTGTCCCATTGGTGCTGCCCTCCAGTGTTCAATCAGTGGAATGACAGGCTGGATTGTGTGTGTATGCCTGCTGTGCACTGCTGGGAGGTGCATCATCAGATTGTGGGACATGTCACTCAGGGACTTGGGCTATATATGTTTTTTGCTAACTTTTTTTTTGCTCGGTATTTTGAATGTACTGTTTATGTTTTGCACCTTGGCACGAGAAGAATGCTGTTCCATTTGGCTGTATTCATGTATGGTTGAATTATAATTAAACTTGAATTTGATTTGATCTTAAACTAATGGTTCTGCACAACTCTCCTAAATAACTGAGTTCTACTAATGATTACTAATTACATCACTGATCACACTTAGTGGTCCATATTTGTGTTAAACCTACCCCACTGTTAAAGAATGAAATATTTTGCTTTTTTTGATATTCTGCCAAATATACTTAAGGCAAAGGTGCAGGTAATGTTCCTTCAAAAGCAGACATATATCACCTCACACTGTCAATTTTTGCCACTAAACTTTTTTTTAAAAAAAAGGCAAACATCCTTCCTTTTGCACTCTCAACATTGGCAAAGAGGAGAGCTGCTCATGCATTAATCTGGGTTGGATCTAATCTAGATAGCTGGTATGGCATTGGTGTTCAACCCATTTTAAATATTTTTGAAGTATTACTTTCCATGAAAATTAATCATAAAAGATGAAATGAATCTTTAAATAAGGCCCAAAGGAAGCTTTATATTGTAATTATCCACTTCTAGCTAAGGGTTAAAGATCAAGCTTCAAGTCTACCAATCAGAACACACAGGAATCAAGCCCTTGGCTTGGAACCAGTGTGGAATAGATTTATTCCCAGAAACAAAAGCATTTTTTGAGTAAGCCCTTCTGATTCTTGTGGCTTTTCCTCTATGTAAAGTAGAAATAATGTGCAGAAGCTAAATATTGACAGAGTCAGATTGCTGGGTGGGGGTGGGATGATTAATAGTTGGCAGATTATTGGTTAAGAAACCCAGGAACTTTTTATTTCCATTCATGCATAGCATTTTGCTTTGCAAAGTCCTTATCTACACAAAAGACTCATCAACTGGTCTGGCTTGTAGGAAGCTCTTTAGAGCAACCTATAGCCCCTAGCTCTCCAAGTACAGTGCGCGTCAGCACCATAACTAGTTTCAGGCACTGGGGATGCTTAGAACTGGTTTAGGTAGCAGTCTGATGGTTAGGCATGGACCTTTGTGGACCACGATTTCTCCTAAATTTGTCCTTCAATACCCATCAGCAATCCAGTTTTCAAAAAGTCAAAAAAATCTCATCTGAGAAGAAAGTTAAATCATAAGCCATCCAAGCACCAAAATATTTTAAATGGCCAATGTGCTTCCTGGGAGTAGGCTGACTTTCTGAAACTTGTCTCACTTGTTAAATCTAGAAGTACACAGGTTGGAAACAGGTTAGATTAGGTGCGATATTCCTGAAATTTTTAGCATCTCACTCAACTCAGCAGTCTGTGCAAATTAGGATTTAACACAGTAACTGTCATTCTAGGAATAAACACGAATGGATTTCAACATTGTTTCTTGATACAGAAGAAAAGTGAACTAACCTGCTAAAAACAAGGAACTGAAGTGACATTACCTGATTTCGGTCTCGAGCATTTGCATATCTGAACCTCTGGATATAGTAGAAGACCAACCAGGCAAGCGAAATGATCATCAAAACAATAAATGATATCGACACAAATACAACTGAGGTACGGCTAACATATTTTTGTAAATTACGTGTTCCAATCCTTATGTACATCATAATGGTGATATTCCTTTCAAGTAGGCTCATAATCTCACGTCCTTTTAGTTCAGGAATCATAATGGCAACAATATCTCCTGTACCTGCAAAAGACAAAATGGGAAACAGTGAAAATTAATTGAGAATGAAGCTTACAAAATTACTTGTTCACTATTCCACAAACTATTCTTTTTGTATCCTACATCACCAAAACATATTTTTCGGAATTACAGGGACAATCAACAATTTAGCAATTCCTTGTACAGTAAACAAGGATTTATAATCACAAGGTTCCAATTATTGGGCTATCCTCAAACCGGTTTTTCTTTTTTCAGTCTTTAGTCATCCAACATTTACAGGAAAACATGCTGCAAAAGTGGGTTGGGAGGGTGGGGAATTATCACACAAACTTACCTGATCTGGCATAATCATTCTGTGTTGTAATAGACACACTTGACTTGCTCTCGGTCAGTGAATTATTTGCATTTCTGCACAATGTATTTCTCGTTCTAGTTGGATACAGGTGCATAATTGAGCTTTGTTCAGCTAAAAATTGTGCAATGTTGTAATGAAATGCTAGGGTAAAATGAAAATCCTGTTTTCTCTTCCTGCCTCCAATGTTTTACAGCTGAAACCCAAAGTTCTGTGAGCCAAATCATGCACAATTTAAACCAATGCCCTCACATGCATCTTTTTGCTAATCCTGAAGTCAGTTACCTGTTGCAATACCCTCAAGCAGAGGAGCCTCTCTTCAGAAGTTTAAGTTTGAGATATTTGAAAACAGTTTAATCACAAAATAAACAAAAAAAAATGTTAACATGCATTACACGGTAAAATGCTGCAACTTTCCAGGGTGTTGTTGAGACCACGTGGAGTTTTTGTTTTTAGTTCTGGTATTCATATGCAAGGTCACATACAATATCCAAGTTCCCAGGTTGTTTAAGGGTTTTATTTCTGAGAATGGTTTGCAGGTTGATTTCTCCACACGTCAGAAATGTCCATTTTCTCTGATAACCCACATCAATCTCGCTTTACATACACTTTCTGAAATTCTTTCATTTCACTGAATATTCACTGTAACACTACACACAATCAAATTAGTGGAATGTATACTATATCCAGTCATTAATGAATCCCATGAAACATTTTATTACTATCTGGAAAGTTGAAATCGCTAGTTATGCAAGTTACAAGAGCCTCTGTATCATACATACATGAAATTTTTCAAAATTAAATTCCCTTGAATAAATCCCGATATGAAGCTTTGGTGAGCAAGTTGAACCTACATTCATTCAAGTTCCAAAGAATGAGAAATCAACTCATGAAAACATTAAAAAAGTGGATGTGCTGGAGCTTTTGGAAAGGATCAAATTGGATCAGTGACCGGGACCGGACGGGATATATCCCAGGCTACTGTGGGAGGCGAGGGAGGAGATTGCTGATCCTCTGGCAATGACCTTTGCATCACCAATGGGGACAGGAGAGGTTCCGGAGGATTGGAGGGTTGCGGATGTTGTTCACTTATTCAAGAAAGGGAGTAGAGATAGCCCAGGAAATTATAGACCAGTGAGTCTTTACTTCAGTGGCTGGAATGTTAAGGGAAAAGATCCTGAGAGGCAGGATTTATGAACATTTGGAGAGTCATAATATGATTAGGAGTAGTCAGCATTGCTTTGTTAAAGGCAGGCGTGCCTTACGAGCCTGATTGAATTTTTTGAGGATGTGACTAAACACATTGATGAAAGTAGAGCAGTAGGTGTAGTGTATATCGATTTCAGCAGGGCATTTGATAAGGTACCCTATGTAAGGCTTATTGAGAAAGTAAGAAGCACTGGTTCCAAGGGGACCTTGCTTTGTGGATCCAGAATTGGCTTGCCCACAGGAGCCAAGGAGTGGTTGTAGATGGGTCACATTCTGCATGGGGGTCAGTGACCAGTGGTGTGCTTCAGGGATCTGTTCTGGGACCCCTTCTCTTCGTGATTTTTATAAATGACCTGGATGAGGAAGTGTAGGGATGAGTTAGTAAATTTGTTGACGGCCCAAAGATTGGGGGTGTTGCGGGTAATGTGGAGGGCTGTCAGAGGTTACAGCGGGACATTAATAGGATGCGAAACGGGGCTGAGAAGTGGCAGATAGAGTTCAATCCAGATAATTGTGAGGTGGTTCATTTTGGTAGGTCAAATATGATAGCAGAATATAGTATTAATGGTAAAATTCTTGGCAGTGTGGAGGATCAGAGGGATCTTGGGGTCCAAATCCCATAGGACACTCAAAGCTACTGCACAGGTTGACTGAGTTAATGTGGTTAAGGCGGCATACGGTGCATTGACCTTCATCAACCGTGGGATTGAGGTCAAGAACTGAGAGGTAATGTTACAGATTTGTAGGATCCTTGTCAGACCCCACTTGGAGTACTGTGCTCACTTCTGGTCACCTCACTACAGGAAGGATGTGAAAACTATAGATAGGATAAAGAGGAGATTTACAAGGATGTTGCCTGGATTGAGGAGCATACCCTATGAGAAAAGGTTGAGTGAACTTGATCTTTTCACTTTGGAGCGACAGAGGCTGAGAGGTGACCTGATAGAGGTGTATAAGATGATGAAAGTCATTGATCGTGTGGATAGTCAGAAGCTTTTTCCCAGGGCTGGATGGCTAACACGAGAGGGCACAGTATTAAGGTGCTTGTAAGTAGGCACAGAGAAGATGTCAGGGGCAAGTAGTAGTTGTTTTTTTTTAAAAAAAGACGCAGAATGTGGTGAGTGCATGGAATGGGCTGCCAACGACGGTGGTAGGGGTGGATATGATAGGGTCTTTTAAGAGACTGCTGGATAGGTACATGGAGGTTAGAAAAACAGAGGGCCATGGGCTACCCTAGGTAACCTCTAAAATAAGTACCTGTTCAGCACAGCATTGTGGGCTGGAGGACATACATTGCACTATAGGTTTTCTATGTTTCTATTTTCGAGAAATCAACGAAGTGGATGCCCTCATGGAAAAACATAGCATTAGACAGCATGCTTCAGAATGAAGGATCAGCAGCAATGAGGAGGGATTTCTCCCTCTGAACGTTTTAATTGTTTAGAGTTCTCTATGCCACAGCTGTGGAGGCCACATCACTGAATATATCCAAGGCCAAGATGGGTAGATGTTTGCTCTATTGAGAATTAAGGTTGATGATGAAAAGGCAAGTACGTACAGCTAAGACCCAAATCAAATTAGCCAAAATTCCACTAAAGGAAGGATGAATGACCTGAGATGGATGGGGTTAAGAAGGGTTGGAAAGTTGTAAAAGGACCATGAGCAGAGTTGGCAGGAAGGGGATGGTGGGGGTGGTGAGTTAATGCGAGACCTAATAACAGAGCACTGCAGATTGCTTGACAATGCACATATGCAGCTTAACACTTTCTTGCCAAAAACAGGGCTTTGACTTAATAAAAGTGCCTACCAAGAAGTTACCAATATTTGTGCAGAGGTTTCTGCATCAATTTTGCCAAAGTAGCAGATGTCATAGGAGGTAGAACACAGTATTGTCTTGTTATATTAAGCTGCCTCTATCTTCGTTCTTCTAGTCTAACAAGGTGTGGTAAATTATGTGGATTAAAAAAAAGTAATCACTTATGAAAAAAAAATCTTCCACTAAATAGTTAACCTGATCTAGGACTCTCCTTCAGATAATGTGAACATTTATATTAACACCAATCTCACCTTCATAGAATGACTTCAAAGAGCTTCCACAATTCTTTTTTGAATAACTTCTAACAATATTAATTAAATCTCAAATGCTGTCTTTTGCTTCAAAAACCCAAGTGGCTTATTCAATTGATTTACAGAATCTTTATAATTACACTCAACCCTTGAAATGAAAAGCACATTTTAGCTTAGTGCCAATTATACTTAGTGTCATAGTTTAATAATATACAAGGTCCTTTGCCCAATTTCATATTTATTACATTTATTTGAATATTTAGTTCAAAATAAAACAGACAGTGAAAACAATGTTAAAGAACAGCATACAGCTGGAGATGTTGTCTATCGTATGCCACGATAAACCCAAGCTTTATCTACTAGGATCAGCAGAATTTAAATGAATCAACAGTGCATACTATTAAAAAAATTGCAGAAGATTATAGTCCTGTGAATTCAAGAGACCCTTGGTGCTAAGAATTCTCCACTTGGATGAAGCTGAAGGACTCCTTAAACTTTGGAAATATATTATGTCCAGTACAAAGAGATCAGTTGTTGACAGCCCTGCAATTAGTGCTAGAGCCTCATCTTTGTATGAACACATGGCTATAAGTGGAGGAAACAGATGCTGCCTTAGCTGCCAAATTTTGTTATTATTATTTCTATCACAGGCCAGCTGGACAGATTTGTTCATTGCTTTAAACAGCAACAATTGAAATTACAAGGCTTAGAGGGATTTGCTGATGTGGCTAGTACAAGCCACAATGGCAAATCTCTCTAGTATAAACATATATTCAATACACACACTCAACTATGAAGAAACAGGGCTTTTTTTTTAAATGTTCCAAGAAAATGTGGAATGGCATTTATTCAACCAAAGAACTAAGTGACTTCAGGGCTTAAAAAGATAGGTAAACTCATTTGCTTTGTGCAAATACCTTGGACTGTAAGCGAAAACTAAAATTTACATGCTCTAGAAGCATAAAAGGAACAACTTCTTTGTCCATGGTATGATGCTCCGATAAGAAAGTCTGGGCCACAAGTGTTTTGAGGACTGGCCGCACAATTCACAAATACTGGAAGAGAAGGAATTCCTTGTGAGAAAGAGCCTCCCTTTCATAATTCTTCTTGTGTTTGACTGTGTGCAATGCAACACATTAGTCACTGTGCTTTGCTGATCCTAATATAGCTCAAATACACTTTTACTTCCTAACATGCCATCTGCCCATTTCATAACAATGGACATGGTGTTATTGGGAGCTTTGAGCCTTATTATACCAGAATACTCCACAAACAGGAAGAGAATGCAATTAACAAAAGCAGAGGACAGAATCTGACACAGTAACAGAAATAAGAGGCCTAAGAGGAGGTCAAATCATCAGCTTTGAATGATAATCGGCTCAGATTCTGATCCAAAATTATCAATGACTTCCCCACCACAGAAAATGATATTGTGATATAATATCAATGTAATTGATATAATTTTTCCACGATCTAATTGTAAATGTTTTAGTACATTTTCTTTTCTTGCTGGTGGTTTGATGTTTATTTTTAGAAGCTTTTTGTATGACGCATGACTCCAGGGTTGTACACTTAATAGGTTCTTTTTCTTTCTCACTTTTCTGCTTAGTAGGTTTTTTTTGTTATCACAAAATTTTTTTCAATCTTTAAGATAACGTCTTTTTTGAGACATTGTAAGTGTTGTTACTTCAATGTACTCGTTTTTTCTGTATAATATAACAATAAAAAGATTTGAAAAGAAAGATATTGTGAAGTTAGCTGGGAAAAGGACGAGCTTAAAGTTATGAGAATGGGAGATGGTTGAGCTTACAGATAACCCATCAGGGAAGGAGCCTCAACTTTAAGAAAGGGTTAGATCAATTCCTACCATGTAGCAGAGATGTCCATGAGGAAATGACCAACAATGCAAAGCAATAGATCATCTCCTCTCCAAGCCTTAGGGAGCACCTACAAAGACTATAAATACTTGCAGCAGGAGGAGACAGATAAAATGATGAATCAGTTCATTTTATCTCAATTTCATTAGGTTGTAAATTAGAATTAAAAAGTTTTAAAACAAAATCCTATTCATTTCATGTTTAAGTCTCCCTAATTATGAAGTCAGGCCATCAATCTTGGTACCAGGTTTTCCATAGGCTTAATGCCATGAAAAGTTTAAGCTTTCAGACAACTATTCAGGAACATATCGATCAGGCAGCTTAGGGTGTAACTGAGTAAATGGGTAGTGTGAAAATTAACAGCTTAAACTGGTTATCGTAACTAGGAGGTGGATAGCAATGTTTAGGTTCACAATTTCTCTTCAATACTGGTAAGAAGTGAGGCTGAACAATCCTCCATCAGATTAAGTCAACAGCCCTCCCTTATATCATGTCAAATTTGTCATTTTGTTTCCTACTTAACAGTTAAAAATTGCTTCCATTGGCAGTAATGTGCCTTGGGGAACTCAGCTTATATCAGAAAAGTTCAATGTTTCTATACTAAAATGTAAAACTTAGGAGAAAATTTATACATATTTAAGGCACTAAATTGACGAAATGTTGGCTCTTAGTACAGTTCATACTCAAGAGAATATCTTCAGTACAAAGCTACTAATAAATTCAACAAATAATGTAAGAGTGGGCTGTGAGTTCATCTTATTCTGACTATGCAAGTGTTTTTAAATAGATTCAGTACAAATATAATGAAAGGAGTTCTGAAGAACAATGCAAAATTAATTATATCTGACACAAACCTTATTAAAAGTATCAAGTTCAGACCAGTTTAAACACGAAACAAATCCGATAAAGAACACGTTATCCTGTATTGTTCCATAAGATGCTGCCAGTCTATTCATGTGATTCCTCCACGTACCATATTTCAGCTGCTGTGCTGCACTGAGTACCTCCCTCCATTACTCGATCCCTGCCAGTGACAAGTCACATTTGGGAAATGAAGCAAAGATTTCTACAGAAATGAGAAATTGCGGGAAGAAAAATAAGCAAAAAGCATGTTAATCTGTAAAAGTGCTACCACAGACCACAAAGCATTGTGGATAAAAAATAATTCACAGATAGAAACCTCAGAACATAAAGATGATACCAACAAAATTTAAAAATCACAACGCTAACAAGGCAATGCAGGTCAAAGGCCTGCAACCTGGAAAGGGGTAAAGGGACGTTCAATGGAAGCTCATACAAGGAGGCACAGGACCGTGCATAGAGTCCTATTGCATTGAAAGAAACCCTTCAGTCCACCATGGTCAATTGGACCATCAAGTAACTATCTATACTAATCTCATTTCCTAACATTTGCTACAAGGCCTTCTATACCTTGGCATTCTATTCTTGATCCAGATGCTTCTTAAATGTTGAGAATAGCTGCCTCCACTGCCTTTGCAAACAGTACACTCCAGATTACAATGACTCTCTGGGTGAAACAGAAGTCTTCCTCAGATTCCCTCTAGACTTGAGTTATTTGCTCTTGTACTCGGGTCCTGATTAATGAAGTGGAGCAAACACCCCCTTTGCCTTGTTCACCAGCCTATGCACCAGTACAGCCATCTTCATGAATCTTTGGACTTGACCACCAAGACCTTTATTCTTCAAAACTCCAGAGAGGCCTACCATTCATGGTATATCTTCTATTTTTAATAGACCTCCAAAATGTGTCACCTTACACTTATCAAGGTTAAACTACATCTGCCGTTGCACTGCTAGATTTACCAGCCAATTAATATCATTCTGTAGCCTAAGACTACATTCGATATCAACAATTTTCTCACAGGAAAAACAACCAGTGGCTGATAGGTATGCCTACTAAAGTCCTCGGTGTATTGAGAAATCTGATAGAAAGACCAAGTACATCTTGAGTAATATGTAAAGTTTTAGAGATTGGAACCAATTTTTTTCCAGTCTATCCTCCAATAGCACTTAGCAGAACACCTTTTTTGATGCTTACCAAGTGTTCAGCTAGCCGTATTTAAAAGAGGACATCGGACAATTGCTGGCTCTAAAAATGACAACACTGGCATCAATCGGTTTTTGATATTCATCTAAATCATATTATTCCTAATCTCCATTTATTCCCAAAAGACAATGCCCTCATAATATAGCACTATTCTTGGTATGTACCCTGCGTATGGTACATGTGCCACGGGCACAATTTGGAACTTCCAAGGTTCTCTTAATGCCCAAATCACTGGATTACATAAAATCTAATTTATTCCCCGACTCCTTTAAATTAGGGAGGGACAATAAATGCTGGCTTTCTACTGGTGCCCATATCCTAAATAGAAATTACAACCAATACTCCCCATAGAACAACCTTCCTCCCCATTCGCGTTTTACAAAAATGCGTTTAGCATCCCCTTATCTGAGATTATAATGACAAAAAAAAACTATTCAGGTCTTAATTTAGAAAGAATATATATAAATAAGGAATAATTGTGTTATGCAGAAAAGTGAGAGAGACTATTGCATGCACTACAATCACTGATGGCTGAACCAAAGGCAGCAACAAAGTAGTATGCAGTTAAAGTGAAGAGAACTGGCATTGCTTATTATTGTCACATACACAGCGAAGAACTCATTTTGCAAACTGTTCATACAGATCAGATCATTACATAGTGCATTAAGGTAGAAGTAAAATACGTAATAATGCAGAACAAAGTGTAACAGTTACAGAGGAAGTTCAATGCCAGCAAATAATAGGTAGCAAAATAGTTTGTGAGGTCAAGATCTATGGAAATGAATAAACAGTCGACATTTCAAGTCAAGACCCTTCTTCAGTCTATAAGCAGCACTGGGGCCCCACAGACAACTGTATTGGCTCCCTTTCTGTTTACCCTGTAAACTCGGACTTCAGATACAACACCAAGGTATGTCATCTGCAAAAATTCTTCGATGACTCAGCATTAGTTGTGAGTTTAAAGGGAGGACAGGAGGATGAGTACAGGGTCCTTTTGGAGGACTCTGTCAAATGGTGCAAGCTGAATCATCTGCAGCTCAACATCAACAAGACAAACGAGATGGTGATGGACTTCAGGAAGACTACGCCTGCACTGCTCCCTGTTACTATTGATGGTGAGGTCCTACAAGTACCTGGGGCTGCACCTGGATGACAGTCTTGAGTGGAGCACCAACACAGAAGGGCCAGAGTCACTTCTACCTGAAGAGACTGAAGTCCTTTGGAGCAGTGGTCCCCAACCACCGGGCCGCAAAGCATGTGTTACCGGGCCACGAGGAAACGATATTATTTGGTGATATGAAATGATATGAGTCAGCTGCACCTTTCCTCATTCCCTGTCATGCCCACTGTTGAACTTGAATACACGTGAGGTCATTACGCACGCGTCATCCATGTCAGCTCGGGAAGATGATCAACTCCTCGAGTTTGCAAATGACGGCGGGCTGAAAAGTATATTTGACACAACATCTCTGCTGGCATTCTGGATCAAAGTCAAGGCTAAATATCCTGAGACAGCCACGGAAGCACTGAAAACGTTGCTTCCATTTCCAACATATCTCCGCAAAGCGGGGTTTTCTGCAATGAATGCAACGAAAACTAAATCGCAGAATAGACTGGACATCAGGAACCCCCTTGAGTATCGCTGTCTCCCATCACCCCTCGATGGCATCTTGTTGCAGGGAAACAAGGCCAGGGCTCCCACTGATTCAGCGATATCGGTGTGTGGCAATGATTTCATATGTTCATACGAGGAAAATATGCGCTGTGTTTAATATCCAAACGTTACTTAAAATGTTATGATGCTATTGACTTACAAGTGACTTATAATTGACTATATTCATGCAAGGAAAATATGCGCTGTGTTTAATATTAAATTCGTTAGATAAACCCTTTTAGAAACGAAATTGAGTGTATTAGCCACTTACAAGTACATAGTTGACTTATCATCTATATTCCAGTCGTGATTAACACCTCCACCTCAGGGTTGCCAACTGTCCCATATTAGCCGGGACATCCCGTATATTTTGGGCTAAATTGGTTTGTCCCATATGGGACCGCCCTTGTCCCGTATTTCCCCCGCTAAGGTAGAGCGTTCCTATGAAACCTTTCATGCCGAAATGGCATAAAGCGCAGAAGCAATTACCATTAATTTATATGGGAAAAATTTTTGAGCGCTCCCAGACCCAAAAAATAACCTACCAAATCATACTAAATAACACATAAAACCTAAAATAACACTAACATATAGTAAAAGCAGGAATGATACAATACGCAGCCTATATAAAGTAGAAACAATGTATGTACAGTGTAGTTTTACTGAGCAGAATCACCAAAAACGATTTGTAGAAAAAAAATCGGCACATACACGCATGCGCACACAGGTGCCCGCGCAAGGCTTTATGGTCATGGTAGTCTTTCTCGTGGTAAACAGTGAGAAAGCTGGCAACCCTACCACCCTCCCCCCACACCAGGTCGACCAACAGGCTCAATAAACTGATTAGAAAGGCTAGCTCTGTTATGGGAGTCAAGTTGAACACACTGGACGCTGTGGTCAAACAAAGGACCCTATGGAACATCATGACAATTCTGGACAATGTTTCTCTCCCTCTACATACCATCTTGGCTGAAGAGAACAGTTTTGTTAATAGATTAAGACAACTGCACTGCTCCAAAGAGCACTATATAAGGCCATTAGACTCTATAATGAGTTAACTTACTGCCGGGAAAGTGATGACCCCCTCTTGTTAGACTGTTTGAGGTAACTAATTTTTTAAAATTCTTTCTTACTTCTCTTATAATATTTGTATACTTGTGCAGTTGTAATGCTATGTGACACTGTAATTTTGGGATCAATAAAGTATCTATCTATATACTTCCTCAGGAGTCTGCAGAGATTTGGCATGACATCAAATACTTTGACAAACTTCAATAGATATGTAGTGGAGAGTGTATTGATTGGCTACATCACAGCCTGGTATGGGAACACCAATTCCTATTAACGGAAATTCCTACTAAAGATGGTGGATTCGGCCCAGTTCATCATGGGTAAAGCCCTCCCAACGACTGAGCACATCTACATGAAATGCCACACTCTTTTCCTTGCTGCCGGCTTCAGGAAGAAGGTACAAGATCCTCAGGACTTGCATCACCAGGTTCAAGAACAGTTGCTACCCCTCAACCATCAGTCTCTTGAACAGAAGAGGATAACTGCACTCACTTGCCCATCCATTGAGATGGTCCCACAGCCAATGATCTCACTTTAAAGACTCTTTATCTCATTAACTCATATTCTCATTATTTATTGCTATTTATTTATATTTGCATTCGGACAGTTTGTTGTCTTTTGCACTCAACTTGATCCTTCATTGAACCTTGTAATGGTTACTATTCTATAGATTTGATGAGTATACCAGCAGGTAAAAGAATCAGGGCTGTATGTGGTGACATACATGTACAGGTGTCCCCCGCTTTTCGAACATTCGCTTTACGAATCCTCACTGTTACAAAAGACCTACATTAGTTACCTGTTTTCACTAACAGAAGGTGTTTTCACTGTTACGAAAAAAGGCAGCGCGCAGTCCGAGCAGCCGCTCCTCCCCCAGATTCAGAACTGCATTCTCTCCGGCATTGCTTAAACATATGCATGTGAGCAGCCGTTAGCAAGATGAGTTCTAAGGTATCGGAAAAGCCTAAAAGAGCTCGTAAGAATGTTATACTTGGCGTAAAACTAGACATAATTAAGTGTTTCGATCGTGGTGAACGAAGTACGGACAATGCGAGTTTGGCTTGTGGAAGTTGACGAAGATGATGCTGAAGAGGTTTTGGCATCCCAAGAACTGATAGATGACGAGCTGATGCAATTGGAAGAGGAAAGGATAACAATTGAAACCGAATGCAGTAGCGAACGGACAAGTCGTCTAGGAACTGAACGTGAAGCAACTGCGTGAGATTTTCACTGCAATGATAAAGTACAACTTTAATTTTGAAAGGGTACGTCGGTTTAGGGCATATTTGCAGGATGGTTTGAGTGCTTACAAAGAACTGTATGATAGAAAAATGCGCAAGGCTAAACAGTCAAGCAAGCCTTCCACATTAGCCACAGCAGACGACGAACTTTGACCTTCGACATCGAAGCAGGCAGACATAGAAGAAGATGACCTGCCTGCCCTGATGGAAACAGACAACGAGATGACACCCCAGTGTCCCACCACCCCAACCCCCGGGCCGGAGACAGATACCAATCTACAGAGAATGCAGCGGTAGCCAGAACGCACCCAACACATCTTTAAGAAAAAAGCCGAAATAAACAAGCTAATTAATTAGGTGCCGCCCGGCATGTAATTGTCGGCCCAGATCAGAGGCAATTGCTGATTGCGTCGCCTCTGATCTGGGCCAACAATTATGTGCCGGGCGGCACCTAATTAATTAGCTTGTTTGTTTCGGCTTTTTTCTTAAAGAGGTGCTGGGTGCATCCCGGCTACCGCTGGACCGCTGTACTCTTCGCAGAGCGGTATCGGTTCGCTGCCTGGAGGGTGGGGGCCACTGCACCACCCCGACCTCCGACGACTCAGCCTAACACACCATTATCAATATGCTCGGTGCTGTCCCAATTCCGGTAAGTGATACTACACTGTACATACATTATTTCTACTTTATATTGGCTGTGTATTTTTATGTGTTTTTTGGTATGATTTGGCAGCTTCATAGCTTAAAGGTTACTGGAGAGCACTTGCGCCATGTTTCTGCCGATGGCGCTTGTGCCGTGTTTCCGCCGAGAGTGCTTGCGTGAGATTTTCGCTACGGAGAACAGTGCGGCAATGATTGTGGAAAAGTATTTCTACTTTATATAGGCTGTGTATTTATCATATCATTCCTGCTTTTACTATATGTTACTGTTATATTAGGTTTTGTGTGTTATTTGGCATGATCTGATAAGTTATTTTTGGGTCTGCGAACGCTCACAATATTTTCCCACATAAATTAATGGTAATTGCTTCTTTGCTTTACAACATTCCGGCTTATGAACCATTTCATAGGAACGCTCTACCTTCCGATGGTGGGGGAAACCTGTACTCTGATAATAAAATTTACTCTGAACTTTGAGCCTAGTGTCTTCACTTCATACTAATATTTTTATTTCAAATTAGTTATGCGAATTTATTAAATTTAAGAACTTTAAATTATTCTAATCCTTTTGAACTCTTTATTAATTCCTTTGATCAGACATCTAAATGGATTCAGTGGGTACTGACAGCAATGGGCTATCCAAAGGCCATCAAAGGGATCTGGGAATTTAGACTCATGAACAAAAGCCTGAGGCCAATTTGCCGCACATGGATTCATCCTCTTCACAGAGGACAACAACATCAGACTATGGGGTGATCACTGGCACAAAGGGTCGCAGTGGTGAGTGGGAGGCACAGGTCAGATTGAACTTAACAGTGAGGGTTCTAGAGCTCTCGACATCTTAAAAGTGTGAATGAAAAAATCTACAAGGATACAATTTATCAATTCTGAGCTATAGACTGTGCTTAATTAGATATCTATTGATAACAGCAGAGTTAGTAGTAACAACATTTAAAGATGTTTTCACTGATTTAACCTAGAATGCAAGGTCTGTGAGCTTCCTGCAGCAATGCATTCAAATCCACATGGCTTTATTCCTGACAGGGAGCACAACAACCATATGCTCCCACAAGGATATATTTGGGTCATGAGGCCAGGTCCAATGGAAACAGACCCTTTGGTACACAGTCCTTACATCCAGCATTCAGCATTTTATTCTCTCTACATTCTCTTCGGATCGTCACCAAATTCTACCTTGTACACACTAGAAGCAATTTTCCAACACCAACCCAAGTGATTTTTAGAATGCTGGAGGAAACAGATGCACATAAAAGAAACCAACATAGTCACAAGGAAAAGAAGTGCAAAAACCATGCAGTTGGCATCAGACATCAGGATTGAACTTGGGTTGCAGGAGCCAAAAGGCAGCAACTCCCTTAGCTGTAAGTTCCAAACAAGCGAAGTCTTAAAGTGATAAATACACCAGGGAAATTAAAGAAACTAAATAACACAATCATAGGCACCATATCCAACAGCACCCTTTGCTTTGCTGTTGGCTGTAGGGTCTATTTCTTACCAATCTTCTGATACTCAGTATCTAGTGCATGCCAACGCAATAGAGGCAGGCATCAATATTTGGCTACAAAGTACCCATGACTTAATCTGACTAAAAACAAAGAATATTCTTCATCCAAATGAGACGTCAGCAAATGTAAGAAACTTTAAGTTTCCAAGTTTGATTATCAGTCAAGACTGGAGATGGAAGAGGAGGAGATGGAGGAGGAGGAAGCCCCTAACTCCGAGTGGAGTCATCGGGACACTGCCATGACGGCGTTTTTTTTTAAGCAGGCTTTCTTATTTTTACGAGGCCAAGTTGCTAGCTCTCCACTCAACCCAGCACGGATGGAAAGCATGCAAGGGAGCCGGCTGGATTTAAATTCGGGAGCCTTCGCTCTGAGGTCCGGCGCTGATGCCATTACGCCACCAGCGGGCAACCCACACCCAAGCGTATAGCAAAATTCTGGTGGGGAGGTGGACTGGCCAAACAAGTGAACAGGGAAGTGCCACAGCTGCATGTGCACAAGATGAAAATATTACTTTTGAGCTGGCATGTTAAGACTTATTTTACTTTAAACTGTAAATTACATATTGGGAGAAAAATATCACAGCTGAATGGAGACAGAGCAGAACATTTTAGGTATATTGGCCAAAATTAGGGTATGAAATACTGTTTAAAGGAATTCAAATAGGCAGGGTCATTTTTGAAAAGCTCTATTCCAGTGCAATGCCACAAAATTAAACATATTCCTAGCATTCACTTTCTGAACCACAATCTGGTTAGGGAGCAAAGGTTCACTATAAGTAATTAGATTTCTCCACAGCTCATGTGGAGTAATGTACTGACCACCAAAACTTTATCAAGACCATTACATTTTCTTTTAAACTGGCAATTTGTTTTCCAAATTTTGTTTCAACATTGAAATATCCCATTTTTAGTCACCCCATCCCCAACTTAATCAATTTGAAACTTCAAAGATCTCCAGAGAGACCCCAAAGCCACCACCTAAAGAATTTTGTTTTGCTAACTTGAGTCTATGTGGAAAGCCACACCATATTTAAGGAAGCACCATATGCTTTATGTATTTGTAAGGGCATACAGGTATCCCCCGCCATCCGAAGGTAGAGCTTTCCTATGAAACGGTTCGTAAACCGGAATGTCGTAAAGCAAAGTAGCAATTACCACTTATTTATATGGGAAAATTTTGTGAGCGTTCGCAAACCCAAAAATAACCTACCAGATCATGCCAAATAACACATAAAACCTAATATAACAGTAACATATAGTAAAAGCAGGAATGATATGATAAATACACAGCCTATATAAAGTAGAAATACTTTTCCACAATCATTACTGCACTGTTCTCCGTAGCGAAAATCTCACGCAAGCACCGTCGGCAGAAAATCTCACGCAAGCACTGTTGGCATAAACATGGCGCAAGCGCTCTCCAGTAACATTTAAGCTATGAAGCTGCCAAATCATACCAAATAACATATAAAAATACACAGCCTATATAAAGTAGAAGTAATTTATGTACAGTGTAGTATCACTTATTGGAATCGGGAAGACAGCATCGAGCACACTGATGATGGTGTGTTAGGCTGAGTCGTCGCAGGCTGGGGTGGTGCAGTGGCCCCCACCCTCCAGGCCACCAACTGATACTTATCCGCGAAGCATGCAGGGGTGCAGCGGTAGCCGGGAGGCACACATCACATCTCTAAGAAAAAAGCCGAAACAAACATGCTAATTAATTAGGTGCTGCCCGGCACGTAATTGTCAGCCCAGATCAGTGCCGATTTCCGATTGCGTCATCTCTGATCTCGGCCGACAATTAGGTGTCGGGCGGCACCTAATTAATTAGCATGCTTATTTCGGCTTTTTTCTTAAAGATGTGCTGTCTCCCGACTACTGCTGCATTCTCCACGTATCGGTATTTGTCTGTGGCCTGGGGGTTGGGGCGGTGGGACACTGGGGTGTCATCTTGTCGTCTGTTTCCATTGGGGCAGGCAGGTCATCTTCTATCTCTGCCCGCCTCGATGTCGAAGGTCGAGGTTCATCGTCTGCTGTGGCTGATGTGGAAGGCTTGCTTGACTGCTGAGCCTCGCGCATTTTTCTATCACACAGTTCTTTGTGAGGACTCAAACCATCCTGCAAATATCCCCTAAACCGACGTACCCTTTCAAAATTAAAGTCGTACTTTATCACTACTCATTCGGTTTCGATTGTTATCCTTTTTTCTTCCAATTGCATCAGCTCTTCATCTATCAGATCTTGGTCATGGGATGCCAAAACCTCTTCAACATCATGTGCGTCAGCTTCCACAAGCCAAACTCACTTTGTCCTTACTTCGTTCACCACGATTGAAACGCTTAATTATGTCTAGTTTTACGCTAAGTGTAACATCCTTATGAGCTCTTTTAGGCTTTTCCGATACCACAGAACTCATCTTGCAAACGACTGCTCACAGGCATGTGTTTAAGCAATGCCGGCGAGAATGCAGTTCCGAATCCGGGGAGAGCGGCTGCTTGGGGCACGCGCTGCCTTT
This sequence comes from Mobula hypostoma, assembly GCF_963921235.1. Classification (NCBI taxonomy): domain Eukaryota; kingdom Metazoa; phylum Chordata; class Chondrichthyes; order Myliobatiformes; family Myliobatidae; genus Mobula; species Mobula hypostoma. The sequence continues at coordinate 137,881,448 of NC_086100.1, read as the reverse complement.
TATCGCGTGCTGATTTTTTTCGTAACAGTGAAAACACCTTCTGAAAGTGAAAACAGGGTACTAATGCAGGTCTTTCGTAACAGTGAGGGTTCGTAAAGCGAACGTTCGAAAAGCAGGGGACACCTGTATTCAACTTTCTCTTATAGATTTAGCATGAGATGGAACTACAACGATGTAGTTGGGTCAAGCCAAATAGATAGCAAATTAAATCTAATTTTCATTTCTACAATGATTGGGAGACAATACAGATCTTTAAATCTTCAAACAAGACCATTTATTATAATGTCACGCGCACCTGGTTCACTTTTTCATATAATTCAGTAACTTTAATGGTGCCTTACATAGTTTAAATATTTTTATTTCTTCATATCTAAATTGTGCTAAGTTCATTAGGCAAACTATGAAGTACTTTTTTTTCACATTTTCCCTTATTTAATCTTGTAATGGGCATCTCCTTCCATTGTACTAAAGCAAAAGTCAAAATAATTATAGATGGTACAGAGAACCTTGTAAATATTGTAGTGTGTGCTCCAGAGCAGTCAATTCTTTGCTAACAGAGTATTCTTTTGGCAGGTCTAAAACAATGTTAGCTCGATATGTGTGCGAACAAATCCTGATTTAGCAAAGAATATTTCAGCACAGTACAGACCCTTTGGTACATGATGTTGTGCTAACCTTATAATCGACTCTTAAAGATCAATCTAGTCCTTTCCTCCTACATAACCCTCCACTTTTCTATCACCCATGTCCCTACTGTATCTACCTCTACCTCTGACATGACATTCCACACACGCAACACTCTAATTTACCTCCAGCATCTCCTCCCTTACACTTTCCAGTGCTACAGAGAAAAAGCAGTAGCTGCGAAAGCAAAGACCGAACAACCAAAAGACTCAACCACTAACGACAGCCACTGTTGCCCACAGTGCAGCAGAATAAGTGGTTCGCTGATTGCCCGTTCAGCCACATGAAGACTGACCAATAGACAATTCCTTAGAACATCAAACTCGACTTGAGTGATCTCACTACTATACTACTTTCCTCCAATTGCCTTAAAAATTATGCTTCCTTATATTAGTTATTTCCACCATGGGAAAAAGTCTCTGCCAATCCACTAAATAATCCGCCTTGTCCTGACAAAGGGTCTCAGCCCAAAACGTCGACTGTACCTCTTCCTAGAGATGCTGCCTGGCCTGCTGCGTTCACCAGCAATCTTGATGTGTGTTGCCATAACTATCTTTTTTTTTTAAAAATACACTTCTATCAAGTCACCTCTAATCCTCCTTCGCTCCAAAGAGAAAATCCCTAGCTCACTCAACCTATCTTCATAAGACATGTCCTCTAGTCCAGGCAGCATCTTGGTATATCTCCTCTGCATCCTCACTCATTTCCACATTTTTCCAACAATGAGGCAACAGCAAACTGAACACAATATTCCAAGTGTGGGTCTTACAGAGCTGAGGCACTAACTTGTGGCTTTTGAACTCAATCCCCTAACAATGAAGGTCAACACACCACACTCCTTAACAACCCTATCAACTTTTGTGGCAACTTTGAGGGATGTGGACCCCAGGATCCTTTCGTTCTTCCACACTGCAAAGAATCCCATCATTAACCCTACATTCTGCTTTCAGGTTAGATCCTCCAAAATGAATCAATTGACACTTTTCTGGGTTGAACTCCATCTATCACTTCTCAGCCTAGTTCTACATCCTGTAAATGTCCCATTGCCAATGGCAACAACCCTCTTCACTATCCACAGCTTCCAACTTTGGCATCTGCAAACTTACTAAACCATCCTTCAACTTCCCCATCCAAGTCATTTATAAAAATGAAGAGCAAGGCTCACAGAAAAGATCAACGTAGAACATCAATGGTTACTAAGCTCCAGGCAGAATGTTCTCCATTTACTATCACCCTCTGCCCTCCGTGGAAAAACCAATTCTGTATCCACAGTCAAGTTTCCCTGAATCCCATGCCTATTGACTTTCTAGGGAATCTTATCAAATGCCTTACTAAAATCCATATATACCAAATCCACTGTTCTACCTGCATGAATGTGCATTGTCAAATCCTCAAAGAATTCAATCAGGTTCATGAGGGATGACCTGTCCCTCACAAAGACATGCTGACTATCCCTAATCAGACTATGCTTCTTCAAATACCCGTACTTGAAAATCCTATTTCAAAGAACTCTCTGCAATAACTTGCTCACCACTAATGACTCATTGGTCTGTAATTCCCAGGGTTACCTCTACTTCCTTTCAGGACGAAAGGAATAACATTTACACCCTCCAATCATCCAGTACTACTCCTGTGACCAGTGAGGACAGATAGATCATTGTCAAAGGTACAGCAAATTTCTTCCCTCGCTTGCCACAGTAACCTAGAGTACATCTTATCTGGCCCTAGAGACTTACCCATATTAATGATTTTCTAAAATTCCAGCACATCCTCTTTCTGAACATCAACATGCTCAAGCATCTCAGCTTGAAGGTACAGTTTTTATTCCATCTTAAAATGAGGAATTTGCAAGGCTTGAAATGGGCAGGAAGTCAATAATTCAAACAAAAAAACTCCATAAACAACAGGAATTCTGCAGATGCTGGAAATTCAAGCAACATACATCAAAGTTGCTGGTGAACGCAGCAGGCCAAGCAGCATCTATAGGAAGAGGCGCAGTCGACGTTTCAGGCCGAGACCCTTCGTCAGGACTAACTGAAGGAAGTCTTATGAAGGAACTCCATAAACTGTCATTTTGTTTGGGTAGGAAAGGAGGGAGGAGGTGAAGTATGCCGAGTTAAATTAAAATCATTTGCTTTCAGTATTTCTGTGATCTTGAAACAAATTCCTACACGTTGCTGAGGAATTGCGTATTGTTTCCCGTGAAGCCACTCAATTCCCATAACTTCACAGCAAATCTGACATTTAAACAGCTCGGTGATGCACCATTTACTGTCAATAGAACAGCTTGGCCAGGAGAAGAAAAAGAGTTGATGCTGATTTGGGGACAATCTGACAGGGGGACCTTCGACATGAATTAGCTTGGTTTAAAAAAAAATTAAGTTCACTTTTAGTTCAACCAAAATTATCTTAATGTATGAAAACTGTCACAGCTGGCATGTTTTGGAGGGGCCTTCTGACCTTTGATCAGATAGAATATCTCTCCTTCTTTCCAAATCTACCACTTATGGGATCCACCCCATCCCAGTAATTTGATCAGAACAATTACCAGCATCTGTTGCAACAAGAGGTTGAGACCAGCTTTATAAGTTGCAGACCAGCTTTAAATGGACACTCCTCAAAAGACTTGTTCCTAATAAACAATGCCATTGCCACTGCTGCAGCCACAGAAATAAGGAGACCACAAACTAAATGCTGGGGGAACTCAGAAGGCCAGGCAGCATCTGTGGAAAAGAGTACAGTTGACTTTTCAGGCCGAGACTCTCCATCAGGATTGGAGGAAAAAAAGGATGAGGAGTCAGTTAGAAGGTGGGGGGAGGGGTGGGAGAAATATGAGGTGATAGGTGAAACCGGGGAGTTTGGGGGAGGATGAGGTAAAGAACTAGGAAGTTGATTGGTGAAAGAGATACAGGGCTGGAGAAGGGGGTGGAAAATCTTATAGGAGAGGACAGAAGACCATGGAAGAAAGAAAAAAGGGGAGGAACACCAGAGGGAGGCAACGGGCAGGCAAGGAGATACTGTAAAACGAGGGAGGGAAATGGGGGTGGGCATTACCAGAAGTTCGAGAAATCAGTGTTCATGCCATCAGGTTGGAGGCTACCCAGACAGAATACAAGGTGTTGTTCCTCCAACCTGAGTGTGGCTTCATCTTGACAGTAGAGGAGGCCATGGATAGACATATCAGAATGGGAATGGGAAGTGGAATTAAAATGTGTGGCCACTGGGACAACCATTGTTGTCTTTCCTGGTGGACGAAAGATACGGTTTCTCTAGCTGGAGAAGGGGGATCATGGGACGGGAGGCCTAGGGAGAAAGAAAGAGTGAGGGGAGCACCAAAGGAAGATGGAGAGCAGGCAAGGAGTCATTGTGAGAGGGACAGAGAGAGAATAAAAGGAAAAAATAACAAACAAACAAATGAGTAAATAAGGGATGAAGTACGAAGGGGAGGAGGGGCATTAACAGAACTTAGAGAAATCAGTGTTCATGCCATCAGGTTGGAGGCTACCCAGACAGAATACAAGGTGTTGTTCCTCCAACCTGAGTGTAGCCTCATCATGATAGTAGAGGACGCCATGGATGGACACGCCAGAATCTGAATGGGAAGTGGAATTAAAAATGGTAGCTGGGAGATCCTGCTTTTTCTGGCATGTAACTGCTCAGCAAAGCGGTCTCCCAATCTCCGACTCATCTTTTTTTCTCCAGTCCTGCTGAAGGGTTTTGGCCTGAAACGTCAACTGTACTCTTTTCAATAGATGCTGCCTGGCCTGCTGAGTTCCTCCAGCATTCTGTGTGTTGCTTGGATTTCCAGCATCTGCAGATTTTCTCTTGTTTGTGAGGAAATAACCAAGTTAGTTTCCACTGAACAGGCAAGAGTTTTCAAGTTTGCCCCCACAAAATCTTTTTGATCTTAAATGTAAGGATATTAGACATCACTCTACTGCTATTTTAAGAGAGTAATCTTTTTCCAGTGCAAGTGATTTAATTTTCCCTGCAAAACTTTGTCTTAAGGTATCTAAAGAAAACCACAAGAGTGTCACACAGCACAGCTGCATCATCAGGTTCAAGGCCATAAAGGGATGCACACTGTTTACTAATTACACCTTTAAATTGTAAAAGATATTGAGAAGACAGCAGTAATGAAGGAAATGTACATAGAGACAAGAAATTCTGCAGGTGCTGGAAATCCAGAGTTACACACAAAGTTCTGGAAGAACTCATCATCTATGGAGAGGAATAATTTCAGGCCGAGTCCCTTCATCAGGACGAGAAAGGAAGGGAGAAAAAGCCAGAATAAATCGGTGGGGGAAGGGGAAGAAGTACAAGCTGGAAGGTGATAGACGAGTCCAGGTAAGGGGAAAGGCAGGTGGGTGGAGTAGGGGGAAAAGGCAGTATGTGGTCTATTTAGTTATGATTCACCCATTCTCTTAAAATATGGGAGAGTAATTAAAACAGTATTAAACCATGTGGGTACTAGCATTAGTTGGTTAATCAGCTTCAATTCAAAATTTAATCATCTTGATGGCACACCTGCTGCTCCTCAATTTGTCCAAGTTGTGTGTACTGAGAGTTATGAAAAAAGACCTTTGAGACTATATAGCTCTTCCATTCTGCTTCCGTATGAGGTAATCAAATTTTAAATGCGTTACAAGATGTTCCTGGCATTCAAAGAAAACATCCATTTGTTAATGTATAGTGTAGATTACCCTATTCAGGACAACTATTGTCTTTTAAGTATTAAACATTTCAGAATAATATTCTGCAGTAAAATCTTTAAGTGTCAATTCCGATAACACAAGAACACAGGAACAACCATGCAAGCCCACCAGCCCGTTCTGTCATGAAACTAGATCACAGCTGTATTTTAATACCATCTACAGTGGCATGCAAAAGTTTGGGCACTCCTGGTCAAAATTTGTTACTGTGAAAAGCTAAGTGACTAAAAGATGACCTGATTTCCAAAAAGCATAAAGTTAAAGATGACATTTCTTTAATATTTTAAGATTACTTTTTTACTTCCATCTTTTACAGTTTCAAGATAACAAAAAAGGAAAATGGTCCAAACCAAAGGTTTGGGCACCCTACATGGTCAGTACTTAGTAACACCCCCTTTGGCAAGTATCACAGCTTGTAAATGCTTTCTGTAGCCAGCTAAGGGTCTTTCAATTCTTGTCTGGGGGATTTTTGCCCATTCTTCCTTGCAAAAGGCTTCTAGTTCTGTGATTCTTGGGCCGTCTTGCATGCACTGCTCTTTTGAAGTCTATCCACAGATTTTCGATGATGTTTAGGTTGGGGGACTGTGAGGCCCATGGCAAAACCTTCAGCTTGCACCTCTTGAGGTAGTCCATTGTGGATTTTGAGGTGTGTTTAGGATCATTATCCTGTTATAGAAGCCATCCTCTTTTCATCTTCAGCTTGCCTTTTTTTTTTAAACAGACGGTGTGATGTTTGCTTCCAGAATTTGCTGGTACTTAATTGGATTCATTCTTCCCTCTACCAGTGAAATGCTCCCCGTGCCACTGGCTGCAACACAAGTCCAAAGCATGATCGATCCACCCCCGTGCTTAATAGTTGGAGAGGTGTTCTTTTCATGAAATTCTGCACCCTTTTTCTCCAAACATACCTTTGCTCATTGCAGCCAAAAAGTTCTATTTTAACTTCATCAGTCCACAGGACTTGTTTCCAAAATGCATCAGGCTTGTTTAGATGTTTCTTTGCAAACTTCTGACTCTGAATTTTGTGGTGAGGACACAGAAAAGATTTTCTTCTGATGACTCTTCCATGAATGTCATATTTGTGCAGGTGTCACTACACAGTAGAACAGTGCACCACCACTCCAGAGTCTGCTAAATCTTCCTGAAGGTCTTTTGCAGTCATATGGAGGTTTTGATTTGCCTTTCTAACAATCCTATGAGCAGTTCTCTTAGAAAGTTTTCTTGATTTTCCAGACATCAACTTGACCTCCACCGTTCCTGTTAACTGCCATTTCTTAATTACATTACGAACTGAGGAAACAGCTACCTGAAAATGTTTTGCTATCTTCTTATAGCCTTCTCCTGCTTTGTGGGCATCATTTATTTTAATTTTCAGGCAGCTGCTCAGAGGAGCCCATGGCTGCTCATTGTTGGGACAAGGTTTGAGGAGTCAGGGTATCTATAAAGCTTGAAATTTGCATCACCTGGCCTTTCCTAATGATCATTGTGAACAAGCCATAGCCCTAACAAGCTAATTAAGGTCTGAGACCTTGGTAAAAGTTATCTGACAGCTCAAATCTCTTGGGGTGCCCAACTTTTGCATGGTACTCCTTTCCTTTTTTCCCCACTCTAAAATTGTACAAAACAAAAATAATACACTAATCTTGCTTAAAATGTTGAAAAGAATGTTTCATCTTTAACTTTATGCCTTTTCGAAATCAGGTCATCTTTTACTCGCTTAGCTATTCACAGTAACAGAAATTTTGACCAGGGGTGCCCAAACTTTTGCATGCCACTATATCTCCCATTGTTCTACATTTAATGGCATGCAAGGCTAGCCTACTAACCATTCCTCACAATTTAACCCTTTTAGCATTAACATTCTAGTAATTCTACAATGTAAACCACCAAGGTCAACGTGTACTATTCAAGGTATTATTACACAGTGCACAGATTTTCAACATTTGGAAAATAGCATTTGAGATTTGATAGTGACCTATAGATCATATGTCTGCAAGCCTGAAATTAAATTATATACAATCACATCCTACATGTGAGACTGAAAATTATAACCCAGAATTTAATTCCAAATGTTTTATTCATTGAGAGGTGATTGAAGGTTATTCCCTGTCAGCCTCCCAGCTCGGATGCACTTTATTTTGAAAGTAGTGAATTTAAAATTTCATTTTGCTGGCTGATAGTCTTTTTGGGAAGGGCAGCATTTATTACCTATACCTGACGGCACACAGAAGGGGTTGGGAAGCTAACCTTATGAACTGCCTCAGCCTTCCAGTCCCATAATTATTTGGTAGAAAGCTCTGGGATTTAGTATTTGCAATAGTGAAGGAACATCCATACCCTTCCAAGTCATGACATGTAACAGAAAAGGCAAGATGGAGGTGATAGCATTTCTATGCACATAGTACCCCTTTCTTTCTTGGCTGTACAGGTCATGGCTTGGGAAGCCCCCCACCCCCAAGAACTGGGCAGCACAGTAGCGTAGTGGGTACCAGCAACGCAGGTTCAATTCCCACCATTGCCTGTAAGAGGTATGTACATTCTCTCTGTGACTACATGGGTTTCATCCGGGTGCTCCAGTTTTCTCCCACAGTCCAAAGGCATAGATTGGTAGGTTAATTGGTATTGCCAATTGTCCCATGATTAGGCTGTGATTAAATGGAGGGACTGCTAGATAGTGCAGCTTCAAGGGCCTACTGTGTGCTGTATGTCAATAATTTTAAAAAATTGCCTAGGTAAGTCACTGGAGTTCATCCTCCATATGGCATATACTGCAACGGCAGCAGAGGGAAAGAATGTTTAAGGTGAGAAAACTGCTCATACAGCACAGGCCATTTAGCTCACAATGTTCATGCCAACTACCAAACATCCATCTATACTAATCTCAATTATCAGCACTTGGTCTGTAATCTTCTGTACCTACCAATCAAGCAGACTGCTTTTTGTGGATGGTGTTGGGCTTCACGTTTAGAGCTGTGTTTGTACAGTCATAGTGAGAGTATCCATCATGCTCAACCTGTGCCTTATGAATGGTAGAAAAGCTTTAGAAAAAACAAACAGTGCAACTCATTTGCAAGATACTCAGCTTCCAAACTGCCCTTGTACTTGGTCCAGCTTTGCATTGATCAACATTGACAACTCCCTCTCCATTCCAATCCACCAAGACATTATTCAGAGGGGAAACTGAGGGAGGGAAGTGTCAGGATACTCAGATTTCCTCTGATTGGAGATGGGCATTTTCTGACACTTCAGCAGTACAAATGTTAGTTGCTACTTATTAGCTCATTTCTGAATGTTCTTCAGCTCTTGTTGTGTGCAAGCACAGATTATTTTATTTAGAGGAATTACAAACTGAATTGTGCATAGTGTCAGTTTCAGCAAACATTCCCACTTTAAAATGGAAAAATGGTCACGAATAAGACAGCCAAAGGTGGCTGGGATGAGATATGCCCAGACTGAGTCATCTTTGCATCCCCAAATTTCAGGATCTTTTTGAAGCACAATGGAGGAACTTGGACAATTCTTGAGTATCCCTACGTTAAATAGCTCTTTCCAATGTAATGCTGCTTTGTTCAAAATGTGTTACATTGTTTTAAAATGTTTCCCATTGTTGTTTCCTTCACACACACCCCCAAAAATAAACTTGTCAGTTGATTTTTTTTTGACCTACTTTTCCTAGTTCTATCCCTTTGCCCTTAAAATCATCTTCATTCCCATATATTGGTCTTAAATCTTTTGTAGTGATCACTAGTTCTTTGCTGTTCCCTACCAAACGTTGGCCTTTCTTCCAGATCACGTTCCATTACTAAATACAGAATTAAGTATTATATGTGGGACAGATCAAGAAAGAAATCACAGACACTTTGTGAAATGCAAATGATGATTGGAAGTATTTTTTAAAGCAATCTTTTGCCACATATCTATACTGGTATGGCTATACATTTCTTATTATTTGAAATTTGTTTCAAATCATTTCAAATCATGTCTCTTCTATATTTCATGGATAGCATATGGATATTTCTAACAAAGGCTCAATTTAATGACTAGTATTAGTGGCCCTGAAAATTGCTTATGAAAGACTATCCTGCTGTTAAGTAGGGAGTTCCGGGGTACCAAGCGAGAATGTAGGAACTGGAAAGGAACTTGCCAAGAATGGCAGTCCAATGTGTCTATTACCTCTGCCTTTCTGTAAAGCAAAGACAGGTTGGACAATGCCATTGGGAAAAGCTTGGTGAGATTCCACAGTATACTTGCAGAAATCACGCAGAGCAATGAATGTGTTGCAGTGAATGTTTAAGTTTGCCAGACAAAAAGGCTGCTTTCTCATGCATGCAATCAAGCTTCTTGAAATCCCCCCCCCCCACAAAAGATTCAGTCAGATGACTAAAGTATATTTCATTAGTAACAAACAAGTTAAAAACGTAACATGAGAAAGGTTCTGGCAAATCAAAAAGCAATTGGCTTGCAGTAATGGGCATTACAGCCCAGTAAGTTCCTGGTCAACTGAGCTGTCCAGAATGGTGATGGTGTGGGACTGTCCCAAGTTAATGCCTCAAAATGTGATATGTCCACAATCAAATTCTTCGTTGGAAATAAAAATAAGGTAGGGATGTGGAGTGGACCAGTGTTAGAGCGAGGAGACATGTTTCTTCTTCTGCTTTCTTCGTCAGTGCAGAGGGAATGGTTTGAGGTACATATTATATACGCTGTGTGAGATATGAGAGACCTCCAGTGTCCCGGACAACCTCATCTGCACCAGGTACACTGAGCTGCAGCTCAATGACCTTTAGCTCATACGGGAAACCGTGGAGGCAATATATAGAAGCTGCAGTCACCCCTGAAGTTGCAGGAGGCATCTGGGTGACTGTCAGGAGAGGGAAGGGAAATGGGCAGCCAGTCCAGAGTACCCCTATGCCTGTTCCTCTCAAATAATAAGTTACCACTTTGGTTATTATTGGGGGGGGGGGGTGACCTATCATGGGGAGCCACAGCAACTGGATCTCTGGCACTGAGGCTCAGAAGAGAAAGGGGGAGAAGAGGACTGCAATAGTGACAGGAGATTACCAGACATGAGATCCTGTGGACATGAAAGAGACACCCAAATGATATGCTGCTTCCCAAGGTCAGGAACATTAGATCTGGTCTAAAAGAGGGCAGTAAGGAGCCAGAAGTCTTGTACATATTGGCACCGATGATATTGGTAGGAAAAGAGAGGTGGTCCTGAATTGAGAATTTAGGTTGGGTGGAAAGCGGAAAAGCAGGACCTCCAGGGTAATGATCTCTGGATGCTGCATGTGCCACATGTCAGTGAGGGTAAAAAAAGCATTATTTGGCAGATGAATTCCTGGCTGAGAAACTAGTGCAGGGGACAGGTCTTCAGATTTCTGGATCACTGGGATCTCTTCCAGGGAACATATGACCTGTCCAAAAGGGGCAGGGTACATCTGAACCAAGGAGGACCAATATCCTTGCTGGCAGGTTTGCTAGAGTTGTTGGGTAGGGTTTAAACTAAATCGGCTGGGAACGGGAACCAGGGCGATGGGGCTGAGGATAGGATAGTTTGTATACAACTAGATATAGTGCACAGTGAGATTGTCAGGAAGGACAGTCAGATGAAAGAGCAAAATTGCAGTCACTGGGACTTCTACAATCAACAATTAGTTTTAAATTATCCATGTGTTCAAAGATTGGGCTCAAAGGCATTATAAACTCATTAACTGAAGCATATGACAGAATGGGTCTTAGGATTAAAATCGATAAATCAAGATGTACTTTGTTAAACTGTCTCTGCTGCTGTACACTACCCATCATAACAATAGAGTGCACAATGAGATCTTAAAAACTGTGGATTATTTCCATATTCTGGCAGCCACCTCTCAGCAAATGAAAACAATGATGATGAAATATAGCATCAACATTGTGACAGCACACCTTTTAGCTGAAGGAGAAAATAGTGATTTTTTCATCCAAGACATCAAACCTGGCACAAAACTCATGGCTTACCTGGCAGCAATGAGACCTGCCTCGAAATACTTCCGAGACATGGCTGTCTACAAGCAGACACCTCAAAACACTTTGGAGATGGCATCAAAATCGTTTCCTGCCAGTGGATTTGGAGGATTTTGCAGACAAGAAAATTAACAGTTGTACTTCCCTGGCATCAAAGCTCTGATTATTCAGCAGCCACATCCTACCGTTTGCTTGCACAACAGTAGACTCCTGAAACTAAACAGTTTCAATTTCCATCATGAAGAGGTTCTTAAAGTCTTTTTGATCAAATGTAACATTTCCACTTTGTATTGATCTAGGAACCTTTCTGACGACTTGAAAACCTTGATTCCATGTATTAGCACAGAGAAGCTAAACATAAACATAGAAAAACAGCACAATACAGGCTCTTCGGCCCACAAAGCTGTGCTGAACATGTCCCGACCTTAGAACTACCTAGGCTTTACCCATAGCCCTCTATTTTTCTAAGTTCCATGTAGCCATCCAGGAGTCTCTTAAAATACCATATCGTTTCCGCCTCCACCGCCAGCAGACCATTCCATGCACTCACCGCTCTGCATAAAAAACTTACCTCTGACATCTCCTCTGTACCTACTTCCAAGCACCTTAATATGCCCTCTCGTGCTAGCCATTTCAGCCCTGGGGAAAAGCCTCTGACTATCCACATGATCAATGCCTCTCATTATCTTGAACACCTCTATCAGGTCACCTCTCATCCTCCATCACTCCAAGGAGAAAAGGCTGAGTTCACTCAACCTATTCTCATAAGGCATGCTCCCCAATCCAGGCAACATCCTTATAAATCTCCTCTGCACCCTTTCTATGGTTTCCACGTCCTTCCTGTAAGTGAGGCGACCAGAACTGAGCACAGTACTCCAAGTGGGGTCTGACCAGGCTCTTAAACTCAATCCCACGATTGATGAAGGCCAATCCACCATATGCCTTCTTAACCACAGAATCAATCTGCATAGCAACTTTGAGTGTCCTATGGACTTGGACCCCAAAATCCCTCTGGTCCTCCACACTGCCAAGAGTCTTACCATTAATACTATATTCTGCCATCGTATTTGACCTACCAAAATGAACCACCTCACACTTATCTGGGTTGAACTCCATCTGCCACTTCTCAGCCGAGTTTTGCATCCTATCAATGTCCTGTTGTAACCTCTGACAGCCCTCCACACTATCCACAACACCCCCAACCTTTGTGTCATCAGCAGATTTACTAACCTATCCTTCCACTTCCTCATCCAGGTCATTTATAAAAATCACAAAGTGTAGGGTGTCCCAGAACTGATCCCTGAGGCACACCACTGGTCACCAGCCTCCATGCAGAATATGACCCATCTACAACCACTCTCTGCCTTCTGTGGGCAAGCCAGTTCTGAATCCACAAAGCAATGTCCCCTTGGATCCCATGCCTAGCCAATTCTGGATCCACAAAGCAATGTCCCCGTGGATCCCATGCCTAATCGACTGAGTAAATGTATTGACTCCCAAACTACTTACATGTTTGCCCAATTAAGCATCTCCTGCCCCATCTATGACAGTCTGTATGTCCCACACTGGCCTATCAGACTGCACAGATCCAAAGATTTGGAATAGAAGCAAGTCATCAACAGTCCAACGGATTGTCCAGGATGCAAATCATTACTACTTTCAACTGGCACTTATAAAATACATTGGTAAAGGGGATCTAGAAGTTGAGACATCAAAAATGCATTCCAATGTCATGCACTTCCCTTTTAAACACTGACATAGAAGTGTTCAACAATGATTCCTAGAACTTAAGCCTGGTTTTATAAAGAATTTTATAATGTAGTTTGGGTAATCTAAGAATATATTCAGAATATTTGTATAATATTTGGCAAACAAATAATTTGTACATAGTATCATTTCATTAAAATAACTGATAATAAATAGCCAGTTGTTCAGTTTTTGAGGGAGGAATGTGACTAGAGCACAAGGCTAACACCTGCTTTTTTATTTTTAAATAAAGATTTCCTGATACTTTTTTTTTGGCGTGTGCGTCTGTGTGCGCGATGTTGGCAGGACGATGTCTTTTTCGTGCCTTTACAAGGCACGGAGTGAGAGAGAGATTGTGTGGCGAGCCACTCCTCACACAGACATTTTGCAGTATTTTTCCCTTTATTTTACAAGGTCGAGTTGCGATCTCGACACTCAACCCGGCACACACGGAAAGCATGGTCGGGAGCGGCCCTGACTGGGTTCGAACCTGGGAACCTTCGTTCCGGAGTCCGGCACTGATGTCATTGCGCCACCAGCCGGTCCGCTGATACTTTTTCTATGTTTACCCGAACAACAGATGGGTCTTGACAGCAATGTTTCATTTGAAAAGCAGCACTTCTAAAAATATGGCACTTATTCACTACTGACGAGGAGTGCTACAGATTGTGTTGCATGTCTCAGTCTGTATTGACATTATGTTTTTAAACTGGCATTGAGACATCACAAAATCACAATACTCTAAAATCAAAAGTTGCTAATGGCATCAGTGAAAAATGTGTAGTTTCTTCACTGGTGAAATACAGGGCACACTATGGAAGCTTTATCTGAGACACTTTGTTCTTTAATATATTTCATTGTTAGTTAGATGAGTATTAAATTCTGGAGCTGAAATCTATACCAAAGTGTCAATATTGATAAAATATCCATTTTTGCTGGTAGTAGATTTGATAAATGCCAATACAGTAGTTTAATTAGAATTTCATGAATAATTTTCTCATGGGACAAGGAAGGAAATGTCTAAGCTGGTTTCAAAATGCAACAATGGTAAAAATAACTTGGATACTTGTGTGAATCTTATGGGACAAAAGTAGTCATTCTATGTCCACTTCTTGCATGTCCAGACCATTACCAATCATTACTGCTGATGATGCAATTACATTGGCTCACCCAAGAAAAAGATTCAAGTGTCACTCACACAAAAATTTGTTTTGTTTGATCCCAGATATCCCTGCAAGACAGTTCCTGGCAGGTAGGGTAATCCTTGCTTGACTCCCCAATTATTGTTTCTTTGAAGCCTGCATATTTGGCTTAATTAATTGGAGGAGGCAAGTGCAAGGAGCAAGTGTGGACTCCATTTCTAGCAAACATATTATAAACCTATAGGTATTCAGCTAACAATTATTTGAATAAAACTTCAAACTACCTCACCAAGTTATGTACAAAGTCATTAAGTGCAGAGGTACAAAGAAAACTGGAAAAAAGAATCTCGATATTCTATTTAAAAACAATTGTCCTGTCAATTCATCCCATCACTGACAAGACTAACATCCCAAACAACTCCAGAGGCTGGTGTTAACCAACCACATGATCATGCATTTTTTAACACCGTAAGACCACAAGGTAGAGGAGCAAAATTAGGCCATTTGGCCCATCGAGTCCGCTCTACCATTTCATCATAGCTGATCCAATTTTCCTTTCAGCCCAATTTCCTGCCTTTCCCCCATATCCCTTCGTGCCCTGACCAGTCAATAATCTAGCAACCACTGCCTTAAATATACATAAAGACTTGGCATCCACAGCTATCTATGGCAATGAATTCCACAGATTCGCCACTCTGACTAAAGAAATTCTTCCTCACCTCCGTTCTAAAAGGATGTCCCTCTATTCTCAGGCCTTGTCCTCTGGTCGTAGACACTCCCACCATAGGAAACATCCTTTCCACATCCACTCCATCAAGGCATTTCTCCATTTGATAGGTTTCAATTAGGTCACCACTCATTCTTCTACATTCCAGTCAATACAGGCCCAGAGTCATCAAATGCTCTTCATATGACAAGCCATTTAATCCTGGAATCGTTTTCATGATCCTCCTTTGCACCCTCTCCAGTTTCAGCACAGGCTTCCTAAGATAAGGGGCCCAAAACTGCACACAATACTCCAAATGGGGCCTCACCAGTGCTTTCTAAAGTCTCAACATTGCATCCTTGCTTTTATATTCTAGTCCTCTTGAATCTTGCCCCATAACTTATTAAAATTTGTCAATACAAATATAAATTTTAAGATACAATTGATAGCACAAAGACACACCTAACAGACCTGCTGTTTCACAGCTCCAACTATCTAGTTTAACCCTGACCAGCTGGTTTCAGATTGGTAAGTTAACTGGCTGTCATAAATTACCCCCTTATGTATAAATGGGTGGTTGAGTCTGGAGAGAGCTGATAGATGCAGAGAGAATAAATAGGGTTAGTACAGACTAGAAGGGCTGAAGAACCAGTTTCAACATTCTGTAGTCAATCTTACCTTTGCAACAATATTGGTTTAATCAAATAGCAGAGTGAGGTTGCCAAAGGAGCAAAAGCCCACACTTGAAGTGGAAAAACTGGAAACCAAGGTGTGATTTAAAAGTTACACACAAAATCCTGGAGGAACTCAGCAGGTCAGGCAGTAACTATGTAAAGGAATAAAGAATCAACATTTCTGGCCGAGACCCTTCATCAGGACTGGAAAGGAAGGGGGGGGAAGAAGCCAGAATGAGAATTTGGGGGAAGGGGAAGAGTGCAAGTGAGTGGAGGGAGGCAGCAAGCAGGTGGAGGGAGGGAAATGAAGTAAGAAGCAGCGAGGGCAAGGTGGGAAAGGTAAAGGGTGAAGAAAATGCAATCTGATACAAGAGAGTGGACTGTTTGGAAAATGGGAAGGAGGAATGGCACCATAGGGAGGTGACAGGCAGGCAAGGGGAAGAGCAGGGATAAGGGGAGAGTCAGAATGTTTAATGGAAAAAGAGAGGAAAGGGGGAAAAATTACCAGAAGTGAGAGAAATTAATTGACATGCCATCAGGTTGGAGGCTACCCAGACAGAATATGAAATGTTGCTGCTCCAACCTAAGTGTGGCTTCACTGTGGCAGTAAAGAAGGCCATTGAACAACATGTCGGAATGGGAAAGGGCAGCAGAATTAAAATGGTTGGCCACCAGGAAATACTGCTTGTTACAGACGGAGCAAAGGTGCTCAACAAAGCAGTTGCCCAATCTACATAGGGTCTTACCAATGTTGAGGAAAAAGGTGAATGGGCAGGTGTAACACTTCTTCCACTTGCAAGGATAAGTGCCAGGAGGGAAATCAGTAGGAAGGGACGAATGGACAAGGGAATCAGAAAGAGAGAGAATCCCTTGTGGAAAGCAGTGTGAGTGGGGGGGGGGGAGGGAAGAGACGGGGATGTGAAGATATGTTTGGTAATAGGATCCCATTGAAGATCATGGAAGTTATGGAGAATGACGTGCTGGATGTAGAACCTCAAGGGGTGGTAGCTAAGGAGAAGAGGAACTCTACCTCTGTTGAGGCTTTGGGAAGATGGGGTGAGGGTGGATGTCCAGGAAATGGAGAAGTTGTGGGTGAGGACGGCATTAATGGTACAGGAAAGAAAACCCCATTCTTTGGAGGAAGACATCTTTGATGTTCTGGATAGGAAACCATCGTCCTAAGAACAGATGCGGCGGAGACAGAGATTTTGAAGATTTAGATACTTGAGTCTCAATTTTAAAAAAACACCAAACCAATAATGTGACCATTTGTTTTTTGGTCACATTATTGGCTGGCCATAGAGACAAAAAAATACAATGACATGTTTGATTGATAAGCGGTTAATTAAGTGTAGCCAATTTAATTTCCAACAATTTGCAGGAAACTATCATCCTTGAACAGTAATGTAATAACTAGCTTTTCTGTAGTACGATAACTTTACAAATACAGAAAATATAATTTGCATCAGAAGAACTGTGCTGAAAATGCACAAATCATTCCAAAGTAAAAATTTTACTCATGACCTTTACCTGTCTCAATTCAAAAGTACCTGGGCAACGAGTTTTAATGAAAAATTTTCAAGTTGGAATACTAGATGTCTTTACTGCTACAGATTCTGAGTATTTACATCATTTTCTGTTTACATTAACACACATACAACCATTTCGGCAGCTGGAAATTATTACATGACAGAACTAAACAAGTTGTGAGAACATGCTTATGATGTGCATTACAAAACAAAGTTGACAGTTATCTATCTGTATTTTACAAGATATAATGATCATATTCCAATATTTGGCAAATTACTAGACGTTAATTCTTCAAAAAGTTTAATAAGCAGTCCCGTCCTAAGTACTTCAACATCGACCATAATACAATACCATTCAGTTACTTAATCAAAAGGAACAAGATTTTACTTGCAGAGGGTGACTCAAACTCATCCCAAAGAGCACAAAAAGGCTGAAAACAAATTTAACTACCAGACAGCTCTGCAAAAAGTTTCTCTTCCCTCACTCTTCAAGAATTTAATGCTCTTTTAAATTAAGTGGAGTCACATTTCAATTACCACATAATGTTGCAACATAAACATTCAGTTGCTTTCCTTTAAAAATACTAAAAGCTCCAGCTTGTAATACTAAAGTGCTTTCGGTGATCTGATCTGAAATGGATCATTGTACTACAACACAACATTACTTTTCAAAAAGATGACAATGCAGAAAAAATGCTTAGGACTGAAACTTTTATTTTTGCACGTTCTGCAATTAGTTCAATGAAGTGTAGTATTAACTAATGTTCTTAATAGCAAAAAGCCATACAAAATTACTTAAGCCACATGACAGAATTGGGGGGGCGGGGGGGGGGGAGAAAGCATCACCATCTGCATGATTCCTTATAAAATGAAACTGTATTTTCAGTGCTGGTTGAAGAACACACTAGCAGCAAATGAAATAATGAATATTTAAAAAATCCATTTAAAAAAATAATTTGGTATTTCTTTACCAAAAAAAGTGGGAAAATAAAAAAATTATTCTTCTTTGTCACCAATTAAAAATAAAATGCATAAGTCTTATATAATAAGCAACCATCTTACAAAAGGTCAACTTAGAAATATACTGAATAGAGCATATGGTGTTCCATAAATGTAGAGTTTGATTTTCCCTAATCACCCAAAGTATTTGCAAACTTTTTGAACAAAATCTTACTGACTTGACTTTTGGATACTTTCAAGAACCTTAATGCCACACATTGCCAACGATAGGATTCTAGACATTGAAAAAAATACAGGATGAGTCTCTGAAAGAGTTGCTAATTTAAATTTTTGACAATGCAATTCACCATAGTGTTTCATCTTCAACTTAAATAATCAGTCTATCCCAGACATGTTTAATAAGGTTGAACATAAGTTAAATTTCTTTCAGCTTGGCAGGGTCATATTTTCATGGCATCCAAAATTAACTCAAATATTGCCAATTTAGCAGCATCCACTTTCAAGAAAACATTTTTCCTTATGTACTCAACAGATTAAATAACAATTAGCATATTAGGGTTAATAGCAGTACCAGAAGCAGCGTTTTTAATATAGTTTCTATAATGCACCAAATCATAACATATTTAAACATTAATGCTTGACATATATTTATGAAGATAGCCTAAAGTTTGTACAAAAGGGTTCAGATTTTAAGAAGAGAACGTGGTGATGCAGAAACATTGATGAACAAATGACCCTTGACTGCAAGTGCAAGATTCCCCAAACCATTCTAGATACGGAGAGGTTATATAACAAATGCTTTAGGACGAAGCCGTAATTACAAAAAGAACTCGAGTTAAAAATCACCTCTAGTTTCTTTTAACTCTATTCTATTGCACCAACACTGTACAGGAATGCAAGGTTGAAAATATTATGTAAGAACCAAACACCAAATTATTCTAATTCAGTAAACTAAGGGATTGCATTCTACTTCCACGCCAACGTTTTTAGGAAGACGGGAGAAGGTGGCGGATTTGATGGTTCCTAGTTATACAAATACAATTATCAGCTTCTCCCAACCTATCAGTCAGTATGCATCCTCAATCACCTTTCAAACCGGCTCACCTGCATGAGGCATCGTGATAGTCTCATTGACGTTGCTAGCCCCCAAGTTGTAAATGACTACAGCGGATGCATTCTGCCTGACAGCATGCCAGATTTTCTCCTTGTAAGTACAGTTCCCTTTGGGTATGACTGCGATCCAACCCTTGGTGGCAGCGGCGGCGGGCACCTGAAACTTGGCCTGAGGGTCACACGCCAGCCTGTCATGGTGAGCGGGCAGTGCCAGCAATCCCCCGGCGTCCTGCTTGAGCGAATGCTGCCCGTAACGGCCGCACTCGCTCTTCTCCGACCTCCACTCCGAGGTGGCCGGTTCCACGTACGTGATGTTGACGAAAGCAGTGTACCATTCCTCTTTTTCCGCCACCGTGAAGTCCAGGCACAATAAATGCACGAAGCAGAAAGAAAGCAGCCATGTTGAGAGAGCCAGACTGCGGCAGGCTTGCACCAGGGACATAGGCATTACTAATAACGATTTAGTTACAATAATGAAAGACTATTCGCTGGTCTCAGGCGCACCTTCCTCCGAGACTTCTTTCACCTTTCTCTTTTATGCAGTCGAGTTGAGAGAAGGGAACCCCCTTTCAGATCGTTTTGTTTTGTTTCTATTCTT
Organism: Mobula hypostoma; assembly: GCF_963921235.1. Taxonomy (NCBI): domain Eukaryota; kingdom Metazoa; phylum Chordata; class Chondrichthyes; order Myliobatiformes; family Myliobatidae; genus Mobula; species Mobula hypostoma. The sequence continues at coordinate 137,861,578 of NC_086100.1, read as the reverse complement.
GCAAGATGCTGCTCGCCATGCAATGGAAGGCGAGCGTTGTTTAAACAAAATGCATTGTTTGTCCCTTCAATAAACGCTTGGACGGAGATGCAGATCGTTGGATGGATTGATAGATCAGCCGATGCACCTTTCCCCGACTCCTGCCTCTCAGTAGAGCTGCTGCTGCCGCCGTCGCTGGCAGTGGGCTCGATAATGCAGGACCATCATGATGTCGATGATACCGCGTCGCTGGACACAGCCGCCGCTCCTTCGCCCCTCAAACAGACGGCGGCGGGTTCTTCGGGAGCCAAGCGAGGGATATGCACGCAAAATTGAATAAAAAGCGCCACCAGCCGCAAAGCTCCGGAACCGCCGCCGCTCTGAAGCTTATTACTTTACATTTGCAGGCCCTAGCTTCATGTGGCTCTCCTGTCTCCCTGGAGACCGAGACCGGCCCGTCAAAAGGAATGATCTTCGCAGGATGCGTTTGCGAGTGTTGACGCAATCACGCAAAGAAGGCGCGTGTTGTTGGGGGGGGGTGCAGGACCCGGTGTTCTATCATGACATCATAATAAAGCTAATGCCGCCGCCTCGACCATCGCTGCAGACAGATGCGGCAGGGTCATTAATTCATAACTGAGTTCGCTTCTCCCTTACTCATGGTGTTATAAAACTTTGAAGACTTCATGTCCGTCGATTCGGAGTGACAACAGTTTTTTTTTGTTTAGTTCGTAAACGAATTATTTTATGTAGTCATTCTTAAAACTTAAACGGTTTGAGAAAATTTTATATCTGTATAGTTGAGGTCAAGTTCTCTCAGTAGTTCGTTGAATTGCTAATATTTGTTAATTTTCGCGAAAATTTTAGAAAATAACGTTTCTAGCCTTGGGCGCAAACGCTAGTCCTTTCAGCCTACTGTACAATGTTGCTCTTTCAGTCAGATATATGGCAGCTTGGAATCTCAGGGCTGCGCGTGATTTCATCGCAGTTTTCTTGGGACCTTATCAATGTCGAGTGTTATTTCTGTGAACCATATGAAGAATGGCGATCAATCAGTACTTAAGCCACTTAACCCAATTAGTTCGAGGATGGGCAGCAATTCTACTCAATTTGTCCACTTTGACTTATGTCCTTGATATCTTCACCTAACACAAATGTATTGAACATAATCTTACTACACGGTTTACAGCCTTTTGAGGAGAGTACATTTCAGATATCTGGCTTCCGTGGTGTTGACAAAGTGATTCCTGATTTCATTTATCTAATACTTGTGCCAAATTTTTTTTGTTCTTGTACCTCCACCAGAGGAAATACCTTCTCCCTTCTATCTTATCCTACAATTGCTACAAATATTTTGATTAAATCATTCTATAAAGGTTCTAATCATAGACAAATACAACTGATGTTTATGCAACTATCCTTATACTGTAACATAAAACCCTGATATCTGCAACATACTGAAAAGCTTGACCATATAGACATTAAGAAAGGGGATGTGCTGGAGCTTTTGGAAAGCATCAAGTTGGATAAGTCACCAGGACCAAACGAGATATACCCCAGGCTACTGTGGGAGTCAAGGGAGGAGATTGCTGAGCCTCTGGTAATTTTTGCAAGATCAATGGGGACGGGAGAGGTTCCAGAGGATTGGAGGGTTGCAGATGTTGTTCCCGTGTTCAAGGAAGGGTGTAGAGATAGCCCAGGAAATTATAGACTACTGAGTCTTACTTCAGTGGTTGGTAAGTTGATGAAGAAGATCCTGAGAGGCAGGACTTATGAACATTTGGAGAGGCATAATATGATTAGGAATAGTCAGCATGGCTTTGTCAAAGGCAGATTGTGCCTTACGAGCCTGATTGAATTTTTTGAGGATGTGACTAAACATATTGATGAAGGAAGAGCTGTAGATGTAGTGTATATGGGTTTCAGCAAGGCATTTGATAAGGTACCCCATGCAAGGCTTATTGAGAAAGTAAGGAGGCATGGGATCCAAGGGGACATTGCTTTGTGGATCCAGAATTGGCTTGCCCGCATAAAACAAAGAGTGGTTGTAGACGGGTCATATTCTGCATGGAGGACAATGACCAGTGGTGTGCCTCAGGGATCTGTTCTGGGACCCCTACTCTTTATGATTTTTATAATTGACCTGGATGAGGAAGTGGAGGGATGGGTTAGTAAATTTACTGATGACACAAAGATTGGAGGTGTTGTGGATAGTGTGGAGGGCTGTCAGAGGTTACAGCGGGACATTGATAGGTTTGCAAAACTGGGCTGAGAAGTGGCAGATGGAGTTCAACCCAGGTAAGTGTGAGGTTGTTCATTTTGGTAGGTCAAATATGGTGGCAGAATATAGTATTAATGGTAAGACTCTTGGCAGTGTGCAGGATCAGAGGGATCTTGCGGTCTGAGTCCAAGGGACAGTCAAAGCTGCTGCACAGATTGACTGTGTGGTTAAGAAGGTGTATTGGCCTTCATCAACCAAGGGATTGAGTTCAAGAGCTGAGAGGTAATGTTACAGCTATATAGGACCCTGGTCAGACCCCACTTGGAGTACTGTGCTCAGTTCTGGTCACCTCACTAGAAGAAAGATGTGGAAACTATAGAAAGGGTGTAGAGGAAATTTACAAGGATGTTGCCTGGATTGACAAGCATGCATTATGAGAATAGTTTGAGTGAACTCGGCCTTTTCTCCTTGGAGCAACGGAGGATGAGGGGTGACCTGATAGAGGCATATAAGATGGTGAGAGGCATTGATCATGCAGATAGTCAGGGGCTTTTTCCCAGGGCTAAAGTGGCTAGCACAAGAGCACACAGTTTTAAGGTGCTTGGAAATAGGTACAGAGGAGATGTCAGGGGTAAGTTTTTTACACAGAGTGTTGAGTGTGTGGAATGGGCTGCTGGTGATGGTGGTGGAGGTGGATACAGTGAAGTCTTTTAAGAGGCTCCTGGATAGGTACATGGAGCTTAGAGAAATAGAGGACTATGGGTAACTTGATTGTCCATCACTTCCGACGATGATGTTTGTCTGTGCACCTCATCAATTGTGCATTTTGAGGTGGCTCTGCAGTCCGATTCTAGAAAGGCATGAGTGTTGATAGTGAAGAGAGGTAAACGAGTAGCCAATATTTAACAGCTATAATTTTCATCAAGTGACAGTTTTTCTCCAGGCTATATGAGTCTGAACATGATATTCTTCCTAATGTCAACTTAGTCTTGTAGAGAAAGTATTACTCTTCTTTGAATGCATGTCTTGTCTATTAATAGCAGAAATATAATAATGCATTGCAAATCCTATAATGATGACAACTCCAGATTTACTTTTTATCCTTATGCAGTTCTGGATCATCACAAATGACTTGCTTCCACTCTACTTCTGAGGTGACTGGTTAATCCTACCCTGGACACTTCAGGTGAGAAACATTACACTTGATAAGGCAAGTGGTTAGATTGTTTAGTACATCCATATATAAGGATGTACTTTATAAGGGGTAGGCCATTTAGAACGGAATTGAGGAAAAACTTTTTCACCCAGAGAGTGGTGGATGTATGGAATGCTCTGCCCCAGAAGGCTGTGGAGGCCAAGTCTCTAGATGCTTTCAAAAAAGGGATGGATAGAGCTCTTAAAGATAGTGGAATCAAAGGTTATGGGGATAAGGCAGGAACTGGATACTGATAGTGGATGATCAGCCATGATCACAGTGAATGGCGGTGCTGGCTCGAAGGGCTGAATGGCCTACTCCTGCACCTATTGTCTATTGTCTATTGTCCATACTCCCTTTGCTCTTTGCGCATGGTCTCCATGTGCTCCTGTCACAATAATTCAAAGTGGTCACTGCCCTCCTGGATACACTTCTAGGTTGAGCCATAACAAACAAGGACCATAGTGAAGAGGTTATATTTTTTTAATAAATGTTCTTGAGGTTTTTTTTTAAAAGCATCTGGCCCAGACAGGGTACCTGGCCAAGTACTAAAAACCTGTGGTGGTCAACAGGCTGGAGTGTTCACTGAGATTTTTAACCTCTCACATTGACAGTCTGAGGTACCCACTTGCTTCAAGCAGGCTTCAATTATACTGGTGCCTCATCCAGAAGCACTTAAATCCACGGCGATGAAGGGTTGTGAAACGTTGCTGATGAAACATATCAATGGCTGCTGAGAAGCAATTTGGATCCAGTCCAATTTGCCTGCCAGAGCAACAGGTCCACAGCAGATACTATCACTCAAGCCTGGAACATTTGGACAACAAAGATGCATATACCAGGATGCTTTTCATTGACTACAGCTCAGCATTTAATACCATCATCCCCTCAAAACTAATCTATAAGCTCTAAGACCTTGGCCTCAATACCTCCTTGTGCAATTAGATCCTTTATTTCCTCAACTGCAGACTCCAGTCAGTTTGGATTGGCAACAACATCTTCTCCACAGTTTCCATTATCACAGGTGCACTCAAGGCTCTGTGCTTAGCCCCTTGCTCTACTTGCTTTACACTTATGACTGTGTGGATAAACATATCAGCAATGCCTTATACAAGTTCGCTGACAACACCACTGTCAAAGGCTTAATCAAAGCTGGTGACACATCAGCATGTAGGATGGAGATTGAAAATCTGGCTAATTGGTGCTATAACAACAACCATGTATCTTACTCAGTGGCAACAGGACCAAGGAGCTGATAATTGATTTCAGGAAAAAAACCAGAGGTTCATGAGTCAGTCCTCATCAAAGGATCAGAGGAGGAGAAGGTCAGCAACTTTAAATTCCTCAGTATTATTATTTCAGAAGACCTGTACATAAGTGCAATTAGGAAGAAAGCCTAACAGCATCTCTACTTCCTTAGGAGTTTGGGAAGATTCGGCATGACTTCTAAAACTTTGACAAACTTCAGTGGATGTGCAGTGTTGAGTACATTGACTGGTTGCATCACAGAATGATATGGAAACACCAATGCCCTTGCATGAAAAATCCTACAAAGGTAGCAGATACAGCCCAGTCCATCACGGGTAAAGCCCTCCCTACCACTGAGCACATCTACATGTAACATAGTTGCAGGAAAGTGGCATCCATCATCGGGACCTCCACCACCCAGGACATACTCTCTTCTCACTGCTGCCATTAGGAAGAAGGTACAGGAGCCTCAGGACTCACACCACCACATTCAGGAACAGTTATTACCCCTCTGCCATTAGGCTTTTGAACCAGAGAGGATAACTTAATTCAACTTCACACCCCATTATTGAAATGTTCCCACGACCCATGGATTCACTTTCAAGGACTCTTCATCTCATGTTCTCAATACTGATTACTTATTTATTGATTTATTATTATTATTACCATTATATCTTCCCTTTTGTATTTTCACAGTTTGTTGTCTTCTACACACTGGTCGTATGCCCAAGTTGATACTGTCTTTCATTGATTCTAGTACGGTTATTATTCTATTGTGAATTATTAAGTATGCCTGCGAGAAAATGAATCTCAGTATTCTATATGGTGACATGTATATACTCTGATAATAAATTTACTTTGAACTTTGTTTAGAGGTAATTAACACACAGAAAATTATACAATTATTGTGTAGGGACCAAGCATATATTATATTAATCTATGCATTTGACAGGATCTTGTTGAAGTTCATGTGACATGTAAATAGAAACGAATGGCAAGCCAAAAATTCTCACACTGAACTCTTTAAAAATGCTGATGCCAATAAGGAGTGTTCAGGTCATTCAAACATAGGCTATGAGATGATGGGGTATGAGATCATGGGATATAAACATCAGATGAATGATTCTAATAGAAGATTTCTCGAGAAGCAATTCCATGATGGACAGCAAAGAGAAAACAGAAGTTAAATGAAGATAAATGGGCCGGTTTGGATTGGCAATCGATAACTAATTGGATACCACAGGATCATTACTGGGATATTAACGATTTATTGATGACTTGGATAAAGGGACAGAATGTACTGTAGGCAAATTTGCTAAAGAAACAAAAATAGATGGGTCAGCAAGTTATGAAGAGGACATAACCTGTTAATGGATGTAGGTAGATAATGAGAGAGGGCAAGAAGTTTGCAAAGATGGCTGGAAAATGGAAGGTTATTCATTTAGGTAGGAAGAGTATTAAGAGACTGTTAATTTAATGTGATTGAATCTGTAAGATATTTGCTCATGATTCAATATACCATAGATTATTCCCCACGTCCAAAGTAAAATTAATTATCGGAGTACACGCATGTCACCACATACAACCCTGAGATTATTTCTCCTGCGGGCATACTTAGCAAATCTATGGAACAGTAAATGTAAACAGGATCAATGAACAACAAGCTGTCTAAATGCAAATATAACTAAACAGCAATAAGTAACAGGCATGAAATACCAAGATAAAGAGTCCTTAAAGTGAGACCATCAGTTGTGGGAACACCAGAAATACAATGAGTGTAGTTATCCCTTTTGTTCAAGAGCCTGATGGTTGACGTGCAGTAACTGTGCTTGAACCTGGTGGTGCGAATCCTGAGGCTCTGGTACCTTCTACCTGATGGCAGCAACAAGAAAGAGCATGGCCTGGATGGTGACGATCTTTTTGATGATGGATGCTGCTTTTCTTGAGGTCATTGCCTCAAGATTTTGGGTAATAGATTTAGGATAGAGATTGAGAGAAACTGCATTTTTTTCCAGAGAGTTGTGAATCTGTGGAATTCTCTACCAATGGAAGCAATAGAGGCTACCTCATTAAATATATTTAAGAAGCAGTTAGAAAAATTTTTGCATAGCAGAGGAATTAAGGGTTATGGGGCAAAGGCCGGTAGCTAGGTGGAGTTCACTGCCTGATCAGCCATGATCATATTGAATTGTGGGGCAGACTTGATGAATCAGATGGCCCACTCCTGCTCCTATTTCTTATGCTCTTAATAGGTAACAAACCCTCTAAGAGTAGTTCAAACTAGTCTTAATGTTCTGAGAATTCATTAGGTAGGTACTGAACATGTCATTAGAGCACTTAAACTAACTGACCGTGTTCTAATGATCAAGATTACCAGGTTTCTCCAAAGTGCAGAGAGTTTTTGATTTGGAAATACTGCTGCTATATTTTTTGTCAAAGAGTAATTCAGTTCTTCCATTATTGGATCATAAGTGGGAAGTAGAATAATATTTGTAAGAATCAGAAGGATTCAGAAGTGGCATAATTAAAAATAATAATCTTCATCTTTACTTTCATTTTAGAATTATGTATTTACATATAGATGCAACAGCAATTTCCATGCATAGGTTTTATTAATTTTATTTCTATTTAAAGATTCATCAGACTACTTACAAGGTTGAAAGACTACACATAGAATTTGCCCTTTGACATCAAAGCTGGAAATATACCAGCTGCTGAAATGTCAGCCCTTGCTGGCCCATATATGTGGGAAATAAAATTCAATGATGTCCTCATTGACCTTAAACATGAATGTGAAACCATAAAAATTTTGGTTTCACAGTGCCCATGTCATCTGGGGTTGAATACTAACATTGCCTTTGAGTTATACTTGCTTCCACTGCTGTTTGGCAATGATCCTGGAAAAATTCCAAGTCCCATGTGAGTAAGGAATCTTTCTGCTCATCACTTTATCTGCCAAAGCACCTCCTCCTATATCTGAAAATCAAAATGTCTACTTTCTTCACTGTTCTTACCTCCCAAATTAAAATGATTCCTAGAAGGGGGCAATGGGCTCACTCTGCCCCTCTCATCCACCCCCTTGCCCCTTTGAGAGATGCAGGCATGGATTTAATCTGCACTAGGTAGTACTGACCTTAATTAGAATTAGAATTCATAGAATTGTGCTAGATTAGTTGCAATGATTTGGTTGCTAAAATTATGATGATGTCTAAATATCTCACTAAATATGCAACTTGTCTTCAGGCTTTTCTACAAATTAGTTTTGGTGTCAGTGTGGTGATTGCACACTGTATTAATTCTGACAAACATTAGTTGTGCCTTCATCATCACTGCACTTTTCTATTCTTCCACTGTTTGGTCAAATTGCAGCTCCAAAAGGAACACAAATAAAATCACGAAGAGAGGAAAAGTAACAAGTACATGCTTACAAAATCTATACATAGTGACTTGACAGAGAGCCCAAGGTGACCAGTAGTTAGGGCTATGATCTTCAATGGTTATAGCCCTATCGCTGGTCAAAGTCTCAATGAAGTGTTCATGTTTCCTTTGAGGTTAGAATATGTATACAATCTGAACATTGTTTGTTACCCCTGCTGAGCTTCATTATATAACAAAGTCCTGTAACAAGGATGGAGATATTTGGGTGAAATTGCACTTTTTGCAAGTGAAGTGATGTGGGGGTGTCTCTAAGTGTTTGTGAGATATAGTGCATAGTAATGTTATATCTGAGCTTTCATTGACAGCCTGTTGTTAGGTGAGTATTGAGTGTCTGGTGAATTAAGCTTTGTTGGAGGCTAGAGGGAGAACAGAGCAATTGGGTGAACACATATCCTTGAGTTGATTGTCAATGAGGAAGAGATGTTATTACGAATCCTCACTGACTGGGGTCTCCTGAGAAGGAAGTTCTCTGAACCCTCTCCAATGTTAATATATCCTTTCTAAAATAAAGAGCCCCAAACTGCACACATACTCCAAGTATGGTCTCACGAGTGCCTTATAGAGCCCCAACATCACATCCCTGCTCTTATATTCCATACCTCTAGAAATGAATGCCAACATTGCATTTGACTTCTTCACAACCGACTCAACCTGGAGTACCCCGGTGTAATTCAACATATTCCTTCAGGAGGGTGCAGATTGACTACGATCCATTTCACATCAATGGCTCTGCCACAGAAAGAGTGGAAAGCACAAAGTTCCTTGGTGTGCACATAATGGACAATCTAATCTGGACCCACAACACATCCTCATTAGGTAAGAAGATACAGCAGCGTCTATTCTCCCAACTTTCTACAGGAGCACCATCAAGAGTGTGCAGTCTGGCTGCATCATTGTATGGTATGAAAACTGCAGGGCATCAGAGTGCAAGACGCTACAGAGGATAGTAAAAACCTCTGAGGATCACTAGGTCTCCCCCCTCCTATTTCTGACATCTACACGAAGCGTTATACACAAAGGACCATAAGTATTGTTGACGATCCCATCCCACAATCTCTTTGACCGACTACCGTACAGGCAGGAGGTACAGGACCTTCGGGTCTAGAACTGCTAGGCTGAGTAACAGCTTCTTCCCCCTGGTTTTGAGACCAATAAATACCCTGCCACCATCGAGGTCTCATCACTGGGACACTGAGCTGTTTACTGTTTACCTGTGCTATGCACTATATGCATTTTAATTACATTTTATTAACTTATTTTTTGTAATGTTTTGTTCTATGTGCTGTGTGGGATATGTGTATTGTGGGTGTGGTGTGGTCCAGAGGAACATCGTTTCATTTGGTTGTATATTTACAGTCAGATGGCAATAATCTTGGATTTGACTTACTTATTTATCCCTCAAGGGACCTGGTTTGGAATATATGCATCAGTAACAGACACAATGCCATTATCTATTATATTTGGATAACTGAATCTTAGACTAAGATCTGGGATAGATTTCTCCTTGAGGAACTCTATGCAGATAATTGCACCCGGATGGTCCGCATGCATATCAATATTGATGGGCTTTGTAAAGCACTCATGAAATGAGTGACGAGGCATAAATGATAGGATAATTTATGCAGATAAATGATAGGATAATTTATGCAGATAAATGATAGGATAATTTATGCAGACTATGAAACAATGTCAGCTTCTGTTTCTGATAATACATAAAGCATACTATGATAAAATTTAAATATATTTTTACAGATTTATGTAGAATACAAGAGAATTTATCATTGAACTGGAAGATACATAGGGGTTTGTTTTACTGGAGAAATATAACTATAATGGAAATTAAGAAAGAATTTAGTGAGCTTGTGCTTGGTCAAAAATATTACTTGAACTACAGAACTAGAGCTAAGTTTTGAAATAAGGACATACAAAGTGACAAGACTGTCTTTTGCAATGATCTGCTGGGGGAATCTCAGTCAATGGAGCAGAATTTGTTGGGGGAAAAGAATTGTTGATGGTTCATGTCAAGACTCTGCTTCAAGACCCAAAACATTGACAATTCTTCCCTGACCGTAGATTCTGCTCAACGTGCTGAATTTCTCCAGCAGACTGTTTGTTGCTCTAGATTCTGCATCTGCAGTCTATTGGGTGACCATCCATTGCCTATTTTATCCTTTAGTACTAGGGCACCGTTCATCTATCAAAGTTAATAACTCTATGTTAACTTGGACATCTTTTAACTTAATTTAGCTATCCCCTCCCCTCCCCTCCAATCCTGTAGTTCAAGTAATATTTTTGACCTGCAGTTGCTCTGTGAATGGCCTTACGTTGACTTCTCCACTTTCACATGATATCACCAAAGCATCAAATTAGCTGACTAACGTGGGCCCCAAGTACTACATAGTTCTTCCAGTTCTGCTGTGGGAGAAGCCTGGAGCCACAGATTGAGACTCTTTATTTTAGAATTACCAGTTTAAAAAAAATGGACAGGAAGTCTTCTGGACAGTGAACCTGCGGAAAACACTGGGCTTTGATGGTGTCACTACCTGTGTCCTTAGATCCTGTGCAGATCAACTGCAGGGATATTAGCAAATATTTTTCCAATTTCCCTTCTTCAGTCTTGGTTTTCATCTGCTTTAAGAAAACCACTATCAGCCTGGTATCCAAGGAAAACAAGATAATGTGCCCTAATGACTACTGTCAGTGGCTCTGACATCTACCACCATAAAGTTGTACAAGAGGTTGGTTAAGACCTGGATTAATTCCTGTCTTCTGAACAACCTTGACCCACTGCAATTTACCTGACAAAGCAGGCCTACGCTGGATGCCATTCCCCTGGCCCAACACTCATCCCTGGAGCATCTGCTCAGCATTAGATTATTCTTTATTGACTACAGATCCATCTTCAGCAATTGCAAGCAAACTCATCACCAAACTCCGGGTCCTGGGAGCCAAAACCTCCCTTTGCTGACTTCCTGACCAACAGACTTGAGACAAAGAAGCTGCTCCTCACTTTCCTTCTTTTGGCTATTTGCAAGGCGTGGGACGGGCTTGGGTCCTGGATTGTCCTACCTAAAACAAATAATTGACTTGAGATGCTTGTAAGTAGACACAAAGGAAGCTTAAATTACCTCTTGCATTAGCTTTCAGCAAGCTCCTTTCTGATGTGAAATTCATAAGCCAAACTAAATGGAAGTCCTGGGAAAGGAGTTGTTCATTATTAACTTTAGTATAGGATTGCCTACAGCTTGGTTTTAATTATTTTGTTTGTTGGTTAGTTGTGTTTATATGTTGGCTCTAATTTTTGTATCAGTTTTGGAGCCTGAATGAGAAAATAATCTGAACAAGAAACAAAATATCTGCAGACAGAAAAAAAAGTATAAATTGAAAATGGGACAAATAATACAATTATTGCCTTTATTGAATACAGATGAAGCAAAATAAAATAAATGGGACAATATAAAGAGCAATCTAAAAGTAATCTAAGATAATCTAACATCTACATTTTAAATATTACCCCAGGGCTTCATGATTTTTGTTCCTTTTATGGCTTACTAGTTACATCATTACAATCCTTTAATTCAGTTCTAGAAATTCTCTCAGGTAAAACGAGATAAGATCTGTCACTCTGCTCCTTCATATCCTAGGGAATGGATTTGTGCTGAGATGAAGGAGGCACAGGAGCCTCAGGACTCACACCACCAGCTATTACCCCCAACTATGAGGCTCTTGAACCAAAGGGGGTGACTTCACTCAACCTCACTCATCCCAACATTGAAGAGTTTCCACAACCTATGGACTGATTTTCAAAGACTCTTCATCTCATGTTCTCGATATTTATTACTTATTTATGTATACAAGTTTCCCCTGCTTTTCGAACGTTCGCTTTACGAAACCTCACTGTTACGAAAGACATACATTAGTTCCCTGTTTCCGCTAACAGAAGGTGTCTTCACTGTTACGAAGAAAGGCAGCGCGCGGGGAAAAGCTGTGCGCAAAAAAAAAATCAGCGCGCGGCCCAAGCAGCTGCTCTCCCCCGGATTTGGAACGGCATTCTCACCAGCATTGCTTAAACACGTGCCTGTGAGCAGCTGTTAGCAAGATGGTATTGGAAAAGCCTAAAAGAGCTCGTAAGGGTGTTACACTTAGCGTAAAACTAGACATAATTAAGCATCTCGATCGTGGTGAAAGAAGTAAGGACAAAGTGAGTTTGGCTTGTGGAAGTTGATGAAGATAATGTTGAAGAGGTTTTGGCATCCCATGACCAAGAACTGATAGATGAAGAGCTGATGCAATGGAAGAGGAAAGGATAACAATCGAAACCAAATTCAGTAGCGAAAATGAAGTCATCCAGGAACTGAACATGAAGCAACTACGTGAGATTTTCGCTGCAATGATAAAGTACGACTTTAATTTTGAAAGGGTACGTCGGTTTAGGACATACTTGCAAGGTGGTTTGAGTGCTTACAAAGAACTGTATGATAGAAAAATGCGCAAAGCTCAGCAATCAAGCAAGCATTCCACATCAGCCACAGCAGACGACGAACCTCGACCTTCGACATCGAGGCAGGCAGACATAGGAAAAGATCACCTGCCTGGCCTAATGGAAACAGGTGACGATGAGATGACACCTCAGTGTCCACCAACCTAACCCCCAGGCCGTGGACAGATACCGATTCGCGGAGAATGCAGCAGTAGCCAGGAGTCACACAGCACATCTTAAAAAGCTGAAATAAACATGCTAATTAATTAGGTGCTGCCCGGCACGTAAATGTTGGCCCAGATCAGAGGTGATAGCCGATTGCGTCGCCTCTGATCTGGGCTGACAATTACGTGCCGGGCGGGACCCAATTAATTAGCATGTTTATTTCGGCTTTTTTCTTGAAGATGTGCTGTGTGCCTCCCGGCTACCGCTGTACCCCTGCATGCTTCGCGGATCGGTATGGGTCGGTGGTCCGGAGGGTGGGGGCCACTGCACCACCCCAACCTCCGACAACTCGGCCTAACACACCATCATCAGTGCGCTCTGCAAGCTGTCTTCCCGATTCCCATAAGTGATACTACACTGTACATATATTATTTCTACTTTACATAGGCTGTGTATTTTTACGTGTTATTTGGTATGATTTGGTAGCTTCATAGCTTAAAGGTTACTGGAGAGAGTGTTTTTGCCAACAGCGCTTGCGTGAGATTTTCTGCTGAGAGCACTTGCATGAGATTTTCGCTATGGAAATCTGTGCAGGCAATGATTGTGGAAAAGTATTTCTACTTTATTATAGGCTGTGTATTTATCATATCATTCCTGCTTTTACTATATGTTACTGTTATTTTAGGTTTTATGTGTTATTTGGCATGATTTGGTAGGTTATTTTGGGTCTGTGAACGCTCACAAAATTTTCCCATATAAATAAATGGTAATTGCTTTTTCGCTTTACGACATTTCGGCTTATGAACCGTTTCATAGGAACGCTCTACCTTCGGATGGCGGGGGAAACCTGTAGTTTATTATTTAATTATTTTTATTTTTGTCTTTACACAGATAAGAGGTTCTGAGGAAGAGATCGAGAATCCCGGATGGTCTGTTGCCTCCCTGGTGCCAAGGTCCGCGATATCTCGGATCGAGTTCTCAGTATTCTCAAGAGGGATGTTGAGCAGCCAGATGTCGTGGTCCATGTAGGGACCAATGATGTGGGTAGGAAGAGTGAGGAGATCCTGAAAGGTGAATTCAGGGAGTTAGGCGCCAAGTTAAAGGACATGACCTCCAGGATAGCAATCTCAGGGTTGCTACCAGTGCCACGTGCAGGCGGGTTTAGAAATAGTAAGATAGCTCAGATCAACATGTGGCTGAAGACATGGTGCAGGAGGGAGGGCTTCAGATTTATAGATAATTGGGCAGTTTTCTAGGGAAGGTGGGACTTTTCCAGCGGGACGGTTTACATCTGAACTGGAGGGGGACAAATATTCTTGCAGGTATGTTTGCTAGAGAGGCTCCAGTGGATTTAAACTAGATACAAGGGGGAAGGGGAACCAGAGTGTAGGAACAGATGTAGGGGAGAAGGACGAAAAAGGAGATAGAAAAGTTGTTTGCATCGTTAGTGATAAATAGAGAGTAAGAGGTGAAAAATTAAATGCATTTATTATAACGCTAGGAGCATTGTAAGAAAGGTGGATGAGCTTAGAGCATGGATTGATACCTGGAACTATGCTGTTGTAGCTATTAGTGAAACATGGTTGCAGGAGGGGTGTAACTGGCAACTAAATATTACTGGATTTCATTGCTTCTGGTGTGACAGAATCAGAGGGACAAGAGAGGGAGGTGTTGCATTGCTTGTCAGAGAAACTATTACAGCGGTGCCCTGGCAGGATAGATTAGAGGGCTCATCTAGGGAGGCTATTTGGATGGAATTGAGGAATGGGAAAGATGTAGTAACACTTATAGGGGTGTATTATAGACCACCAAATGGGGAGCGAGAATTGGAGGAGCAAATTTGTAAGGAGATAGCAGATATTTGTAGTAAGCACAAGATTGTCATTGTGGGAGATTTCAATTTTCTACACATAGACTGGGAAGCCATACTGTAAAAGGGCTGGATGATTTGGAGTTTGTAAAATGTGTGCAGGATAGTTTTTTGCAGCAATACATAGAGGTACCAACTAGAGAAGGGGCAGTGTTGGATCTCCTGTTAGGGAATGAGATTGGTCAGGTGACGGAGGTATGTGTTGGGGAGTACTTCAGGTCCAGTGATCACAATGCCATTAGTTTCAATATAATTATGGAGAAGGATAGGTCTGGACCCAGGTTTGAGATTTTTGATTGGAGAAAGGCTAACTTTAAGGAGATGCAAAAGGATTTAGAAAGAGTAGATTGGGACAAATTGCTTTATGGGAAGGATATAATAGAGAAATGGAGGTCATTTAAAGGTGAAATTTTGAGGGTACAGAATCTTCCTGTTCCTGTTAGGTTGAAAGGAAAGGTTAAAAGTTTGAGAGAGCCATGGTTTTCAAGGGATATTGGAAACTTCGTTTGGAAAAAGAGAGAGATCTACAATAAATATAGGCAGCATGGAGTAAATGAGGTGCTCGAGGAATATAAAGAAGGTAAAAAGAATCTTAAGAAAGAAATTAGGAAAGCTAAAAGAAGATACGAGGTTGCTTTGGCAAGTAAAGTGAAAATAAATCCAAAGGGTTTCTTCAGTTATATTAATAGCAAAAGGATAGTGAGGGATAAAATTGGTCCCTTGGAGAATAAGAGTGGACGGCTATTTGCGAGCCAAAAGAGATGGGAGAGATTTTGAACAATTTCTTTTCTTCGGTATTCACTAGGGAGAAGGATATTGAATTGTGTAAGGTAAAGGAAACAGGTAGAAAAGTTATGGAAACTATGATGATTAAAGAAGAGGAAGTATTGGCGCTTTTAAGGAATATAAAAGTGGATAAGTCTCCGGGTCCTGACAAGATATTCCCTAGGACCTTGAGGGACCTAGCAGGGGCTCTGGCAGAAATATTTCAAATGTCATTAGAAACGGGGATGGTGCCGGAGGATTGGCGTATTGCTCATGTTGTTCCTTTGTTTAAAAAGGGTTCTAAGCGTAAACCTAGCAATTATCAGCCTGTAAGTTTGATGTCAGTGGTGGGTAAATTAATGGAAAATATTCTTAGAAATGGTATATATAATTATCTGGATAGAAAGGGTCTGATTAGGAACAGTTAACATGGATTTGTGCGTGGAAGGTCATGTTTGACAAATCCTACTGAATTTTTTGAAGAGGTTACTAGGAAAGTTGACGAGGGTAAAGCGGTGGATGTTGTCTATATGGACTTCGGTAAGGCCTTTGACAAGGTTTCACATGGAAAGTTAGTCAGGAAGGTTCAATCATTAGGTATTAATATTGAAGTAGTAAAATGGATGCAACAGTGGCTGGATGGGAGACACCAGAGAGTAGTGGTGGATAACTGTTTGTCAGGTTGGAGGCTGGTGACTAGTGGTGTGCCTCAGGGATCTGTACTGGGTCCAATGTTGTTTGTCATATACATTAATGATCTGGATGATGGAGTGGTAAATTGGATTAGTAAGTATGCAGATGATACTAAGATAGTTGGAGTTGTGGATAATGAAGTAGGTTTTTAAAGCTTGCAGAGAGATTTAGGCTAGTTAGAAGAGTGGGCTGAAAGATGGCAAATGGAGTTTAATGCTGATAAGTGTGAGGTGCTACATTTTGGTAGGGTTAATCAAAATAGGACATACATGGTAAATGATAGGGCATTGAAGAATGCAGTAGAACAGAGGGATCTAAGAATAATGGTGTGTAAAGGTTTTTGCCCTACTGACCCCCAGTTGCCTAAGGTAAATAGCCGTCGACCCCACCAACCAGTACAATCACTTTGGTGCTGATAAGGTGCGAGTCGCCCAATGAACAGCCACAACACAAATATGAAAACAATATACCAAGTGCGAGTAAAGAATTTTACTTTATAGCAAATTTTTGGTGATGGGTTAGTAAAAAAAATACAAAAAACTAGGCGCTACATAAGTAACTTATCAGTCTTGTGCACATAATATTTTAATACGTTGGAGCTCATGCCTCTGATTCCATCCACAACATACTTCCGAGACTCCGGCCACCATCCGAACCCCTGAGGTCTGGTATCCGCCGCCCTGGAACTGCTGTCCATTCCTCACACGTCTGTCCTCTCCGCTCGCCTCCCAAAAAGCCTGCGCTCCTCAACTCAGCACACATATACAAGATAACAGAATATGACTTCCATTGGCTAACAAATGAATACAATTTCCATTATCTCCCTGTATAATCCAAACGTTGCAGTTACAGAGAACCCCTTGCTCAGCATTTAACTTTACGAGAAGCCATTTTAATATAACACTTCAGAAAAGCCATTTTGGTAATAAGTGATCAACAGTTAACAGTTCACCTAGTATACTGAGAGCCCTACAGGTGCATAGTTCCCTGAAGGTGGAATCTCATGTGGATAGGGTGGTGAAGAAAGCTTTTGGTATGCTGGCCTTTATAAATCAGAGCATTGAGTATAGGAGTAGGGATGTAATGTTAAAATTGTACAAGGCATTGGTAAGGCCAAATTTGGAGTATTGTGTACGGTCCTGGTCACCGAATTATAGGAAAGATGTCAACAAAATAGAGAGAGTACAGAGAAGATTTTCTAGAATGTCACCTGGGTTTCAGCACCTAAGTTACAGAGAAAGGTTGAACAAGTTGGGTCTTTATTCTTTGGAGTGTAGAAGGTTGAGGGGGAACTTGATAGATGAATTTAAAATTATGAGGGGGATAGATAGAGTTGACCTGGATAGGCTTTTTCCATTGAGAGTAGGGGAGATTCAAACAAGAGGACATAAGCTGAGAGTTAGGGGGCAAAAGTTTGGGGGTAACACGAGGGAGAACTTCTTTACTCAGAGAGTGGTAGCTGTGTAGAACGAGCTTCCAGTAGAAGTGGTAGAGGCAGGCTCGATATTGTCATTTAAAGTAAAATTGGATAGCCATATGGACAGGAAAGGAATGGAGGGTTATGGGCTGAGTGCAGGTCGGTGGGACTAGGTGAGAGTAAGCATTCGACACGGACTAGAAGGGCCTAGATGGCCTGTTTCCGTGCTGTAATTGTTATATGGTTATATGGTTTTGCATATTGTTTGTTCGTCTTGTGGGCACATGGCCAAGTGGTTAAGGCATTCGACTAGCGATCTGAAGGTTGTGAGTTCAAGCCCCAGCCGAGGCAGCGTGTTGTGTCCTTGAGCAAGGCACTTTATCACACAGTGCTCTGTGGCGACACTGGTGCCAAGCTGTATGGGTCCTAATGCCCTTCCCTTGAACAACATCAGTGTCGTGGAGAGGGGAGACTTGCAGCATGGGCAACTGCTGGTCTTCCATACAACCTTGCCCAGGTCTGCGCCCTGGAGAGTGAAGACTTTCCAGGTGCAGATCCATGGTCTCGCAAGACTAATGGATGCCTTTACTTGTTTGTCTTGTGTGCAGTTTTTCATTGATTATATGGTATTTCTTTCTATCAACTGTGAATACCCGCAAGAAAATGAATCGCAGGGTTATACAGTATATAGTGACAATAAATACTTTGATAATAAATTTACTTTGAAATTTGAATTTGAAGTGTAAACACAAAGTTTGCAATATCTTTATACGATCACTTTTGGCCTGATTGCTATTTGCTTACTTTTATTGTTTGCACAATTTGTGTTTTTCTCTCTCTGCACATTGGGTGTTTGATGGTCTTTTTTATGGGGTGCTTTTGGGTTTCTTTGTTTTGTAGCTGCCTGTAATGTTGTGTAATGTATGCATACTTTGATAATAAATATACTTTGAACTTTGCTTTGTTTCCACAGCATGAGGCAGTGACTCTAGATTTATAATATTTCATCTGGGGAAATGAGAGGTCATCTTGTTTCAATTATGTTTAAAACTAATTGGTTACAGCCAGATATAAATCTGAAGGCACAAAAGCAGTACCATATACTGAAATGCTTACATTAGACTATTCTGTCTTTTAAGCTAGTTAATCTTCATTACCATTTAATATTTTCAATGTTTGGACATGAGAGAAGGCTTGCATTTGTGGTATTTTTCACATATTCTGTTAATATCACATATAATTTTTTTGCAAATTTCATTGGCTTCTTTTGAGTTTCTGCCATGCATAATTTTATATATATTACAAAATATCTAAAGAAAGAAAGGAAAATATGTTCTCATTTGGAGCCTGGAAGTTGTTAACTCTAACATGCCTGATTGAAATTTTGATTAACTCCCGATTGACTTATCAGCTATTACTACATCAATTTCCTTCTTTTCCTCTGAAAGAGCTGTGGATGTTTAAACACTGTGCCATTTCTCCAAATCCTAATGTCTAGCTTCTGTTCTGCTTATTACACCAAAACACCTTAGATAAACATAAAACAGACATCCCTCATGACTCTAATTATGGTGTGTATACTTTCTGCCCTGCCCAACCTCCATACAATATTAGATACAGCTTATTGTATCATTCTCCTCCATCGGCTCTTCTGTGTTGTCTACCTTCATAGGACTATCTTTGCATCAATTTCTGTTCTTTTGTTTTCCTTTGTAAAGAAAGTTGGGATTTTTTCTATTAAAAAAACTAAACTTCTAGTGGTAGTTTTATTTCTGAATAAAATATGGTTTATTACAATTGACCCCTAGCTTAATTTTGCTCATATTTCTTATGGTTAAAGGTTTTTGCCGCTAAAGCTGTGAGGAACCTAGAAACTTCTGCTCCTGAATTGCTGATGAAAACATACAGCTTTAATGCTGCTGTCTTATCAAGAGCTTTAAAAGCTGATTTTTGCTGATACCAGCAGTCAGATGGGACCAGAACAATGAGAGAGATGAACAGCAATGGAGATATAGAGAGTAGAGAAAAAATTACTAAGCCACGGGGAGATCCTGTAATTGGGAATGTAAAACCTATTAGTTCTGCATGACAATCACCTAATGCATTCTATCATGCACATTAAATTAACACATTTTAGTGGTTACAATTTGTCAGCTCTGGAGATCTGGAGAGTTTTGGATTTAAGAATCCTTAAAGTCAAATTACAATCCTGTCTCTCACCATTACTATTGTATTTTGTTTAGGATAATTTTGCAGCAATAAAAGTGAGGATTACTACTGTACTTTGTTAATATAACAAAACCAAACAACCTCCTTAATTGGTACTCCATCCTCATTTAATTCATCTTTGTCACATCATGGCCACATTCATTCATCTGCCAGGAGGATGGATGGATTATATATGTTTAACATAATAATGTTTGCTGTTTTTTCCTAAACCATATAACTGTGCCAATTTAATCAAACAACTGAAAATATTAAAGCTGCTATATGACTTCTCCACTTTCATGATGTTGAAGTGACTTAAAATAAAGGTATGAGAAGCAGGATGTGCTAAAATCTCATATTGGTTTAACATTTGAATTGCATGGTCATCCTTACATCTACTTTTAATTTGCTTTTCACTTCTAATTTCATTTTATGTTGTGCATATTTAATTTTCTTGGAGCAACACACAAAACCTTGGAGGAACTCAGTGCTCAGCCAACATCTATGTTGCGGAATGGACAGTAATTGTTCCCTGCTTTTTCTGTGTTGCTCCAGATTTCCAACACCTACAGTTTCTTGTGTCACTAGTTGTTTGCCTTGAAGCTTCTTTGATTGAAATAGTTTGTAGTCATATGGTACACTTCCATAAGCACAGAATGCCTCTAATCATTTTCTGAAGTTTAATCATGTTGTAAAATCTGGCAAACAATTTGTTCACAAGTTTGCACTTACAGCTTTGTTGCAAGTTGTGCTACTGCAGGCTGAGGAACCACCATCAGATTGAATTCTTCCTCGGGAAAGGTCTTCACATGAGAGGGCAGAAGCGACTTTGGTTTGATACCTCATTTAAAATGGAGCTCCTTTAACGACACTATGCCCTCCATTTTTAACTGAACAGTGTGATTAAATTATGTTTTCAGGTCCCTGCAGAAGGATTTAAATCTACAACTTTGATCTCAAAATGACTGTGCTACATTGAATGAAGCTACTTAATATTTCACATGGAATAACGACACCCAAATGTAAATTGTTAGCCTTTTGGGGAACATCTACAGATAGAAAAATAAATGTAGTATTTCAGGTCAATGACCTGTCTTGGGAAGGCATGGTGCATCAGATTAAATCATTTTGGGCAACGAGAGGTAGAACTTACTCTGGAAAATTTGGCCAGATTGTTATGAAGAGGCCTTTATGGCTTGCTGCTGTGCATTTTGCAGGTGGTAAGTATTGTGGCCATAATATTACAACATTGGAGGACGTGACGGTTTGGTTGAGTATAGATTGTCAATCAAGTAGTTGCTTGATTTTTAATGTTAGTGAGTTTTACTATTTTTTGCAGCAGACATCCAGGCCAAACTGACTACTATATCCTGCTTTAAGAGTCAGAAAATACAAAAGTCCACTTCTAAATGGCTCCTATATTTACAGAATTTATATGGTTATTCCAGTCGGCTTCTTGTCAATGGTGCCCCCTAAATTACTGATGGCGATGCTGGAGAATTGGTATTGTAAATACAATTTCATTTTAAGTGGAGATGTGACAGTCCTTCTTCCTGGAACCCATCATTACCTAGCATTCATGTGCTAGAAGTAGCTCTAAACAAACCTTACTGCATGTAGAGCTGAACTGCTCAACTTCTGAGGAGTTACTTCTAAAGTTGAACACGATATAATCATCAGTGTAAACCCATCTCCTGACCCTATGACGGAGGAAGTGGTTGAATAGGTTGTCCCTAAGGCATGACCTCAACGAATTCCTAAAGGAGATTTCCTGGACTGAAATCATTGTCCTCCAGCATCAACAATAATCCACCTCATCTTGCCATAATTCCCACTGAATTCAACTTTACTAGCTTCCATGCTGCATACTTGGTCTCGTATCAAGTGAGTTATTCTTATATCACCTCAGGAATTCAGCTTCTTTGTTTATGTTTGGTCCAAGGCCAAAATGGATGTGGACTTCAATGATCCACCTACAGTAAGGCATATGAAATTCTAAAATTGCTAGGGGTAAGATCAAAGCCAAAAATTCCCAATTGGGATGCATAAAAATACATAAACGAAGGCAATAGTCAAATTCTTCACATCCAATAATAGAAGTATTTGGAAATAATCAACAAGGTATATTTAGACATGTAAGCATTCCAATAATAATAATTATTTACCAGAATGAAGGAAGAATATTGGAATTATTGTTGTGTTGTTAATCGTCAACATTACAGCATTGCTTGTTTTAACCTCAGACACAATCCTGCGAAAAAAACGTTCTTCCACTGACTGCCCTTCCTTGAAAAAAATCGATATTTAAGGTAAAAAATATAAATGTTCTTGCTCCATTAGCTGGAAAGTGGGTTTAGAACAATGCTACCAATGAATAATGAAAATAGACTGAGAAAGGATGGGTCCAAATATATCGGTTTCTACGAGCTCTACATCAGGGATAATAAAGGATTGTAAATGTGTTCAATCGTACATTTTGAGGGTAGTTGACATTTTTTTGTTTTATCAGAATCAAAATCAGGTTTATTATCACCGGCACGTGTCGTGAAATTTGTTAACTTAGTAGCAACAGTTCAATGCAATACATAATATAGAAGAAGAAAATAATAATAAAAATAAATAAGTAAATCAATTATGTATATGTATATTGAATAGATTAAAAATCATACTAAAACAGAAATAATATATACTTAAAAGGTGAGGTAGTGTTTACAGGTTCAATGTCCATTTAGGAATCGGATAGCAGAGGGGAAGAAGCTGTTCCTGAATCGCGGAGTGTGTGCCTTCAGGCTTCTGTACCTCCTACCTGATGGTAACAGTGAGAAAAGGGCATGTCCTGGGTGCTGGAGGTCCTTAATAATGGACGCTGCCTTTCTAAGATACCAAAGATACCACTCCTTGAAGATGTCCTGGGTACTTTGTAGGCTGGTACCCAAGATGAAGCCGACTAAATTTACAAACCTCTGCAGCTTCTTTCGGCCCTGTGCAGTAGTTCCCACTGCCCCCCCCCCCCCCGCAGTACCAGACAGTGATGCAGCCCGTCAGAATACTCTCCACAGTACATCTATAGAAGTTTTTGAGTGTATTTGTTGACATACTAAACCTCTTCAAACTCCTAATGAAGTATAGTCACTGTCTTGCCTTCTTTATAACTGCATCAATATGTTGGGACCAGGTTAGGTACTCGGATATCTTGACACTCAGGAACTTGAAACTGCTCACTCTCTCCACTTCTGATCCCTCTATGAGGATTGGTATGTGTTCCCTCATCTTACTCTTCCTGGTCCACAATCAGTTCTTTCGTCTTACTGACATTGAGTGTCAAGTTGTTGCTGCAACACCACTCCACCAGTTGGCATATCTCACTCCTGTACACCCTCTTGTCACCACCTGAGATTCTACCAACAATGGTTATATCACCAGCAAATTTATAGATGGTATTTGAGCTATGCCTAGCCACACAGTCATATGTATATGGAGAGTAGAGCAGTGGGCTAAGCACACACCCCTGAGGTGCACCAGTGTTGATCGTCAGCGAGGAGGAGATGCTATCACCAATCCACACAAATTGTGGTCTTTCGGTTAGGAAGTCGAGGATCCAAATGCAGAGGGAGGTACAGATTCTGTAACTTCTCAATTAGGATTGTGGGAATGATAGTATTAAATGTGAGCTATAGTTGATGAACAGCATCCTGACATAGGTATTTGTGTTGTCCAGGTGGTCTAAGACCATGTGAAGAGCCCTTGAGTTTGCATCTGCCATGGACCTATTGTGGTGATAGGCAAATTACAATAGGTCTAGGTCCTTGTAGGAGTTCAGTCTAGTTATGACCAACCTCTCAAAGCATTTCATCACTGTAGATGTGAGTGCTACCGGGTGATAGTCATTAAGGCAGCTCACATTATTCGTCTTAGGCACTGGTATAATTGTTGCCTTTTTGAAGCAAGTGGGAACTTCTGCCCATAGCAGTGAGAGGTTCAAAATGTTCTTGAATACTCCCGCCAGTTGGTTGGCACAATTATTCAGAGCCTTACCAGGTACTCCATCGAGATCTTCCACCTTGCAAGGGATCACCCTCTTTAAAGACAGCCTAACAAAGGCCTCTGAGACAGAGATCACAGGGTCATCAGGTGCTGCAGGGATCTTCACAGCTGTAGTTATATTCTCCCTTTTAAAGCAGGCATAGAAGGCATTGAGTTCATCTGGTAGTGAAGCATCATGTTATTGGGCTTTGCTTTGTAGTAAGCAATGTGTTGCAAGAGTTGTTGTGCAATTGATGTCGCTTCCAACATCATTCAAAATTGTCTCTTCACCCTTGAGATGGCCCTCTGCAAGTTATACCTGGTTTTCTGGTACAGACCTGGGTCACCAACCCTGAATGTCACAGATCTAGCCTTCAGCAGACGACGTATCTCCTGGTTTATCCATAGCTTTTGGTTTGGGAATGTAGCTTAGGTCTTTGTAGGCACACACTCATCCACACAGGTTTTAGTGAAGTCAGTGACAACTGCAGCACACTCATCCAGGTTCGAAGATGAATCCCTGAATAGTCCAGAAACCGATTCAAAGCAGTCCTGTAGGTGCTCCTGTGCTTCCCTTGTCCATACCTTCTTGGTCCTCACCACTGGTATTGCAGCTTTCAGTCTCTGCCTATACTCAGGGAGTAGAAGTACAGCCAGATGATCAGACTTCCCGAAGTGAGGGTGTGGAATAGCACGGTAGGCATTCTTGATGGTGGTGTAGCAATAGTCCAGTGTGTGGTTTCCTCTGGTATTGCAAGTGATCTGTTGATGGTAGTTGCTTAGTGATTTTTTCAGGCTGGCCTGGTTAAAATCCCCCAAAACAATGGGGAAGGCATAAGGGTGTGCTGTTTTGTGCATGTTGATCCCATTGCTCAGATCATCTAAAGCCTGATTGACAGTATTACTGTAGTTTTATGACTAGTTTGAATACAGCAAAATTTTATTTACTTAACAAATGTTGTATAGTTGTCAGATGATAGTTTAGACTGAAGAAGGATCCAGTGCATCAGTCTTTCTATTGAGTCAACAGATGTCTCATATGCACTAACGTGATATCAGGGATAAAACACCACCATGTGGCAAGCTGCATCAATAACAATGATTTCCAGTGCTGTTTTCCCATACATTTACCAACAGAATTGACAGCACAGAAGCAAGCCAATCAACACAACAGGTTTACATTAACACTCGTCCCTGTTTCCTTCAATTCAGCTTGGTTTTCTTTTAAGTACATCCGAGCTCTTCAGTTCATCAACTCAATTTTCCAATTTTTTGGAGTAAAGGCTTTTGAATTTATTAGTGTCTTACTTATTATTTGTCATCCTTAGTTTTGGATTTCCCTGCCTAAAAACATCTTTTCTAACTTAACCTTATCAAATTCCTTCATAATGTAAAGAATTTCACTGGGTTATCCCTTTGTGTTGTTCAGAGAGAGGAATCCAAACTAAGGTAATCTTTTCTGATTGTCATTCAGTTCTGAAATTATCCATGCCAATCCACTTTGTATCCCGTTTCTTTTCTATATCCCTTCCTGAACTGTGCACATTTGCATATATTAATGATAATCTATCAATATTAAAACATTTTTGTTCTTGCACAGTTAAAACTCTGACTGTTAAAGGTTTTGTAAAAGTTATGCAAAGGCATTTGTCAGTCTCTTAAAAAAAACATCTTTTCCAGTCTTTCAGCATAGTTGAAGACTATCATCCATGGCATGATACATTTCTCTCCTTCTCTGCAAGGTCTTATATTCTCATTATATTGTCTTAGTCAGAACTGGACTGTAAATGTAGCTTAACCAGTGATTCAAAGGAAATAGAAAATAGAACGATACAGCACAGGAACAGGCCTCTCGGCCTATGATGTTCTACTGAAACAATTAATCTAGTAATTAAATGCTTAACTGAACCAAGCCCTTCTGCTTACACGCGTCCATTCTCTGCACATTCCTCTGCCCAGCTAAGGCCTCTCATTATATTTGGCCCTACTACCATTGCCAGCAGCACATTCCAGGCATCCACCGCTTTCTACGTAAAATCAGTTGCCCTGCACATCTCCTTTGAACATATCCCATCTCACCTTAAATGCAACGCTGAGATTCCTTTCCTGTGGGCATGCTCAGCAAAGCTACAGAAGAACAGCTATAACAGGATCAATGAAAGATCAACTGGTGCGCAGAAGACAACAAAATGTGCAAATTCAAATGTAAATAAATAGCAATAAATAATGAGAACATGAAATAACAAGATAAAGAGTCCTTAAAGTGAGATCACTGGTTGTGGGAATATCTCAATAGATGGGCAAGTGAGTGTGATTTTTCCCTTTGTTCAAGAGCCTGATGTTTGTGAGGTAGTAACTGTTCTTGAACCTGGTGGTGGAGTCCCGAGGCTCTTGTACCTTCTACCTGTTGGCAGCAGCGAGAAAAGAGCATGGCCTGGGTGGAGAGGATCTTTGATGGTTGCTGCTTTCCTATGACAGTGTTTCATGTAGATGCGCTCAACAGTTGGGAGGGCCTTACTCGTGTTGTACTGGGCTGAATCCATTACCTTTTGTAGGATTTACCACTCTAGGCATTGGTGTTTCCATACCAGGCCGTAGTGCAGCCTCACTACTACACAAGTTTTAGGTGCCGTGCCCAATATCCACAGACTCCTGGGGGAGTAGAGGCTAATACAGCACCAGCAACCGGGGTGCAATACTGCCGCTGCCTGTAGGGAGGTCATACATTATCCTCGAGAATACGTGGGTTTCCTCTGGGTGCTCCGGTTTCCTTCCACGTTCCAAAGACTCACCAGGTTAGTCGATTGGTTGTTCACATGGGTATAATTGAACAGCATGTGCCTGTTGGGCCAGAAGGACCTGTTACTGTGCTGTATCTCTGAAAAGCACTTCTATCAGATCTCTTCTCAGCTTCTGCCACTCCAGAGAAAACAACGTATGTTTGTCTAATCTCTCCTTATAGCACATACCAACAAATGCAGACACCGGGCAAAACTGAAATGCAGCACACTGAGGCCACCCTCACTACCATCCTCCTCTTTAATGTACAGTATCAGGAGAATAAAATTGAAGACCTCGAAGCAAGGGTTGCAGCATCAGTGGTGAGGATCATGAAGGTGTGGTCAAGGGAGGTTGAGGACTGTTGAATTGGTGGACTGGACCATGTTCAGGGGTTCATCTTCGGATGTGACTAAATATGCCTTTGCCATCACCAACCTCACCAAGACCTGTGTTGCTGAGAGTGTGCCTTTGAGACCACACCAAGTTTTCCCAAACCAGAAGCTCTGGATAATTCACAGTCTACTGAGGACTAGACCTGTTGCATTCAAGATCAGTGATCCAAAATCTTACAACAAGATCAGGTATGAGCTATGGAAGGGCATCACAAGAGCAAAAAGACTTTCGTGAAAGCATCATGAAAGTTGCAAGTGAAATTAAAGCACAGTTGGTTGCACAACGGCTGTGACAGGGTTTGTATGCAATTTGTTCCTATGGAGCAAAACCTAACAGCATAAATGGCCGTGCAGATTCACTTCTTGATAATCTCAACACCTTTTATGTTCACTTTGAAGGGGAGAATAACAGTACTCCTGTGTGAACCCCCATAGCAACTGGCGATCTCTCTCTCAGACACCGATGTCAGCATTCTTCTGGAGGGTGAGCCTTTGCAAAGCATCAGGCCCCAAATGGCGTAGCTGACATGGCACTGAGAACCTGTGCTGACTAACTGGCCGGAGTGTTCAAGGAGATCTTCAGCCTCTGATTGCTGCATTCAGATGTTCCCACCTGCTTCAAGCAAATCAGTGCCCAATAAGAGCAGCATAAGCTGCCTCAACAACTATTCACACAGCACTCACATCTACTGTGATGTTGTGCTCCGAGAGGTTGGTCATGACTAGAATTAACTCCTGCTTGGACAAAGACCTGGACCCACTGCAATAGGCCTGCAGTGTGCACAAACTTACTGGCTCTCCACTCTTATCTGGAATTCCTAAACAGCTACAAAGACATATCAGGCTGCTATTTATCAATTACAGCTTGGCATTAGCTGCTGAGTATTAATCACCAAGCTTCTAAACTTGAGCCTTTGCTCTGCCCTCTGCAACTGGATCCTCCACTTCCTCATCAGGAGGCCAGTCAATACAGGTTGGTGATAACATCTCCTCCTCACTGGCAGTTAAGACTGGTGCACCTCAAGGATGTGTGAAACCCACTGCTCTACTTTCTCAATACTCCTGAATGAGGCTAGCCTCAGCTCAAATGCCATTTATAAATTTGCAGATAGCACTGCTATCTCAAGTGGCAATGAGGAGGCATACAGGAGTGAGATACATTGTCTGCTTGAGTGGTGCTGTAATGACAACCTCACACTCAACATCAGCAAGACTAAGGAATTAATTGTGGACTTCAGGAAGGGGAAGTCGGGAGAAGACACAGCAATCCTCCTGGAATGGGTGAACAGACTTAAGTTCCTGGGTGTCATCATGACTAAAGATCTGTCCTGGGCCCAATTCATTGATACAATCCTGAATAAGGCATGCCAGTGGCTCAACTTCATTGGGAGTTTGAGGAGATTTGGTATGTCAGCAAGGACTGCAGCACATTTCTATAGATGCACGGTGGTGAGCATTTTTTGGTTGCATCACAGCCTTGCATGGAGGCTCGAATACACAGGCTGGCAAAAGGTGGCAGAAGGTTGTAGACTAAGCCAGCTCTGTCATGGGCACAGCCCTCCCCTCCATCGAGAATATCTTCAAGAGGCAGTGCCTCAGAAAGGCAGTGTTCATTATTGCTGTGTATGCAGCCTGTTTACACAACTATGTTATTAATAAAAACACTGGAGACGGGATCTATAGGAAGAAGCACAGTCGAAGTTTCGGGTCGAGACCCTTCGTCAGGACTAAAGGAAAAAGGTCAACTGTACTTCTTCCTATAGATGCTGCCTGGCCTGCTGCGTTCCACCAACATTTTGTGTGTGTTGCTTGAATTTCCAGCACCTGCAGATTTTCTCATGCTGGAGATGGGAACTAAGTTTCATGGTTCTTTACTGGTAGAGTCCAAACTTGACACACACATACAGATCAATATGCGCCCAATAGCATATGCAACGACGTGTTACTAAAACATAAAGTAATCCCTTATTATAACGTAGGCTACACGGTACACTCCTCCCCTTTTATTTTAGTAGTGTATCAACTGTTTATTTTTCTGGGCCACTATGCTAAACAAATATGTTTACCCTTAACATACAAATGCCTACCATTTGTTTACAAATTATAACAAAGTAACTTAATAATGTCAACTTATAACAAGCCTTCTTTTTTTTTACTTTTGGTCTAAGACCCATTTAGAACTCAAGTCTCTGGGGAGGTCTTCTCTGCCTCTCCGAGTAACGTCTGTCCGGAAACGTTTGCTTTGGGGAATGAGTCTCCACGGGTACATCAGGTGGGTCCTCAGCACTGATGAATGGCTTATCTGTGGATGAGGCTGATGCAGTCACATCAGGAGTGTTTGCTTCTATCTCAGGGGAGTCCGGGCAAGGTGTTGCTGTGTTTTTCACCTGAGCATCCAGGATTTGGTCCACATGACATCTCCATGTGTTCTCTCCCACCTCCACTGTATACATCAGTGGCCCGTCTATGGTGGAAATTGTACCCGGTTGCCACTTTTCAGTTCGGTAATCACGTGCAAGTACTGACTGTCCCACACTGAAGCTCTGTGTTGTCTTAGCATTCGAGTTCTTGAACTGTCTGTTCTCCACATCACACCGTACATCTGGTTTGAGAAGATCCATGCAGGACCTCAGGTTCCTGTTCAGAAACATCATCGCTGGGGTCTGATTAGTTGTTGCGTGTACTGCATTATGATAGGCGAGGAGGAAGTTGTCTATCCTGTGTTGCAGTGGTCGATTTTCGCTGTCCATTGCCTTGATGGCTTTCTTGAATGTCTGCACAAATCTTTCTGCCGAGCCATTTGTGGATGGATGGTAAGGGGCAGATGTAAAGTGCTTGATTCCATTGTTCTTCACAAAACTTTGGAATTATTCAGAGACAAATTGTCCTCTATTGTCTGTGCAGGTTTGTTTTGGTATGCCATTCCTGGCAAACATGGCCCTCAGAACTGTAACGGTCTTTTCCGATGTGGTTGTCTTCATTTGATGACCTTTGGCCATTTGGAATGTGGATCGATGGCGATTAAAAAGATAGAATCCATAAATGGTCCAGCAAATTCAATGTGCACTCGTGATGAGGGCCACTCCCATGTATGGAGAGGGGCTTGTGGTGGTGTGTTCTGGATCATTTGACATCCAGAGCAGTTCTTGGTCAAGTTCTCAATCTGTTTATCAATTCCTGGCCACCACACATAGGCACGGGCAAGACCTTTCATCTTCATGGTACCCAAGTGCCCCTCGTACAGTTCCTCCAGCACTCTGGTGCGTAGCTTGGAAGGAATCACAACTCGTGAACCACACATTAGTGTTTCCCAACACACTGACAACTGCTCCTCCCTCGCTGAGAAGGCTGGAAACAGTGTGTTACACCGCGCTGGCCATCCCTTTACCATGATGTCATACACTTTTGACAACATAGAGTCATTGCGTGTTTCTCTTTCAATGAGGCTGTTCGTCACTGGTAATTGTTCAACTATTGCTGTGTGAAAGACCCCTGCTGAATCCATTCGTGTAGTTATTTTGGAAGTGGGCAGTGGTAAACGTGACAAACCATCTGCGTTGCTGTGTTGCTTGGTCCCCTTGTGTTCAATGTCATACCTGTGACCTCCTAAGAAAAGAGACCATCGCTGCAGCCTTTGTGCTGTCATCACTGGAACGCCTTTTCTTGGATTGAAAATTGACACGAGAGGCTGATGGTCAGTCAACAGAGTAAACTTTTGGCCATACAGGTAGTGACTGAATTTCTTGACTCCTCACATGAGGTTTAGGGCCTCTCTGTCAATCTGTGTGTAGTTGCATTCAGCTGAAGTTAGCATTCTTGAGGCAAGGCTATTGGTCTTTCTGAGCCATCTGGAAACCTGCGCGATAACACAGCTCCTATCCCATGGGGTGAGGCATCATAAGCTAGTCGGATAGGTGAGGAGGGGTCAGAGTGTGCGAGCATTCCTTCTGAAGTTATGAGTCTTTTAGTTTCTTGAAACACTTTCTCACAGCTCTCAGTCCACTTCCATTGTGTCCCTGTCTGTAACAGTGCATTTAGTGGGTGTTGGACTGTGGATAAGTTAGGCAAGAACTTGTGGTAGTAGTTCACTAGACCAAGATATGCTCTCAGCTGAGACACATTTTCAGGTGGTGGTGCCTTAAGCACCGCTTCTATCTTGTCTTAAGACATGTGTTAGCCATCCTTGTTGATCACATGCCCACAGTATGAGATCTTCTTTTTGAAAAACTCACATTTCTGTCGATTAGCTCTGAGCCCATATTCTTGTAACCTGGTGAGCACTTGCTCAAGGTTAGAAAGATGTTCGTCGTCATCTTTGCCGGTAACAATGATGTCGTCCAGGTAACACTGAGTCCCTGGAATCCCCTGCAGAACCTGGTCCATTGCCCTTTGCCAGATTGCAGGCACTGATGCTATCCCAAACACCAACCTGTTGTACTGGTAAGGTTCTTTGTGTGTATTTATTGTCAGGTATTTCTTGGATGCCTCATTGACTTCCATTTGGAGCTGAGCCTGGGCCAAATCGATTTTTGTTAAAAGTTCCCCTCCTGACAGGGAAGCAAAGATGTCCTCAATACGAGGTAGAGGATACTGTACTGTGCGGAGAACTAGGTTAACAGTCACTTTAAAGTCTCCACATATGCGCACCTTACTTGGTTTTCCTGGTTCTGTGCTGGAGGTTTTCTTCTGATATTGCAATGTTCAGCGCCTTCTTGAATGTAAGATCTTTTTCACACAGGAGCATCTTCTGTGTGGTTTCACAGTGCATGCCACACACTAACCTGTCCCTCAATGCGTCCAATAGACCAGCTCCAAATTGACAATGTTCTGATAATTTGTGCAATTCAGCACAATATTCAGAAATGCTTTCATTTTTGCTCTGATTTCGTTCGTGAAATTTAAATCTTTCAGCAATGACCGGTGGTTTGGGGCTTAAGTGCTGTTGGAGGGTGTCTACTATTTGCTTGATCGTTTTGTCAGCGGCTTTTCAGGGGTTTACAAGCTCCGTAGCAGCCCTTATGTTTTTGTTCCCATAACACTGAGTAAGACGCTGGCTTTCCTTTCATCATTAACACCGTTAGCACCACCATATAACTCTACTCTCTCAATGTAACTTAGTTTTCAATGCCACTATCAAATGCTGTAATGGTTCCAATCATCGCCATCTTTGTTATGTTAATTTAGTCCTGTTTTTCCTTGTTTTCTTTTTAGCTAGCTCCTTGCAGTCACTGCACGTTCCACTTGACTCACGTGTCCTTTTTGCTAGCGCAACAAGTGCACTCCGTCTAGATGCGTGTGTCGTTCTTTTTCATCTCTCTTCTCCTCTGGGTGTAGTTATC
The DNA here is from genome assembly GCF_963921235.1 of Mobula hypostoma. Taxonomy (NCBI): domain Eukaryota; kingdom Metazoa; phylum Chordata; class Chondrichthyes; order Myliobatiformes; family Myliobatidae; genus Mobula; species Mobula hypostoma. The sequence continues at coordinate 137,829,364 of NC_086100.1, read as the reverse complement.
AACTAAAACACGGCGTTCCGATAAGATGTAGGTTCATAATTCTCGTCGCCAATTTGTTGTGTATGCGGCCTGTTTACATAATTATGTTATTACTAAAATCGCTGGAGACGGGAACTAAGTTTCATGGTTCTTTACTGGTAGAGTTCGAACTTGACACACACACAGATCAATATGCGCCTAATAGCGCATGCAACGACGTGTTACTAAAATATAGAGTAGTCCCTTATTATAATGTAGGCTATACGGTATAATTATTAAGGACTCTCAAGATCCATGGCATGCCTCAAGGAGGTATGGGAGACTGAAGACTCACGTTCAAAAAATTCATCAGATATCTGGTCTATAAACCTATAAAAACTACCTCGTTGCCTGATTTGCTGAGTTCCTCCAGCACTTTATGTGCGTTCCTACCTCGTTTTGCACTATTTATTTATTTCGTAATTCATGGCAGTTTTGTGCAAAACATCAAATCCCACTTCATGAAAGATAGTGATAGTAAACCTTATTCTGATAAGAGGTCTCGGCCGGAAACGACGGCTGTTCATTCATTTCTATAGGTGCTGCCTGACCTCCAGCATTCTGTGTGTGTGTGTGTGTTGCGTAATGTTCCTGTCTGCCTTTTAGAATTGCTGTTGCAGAATCTTTATTCAGCTCTTCAAAATCCATCATTTCCTCCATTTCATTTGCCCATTGGCGTCAGCGAACGCGGCTGAAATCAGCGGCAGCCCCCACACGCCATTCAACACTGACAGGGCCAAGCGTCACGAGCGCGCCGGATGTTCGGGGTTTCGTCATGACTCCCGGCGACGTCACAAACGCAGGGTGGAATGAAACGCCGTCAGGCACGAGCTGGCTCCGGGTTGAGTGAGCGGCCGTCTCCGAGCAGCGCCCGCCCGCCGCCTGTCACCCCCGTCCCGCTGGCAGGCGCGCCGCAACATGCCGAAGAAGAAGACCGGGGCGCGAAAGAAGATTGAAAGTCGCAAAGTACGCGAAAAGTTGATCCGGGCTGCCAAGGACAACGTGGATGTGGCGAAGCAACCCTGCAATGCTTCCATGGTGAGTAAGCCCAGCGGCCGGTGGACTGTCAGGCGGTGCCGAGCATGCACTAGAGTTAGGCCCAAGAATTCGCTGACGTTTTCCTATTTACTCTGTTAATGTCAGACTCTCTCTTTATGATGTCTGATTGTTTGGAAGTATGCATTCCCAGACTTTTAGCCAGTGCTCCCATAAAATTGACGTTAATTATCCAAAGATAAACGATTAATTCAATTTCCGCTGTGTCTCTTGTACAATTATTTCTACTAGGGTAACGCACAAATAGTGATAGTTGTTATTCCATGCAGCCAGCTAACTTTGGCCTTTGAAGCAGTGAAAAGTGAAATGGACCATTATAACAGATGTTTGTATATTGCAATGTATGACATGAAAGGGTCAGTTCACCTGTTACACTGATGGTGTCCTGGAGCGTACATAGTTTTAGGAGTCCCTCGTTTTATTTTATTCATGAGCTCAGACATCTGAAATTTTCCTGATCTTGTCCTAACTCGTGTAAAGCTGCACACATACAACACCTGACTGATGCTCTTGTTTGGTAATGCCATTTTAAAAAAATACTCATTCTTCTTGGTGTCCAAATCCACTATACTGTTTGAAAATGGGTGGGGGGAGGAGAGGCAAAAACGACTAAGGTAGAGATTTGAAATAAAAACAAATCGCAGAGCTTGACTTGTCGGGTATATCTTTCAGCTCTGCATTTTTCCTTTGCCTGTATCCTCACTCTGTATTTGCCCTCTGTTTGGATTCTGCTTTTCTCAGTCTGTTGCTCTCCCCTCTTCCACATTAACTGGACGGCACCTCCACAGCTTTACGTCTTGGCAATCCTGACGCCAGCCTGTCCAAGTGGAAGCAGCTCGCCACTTCACAACCTACTCTCCTGTCAGCCACCACCTTCTTCATCTGTGAAAGAATTTGAAATTCCTACATTAGCCTTACCAGCCATCTCTAAACTCAAAACCAAAAAGGAAGCAAGTTAACCTTAGTCCAGATATCTACATATACAGTAAGCCGTTGGACGTCCTGAATTTAAGAACCCTTCCACCACTCCCCTCCATTTGGCAGAGCTGGTTCCCTCCACTACTGCCCTCCTCCACCTGGCAGAACTGATCCTCATCCACAACAATTTCTCTTTCGGCTCCTTCCATTTTCTCCAAATTCAAGTGTAGGTATGGGCACCCACATGGGTCACAGCTATGCCTGCCTTTTTGTTGGCTCTGTGGAACTGACCATGTTCCAAACCTTCACTGGTAATGCTCCCCAGCTGTTCCTGCGGTACTTTGACAACCTTACTGGCGCTGCTTCATGCACTCATGCGGAGCTCGTTAATTTTTATCAACTTTGCCTCCAGCTTCCACCCTGCCCTTAAATTCATTTGGTCCTTTTCTGACACCTCTCTCCCCTTTCTCAATATCACTGTCTCCATCTCTGGAGACAAACTGTCTTTCGCTTTTTTTTTATAAACTTATGGATTCTCACGGCAGTCTTGACCATACCTCTTTCCACCCATCAGGAAGAAGGCACAGGAGCCGCAGAACTCACATTAACAGGTTCAGGAACAGTTATTACCCCTCAGCCATCATCTGGCTTTTGAACCAGTGGGGTTAAATTCATTCATCTTCACTTACCCCATCACTGAATGGTCCCCACACCTATCAACTCGCATTCAAGGACTCTTCTCATATTCTCAATTTTTATTGCTTATTTGTTTATTATTTTTCTTTTGCATTTGCGTAGTTTGATGTCTTGCACATTAGGTGCCGTCTTTCATTGGTTCTGTTGTGGTTCTTGGATTAACTTGAGTTTTTCCACAAAAAAGAATCTCATGATTGTATGTACATGGTGACATACATGTACTTTCGTAGTAAATATACATTGAATTTTCCCACCCTTTCTCCTGTAAAAATGCCATTCCCTTTTCTCTGTTCCTTCATCTCTACTGCATCTGTTCCCAGGATGAGCCTTTCCAGGACATCAGAGATATCCCCCTTCAGAGAACATCCTCAACCATTGATGCTACCCTCACCTGCATTTCCTCCATTCCTGATAATCCGTGCTCACCCCATCTTTCCCTCACCTTAATATGGATAGAGTTCTTCTTGTCTTCACCAACTACTCCTTGACCATCTGTATCCAACATATAATTTTCTGCAATTTCTGCCATCTTCAACGACCCCTTACCACCAAACACATCTTTACCCTTCCCACCCACCACCCTCCCTCCTTGGGTTCAAGGAGCAACACCTCATATTCTGTCTAGGTAGCCTTCAACTTGATGGCATGAACACTGATTCCACCAACTTCCAATATTCCCCCTCATTAATTCCCTATTTTGGCCTCTTGCCTCTTCTCCTCACCTGCCTATCACCTCACCCTGGTGCCCTCAAGGATGAAGTGGGAATTCCAGACCAAGCTTGAATCAATGAAGGGTGCTGAAGAGTTGTGGCAGGGCTCGAATACTATTACCTCTTATAAAGCTAAATCAAGCAACATTGGAGTCAGCAGGGCTTCGCTTCCAGGTGAACTCAGTGCCTTTTATGCTCACTTTGATTGTCAAAACATGAAGGAACTCCCCCATCCCTCAATGATCCTATGATTTCAGTCTCTGAAGTCAACATGTGAGCTGCCTTCAGGAGGATGAACCCACAAAAAGTATCCAGCCTGGACGGGGTAGCTGGTCAAGTAATTAAGACCTGTGCTGATCAACTGGCTGGTGCGTTCACTGACATCTTTAGCCTCTCACTTCGGCAGTGTGTGGTACCCACAGGCTTTAATTGTACTGGTGCTTAAAAAAAGAGTGTGACCTGCCTCAATGACTCGCCCGGTAGCACTTGCGAGAGGCCGGTGCTGTACCGTATCAACTCCTGGCTGAGAAGTGAGCTGGTCTGCTCCAATTTGCCTGCAGAAGCAACAGGTCTAGAGCAGATGTCATCTCATTGGCTTTTCACTCAACCCTGGAACATCTGGATAGCAAGGATGCTTTTTATCAACTGCAGCTCAGCATTCAATACCACCATCCCCTCAAAACTAATCAATAAGCTCCAAGACATTGGCCTCAATACCTCCTTGTACGACTGGATTCCCTCACTGTAAACCCCCAGTCAGTTCAGATCGGCAGCAGCATCTCCTCCACAATCTCCATCAACACAGGTGCACCACAACGCTGTATGCTTAGCTTCCAACTTTACTTGCTTTACGCTTATGACTAACACATACAAAAAATGCTGATGAACGCAGCAGGCCTGGCAGCATATATAGGAAGCGGTACAGTCGACGTTTTGGGCCGAGACCCTTCGTCAGGACTAACTGAAAGAAGAGATAGTAAGAGATTCAACCTGATGGCATGAACATTGACTTCTCGAACTCCTGTTAATGCCCCACCTCCCCTTTGTACCCCATCTGTTATTTATTTATTATTATTATTTTTTTCTCTTTTTTTTCTCCCTCTGTCCCTCTCACTATAACTCCTTGCCTATCCTCTGGGCTTCCCTCCCCCTTTCTTTCTCCCTAGGCCTCCCATCCCATGATCCTCTCCCTTCTCCAGCCTTGTATCCCTTTTGCCAATCAACTTTCCAGCTCTTAGCTCCATCCCTCCCCCTCCGGTCTTCTCCTATCATTTCGGATCTCCCCCTCCCCCTCCCACTTTCAAATCTCTGACTATCTCTTCTTTCAGTTAGTCCTGATGAAGGGTCTCGGCCCGAAACATCGACTGTACCTCTTCCTAGAGATGCTGCCTGGCCTGCTGTGTTCACCAGCATTTTTTGTGTATGTTGCTTGAATTTCCAGCATCTGCAGATTTCCTTGTGTTTACACTTATGACTATGTGGCTAAGCACAGCTCCATGCCATATTCAAATTTGCTGATGACACCACTGTTGTAGTCCTAATCTCTTGTTGCATGACTGTGGTCTCACCTTTAGTAGGATATTATTTTAAAAAAAGAAGAAACTTTGATATAATAAAGAAAATAATGCTTGTGATATTTTTTGTGTGACATTGTTGTTGACATTGACATCATTGGTATTGCTGCTGTTTGTTATCCATCCTGAGTTTGCCAGGTTTAATGAAACTGAGTCAGTCTCATTTAGATGAGAGTGCTTTATAAAGTTGCACCTACTCAAATTTTATATTGTGGTTTTGTTTTAGTTCTGTCCTGAAAATATTTTCTTTGTTTTCAACAGGAATGCGACAAGTGCCAAAGGTAAGTGAAGAGAGAATTATTGCTTAGTTTTTGCACTTATGAATCAGCATGTTTTTAAATTTAATATCTGTAGTTTTAATCACTCAATAATTCCATCATGTTGCCCTGTTGTGTACACCCAGTGGCTATTTCATTAGATGTAGGAGTGAAACCTGGTGCAGACTTCTTTCTTTTTAAATCTTTTTATTAATTTTTCAAAATTATACAGTCAATAACAAAGTTGGTACAAAGAGATTGGAAAAATGTTCATCAGCATATATAAAATGAATTTTAAGTAACATAGATATAAAAGACTTCCAAACTCATGATGAGATTAAACATTAAAAAAAGAAATAAAAAGAAAAAAATATATATAAACAAAAAAAAAACCCAAAAGAAAAAGAGGGAAAAAAAACCCCAAAAAAAGCAAAACAGGGCTAGACCAACAGCTTGTATCAGACACGTTCAATAATGTTGTTAACTCCGCTCCTCTCATCATATAACTGAAGTTTAGAAAAAAGATTCGGAAAGGTCAGATTACATCATATGAAAATGTTGCATAAAAGGTTTCCAAGTTTCTTCAAATTTAACCGAAGGGTCAAAAATATCACTTCTAATTTTCTCTAAATTTAGACTTAATATGGTTTGAGAAAACCATTGGAATGTAGTTGGAGGATTAGTTTCCTTCCAGTTCAACAAAATAGATCTTCTTGCCAGTAAAGTAACAAAAGCTATCATTTGACAGGCTGAAGAAGACAAAGATCTATGTTCTACCATTGGCAATCCAAAGATTGCCGTAATAGGATGAGGTTTTAAATCGAAGCATAGAACTGTCGAAATAATATCAAAAATGTCTTTCCAATATTTTTCCAAAAGAGGACAGGACCAAAACATATGAGTTAAAGAAGCCATCAGAGTGACATCTATCATAAGTAGGGTTTATATGGGAATAAAAATGAGCTAGTTTATCTTTGGACATATGAGCTCTGTGTACTACTTTAAATTGTATTAATGTATGTTTAGCACATATAGAAGAAGTACTAACTAATTGAAAATTTTTTTCCCATTTCTCTATAGGTGGGGAAAGTTGAAGTTCCCTTTCCCCATTCATTTTTGATTTTATCAGATATATCTGGCTGTAATTTCATTATTATATCATAAATTATTGCTATTAATCCCTTCTGCAAAGGATTAAAACCTAAAATTTTACCAAAAACGCCAGAAGGATTTGAAGTCGGAAAGGTAGGCAACGTAGTATTTTAAAAAATTCTTATTTGTAGGTATCTAAAAAAATGGGATCTAGGCAAATCAAATTTCTCAGATAACTGCTCAAAAGACATAAAGTAGTCATCCAGAAATAGATCACGAAAACATATTATACCTTTCGTTTTCCATATCAAAAAGGCTTGGTCCATTACCGAGGGTTGGAAAAAGAAATTAGATATAATAAGGCTTGATAACATAAATTCATTCAGATCCAAAAAATTTACGAAATTGAAACCATGTTCGCAATGTAAGTTTAACTATAGGGTTGAAAATTTGTTTATTCAATTTAGATAGTGCAAAAGGCAGTGAAGTTCCTAAAATGGAAGCTAAAGAAAACCCTTGTACAGAATGGCCTTCAAGGTTTACCCAATATGGGCTTGGAGTTATATTCCAATCTTGTGTCCAAAATATTAGGTATCGGATATTAATTGCCCATAAAATCTTAGGACAGGTAATGCCAAACCACCCTCTGCAGACTTCACTTGCTGTAATAAGATTCAACCTGGTGTGTTCTCAGAGATGCCCTTCTGCATGTCAGTGTTGTAATGCATGGCTATTTGAGTAGCTGTCGTCTTTCTGTAAGCTTGAACCAATCTGGCTATTCTTTGACCTCTCATTAGCAAGGTGTTTTTTGGCCACAGAACTGCCACTCACTGGATGTTCTTCCAGTAAAGTGATGGCGTGCTCAGTTGCAGCGGCCTCTCTGGGGCTCACCAAAGATGTTTTTGCCTTTTCTGAGTGTCTCTTTTTTATGATGGTAAGACAATGCTGGACATTAAGAACTTCAAGTTCTGCAGGTCTACCCCTTCAGCAAGCCGCTCATTAGCGGAGGAGCTGAACGGTGCAGACCGTGTTGCTGCGAAAAGCCATGGGAGTTGGTGTGCGAAGGTGGGATGATTGCAAGTGATTGTCTTGGATGCTTTTCTTGTCATCACAAGACCCAGTTGCACATTGGTAATGTAATATAGCAAGCCTGGTTCATTGTTTTATTGGTGAGATGGGCAGCGGGAGGAGCTGTGTGGCCACAGTTGTAGTGAAAACTCGGCCTCGTGGGCTTGCCTGTTGCAGTCATCTGGTGGGGGCAGTGGGTGCGCAGTGGCACAGCATTGGCCCCTCCTGCCATTGCTGCCCTCTGGTGTTCGCTTGATGGAAATCGAGCTGGAGTATGTACGTGTGTGTGTGTGTGTGTGTGTGTGTGTGTGTGTGTGTGTGTGTGTGTGCGCGCGCGCGCGCCGAATGCTGAGGGCTTGTTCTTGCTGACAGCACCCATACACCATCAATTTACAGGACATGTCGCTTGGGGACTTGAGCTGTATTGTATTTGTATTTCCTGTGACTGTATACTTACTGCTATCTTATCTGTGCTGTATGTGCCTTGTGCGATGTATGTCTGCTGTGTTTTCCACCTTGGCCCTGGAGGAAAGCTATTTCCTTTGGCTGTGTTCGTGTATGGTTGAATGATAATTTAAAAACATTAACTTGTTTTTTTTTTGTTTTCACACCATTCTCTGTAAACTTTAGAGACTGTTGTGCATGAAAATCCCAGAACATTAGCAGTTTCTGAGAAACTCAGACCACCCCATCATGTTCTGGCATCAGCGATCATTCCATGGTCAAAGTCACTTAAATTACATTTCTTCTCCATTCCGATGTTTGGTCTGAACAACAACTGAACCTGTGGACCATGTCTGCATGTTTTTATGCATTGTTGCTACCACAAGATTGGCGGATTAGGTGTTTGTATTAACAAGCAGAAGTACTGGGGAACCTGGTAAAGTGGCCACTGAGTGTCTGCTACAGTGTTATACCATGAGACTTCCTCATTGAAATTTTAGCTTGCTATTAATGATTTTTCTTCGTACTTGTAATCTCCTAAACAAAGGATCCTACTAATTGTTCATGATTTGGATTCGTTGATAGTGTCCATATCATAGTGGAGTAGATGCATATCATTTAATGTTTCTGTGCCTAACTTTGCATTATTTCCCATGTTCATTTTCCTCCTTTGAACAAGACGGCAAAAGAACCGGGCTTTTTGTTACTTCTGTAATTCGGTGCAAAAGTTACCTATTTGTGCCCAGTGTGGTAAGTTGTATACAGTGATTTATTGAATTACTTCATTTGTCTTAACATGCTTTCTACCTGTAATGTTCAGTAATAATTGGGAAGTTTATAGAGAGCCTGTTGAAAAAGAACGTTGTTAATTGTGCATAAATCTATATCAACACGTCTATTGGTGTAAAAGGAATAACATAGTGCTGATGGCAAGAACTCTTGAAACTTACTGTTCCTGCTTTGCTAGTGTTACTTTATCCTAGGTGGGAGAACAGTATATGCTAATATAGATTTATCAGGGTTTGCTGTCAATGGAATCCTGAGTGACCTTGTACAAATAGATTTCATAAATGTTTAACTTTTCAAGGGACATCTTTCAGCAAATTGTATTGAGGTTTTCAGTTTTAATGGGCTACATTTGATGGAGTGGGATAAATTTGAGGATGTTGTGAAATTAATTATCTGGAATTAATGTAAATATTTTCATGGTTGTTCCTAGATTAATGGATTATATACAGCGCAGGAAAGATGTGTACATCTAGCCAAAGGTTGTCATTTTTCAGATAAATGGATCTGGTCCAGTTATTAACTATTACCCATATTGGATATTTTGGTTACTGCTTTTCAGCAAAAAAATTGCAAATGAATGCCAGTTCATAATGTCACACAAGTATTTTCAATAACCAGCAAAAAATAGAAAGATGACATTTGTTCTAACAACGAAACCAAGGAAAACATTGCAATTTTTCCAGCACCCATCACTACCTCTGAGTTCCACACTCTCAGCATCCTCCAAGTGAAGAAAATTCCTCTCATGTTCCCCTTAAACATTTCATCTTTCACCTTTCACCCTTGTTCCATAACTTCCGGTGGGGGGGGAAAAAAAACTTGCTTGTACTTTACCCACATTCATAATTTTATATACCTCTTTCAAATCTCCCCTCATTTTCCTGTACTCCAGGGAATAAAGTCCTAACCTATTTATCTTTTCCGTAGAGCCCAGATCGTCAAGCCCTGACAACATCCCTGTAAATTTTCTCCACAGTCTTTCAATCTTAGTAATTTTCTGTTTTGTAGGAAGGTGACCAAAACTGCACACCATATACCAAATTGGACTTCAGTGTCTTGTACAACTTCAGCATAACATCCCAATGCCTGTACGCAGTACTTGGATTTATGATGGCCCATGTGCCAAAAGCTCTCTTTATGACCGTCTACCTGTGTGTGATTCCACTTTCAAAGAATCTTGGATCTGTACTTCCAGGTCCCTCTGTTTTATCACGCTTCTCAGTGCCCTACCGTTCACTAATATCTACTATGGTTTGTCCTCCCAGAATGCCACACCTCACACTTGTCTGCATTAAATTCCATCTGCCATTTTTCCAGCTGGTCCAGATCCCACTGCAAGCTTTGGTAATTTTCCTTGCTGTCCACTACAACCCCTATCTTTGGTGTCATCCGCAAATCTACTTTACCACATTATCATCCAAATCATTGATACAGATGACGAAAACAACTGATCCAGCACCAGTCCCTGTGGCTCATCACTAGTCACAGGTCTCTAGTCATAGAGCAATCATCTGTTGGAGGCCTTTTCCTGCAAAGCAAATGTCAAATCCAATTTAACCTTCTTAACCAACCTTTCATGTCAAGGGCCTTGCTAAAGTCTAAATAGACAACATCCACTGCCTTTCCTTCATCAACTTTCCTGGTAATCTCCCTGGGAAAAACTCTTAAGATTGGTCAGACACAACATCACGCACAAAGCCTTATTGACTACCGCTATCCATATATTTGTATGACTTGTACCGTAGAATACCTTCCAATAGTTTTCCCATTACTGACATCAAGCTCACCAGCTTATAACTTCCTGGCTTATTCTTGGAGCTGTTCAAAAATAATGAACATTATCTCTCCTCCAATCCTCTAGCACCTTCCTCAAGGCGAAGGATGTTTTAAATACCTCTGCTAAGGAAGGCCCCTGCAACAACTTTAGTAGCCAGAAGTGTTATGCTTTTAGAGTTCTTTCTGCCTGTGCTTTTAATGACTTGCAATTGGTTAAAATAAATAACTCCTGTAACTTTAGTTGAATCAATGCCTTTCCTATTAATCATGGGAAAAAGTTACCAAGTACCAGCTTTGTGAATCAGGATGAAATAATAGACACTGGAGAATTTGGAAAATGGATTATTGCAGGACAGATCTTTCTGCCGTTGTTGATGCAGCGTAAGAGTTGGAAAATGTATGTGGCAGGAATTGTAAGGATGTGATTGGAAATGGGCATGTTTTTTTCAGAATTATGGGTTTGGTGACCTGCAGGAAAAGGTCATGAGTGGAGGGGTTGCTGGTGTTGGTTGTATGAATGAGTAGGAGTGAATGTGGAGGGGAAATTAATTTCCATGAATGAGAATGTTAGACATTAGCCAAAAACAAAATCTGGAAAAAGAAACAAGCAAACTTTAGAACAGATGTAGCAGGGAATTTAAAAATCAGCACAGAAAGGTTTAAAAATCAGACAAGAAAAAGTAACAGCAGAGATGAAAAGGAAATTAACAGTAGAAAGACTTCGGGAGTATAGTGGAACTGTGGGAACTAGGGAAAAAAATAATTTTACAAATAGGAGATTGGAATGATGAAGGATGGGGCTTTTACTAAAAAAAAGTTAGTGTACTTAAATGTTTTGTATGTTGACAAATCTTTCTACAGAACTTGTATACAGTGGCATGCAAAAGTTTGGGCACCCCTGGTCAAAATTTCTGTTACTGTGAATAGCTAAGCGAGTAAAAGATGAACTGATTTCCAAAAGGCATAAAGTTAAAGATGACACATTTCTTTAATATTTTAAGCAAGATTACTTATATTTCCATCTTTTACAGTTTCAAAATAACAAAAAAAGGAAAAGGGGCTGAAGCAAAAGTTTGGGCACCCTGCATGGTCAGTACTCAGTAATACCCCCTTTGGCAAGTATCACAGCTTGTAAACACTTTCTGTAGCCAGCTAAGGATCTTTCAATTCTTCTTTGGGGGATTTTCACCCATTCTTCCTTGCAAAAGGCTTCTAGTTCTGTGAGATTCTTGGGCCCTCTTGCATGCACTGCTCCTTTGAGGTCTATCCACAGATTTTCGATGATGTTTAGGTCAGGGGACTGTGAGGGCCATGGCAAAACCTTCAGCTTGCGCCTCTTGAGGTAGTCCATTGTGGATTTTGAGGTGTGTTTAGGATCATTACCCTGTTATGGAAGCCATCCTCTTTTCATATTCGGCTTTTTTACAGATGGTGTGATGTTTGCTTCCAGAATTTGATGGTATTTAATTAAATTCATTCTTCCCTCTACCGGTAAATGTTCCCCGTGCCACTGGCTGCAACACAAGCCCAAAGCACGATCGATCCACCCCCGTGCTTAACAGTTGGAGGGGGGGTTCTTTTCATGAAATTTTGCACCCTTTTTTCTCCAAGCATACCTTTGCTCATTGCGGCCAAAAAGTTCTATTCAAAAGGCTCAAAGGAGCATCTAAACAAGCCTGATTATTTTGGAAACAAGTCCTATGGACTGATGAAGTTAAGATAGAACTTTTTGGCTGCAATGAGCAAAGGTATGTTTGGAGGGAAAAAGGGTGCAGAATTTCATGAAAAGAACCCCCCCCCCTCCAACTGTTAAGCACGGGGTTGGATCGATCATGCTTTGGGCTTGTGTTACAGCCAGTGGCACAGGGAACATTTCACTGGTAGAGGGAAGAATGAATACAATTAAATACCAGCAAATTCTGAGTTTTATTAAGTACTCACCATGCAGGGTGCCCAAACTTTTGCTTCAGGCCCTTTTCCTTTTTTGTTATTTTGAAACTGTAAAAGATGGAAATAGAAATTTTCTTGCTTAAAATATTAAAGAAATGTGTCATCTTTAACTTTATGCCTTTTTGGAAATCAGTTCATCTTTTACTCAGCTATTCACAGTACAGGTGTCCCCCACTTTTCGAACGTTCGCTTTATGAAACCTTGCTGTTACAAAAGACCTACATTAGTTACTTGTTTTCGCTAACAGAAGGTGCTTTCACTGTTACGAAAAAGACAGCACGCGCCCCGAGCAGCCAAGCTCCTTCCCCGGAACTGCATTCTAGCCGGCATTGCTTAAACACGTGTCTGTGAGCAGCCATTAGCAAGATGAGTTGTAAGGTATCGGAAAAGTCTAAAACAGCTTGTAAGGGTGTTACACTTAGCGTAAAACTAGACATAATTAAGCGTTTCGATCATGGTGAACAAAGTAAGGACAAAGTGAGTTTGGCTTGTGGAAGTTGACGAAGGTGATGTTGAAGAGATTTTGGCATCCCATGACCAAGGACTGATAGATGAAGAGCTGATGCAATTGGAAGAGGGAAGGATAACATTTGAAACCGAATGCAGTAGCAAATGGACCGAAAGTGAAGTTGTCCAGGAACTAAACGTGAAGCAACTGCATCAGACTTTCGCTGCAATGATTGCAGAAAAGTACGACTTTAATTTTGAAAGAGTACGTAAGTTTAGGGGATACTTGCAGGATGGTTTGAGTGCTTACAAAGAACTGTATGATAGAAAAATGCGCGAGGCTAAGCAGTCAAGCATACTGTCGTTTTTCATGCCTTCCACATCAGCCACAGCAGACAACGAAACTTGACCTTCGACATCGAGGCAGGCAGACATAGAAGAAGATGACTTGCCTGCCCTGATGGAAACAGATGACGATGAGATGACACCCCAGTGTCCCACTACCCCAACCCCCGGGCCGTGGACCGATACATTGCCACGGAGAATGCAGCAGTAGCCAGGACGCATCCAGAACATCTTTAAGAAAAAAGCCAAAATAAACAAGCTAATTAATTGGGTGCTGGGTTGCACCTAATTAATTAGCTTGTTTATTTTGGCTTTTTTCTTAAAGATTTGCTGGATGCGTCCTGGCTACCGCTGTACCACTGTATGCTTCGCGGATCAGTATCGGTCCGCGACCTGGAGGTCAGGGACCACTGCACTGCCCCAACCTCCTCTGACTCAGCCTAACACCCCATCATCAGTGTGCTCGGTGCTGTCTTCCCAATTCTGGTAAGTGATAGTACACTGTACATACATTATTTCTACTTTATATAGGCTGTGTATTTTTGTGTTATTTGGTATGATTTGGCAGCTTCATAGCTTAAGGGTTACTGGAGAGAGCGCTTGCGCCATGTTTCTGCCGAGAGCGCTTGCGTGAGATTATCGCTAGGGAGAACAGCGTAGCAATGATTGTAGAAAAGTATTTCTACCTTACATGGGCTGTGTATTTATCATATCATTCCTGCTTTTACTATATGTTACTGTTATTTTAGGTTTTATGTGTTATTTGGCATGATTTAGTATGTTATTTTTTGGGTCTGTGAATGCTCACAAATTTTTCCCATATAAAGAAATGGTAATTGCTTCTTCACTTTACCACATTCCGGCTTACGAACCCTTTCATAGGAACGCTCTACCTTCAGATGGCGGGGGAAACCTGTAACAGAAATTTTGACCGGGGTGCCCAAACTTTTGCATGCCACTGTATTTATGATGGGAACACATCTCGAATAAAAAGGCCAACTCCAAGTATTCAAATGTTTTGAGATAGGATAGATCACATTGACATTTTAAGTACTTCTGAGAATAAAAGAAAACCTAGATAGTCATATCATTTTTCCTTCCTTTAAATGTCATATTGTGAGGGACAGCTGTTTGAATACACAGCATTGCTTCCAAATGCTGATCAATGAAACAAGTATAATAGTGATAAACTTTGGTTTGCAAGGTGGTGCCAGAAAGTTTGTGAACACTGCAGAATTTTGTCTTTTTCTGCATAGATATGACCAAAAATGTGGTCAGATCTTCACATAAGTGCTAAAACTAGATAAAGAGAACCCAAAAGAAATGGCACAAACAGCATTCTACTTGTTCGTTTAGTTATTGAGAAAAATGATCCATTATTACATATATTTGTTGGACAATGTATGTGAACCTTTGATTTCAGTAACTGGTGTGACCTCCTTGTACAGCAATAACTTCAATCAAATGTTTCCGGTAACTGTCGATTAGTCCTGCACATCAGATTGGAGGAATTTTAGGCCAATCCTCTTTATTAAACGGTTTCAACTCTAGGATGTTGGTGAGCTTCCTTGCATGAACTGCTTGCCTGCAGTCCTTCCACAACATTTCTATGGAATTAAGGTCAGGAATATTTTCTTTTGAAACCATTCTGCTGTTAATTTACTCTTGTCTTTTGGATCATTGTCTTGTTGATTATCCAACTTCTCTTAAGCTTCAGGTGCCGTCTACTACACAACATTCTCCTGTAAAATGTCTTGATACAATTTTGAATTAATTGTTCCCTCAATGACTGCAAGCTATCCAGGTCCTGAGGCAGCAAAGCAGCCCCAAACCATGATGCTCCACAGTTGGGATGAGGTTTTGGTGTAGGTGTGCAGTGCCCTTTTTCCTCCAAAGATAACAATGTGCATTTCTGCCAAAAAAGTTCAACTTTTGTCTCACCTGTCCACAGAACATTTTCCCAGAAGCATTGTAGAACACCCAGGTGGTCTTTTGCAAACTTGAGACATGCAGGAGTGTTTTTGTTTTTGGAGAGCATTGGTTTCCTCTGTGGTGTCCTTCCATGAACACCATTCTTGTTCAGTGTTTTACTTATTGTGGACACGTGAACAGAGACTAGCAAGTTCTAGAGATTTATGCAGGTCTTTTGCTGTTGCCCTTGGGTCATTTTTCACCTCCTTCAGCATTGCACGTTGTGCTCTTAGCATGATCTTTGCAGGATGCCTACTTCTAGGGAGAGTAGCAAAAGTACTGAGTTTCCTGCATTTGTAGATACTTTCCCTTACTGTGGACTGATGAACATTCAGGTCTTTAGAAATGTCTTTTTAGTCTCTTCCAGCTTTATGCAACTCTACAATTCTTCTTCTAAGGTCCTCTGAATGTTGTTTTGTTTGAGGCATGGTGCACATGAACAGATTTTTCTTGAGAAGAGGAGGCTCTTTGTGTATCTTTTTTGTTGAGTAGGGCACCTCTACAACCCACACCTCCAAGCTCATCTCATAGGTTGGAACACCTGACTCCAAATTGCTTTTGTAGAAGGCATTACCCCAGAAGTTTGCATGCTTTTCCCAACAAATACATGTGATATTGGATCATATTTCTCAATAAATAAATGAACAAGTGTAATATTTTTGTGTTATTTATTTAATTAGATTCTCTTTATCTAGTTTTAGAACTTGCTTGAAGATCTGATCACAGTTTGGGTCATATTTATGCAGAAATAAAGAAAATTCTACAGGGTTCACAAACTTTCTAGCACCACTGTAGTTTGTAGATTCTTGTGGAGACAGCACCACCATTACCTATTGTATCCTCCTGAAGTGTGTTACATTATTGTAATTTAGCTCTCTTAATTCCAATGCCTTCAACTTGGTCTTTGGTTTCACATTTTCCAAAGCAAGTCTCTTAAGTGGTATCCTGCTTTGAACTTGTAGCTTGTTCCCTTCACAGACTGTAGGGTTTATTAATGCAGTTATCCTTGTAATTTCAAAACCAATTGCTGCTTGTAACTTTGGAAATAGTTTGGAAACTTTTTCTTTGTATTAATAGTTTCTAGATTTCTAAAATCCTAAGTTTTTATCATAGACACAAGTACTTCTATGCACAGGTGCAAAGAATAATTTGCTTTCAGTAACATCACATGAGTAGCATTCTCCAAAAGAACATAAATTACCCTCTGACAGTGGCTACCGCTTCCCAACAATTGTTATTCTGAATATTGGGGATTCAGAAAGAGCCTGGTATTGGCAGGGCTCTACTGTGGGAGGTGTTGCTATCCTAATGTGACAGGTTTATCAGAATTTAGCATGGGCCAAGTGTCCTTCTGTTAACACACTTGTGAGAAAGATCTCTGGATTTGTTGTCTGATGTAAATAGCTCATGTGCACTGGAGGTGATTCATCCCCACGTTACTTGGTTCTTTTAACTGTCTGACAGCAGTCACGCATAACAGTGATGAACATAAAATACTACAGATGCGGGAGATATGAGGGTTAAACAAAACCAGTTAAGATTTTCAGCAGGTCATTACAGGAAACAGATGGGTTTGTGCCTACAGTACAAATTTAATATATTGTAAGTGTATTTATCTTCCTTATACAATGGGTCTTATTTATAATTTGCATCTTTCTGTGCACTCTAGGTAAAACAAAATGTATGTTGAAAAGTTCAGACTGCGTTGTTAAACATCCTGGTGTCTACAGTACAGGGCTTGCCATGGTGGTGAGTACTTACTTGGCTCTTCAGGTTACATGGAAGAACTCTATTTCAGAACATTTTATACCCAAGATTTTTCTCAAATATGCTCTGCATCTATTTTAATTGTATTCATTTTTCTTCAGTAAATGTAATAGTCTCTATGCTTAACATCACCTGTGTTGCTGAATTAAAGGAGCTCACAGTCTGAGAATGATCAAGCTTTTTCTCTTGTGTTAATCAATTTGAGTGGTGAATGTAAAACTTCTCCAACAGTTGCCAGTAGAAATTTGGTGCTGTAATAAGGCTTTAAGTTGATTTAATACGATACAACAAGATACATGAAATGGAATATGTGATAACTATTATATTTCCTTTCCCCCTCATAGGGAGCAGTTTGTGATTTCTGTGAGGCCTGGGTGTGTCATGGCAGGAAATGTCTGAGCACACATGCTTGTATTTGCCCACTTGCTGATGTTGAGTGTATCGAGTGTGAGAGAGGTGTATGGGATCATGGTAAGGATCACCTCCTTTTGCCTTTTTGAAGAAATATTAAAACTTTTACGAGGCAATCATATGTCATTTTTATTCACAAATGTTGTTTGATTATTTGTAGCATTTTCTATTTTTAGTTGAACATTTGTAGTTCATTTTTTCCATATCAATTCCTATTCCTTTTTTTCTATTCTTAGACCTAATGTTATTGATGGTACACTTAAATGACTGCAAAATTATTTTATTTATTATGGACTGGCTTGATGGCAATTGAGATGAGATGTAAATTATTTCCCATAATCTTTTATCTATGTCATCAGCTAAAGTTGAAGGTTATAAAAATAGCATTAAAACTAGCTGGAAGCGAAATTGCTGCTTTTATTGGTATATTGAGTATTTTTTGGCGTGACATTCATTGAGATGAACATTCTACTGATTAAACAGTTAGTGCAGCCTTTCTCAACCTTTTTGCCTTGGAGGAATCCTTGAAATAATTTTCAGGTCTCAGAGAGCCCTGCATTAAAGAAAAATTATTATATATACAGCTCACAGTACTTTAGTGTTGTAGGTATAATAATCCAAAAGTAATTGTCAATGCTCTTAAGTAGAGAATGAATTTTTAGCCAACCTTTCCTGGGGAGAGAAAAAACAGGTAGTTAAGCTTAGCTTACCTTTCTTGAAACTAATCTTTCTTTCCCTTTCATAAATTTTAAAAACTGATAAGGCAAACATAATAAACTTCTGTTAAATAGCTGGCTTAAGCCAAAATGGGATTAAATTTTTCTAAAAGTATGCTTGGTAGATTTAATTTAGATAAAGGTTGTAAATTGATTTTAATGCTATTTACAACATGACAATTAATGGACAATATTGAATAGTAAAATTACTAAAAAACCATAAGGCAAAACAATATGAATAAAAATACAGCCTAAGACACAATTTTATACAAGATTCTGGAAAAAAACATTATCTTACTAAGTGACATGATCAGGCTCAAATATAGGCCTAGCATCTGAAACCTGTGGTTGTTTGCCACAGACTAGACACAATGGAATAGAGCAACTTGGATCACCAGTCCATATAAAAACCCAATGATAAGCTTTCATTGTAAAGATGGACTGTTTATGTCTATTGTTGCACTAGTGCACTGAAATGACTCAAAGATTGTAATTCTTCACCAGTAACTTTATCAGAATTGTCCATAGGCTTAGGCCTAGAATCCTCCTCTTCCATCTCATACCTCCTCTTCAAAAATCATCACATTGGACCATCTTTAGAATGAAAATTTCCCCCCCAATTTCCGAATACACCAGTTGAGTTGGTTCGCTCCCATAAGTCATTTGGCAGCGCGCAAGGGAATGTTGGAAGAGGTAATTTGGGAGGGACGGACTGACTATCCTGCCCAAGTTGGGCAGGTCCTTTCAATGCTCGAAATATGCACTTCATCAGCCTACTGCCCTCCCCTCCATGGAATACAGTGCTCATCAATTAGCAACCACCTCCCTATCTCACGTCAAAAACTGAGAATGGATTCATCCAAACAAACAGTCCTACTGCGCACTGCCATACTGGATTGAGAGACCACTAATGAGATTGCTGACAGGGCTGCTTGGTCACTGCCCACCACTGCGAGTACTAGCATCGTGTGTTGCACAAAATCCAAAAAACAAAGTTTTTTTTTAAATCACCATCTCTCACGGAGCCCCTAGCGACCTCTTGCAGAACCCTGGTTGAGAAACCCCGAGCTAATGGAAAGGGAAGGGGAAGGCTCCAGCACTATTCACGGTATCAGCAATCACAGGGTCCAGCATGCAAAAGGCTAGGCTGAGGAATTCACAACCATCTTCAGGTGAAAGCGAGTGTAGATAATCCATCTAAATTTCCAGCCAAGTTTCCCACCATTACTGAAACCAATCTTCTGTCAATTCAGTTTGCTCTATATAGTACTGGAAAATGATTAAGAGTACTGCATGGGAGACTTCCGGTAGCGCTCATGGAGTGAAGTCGCGTTCTTGACTCGCTCCATTACCTCTGAGTTTTTTTTCTCTATGGTCAGCTATACTTTAATTAACCATTAAGGCATCAATTTTTACAATACTTTGAATTAAACTGAATTCTCTGACAATTGGAAGATACTTAGATCTGCTATGTCTAAGAACGGGAAAAACGGCAAGGATGGTAAACCTCCGGTTAAACCGAAAGCTACGGATCTCCCCCCGACTGAATCACCGGTGACTTTGAAAGCGATATCGGAGTTAATTCAGAGGGAAATTTCAACCTCTGTTAGGGAGATGATTCGTACGGAAATTGCACGCTTTGTTAAAGACCTGATTCATACGGAGATCTCAACTAATTTCCAGAAAATTGCCGATTTAATTGATAAGATGCAAACATGTATTGCGGAACATCAGTCGGCTATATCTGATCTTCAAAAATTCGCGCAACAAAGTGAGCTTAAGATGGGGAAAATCGAAGAAACAATTAATGTAATGAAGAAGAAACTTGACTTTTTGACTTTTAAAAACTCTGACTTGGAATCTAGAATGCGACGGCAGAATTTACGAATGATTGGCGTGAGGGAAGCCGTAGAAGCTAACAACCCCATGAAATATTTCTCTCAGCTTTTAAAAGATGCATTCCCTACTGTATTTCCTGACCAACCACCGCTACTGGATCGTGTTCACAGAATCCCATCATACTCGTCTAGGTCAGATAGACCTAGGCATGTTATCTTACGTTTTCATTACTTTCAAGACAAGGAGAGACTGTTTCGATTCGCTCGATCTAAAGGTTTCATTGATTTTTCGGATCTTAAGTTCCGATTCGTGGAAGATTTCAGTAAACCAATCTGGGACCAACGGGTCCGTTACAGATCCGTGATGTCGGAATTCTATAAGATGGATTTAAGACCAGCGCTGCTGTACCCTGCACGTCTAAGGATTCGCATGTCAGATGGAGCCCTTCGTTTTTTTGATTCTCCATCGGATGCCCAGAGTTATCTGGATCAACTTTCATCTTCAACATCTTAATTGCTTTTTTTTTAATTTTCTCCGTTGATCGGAGGCTGTGAATTGGTTGGTTTTAACTTTTCTGTGCCCTATTTGGGCAGAAAAGTTTACTTTTGATTTCTTAATATGGCTGCTAAACTTTCTTTTTAACTGCGTCATTTCTTTCTTTTCCCAGGGGATTCTGGGTGGTTACTTCCCTTTTGTCATCTTATGTATTTCCTGTGCGGCCTTAAATTTTGTAGTTTTTTTTAAATTTTATTCTGTTTTGCTTTTTATAATCACTTTATGTTAATAATCCTATTTTTTTTTGTTGCTGTGTCTATTCATGAGTTTGAGGTTTATTGTGGTTTTTCTTAATATATATTTTCCGGCTTTTGTTCTGTTCTGTGTGTATTCTAATTGAGCTAACTTTTTTTTACTTATTTTTTTACTGTTTTACAATTAGCTGATCCTTTTCATATTTATACCTTTTTTTTAGGGAGCGTATACCGGAAGTCATGGGGGTAGTTTTAGCGCTTGCTTCTTTCTGGCGGGTCTGCTTTAGATTTTGCCTTGGGGTCTTGGGGCGGGGGG
Organism: Mobula hypostoma; assembly: GCF_963921235.1. Lineage (NCBI taxonomy): Eukaryota > Metazoa > Chordata > Chondrichthyes > Myliobatiformes > Myliobatidae > Mobula > Mobula hypostoma. Next base: position 137,808,455 of record NC_086100.1, on the reverse strand, counting down.
TGGTGGGAGGGGCTTCACGTTTTAGTTTGTTTTTCTTTGGGCTATATACATTATTGAAGTACTGGTTGCGTCCTTTTCCCCGGTATCTTTTGTATGTTCTGTTTCCTCTCCGGGTTTGTGGGTCGCGCCTATTGTCAACCCTCCTTGTTGTGGGTTGACTTTAGGATTTATGGAGTCTATTATTAATTTTGTCTCCTGGAATACTAATGGTCTTAATCATCCTATTAAAAGAAAAAAAGTTTTTAAAGTGTTCCGGAGACTTAAAGCACAAATTTTATTTTTACAAGAGACCCATGTACGGAGGGGGGACAGACTACGTTTTTTCAAATTCTGGAAGGGACAACAATTTCATTCGAACTCCAATGCTAAGATTCGAGGCGTCTCTATTTTTATAGATTCCTCAGTTACTTTTATACAACAGGATATTATCTCTGATCCGAATGGTAGATTTTTATTGGTTAGTGGTTTACTATTTAATAAAAAAGTAGTTTTGGTTAATGTTTATGCTCCTAATATGGATTGTCCGGAATTTTATAAATCACTGTTTGATCAGTTTCCTAATTTGAACGAGTTTTCATTGATTTGGGGCGGAGATCTTAATACCTGTTTACCTCCAGCTTTGGACCGTTCGGCTCCTTTACGGACTTTACCTAATAAATCTGCAAATTTGATTAATTTTTTCCTTTCTGATTCTGGGTCGACGGACATTTGGCGTTTTCTGCATCCTCAGGAAAAAGATTTTTCCTTTTTTTCACATGTTCATCATTCCTATTCAAGAATTGATTATTTTTTTATTGATTCTCGTCTCATTCCTTCAGTGATTAAATGTGATTATGATTCTATAACCATTTCGGATCATGCTCCACTTAAGCTTTCTATTAAAATTATGGCCAATATACCAAACAATAGACAATGGCGTTTTAATTCGCTGTTGCTTCAGGACTCGGACTTTGTTAATTTTATGAATGAACAGATTGAGCTTTTTTTTACAATTAACCATACAGAAGATATTTCGGTTAACACTCTTTGGGACACTTTTAAAGCCTATATTCGGGGTCAGATTATTTCGTATTCCGTTGCTTTGAGGAAGAAACAGAAGCAGGAGGAGATGGCAATTGTGGACAAGATTAAAGAAATTGATAAGAAATATGTTATGGCTCCTTCTGAGGAGCTATACAAACAAAGAACTGAACTTCAAATGGAACACAGTTTACTACTCTCGTCCTCGATTGTAAACCAATTAAAGAAAACAAGAAGTGATTTTTATGTTCACAGTGATAAAATTGGGAAGCTGCTGGCTAATCAATTGAAATCTAATTATGTTAAATCTCAAATTAATCAGATTTATAACCAAAATGATCGATTGATATTGGATCATGTGGGGATTAATCAAACCTTTTGTGATTTTTATTCTTCTTTATATCAATCAGAGTCTCCTCGAGATTCTAAATATATGAATGATTTTTTAGATAAGTTAGACTTCCCTCAGATTTCACAGGATATGTCTTCTTTATTAGATACTTCCATTACAATGGATGAGATTAAGAATGTTATTTTTTCTATGAATCTGGGGAAAGCTCCTGGCCCTGATGGGTTTACCGTTGAATTTTATAAATGTTTTGCCTCTTTATTGATTCCTTGGCTCTATAAAGTTTTTGAGGCTTCTTTGAAACTTGGTAAACTTCCGGAATCTTTTAATAGAGCATCAATTTCTTTAATACTAAAGAAGGATAAAGACCCTGCTCAATGTGCATCTTATAGACCAATATCTTTATTAAATGTTGATTCTAAAGTTTTTTCTAAGTTATCAGCAAATAGACTAGAAAAAGTACTTCCTTCTATTATTTCGGAAGACCAAACGGGTTTTATTAAAGGTCGTTACTCTTTTTATAATATTCGTACATTGTTAAATATCGTTTATACTCCCTCACAAAATGTTCCTGAGTGTGTTATTTCTTTAGATGCCGAGAAAGCTTTTGATAGAGTAGAATGGCCTTATTTATTTAAGGTGCTTGAAATGTTTAATTTTAGCTTGAAATTTATATCCTGGATTAAACTGTTATATCACTCCCCTGTAGCCTCGGTTCGTACTAACTCTTTAAACTCACCTTTTTTTCCTCTCTTTCGTGGTACTCGACAAGGCTGTCCTCTTAGTCCCCTATTATTTGATATTGCATTAGAACCTCTTGCAATTGCTATTCGAGAATCTTCAAATATTACTGGGATAACTCGGGGATTAAAGTCCCATAAATTATCACTCTATGCTGATGATTTACTTTTATATATTTCTAATCCTGAGAGATCTATTCCTGCTGTTTTAGAGTTATTAGCACAATTTGGTCTTTTCTCAGGTTATAAATTAAATCTTAGTAAGAGTGAACTTTTTCCGATTAATAAACATCTTCCCTTATATTATAAATTTCCATTTAAATTGATTAATAATTATCTTTCATATCTTGGGATTAAAATTACTTGTAAACATAAAGATTTATTTAAGACTAACTTTTTACCATTAATAGACCATATTACTCAACTTTCATCTAAATGGTTTCCCTTATATTTAACTTTGATTGGTCGTATTAATGCAGTTAAGATGTTTTTTTTGCCAAAATTTTTATATGTGTTTCAGGCATTACCAATTTTTGTTCCTAAATCTTTTTTTGATAAAGTCGACTCTAAAATTTTTTCATTTATTTGGCAGAATAAGAATCCGAGACTGGGTAAAATACATTTACAGAAAGCTAAGAGAGATGGAGGTTTAGCATTACCTAACTTTAGATTTTATTATTGGGCTATTAATATTCGACATATGAAATTTTGGTTACTTGACCGGGACATACTATCTATTCCTAAATGGGTAGCATTGGAATTACAATCTGTTCAGGGTTATACACTTGGTTCTATTTTAGGTTCCTCTCTTCCTTTTGATTCGAAACGTCTTAAGCAGGTCTCTAACCCGATAGTTAAATATGCTTTGCGCATTTGGTTTCAAATCAGAAAATTTTTTGATCTTAATCAATTCGGGTTAGCGATTCCTATTTTAGGTAACATATTTTTTCCTCCCTCTTTTACGGATCGCGCTTTTCAAACTTGGAAGACTAAGGGTATTTTACGGTTTTTGGATTTATTTTTAGATGGTTCCCTTATGTCTTTTGAACAATTATCTAATAAATATAACTTATCAAGAATACATTTTTTTAGATATTTACAAGTTAGAAATTTCCTAAGTACTATACTTTCTTCCTTTCCAATGCTTCCTCCTATATATATTTTAGATTCGATAATTAACCTTAATCCATGTCAGAAAGGTGCATCGGCTATGATTTATAATATTATTATGAAACTTAGGAAAGCTCCATTTGATAAGATTAGGGTAGATTGGGAACAGGAATTGGGGCTTACCATTTCTGTGGATGATTGGGGGCAGATTTTACAATTAGTTAATACTTCCTCTATTTGTGCTAAACATTCCCTAATTCAATTTAAAGTGGTTCATAGAGCACATATGTCCAAAGATAAGTTAGCGCGTTTTTACTCGCATATTAATCCTTTCTGTGATAGATGTTCGGGGCAGATAGCCTCTTTAACTCATATGTTTTGGTCTTGCCCTACTTTGGAAACTTTTTGGAGAGATATTTTCAATATTATTTCTAAGGTATTAAATATAGATATCTCTCCTCACCCTATTACTGCTATCTTTGGACTACCTAAAATTTCTAGTAATCTTTCCCCTTCAGCCCGTAGAATGATTGCATTTCTTACTTTAATGGCGAAAAGATGTATTTTACAACATTGGAAAGAGCTTAATGCTCCAACTACCTTTTTTTGGTTTTCTCAGACGATTTTATGTTTGAATCTGGAGAAAATTAGAAGTAACCTTTATGATTCTTCATTTAAATTTGAACAGATTTGGGGACCTTTTATTCGATATTTTCATTTAATGTAATATTTACCCTTCTTGTTTTTTTTTACTGTTTTAATGGAGGTCGGGATTGAGGACGTGATTTTAAGTTTAACTCTGTTTGGTTTCAAGTTAGCCCATTGCTTTGCTTTGCTTTTAGTTAGTTGCACGGTGGGTTTTTTTTGGGGGTTTTTTTTCTTTTTTTCCATTGATATATATAAAATCTAGTATACTATTATGTTATCTTGGTTTCTTATGCTTAAATTACATTGTTTGTAGTATTTTCTTTTTGGTATTGTTATCTTTTGGAATTTTATTATACTTTAACATTGTATTAATGTTTATATGGCTTACCTTTTTTGTATACTTACTCAATAAAAAGATTTAAAAAGAAAGAAAGAGTACTGCATGCAGACAACGTGCTGGCTATGGTACTGAAGATCTGCAATCTAAGTCTAGCTAAGTCGTTACAGTACAGTTACAAAACTGGCACGTACAGGACTGGAAAATGGCTTGGATATTCCCATTGACAAAAAGCAGGACAAATTCAAAACTGCTGATTTAATGCAAAATTAGTCTACTCTCAATCATCAAAGCAATGGAAGATGTCATTGACTGGTACTATCAAATGGTGCCACTCAGTTTGTCTTCCCAGGATCACTTGTTATAGACTTTGTCACAGACTTGGACCAATTAACTGAATTTTAGAGGGAAGGTGAACATACCTGTCTTTGGTATCAAGCCAGCAATTTGACTGGATATGGTATCAAGGAGTCCTTGTGAAACAAAAGGGTGGGCAGTAGGAAACAGAAATGCTTGGACTCCTACTGTGCTCAGAAGGAGGTGATTTATAGTTGCTTTAAGTCAATCATCATTGCCTTTTGGGTATTATTGCAGCAAATTCTTAGTGGAGCTGTCTCAGTTGCTTCAATTATAATCATTCTTCCAATTTGGTGATGTTCAATTCTATGTATAGCTCTTCAGCAAATGAAATAGTACATGCCTGAATGCATTAAGAAATGACAGCATTAGAGCTTGGGCTGATGTATGACAATCAACTTTCTTGCCACAGAAGTACCCACAAATGCAGTTTCCAACAAGAGAAAGACCCGTGACATTCAACAGAATATTGTTGCTCAGTTGTCCACTATCCAAGTGGCAATAATTTTCTTTTATGTTACTTGAATTTTATGAGCAGTAGCTTGATGACGGTCAGGGATCCCCTGCTGACCAGAATAAACCCTACCGAGTGAAGCATCTTCAGAATTGTCTGGAAGATCCTCTTGATGCTGTTGTTGTGTGATACATTTTGTGAGTTTGACCATGGTTTTCTTAGCAAATAGATTCTAGGAAACCTAGTATCTAGCAACGGTGGTTTGCTATTGCCTATCATTGGGCGAACTAAAATCGCCATTTGTTTGTTTTATCGACTACACGAAAGCATTTGATAAAGTGAAGCACAATAAGTTATTTGAAATATTACAGAAAACTCTAGATCTAGATTCGAAAGACCTCCGCGTGATCAGAAATCTGTACTGGGAACAAACTGCCGCTGTAAGAGTAGATGGAGAAGTTTACGAAAGTCAAGAGAGGCGTTAGACAAGGGTGTGTTTTCTCCCCTGATTTATTTAATATGTACAGTGAAACAATATTACTGAAAATTAGACATCTTGGGAATCAAAGTTGGCAGTGAAAACATCAATAATTTCAGATATGCAGATGACACTGTTAATTGCAAGTATGGAGGAAGAACTACAAAACTTAATTGACATAATTGTTGAGGAAAGTACGAAAATGGGTCTATCGATCAATTGAAAAAAGACAGAATATATGGTGATATCCAAAAAGAAGGAGAATCCTATCTGCAGGCTGAGAATAAGTGGGGAAGACATAAAACAAGTACAGAACTTTTGCTACTTAGGAAGCTGGGTGACATCAGATGGCAGGTGCGACATGGACATCAAAAGAAGAATAGGGATGGCAAAAGATACCTTTACGAGAATGAAGAGTATACTGACCAACACTAAGCTACTGAAATGTTACGTTTATCCAGTTATGTAATATGGCTCAGAATGTTGGACAATATCTAGTAACATGAGGAAAGTAATTGAAGCAGCAGAGATGTGGTTTTTGAGGAGGATGCAAAGATTATCATGGACGAAACGAATATCTAACGAGGATGTCATGAACAGAGCAAACAGAAAAAGAGAAATAATGTATGAGATCATGAAAAGGCAATGTAACTTCATTGGACATGTGATTAGGAAAGAGGAGTTAGAATGCACGGTAATTATGGGAAAGATTGAAGGGAAGAAAGCAAGAGGAAGACAAAGACAAATGATGATGGAGACAGCAGCCAGAGAACTGGAAATGAATACCAATGAATTGATCCACTTGACTCGAAACAGGAGTGTGTCGGCCATGGCAGTCAAAGCTTGAACTGGGCATGGCACCTGATGATGATGATGTCCACTATCAAGATATTCGATGTTCCTATTGAACACCACTCCATAGGATATAGCCATATTAATACCACAACTACCAGAGCAGGTCAGAGGCTGGCTATCCTGTGGCCCCAGCTCATCTCCTGACATCCCAGAACCTTTCCACCATCTCTAAGCCACAAATCAGGAGCATGATGGAATCAATCTCCATTTGCCTGGATGATTACAGCAGTAGAGGTACAGTGGAATTGGGATCATTGGGACCAGTACACTTTGGCCCAATTAAGCGGTTGCCCCAATAGCCAAAGTTTCATAGAAATAGTTAAAAAGGTATTTAAAAAAAAATAATAATTTTAACTGAGTAACAAATTATGCTATATGCATTTAAATGAAATACAGAACAAATTAGAACACTATCAATACTACAGTACTAAAAAACTATTAGTTACTAATTGTTATTGACAGAGGAATTCATACAGTGTATATGCTGGATTCTTTTGACAGTAAATGAACAAAATCAGCATAGACACCTAGTTTAGATAACGGACTGCCTTCGTACAATGCAATGGACACTTGAACCCTCCAAATCTTCATTTTCATTCCTGGCTGTTTCTGGCATCTCCAAGCCTGAATGCTTGAAACCGCAGTGGGCAAAACAGTTCTGAATTGTCTTGCTGCTTATTTCTTACTAACGTTCAGTGACAAAAATTGCTGCTTTTTGAACACAAGTACATGTGACTGACTATTTAAAAACTGTTTGCTCTTAGCACGGCGTAGTGCACGTGTTTGACGCTAGTTAGAAACTGTTTGGCAACAGACAGCTGTCCCAATTAGTGGCATAATACCCCAAATAAGTAGCTGCCATGATTTAACTGATGCCTAATTAACTGGAATCCACTGTATTCTAAAAGCTCAAAACCTTCCAGGGCAAAGCAACCATTTGATTGGCACTGTATCGATTGCCTGACAGTTGCATTCTCTCTATAATCAGTGAACCGTTCACTTATCAGTTCCTATGACTATCTTCAAAATGTATTATAGTTTTTCACTGAAGCAGCTTCAGCTACATCTCCTAAACTATGACATCTACCACAAAGAAGAGCTTTAGGTACATGGGAAAGCAATCTCCCTTCTAAATCACATAGAATTCTGACTTGAAAATATATCACCAGTACTTTCTTACTACTTGTGTTTGAATCCTTCAGCTCCCTGCTCATCAGGACTGCACAAAAGTGATTGCAGTGAATGCTGGCCTCACCGGATTTGGCAGAATCCCAAAAAATATTAACAAATAAGAAATGGCATGCTACCAGAACTCTCCATTTTTCAGCTATTTGGAACCAGTTGTTGCAGGGTTTCTATTAGCAAAGTTATCAACCAGGAATCCAGTTCTTGCCTATCTGGTGGATCTGTACCAGATTACTCAGTGGGAGACTTTCTTGCCTGGGGTAGTCTTGTTGAGTTTCTGCCCAGGGTGATGAATGTGGGGAGCTTGATGATTGGAATGCCAAGAGTATGTAGTCAGATTCTCTCTTGGGGTCTACTCAGAATGGCCTCTTCAATGACTTGATAATGTAATGAAAGGGGAAATATAAAGACACTTTTAAATTGTTTTCATTGCATATGTGCAAGAATAGCATAATCAAATCTGCTTAATGTGTTGTCTGTGTAACACTAAAGTATTTAGGGGTATTAGTTGTAGCAAACTAGATGCCATATAAATATCACTGGACAACAAAGATTTTGCTTCATGAATAGGTTTGGATGTAACTTAGGGAATTTCAGTGATTTTCCATTATGTGCAATTTTTCTGGATTTGCCTAGATTTATTATTTCATTTCATATTTGAAGTCAATTAAAATGCTGAGATGTAAGCTGAATAGTTTTCTATCTTATCCAGGCATGCTTTGGGTTGCCAGCATGACCCACAACAATGATATCTCTTTATTGTTTCTTCACTGTTAAGCCTGAAAGCTGTGCTGTTACACAACGGCAGTGTCTACCCTTCAATACCAATCAGCTATGCCGAAACTTGGAAGTCTTGTTGAAAGACATACAGTACAGCAACACAACTGGAACATCTGTGGTGATCTGACAGTAATAGTGCTGTTACTAGGAATGCAGCTTGGACACACGAAGTACTGTTGTTTCATTTGCGAATGAGATGGCAGTGTTTAAGAATCTCATTACGTTGAAAAGGATTGGCCACTCCGTAAACAGTTAGCTCCAGGGCAGGAAAGTGTGGCACATAAGCCACTTGTAGATCAAAGAAAGATATTTTTGCCACCTCATCATATAAAAATTTGACTTATGAAAAATTTTGTGAGATCGATGAACAAGAACAGTGAAGGATTTTGATATTTGATGTTTTCCAGAATAACTGGTGCCAAGATTAAGGAAGGCATTTTTGTTGGTCCACAAATCAAATAGGTCATTAGTGATAGGCGATTCAGAGAACTTCTAGTTGGATTGGACAAAATTGCATGGAAGGCATTCAAGGATGTTGTTGAAAATTTTATTGGCAATTACAAAGCACTAAGCTATGTGTAGTTGGTTGACAATATACTTCAAGCATACAAAACCATGAAATGCAACATGTCACTAAAGATTCATTTTCTGCATTCCCATTTAGACTTCTTCCCTGCAAATCTTGGCACTGTCAATAACGATTAACCCATAGTGCCTCTCATTGTCTCTATTAGTAAATACCATCAGTGTGGATAGCAGCATTCTGTATTTGGAGACCAGCACGACAACATGAAATGCATGTAGTAAAATAGTAGATTAATATAAGTTTATTTATTGAGATAGTGTGGAATAGGCCTTTCTGGCCCTTTGACCAATGCCAGCCAATAATTCCCCCCCCCCCCCCAGTTTAACCCTAGCCTAATCATGGGACAACTTACAGTGACCAATTAACCTACCAACTGGAATGTCATTGGACTCTGAGAGGAAACAGGAGCACCTAGAGGAAACCCACGCGATCACGGGGAGAAACTGCTTTCAAACAGCAGTGAATGAATGGATGTAATTATTTCTGAACTTGATTTATGATGTGTCAAATAGATTGTTTCCATATCCCATTAGTTAATTGATTTGCAATATTGAACATAATTTACAATATATTAACCAATAATGTATAACTTGTCACTTTAGACTCTAAAGCAGGGGTAGGCAACCTACAGCCTGCGGGCCAAATTCGGCCCGTGAGCAAATATTGGGATACTATGCTTATCTGGCCTACAAGCGATTTTTCCTTATTCTGAGTGTTTCGCACGACCACACTGATGGACATGCATGGCATCTTGTTACACTGGCCCCAGGTTCCGTTTTGTTCCAAACCAAACACTGGTATATACGAATGACGGGAAGGCAGACTACCTTATTAATATGTATTAGATACACTCTGTGCAAGCACAGGTTTCCAGATGGGATTGTTCAAATTTGTAAACAGAAACAGCGTCACTGTGTTTTAACAAGAAATCCAAGCTGAATACCCAGATATTTACATGTGCTGCAATACTTGTTGAATAACTCGCGTTTTGAAATAAAATCGAAGAAAAAAAATTCCAATGACAGTGAATGCAAAAGGCAGGAAGGTAGACACTGACTGCCAAAATTTCCAAGACACTTGGACACTAGATTACTTCTTCATCGTGCAAGCTGGGAAACCAGTTTGTCTCATTTGCCTAGAAAATGTTGCTGTGAAGAAGGTGGCAAATATCAGGTGACATTACGAGACCCTAACTTAGTGGACCATGCAAAAAAGATGGCATCATTGTTTGTCAGCACTTATCTGCGTGAGCAATTATTTTCAAAAGTGAAGCACACCAAGAACCATTTGAGAACAAGATTGACTGATGTCCATCTGGATAATGTCTTGCTCTTGGCAACAAGTCTGACACCCAATATTGAGAAGCTTTCAAGCAACAAACAGCATCAACTTTCCCATTGATTTATCGACTCTTTGCATTAGAATTTTCTTTTTTATTATACTTAATTTACCACCATTCAATGCATCATGTTCATGCGTTTTATATTTAAAGATTCTTTGTGTCTTTTTAATAGATTCAAAAGATGCCTTGATTGAAATAAATTGCAACTAAACTGAGTTCTTTGATTACTAATTGGCATCCTTGGTTCAGCACAAATGATTTTCTAGCATGTGTTATTCATTCATTTCAGGCAAAACATAACTAGATGTATTTAAATGGATAATTCCCATATTTCAAGTTTTTTTTAAAATGGCATTTATCTGGCCCACTGTCCACTCATTAGGCAAAAAGATTGCCAACCCCTGCTCTAAACTGTTGGCTGGCATCCATTTAATCATTTGTAATAAAATAGATGGCTAAATTCCATGTAATAAATGTATATTTTATTGCTGAAGATGTCATATCCTGTTCTGTCCGTGATTTTTTTAAATTGCAAAATCTATGGACAGATTAAGTGACTGAAAAGCTCATGATAACCCATGAAATTTAAAAAAAAACAACTTGAGTTTTCCAGGTCCTGGCCTGAATCATATAAATTTCTGTTGCACCAGCTTCCATTTGATGTAAAGTTGAATTTGTGTTAGCTTGGCATTCACAAGAGATTTTCTAAACTTCTCAGATCATAATTCACATCTTATTACAGGAGGGAGAATTTTCCGGTGCTCCTTCTGTAACAACTTCCTCTGTGAAGATGATCAATTTGAGCATCAAGCCAGCTGTCAAGTTCTGGACTCTGAAACCTATAAGTGTAAGTTCTTGTTTGATGCAGATCTTCTCGGTATTGACCCCCCCAGGTAGTGGGAAAAAATACCACCAATAAATTGATGGTATTTGTAAGTTTTCATTTTGGTGGTTGTCCAGAGGCAGGTTTAGTAACACGTGTCCTAAATGCTGTACACTTGAGATACATGTTGGACTCCAGCTGGATTGGTTGAAAATCTTGTCTGTGGCCTGGAAGTGACTAAATGATTTCAGGACATTCTGCACTGGCAGACAACTTAAGAGGAAATTACATTTACCAGTTAATTTCAAGGAAACAAAAGCACTGCAGTCACTCAAGATACGGTTACATGTTACAATGGGCAGGAATCAACATTCTCATTTGATGAGGAACTCTTAAATATTCTCTATTAGGATATTGGTGTACATTTTATTAAAAAAAAAGTGATATTAGGTAGTGAAAAGGAATGAAATCAAAGCAGAGGCCTTGTTATCTTTGCTCTCCAGCTACCTAGAGGTTTTCAGGATAGGGTTTTCATTTTTTTTCTTGTGACGTATCACAGCACTAAGAGATTTACAGGTTTCATTGGAAAACTGATTAACAATGCAAGGGCTTTACTCTTTCCATTGTATCTCCGCTATGATACTTGTAATCATCCAACAAAATAAGCATGGGTGGGAGTTCCCAGGTTTCTCGTAATAAAGTTTGGGGTTAGGGAAAAGACTGTCATTAACCCAGTTCATGATTTGTTTATGTTTCTACCTTACTAAAAGAATTGCTTTCTTGGCAGGCATGTCTTGTAATCGTCTAGGGCAACATACTTGTCTACGTTGTAAGGTAATAAGGGTTTAAAATACTTTTGTTCCATAGATAGGACTTGAGTCCACAAACTGGGTAGTTTAATTTGCCTTTTTGTAATGGGAGTAGAAACATTTATTTGGTTTTGTAAATGATAACTTTCATTGACATGTAAAGCTTCCATTTCCTTTGACACATGGTTCACACAAAATGCTTTAGGAACCCTGCCACTCAGGCAGCATCAATGGGGAAAATAGTGAACGGACATTTCTGGCTGAGGTCCTTCTTCACGACTAAGGGGGAAGATGCTTGAATAACAGGGTTGGGAGAGGGGAAAGGGGCTAGTAGGAAGGTGATGGGTGAAGCCAGGTGGCTAGGAAAAGCAGAGGGCTGGAGAAGAAAGAATCTGATAGAGGAGAGTGGACAATAGGATAAAGTGAAGACAGAGGGGAGCCAGGGGAAGTAATAGGTGAGATGAAGTGAAAGGTCAGAGTGGGGTATAGAGGAAGATGGTTTTGGGGGGGAGGGTGGAATTCGTTCACTGGAAGAAGAAATGATATTCATGCCATCAGGTTGGAGGGTACCCAGACAAAATGTAAGGTGTTGCTCCTCCATCCAGAGGGTGGCCTCATCTTGGCACAAGAGGAGGCCATGGAACAACACACCAGAATAGGAATTGGAATCAATATGTTGGGCCACCGGGAAGTCCTGCTTGTGGTGGATGGTGCAGAGATACTTGACAGAATGGCCCCCCAATTTATGATAGGCCTCACCAATGTAGAGGAGGCATCAGGAGCACGGGCCACAATAAATGACCCCCAAGCAGATTCGCAGGTGAAGTGTTGCTTCACCTGGAAGGACTGTTTGGGGCAGTGAATGGAGTTGAGGGAGGATGAGGTGTATGGGCAAGTGTAGCACTTGGACCACTTGCAGTGATAAGTGCCAGGAGGGAGATTAGTGGGGAGGGACAAATGGACAAGGGAATTACTCGGGAAGCAATCCTTGTGGAAAGCCAAGTGGTGGGGGAGGGACATAAAGGTGTGTTTAGTGGTAGGATCCTTTTGGAGATGGTGGAAGTTGCGGAGGCTGATGGGGTGGTAGTTAAGGAGAAGAGGGAATCTATCATTGTTAGAGTGGTGGATAGGTGGGGTGAGTGCGGATGTATGAAGCCACCCTCTGGAGGAGCAACACCTTATCTCATCTGAGTACTCTCCAACCTGATTTCATGAATATTGATTTCTCCTTCTGGTGAACAAATCCCTTATTCTCCACCTGGACTTCTCACTTCTCACCTGCCTCTAGCTGCGTTCTCCTTCCCCCACGCCCACCTTTTTATTCAGGCATCTTCCCCCATCCTCCTCAGTCCTGAAAAGGTATCTTGGCCCGAATGTCGACTGTTTACTCTTCTTCCAGCATTTGCAGACCTTGGTGTTTCTGTTTCACAACTGTGTTTTTTTTAAATCCCTCTTTTCTCTAAAGGCCTGTTACTGTGATGATCATGTTCGCAGCAAGATTTTCAAACAGGAAAAGGGGAAAGGGCCACCCTGTCCTAAATGTGGCCATGGAACACAGGAAACAAAGGATTTAAGCATGTCCAGTAAGTTCAGTCATTGCTTGAACCAACAGTTCCCTACAACAAGGTGAAACCATATTGTAAGGAATTCATGCTATGTTCAAAAAATGAGTTGGTTGGATAAGTCTACTTTAATTCAAAGTCCACTTTACTCAACATGTTGGAAGAGATTTTAAATAACTTTTTATTAGATCGCGTGCCATGGTCATACTTCCCATTTGTGAATTCAAAATCATTGTTTGCATTCATTGGGTTTTATAGATCTCTCTACCTATATTTACAGCCTTTTTTCTTCTTGCAATAGTGGCTGTGCCTTTTAGCTGTTGAATCCCTTAGTCTGAAATTCCCTTCTGTACTCTTACATGATTACTCAGTTTTCTGTGCCTTGTCAAAAGAGCTCCTTTGACACACTTTCCTCAACTTTGTCCATGACCCTTTTTTTTGAGAGAGAGCTTCAGGCAGCTCAAACCAAAATATAAAACAACTGAATTATAGGTTGTAGTTTACAATTTTGGTTATTTTTGTCTAGGACCCTAGAATTGCAGGATAGGCTTGTATCTAAATTCACCTTAGACTTGAGAGATAAAGCGAATGATAACTTGCAAAACTGTTTGTATGTTTGGGGAGGAGGTGGGGAAGAAACAAGTGGGTTTTGAATCATCAGCTTTAAACTAACTTCCACTCTGAACCTTATTAAGGAACTCTGTTACAGTTGTAGTTTGCAGGCACTGTTTAATTTCTGGCACTGTCTTTGTTAGAATGCAAAATCAAATGAAATGTTTTGGACCATATGAATGTTTAATTGACATCATTTGGGTGAAAAGCCAACCACCTGAGGCAATAGGCTAGTTATTTTGTCTGGCCTGATTGATCTCAAGTGTTGCTAATTGTCAAACAGGGCAGTTCTTGCAATTTAAGATGTACAATAAAACGCAACAGAAATTGACCTGTTCTTAAGCTATCTAACTCAACAAATGATTCACATTTCAACCAAATGTTGCATTGAGATTTAGGATTCCAAAGAAGAGTATGTGGTATAGAAATAGTACAGTGCTATAAAGGCAGAGTTATTTGAGATGGACTACAAAAAGTAATCCGAGACAACTCCGGTAAATAAGCGGTGGCAGATATTCAGCCAGCAGGTCCAGGATGGTCGATGGGGATTTATGATACTTAGAAAGAGGGATGCCAAGGGATGTGAAGATGATGTGAAATTGTAAAGTAGGACAGGCAAAGTGGAAAATGCAGTGAAAGACTTGGAAACTGATAGACGGAGGATTTTGAGAGAAAACTGTGATATCAGAACCAACAATAAGGATTTCTATAGATGTGTAAATAAAAACAAAAGCAGCTAGGGCAAGTGTGGGACCTCCAGAGAACAAGGTTCGTGAATTAATAATGGGAAACAGCAGATATACGGAAACAATTTTTTTTTGCATCTCTCTTCATCAAGGAAGAAGGCCCTAGGACAGTCTGAATTCAAATAGCATGAAAGAACTTGTAGAAATCCCAATCACAAGGGATAAAGTATTAGAGAAAGTAATGGGGTTAAAGGCAGACAAATCACCAGGACTCAGTGGCCTGGGCTCAAGAGTTTGTGGAGCCATTGAATGAAATTCCTCAAAGCTTGTTAAATTCTGGGAGTATACCAGAAGATTGCAGTGTGGTGGGGAATATGCCAACATGACTTCCTTGTTCATAAAAGGAAGAAGACAGAAGGCAAGAGTCTGTGGACTAATTAGTTTAACATGTACAGTTGGTATAGTCAATTAAAGAACAGATAAATAATCACTTAGGAGAGCTGAATGTAATCAACCTAGTCCACATGGTTTTATGAAAGGTAAATCATGCTTGACAAATTTGCTTAAAGTCCTAGAGGATGGGACCAGAGGGTTGATGGTGTGGAACATGTAGATGTTGTATATTTAGATTTCTAAAAATATTGGACCAGCTGGCATGTAAAGGTTGGTGGATAAATTAATAGCACCAGGTACTGGAGAAAGTAAGTTAGTGTGGTTTGAAAACTGGCTATCAGATTGAAAGTGGAAAGTTGAATGAATGGGTCATTTTCAGTCTAGAAGGATGTAACTAATGGAGTACCTCAGAGATCAGTCTTGGCTCTCAATAGTTTACCATTTACAACAATGCTCCACAGAAGTGAATTAAGTGTAAGGTTTCCAAGTTTCCCAGTGATATGAAAACGATTTGGAAGGGCTGCAGTGTGATGCAGATATACTCAGTGCTTGGGTGAAAACCTGGCAAGTTCAGTTTAATGTAAAGGAGTGTGAGATCATGTACTTTAAGAAGAATCAAAAGGTGGACTATTACAGTTTCTAAATGGAAAGAGACTGCACTGAGGTAATTTCAGAGGGACCTGGGTGTTCTACTGTATGAATCTCAAACTTAGCAGGCAAATACACCAATTTGGCCTTTATTTCGAATGAGTTGTAGTTTAAAAGTAGGGAGTTGCTGTTACAATTGAACAGGTTTTTGGTGAGACTACTGGGATACTAGACACTATTTTGGATATAGTGGCAGTGAAAGCAGTCTAAAGGAGATTCACGGGGCCTAGTGCCCTAACAGGAAAGGCTTAACAGTTTGTGTCGGTAAACTTTGGAGTTTAGGAGATTAAGGGGTGACCTTATTCAAACATAAGATCCTAAGGGAGCTTCAGAACTGGGCAGCAGCACTAACTGCTGTGCCACCTCAAATCTCAATGCAACGGTAGAACTTGCAAACTAATTTTTGCAAATTGATATAGAAAGGGAAATATTCCTTGGTTTTATATTGAATATGAACTGGAAACCATTAACTGAATCCCAAAAAGTCCTAAATTGTATGTCAAGTGAATTGTTTTTATGTTGTAGCTCGTGCATTGAAGTTCGGCAGGCAGAGTGGCTTAGACGATGGTGGTGCGTCTGGCTATGATGACTACTGGAAAAATATGGCATCTGGTGGAGGTGGATCATGTACAGTTGATGAAGATGAGGAATATGGTGAAGATGATGAGGAATATGATGAGGAGGATGAAGAAGTTGATGAAAAAACAGAAAATGATGATGATAAAGGGTATCTGGACACTTTTGCTGGTCTAAATCTGGGGAACACTTACGCAAGTGGCTATGCACACTATGAAGAATCATAAAATGTATGGACATTCATTGATTGTAACTTTATATTTAACAATGTGTCTTGAGGTGAGCATTAAAATAAGGTGGATTGTAAATGTTCTTCATGGAGTGCAGAATTGTTGGCTGGTTTAAAGCTACACTTCAATGAAATCTTTTTCTCAAGCTGTTTAAATAAATATGAATTACCAAATGTCATGTCCTACTATGTTTAAAAATTAATTACTTGTAGTTTCCTAGGATTTGTTTCAAATTTTAATTTCTCCTTTTAACATGTGTTAATATACAAGCTACAATTAGCACCCGTGCCACTCTTTGGTTAATTATTCCTGTTCTTAGTAATTCCTTTTCGCAATAATGTAACTAGCAGTGGCAGTTTTTATTGCCCATTCCTAGTTACACAGGAAAAACTGTTCAAGAAGATAATTTATCAAAACTTTGTTAAAGGCAGTTTGAGGTGGTTAATAAACTTTCTCTTGCTAGTGGCACTTGTCCATAAATGAACACTTAAAAAGTAAGAAGCAGTTCTCCTTCCCACTTTCCTCTTCATCTCAACTTGCCTATCATCTGCCAGCATGTACTCCTCTCCCCACTTTCTTATTCTGGCATCTTCTTGTCATCTTCCCCCGCTTAACACCGCCCCCCCCCCCCCCCCCGGGCTTCCTTACCAGTTCTGATGAAGAGCTTCAGGCAAAACGTTGACTGTTTATTTTCTTCTGTAGTCACAATTTGCCTTGATGTCCTCCAGCAATTTGTGTTACTCGCGAAACAGTTCATGCATAAGACCATGAGATGTAGGAGCAGAATTAGGTCATTTGGCCCATTGAGTCTGTTCTGCCATTCCATCATGACTAATTTGTTATCCCTCTCAATCCCATTCTCCTGCCTTCTCCCTGCTGTAACTTTTGCTGTCCTGACTAACTAGGAACCTATCAACCTTAATTTTAAATATACTCAATGACTTGGCTTCTACAGCCATCTGTGGTACTGGATTCCAGAGATTTACTACCCTCTGGCTACAGATGTCCCCCACCCCCAAATCTCTGTTCTAAATGGATGTTCCTCTATTCTAGGCTGTACCCTCCGGTCCTAGCCTCACCCACTCTAAGAAACAATCTCCCCACATACACTCTAGGCTGTTCAAAATTCAATAGATTTCAATGAGACCAGTCCTCCTCTTTTAAATCCGGCCCCCCATTCTTCTAACTCCAGCAAGTACAGAATCATAGCCATCAAATGCTGCTCATATGTTAACCTGTTCATTCCTGAAATCCTCCTTGAGAATTCCTCTGGACCCTCTCCAATGCCAACACATCTTTTAGATAAGGGGACCAAAATTGCTGACAATAGTCCATATGGTCTGACAAGTACCTGATAAAGCATTGCATACTTGCTCTTAAATTGTAGTCTTCTCGAAATGGATGCTAGCTTTGTATTTGCCTTCCTTACTGCTGATTAATCTGCAAGTTCACTTTTAGGGACTCCTGCACAAGGACTCCAAAGTCCCTTTGCAACTCTGATTTTTAAAAAAAAATTTCTACCTGTTTAGAAAATAGGCTATGCCTTTTATTTCTTCTACCAAAGTGCATCACCATACCGTTCCCTACACTCTATTCCATCTGCCACTTCTTTCCCCATTCTCCCATCTATTTTAAGTCCTGCAGACTCCTTGCATCTTCAACACTACCTGTGCCTCCACCTATCTTCGTATCGTCTGCAAATTTGGCCACAAAGCCACCAATTTGGTCATCCAAATAATTGACATATAATATGATAATAAGCAGCCCCAACACTGACCCCTGTGGTCAACCAGAAAAGGCCCTCTTTATGCCGACTCTTTGCTTCTTGTCAGTTAGACAAACCACTATCCATGCTAGTATCTTTCTTGTAATACCGTGGGCTCTTGTTAAGCAGCTTCATGTGCAGCACCTTGCTAAAGGCCCAATTAAAATCCAAGTAAGCAACATCATCTGACTTTCCTTTGTCTATCCTGTATGTTATTTCCTTAAGGAATTCCAACAGATTAGTTAGGCAAGATTCCTCCTTAAGCAAACTATGCTGATTACACCCAAACAACAGGAATTCTGCAGCTGCTGGAAATTCAAGCAACACACATCAAAGTTGCTGGTGAACACAGCAGGCCAGGCAGCATCTCTAGGAAGCTTCAGTCTCGGCCTGAAATGTCGACTGTACCTCTTCCTAGAGATGCTGCCTGGCCTGCTGCGTTCAACAGCAACTTTGATGTGTGTTGCTTGATTACACCCAATTTTATCATGTGCCTTTAAGTACCCTGAAACCTCATCCTTAATAATGGACTCCAACGTCTTCCAAACCACTGAAATCGGGCTAACTGGCCTATAATTTGCTTTCTTCTGCCTCCCTTAAAGAGCGGAGTGACCCTTGCAATTCACAATTCATTGTGGAGGCATTAGTAAAGATCTTTCAATAATGACTGGATCATTCCAGAATCCAGTCATTATTGAAAGATCTTTACTAATGCCTCCACAATCTCTTCAGCTATCTCTTTCAGAGCTTAGAGTGTATTCCATCTGGTCTGGCAAGGTGACTTGTATACCTTCGGACCTTTCAGTTTCCCAAGCACCTTAATAGCAGCTACCCCTGCCCCTGACACTTCTAAATTTCTGGCATACTGCTAGTGTCTTCCACAGTGAAGACTGATGCAAAATGCCTATTTTGTCTGTCTGCCATTTCTTTGTACCTTATTACTACCTCTCCAGTGTCATTTTCCAGTGTTTCAATATTGACTCTTGCTGGTCTTACTCTTTATAAATCTGAAATAACTTTTGGTATCCTCTTTAATATTTTATCTTTTATCTCCTTATGGCTTTTTAACTTGCCTTCTGTTTTATAGGCCTCCCAAACCTCCAACTTCCCACTATGTTATCTGCCCTCTTTTCTTTCTACATCAGGGGTCCCCCAACCTTTTCTGCACTGCGGACTGGTTTATTATTGACAATATTCTTGTGGACCGGCCGACTGGGGGGTACGGTTGCCAACAGATAAGAGTAGCAGTCAAATACGTTGTGTTTACCCCGAGAGAGACTACCTTGACCATGAAGCCTTGCGCGGGCACCTGTGTGCGCATGCGTGACATGCCGATTTTTTTCTACAAATGGTTTTTGGCAATTCTGTTCAGTGAAACTACACTGTACATACATTATTTCTACTTTATATAGGCTGTGTATTTATCATATCATTCCTGCTTTTACTATATGTTTGGTAGGTTATTTTTTGGGTCTGGGAATGCTCAAAAATTTTTCCCATATAAATTAATGGTAATTGCTTCTGCGCTTTATGCCATTTTGGCACGAAAGGTTTCATAGGAATGGGGGAAGTACGGGACAAGGGCGGTCCCGTATGGGACAAACCAATTTAGCCCAATATACGGGATGTCCCGGGCTCATACAGGACAGTTGGCAACCCTGGGGGGCGGGGGGGTGTGTTAATCATGACTGGAATATAGGTGATAAGTCAGCTATAAGTCACTTATAAGTGGCTAATATACTCAATTTCGTTTCTAAAAGGGTTTATCTAATGAATTTATTATTAAACACACCGCATATTTTCCTCGCATGAATATAGTGATAAGTCAATTATAAGTCACTTATAAGTCAATAGCAATATAACATTTTAAGTAACGTTTGGATATTAAACACACAGCTCATATTTTCCCCGTATGAACGTATAAAATCATTGCAACACACCAATATCGCTGAATCAATGGGACCCCTGGGCTTGTTTCCCTGCAACAAGACGGTCCTATCGAGGGGTGATGGGAGACAGCGATACGCAAAGGGGGTTCCTTTGTCCAGTCTATTCCGCAATTTAGTTTTCGTTGCATTCATTGCAGAAAAATCTGCTTCGCAGAGATACGATGTTGGAAATGGAAGCAATGTTTTCAGTGCTTTCGTGGCTATCTCAGGATATTTAGCCTTGACTTTGATCCAGAATGCCGGCAGAGATGTTATGTCAAACGTACTTTTCAGCCCGTTGTCATCAAGCTCAAGTAGTTGACCTTCTTCCCGCGCTGACATGGATGACGCATGCGTAATGATCTCGCGTGCGTTCAAGTTCAACAGTGGACTTGATAGGGAATGCGGAAAGGTGCAGCTGACTCATATCGCCAAATCATCGTTCCCTTGTGGCCCGATAGCACATGCTTTGTGGCCCAGTGGTTGGGGACCGCTGTTCTACATCTTCCAATCCTATGTCACCTCTTTCTAAGAATTTGATTTAATTTTTTTTTATCAACAAAGCTACCTTTGTTGCTCCCTTTTCTTACCTCCCTGTCTTTTTGATACAATGTGTATCCTTGGATGTTAAGCTCCCAACTATGATCTTCCTTCAGCCACAACTCAGAGATGCCCACAACATCGTAACTGCCAATCTCTAAAAGCACTACAAGATCAGCTACCTAATTCCATATACTGCATGCATTCAAATAAAACACCTTCAGTTCTGTATTTATTACCCCGTTTTGATTTTCCCCTGTTACACTTTAACTTGTTTACTTGTTGCTTTATTACTATCAGTGACACCATTCATTGCTTTGTTGTTAACTGAATATGTACTGATACAGTGCGAAGGGATTCAAATAGATTCACCCTGGTTTTCATGGCCAGAAATTAGGACTTAAACTGGAGAATTTTTAACTGTATTGGGTGCATATATTAGGAGGATAATACCGCACCCTTTTTCTCTAATCCTACATTAATCTGCTTTATCCAATATTCTACAAGTTTGCAAACATACTTGGGTCAATTTATGATGGCCAATTAACCAAGTGTTTTCAGTGTGGAAGGAAACGCACGTATCTGAAGGAAACCCATCATGTCACAGGGAGAATGTCAAAGCTCCAGCAGACAGCATAGGAAGTCAAGACTGAACGGGGATCTCTGCAATTATGAGGCAACTTGGAAAGCCAACTCTGTTCCTTGTCACCGCACTCTGAGTAAATACGGACAGTAGAGGGAATCTTTTTTTACCCACAGTCAACGTTTGTTGTTTCAGGAGTACCAACAATAACAACCCCTTGACAAGTACTCCTGTTTGAGTACTGTTGGGGGGGGGGAACAGCCTACCTGGGGGAAGAAACAGTGGCCGTGCCTCCGGCACAGAGTCTGTCCCTGTGACTTAGAAGGGTACGGAAAGGAAGAAGATGGCAGCAGTGATAAGGGACTCTGTAGTTAGGGGGTCAGACAGGCAATTCTGTGGATGCAGGAAAGTAACTGGGATGGTAGTTTGCCTCCCAGGTGCCTGGGTCCAGAATGTTTCAGATCGCGTCCAAGATATCCTGCAGTAGGAGGGAGAACAGCCAGAGGTTGTGGTAAATATTGGTACCAATGACATAGGTAGGAAAAGGGAAGAGGTCCTGAAAAAAGACTACAGGGAGTTAGGAAGGAAGTTGAGAAGCAGGACCACAAAGGTAGTAATCTCGGGATTACTGCCTGTGCCACGCAACAGTGAGAATAGGAATAGAATGAAGTGGAGGATAAATGCGTGGCTGAGGGATTGGAGCAGAGGGCAGGGATTCAGATTTCTGGATCATTGGGACCTCTTCTGGGGCAGCATGACCTGTACAAAAAGGACAGGTTGTACTTGAATCCCAGGGGGAATAATATCCTAGCAGGGAGGTTTGCTAAGGCTACTGGGGAGAGTCTAAACTAGAATTGTTGGGGAGTGGGAACTGAACTGAAGAGACCGGGGAAGAGGAGGTTGGCTCACAAATGGACAAAGCTTGTAGACAATGCAAGAGGGAGGATAGGCAGAAGGGACGCGCTCAGACTGAAGGTTTGAGATGTGTCTATTTTAACGCAAGGAGAATTGTGAACAAAGCAGATGAGCTTAGAGCAGTGGTCCCCAACCACCGGGCCACGGACCGGTACCAGGCCGCAAAGCATGTGCTACCAGACTGTGAGGAAGTGATATAATTTGGCGATATGAAACGATATGAGTCAGCTGCACCTTTCCTCATTCCCTGTCACGCTCCATTGAAATTGAACACCTCTCCCCCCACGCCCCCCCCCCCCACCATCGGCCGGTCCGCAAGAATATCGTCAATATTAACCGGTCCGCGGTGCAAAAGAGGTTGGGGACCCCTGGTTTAGAGCGTGGATCAGTACTTGGAGATATGATGTGGTGACAATTACAGAGACTTGGATGGCTCAGGGACAGGAATGGCTACTTCAAGTGCTGGGTTTTAGATGTTTCAGAAAGGACAGGGAGGGAGGCAGAAGAGGTGGAGGTGTGGTACTGTTGATCAGAGATAGTGTCACGGCTGCAGAAAAGGTGGATGCCATGGAGGGATTGTCTATGGAGTCCATGTGGGTGGATGTTAGGAACAGGAAGGGGTCAATAACTTGACTGGGTGTTTTTTATAGGCCACCCAATAGTAACAGGGATATCGAGGAGCAGATAGGGAAATAGATCCTGGAAAGGTGCAATAGTAACAGAGTTGTCGTGATGGGAGATTTTAATTTCCCAAATATTGATTGGCATCTCCCTAGAGCAAGGGTTTTAGATGGGGTGGAGTTTGTTAGGTGTGTTCAGGAAGGTTTCTTGGCACAATATGTAGATAAGCCTACAAGAGGAGAGACTGTACTTGATTTGGTATTGGGAAATGAACCTGGTCAGGTGTCAGATTTCACAGTGGGAGAGCATTTTGGAGATAGTGATCATAATTCTATCTCCTTTACAATAGCATTGGAGAGAGATAGGAACAGACAAGTTAGAAAAGCGTTTAATTGGAGTAAGGGGAATTGAGGCTATCAGGCAGGAAATTGGAAGCTTAAATTAGGAACAGATGTTCTCAGGGAAATGTACGGAAGAAATGTGGCAAATATTCAGGGGATATTTGTGTGGAGTTCTGCACAGGTATTTTCCAATGAGACAGGGAAGTTATGGTAGGGTACAGGAACCGTGGTGTACAAAGGCTGTAATAAATCTAGTCAAGAAGAAAAGAAAAGCTTACAAAAGGTTCAGAGAGCTAGGTAATGTTAGAGGTCTAGAAGATTATAAGGCTAATAGGAAGGAGCTTAAAAAGGATAATTAGGAGAGACAGAAGGGGCCATGAGAAGGCCTTGGCGGGCAGAATTAAGGAAAACCCCAAGGCATTCTACAAGTATGTGAAGAGCAAGAGGATAAGACATGAAAGAATAGGACCTATCAAGGGTGACAGTGGGAAAGTGTGTAATGAACCGGAGGAAATAACAGAGGTACTTAATGAATACTTTACTTCAGTATTCACTATGGAAAAGGATCTTGGTGATTGTAGTGATGACTTGCAGCAGACTGAAAAGCTTGAGCATGTAGATATTAAGAAAGAGGATGTGCTGGAGCTTTTGGAAAGCATCAAGTTGGATAAGTCGCCGGGACCGGATGAGATGTACCCCAGGCTACTGTGGGAGGTGAGGGAGGAGATTGATGATCTTTGCATCATCAATGGGGACAGGAGAGGTTCCAGAGGATTGGAGGGTTGCGGATGTTGTTCCTTTATTCAAGAAAGGGAGTAGAGATAGCCAAGGAAATTATAGACCACTGAGTCTTATTTCAGTGGTTGGAAAGTTGATGGAGAAGATCCTGACAGGCAGGATTTATGAACATTTGGAGAGGTATGATTAGGAGTAGTCAGCATAGCTTTGTCAAGGGCAGGTCGTGCCTTATGAGCCTGATTGAATTGTTTGAGGATGTGACTAAACACATTGATGAAGGAAGAGCAGTAGATGAAGTGTATATGGATTTCAGCAAGGCATTTGATAAGGTACCCCATGCAAGGCTCATTGAGAAAGTAAGGAGGCATGGGATCCAAGGGGACATTGCTTTGTGGATCCAGAACTGGCTTGCCCACAGAAGGCAAAGAGTTGTTGTAGATGGGTCATATTCTGCGTGGAGGTCTGTGACCAGTGGAGTGCCTCAGGGATCTGTTCTTGGACCCTTACTCTTTGTGATTTTTATAAATGACCTGGATGAGGAAGTGGAGGGATGGATTAGTAAGTTTGCTGATGACACAAAGGTTGGAGGTGTTATGGATAGTGTGGAGGGCTGTCAGAGGTTACAGCGGGACATTGATAGGATGTAAAACTGGGCTGAGAAGTGGCATATGGAGTTCAACCCAGATACGTGAGAAGTGGTTCATTTTAGTAGGTCAAATATGATGGCAGATTATAGTATTAATGGTAAGACTCTTGGCAGTGTGGAGGATCAGAGGGATCTTGGGGTCCGAGTCCATAGGACACTCAAAGCAGCTGCGCAAGTTGACTCTGTGGTTTGTGACAAGAATACACATAGATAAAGATGTAGCTGTCCTGTGTGATCAGCAGTTGGTCTGCCACCTGTCTTCAGGAGAGAGAGAGATAAGGAAAACAATGCAGCAGCATTTGGAGATGTTAATGAAGGGACGGGAGAGCTGTCAAGATCAGCTCACCCTTTGAACCCTGAACTGTTTGGTGATGGACAGGCGATACCCCAGCAGGGGGATAAAAAGAGACAGGTTCACTAAGGCAGGACACACATGACACCCGAGGTAACGAGACCCTGGAAGCGGTGCGTCTCTCACAAGTCGGTGGGAAGTATCGGGCCATAGACGCACAGGGTGGAAAGGCACGATTGGCGGGAACCTGGTGTGTGTCCACCCTTGCCTGGGTGCCAGGTTCACCACAGGGAAACGATCGTATCTGGAAACGGAGGGGTCACGGTCGGTGACCTCAGATGACATCACAAAGGACTCGCCCGAAAGCTGACTGCGAAGGTCTGTGTGGAAGCTGTGTTGAATATTCATTCGTTTTGCTCTCTCTCTCCTCCCCACCACTGTCCATCGCCACGGCAGCGATTACTGCAAACTGAACCGAACTAAATTGAACTGAACTTTGCGTCGCTTTGAAACTGGTCATTTACCCCTAGACAACAATAGAGCTTGATTGATCCTGTTATCTTAATTCTGTGTACATGTATGTTTATCATTGCTGAACTGTTGCGTTCATTATCCTTTTGATTAGAGTACTGTGTTGCTTGCTTCTTTAATAAAACTTTCTTAGTTCTAGTAATCCAGACTCCAACTGAGTGATCCATTTCTGCTGGTTTGGCAACCCAGTTACAAGGTACGTAACATAAGTCGGGTTCTCGTCCGCGATTTTGAACGTTAAATTTGGGACGGAGTAAATTGATTGGGTCAAAATTCCCGAAAGAAAGAAAAGACAAACAGCAGAAATGGAGGCTGAGGAAACTATAAAGGCGCTGACCTTGGAGGCATTAGAGGATGCCAGGAAATCGGAATTGGTAGCTGTGGCCAAACGGTTGAATCTTGCTAAGGGGAAGCCGACAATGAGGAGAGAGGAGATACACAGAGCTATCGTAGAGCACTATGTATCTAAAGGTGTGTTTCCCCAAGGCGAGCTGGGGGTGGTGTCTATTGAAAAACCTGCTGGAGACGCGGTACAGGTGCAGCTTGAAAAACTGAGACTCGAGCACGAGTTCCGGGTACGGCAGTTAGAACACGAAGAGAAGCAGTTAGAAAGGCGGGAGAAAGAGAGAGAGAGAGACAGCTGGAGCGAGAGGAGAAACAGAGGGAAAGGGAATTCGAGCTGGAGAAGTTAAAGATAAGGGCAGAGCAGGGGCCCGTGCCGAACCAAAGTGGAGGGTTCCGGGCGACCCAGGACGTTAAGCTGGTTCCCCCATTTGACGATACCGACGTGGATCGGTACTTTCTCCATTTCGAAAAAGTTGCTACAAGTCAGGACTGGCCAAGGGATAAGTGGGCTGTTTTGCTTCAGAGTGTACTGAAAGGGAAAGCCCAAGAAGCTTACTCAGCTTTGTCCGCGGAAGATGCCCAGAGGTATGAGGTGGTGAAAGAGGCCATCCTCAGGATTTATGAGTTGGTCCGGGAGGCATACCGGCAGAGGTTCTGGAATGCGAGGAAGCAGTGGGACGGCACGTATTTAGAGTTTGCCAGTGAGATGCAGACATATTGTGAGCGTTGGTGCGCCTCGAAGGGGGTAGAGGGGGATTATGACAGACTGCTACAGCTGATCCTGATTGAGCAGTTTAAAGGTTGTGTCCCTGAGGGTATGAGACCCTACCTAGATGAGAAAGAGGCAGCCACGTTAGCCGCAACTGCTAAGTTAGCGGATGAGTATGCGTTGACGCATAAAATGAAGTTTTCCCCAAGTAAAGGCTACCAGAAGGGTAGTCAGGACGGCAGGGAGAGTCCGCCAGAAAAGTCAGAAAGTAAGCCGGGGACTAGTGAGAAGGATAAGGTAGACCGGGAGCAGTCTGGTAGGAAGTCTCCTGGTGTCGTCTGTTATAATTGCGGGAAAGTCGGACACTTTGCGTCCAGGTGCTTTGCCCCAAAGAAGGAGACGGGAAAAGGAAAAACGGCGATTTTGACTGGCTGTATCGAGCTGGTAAATGAACCGCTAGGACAGGACAGGTCTGCCAAAGTTCAGGAGGGGCGCGAGAGGTTTATCTCGGCCGGATTGGTCTCGGTGAAGGAGGGGTTAAAACCAGTTCCAGTGCGGATCTGGAGAGACACGGGAGCGTGTCAGTCACTAATACTGAAGAGTGTATTAGAGTTTAGCTCAGAGACCCAGACTGGGGAGGTCAAGGTCAAAGATATTGGAGAAGGGACAGAGGCAGTCCCTTTGCACCAGGTACACTTACAAAGCAACCTGGTCTCTGGACTAGTCACGATCGGGGTGAGGTCCGAATTACCGATGAAAGGCGTGGAAGTCTTGCTCGGTAATGACCTCGCTGGGGGAATCGTGTTCCCAGCCGTGAGATTGACAGGTCAGCCTGCCAGCATTGAGGCCCTGCCCATGGACTCACAGATTCATCACGGGACTGCGGTAGTAAATTTAGCTGAGACGTTTCTGCCAGCATTGTACGAGAAGGGGGTAGAAAGTGAAAAGGAGTGTAGTGAGACAAGAGGTAGTGAGGGAGCTGAGACAGACTTAGCATTCGCCAGGAAAGAATTTGTGCAGGCGCAGGAGCGAGATGAGGGACTGATGGTTTTGGCAGAGACAGCTCTCTCTGACACAGACTTAACAAGGGAACTAGTAGGCTATTGTATGGAGGAGGAAGTGCTAAGGAAAAAAGGGAAACCAAGTACCGTACCCGCAGATGAGGAATGGGGGGTGGTGCAAAAGAGTTATGGGGATGAGATTTTTAACCTGGCCCACAAGGTACCCCCAGGTGGACATTTTGCGGTGCTGGAGGGAACAGCTGGTGGAATCATGAAAGAGGTTTACCGGCTGCACCGGAGGAAGGATGTTAATGATTATGGTCGACGCGAACTGAGACGGTCACAGGCTTTTGATATGCTAACAAACCTAGTTGTTGTTAGCGCGGAAATCAATGAAGCTAGGGCCCCCCTGATAAGAGAAAAAAAACATTTTGAAAAGATGAGTATGGTCTCGACCAGATGGGAGAAGGCTATTGTTTTGGCCGGGTCTGCTGATAAGGTCTCTCCCTTAATCCCCGAACAAAGCGACTCTTTAGGAGAAGTAATTAAACGACTCGCACCCGTGTGTTTGATTGTCCCAAGGCGATGCAAAGAACTGGGATGTTGGATGGTGTCTGTTACAGTAGGTAGCCTAGCGAGCAACAGTCATATAGAATGAGTAATTCATTGACTAAAGGGCTGACAAACACAGAGGTGTGTATTGGCAATTTAATACGGCTGTCTGAAGCCAGCTTGATAGTGAACCTTGAAAAAAATGAGTTCGGCCACACGAGGGTCACTTACCTGGGAATTGTGGTGACACGGGGCAGCTGGCAGCGATGCAAGCTACAGTGCAGGCTATCGCTGACATCCCAACCCCGACAGACAAGAGGGCCCTCAGAAGGCTCTTAGAGATGGTGGGGTACTGTAGGAAGTTTTACAATAACTCTGTGGTTACCAGCCCTCCCCCTCCTACTAAGCCCTTGCGAGAGAAAACTAAGTCGGAATGGGACGACCCTTGTTATTGTGGTCTGGGACAAAACCCAATGAGAGGTTACATTGATCGCAATTCATCGGTGTTTTTGGCCACTATGAAGTTTGCTAAGTTGGAGCCTGGTCTAAGGGATTATTTTTAACACATATAAAAGGAACAGAAAATGTGATGGCTGACTGTCAGGTGTTGACAACTTCAAACTCGCTGTATTAGCCAAATAGCTGATAAAGATGTATATTTGTGTGTGTATCAAATAATGTATTCATGTTTGTAATTTTTACCCCCCGGTAAAAATCCTTAAAGGGGGGAAGTGTGACAAGAATACACATAGATAAAGATGTAGCTGTCCTGTGTGATCAGCAGTTGGTCTTCCACCTGTCTTCAGGAGAGAGAGAGATAAGGAAAACAATGGAGCAGCATTTGGAGATGTTAATGAAGGGACGGGAGAGCTGTCAAGATCGGCTCACCCTTTGAACCCTGAACTGTTTGAGTGATGGACAGGCGATACCCCAGCAGGGGGATAAAAAGGGACAGGTTCGCTAAGGCAGGACACACACGACACCCGAGGTAACAAGACCCTGGAAGCGGTGCGTCTCTCACAAGTCGGTGGGAAGTATCGGGCCATAGACGCACAGGGTGGAAAGGCACGATTGGCGGGAACCTGGTGTGTGTCCACCCTTGCCTGGGTGCCAGGTTCACCGCAGGGAAACGATCGTATCTGGAAACGGAGGGGTCACGGTCGGTGACCTCAGATGACATCACAAAGGACTCGCCCGAAAGCTGACTGCGAAGGTCTGTGTGGAAGCTGTGTTGAATATTCATTCGTTTTGCTCTCTCTCTCTCCTCCCCACCACTGTCCATTGCCACGGCAGCGATTACTGCAAACTGAACCGAACTAAATTGAACTGAACTTTGCGTCACTTTGAAACTGGTCATTTACCCCTAGACAACGATAGAGCTTGATTGATCCTGTTATCTTAATTCTGTGTACATGTATGTTTATCATTGCTGAACTGTTGCGTTCATTATCCTTTTGATTAGAGTACTGTGTTGCTTGCTTCTTTAATAAAACTTTCTTAGTTCTAGTAATCCAGACTCCAACTGAGTGATCCATTTCTGCTGGTTTGGCAACCCAGTTATGGGGTACGTAACAGGTTAAGAAGGCGTATGGTGTATTGGCCTTCATCAATCGTGGAATTGAATTTAGGAGCCGAGAGGTAATGTTGCAGCTATGTAGCCTCGGGATTCCCTCAGGATCAATAAAGTATGACTATGACTATATAGGACCCTGGTCAGTACTGTGCTCCCTTCTGGTCGCCTCACTACAGGAAGGATGTGGAAGCCATAGAAAGGGTGCAGAGGAGATTTATAAGGATGTTGCCTGGATTGGGGAGCATGCCTTATGAGAATAGGTTGAGTGAACTTGGCCTTTTCTCCTTGGAGCGACGGAGGTTGAGGGGTGACTTAATAGAGGTGTATAAGATGATGAGAGGCATTGATCGTGTGGATAGTCAGAGGCTTTTTCCAGGGCTGAAATGGTTGCCACAAGAGGACACAGGTTTAAGTCGCTGGGGAGTAGGTACAGAGGAGGTGACAGGGGTAAGTTTTTTAAGCAGAGAGTGGTGAGTGTGTGGAATGGGCTACCGGCAACGGTGGAGGAGGCGGATATGATAGGGTCTTTTAAGAGACTTTTAGATAGGTACATGAAGCTTAGTAAAATAGAGGGCTATAGGTAACCCTAGTAATTTCTAAGGTAGGGACATGGTCGGCACAACTCTGTGGGCAAAGGGCCTGTATTGTGATGTAGGTTTTCCATGTTTTCTAATGAAAATGTTTTTACCCTTTAGAAGGTGCAGGCTAGAAATAAATACCAGTGGGCGAAGTTCACTGAGGCTCTTGCTGATTCTTGTGGTCAATGAACAATGTGGAGAGAGATGGCTAAGTATAGCAGTCATACACATGTAATGCAGAACAAATTTGGCATCCTGTCTGCATTGGGAGCTGGAAAATATCTATCACATATCTTGATCCATGTGTTTTTAATTTGGAATTGTCGAATCCACTTAATATGTAGGTAAATATAATCAGATTATACTTTTGTAGGGGTTACGCCAATAGGCTGGTCCTGGACTTATTTCCATCTGGCATAGTTTGCATATTGTTGTTTGTTTGTGGTTTTTGTATTGCTATATTTATGCTCTATTCTTGGTTGGTGCGGCTGTAACGAAATCCAATTTCCCTCTGGATCAATAAAGTATATCTATCTATCTATCTATTTATGTTAAGGCTGAGATAAACACTTCGAAATGCACAACACAATGCACTTCCAACCCCAGCTGATCTGAACAGTTCTGTTTTTACAGAGACAGTTTAAGACCCGAAGAGCCAGTTTCAGGAGGAGAGAGTAAAACTGCAAATATTTTATGGAGACCACATGCCTCTATTTTCAAATCACAGAAGAAGCCATGCAGTAAATTGCTAGTGCCAGTTCTTTGTTACAACTATTCAATTAATCTCACTCAGCTCTGAGTGCATACTTTTCCTTTCCTACCTAGTATTATCTAATTCTATTTTGAATATTAGCATTGAATTTGTTTCCTCTTCGATTGGGCATTACGTTAAATAACAAGCCACTTCATTTAAAAATTACTCACGTTGAGCACTGTATTAAGAAAAGAAATTTAAATAAGCAGGAACTGATTTCTTTATCAATAGGACATGGATTCAGTTTCTCTCTGAGAGAGATCTGAACACAAAAATATGCTGACATATTAATATAATACTGATAATATGGAGCATTTTATACATAGAACTTTAACCAAGATCTTAGTTAGAAGTAAAAGGTCGAAAATCAGAAAGAGTTTTTTTCTCTGCTGTCCTTTGTGACATCATCAGAAGGTTATCTGGTCACTGCATACATTTCCGGGTGTTTCAGTAGCTCTTGCGACATTAATGCATGTCATACCTTAAAATTAATTTTCTTGATTGTGAAGTGCTATAATGATGAGAAGTTATGGAAGATGTTTCTGGAAGTTTTAACAAGGCTGCTCCTAGCCCTTTTTATTTTCCAATGATTCAGTTTCTAGCTTCTCACATCCTCTGAATTTGTCTCAACATCTTTCCTGAAGGTTGGTGCTGAAAGATAAATATAGTATCCCAGCTGAGGACTAGACAGCCCATCATGAAGGACTGTCATATTAGCATTTTTTAAACTCTGTTCCTCTATTTAAAAGCCAGAAGAGGGTAGAAATGGCTTTGTGCACCTCTGTTTAAAAGCCAAAGATCACAAAAGAGGTTAGAAATGGCTTTGTGCAATTCACCAAAGCTGGACGGATCTAATCCAGTTAATTCCTGCCCAATCAGTTGACTGATGTTCATCATCAAAATGATGGAAGGTCTCTACCTTGTAGAGGGCAGACAGCAGGCTTTGTACATCTCATCCATTTCCCTGGACAACACCACTGAGCACCAGACCACTGCCTCCTTGGCCATTACAGATCTTATCTCATCAGCCTCTAATTGATATCGCCCCAACCCCACATTGCCCATTTTACCTCTTTCCTAAAATCCATCAACAGGACAGCCTTGATAGATCCATTGAGTCTGCCTGCTGTTGTTCCACAAATGTTATCTCTTCATATCTTGACTCTATCCTGTCCACCTTTGTCCAAGATTCTGGGGTGCCTCTTGTTCTGCCCATGATTTCATACTAGTCACAACTAGTCACAATATCATTATCATAGACATCCAGTCTCTGATCCCCATTGGGAATGTTTTAGGGTGTTCTGCGTCTTTTTGAAACTAAGAACTAACCCATTCCCCTTTACTATCACTGTCATCATTCTGAACAGCTTCTCTTTGATTCTCTTTGATTCCTCCCACTTTCTTTTTTTAATTCATTTATGGGAGGTGGGCATAAGCCTATCCCATATTGCCTATCCCCAGTTGCTCTTGAGGAGGTAGTGGTGAGCTCCCATCTTGAACCGCTGCAGTCCCTGAGGTGTTGGTACACCCGCAGTGCTGTTAGGGAGGGAATTCCATGATTTTGACCCAGCGACATTGAAGGAACAGCAATATGTTTCCAAGTCAGGATGGTGAGTGACTTGGAGGTGTTTTCCCAGTGGTGAGTTCCCAGGTATCTGCTGTTCTCATCCTTCTAGATGGTAGTGGTCGTGGGTCTGGAAGGTGCTGCCTTAGGAACGTTGGTGTGTTGTTGCAGTGCATCTAGTAGATAGTACACACTTTGTCGATAGTGAAGGGATTGGAAGGGGCACCAATCAAGTGGGCTGCCTTGTACTGGATGGTGTCAAGCTGCTTGAGTGTTGATGGAGCTGCACTCATTCTGGCGAGTGGCGAGTATTCCATTACACTCCTGACCTGAGCCTTGTAGATAGTGGACAGACTTCGGGGAGTTAGGAGGTGAGTTACGCGCTGCAGGATTCCTATCCTTTGACCTATCTTTGACCTAGCTTTTGATTTATTGATCAAATGTGTCACCAGAAGCACTTGTGCTGGCCCTAGCTACTTCTGTCTTTTAATTGGCTACACCGCTCCAAATCTACGCAGAGCACCACTCCCCAATCTTACTCCACTAAATCAGTGACTGTATTGACGTTTCATCCAGCATTTTCTTCGATCTTGTCAATTTCATCACCTTTGCCAACAATTTCCAGCTTGCCCTCAGACTTACTTGGACAATCTCTGACACTGGTCTTTTCTTTCTGGATCCCTCTGCCTCTGTCTCAGTAGGCAAACTATTTACTGCTATCTACTATAAACCCACCGTCTCTGGGCAAGACCAATTTTGAACTGCTCAGCAGCAATTTTCTGGGATACTGTGAGAAAATTTCTAGATCGTGATCTTGATTTGCTGAGCATGTTTCGTAAACGCCTCTCTGTTCCCGTTGCCGTATAAAATGATATTGTTTAACTCATTTAGTGTTTCTTTATACTTCCCCGTAAAATCTATCACTACATATTCTCGACATTAAGTTTCATCGGGCCAAATTTATTAGCATGCCGATGCTCTCTGAACTTTGACAATATATCTAATAATGTACTATATTTTTGAATTTGCTATTATCTTAATGGCACAACCAGATCAATCTGATTGCCAACACGAAAGATTCTGCAGATGCTGGAAATCCAGAGCAACACACACAAAATGCTGGAGGAACTCAGCAGGTCAGGCAGCATCTCTGGAAATGAATCAACAGTTGATGTTTCGGGCTAGGACCCTTCATCACAACTGGAAAGAAAGGTGGAAGCTGCCAGAATAAGAGGATTGGGGGGGGTGGGGTAGGGAAAGGAGAACAAGCAAGAAGGTGACAGACTAAGCCAGGTGTGTGTGGGAGGGGTTATGAAGTAAGAAGATGGGAAGTGATAAATGGAAAAGGCAAAGGACTAGAGAAGAAGGAATTTGATAGGAGAGCAGAGTGGACCATTGGAGAAAGGGAAGGAGGAAGGGCATCAGGTGGAGGTGATAGGTGAGGAGGTGAGTTAAGAAGCTAGAGTAGGGAATAGAAGAAGAGGGAAAGGAGAGGGAAAAATTACCGGAAGGATAAATTTATGTTCATGCCATCTGGCTGGAGGCTACCAAGACAGAATATGAGGTGTTGCTCCTCCAACCAGAAAGGAGCCCATGGACCAACACGTCGGACTGGGAATGGGGATAGAAATTAAAATGGTTGACTACTGTGAAATTCTGCTTTTTGTGGTTGAAGCAGAGGTGCTTGAGAAAGCAGTCCAATTTATGTCGGGTCTCACCAACGTAGAGGCCACATCAGGAGCACTGCACGACCAGTAAATTCACATGTGAAGTATTGCCTCAACTCGAAGGACTGTTTGGGGTCCTGAGTGCAGGTGAGGAATCAGGTGAATGGGCTTGTGTAGCATTTCTATCGCTCCGTGCTGAGAGGGCGATTAGTGGGGAGTGACGAATGGGAAAGGGAATCACAGATTGAGCGATCCTTGCAGAAAGGATGAGGTAAAGATGTGTTTGTTGGTAGGGTTCCGCTGAAGATGGCGGAAGTTGTGGATATTGATGTGTTGGATGCAGATGCTCATGGTTTGCTACGTGAGGGCAAGAGGAACCCTATCCCTGTTAGGGCAGCAGGAGGATAGGGTGAGTGTAGATATCCGGGAAATGGAGTAGATGTGGGTGAGGGCAGCATCAATGGTGGAAGAAGGGAAACCCTGTTCTTTGAAGAAGGAGGACATTTCTGACGGCTTGGAAAGGGAAGCCTCATCTTGGGAACAGATGTGGCAGAGACAAAGGAACTGAGAAAAGGGAATAGCATTTTTACAGGAGACAGGGTGGAAGAGGACCATGACAGTCATGGAAATCAGTAGGTTTAAAAAAAGATATTCGTAGTCAGTTTGTTTCCAGAGATGGAGACAGAGAGAACAAGAAAGGGAAGAGAGGTGTCAGAAATGGACTAAGTGAATTTAAGGTTAGGGAGGAAGTTGGAGGCGAAATTAATGAAATTAATGAGCTCTGCATGGGTGCATAAAGCAGCACCAATGCAGTTGTCATTGTAGCACAGGAAATGTTGAGGAGCATTACTAGGGAAGGCTTGGAACATGGACTGTTCCACATAGCCAACAAAAAGGCAGGTATAGGTGGGGCCCATGTGGGTGTCCATAGCTACACCTTGAGTTTGGTGGAAGTTGGAGGAACCAAAAGAGAAATTATTGAGTGTGAGGACCAGTTCTGTCAGATGGAGGAGGGTGGTGGTGGAAGGGAACTGGTCAGGTCTATTGTCAAGAAAGAAGTGGAGAGTTTTAATGGCTTCTTAGTGAGGGATAAAAGTGCATAGAGACTGGACATACATGGAGAAAATGAGGTAGCTGAGCCAGGGAATTGGAAGTTACTGAGGAGATTGAGAGACGGTAAAAGGTTGTGGATCTAGGTGGGAGGGAACTGAATCAAGTGGGATAAAACAGAGTTGATATATACTGAGAAGGGTTGAGAGGGGCTGGAACAGACACAAACAATGGAGCTACCTGGACAGTCAGGTTTCTGGGTCTTGGGTAGAGGTAGAAATGAGTGATCTGAGGTAAGGGGACTTTGAGGTTGCTGACTGTGGATGGGAGATCTCCAGACTTGATGAGGTTAGTGATGGTGTAGGAAACGTTTGCCTGATGGTCCGGAGTGGAGTTTTTTTCAAGGGGTAATTAAAAGGGGGCACCTGAGAGTTACCACTGGCCTCAGCAAGGTAGAAGTTGGGATTGGTGCAGCAAGAGTGGAGGGCAATGTATTCGGTGGAGTTAAGGTCTGAAGAGGAGAGGGGAGTGCTAAAGTCAAGCCAGTTGATGTGTTGTCAGCAAATAGAGATGAAAAGATCCAGAATCCAGAACAAGTAAAGAACCAGAGTGGGGTATCCCAAATAGAGGAGGATCTCATTACACGTAGGAACAACACAGTCCCATATTGTGAGGTGCTCCAAGTTATTGTCATATTTGATTAGCTCTATGAACACCAGATGGCACTCTTTGGAATACAATAGTGTACAATGTCAGTGAGTTGAACTCTGCAGTCTGTATATAGGATCTTAGAACATTGGTGTCACTATATCTCTTTCTGCTCCTTAGTTTGAAAAGTGGCCCTTAATCTGATAAGTAAGACCATAAGACAAAGGAGCAGAAGTCGGCCGTTCAGCTCATCGAGTCTGCTCTGCCATTTTATCATGAGCTGATCCGTTCTCCCATTTAGTTCCACTCCCCCGCCTTCTCACCATAACCTTTGATGCCCTGGCTACTCAGATACCTATCAATCTTTGCCTTAAGTACACCCAATGACTTGGCCTCCACTGCTGCCCGTGGCAACAAATTCCACAGGCTCACCACTCTCTGGCTAAAAAAATATCTTTGCATCCCTGTTCTGAATGGGCGCCCTTCAATCCTTAAGTCATGTCCTCTAGTACTAGACTCCCCCACCATGGGAAACAACTTTGCCACATTCACTCTGTCCATGCCTTTCAACATTCAAAATGTTTCTATGAGGTCCCCCTTCATTATTCTAAACTCCAAGGAGCATAGTCCAAGAGTGGTCAAACGTTCCTCATAGGTTAACCCTCTCATTCCCGGAATCATTCTAGTGAATATTCTCTGAAACCTCTCCAATGTCAGCACATCCTGTCTTAAATAAGGAGCCCAAAACTGCCCACAGTACTCCAAGTGACATCCTACCAGTGCCTTGAGACTCAACATCATATCCCTGCTCCTATACTCTATTCCTCTAGAAATGACTGCCAACATTGCATTCGCCTTCTTCACCATCGACTCAACCTGGAGGTTAACCTTAAGGATATCCTGCACGAGGACTCCCAAGTCCCAATGCATCTCAGAACTTTGAATTCTCTCCCCATTTAAATAATAGTCTGCCTGTTTATTTCTTCTGCCAAAGTGCATAACCATACACTTTCCAACATTGTATTTCATTTGCCACTTCTTTGCCCATTCTCCCAATCTATCCAAGTCCCTCTGCAGACTCTCTGTTTCCTCAGCACTACCAGCCCCTCCACCTATCTTTGTATCGTCAGCAAACTTAGCCACAAAGCCACCTATTCCATAATCCAAATCGTTGATGTACAACGTAAAGAGAAGCGGCCCCAACACAGACCCCTGTAGAACAAAAAATTGCAATAGGTTTGTCAGGCAGGATTTTCCTTTAAGGAAACCATGCTGAGTTCTGCCTATCTTGTCATATGCCTCCAGGTACTCCAAAATCTCATCCTTGACAATCGACTTCAACAACTTCCCAATCACCGATGTCAAGCT
The DNA here is from genome assembly GCF_963921235.1 of Mobula hypostoma. Lineage (NCBI taxonomy): Eukaryota > Metazoa > Chordata > Chondrichthyes > Myliobatiformes > Myliobatidae > Mobula > Mobula hypostoma. Next base: position 137,771,166 of record NC_086100.1, on the reverse strand, counting down.
AACAGGTCTATAATTTCCTTTTTGCTTCCTTGCCCCCTTCTTAAATAGTGGAGTGATATTTGCAATCTTCCAGTCCTCCAGAACCATGCCAGAATCTATTGACTTTTGAAAGATCATTGCTAATGCCTCCGTAATCTCAACAGCTACTTCCTTCAGAACACGAGGGTGCATTCCATCTGGTCCGGGAGATTTATCTACCCTTAGACTATTCAGCTTCCTGAGTACTTTCTCTGTCATAATTCTGACTGTACACACTTCTCTTCCCTGACACCCTTGAGTGTCTGGTATACTGCTGATGTCTTCCTCAGTGAAGACTGATGCAAAATACTCATTCAGTTCCTCTGCCATCTCCTTATCTCCCATTACAATTTCTCCAGCATCATTTTCTATTGGTCTTATATCTACTGTCACCTGTCTTTTACCCTTTATATACTTGAAAAAGCTTTCAGTATCCTCTTTGATATTATTTGCTAGCTTCCTTTCATAGTTCATCTTTTCCCTCTTAATGACCTTCTTAGTTTCCTTTTGTAAGCTTTTTAAAACTTCCCATTCCTCTGTCTTCCCACTAATTTTTGCTTCTTTGTATGCCTTCTCCTTTGCTTTAACTTTGGCTTTGACTTCTCTTGCCAACCACGGTTGCATCCTTTTTCCATTCGAAAATTTCTATTTTGGAATATATCCGTCCTGCACCTTCCTCACTTCTTGCATAAACTCCAGCCACTGCTGCTCTGCTGTCCTTCCCACCAGTGTCCCTTTCCAGTCAACTTTGGCCAGTTCCTCTCTCATGTCACTGTAATTTCCTTTACACTGAAATACCGACACATCGGATTTTGGCTTCTCTTTCTCAAATTTCACAGTGAACTCAATCATGTTATGATCACTGTCTCCTAAGAGTTCCTTCACCTCAAACCCTCTAATCACCCCTGGTTCGTTACACAATACCCAATCCAGTACAGCCGATCCACTAGTGGGCTCAACAACAAGCTGTTCTAAAAAGCCATCTCGCAGACATTCTACAAATTCTCTCTCTTGAGATCCACTGCCAACCTAATTTTCCCAATCTACTTGCATGTTAAAATCCCCTACAATTATTATAACACTTCCCTTCTGACAAGCCTTTTCTATTTCCTGTTGTAATTTGTAGTCCACATCACTGTAGCTGTTAGGAGGCCTGTATATAACTGCCATCAGGGTCCTTATACCCCTGCGATTTCTTAGCTCAATCCATAAAGATTCTGCACCTTCTGATCCTATGTCACCTCTTTCTAATGATTTAATATCACTTCTTACCAATAAAGCCACGCCGCCCTCTCTGCCTACCTGCCTATCCTTCCGATACATCGTGTATCCTTGGATGTTCAGCTCCCAGAGACATGCATCCTTTAGCCACGTCTCAGTGATGGCCACAATATCATACCTGCAATATCATAGCTGTACAACAAGATTATCCACCGTATTCCTTATGCTGTGTGCATTTAAGTATAACACCTTAAGTCCAGTATTTGGTTCTTTTTGCTTTGATTGCAACTCATCCCAATGGCTGCAAATTTGCCCCATCACCTGCCTGTTCTTCCTGACATCTTTACTGCTCACTATCTTAGATTTCAGTCATTGAAAGTGGGCATGCAGGTACAGCAGGCGGTGAAAAAGGCGAATGGTATGCTGGCATTTATAGCGAGAGGATTTGAGTACAGGAGCAGGGAGGTACTACTGCAGTTGTACAAGGCCTTGGTGAGACCACACCTGGAGTATTGTGTGCAGTTTTGGTCCCCTAATCTGAGGAAAGACATCCTTGCCATAGAGGGAGTACAAAGAAGGTTCACCAGATTGATTCCTGGGATGGCAGGACTTTCATATGAAGAAAGACTGGATGAATTGGGCTTGTACTCGTTGGAATTTAGAAGATTGAGGGGGGATCTGATTGAAACGTATAAAATCCTAAAGGGATTGGACAGGCTAGATACAGGAAGATTGTTCCCGATGTTGGGGAAGTCCAGAACGAGGGGTCACAGTTTGAGGATAAAGGGGAAGCCTTTTAGGACCGAGATTAGGAAAAACTTCTTCACACAGAGAGTGGTGAATCTGTGGAATTCTCTGCCACAGGAAACAGTTGAGGCCAGTTCATTGGCTATATTTAAGAGGGAGTTAGATATGGCCCTTGTGGCTACGGGGATCAGGGAGTATGGAGGGAAGGCTGGGGCGGGGTTCTGAGTTGGATGATCAGCCATGATCATAATAAATGGCGGTGCAGGCTCGAAGGGCCGAATGGCCTACTCCTGCACCTATTTTCTATGTTTCTATGTTTCTATCTTAGATTTATTTCTGTTTTCCCCCTCCTCTGCTCTATCAGTCTGGTTCCCATCCCCCTGCCAAATTAGTTTAAACCCTCCCTAACAGCTCTATTAAACTTTCCCGCCAGGATATTGGTTCCCTTTGGGTTCAGGTGTAACCCGTCCTTTTTGAACAGGTCATACTTTCCCCAGAAGAGATCCCAATGATCCAAGAATCTGAAGCCCTGCCCCCTGCACCAGTCTCTCTGCCACGCATTCAACTGCCTGATCCGGCTATGCCCTCGCTAGCACGTGGCACAGGTAGCAATCCCAAGATCACTACCCTGGAGGTCCTGCTTCTCAGCTTCCTTCCTAACTCCCGGAAATCTCTCTTCAGGACCTCCTCCCTTTTCCTATCTATGTCATTGGTACCAACATGTACCAAGACGGCTGCCTGCTCACCCTCTCCCTTTAGAATATTCTGGAACCGATCCGAGTAGCCAAAGAAAAAGGTGAAAATGCATATTAGCAAAAAAAACCCAATAACATCAACAATGGTAGAAGCAGGAATGTGCACCTGTTACAATGAAGACCATTCTTTCTCAGCTTTCGATTTGAAAAAAGTCAATATTAAGTTATTTGGTTTCAGTTTGCTTTTTCAAGGCACAGTTTGAAGGAGTGTCCGGTGAGTTCCTATGATGCTTTTGGCACTTTAGGTGTTTGTTTACACATGGTCTTCCAGTGCCTGTCATCACAAGAGCACAGGCATAAATAACTCCCAGCAACTGCCTTGATGAGAGCTCCATCTTAGGTTATTCAGAACGTCTGCTCTTCCTTACAATGATACAAGAACAGCACACGCAAAACATTCTTTCCATTCTATATGTTTAGCTTGTACCACTTTCCAGAATATGCCAATAAATGACAGTTTTTTTTTCATTGTTAATGGAATCAAGGGTTAACTGGGACAGGATTAGTGCAGGAAAGAGACACTGATGTAGTAGATCAGCAATTATATTATTGAACGGAGGACTAAGCATGTCATACAATAGTTCCTTTTCACAGAAGAAGGCTATTTGACCCATTTCAAGATTCAAGATTCAAGATTGTTTTATTGCCATTCTTCAGTACATGAGAGTAAAGAAGAACAAAATGATTGTTACTTTGGATCCGATGCAGCATAAAAAAACACAACAAGCACAAAAAATAAAATAAATATAAATATAAAATCAATCCTATAAAACACAAAGTAGAAGTAACTAAGTCTGGCTGTGTATGTATAACATTAGCTTTTACACGTAGACTTATTGGATGTACAATTGACACTAGGTGCAGGAGTATCTGAACATATTTGACTCATTAACTCCCTCACATGTATTGACTGGCTGCATTATGGCCTAGTACGGGAACACAAATGCCTTTGGGTGGAAAATCCAACAGAAGGTAGTTGGTTTGGCCCAGTACTTCATGGGTAAAGCCCTCTCAACCATTAAGCACACCTACATGAAACGTTGCCGTAGAAAACAGCACTCATCATCAAAGATCCTCACCACCCAGCCCATACTCTTTCCTCATTGCTGCCATCTGGTAGAAGGTACAAGAGCCTCAGGACTCGCACCACCAGGTTCAAAACCAGTTACTACCCCTCAACCATCAGGCTCTTGAACAAAAGAGGATAACTACACTCATTCTATTTCTGGTGTTCCCACAACCAATCGTCTCACTTTGAGGACTCTTTATCGTGTTATTTCATGCTCTCATTGTTTATTGCTATTGATTTGTATTTGCATTTGCACAGCTTGTTGTACATGGATCCTGTCTGCATTTACTGCTCTATGGATATGCCGCAGGAAAAAATCTTTACTCAGGGTGGTATGTTCTGACTTGTATGTACTTCGATAATAAATTTTACTTTGAACTTTGAATGTGCCCAGCAACCAGATCCACCCCACACCCCGGTTCACTTGTCACCCCTCCACACCTGGGTCACCTTACAGCAACCAATGAGCCTTCCAGCAGATGTTTGAGATGTGGAGGGAAACCAGTTGAAAACTACAGGGTTACAGAGGGAAACTGCAAGTTCCATGTGGGACCACCCAGCATCAGGATCAAATTGGGGTAGCTGTAGCTGTGAGGTAGCAAAACTATCTGCTAAGCCACTCTTTTCCATTGCGTCTTCTGATAATGTTACGAAATCTGTCACCACCTCATTATCATTTCCATGCATTCTGAATGCATTCATACATCTGGGGGTCACATTAATGTTTTTCTTGGTTACGACTGGAGTACTCACTGTGTATTCCAGAAATGATATGACCTCCCGCTGTATCAGTGAATCACATGATGCACCAACTGCCAGTCATCTCAGGTTCTTTGCATTCTGATTGTACCATCTGCTCTTGTACTGCAGTAATCATATGCAGATTGTGCAAAAAAGCGAGCAATTCAGGAATTTGTAGAACCTGTTTGCTCTGCAGATGATTGTTTTGAAAAGGGATTGTCATTCAAAATTGATTTGTCCCTTTATTCTTCATACAATAGAGCAAAGCTATAGCAGTCATAAGCGTACAGCAGTAAAATGAGCACAAAGTTAGAGGATTGGGAAGCTTTTAAAAACCAACAGAAAGCAACTAAAGAGCCATGAGGAGAGAAAAGATGAAATATGAAGGTAAGCTAGCCAATAGTATAAAAAGTTTGTTTTCAGATACATAATGAGTAAAAGAGAGGCAAGAGTGGATATTGGACTGCTGGAAAGGTAGTAATGGGGTTAAAGAAATGGCATTCGCATTTCATAAGTAGTTCCCGCCAGTCTTCACTGTGGAAGACACTAGCAGTTTGCCAGAACTTCAAGAATATCAAGGAGCATAAGTGAGTATAGTTGCTCTTACTAAGGAAAAGGTGGTTAGAAAGCTGAAAGGTCTGAAGGTAGATAAAATACCTGGGCTAGGTGGACCACATCCCAGGGTTCTGAAAGAAGTTGCTGTAAAGATTGTGGAGACTATAGTAGTGATCTTTCAAGAATCACTAGGTTCTGGAATAGTTCTGGAGGACTGGAAAATTGAAAATGTCACTCCACTCTTTATGAAGGTAGGGATGCAGAAGAAAGGAAATTATAGGCCAGTTAGCCTGACTTCAGTAGTTAAGAAAATATTGGAGTCTGTTATCAATGTTGAGGTTTTGAGATACTTGGAGGAACATAATAAAGTAGGCCAAAAGTGGGAGCTTATCCCCACCACCACCCCCGGCTATGGCAAACCTTAAGGAACATTCTACATCTAGGCATCATTAAAATCCACCTTTTAGGTTCTCCTCAAGTTCCTGCACTATCTTCTTTTTCAGGGATGTTGTTTTGATAGTCTATAATACTAGGAGACCTCTGATCAAACTGTCCAGTGGTCTCTAGCAAATACCTGGAGCTGATACACCATTCCAAGTGTAAGTCTATTGTATTGGAGTGGTCTAACATGCACTCAATGGCCACTTTATTAGGTACACCTAATATCAATATTAATGTGAATATCTAATCAGACAATCGCGTGACAGCAACTCAATAAGTAAAAGCATGTGGATGTGGTCAAGAGGTTCACTTGTTGTTCAGAATAAACACCAGAATGGAGAGGAACTGTGATCTGAGTGCTCTTGACCATAGAATAATTGTTGGTGCCAGATGGTGCAGTTTGCACGCACAACAGTCTCCAGAGTCTAAAGAGAATGGTACAAGGAATAAAATAGCATCCAGATGTCAGCAGTTCTGTGGGCAAAGATGTTTGTTAATGAGAGAATTCAGAGCAGAACGGCCAGACTGGTCCAAGTTGACGTGAGGTTGATAGTAACTCAAATAACCATGTGTTATAACAGTGGTGCACCAAAAAGCACTTCTGAATGTACAGCACATTGCATCTTGAAGTGGCTGGGCTATAGCAGCAGAAGATAACACAGGGTTTCACTCCTGTACCTAATAAAGTGTAATTACTTACTACTGGGTGTAATTACTTAACATTAAATCACCAACTCAAAATGATGCTATTCAATTGATTCATCCAACACTTAGAAGGTGTGGAAGCAGATAAGTTTTAAAATATATCACCTTTTTTTCTATTTGAGCTGACCCAATGGCTGTTCCAAATAAACAACACGTTCAGAGTCACGATTACAGGATACACAGAATCCTACGGCCTTAGAGGCACCATACTGATTAACTGAAAACTTTGGAGTTCTGGCAGGTAAGCACAGGTAGGGAGATCACCATATCGAAATAAAGCAGTGTCTATACAGGTCTTTGAGGAACAATACAGTGGATTTCCCTCATAACTATTCCCTACTGCATACCTATTTTTATCCATTTTTAATTTGTATTAATTAATCACCTTTAACATGTACACTTCAATTTTTGCACTGTATGATAAATCAAAGAGATAAGTTTCTTCACAGCACTGCTAATTAGCTGCAAGGAGTGGGAGGACCTCCAACTGGCCCAAAGAAGTTGACTGCACCAGTCCTGTTAGCCTTCCCGCTTGACACAGTGTGGAAGACAAATAGTAAGACCTTGCGATGAACGTTAAGGGATTAATGACCTTCTTCTAGTATGTGAATTCAAAGTCTGTAATCACTTATCTGTGACTAATGTACACTGTGTGACTGAAATGTGCTTTGTAGATGGAATGGGAAAATAACTGCATATGTCTGTGCCTCCTTGTTCTAAGAATCATCACATGTCTGCGTTTGGAAAGCCTGATAAACTGTTCTGAGAACTAACACTTAAGAAAATGTATTACTGCTCAAGGACGTATAGTGCAACTTCACTATTCTAACAAGTTGTAGTTGAAGTTCCCTCCTTTTTCAGGTTTAAGTGCTTCTTGTCACGTAAGCCTGGGGTATAAATAAGAGTGTAATCCATTGTTGAGCAGAGCTGCGGAACTCCACTTCAGGAGTCTGGGATCTCCATGATATTATGTAATAAAACCCTTTAGTCTGAAACAATTCTCTGAGTTGGCCTGATCTATTCTGTCTGCTGCTCCTGAGATTTTTTCCCGCAACAGTTTGGCGACGAGGATGCGATCCTCAATCTAGTCTCCTAGCTGAAAGGAGGAGGCTAGAAGAGCAAGATCCGAAAAAGAACCCTAGGCGGAAAAGAAGAAGCAAGACAGAAAGGTGCCTTCCAAGTTGGGAGGGAAAATCAGTCTCCTAGATGAAAAGGGGAGACAGGTGTCCTACATCCTAGCCGAAAGGGGGATGACAGGGGGTGCTCGTGGGAGTACCAAGGTAGCTACCGATTTATTCAGTCACTGAACTCACAGACCTGTGGAAAGACAGAGGAAACACACCAGTGAGCGCTCATTGTGTACACAGTGTGAATAAAGAAACTCTGTGCTGTCTTAACTGAAATTGAAATCCTAAACAGGAAAAACGGGAAGTGCGAGTAGTCAATCGGCTGACACTGATCCTGCTAATAAACCGATGAGTTCCGGAGGTAAGTCTTTGAACACTCAACAGCAGGTAGGGAAAAGACCGCCAGAAAAGATTAAAAAGATAAAACGGCACCACCAGTAAATTGGAGACTCCTTAGTCCCGCCTGGATCCCCGGCAGGTATGGTAATCAGAGAGACTGGAGGTGATCGTTGTGCAGTAACATTCAGTAGTGATTTGCATGAGTGGTCACATGGGGATTGGCCGTATGGGGGAAGTTTTAATTTGAGACTAATCCAACACTGGGAGGACGCCACCCGAAATGGCGACAGCGACCCAAATTGGGATGCTGATTACATGTAAAGACATTTTAAATGATGTAAGGAGGTGGCTAAAAGACACCAACCTCCAAAGAAAAAGGAGATTAAGCAGCCTGAAACAGAGGAGGCAGGGGTTGAAACGAAACCTGCCACGGGACTTTATCCACAACTCCCTGTACCGGCACGTGTTGGGCACGTGGCCAAGTGGTTAAGGCGTTCGTCTAGTTACCTCAAGGTTGCTAGTTCGAGCCTCAGCTGTGGCAGCATGTGTGCGCCCTTGAGCAAGGCACTTATACAATCATTGCTCTAGTCTGTGTGAGGAGTGGCGCCCCACACGGACCTCCAATCTGCGCCTTGTAAGGCATGAAAATGCCCGACGCAGGCCTCTCATGGTCTGAGTCGACGATTCCCCCCGCACCCCCCCCCCCCATACCGGCTAGTGCCTCATTGGCATCCAATAGTCAAATAGACGATTTAATAATGACGACAACTGCCTTGGGACAACCCGCACCCATTCCTTACAACCCCCCATGCCAGAAGTTCAGGCACCTAACACCCCAGGGGAGCGGACATTACTGTAACAAGAGGAGGTTCTCAGAAAGAGGAATTGAAGCTGAGGGAGCTGAAGGAAGGGTTAGCAGTACTAGAGATGACTCAAAAAAACCACCCAAAAAGGCAAAAAGGAAAGAGACAGGAAAAGAGAAAAACAGAATGGAGGATAAGCTTTATCAGAAACCTTCATTATATGTAAAACAGTCTCGCTTCCCCTGCTGGGTCCGCAGATCCTTTGTAAATTAGGGGCAACACTGCACTGTACAGCTGAAGGTATATACATGGGGCTTCCTCAAAATAGGGTCCTTCAAATGCTAAAATTAATGAATGGGCGAGAAAAGGACAGTTCAGAACCCATACTGTGCTGTCGGCAGCTGGATAGCAATCTCTGTGCTTGGTAGGTTCAGAGACTGTATGACACATTGACAGGACGAGCCAGCCTCTACACGCAAAATCTGCAATACTTGATTAATAGCAGCCGAGAGAAGAAGCAGCTCCATTGCACGGTCTATTACACTTTACAAACTGACCCGCACTATGATCAGGCCTTACCCTTACTTAAACGGTAAAGCTGAAGGCAACACCGTATGTGTATTTTGGTCCCGCGGGATTAGGGTACCTGGTGGACTTAGTAGAAGATCAGGAAAAAAGATTCCGACCTCAATGCCTCATTTGACAGTGGCCATAAAACCACTAGCAAAGCCTAAAGATATCGGGACGATGATAAAACGATTGGCGAAAGAAACCAAGGCTGTTTATACTATAATTCTGCGGGTACTAGGACAAGAAGCCCGAATAGAATTCTGTAACGAAGAGGAGGGGAGAATTATGTTAAAGTCCGAGAGCTCAGAAACATCCTTTGAAAAGCAACAACCACCAGCAGAAGACACTCTACTTCCCCCTAGAGCCTTAGCGTAGGTACCAGGGATCCTATGGGCCCAACATAGCAATCATGTGGGAAAGGCCCAAGCAGCTCAGAGCATAAAGTTACTCTAAGAAAAAAGAATGTGCCACTGCCCTGTATTAAACAGTACCGTATGGCTACTGAAGCTGAAGAAGGTATCGCTCCAGTAATTGACGCATTGCAGCAAGGGGTGCTGATGAAGACACAAAACATGTATAACACCCCTATATTACCTATCCCAAAAACGGGCCGGAGAAATGAGTGGCATTTTGTGCAGGACCTAAGAGCCATTAATAAGATAGTCATCCCTATAGCTCCGCTGGTGCCAGACACCAACATTGTGCTTACTTCTACACCTGCGGGAGCTAGTACCTTTACTGTAGTCGATCGGTGCTCCGCATTTTTCTCCATACCTTTGCACGAGGACAGCCAGTATTTATTTGCCTTTACTTACAAGAATGAGCAATATACGTGGACACGTCTGCCTCAGGGACATACCGAAAGCCCCGCAGTTTATGCTGCGGCTGTTAAAAATGATTTGGCCGAATGCCAGCTGTCTGAATATTCCACGTTGATTCAGTATGTAGATAACATCCTGATAGCTTCTGCTACAGGGCCACAATGTCTGACAGATTCTTTAACACTCCTTGAACTTTTGGCAAGAAGAGGGCACAGGGTGCCTGTGGAGAAAATGCAGTTTTGCCAAGAAACTGTCCAGTACCTTGGATTCCAGCTCAGTAAAGGTTAGCGAAGTTTGGGAAGGGATTGAATAAAAGCAATAAAGAAGATCCCAGTCCCCAAAACAAAAAAATGGCATTCTTTGTTTCTTGGGCATGGTAGGGCACTGTCGACAGTGGATTCCTGAATACTGGGAGAGGGATGCAGTAATGTGTTCTGCTACATTGAAAACGGAGAAGGGGAGAAAGCCTTCCATGGCCTAAATGTAATGGTAGAAAAATCTATTCCTATTGTATTGGATCACTCGTGTACTGTGATAGTACCCCATGCCATAATGCTACTGTTGAATTCAGCTGCTCCTCAGCATTTTACCACAGCCAGAAGGACATGTTATGAGGTGATTCTTCTGTCTCGATCCAACTGTACGTACAAAAGATCTTCGGCTATTAATCCAGCTACTTTTGTTCCGTTACCATCTGCACAGCAGGATGGATGACCATGACTCCCTGCTCGCAGTGGAAGCCACTACTACTCCCCCACCAGATCTGAGAAGCGAACCTATTGATAACCCTGACTTAATCATTTCCACAGATGGCTCTTTGCACCACCCACGAGATGATCTGTTGCTGGCAGGGTATGCTACAGTAACTCCCCACAAGTTAGTAGAAGCTTATGCCTTGACAATAGGAACATCAGCGCAGGCGGCAGAACTCTATGCTGTCACATGAGCTTGCTTGCATTTTGGCCTAAGGAAAAGCTGCCAATGTTTATTCTGACTCACGTTATGCGTTTGGGATAGCACATGACTTTGGGCGATTGTGGAAAAATGGAGGATTTATCACCTCCTCGGGGAAAGCGATTACACATGCCTCCTTCGTACTGAACCTTTTAAAAGCTATACAGTTGCCACAGACTTAAGTAATAATTAAGTGCAAGGCACACGCCCCTGCCGAGAATGAAGTCTCCAAGAGAAATCGGTTTGCAGATATGGTAGCAAAACATGTGGCCCTTCAGCGACAACCTGTGCTATAGACCCCTTGGGCTGAATCAGGAGGGAAGGAGCTCCCTGTGTGTATTGACGTCCAGCAGTTGCAGGAAGCCCAAAGTCTTGCCTCACAGCAAGAGAAATATGCCTGGAGCAAATCTGCATGTTACCAGAGTATCACCCAGATGGCCGAGTATTGTGCCCGCATAGTTTATTTTTGCCCTCGTCTCGCCTGGCACATGGCCAGGCTCACATGGGCAAAGGAGGGATGCAGCATGCCATCACTCAACAATGGTACGCCCCAGGGATAACAGTAACTATCGAGAAAGTAGCACAAACTTGTTTAGTTTGCCAGCAAAACAATAGAGGAAAGATGCCCGCTAGATTTGATCACCTGCCCCAACCGGAAATGCCTTTTGAAAAGCCGCAAATTGACTTTGTACATATGCCTGCTGAAAGGAGGTTTAAGTATATATTGGTAATAGTAGACATGTTTTTCAGATGGGCAAAGGCCTACATCAGGAGGAATGATGTAAGAACTGTGGTAAACATGTTGATGAAAGAAATTATACCTAGGTTTGGAATTCCCCTCGGGATAAATAGCGACAGGGGAACCCATTTTACAAATAAATTAGTCCAGGGACTGAAGGAAGCCTTGGGGTTTCAGTAGAAATTGCATATCCCCTTCCAGCTTCAGTCCTCAGGTATGGTGGAAAGAGCAAACAGTGAAATAAAAGCAGCTTTGACAGAAGTTTGTCAGCAAAACAGTCTCGGACGGCCAGAGGCAATGCCCTTAGTAATGTACACAATGCGAAATCAGAAGAATAGAAATACAGGACTTACTCCTCATGAAATTTTAATGGGGCGGCCTACGTCAACAGGAACTAAACCTCCCATGACCCCAGAAAAGATAGCGCTAATATGAAGTGGTGAGAAGACACTGAAATACGCACAAGCATTGTGTCAGGAGGCAGAGAAGTTGTATGAGAGGGTCCGGCAAGCCCAGGCACCTTTAACTGAAGGTAACGTGCATCCATTGAAGCTTGGAGATAGAATATATGTGAGATCAATGAATAAAGATTCTTTCTCTGGCAGGCTGCTGAGGACCCATAGAGCCGTTAAGGTGAAGGAGAAACCTAATTGAATACATGCCAGCAGGTGCAGCTTGCTCCACGATGAGGATGAAATAAAACACTGAACAAGTGACAGCTTCCCCGAGAGAGAGAGGAACGGTGCTGAGAACCAAGAACAAAGTGTTATTCAGAGACTGGAACATAAATCTATTTTAACCTGCACATAGTGACTGATTATTAACAAAATATATATCAATAGAGGACTTTGTCTGGCCCTGAGGGTGTCCCGGATGGTAAAAGATAAAGCTAGCAAGGAGCAATTGTGGGGTGAAGATGTGTACCCGGGGAAGGAAAAACCCTTCCCCTATGGATATGAGCCCCCTTATGAGGAAAGGGAGGAAATACCACAGTAAAAAACGTTAATCTAGAAAATTAACAAGGAGGGAACTGTGGAAGACAAATAGTAAGACATTGTGACGAATGTTAAGGGGTTAATGACCTTCTTCTGGTATGTGAATTCAAAGTCTGTAATCACTTATCTGTGAATAATATACACTGTGTGACTGAAATGTGCTTTGTAGACTGGATGGGAAAATAACTAACTATGTCTGTGCTTCCTTTTTCTAAGAATCATCACATGTCTGTGCTTGGGAAAGCCTGATATACTGTCCTGCGAATTAACACTTAAGAAAATGTATAACCACTCAAAGACATAATGTTGAGCAGAGCTGTAGAGCTCCGCTTTAGGAGTCTGGGCTCTCCATGACATCATGTAATAAAACCCTTTAGTCTGAAACAATTTCCTGAGTCAGCCTGATCTATTCTGTCTGCTGCTCCTGAGATTTTTTTCTGTCACACACAATCTCTCTATTTACAGCTCACGTAGGCAAATGCTCCTGGTGTCAGCTAAGTTTTGTGATGTGGGTATGCATGTGTATTGGTCTATGTGTGATTTTGAAACAATTGCTTTGCAACAGTAATGTGATTTAAATTATATTCATTTGTCCAACCTACTACTGACCCCACTCTATGAATAAGCTATATAAACAGCAGCCAAATTCACGCCCTCAGTGAGATGTTCTGCTTTCTGTCGTCAGCATTCCCATTTTTTGAGTTCTCGGTGCAGTGAATCATGTATCAGCACACCTGGATGAAATTAGTATAGCTGAATCACGCCCTGCTGCCCACAAGGCATCTGTCCCTGTTAGTCATAGAATATCGAACATAGAACAATACAGCACAGTACAGACCCTTCAGCCCACAACGTCATTTAATCTACTCCAAGCTCAGTTTAACACTTCCTTCCCACATAGTCCTCCATTTTTCTTTTATTCAAGTTCCTACCTACAGAAAGTCTCTTCAATCTCCCTGATGTACCTGCATCTACCAACACTCCTGGTAGTATATTCCACATAGTTATCAAAGCTGTGTAAAAAACTTACTTCTGACATTCCCCCTTTACTTTCCACCAATCACCTTAAAATTATACCCTCTTGTATTAGCCATTCTGCCTTGGCTGTCCACTCTATCTACACCTCTTATCATTTTGTACACATCTATCAGGTTGCATCTCATTCTCTTTTGCTCCAAAAAGAAAAGCCCTAGCTTGCTCAAGCTTTCCTCATAAACCATACCCTCTAATCCAAGCATCACCCTGGTAAATTTCCTCTGCACCCTCTCGAAGTTTCCACATCCTTTCTATAATGAGGTGACTGAAACTGAATACAACACTCTCATCTGCGATCTAACCAGTGTTCCAGTGTTTTATAGACCTGCAACATTGTCTCATTGTTCTTGAACTCAATATCCTGACTAATGAAGGCCAGCAACTACTCCTCATCTATTTTTCTCCAGTCCTGCTGAAGGGTCTCGGCCCAAAGCATCGACTGTATTTTTTTCCGTAGATGCTGCTTGGCCTGCTGAGTTCTTCTAGCCACTTTGTGTGTGTTGCTTGGATTTCCAGCATCTGGAGATTTTCTCTTGTTTGTCCAGCGTATCATATTCCTTCTTAACCACTCTATCAACATGCATTGGTTGCTTTGTGGAATCTATAGACAGAGGCCCCAGGATTCCACTATTCCTTCACATTGTTATGAATACTGCCATTAACCCTGTATTCTACCTTCTAATTTAACTTTCCAAACTGTATCACTTCACGCTTTTCCAGTTGGAACACCATCTGCCACTTCTCAACTCAGCTCTGCATCCTGTCAATGTTCCATTATAACCCACTTTCCCACTTCCTCATCCAACTCATTCATGAATATTGCAAACAGCAGGGGTCCCAAAATAGATCCCTGAATAGCACCACTAGTCACCGACCTTCAAGTAGAATATGCTCTATCAACTCCTACCCTCTGCCTTCTGTGGGCAAGCTAATTCAGAATCCACACAGCCAAGTTTTCCCAGATTTTATGCCTCCTGACTTTCCGAATGAGCCTACCATGGGGAGCCTTGTCAAATGCCTTCTTAAAATCCATATACACCACACCCACCTTCATCAAACTGTTTTGTCATTACTTTGTAGAATTCAGTCACAAAGTCATGCTGATTATCCTAAATCTGTCTATGTTTCTCCAAATGTTCATAAATCCTGCCTCTAAGAATCTTTTCCAGTAATTTGCTTACCACTGATGTTAAAAATCATTGATGTAAAATTCCCAGGATTAGTTTTATTACCTTTCTTGAAGAAAAGCTTAACATTTCTCATTTTCATTTTTAAAATCTTTTTTATAAATTATTAAAGATCAACAAAAAAATACATTAAGGTAATCAAGTCAACATGTCAATATGTACAATGAAGAAGTAATTACCAAATAACTGATTAACAAAGCTAAACAATATATCAATAATAAGAAGAAAAAATAAAGTGTTAAGAATATGTTTTTAAAGAAAAAAAGGAAAAAAATTACCCCTACTGACTAAATCAAAAAAACCTACTAACAAAAAAACCCAGAAAAAGACCCATTGGAAGCACAGCCCCGGAGATATATGCCATACAAGCTTCCATAAAAGAAAAAAACATCAATCCACCAACTCAAATCCATTTAAACAAAAATCAGAAGCAAACCATCTTAATTAACTCAAATCAGATGATAGTAGCGGGCAAGTGAAACCCACCTTTTCTCAAAGTCAAATCGAGGATCAAAAGTTCGACTTCTGATTTTCTCCAAACTAAGACATAGCATCACCTGAGGGAACCATTGTATCAAAGTGGGAGCAGAGGCATCTTTCCATTTTAGTAAAATAGCCCTTCTGGCCAATAATGTAACAAATGCAATTACATGTTGGTCTGATATAGAAATACCATAAATATATTGAGGGATTATACCAAGCAAAACTGTCAATTTATTAGGTTGTAAATTAATTTTTAAAACTTTAGAAATTGTGGAGAGAATAGATTTCCAAAAACGTTTCAATACAGAACATGACCAAAACATATGTGTCAATATAGCTGTCTCGGTTTTACATCTATCACACTGACTATCAACATTAGGAAACATTTTAGACAGTCTCTCCTTTGTCAAATAGTAACGATGTACAATTTTAAATTGAATTAAAGAGTGACTGGCACAGATCAAAGAAGAGTTAACCAACTTCAAAATTTGCAACCAATCCTCTGTTATCAAGGTCATGTTAAGCTCTCTTTCCCAATCTTGCTTAATCTTAAGTGAAGGGTAATTGTGCTGTTGTAACAGTAAATTATAAATTTTCCCAATAAAACCTTTCACTAAAGGGTTCATTTTTAAAATAATAACTAACAGGTCAGAATCCTGTACATATAGAAACTTACTTAAATATTCTTGTAAGAAATGTCTGACCTGAAGATATTGCAAGAAATGTGAGTACGAGAGAGAGTATTTAGTTACTAATTTCTCAAAAGGCATCAATCGGCCTTCTTGGAACAGATCCATGAAGGAATAAACTCGTTATTCCTCCAAAGAAGAAAGGTAGGATCACCTAATGAAGTTTTAAATAAATAATCTTGATAAATTAAACTAAGAAGGTTAAATTTTTTGACATTAAAAAAATCATGAAACTGGTACCAAATTCGTAATGACTGCTTAATCATAGGATATAAATTTAGATTAGCAATTTTGCTCCTGGTAAAGAAGCTCCTAATAATGAGGTTAAGTGAAACTGTTTCACAGCTTTCAATTCCGAATCAGCCTATTTCTTACCTGCCACCCTCTAAACTTCTTGTACTATTTCTGTGGCTAATGAGGATGCAAAGATCATCAGCAAGCTCTTCTCTTGCTTCCCAGAGTAACCTGGTGAATATCCCAGCCGGCCTTAGTGTCTTATCTATCTTAATGTTTTTTCAAAAGTTCCAGATCATCTTCTTTCTCAATGTTGACATGCTCCAGCATATGAGCCTGTACTTCGCTGACCTCACATTCGTCAAGGTCCGTCCCACTGATGAATATTAGGGCAAAGCAAAGGAGGACCTCCCCTACCTCCTCCGACTCCAGGCACGTTTCTTCTTTTATCCCTGATCAGTCTTACCCTCACTCTAATCATTCTCCTTTTCTTCACATATGTGTAGAATGCCTTCGAGTTTTCCATAATCCTTCTGCTAAGGCCTTCTCATATCCTCTTCTAGCTCTCCTGAGACCCCTTGAGTTCCTTAATTCCTTAATTAATTAATTAAGTCTCAAGAGCCCTGTCTGATCTTTGTTTTCTAAGCCTTAAGTAGGCTTCCTTTTTCCTCTAACGTAGATAAAGAATTCACAAAAAGTATGTGGCCTTTTAGTTGGCTGGTATTTTAAGTTATATTTACCACTCTCCAAGAAAGCCTGTAATTAAGTTTTACCACTTATCTGATTAGACTCATGCCCGGATAGAGGAGGATATGAATGCAGGGCCAAGAAAAGGCAAAGATTCTGGACTGTGAGTCCACCAGTTCTGGGAAAATCCAGTTGACACGTTTACTCAGGAAATGAAACTATGAAAAGAGAACTAAAACTAAGCATAAGTGCTTTGATGCTGAAGCAAAGCTTTATGAAAATATTCATAAATGCTGACAAAGGAATTATCTCCCCCTTAGGAAAAGCCCATTACTCTGGAGTTAATTTTCTGGAACTTCCCATTTGAGAATGTTTACTGACATTTCATCCCATTGAGTTTACTGACCAGAAAGTCAGAGACCCAAGAGTATGGGACTTTTCACCACGTACTTTTAATTTTGCTTTAACCAGTACCTACAGTTGAAGTCAGAAGTTTACATACACCTTAGCCAAATACATTTAAACTCAGTTTTTCACAATTCCTGACATTTAATCCTAGAAAACATTCCCTGTCTTAGGTCAGTTAGGATCACTATTTATTTTAAGAATGTAAAATGTCAGAATAATAGTAGAGAGAATGATTTATTTCAACTTTTATTTCTTTCATCACTTTCCCAGTGGGTCAGAATTTACATAGACTTTGTTAGTATTTGGTGGCATTGCCTTTAAATTGTTTAACTTGGGTCAAACATTTTGGATAGCCTCCAACAAGTTTCTCACAGTAAGTTACTGGAATTTTGTTTCATTCCTCCAGACAGAACTGGTGTAACTGAGTCAGGCTTGTAGGCCTCCTTGCTCGCACACGCTTTGTCAGTTCTGCCCACAAAATTTCTGTTGGATTGAGGTCAGAAAATGATGTTAAGTCTGGTTCATCCTTGGGAGCAATTTCCAAATGCCTGAAGGTACCACGTTCATCTGCACAAACAATAGTACGCAAGTATAAACACTATGGGACCATGCAGCCGTCATACGTTCAGGAAGGAGATGCATTCTGTCTCCTAGAGATGAACGTACTTCGGAGCGAAAAGTGCAAATCAATCCCAGAACAACAGTAAAGGACCTTGTGAAGATGCTGGAGGAAATAGGTAGACAAGTATCTCTATCCACAGTAAACGAGTCCTATATCGACATAACCTGAAAGGCCACTCAGCAAGGAAGAAGCCACTGTTCCAAAACTGCCATAAAAAAGCCAGAACAGCAGGAATTCTGCAGATGCTGGAAATTCAAGCAACACACATCAAAGTTGCTGGTGAATGCAGCAGGCCAGGCAGCATCTCTAGGAAGAGATACAGTCAACATTTCAGGCCGAGACCCTTCGTCAAGACTAACTGAAGGAAGAATTAGTAAGAGATTGAAAGTTGGAGGGGGAGGGGGAGATCCAAAATGATAGGAGAAGACAGGAGGGGGAGGGATGGAGCCAAGAGCTGGACAGGTGATTGGCAAAGGGGATATGAGAGGATCATGGGACAGGAGGTCCAGAGAGAAAGACAATGGGGGGAGGAACCCAGAGGATGGGCAAGGGGTATAGTCAGAGGATCAGAGGGAGAAAAAGGAGACTGAGAGAAAGAATGTGTGTATATAAATAAATAATGGATGGGGTACGAGGGGGAGGTGGGGCATTAGTGGAAGTTAGAGAAGTCAATGTTCATGCCATCAGGTTGGAGGCTACCCAGACGGAATGTAAGGTGTTATTCCTCCAACCTGAGTGTGGCTTCATCTTTACAGTAGAGGAGGCCATGGATAGACATGTCAGAATGGGAATGGGATGTGGAATTAAAATGTGTGGCCACTGGGAGATCCTGCTTTCTCTGGCAGACAAAGCGTAGGTGTTCAGCAAAACGGTCTCCCAGTCTGCGTCGTGTCTCGCCAATATATAAAAGGCCACATCGGGAGCACCGGACGCAGTATATCACCCCAGCCACATGCCCTTACACTTCCTCCCTTACCACCATTCAGGGCCCCAGACAGTCCTTCCAGGTGAGGCGACACTTCACCTGTGAGTCAGCTGGGGTGATATACTGCGTCCGGTGCTCCCGATGTGGCCTTCTATATATTGGCGAGACCAGACGCAGACTGGGAGACCGCTTTGCTGAACACCTACACTCTGTCCGCCAGAGAAAGCAGGATCTCCCAGTGGCCACACATTTTAATTCCACATCCCATTCCCATTCTGATATGTCTATCCACGGCCTCCTCTACTGTAAAGATGAAGCCACACTCAGGGTGGAGGAACAACTCCTTACATTCCGTCTGGGTAGCCTCCAACTTGATGGCATGAACATTGACTTCTCTAACTTCCGCTAATGCCCCACCTCCCCCTCATACCCCATCCGTTATTTACTTATATACACACATTCTTTCTCTCACTCTCCTTTTTCTCCCTCTGACCCTTTGATTATACTCCTTGCCCATCCTCTGGGTTCCCCTCCCCTTGTCTTTCTCCCTGGACCTCCTGTCCCATGATCCTCTCATATCCCCTTTGCCAATCACCTGTCCAGCTCTTGGCTCCATCCCTCCCCCTCCTGTCTTCTCCTATCATTTTGGATCTCCCCCTCCCCCTCCCACTTTCAAATCTCTTACTAACTCTTCCTTCAGTTAGTCCTGATGAAGAGTCTGGGCCTGAAACGTCGACTGTACCTCTTCCTAGAGATGCTGCCTGGCCTGCTGTGTTCACCAGCAACTTTGATGCGTGTTGCTTGAATTTCCAGCATCTGCAGATTTCCTGTTGTTCTGGCTTTTTTATGGCGGTTTTGGAACAGTGGCTTCTTCTTTGCTGAGCGGCCTGTCAGGTTATGTCGATATAGGACTCGTTTTACTGTGGATATAGATACTTGTCTACCTATTTCCTCCAGCATCTTCACAAGGTCATTGCTGTTCTGGGATTGATTTGCACTTTTCGCGCCAAAGTACGTTCATCTCTAGGAGACAGAATGCGTCTCCTTCCTGAACGTATGACGGCTGCATGGTCCCATAGTGTTTATACTTGCGTACTATTGTTTGTGCAGATGAACGTGGTACCTTCAGGCATTTGGAAATTGCTCCCAAGGATGAACCAGACTTAACATCATTTTCTGACCTCAATCCAACAGAAATTTTGTGGGCAGAACTGACAAAGCGTGTGCGAGCAAGGAGGCCTACAAACCTGACTCAGTTACACCAGTTCTGTCTGGAGGAATGAAACAAAATTCCAGTAACTTACTGTGAGAAACTTGTTGAAGGCTACCCAAAATGTTTGACCCAAGTTAAACAATTTAAAGGCAATGCCACCAGATACTAACAAAGTCTATGTAAATTCTGATCCACTGGGAAAGTGATGAAAGAAATAAAAGCTGAAATAAATCATTCTCTATACTATTATTCTGACATTTCACATGCTTAAAATAAATAGTGATCCTAACTGACCTAAGACAGGGAATGTTTCTAGGATTAAATGTCAGGAATTGTGAAAAGCTGAGTTTAAATGTATTTGGCTAAGGTGTATGTAAACTTCTGACTTCAACTGTATCTAATCAGTGAAAAAAGACTCTCCAATTATGTATCTTGAATACTAATGCACAAGAACTTTTCCGAATTAGGTACATTTCATTTTCCAACCACACATACAGTAATACTTCAGGGAAAGTAGCCCATTTCATCAAACCTATTTCAGTTTTTTTGTTTAGATTAGTTTAGAATACTTGATATTAATATGAAAGCGAATAACTATCACAGGAAATGTAAATTTGTCAAAACATATTTGAGCATTAAGGAAACATTAATCCAATGTCATTATTTTATTACTGGATGTTTTTCAAGCAGTCTTTTAGAGTTAATGGAATTGTTGGGAACTACGAAGAAATAAAGCTAGGTGATGGCAGCTTACTCAGAGAAGGTGATGTGTTTCTGGAATTATGTCACCAAGATAGAACAAGCAAAAGAGAAACAAGAAAAACCCATAGAATGGTCTTTGTTGGGGGTGGGGTGCAGAGATATGGGACAAAGAAGTGCAGACAATGCTGTGATCTTCTGTCCATGACTTGAGAGAAAGGATGGAAGTAGATAAGTTCCATGCAGTTGACATTATAGTTTACCTGAAAACGCAGAAACTGAGACCGCCTAACATTTCTGTTCCTTATAGAAGTTCAACCTTCACAGTACAGATAGCGAGGATAATCATATTTCTTTATTCATTTCACGTGTTGTGATTGCTGCAAATCACCTATTCTATTCACAAATAACTAAGTCAAATAGTTACTGTGTATAACTGTTCCTCAGAAATTGTTCTGAGGATAAATATAATTTTTTTAGTCAAGGATGACTAAGTTGGCTTACTGTTAGGTTAGTGTGAACTTGTTACAACTATGGCTCTGATATTCGTACCTCCAGCCCTTTATCCTCATTGTCCACTGATGTGGCACGTGATCAATTGGCTTTATAACCAATTCCTGATTGTCTACCTGGGCCATGCTAGCTTTACTGACTGTAAGTACCATGTTTCTTTGCTGCTTCCTTGTCATGGAGCCTTAAGATGAAAGCTTCTGAGGTGAAAACTTAACTTTGATAAATTGAGCTTGGCTAGGTATATCAATCTATGCATTGTAAGTTGTTCGTCAATTGTGAAGAGTTACTCTTTCTTATTGTAACTACCTAATAATTTTCCACACATGCACTCCTTTCTTTGTGAGTTTCTTTTTCTATTTAATTAATCGTGATGGGGAGAATAATTCCACAGAAAGAGGTTAGTGAGATTAATTGCAGAAAATCTGACAGGGAATAAATAGCTTTGTTTTCCATCCATCAATTATCTAGCAATTTCATGAATGCAATAAACTTCAGTGGAGAACCTTTCGGTGAGAAGGCACTGCTGCTGTTCAGGGAAATTTAACACTGTAAATTGTATGGTGGTATCTGTGTGTATCTCTTTAATATAAATTGCTGGGCTTCTTTCTAAACAGTGATAGCAATGAATTATATTTTTTTCCTGAACTTTCTAGTCAAAAGCCATTATCAAGATATTAATTATTACATATAGAATTGCCTTATTACAAATATAACATACTGGAAATACATAGCAAGTCTGCATTACAGGTTATATGTTGTTTCATATTTTTGTTCATTTGTATTACTTAAAATTAGAAATAAAAGACGTGGGAGGCAAATATGAATAATCAGCTTATGAGTCAGAGAGCAATACAAAAGTTCCTGAAATTTACTCTGAGTCATACTTTTTATTTATAATTCTCCACTCAAAAGACATCTGTCAAACTTAATAATTACTCAGCAACACTTCAGCTGTTTTGATTTCCTTTCATCAATATCATGAGTATAGTACCATAGTGGCTGTGTTAACAGACTCACCATTGTTCTGGGGACAGGAGTTCAAAATCTCATTGCAATAATGAAACAATATAAATACAAATAATTAGATAACATTTGAAATAAATTACGGCTTTCCTCAGTATTTTGTTGGCAAGTGTTGTGAAAACTTATCCTATTCAGCATAGTCTTTCATGGAAAGGAATTCTGTTATCCTTACATAGTCCAGTCTCTATATGATTCCTCACTCACCAAAGGTGTTGAATCATAACTGTCCTCTGAAATAGCCCAGCAAGTTACAGAGAGGGCACTTAAATATTGGCAAATTATAAAACATCTTTTTCTTACATTAATTTGCCTATGCACACTTTGCTTTTAAAAATTTATCCAGCAAAGGATATTATTTATCAGACATCTAATAGAACATTGCCAAGGTTAATTATTTCTAAACCCATTTTTAAGTTTTGCCAGAAACAACAATAATACAGGAAGTAGCTGTGGCTGCCTTCTGATAACTTGACCACTTGATCGGTTATCAGTGGCTCAGAAGGTTCTGTATTCAAGTCCCACTCTGATTCTTTAACAGAAAAATCTATGTTGAAAATAAAACATTGTGAGAAGAGATTGCTGTACTACTGAATGTCCAGTCCTTCAGATGAGTACTCTCGCATCACACTGCTTTCTGCGTTGATGATTTACCATCATCCACTTCCCGAAAATAAATTATTCATTGCTTAAACCTCCAGCTTTTAATCAAAGATCATTAGCCCTCGCTCTCCTGGTGACAATTAAGAATCCATTGAACTGCCGTATATTTTATGTACGAGAGAGGTGGGTTGCACCTGAATGGGAGGGGGCCCATTATTCTAGTTTGGAGATTTGCTAGTGCTTCTCGAGAGGATTTAAACTGAGTGGCCGGGATGTAGGGCTCTTAGCAGTAGAATGACTGATGAGTAATCAGGCGATAACACGAGAGCAACTTTAGACATCAGGATAGACAGGAACACAGGAAAGAGAGAGGAGAGACCATTGGTTTATATTGATTTTATTTTAATGCAAGAGGTTTGAGAGGTAAGGGAATGAAGTCAGGGCATGAATTGGCTCTGGGTACTGGGATACTATAGCCATAACAGAAACATGGCTGCAGGAAGAGCAGGACTAGCGGCTCAGTGTTCTACAACACAGATGCTACAGGCATGATAGAGGTGTGGGTAAGAGAGGAGGTTGAGTTGCCTTCTTAATGAAAGGGGACATAACAACCATCATTAGAGAGGATATTCTTGGAGGATCATCCAGTGAGGCCATATGAGTACAATCTACAAATAGAAAGGGGATGTCAATCTGATGGGATTGCATCATAGGCACGTCAATAACAAGCAGGAATTGCAGGAGCAGATATGTAGAGAGTTTGCAGTTAGCTGTAGGCATAATAAGTTAAATTAGTAGGATATTTTAACTTCCCCAATAATGATTGGCCGATTGGGGATTAAAAGGCCTGTTTCTGTGCCGTAGTTTCTATGGTTTCTATTGGTCCGTGTGCAGGTCAGTGGGACTAGGCAGAAAATGGTTCGGCATAGCCAAGAAGGGTCAAAAGGCCTATTTCTGTGCTGTAGTTTCTATGGTTTAAAGGCTTGGACTGAATGGAATTTGTCAAATGCATCAAAGAATGTTTCCTTTATCAGTATAGAGAGGGAACTACTAGAGCATGCAACACTGGACCTCCTCCTAGAAATGAGGTAGAGTATTGGCAGAAATATCTGTCCATGAGCACCTGGGATCCAGTGACCGTAATTCTGTTAGTTTTAAAGTAATTATGGAGAAAGACTCAACTGGCTCACAGATTAAAGTCCTAAACGGGGGCAGAGTAAACTTTGAAGGCATTTTCCAGGATCCTGGGTGAGATTATTTGCGGGGAAAAGAGGATTGCCAAGTGGGAGGCCTTTAAAAGTGAGATATCAGAGTTCAGAGCCTGGGTGTTCCTGTAAAAAGTGAAGGGGAAGGCTGGAAGGTTTCAGTAACCCTGGCTGATGAGAATATATTGAAGCTCTAGTTAAGATGAAGGGGGAGGCATATACCGTGCATAAACAGTTAGGAACTTGCAGATCTCTTGATGACTACAAGAAGCGGAGTAAACTTAGGAGAAGTTAGGAAGACTGAAAGAGGATATGAGAAGAACCTGGCAGACAAGGTGAGGCAAATTAAGAGTAATAGAGTTGCTAGGGCGAGAATAGGCCATCTTCAGATCAGCATGGCCATCTGTCTGTGCAGCTAAGCAAAACAGAAATAGTTTTTAATGAATATTTCTTCTTTACTGTGGAGAAAATGATGGTAGCTAAGGAAATGTGGGCAATGAGTGGTATGATCTTGGAAGACATGGGAATTAGCAGAGAGGAGGTATTGGAGGCCTTAAGTGAATTATGGTGGATCAATCCCAGGGCCTGACCTAGTGAACTCATCAAACTCATGGGAAACTAGGAAAGAAATTGTTGAGATCATCTCTGGCCAGAGGTGAGGTTCAGGAGGACCAGAGAGTGGCTAATGTGATACAATGTTTAAAAGATAGCAAAAGCAAGTTAGGAAACTATAGGCCTGTGAGTCTGACATTGGTGTTGGATAAATTGCTGGAGGGGATTCTGAGGCGCCGGGTCTACAATATTTGGAGAGACAGCTTTTAGGGCAGTCAGCAAAGCCTTGTGGATGGGAAGTCATGACTAACATATCTCTTGGAGTTCTTTGAGGAAGTAACCAAGAGGGTAGATGAGGGTAAGGCAGTGGATGTTGTCCATATAGACTTTAACAAGTTCCACATAGCAAGCTAATCCGGAAGGTTAGATTGCATGGGATCCAGGTGGAGATAGTGGATCGTATTCATAATTAGCTCAGTGGCAGGAAGTAGAACATGATGGCCAGGTGTTGCCTCCAGTGGTGTACTGCAGGGGTTAGTGACGGGTCCTCTGCTGCTTGTACAATCTGGATGTGAATGTACAAGCCATGATTTGTAAGTTTATGGATGTTACTAAAATAGGTGCTATTGTAGATATGTAGAAGGTTATGAAGAATTACAGGGTGATATCTACCAGCTAGGTATGTGGGCCAAGGTTTGGCAAATGTCTTTTAGTCCAGATAAATGTGAGGCATTTTGGGAGATAAAACAGTGTAGGACCTAAAGAGTCAGTGTCAGAGCCCTGGGGAGTGTTGAGGAACAGAAGGACCCAGGAATGCAAATGCATAATTTGCTGAAAGCAGCACCACAGGAAGATAGCGTAGTAAAGAAAATAACAAGTATGCTGACCTACATCACCCAGGACACTGAGTTTAGGAGTTGAGAAGATTTGTTGCGGTTATGAAGTTATTGGTGAGGCTGCACTTGGAGTGTTGTTTCCAGTTTTGGTTACCTTACAGGATGTGTACAGAAATGATTCACCAGGATGCTGCCTAGACTTGAAGGCCCGGGTTACAAGGAGAAGTTAAGTAGATTACAACTGGAACGTAGAAAATTGAGAGGTTATATAAGATCAGGAGTGGCATGGACAGGGTGAAAGCACATCATCATTTTTCCCCCAGGGAGGGGATATTACCAAATTTCCCTCGGGATTAATAAAATATATCTATCTATCTATCTATCAAAGTAAGATCAGAGGCGAGATATTTATAAGGGAAATCAGGGACAGATATTTTACACAAAGTCCCGTGCATATTTAGAACAAACTGATTGAAATAGTGGTTGAGTTAGGCTCATTAGCAACATTTAAACACTGTCTAGATAAATATATGGATAGGAAAGGTTTAGAAACTATATGTCAAATATGGGCAGGTGGGACTAGGTGTACCATAGAGAACATTCTAGCTGGTTGCATCACTGCCTGGTATGGAGGGGCCATGATACAGGATTGAAAAAAGCTGCAGGAAGTTGTAAACTCCATCGTTGGCACCAGCCTCCCCAGAATCGAGGACACCTTCAAAAGGCAATGTCTTAAAAAGGTGGCATCCATTATTAAAGACCCCCATTACCCAGGACATGCCTACTTGTCATTGCTACCATCAAGGAGGTGGCACAGGAGCATGAAGACGCACGCCCACTGTTTCAGGAAGTTTCTTCTCCTCCGCTATCAGATTTCTGTATGAACAGTAAATACATGAACACTACCTCACTATATTTTCCTCCATTTTTGCACTGCTTAACTAATTTAATATTTTGATATACTTAATGTAATTTATATTTTAATTACTTATAGCCATGTACTGCTGCCTCAAAACAACAAATTTCACATATTTGCTCATGATATTAAGCCTGAATCTACGAAGGAAGTAGTATGGGGCATGAAATGTAGATGTACCTTTAAGAATTGAGTGTACCAAGTGATTTGACTTCTATTTCCTCACCTGTTCCCCCCGCCCCCCCCCCACAAGTCTGAAGGTATCCTGATTGTTGTATTGTTGGATATTTGGCTCATCTTATGACACATATTAGTCACTAAATCTTCTGGATATCAATTGTAAATTATTTTACCATCCGAGTAGACTGTGCACTTAATTCAATTTGGGAGCTGAAGGTGAGGAGGGGGAAGTTGGTGGAAAAGAGATATTATAATACAACAAAGCCATACCCAATTATATCCTACATTTCGTAGCTTGTATGGTTTGGGTAGTTCCCTTTGTCTTTAGAAAACAATGTCCAATATTTCCCCAACAGATGGCATTCTATAAATCAATTTAATTTGACCCAAGTCTGGAAATTTATGACATTGCTTCTTGGCAAGTATACTTATCAGCAAGCTATTAATTTAAGAAGCATGAATACTTTCAAAATAACTTACTCAGTTGAAACTAATTTATGTGATAAACTTTGGGTATATCAGGAATATATTTATTGTGGTTACGCTGTTAACAGCGTGTGCTCAAATTCCTTAATATTCACACCAGTCTTCACTAGGATAAAAGCCAACATTTAATGAGCTTATTCCAGTTTTAACATTAATTCATAAGTGAATTTTTCATGCAAAAATGCCATTGCTTATTACATTTGTTACTGGACTATAAGTAACACACACAAGTAACAAGATTAACAACAATGTTGGTGTACATTTCAATGTTAATGTGGGAGGAAATTGTGAATAACTCTTAATAAATACATTACCTAGGAACACAAGGGCCAACCTGTGAATGTTGATGAGGTTGATATGTTCCTATTGGGATGACTAATGGAAGCCAGTTTTGGCAATGTCAGTGAGAATTCCTTAAAAGGTATGCATTGTGGCTCGAACTAAAAGGTGGCAAAAATCCGCAGTGGGAAAAGACAGCTCATTGCAGTCATGGAATCATACAACAGAAAAGCAGGCCCTTTGGCCCATCCTGTCTGTCCATGCCAACCATCAAGAACCTATCTATACAAACCCTATTTTACTAACGTTTAGTAGGTAGCTTCACTGCCTTGGCAGTGCAGGCACTTGTCTTGATACTTCTTAAATGTTGCGAGAACCTCAGCCTCCACCACCCTCCTGGGTAGTGCATTTCAAATTCGAACCATCCTCCATGTGGAAACAAAATCATTACATCCTCTAAACTTTTACTTCTCATCTTAAACCCATGCCTCTGGTTATAGATACCTCCACTATGGGGAAACATTTACCACTGTGGACCCTACCTGTACCCTTCATAATTTCACACACTTCAGTTAGACCCCGCCCCCCAAACTCAGGCTTCACTCCTAGGAAAATAAACCCAGTTTATTCAGTCTCTCCTCATAAATCAGACACCATCCTCCCTGCGAATCTCTTCCACACCCTCTTCAGAGCAACCATGACATTTGCAGACAGTGATGCTACAAATGCATCCAATACTCCAGATGTGGCCTCACCAAAGTCAGTAAAACTGTACCATACCATCCATGCTCTATGCCCAATGCCTGGGCTAATGAAAGCAAACAACCCAGAAGTCTTTTTTACTACCCTATCTACCTATGTTGCCTCCTTCAGTTCCTTTGCTCAATACACTTTTGGGCCATTGTATATACCTGACAATTACTTAATTTCACAATAAATATGACCTTGCACTTATCAAGATTGAACTCTGTTTGCTATTGCTTTGCCAGTTTACCAGCTGAGAGCACAATCCGCCAGAATCAGATTTAAAACCATCAGCATATGTTGTGAAATTTGATAACTTTGCAGCAGCAGTACAATTCAATACATGATAATATATTTTTAAAAATGTGAATTACAGTGTATGTATATGAATATAAAATTGTTAAATTTAATAAGTTGTGCCAAAAGAAATTTAAAAAGTACTGAGGTAGTGGTCATGGTTTCAATGTCCATTCAGAAATCGGACGGCAGAGGACCATGAAACCATAAAACATAGGAACAGAATTAGGCCATTCAGCCTATCGAGCCTGCTCAGCCATTCTATCATAGCTGATCCCGGATCCCACTCAACCCCATACACCTGCCTTCTCGCCATATCCTTTGATGCTCTGACCAATCAGGAAACTACCAACTTTCCCCTTAAATACATCCATGCTCTTGGCCTTCACTGCAGTCCGTGGCAGAGCATCCCACACATTCACTACTCTCTGGCTAAAAAAAAAAATTCCTCCTTATCTCTGTTCTAAAAGGTGGCCCTTCAGTTTTGAGGCTGTGCCCTCCGGTTCTGAATACCCCCATCATGGGAAACATCCACCCTATCTAGTCGACATTCGGTAGGTTTCAATAAGATCACCCTCACTCCCACTCGCACACCCATTCTTCTAAATTCCAGTGAGTACATGCTTAAAGCTGCCAAACGCTCCTCATATGCTAGCCCGATCATTCCTGGAATCAATCATCTTCGTGAACATCCTCTGAACTCTCTTCAAGGACAACATATCCTTTCTGAGATATGGGGCCCGAAACTGTTGACAATACTCTTAAGTGCAGCCTGAGGAGAAGAAGCTGTTCTTGAATCGCCTTCACGCTTCTGCACTTCCTTCCTGATGGTAACAATGGGAAGAAACCATGTCCCGAGTGGCGAGGGTCCTTAATGATGGGCGCTGCCTTTTTGAGTCACCGTTCCTTGAAGATGTCCTGGATAGTACCCGTGATGGAGCTAACTAATTTTACAGCTCTCTGCGGCTTACTTCGATCCTGTGCAAAGCCCTCGCCCCACATCAGACGGTGATGCAGCCAGTCAGAATGCTCTCCATGGTATATCTGTAAACATTTTCGAGTGGTTTAGGTGGCAAACCAGATCTCCTCAAACTCATCTTGAAATATAGTCGCTCTCTTGCTTTCTTTATAGCTGCATCGATATGCTGGACCATATTTTTGTTGTACCTGGCACTGCAATTAGTTGAGCGTTTATTTCCTGCAATAAAGACTGCCTGTTGACAAGTACTGTGCTATTTTTGTGGGCTGCAGCACTAAAGACTCCAGTAACGAATACCCGACAAGCAAACAAGATGCGAATAACTGGTCGAACTAGAGTAACCAACCGTAAAATTATATAACACCTTCTCTAATACAGGATAAATAGCAAAAACAGAAACGGGACGGGCAAATAACTGATTGAGGTAGGAGTGGCTCTTGATACCCTTTGCTGAGAATGTGCGCGACATCTTCTCGTAAAATTACGACTCCTCCCAACTTTTCAAGTCTGAACTTTCTCTTTCGAAAGTGCGTGGAATAAATTTTTAACGACAGGGGGTGCCTGTGTGATCGCGGGACATTGCTATTGTGGTCATTGCTTGCAGTTGATGTTCACGCTTCACGCTGATCCTTTTCGTACACGCGGTTGAGAGGAAAGGAGCGGTTGACGGAGTTAAACTGGAGTTTGCTTGGGCTTCACCAGTTGACATTGTCTGGGACGATGAGTCTCGCTCTGAAACCACCGCACTCACTACCGTGAAGAGGAAGTAAAGCGGACGGATGAGCACTCTATTCGGCATCTTCGTTCTAAGTCTCACCACTCTGTCGCTTATGCAGTTCACTCCATTCACACAGGTAATTCCTTTTACATTACCGAGTTTGCATTCTGGAGCCTAGTTTCCATTTCGACTTGTGCTCACTTCCGTTCCCTGCCATTGCACCGCGCTAACCAATTAACGTAAATAATGTATTATCGTCTGCCTAATTTCAACCCCTCGTTACCAAAGTTTACCAGGCAAGTTCTTGTTTGTTGGTAAAATCTATTGGTTGTTAGCGGATTGGGCGAGAAGTTGAGAGATGAGAGATGGGATCTGGAACAAATTGGCGCCGAGAAGTGAAACAGAATTCCCGAAAGACGGTAGCTTTAAATGCGTAGTTACCAGCTCAATATTTGTTCGTTGCGAATGTATTAAATGCATATTTGGGGAAGAGCCGGGATTTAGAAACCAGATGTTCCGTTTGCTTACAACCTGTGAACATTGAAAAGGTGGGGAAAAACGGAGGAAACATCTCACTTCAGCATTCACCACCCCGTGTGAGCACTTAGTTGAGCAAAACACCATGTGAGTGTCTAGATCTGAGCTACGTATTTCTAAATACAGTATCGCAAATGCTTTCTCGAAAGATTTCTGCGTAACAGTTTTTTCTTTCAGCTGTTATGAGTTTGGGCTTGGGACGGAAGCGAAATATGCTGTAACTTTCCCATTTTTATTAATTGGAATTAAATTTGGGTGAGCAAAATTCTAGTAGACTGTTTTCTCACTGATTTGGGTGAAATTCCTAATTTATTTGGCATGAACTTGACTGGGCTGTGAGAAAGTATATCGTAATATTAGGTCAATAATTATTCAGCTCCTAAAATATCTCAGAGTTCATCACAATATTGATAAATCCAGAATCAGAAAATATTTAACATCTCTAGCATATTGTGCAATACACAGTAATAAAAATTATAAATTACAGTAAGTGGCCTATATGAAAAATAAACTAAATTAGTAGTGCAAAAAGAAAGGAAAAAAAGTTACTGAGGAAGTCTTGATGTGCCCTTTGTTCATTCAGAAATCTGATGGCAGAGGGGAACAAGCTGTTTGTCAAATGCTGAGTGTGTGTGTGTTCAGGCTCCTGGACCTCTTCCTTGATGGACATGCCTGGGTAATGGGAGTGCAAAATTACAGATGCCACCTTTTTGAGGCATTGCCTTTTGAAGATGTCCTGGATGCTGGGGGAGGCTGGAGCTGGCTGAGTCTACAACTTTCTGCAGCTTTTTCCAGTCCTGTGCAGTGGCCCCATAGAGTTTTGTTCTCCCTTTCAAAGCGTTGAGCTCATCTGGCAGTGAAGCATCTCTGCAATTCATGGTGTTAGGTTTCCCTTGCAAACCTTGCCAGAGCTGATGTGCATCTGATTCTGTCCCTAACCTCACTTGGAATTTATTGTTTTGCTCCTAAGATAGCCTTCCATAGGTTGTACCTGGAATTCGTGTATATTTCTGGATCATTGGTCAGCAGTACCATAGATCTAGCCCTCAGCAGACTATGAATCTCCTAGTTCACCCACAGCTTTTGATTTGGCTAAGTCCAGTATATTTTTGAAAGCAAGCTCTCATCCATACAGAAATCCACACATGAAATTAGTGGATATTCATTCAGACTCGAAGATGAATCCCTGAATATTTTCCAGTCCATTGACTTAAATCAGTCCTGTAAGTGTTCCTCCGCCTCTCTTAAACGTACTTTCTTGGTCCTCACCACTGATGCTGTGCTCTTTAGTCTTTGCCTATGTGCTGGGAGTAGAAGTATAGCCAGGTGATCGGACTTTCCAGAGTGGGCCTAGGATGGCACTGTAAGCGTTCTTGATGGTGGTCAAGTGTGATGGCTCCTCTGGTTCCACATTGATATGTTGGTGCTGTTCAGAAACTCCTTCAAGCTGGCCTGTTTGAAATCCCCCAGAATGATCTGGAAGGCATCAGGGTGCGCTGCTTCGTGCCTGTTGATTATGGAGCTCAGATCCTCCAGTGCCTGCCTCATTTTGGTCTGAGGTGGAATGTACACCACTACCAGGATGATCTCAGAAAACTTCCTCAGCAGTTAAAAAGATGACATTTGACCGCTAGATTTCCAGGTCGGGTGAGCAGTACTGAAACACAATTGCCACGCCTGTGCAATGCCATGTTAATTAGAAAGCATACGCCAGTTCCGCTGCCTTTAAATGACTAAGCTGTCCTGTCTTTTACAGTGAATGGTGAACCCATCAAGCTGCAGTACTGCATCCAAAATGGCCATGCTTCCATGAAGCAAAGTACCCAGCAATCCCTGATGTCCCTCTGGTACATCCAATTTTATTTTCTAGAGACTGTACGTTCCTCAGAACGATAGTTGGGAGGGGGTCCAAGGCCTCTGTGCTTCAATTTTACTTGCAGCCCAGCACACTTTCCTTGCTTCCTTTTTTCTAAAGGGAAGCTGTACTTGTGACCTGAGTCTACATTCAGGGATCTGTTGATTATGAGTATCGATAGATTTTTAAAATGTCTTTAAGTTATGTTGCTTACTGAAGAACTCAGCGCTGTTGACTGTGGGCAGCCATAGTAGTCCTGAATGGGAATATTTGATGATTTCCATCGGAGCCACACCCAATGAGTTGCCCTTTATCGGTGCCATCTTTCGAAACCAAGTGACTTCGTGATATTTGTGATAGAGTTGAAAAAAACTAGAGTTCAAACAACATTCAAAGATGGTCTTGCAGGGCAGAAGAAGTGGGAAGGTTTACAGCTGGAATTGAAGAGCTTGAGAACTCTGCAACTGGAATCACAGCTGCCAGTAGTGTGTCAGAGATAATGGCCAGCCACAGTCACTTTGCCTTTGGAATTCATTCTCCTTGTTGCACAGGTGCTGTAAGGAGATTCAGAACCAGGCAGTGACCAAGTGATCAGCTCATCTCCAAGTATGTGCAAATTGACAGCACTATCAATGAAGTTTAGCTTTGATTTTCTGGGTGGTAAAATATAGGAGCAGAACTAGGCCATTCAGTCCATCGAGTCTGCTCTACCATTCAATCATGACCTTATTTTAACCCTCCTCTTCTGCCTTCTCCCCAGAACCCTTGACCCCTTTGTCAGTAAAGAACCTGTCAATCTTTACTTTAAATGCACTCAGTGACTTGGGCCTGCACTGCCATCTGTGGCAATGAATTCCACAGATTTACCACCCTGTGACTGAAGAAAATTTTAAAGGCACATGTCTTGTGTTGTGGCTGTGCCCTTGAACCCTAAGTTCTTCTAATGGAACCATACTCTCCACATCCACTCTGCCCAGGCGTTTCAGTTTCCAGTATGTTTCAATGAGAATTCCATTATTTTGAATGCCATTGAGTCCAGGCCCAGAGCTATCAAATGAACCTCGTTTGTTAAGCCTGTCAATCATGGGATTATTCTTGTGAACCTCCTCAGGAGACTCTCTATGCCCAGCACATCTTTTCCTTGTATATGGGACCCAAAATTGCTCACGATATTCTAAATGCATCTCTCCATTGCCTTGTATAGCCTCAGCAGTACTGCTTGCTCTTATCTATTAGTCCTTTTGAAGTAAATGCTAACATTGAGTTAGCCACCTTTACTACTAATTCACTCTGCGAGTTAACCTTGAGGGAATCTTGAACTAGGATTCCAAGTCTCTTTGCACCACTGATATCTAGATGTTTTCTCCATTTAGAAAATAGTCTGTGCCTTTATTCTTTCTACCAAAGTTCGTGGCCCCTACTCTCCTCTGTATTGTATTCTATCTGCCCCTTCTTTGTCCACTCTCCCAACCTTCTGCATACTAGTCACCAGCAGTCATCCAAAAAGCTGCCCCTTACCCCCACTCTTTGACTTCTGCTAGTCAGCCAGTCTTCTATCCACACTAGTAGCTTGCCTCTAACACCTTGGATTCTTATCTTGTTTAACTTAGCTAAGAGTAGAAAGTACTGAATTTAGACAGTAATTATATTGCTTATTTTTGTGGACAGAACATCACTGGGCACACTTGTTTAATGTTATATAGTTCTTTCTAAAGTGGAACACAAGGACCATTGTCTGATCTGGGAGCTTTTACAGTGTTCGACATTCTCAGCTTAGAGTAAATCCAGATGGCTCAAGACAAGTTTCATGCTCGTGAAGATCTCCAGAGAAAGCCAAGGTGACTTGTACTCACCACTTCTACCTGAATGTGGTTATGAAAGCTTCATCCTGGATATTTAGAATTCATGTACTCGGGATCTGAAAATGCTGAGAGTGGGAATTTTATATTCAGTGTTTGATTATACTTCATATTTATGGGAAGTTTTGTTGCCATTGTACAGTGTGTTGATTCTGCATATAGAATTCCCTTATCTGAACAAAAGATAAAAATTACAATGGAGATCCAACGGGTGTATTGCTTGTCATTTGAAGAGAGGCTAAGTAGTTAGGATCTGCATTCCTTGGAGTTTAGAAATGAGGAGTGAATTTCAAACGTAAGGTTCTAAGGAAGCTTGACAGCATAGATGTTGAGATGATTTTGTTAGTGGGAGAGCCTTGAACAAAGGAACATATCTAATTGGTCCTTTATCTTGTAGTTAAACTGAAGTATGTAGAAATTTCTTCTTGCAGAGGGTGGTAAATTCCTTGAATTCTGCACTCTGTTGGTTGCTGGATCATTGGAAGTGGAGGTGGATAAATATTTGATAGATCGAGCAACGGACCGTATGAAGAAATGGCACAGAGCAGGAGATGAGGCCATCATAGATTAGCCTGGATCATATTGAATGGTGGGGCAGTTTCCTTCTTCTCCTCTTTACTCTGACTTCCCTTCCTTTCCAGTCCTGATGAAGGGCCTCAGCCCAAAACGTTGACTTTTACTCTTTTCCATAGATGCTGCGTGACCTGTTGAGTTCCTCCAGCATTTTGTGTGTGGGACAGTCTCCTTCTACTGTTTTGTGTGCTGTCCTTTGTAGCTGCTTAGCACCGACGTTGCAAACCCACCAATTCGGCACGTAACCTTTTTTAAGAGTGCTGGTGCTGATCGCATCTTGTTCTTTTGCAGCCATTGAACCAGGATGATTACCTGGCTTTATTGTAACAGCGGTGGGATGATGAGTCAGAGCATGCTTCAGATTGTGATTGTGTACATTTTAACAACTGCTGGTAGTCCACAGCACTGGTATGGATGCCTGGCTTTAAGCTGCCAGATCTTCTGTTCCACAGAGTGCAATTGTCATGCTTGTCAAACGACAGGGCACGACTGTCTGTGAAGATCACGACCAGTAATAAATCACGAAACAGATTTGTGCAAGTTTACATTGATTCGCTTACTAATGAATTAAACAAATGTTCAGAGAGTTGCCAATAGCAGAAATTGTTTATATGATAAAAGGGAAGGCAGATTTACAATCCATTGAGGTTTTGAATGTGAGGAACAGGATAAGACTAAAAGATAAATGACTTGATTGTAAGCAAATGGGCGAAACAGGAAAGGGTGATAAAAGGTTGCGAAAGGAGAGTTAGCAGGAAAATTTAGCAGATTTTATAATATATTAGGGCTTAAAGGGTGATGGTTAAGAATAATGGGGAGCTTTAAATTGGGAAAGGATGGTGACATAAAATTAAGAAATTAACAGGTGTATAAATAATTACTTTGGGCCAGTATTTGAAGTAGATAAAGAAAAAGGCATGTTGGAATCCTATTGAAAGGGAATTATGAAGTTGAGACATTGGTTTATGATGAAGACATTTAAAAATCATATTGTTTGACCAAATGTTTTACAGCATTAGCTTTTTAAGGAAATGTGCACTAAATGTCCAAGAATAGTTCATTTAAATTAGAAATAATGTGCCACTCCAGTAGTGAAGTAAATGAGGGAACCATGATAGAACATATGGACCATTTGGACAAGAAATTTTTGAGAGGTCTATAATTGGAAAAGGAATGAATGCTAAATTGAGTACATCATCCCTGACAAACTTGCCTGAAGAGCTGACTAAAGTACTTAGGAAGTTAATGTCTGTCTGAAAGCTCTTTATATGGATTTGCAGGTGCATGTCATAAAGCCCATCAAAGGTTCAAAGATTCGAAGTACATTTATAATCAAAGTATGTATACAGAATACAACTCTGAGATTCATAGACATCTATGAAACAAAGAAACACCTCGGAGTCCATTTACAAAAAAACATCAAACACCCAACACCCGAAGAAAAAGAACAACTTGAACAAATGACAAGAAGTAAGCTAATAACGCATTAAATATCAAACCAGCTTAGCTCAGTTCAGCACCAGGCCACTAGTCAATGCAGGTTGCAAGGCCATTCTTCGCCGACATGCCCCAGTCCGTATCAATCAAACCGCTCAAAAACAGCAAAGAAAGAGCACCAGAATCCAGGAACACGTGCAACATGAACCTCAGAAGTTCCCTAAGATGAGTCCACAGCCTTGCTGATCAATCCTGGCAACATGGATCCCAAGACTGCTGCACTTTCTTCCAACAGCAGCTAGCGAGAAGGAGAGGAAGACCAATCAAATACAGGTAGACAGCAGTGAACACCAGGCCATCCTCCACTGTCT
Organism: Mobula hypostoma; assembly: GCF_963921235.1. NCBI lineage: Eukaryota > Metazoa > Chordata > Chondrichthyes > Myliobatiformes > Myliobatidae > Mobula > Mobula hypostoma. The sequence continues at coordinate 137,734,424 of NC_086100.1, read as the reverse complement.
TCCTTGTGGACTTCAACTTTGCTTAACACCTCAGTTGGAGCGAAGCAATAAAGCGAATCCTGGGCTCCCGCCTTCGACACCTCAGTCGGAGCGAAGCAAAGATGCGAATCCGGGTGATGAAGCGAATCCTGCCTCCAGGCCACGGACTCTGCCTTAAATCTCACTGAAATCTCACTTGGAGACAGCAAAATGCTACATTGCCCAACTGGTCCCAAAAACACCATCAAAATGTAAATCACAGATTACAATCACATGCAGTTTAGTAGTAGAACCATATTTGAAAAAAGAGGTAAAAAAAAGGACATTGTTAACTAAAATTAAACTTCATGGCATTGAGATTAAAATAAATCAGCTGCTCGTGAGATTAGCTGAATAGCAAACGGCAGAGAAGAGATGTTCAGTTGGTACTCTGTGTGTACTAGTGTGCCAACGGATCTCGGGAAGAATTTATCTACATTTGCTGATGATATAAAAGTAGTTGCTGGAAGCATTAAGTTACACAGAGACATTATTAGATTAAGCAGGGTAAGAAAAATTCTGCTGACTAGATTTCATTATGAGGCATTACTTTTGGAAGTTGAAACTCCTTAAAACTTATCAGTGGAAGTCTCACAGAGACTTGTGTGGCCTGTGACCTTCTGTCTGGATGTAGCCTTCTGTCTTGGCTAGCATATTTCCTGTCACTCAGATATTTCCAAATTTCCTGCTTCATTTTTAACTGGCTGACTGTTTTGCGTCCAGGATAAATTGTCTTTCATTTCTTCCATTGTTTGGTATATGCCAATATGACTTTCTTTCTCAATTTAGGAATTAATTTTTACTTTTCTTGCACTCACTTAGAACCAGGTTCAATATTGCATTCTTTGTTTTGTGACCTGAAGTTCTTTTCTGCTTGAGTTTGCTTTCTCAATATAGCAGCCTTATCAATAAATAGTGTGTCCATGACTTTGACACATCTTTCTGAAACCTAATCTTTTTTTTGTAAATGTATTTTAATTCCTTAGCCCATTTATCATTCTGTATGTAGTTATTATTTTTCCTTTCAATATTGAAACCACCTTGTGGATGGTAATTTGAGGTGGTGGGAATGGGGGACAAGATCCCTGTTATTGACACTAACAACAACTTCTGATAGTCCTGTTATGCTCATAATTCAGGGAGCACTATCATAGTGTAACATATCTAAGTTTGCTGATGATACTAAATTGAGTGGAAAAGATAATTGTGCGGAAGATACAGAGAGACTGTAGAGGTATAGATAGGTTAAGTGGGTGGGCAAGGGTCTGGCAGATAGAGTACGGTGTTGGTAAATGTGAGGTCATCCACTTCGGAAGGAAAATGAGAGAGCAGGTTATTATTTATATGGTTTAAAAAAAAATTGCAGCATGCTGCTGTACAGAGGGACTTGGGAGTGCTTGTTCAAGAATCACGAAAGGTTGGTTTGCAGCTGCAGCAGGCTATCAAGAAGGCAAATGGACTGTTGGCCTTCTTTGCTAGAGGGATTGAATTGAAGAGCAGGGAGGTTATGCTGCAACTGTACAGGGTGCTGGTGAGGCCACACCCAGGGTACTGCGTGCAGTTCTGGTCTCCATACTTGAGGAAGGATATACGTACTGGCTTCGAGGTAGTGCAGAGGAGGTTCACCAGGTTGATTCCAGAGATGAGTGGGTTAGAGTATGGAAAAAGATTGAGTTGCCTGGAACTGTACTCACTGGAATTCAGAAGAATGAAAGGAGATCTTATAGAAACATATAAATTATGAAAGGGATAGATAAGACAGAGGCAGGAAATCTGTTTCCACTGGTAGGTGAGAGTAGAACCAGGGGACATAGCCTCAAGATCCTGGGGAGTAGATTTAGTATGGAGATGAGGAGGAACTGCTTTTCCCAGAGAGCAGTGAATCTGTGGAATTCTCTGCCCAATGAAGCAGTGGACGCTACCTCAGTAAATATACTTAAGACAAGGTTGGATAGATTTTTGCGTAGTAGGGGAATTAAAGGTTATGGGGAAAAGGCAGGTAGTTGGAGATGAGTCCATGGCCAGATCAGTCATGATCTTATTGAATGACGGAGCAGGATCGACAGGCCAGATGGCCGACTCCTGCTCCTAATTCTTATGTTGACTGTAACTTCAATTTACTTGTACTTCAGTTCTGAATGCAAGTTATCCTGGTGATTGTTCAAAGAGATGTTTCCTCTGTAGAGGTGATCAGCCCTGTCCGCAGTACCTTGCAAGCTGCCCTTTTAACATAAAAATGACTACACACATGAAAAATTCTTAAACTCTTGACATTGAACATAATGACCACTTGAAATCTATTCCTTTGTCGTGGGATCTTTAGGTTTCTTGCAATTTATTAAACCTTGCAGATAGCTAGATTACAGGGGTTTAGAGAATGAAGCCAACTTCATTTCTTTCAGCCCAGGGCCTACTGGAAAAGCCACTGGGCAATGAGGCTTAGCCAATATTTTATGCATTTGAAACCACAAAGCCTGCTTTTGCAGTTTAGTCATTGTAACAGGCAGCAATCTGCTGTCAGTCACTTCTGGGTGTTCCTCCTTTCCATAAGTAGCTGGTGCTATTATGGTAAGTGGATTACCCTTTGCTCCTGCAAGCTCATTCAATGAGTCGCTTTGTGTCTGGGGGTAGCCCTGTTAGAACTACCTTATCTAGAGCAAACTAACACCACTTCTTGGATTCATCAGAACTATGCATTGCAGTCATCATTTTAAAATGCCGGAAATATTCTTGCAAATCTCTTTCCCATTTGGTTCCTGAAAAGCTTGCTGTTTTCAGTAATTGTGGTGGAATTTAAATTTCATTATAATTCAACACGAGCAATTATCCCTCAGTCACCAGTGTCATTTTTGCCTGTCTTCTGGGCATTTTTACTTTTCTGCTTTCCTTCACTAAATGTCTAATGCATTCCATTTCTCCAGAGCTCTTACCTGGGAATAGATTGTATCTCGTGGTTTTTGTGGCTTTAAATTTCTACTTCCCTTGTGAATGATCAGCATCTGTTTCAACTAATTTATCCACTCCACTATCCACCTCTTTACCCATTTTGCCAAAATGATGTAACCCAACCTTCAGTGCTTCTAAGTAACTATATTGTCTCCATTCTGTTCTACGTTTCTCCTACGTATTTTTTTTTAACAACTCAGCTGGAAATCCTATCTTCACTGCATCTTTCCTAACTTTTCTGCAACTTCACAATATTTTCTGGATGTAAATATTCCAAGAGACTTGTTCTCTGCCTACATGTACACTAATATCTATGTCTTACCATCTGAGTTACCTTCTATTCTTCGGCCACTTTTTATATAATCAGGCATAGAACATAAAACAGTACAGCACAGTACAGCAACACACATCAAAGTTGCTGGTGAATGCAGCAGGCCACCAGCAACTTTGATGTGTGTTGCTTGAATTTCCAGCATCTGCAGAATTCCTGTTGTTTGCAGCACAGTACAGGCTGTTTAACCTACTCCAAGATCAATCTAACCCTTCCCTCCCACAAATTCCCATGCTTTTCATCAATGTTCCTACATAAGAATCTCTCAGATGTCCCTAGTGTATCTACCTCTACCACCAGCTATGACTGTTAGTACTGACCCAAGGGCAGATCTTCACGAACTTCTCTTATCAAGCCTCCACACTGGCATCTCATGCACCCATTTTAAGTTAGCCCTGAATTCATCCATGTTATGTAAAACTGGAAAGGACTCCCATTGCAGCCTCAGTTTGAACTGCTTTTAAGAGTCTTGAATAGCCATAAAGTCACAAAAGTGGTGCAAGTGATATAATCATTATGAGAAACTATAAAATATTCAAGTATTGCATAATACCGTCCACTAACATGACCTGGGTACTCTAATGTGTTAAAGTAGAATCTGAATAAAACTCGGGAGCCCAGCTTCTTATAGTTACAACAGTTTATTGTACACCCTCCTGCAGAAGTTTGAGACCCAGTTGTCAAAGGGAAGGCACGTAAGTACTGCCACCATCTGACAAGTGGGCCCACTTAGCCAGGTTATGGCCATATATTTATACATTGTAAGCCCCATACATTAATGTTGAAAGATGTTATTAGAACTGGTACACCCACCAAGTCTGTTGGTGCAACATTTAATTACTTAGATAAGAGAGTCCGCTAAATCAAGACTCAATGTCAGATGGATGTGCTGTCCAGTCCTTATCAGTTATTCCCTTTGCTAGGCCCTGACTTAATTACAGACGGATATTCATTCCTGTCCTTATCGCTGAGTCCTCCTTCCCCTACTCAAACGAGGGTACAATGTTATCAAACTCTCAATGTCTCTCTGCATACCAAGGGAGAATCAGTATAAGCCATTTTTTTAGCTAACTGCTGAAGACAGAGTTTACTTCAGTTCAAAAATTCCTATTCAGTCCCAATTATTCTTTTAGCCAGAGGTTACATAGGTTCAAAATGATTTTTTTTATATCCTCAGTTCCTCGTTCCCTCCTTTTTATCATTTCACGATAACTCTCAGGGCCGAAAGGTTACAATCGGATCCCACGGCTGAAGCAGCTAGCCACCAGTGGCCACAAGCATTGCAATACAAGAATGACAGCAAGTACAATACTTCCATAATGCAATAGCATACCATCGATGTTCCCAAAGGAGCTCCCAGATGACCACCATCCTGTCCTGCTGCCAAACCCATGTAACATCTGTCCTACTTTATGACTCTTTTGTGTTTCCTAGGTTACATGCTCAGAAAGGGACAACATATTACTAGATTTGTCAGCTATGTAGGGACAGCATTCTTTCCCTACAACGGCACATGTTCCTCCTTTTTCTACCAGAATGAAATCAAGGGCCATCTGGTTCTGCAGGACTGTTTGCCAGATTGCAATAATCTCAGTGGATATTTCTGTTACTTGGGCCTGTGTTTCTATCAAGGCCTCTGCAGTAATATTTGCCAGCTCCTCAAGTGCTGTAACCAAATGGATTATCTCTCATTAGTTTCTGGCTACTTCATTAAAAATGGCTCAGTCTCAGTTATACCTCTCTGCTGCCTGTTCCAATGGGGGTGATCCTGAGGCTGGGCCATGACTTTCAGATGGGGTACTAAATATGCTAGATAACAACAGCCAGTCCACCCTTTGCTGGGACTTTGCGGATCTCATCTGCTGGCAGTTTCCCTTGGGAGTCATATATAGGCCCGATTTCTTTCTTTCTTCTTCTTTCTTTATCAATCTTTTAATTAATTTTAAAAAAGTACATATGTACAAACGAGGAGGATTATCTCAGATATCTATATCGATAACAATACATATAAAAGGTAAAATAAACATTATCAAGATCATACATAGTATTAATCTAATAGTATATAATAAAAAAAGGATAATCAATTCTGCTCTTATCATTTCATAAAAAGAAAAAAAGTTAAAGAAACTTATATAATTTTTATATATTATATATAAAACCCACTATTCTCTATAAACAAAAACAAAATAAAAAGAAAAGTCAGTAAAAGAGGGAAAAAGGGGACTGGGCAGCCCATATTGAGAGTAAAAGCAAGAAAAAAGAGAAACTTTCTGATCAAATCCAAAGTTTCGAGAAAGTAACTGAAAGAGCAATAAATCAAACCATATGAAAATATTGAATAAAAGGTCGCTAGGTTTCTTCAAATTTAAAGGATGTATCAAATGTCCGACTTCTTATTTTCTCTAAACTTAGACAGGACATAATGGAGGAAAGCCAATAAAAAACAGTAACCGAAACCGATTTCCACACACCCAGTGGGTGCCATTTACTGGTCAGGAAGGGTCTGCAGTGGTATAGGTGGTACTGCTGCTATTTCCCAGAAAAAAAATGCATCTTCCCCTCCCTGGAAGTTACAGTAACGGGTGGCATTTACTACTTCGCTGCTAGGCACCCGCAGGTATGGCCAGGATGCATGTTTCCCAGTATGAGGTTCCATTTGGTGGTGGCCTGAGATACCATCCCTCAAAACACTGACAGCCTCAGTCATCTCTGAGTGGACTATAGTTCTGTGCCTCACTTCCCCGAGTGTTATTTGAGAAAGCTCAGGCTGAGAGTTCCTCACTCTGGTTGAGCGGGATTACTGACATTGGAATCATAGTCTTACTGTGCTGCGGAATTTCGGCGCAAACCCAGCAGGCCCCTAGTTCTACCTGTTTGGCATAGGTGTGACAGAGAGACAGAAAGGTGTTAACATGGGGGCCCCTGGATGCTGGGGTGAGCCCTCTCAAAGACATAAGCACAAACACCATTATCAACAAATCATTTTCCTTTAGTCCGAGAGAGTCCTCCTACTCAGTTCCTTCAGTAACATGTTTGCAGTCTGTTCGATGTATCCACCGAGACTGCCCCTTCAGTTTCAAAGCCGTGGGAGTGGTCAATAACACCTGATATGGTCCTCCCCACCGAGGTCCGAGTTTCCCTCGATCCCAATTATTGATCAGGACAAAATCCCCAGGTTCTAGGGTGGGATAGTCACTCCTCTCTGCAGAGTAGTTCTCTTCCTTGTAAGTCTGTTGTACCTGTGAATGTAATGCTTGGAGAATTTTGCTTAGTTGGCATATATATTTCTCCATCTCTTCCCCCAGGGTATGCATCTCCAATTTTTGCTGGTAGACTTTCTGGCAGAAATGGTACACAAGATCTTGGACCCCAGGATGTCCTCATGGGCCGTCCATAAATGATTTCAGCTGGTGACAACCCTGTTTTCCCCTGTGGGGTAACCCTCATGTGGAATAGGGCTAGCGGTAGGATCTTCAACCAAGTGAGTCCAGTCTCCGCCGTTAGTTTGGCCAATTTACTCTTCAGAGTGCCATTGGCTCTCTCCAGTATGTCAGCGGCGTCTGGGTGGTGCACACAGTAGAATTGTTGCTTGATAGCTAGTTTGTTACATACCCCTTCGTTTATTTTCACCACGAAGTGTGGACCATTGTCAGAACTCAGCATGTCTGGAATTATTTCTCATAGTAATACTTTCACAACAGTCATAGTAGTATTATTGGTATTTGAAATAGCTTCAATCCATCTACTAAACACATGTATAATAATTAAGCAGTATCTATAGCAATGTACTCTAGGCAATTCAATAAAATCAACTTGTAGACACGAAAAAGCTCCACCTGTCAAGGGAGTTGTACCCGATGTGCAGGGTACAGGATACCAACCACTCCCTCCTTTCCCAGGTGTGTACAATTATTTATATAATCGACCAATATTGGTAAAAACTGGGTAGGAACACAAACCTGTCCCGCTGGGGTGATCCAACAACCTAGGTCGGGGTCTTTCTGGCACCCCATCTGGGACCACAGTTTGCACTCCTCTTCAGAGGCGTCCCCCTGAAAGTAATTACCCCCCGCATGTCTGGCAAACCTGTTCTGCTTCAGTCACGGAGGGTTGCTTGATGGGAACCCGTGGGGATTACAACTACCGAAGATTGTGCCGCACCTTTTGCTGTCTTATCTGCTAAAGCATTGCCTTTAGTGACCCGGTCGGACACGCGGGTGTGTCAAAACTCAAGGTAGCTGTAGAGTGGTGAGTAAGTTGTTTACAAAGGTGGCATTACTAATGGGGTGGGCAGAGGAATTCAGGAATCCTCATGTTCCCAGAGAGCCCCGTAGTCATGTGCAACTCCAGATGCCTAACGGGAGACTGTGTAAACGTTTGCACTTTAGTCTGTTGCTAGGATACGGGCATGAGTCAGAGCAAACAGCTCAGCCTTCTGGGCGGAGACAGCTGCTTCAAAAGAGGCCTGTTCAACTATTTCACTGTTCGTCACTACCGCATAGCCAGAACATCATTTCCCTGCTGGATCCACAGAAGAGCTTCCATCCTCATAAAACATTGCCTCGGGCTTGAGAGGGTATTGCGGAATGGATGGGAGAGTCCTTCCTTTCATGGTGATCTGGGGGGGGGGGTGCAGTTGGTGTGGCCGACTTCATGGGCTGAAATTACCCAGAGATGGGGTACAACGTCTTGGGTTCAGTCAATATTAAAAGAGTGTCTTGCCAGATGTCCCGTCTTCACCTCAGACTCCTTCCAGTATCGGAGTTGGCCCGCGGACAAGTCTTGCCAGTCTCCATTGGTGCTGAAGGCTTGTTTCGTCAGGGTGTAGGCGAGGAACCCTAGGCTCTTTGGCTTGAACCCAGGGCAAACCCTAACGGTGGTATGGGGAACCACCAGTCCTGTCTGTCGCCAAAGGAAATCCGGAACTTCGGCCAGTAATGCACTGCCCTCTCTTCCTTTAACCTCTCCAATCACTGTGACTGGGAACTTCTGTCCCTCAAGGGGTGCATAATATTGGCTTTCCTCAGTGGCACACCCTGTATCAATCATAAACGGAATTAGAATTCCAGCAACTTGCAATATTACATTGGGCTCTTCCTGAGGGGTGGTACTCATGGTAGAGAGTATCCTTGCTTGTCAATTTCTAAACAGATCATTGTCCCCACCTGTCCCTTGGTAGGTTTTTGTTCCCAGTTCTGATCCACAGATATAGCCCGCTTGTGTCCTTCTCCCCGCTGAACATATTCACTTTTAATATTAGTTCCCTTCGGGGTTGATCGGGATTTAAAAGCCGGGTCCCAATAATACGTCAAAGCTCGTCGCATTCAATTTCGGCCATTGTCAGGCTAATCCATAGTACTTGTTTTAATCACGTTGGCTAACTTAGTTGGGAAGCATTGGAGCAGTAAGGCATTAAACTGGGGGGACGGATTCCCATTATTAAAGGCCTGGTTTCTTGCGAAAGTGCCATAGCAGGCCACAAATCGCTCACGATGTTCTGGTCCCGATTCCCCAGGCTTAGGTTTGCATTCAAGTATTTTAGTGATGCTTACAGGTTGCTGGAGAGCCCTTTCCAAGGCTTGAATCATCTGGTTTGTCTGTTCCTTCTCATTAGAGTTTCCCGCCTGTAACTCCTGATAGGTTTGGTATCTTATTTCTGCCTTCCATTTCTGTCCCTCATCAACTGAAGAATCATGCAGCAGAGACCAAATAAATCTTGCACGGTCGCATTATACATTTGTATAGTACTGCAGACATACGGAGCAAACTATGCTGGTTTTTCTTTTCTATCTGGGGCCTGATTCATGATCATTATCATTTCTTGAGGCTTCCATGGTGCATACACAGGAATCACTGAGGACTGTCCCTCCTCTGCTGCTCGTGGATTGGACAGCGTTCGGGTGGACAATTGTCTTGGTGGAGCCATTAACTCTGGGGTTTTATTGGACTCCTCCCCCGCATCTTGGAACAATCCTCGGTATTCCCTTTACGGATCTCGGTATAGAGAGCCTCCCCTTCCCTGCCGCCGCTGTTTTACCCGAGCAGCCACCGTATCCCAGTACTGGGAGGATTGGGGTTCGGGAGCAGTGGGTGCACTTGGCCCCTGGTAAGGTGGGGGGTGTATGGTGGGTGCCCACTCCTCACCACGGTCACTGTCCTCAAACAGGGTTGGTATGCCAGACATGGGTTTGGGATCTCTTGTTTCCCTATTAGTTTGAACTTTAGACTGACGTTCCTGCCCTTCTCTCCTATCTAGGCCGGCCTTGGTTTGCTTACGTTGTTATTCCTGCTCCCGTTTTCGGCGCCTAACCACCCATTCACACTCCGCCTTTAGCGTCTCCCAACCTTTTGGTGTTCCTTCTGCCGTACATACCTCTATCCCTTTGTCACACGCATTATTCCTCCTAATAATTATTGCTAATTATGTACTGTTCCATTCCTTTATCAACAATTTCCACTTCTTTCCACAGTTCTTTTTGCCATATCAAATTTACTGCTTGCTCTCATGAGGTAATATCCCAGGTTCTCCCCCCAGTGGCCACACTTTGTTCCCCAATTTCTTATTCAGCGCTGCACTCTACATTGCGCAAATCTTTTTCCTTGTCTGGAAAACTCTCACACATATTGTGTAGGGCTGCTTCTGGCCCACTTGTATCAATCGACTGCAATTGACCCATGTTCTCTAGGTAATTTACCCGGCACAAATCCTCCTGCTCAATTAGCAATCAGATAAATTTACCCAGCTTGGCACCTCCTGCCCAATTAATAAATTTACCTGGCTTGGCACCTCCTGCTCAATTAATAAAATTTGCCTACGTTATACAAGGCTCCAAGCAGATTCTTTCCCGATCCTATCAAGGTTATGCAATCAGCCTTGGGCGAGGGACCGTACCTCTAAAGGAACGAATGGAGAGTGACAAAAGATAAAATACCTATTGGGCACCCGGTCGGTCTCTGCAGTCCCCAGAGCAGTCCAGCCGCTTACTCAGCCCGTCTGCTTGGCACTCCCTCTATTGGGATCCTGTTCGTGACGCCAAATGTTAAGGTAGAATCTGAATAAAACTCGGCAGACCAGTTTCCTATAGTTACTACAGTTTATTGCGCACCCTCCTGCAGGAGTTTGAAACCCAGTTGTCAAAGGGAAGGCACATAAGTACTGCCACCATCTAACAAGTGGGCCCACTTAGTCAGGTTACAGCCGTATATTTATACATAGCAAGCCCCATACATTAATGCTGCAAGATGCTATTAGAACTGGTACGCCCACCAAGTCTGTTGGTGCAAAACTTAATTACTTAGATAAGAGAGTCCGCTAAATCAAGACTTAATGACAGATGGATGTGCTGTCCAGTCATTATCAGTTATTCCCTTTGCTAGGCCCTGACTTAATTACAGATGGATATTCATTCCTGTCCTTATCAGTGAGTCCTCCTTCCCCTACACAAATGAGGGTACAATGTTATCAAACTCTCAATGTCTCTCTGCACACCAAGGGAGAACCAGTATAAGCTGTTTTTTTTTAGTTAACTGCTGAAGACAGAGTTTACTTAAGTTCAGAAATTTCTCTTCAGTCCCATTCTTTTCTATTCAGTTCTATTCTTTTCGCCAGAGATTACATAAGTTCAAAATGATTTTTTTAATATCCTCAATTCCTCAAATGATATTAGACAGTTCTAACTTTTAACTGCAGCTTCAACATACATGTACATATCTAATTCTGAAGGTGCTTGTTCCCAGCTGTATAAGAGATGATGTCTGAAGTGATACATGATTGTTCACAGTTTCTTGTAAACATCTTTATGTTTTAACTATTATTTGTATACAATGTCATTTAACTGCAGGTCACTCAGAGGAGTATGTTACCACTTGAACAGGGCATGAATCCTGTCTCTGGATTTCTTACAATTTGCTGAAGTTTATGTTGAACCTTCCTGATTTTACAAAAGTCACATTAGTGACATTTCATTTGATGAAACTCTTCCTTTGCCACTGGCTTTTGATTTTTATACCATCGTTAGCTTAATCTGGTCAATCTACCATATGTCTGTGAGAAGAGTTCCTTTTTAATCTTGTGTTAAATGAATTAGGGTTTTGCACTTTCAATGAAAGGAATCCTGTTTTTATGCTTTAATCTTTTGAATACATGTTTTGTTAGGAAATTTCTAAAAAAAAACAAATGGGTTTCACTCTGGCAACTGAGTGGCAATGAACGGCTAGGAATCCTGCGGCACGTAACTCGCCTCCTGACTCCCCAAAGCCTGCCCATCATCTACAAGTCTGAGGTCAGGAGTACAATGGAGTACTCGCCACTCACCTGAATGAGTGCAGCTCCATCAACACTCCAGAAGCTTGACACCATCCAGTACAAGGCAGCCCACTGATTGGTACCCCTTCCACAAGTATCCAACCCCTCCACCATTGAACAGTTGCAGTAGTGTGTACTATCTAAAAGATGCACTGCAACAGCACACCAATGTTTCTAAGGCAGCACCTTCGAGACCCTTGACCACCACTGTCTAGAAGGACGAGAATAGCAGATACCTGAGAACACCACCACTTGGAAATCCCCCTCCAAGTCACTTAGCATCCTGACTTAGAAGCATAACACTGTTCCTTCATTGTCGCTGGGTCAAAATCATGGAATTCCCTCCCTAACCGAACTCTGGGTGTACCCACACCTCAGGGACTGCAGCGGTTCAAGAAGGCAGCTCATCAGCACCTTCACAACAGCTACGAGGAATGGGCAATAAATGCTGGCTTAGCTGACGATGCCCACATCCCATAAATGAATAGATTTTAAAAAAAGTTGTTCCTACTTAGGAAGAAAATTGGAATTCAGAAAAGGAACCAGGGACTTAGCTTCTTTCACCTCACAGACTGCTTCAAAAGTTCATTTAAATCAGGAGTTCCCAACTTGGGGTCCTCAGACCCCTTGCTTAATGGTATTAGTCCAGGGCATAAAAAAGGTTGGGAAGCCCTGGTTTAAGAGCTCCTAGTTGCTAGGATATGACAATTAATTGGTTTCTATATGTGAAAGCTACATTACTGTCTTGTATTAGTTTGACCCCTTTAATATTTGGGGGTTAAGTGTCTTGTTGTAAATTTAGTCTCATTATTGAGTTCAAACCAATGATTTGGAATGCATTTAAAGTAATTGAAGAATCTGACACAGTGCAAAAATATTAAGCATGTAGGGTCATGCAGCTGCAGAGTAATGCAGCACAGAATTAAGCTCTTTGGTCCAATTTGTCCATGCTGACTAAGCTAGTTTCAAGGCCTCTAATGATTTGGTTTTGAGTGGTAACTCTGAATCATGGTAGTATAGTTTATGAGTAGTAAATTGCTATTAGAATGCTTGGTTTTATGGCAAAATGTTCTCAACGGAGCAGAGTGAAACTTTAGAAGTAGGTTGATCTCATCCTCTACCTGCTTGGCGGCTGAACTTGTTGACTATCAAATGTCTATGTGAGAGTTGGCTGCAAAATATAGAGTGATTTTAACTATTGAATATTTGGTGTTGTGAAGCCAAATTTTGCACCCAGGAATTTTTCAGACCCTGTCCGTCATTGTTATTTGAAGTAGAAAGGTATCAGATTTGAAGCTTAGCATGACCCATGACTAAAACGTGCTAAATAACAAAGCACTCAAAATTCTGAACTATATTTCCAAAGAATCTTGTGTTACCTAAACTATGTTGCTCTAATCCGATTTCAGGATGAGTTTTATTCAGTGTTGGTCAGTGAGGCAGAAGAGTGACATTTTAGCCCACTACTTCTCTGGGAAGGAGCACAGTACATCACCAAGATTATTTTTTGGGTACATTTGAAAGATCTAATTTGATCTGCCCATATACAAAATGCTGGGGGATCTCAGCAGGCCAGGCAGCATCTTTGGGGGAAAGCACAGTAGAAAAAAAAAGATGAGTAGATTTAAAAGATGGGGGGATGGGGAGAGAAGCACAAGGTGATAGGTGAAACCGGGGGTGGGAGGGATGAGGTAAAGAGCTAGGAGGTTGATTGGTGATGGAGTTACAGGAATGGAGGAGGGAGAGTCTGATGGGAGAGGACAGAAGGCCATGGAAGAAAGAGAAGGGGGGAAGAGCACCAGAGGGAGGCGATGGGCAGGCAAGGAGATAAGTTGAGAGAGGGAAATTGAGATGGGGAATGGTGAGGGGGGGGGGGTATTATCGCAAGTCTGAGAAATTGATGTTCATGCCATCATGTTGGAGGCTACCCAGTCGGAATATAAAATGTTATTCCTCCAACCTGAGTGTGGACTCATCGCAACAGAGAGGCCATGGATGGATATATGGGAATGGAAAGCGGAATTAAAACGGGTGGCCACTGGGAGATCCCATTTCTTCTGGTTTCCTACACCTGCCTCTATACCACCTCCCTCACTACCATTCAGGGCCCCAGTCTCCAGGTGTGGTGACACTTCACCTGTGAGTCTGTTGGGGTCATATACTGTATCCAGTGCTCTCAGTGTGACCTCCTGTATACTGGTGAAACCCGACGTAGATTGGGAGACTGCTTCACCAAACACCTACGCTCCGTCCGGCAGAAGAAGTAGGATTTCCCCACGGTCACCCATTTTAATTTCACTGTCCATTCCCATTGTAACATGTCCACCCATGGCTTCCTGCACTGTTATGATGAGGCCACACTCAGGTTGGAGGAACAACACCCTGTATTCCGACTGGGTAGCCTCCAACCTGATTGCATGAACATCCATTTCTCGAACTTCTGGTAATGCCTCCCCCCTCCCCCCCACCATTCCCCATCCCAGTTTCCCTCTCTCAGTTTGTCTCCTTGCCTGCCCGTTGCTTCCCTTTGATGCTCCTCTCCTCCCCACTTTTTTTGCTTCCATGGCCTCCTGTCCTCTCCTGTCAGACTGCCCGCCTCTCCAGTCCTGTATCTCTTTTACCAATCAACTTCCTCGCTCTTTACTTCATCCCCTTTCCAGTTTCACCTATCACCTTGTGTTTCTCTCTCCCCTCCCCCACCATTTTTCAAACCTACTCCTCATCTTGTTTTTTGTCCTGCCTGCCATAGGGTCTTGGCCCGAAACGTCAACTGTGCTTTTTTTCCCCATAGATGCTGCCTGGTCTGCTGAGTTCCTCCAGCATTTTGTGTGTTGCTTTGAATTTCAGCATCTGCAGATTTTTCTCATGTTTGATCTGGCCATACTTTGAATAGTGCTATTATTTGCAACCAGATGAGGAAATTATGATGTAAAAGAAACATGACTTCATGTGGAGCATTCATCAAAGATCGGTCATCTTAATAGCCTTGCTTTTATGCTTGATTATCCTAAACATGTCAGCATTCCAAATAAATGAATCCAAGTGTGTGCTGTAATGAGAGTCGGAAAAATGATCGGCATCATTTAATCTCTACATAAAAACGTTAAGAATAGCATCACAATGAAATGGTCCATTAGACCAGAAGTAGAGTTCATTGTTTTTGTACAGGGGTATTTTGGCACTAGGCATACATTTTATCATAAATACAAATATTTTATGTTAATAGTTTTGATTTAAGGTGTTGAAAGGGAAAAGGGAATGATTTGTATTGTGATGCAATGTTATGATCTAAAATAGAGCTAGACATTTTGTACATTGCTGACTCATGTTGATTATCAAGTTTGCATGAGTTGACTTGGGGTCATCCTTTCCTTAAGTAGGGTCACAATTTACAATAATTGGTCAAAACATTGCTTTGATCACAATGTAAAACCAGTTACATGACTTGTCATGTAAATTTATTTATTATGGGATTGTGGTCCTACAAAAATAAGCATCAGAAAATAAGAGATGCCTTTTGGTTTTAGAATTTGGTGTGTGTAACTGAAATTTTTATTTGGGCCATCAATCGATACTGCTTCAGCTTTGTTAAACTAGCTATAGCACATACTGTAAGTGTACAGTGGATGCACTCAATGGTTACTTTATTCGTGCAGGAGTGGAACACAGGGTGGTTTGTTTTGCTGCTGTAGCCTATCCACTTCAGAGTTCAATGAGATGCTCCTTGGCACACCACTGTTGTAATACATGGTTATTTGAGTTACTGTCGTCTTCCTATCAGCTTGACCTATTCTGGCCATTCTCCTTTGATCTCTCTTATTTGACCACAGAATTGCCACTCACTGGATGATCTTCTTTTGTTTTTCGCACCATTCTCTGTAAGCTCTAGAGACTTGTGCATAAAAATCCCAGGAGAGCAGCAGATTCTGAGATACTCAAAGCCAGACATCCCACCTCTCCCGAAAGTTCCGGGAATCTCCCGCATATCGATAGTGGCTCCCTGACGCCCGGAAATTATATATAATATCCCGGAAATAGATTTTTTTGAGAGGGAGAGTGAGCATCTTGATTGGTCTCTCTTCGTGCTAAGAGTGGTTCCCAACCACCAGGTCACGAGGAAACAATATGATTTGGTGATATGAAGCGATACGAGTCAGCTGCACCTTTCCTCATTCCCTGTCACGCACTGTTGAATTTTAACGCACGCGAGGTCATCAGTGACCCAAGACGTGCAAAGGAATGGGTCCGTGACCCATTTGTGAATGTCCCCGGTGAATCATCCATGTCAGCGCAGGAAAAAGATCAACTTCTCGAGCTTGCAAATGATGGCGGGCTGAAAAGTATGTTTGACATAACATCTCTGCTGGCATTCTAGATCAAAGTCAAGGCTGAATATCCTGAGATGGCCATGAAAGCACTGAAAACGTTGCTTCCATTTCCAACATATTACTGCGAAGCGGAGTTTTCTGCAATGAATGCAACGAAAACTAAATTGCGGAATAGACTGGACATAAGGAACCCCCTTCGAGTATCACTGTCTCCCATCACCCCTCGATAGGACCGTCTTGTTGGAGGAAAACAAGCCCAGGGCTCCCACTGATTCAGCAATATTGGTGTGTTGCAATGATTTTGTATGTTCATATGAGGAAAATATGCGCTGTGTGTTTAATATCCAAACGTTACTTAAAATATTATGATGCTATTGACTTATAAGTGACTTATAATTCAGTGGTCCCCAACCTCTGGGCCGTGAAGAATACAGCGAATACAACGTTGTCTCTGATCTGGGCCAACATTTACCTGCTGGGCGGCACCTAATCAATTAGCTTGTTTATTTCGGCTTTTTTCTTAAAGATATGCAGCGTGCGTTCCGGCTACCCCTGTACCGCTGCATTCTTCACGGCCTGGAGGTTTGGGACCACTGTTATAAACCACTTTTGAAACGAAATTGAGTGTATTAGCCACTTACAAGTGACTTATAGTTGACTTAGCACCTATATTCTGGTCGTGTTTAACACCACCCCCCCCCGCCCCCCGGGTCAGCTGGTCCGCAAGAATATTGTCAATATTAAACCGGACCGCGGTGCAAAAAAGATTGGGGACCCCTGATTTAAACTAGCTGACTAGCTGCCAAGGAGCTACGCTATTGATGTCGTACGTGATGAGGCCAAACTCCCTGTAGACTTGGTTGTAATAGAATAAACATGATAATATAATATAAGTACATACTTTAATGTCACATTTGCTGCATATACCCAACTTGGTTTACAGATTAGACAAAATCACTAAACAAAGTATTACATACACCTTTGGAGGTCGACGGGGGTGGGGGGATATGAGGTTGCGGGGGGCAGGGGTGCTACCTCCCTGAGATGAGTTTTTGCAGGGTGGGATGTCTGCAAAGCACTCTGTCTGGCGCCAATAATCTATAGTCGCTTCTTCCCTTTCTGATGTTTGGTCTAAACAACAAGTGAACCTTTTGACCATGTCTGCAGTCTTTTGTGCATTGAGTTGCCACCACATAATTGGCTGAGTGGATGCAGTATTTGCATTAACAAGCAGGTGTATCTAAAGCATGGCCTCTGACAGCATGTGATAACAGTATGACTGAATGATATAACTTTTGAATAGTTAGTAGCAGAATGTTACTTGGCTGTATGACATGACTGCTTGCTTTGAAAACTTATTTACCACTGGGTCTGTTTATAGATTAGCACCGAGTTTGAGCCTACGTATAAATACGCCTTCAAACTAAGGACTGCAGCTACTGGCCTACAGATTTATAGTAATATTTCATTGAGTGATTTCCAGGATAGAGTAGGATGATATACAGAAAATGTATAGTTTTTGGAGTTTCATCAAGCAGAATGCACTGCTACATTCAGTATGTATCCGTGTTTTTTAAAATAAGAAGTACAAGAGAAGTAAATGGATGAACTTTAAAGAAACTACACCAAGTTTCCTCTGTTATTTCACATAGTGGGCATTTTGTTTTGTTTGTGCCAGTGTGGATAATTCTTGATTAATTCAATAATTCTTGAAAATAATTTTAACAGTTTTACTGAGTCTGATAGGAACTCAGAGCCAACCACACTTTTTTTTGGTGATATATCTTTTTAGAGACATCACTTATTATTGGAGGAAAGGCAGCTTTTAGCGTGCAAGCATAATGATGTGTCAGAATATATTGAGATTTTCATTTCATGCACATCTGCTCTCACTCCATCCTCCCGCCACCCCACTAGGAATACGGTTCCCCTTGTCCTCACCTACCACCCCACCAGCCTCCGGGTCCAACATATAATTCTCCGTAACTTCCGCTACCTCCAACGGGATCCCACCACTAAGCACATCTTTCCCTCCCCCCCCCCTGCATTCCGCAGGGATCGCTCCCTACGCAACTCCCTTGTCCATTCGTTCCCTCCCATCCCTCCCCACTGATCTCCCTCCTGGCACTTATCCTTGTAAGCGGAACAAGTGCTACACATGCCCTTACACTTCCTCCCTTACCACCATTCAGGGCCCCAGACAGTCCTTCCAGGTGAGGCGACACTTCACCTGTGAGTCGACTGAGGTGATATACTGCGTCCAGTGCTCCCGATGTGGCCTTCTATATATTGGCGAGACCGGACGCAGACTGGGAGACCGCTTTGCTGAACACCTACGCTCTGTCCGCCAGAGAAAGCAGGATCTCCCAGTGGCCACACATTTTAATTCCACATCCCATTCCCATTCTGACATGTCCATCCACGGCCTCCTCTACTGTAAAGATGAAGCCACACTCAGGTTGGAGAAACAACACCTTATATTCCGTCTGGGTAGCCTCCAACCTGATGGCATGAACATTGACTTCTCAAACTTCCATTAATGCCTCACCTCCCCCTCATACCCCATCCGTTATTTATTTTTATACACACATTCTTTTTCTCCCTCTGTCCCTCTCACTATACCCCTTGCCCATCCTCTGGGCTTTTCCCCCCTTCCCCTTTTCTTTCTCCCTGGACCTCCTGTCCCATGATCCTCTCATATCCCCTTTGCCAATCACCTGTCCAGCTCTTGGCTCCATCCCTCCGCCTCCTGTCTTCTCCTATCATTTCGGATCTCCCCATCCCCCTCCCCCTTTCAAATCTCTTACTAACTCTTCCTTCAGTTAGTCCTGATGAAGGGTCTCGGCCCGAAACATCGACTGTACCTCTTCCTAGAGATGCTGCCTGGCCTGCTGCGTTCACCAGCAACTTTGATATGTGTTGCTTGAGATTTTTCTCTATATTTTTTGGACAAGGCATTATGCAGGTGGTTAATCTTGCATCAAGGTTCAAGTAGACTTGTTATCAAGGTTCAGATATGTCACTGTATACAACCCTAAGATTAATTATCTTGCAGGCCGTCACAGGGAATGCACGAAAGAATGCATTTATTGAAATATCACACCCAACAGGGCGGACTAAAAACAATGTACAAATAGAGAGAGGGGAAAAAAGAAATGGTAAAAATGTTAAATAAATAAGCAGTTAAAATCAAGAACATAAGATGAAGTGTTCTTGAAAGTGAGTCCAGTTCAGTGATAGGGTGAGTGAAGTTATCCCTTCTGGTTCAAGAATCTGATGGTTGAAGGGTAATAACTGTTCCTAAACATGGTGGTGCAGGTTCTGAGGCTTCAGTCCCTTCGTGCTAATGGCAGCAGCGAGAAGAGAGCATTGCGTGTATGGTGTGGGTCTCTGATAACGGATGCAGCTTTCCTGCAATTGTGTTCCATGTGCAGTTGAAGACGGAAGTTTACATACACCTTAGCCAAATACACTTAAACTCAGTTTTTCAAAATTCCTGACATTTAATCCTAGAAAACATTCCCTGTCTTAGGTCAGTTAGGATCACTATTTATTTTAAGAATGTGAAATGTCAGAATAATAGTAGAGAGAATGATTTATTTCAGCCTTTATTTCTTTCATCACTTTCCCAGTGGGTCAGAAGTTTACATACACGTTGTTAGTATTTGGCAGCATTGCCTTTAAATTGTTTAACTTGGATCAAACATTTTGGGTTGCCTTCCACAAGCTTCTCACAGTAAATTGCTGGAATTTTGTTCCATTCCTCCAGACAGAACTGGTGTAACTGAGTGAGGTTTGTAGGCCTCCCTGCTCACACCTGCTTTGTCAGTTCTGCCCACAAATTTTCTATCGGATTGAAGTCAGGGCTGTGTGATGCCCACTCCAATAACTTGACTTTATTGTTCTTAAGCAATTTTGCCACAACTTTGGAGGTATGCTTAGGGTCATTGTCCATTTGGAAGACCCATTTGCGACCGAGCTTTAACTTCCTAGCTGGTGTCTTGAGATGTTGCTTCAATATATCCACATAATTTTCCTTCCTCATGATGCATCTATTTTGTGAAGTGCACCAGTCCCTCCTGCAGCAAAGCACCCCCACAACATGATGCTCCCACCCCCATGCTTCACGGTTGGGATGGTGTTCTTCGGCTTGCAAGCCTCACCCTTTTTCCTCCAAACATAACGATGATCATGATGGCCAAACAGTTCAATTTTTGTTTCATCAGACCAGAGGACATTTCTCCAGGAAGTAAGATCTTTGTCCCCATGTGCACTTGCAAACTGTAGTCTGGCTTTTTCATGGCAGTTTTGGAGCAGTGGCTTCTTCCTTGCTGAGCAGCCTTTCAGGTTATGTCGATATAGGACTCGTTTTACTGTGGAGATAGATACTTGTCTACCTGTTTCCTCCAGCATCTCCACAAGGTCCTTTGCTGTTGTTCTGGGATTGATTTGCACTTTTTGCGCCAAAGTACGTTCATCTCTAGGAGACAGAATGCGTCTCCTTCCTGAACGGTATGAGGGCTGCGTGGTCCCATAGTGTTTATACTTGCATACTAATGTTTGTACAGATGAACGTGGTACCTTCAGGCATTTGAAAATTGCTCCCAAGGATGAACCAGACTTGACATCATTTTCTGACCTCAATTCGATAGAAAATTTGTGGGCAGAACTGACAAAGCGTGTGCGAGCAAGGAGGCCTACAAACCTGATTCAGTTACACCAGTTCTGTCTGGAGGAATGGAACAAAATTCCAGCAATTTACTGTGAGAAGCTTGTTGAAGGCTACCCAAAATGTTTGACCCAAGTTAAACAATTTAAAGGCAATGCCACCAGATACTAACAAAGTCTATGTAAATTCTGACCCACTGGGAAAGTGATGAAAGAAATAAAAGCTGAAATAAATCATTCTCTCTGCTATGATTCTGACATTTCACATTCTTAAAATAAATAGTTATCCTAACTGACCTAAGACAGGGAATGTTTTCTAGGATTAAATGACAGGAATTGTGAAAAACGAGTTTAAATGTATTTGGCTAAGGTGTATGTAAACTTCTGACTTCAACTGTAGATGTGCATAATGGTAGGGAGGGCTTTACCTGTGTTGGACTGGGTAGTATCCACTACTTTTTATAGGCTTTTCTGTACAAGCGCAATGGTGTTTTCATACCAGGCCTTGATGCAACCAGTAAATATACCTTCCACAATACAACTATAGAAGTTTGTCAGATTTTTAGATGACATGTCGAATCTTCGCAAACTTCTGAGAAAGCAGGCACACTGCTGTGCTTTCTTCGTAATGGCACTTGTGTTCTAGACTCAGGACTAAAATGATAATACTGAGAAATTAAAGTTGTTGACCCTCCCTCTCCACCTCTGATCTCCTGATGAGGACTGGCTCATAGATATCTAGTTGCTTCATCCAGAAGTCAATGATCCTGTCATATGGAGGGGTGCTGAGAGTGGACCCAAATGCAAGACACAGACACTGAAGTAGTAGGAACAGGACTTGACTAGAGAGCTGGGACAAGAACGCAGACTTGGGCTAGGACTTTGGCTAGGAAAGCGGAACCAGGACAAGGAACAGGGAACTAGGATCCTAGGCTTGGACTCCGAGCCGGAGACTGGACAAGGACCCAGAACCTGGGTCTTGACTCAGGCTCAGACCCCGGAACTAGGTAAGGACATGACATGGCTACTGGACTGGACGAGGCTTGGGTTCCTCGAGGCGAGGACGTGACGAGGCTTGGGTATGGACTCCGAGCCAGAGACTGGCCAAGGACCGAAAACCTGGGTCTTGGCTCGGACTCCAGATCTAGATGAAGACATGACTTGGCTACAGGGCTGGACGAGTGACTCCTGGACAGGATGAGGGAACCCCAGCACCAGGCTGGGCGAGGCACATGGACAGGATGAGAACACGAAGCCTAGACTTGGTCAAGGGAGACAGGAATGCAGGGACATGGAACACAGAGCCAGGACCCCTCCTTGGGAACAGGACTTAGCGCCGGGACTCTTACACAGAACACAGAGACAGTTCCCAACACAAGGTAGTGGCAAACGGCTGGACCGACCTAGCGAAGGCGTGGACACAGAGAACGGTTCCCAACACTAGGTAGCAGGGCAAGGCTTCAGGAGGAAGGGGCAGAAAAGAAATTCAGTCAGGTGGTTTTGACAGGAACAATCCAGCAACTGAATATTATTATTATTCTCCTTCTTCTCCTCCTTCTTCTCCTTTTATAGAACTTCAAGGAACTCAAATTCTTGAATATAACCTAGTCTCATGTATAAACTGAATAATAAACTCTTCAATCAGATGTTGATCCTGTCGGTGGCCAAACAAAGATTTAATAGAAAACCAAAATAAATTTAAGCCAGATAGCCTCTTGAACAACATGCTCCTTTCAATTTTGTATCGATTACAGCTCAGCAAAACAGGCTGGACTGCCTCTGGACTACCACAGTCACATAATCCAGTAGGATGTTTTCCTATTATCTTTAAATAATAGTTTAACCCACCATGCCCCAACCTAAGTCTTGTTAAGTTCACCATATCTCTACGACTTAAAAGGTAACAGTCCGAGGCCTTTTTAACTAGTGGGTGACTAGAAAAATAATGCCTGCCCCTTAATTCATTTTTCCAATCCTCCTGCCACTTCTTCTCTATACCTTTTTTAATCCTACTTCTCAATTCTGCTCTGCCTAGGGGAACTCTAATTTCTACTTGCTTGCTCTGTAAGGAAGACTTTGCAATGCTATCCACAATTTCATTTCCCTCCACCCCAGCATGCCCAGCTATCCATGAAAATCTAACTGCACAACCCATCTTCCTTACTCTAAACAACACTAAGAGAATCTCAATAACTATGTCAGGACGAGCTTTTGATTTATTCCCTTTTATAGACTCTTAAGTCAGCAGCAGAATCTGAACAGATGATAACCCTACGTGGTCGAGAGTCTTCTATCCACCGTAAGGCCCAGAGGATTGCTCATAATTCTGTTGCAAAGACAGAAACACCATCTGAAACCCGGTGACCAATCTTAACTCCAAGTTGAGACACATACATTCCAAATCCTGCCCTACTGCTCTCAGGGTCCACTGAGCCACCAGTAAAAATCTTCAGATAACATCCCCATTTATTATTTAAATATTAATTTGTGATCAACGCTGATGAAATTGCACTGCTTCCTTGAAGCTGAAAAAGGAGGAATAGGCCTACTTCTGGTTCTGGAAAGAGCCGAAAAGGGACGGGTGGCAAGCAAATTTGGTCAGCTATGTCTTCCTCAGTCAGTTTCAATTTCACAGCCCAGTTATTAACCAAATCTAAAAATGGGTATCTTTTAATTTTACTTTGGTGCTCCGACTTCCCCTGCAAAAGACACTTTGGTGGACAGCTGTGATTGAATCCATTTAGTTTTGCCCAATACTGCAGGCTCAACTGAATTCGTCTCAAATGCAGAGTCACTTCTCCCATCTCCACACGTAATGCCAGAACTGATGTTGTTCTAAAAGCTCCACAACAGAGTTTATGTGCTTTGGACTGCACAGTGTCTAGTTTTCCAAGCACTGCCATAGCAGCAGAACCATAAGCAATACAACCATAATCTATAACTGATCTAATTATAGCTAGATATATTAAGTACATAGCTCCCCGCTCTGCTCCCCAGTCGCATCCAGCAATACTTCTCATAACATTTAAACCTTTCTCACACTTTCCAATTGTTTTATCTATATGAACCCTCCGAGTAAGTCTTTCATCAAACCAGTCACCTAAAAACTTGAATACCTTGACTTTTTCTAGTGGAGAATCATATAGACACAATTCACAATCAGGAATCTTTCTTCTAAAGCCAAAAATCATATATTTGGACTTAGAAGCAGAAATTCTGAAACCCCAATTTTTAGCCCAGTTTTCAACTGATCTTAAAGCCTTTTGTACCTGCCTTAATATATACTTGATGTTTCTTCCTCTTTTCCAGATTGCACCATGATCTGCAAACAATGATTTGCCAAATCCTGTCCCTACCTGATCAAAGATATCATTTATCATGACATTAGAAAGAACTGGATTACTGACACTTCCTTGAGGGGTACCATTACCTATTTTAACTGGCTTGGTGCTTGTCCCACCTATTCTTACTTGAATTGTCCTTTCCTTAAGGAAATCTTTGATCCAATTAAGCATTCTACCTCTAATTCCCACATCATAGAGTTTAATTAATAAGCCATCCCTCCATAGAGAGTCATATGCTCTTTCAATATCTGGAGATACACATACCATTACTTATCTATTTTGAAACACTTTTTTAATATCATGATCTAAAAGGGCAACAGATTTCATTGTTGATCTTCCAGTTCTAAAACCATTTTGATAGGCAGCAAAATGTTCCTTAATTTCCAAAAAATAAACAAGTCTGTTGGTGACCATTCGTTCCATAATTTTACAAGCCACTGACGTTAAAGCTATAGGCTGATATGGACTCGGACTAGACGTGTCCTTACCTGGCTTTAAAACTGGAACTACTGCCGCATGCTTCCATTCTACTGGTAATTTTCCTTCTTTCCACACTGAATTAAACAATGCTAGAATTTCTATTAATACAGAGCCATCTAAATGCTTAAGCAATTCATAACACAATCCATCCCTACCAGAAGTGTTTGAACCTGATTGAACAGCTTCCTGCAATTCCTGAAGGGAGAAAAACAACTTTATGGAGCGATTATCATCATCCAAACTCCTGTCCAGTTTCCAACTCTCCTTTAACATAATTTCCTTTCTCAAATCACCTAACTCTCCAGAACTGTGTAACGCTTGGAACACCTCTACAAACATATCAGCCTTTTCCTTACTGGTTACAGCTTCCATATCTCCTTGCAGCAAAGCTGGGATAGATGCTCTCCTACATATCCCTGACTTTCTGTGAATGATCATCCATAGCTGCTTTATAGGTGTCTCAGGGCTCAGGGTTCCACAAGATCTTCTCCAACTATCCCTCTTTGCATTTTCAGTTACTCTCCTTGCTACTGCTCTTTGCTTTTTATACTCTATAACATTATCTAACACTGGATACTTTCCTGTAAGCTCTATTTTTGTTTCTTACTGCTATATCACAATTTTTATTCCACCACGGAACTAGTGCTCGAGCCTTAGGAACATTCCGTAGTGGAATAGCCAACTGAGCAACTTTATGAATTATAGAACAGAGGGATTCATTCCAATCATCTATGGAGCCCTCGCTATTAACCTCTTCTATTATCTCCACAGCTTTCTCCTGGTATTCATCCCAATGAGTTAAAAAAAAATTATACCTAGCAGACCTCTCCTCAACTTCTACTATCAAATTTCTTCCAAATCTACATAATATAGGATAGTGATCACTTCCTAGAGTGTATCTGTCCATAACATCCCATTCCCTAACCCTAGCTAAGTTTGAGGAAGTGATAGATAAATCTAAGTGACTACAAGTATTCTTTACAATATTAAATCTTGTAGGCCTTCCGTCATTTAGCAGTACCATGTTGTATTTATCTAGAAACTCCTCTACCACCGCTCCATTACTATCTTTACTTTCACTACCCCATATAGGATTATGGGCATTGAAATCTCCAACCCAGATTACTGGGGATCTTACCTTATTCATAATTTCATCCAAATCTGATAATATCATATTACCTGGCTTATAAAAGTTAATCAAAGTTATTTGAACACGAGAGCTCCAAACCTCCACAGCCACAATTTCAAGATTAGATTTAAAATCAAGTCTTCTGAACTGGAGTCCTGTTTTTATGAAAGTTGCACACTCTCCACCAGATTTACCCATTCTGTCAGCTCTCAAACTATCATATCCAGGGATCACAAAATCTAAATGAGGCTTTAACCATGTCTCCTGTATACAGATCAAATCAGGCTTGTCTTTCAAAGTTCCAACAAACCTTTTTAATTCTTGACCATTTGCAGATAAACTTCTTGGATTCCATTGTAATATTAAAAACATCCAAATACTAATTATTGGCCTCTTCATCCACATAAAGCTTCTCCATACTCTCTGATCCCGACAACTGGGAAGTATTCAGTGATTGTCTGTCATGTAACTCGTAACTTTTCCAGTGAAATCTGTTTTATATCAAGGAACCTCTGTGCAGCTCCAACAACTACTTTTATCATATCCAACCTCTTGGCTGTAGTTTTAGCTCCGACCAGTATATCAACAACAAATGCCAAAAAAGACTCTTTAGTCATCAACAACGTGCCTGAAGGAACCATAGTTGGAGAACTTGGAATGAACTAACTCCTCATCATTCCAATCTTTTCTTTACTTATCCTTTGCTCTCTATCAACTTTCTTTACTGCCTCAGCATATGATATTTTTTGTTGGATACTAACATCCTGAATCTGCTTTGCCTTACTAAAATACTTACATCCTCTGAACGCCGCTATATGGTCCCCTCCACAGTTACTGCATCTAGGCACCGCTGCCTTACAGGCTTTAATATCATGATCCTCTCCACATTTCATACATCTTCTTTTACCTCAACTTGAACCAACAACATGTCCAAATCTCTGGCAATTATAACAGTGTAAGGGAGGTCTAATGTATTCTCTAACTTGATAAGACATGCACTGAAGCTGAACCAAGGAGCTATTTATGTAGCCAGCCCAAAATGTGAATCAGCTGCCTCAATTAGAGCACCCAACAGAAAAGGGAAAACCAGAAAACTTGGAATAAGGAACGATGGACCGGACTGTGAACCGGAATCCAGATTTCACGGACCGGACCATGACAGATCCATCTCCTTGGTTTGCAATATTGAGTAGTGCCACTCAGCCAGATTTTCAAACACTCTCCGACTGATGAAGAATCAATCTGTTCTGAATAACGTGCACAATGCTGGAGGAACCCAGCAGGTGAAGCAGTATTTATAGAAGGAAATGAATATTAAATGTTTCAGGCCAAGATCTTTCAGTGTTGACTGTTCATTTCCCTCAATAGATGCTACTGAACCAGTGCTTTGTGCATGTTGCTCAATATTTCCAACATCTAGAGAACTTTTTGAATTTTACTTTATCCTGTCACACTTTCATCGCTGCTCTGTTGCTACTTGTCATCTGATTGTTGGACTTTGGCTATTGGCCAGTGATAGCTTTGCCGCAATATCAAATGAACTCTTGACTCAACTAATGATATGCTCATTGTTTAGTTTTTGATTTATATCTTTGTAAGATAAGAAGTTATGCAAAGTGCTTAATCTTAACCACCGTGTTTTACTCATTTCACTTTATTTCCAGTAAGCTTTCTTAAACTCTAATTAGTATGTCTACAACCTGTTTATGAATGATGTGATTAGATTAGATTATGAGGACACGCAGTCCTCTTTTATTGTCATTTAGTAATGCATGCATTAAGAAATGATACAATATTCCTCCGGTGTGATATCACAGAAACACAGGACAGACCAAGACTGAAATACTAACAAAACCACATCATTATAACATATAGTTACAACAGTGCAACAATACCATAACTTGATGAAGCACAGTAAAAAAGTTCAAAGTCTCTCCAAAGTCCCACATCTCACGCAGACGGGGGAAGGAAGAAAACTCTCCCTGCCATGCCCGACCACAATCCGACTCTGAGTCATCCGAAAACTTCGAGCTCTGATCACCCCTCCGACACCGAGTACCGAGCACTATCTCTATCCGAATGCTTCAACCTCAGCCTCGGTCACCAGTAGCAGGAAAAGCCGGGGATTTGGGGGCCTTCCCTCCGGAGATTCTCGATCGCACAGTAGCAGCAGCAGCAAACCGGGCATTTCAGAAATTTCTCCAGATGTTCCTCTGCTTCTCTCATCTGTCTCCATCAAATCAGAATTGTCCACGGCCCCTATTTAACAGATACGATATCATTTTACCAGAGAGCTGTGTTGCGCTGCCATCTTCTCCTCACTCCTCCTATCAGCTATCTTGCTCATAAAATATAAAATGTAATCAGCCACTTAGGATATAAACCATAATGCAGGTATTTTCTAGGAAGTAAACTCCTTACAACCTTGTGCATTTGATCTTGGTGCTAATTGTCTTCATTCTACCTTTAGCATTAGACGTGTGGTATGGAATTAAATTGACTTTATTACTTACATCCCTCAAATACATGAGGAGTAAAAATCCTTATGTTACGCCGCCATTCAAATGTGCAATTATAGCAATTTATAATAAATGTTGTGAACGACAGGATAGTCAATATAACATTGAAATACAGTAGCATCGGCATGAATTAAACAGTCTGACTGGTGGAAGAAGCTGTCCTGGAGCCAGTTGGTCCTGGCTTTTATGCTGCGGTACCGCTTCCCGGATGGTAGCCCCCGGAATAGGTTGCGGTTGGGGTGACTCAGGTCCCCACTGATCCTTCAGGACCTTTTTACACACCTGTCCTTGTAAATGTCCTGAATCATGGGAAGTTCACAACTACAGATATGCTGGGCTGTCCACACCACTCTCTGCAGGGTCCTGCGATTGAGGGAAGTACAGTTCCCATACCAGGCAGTGATGCAGCCAGTCAGGATGCTCTCAATTGTGCCCCTATAGAAAGTTCTTAGAATTTGGGGAGCCATAACAAACTTCTTCAACGGTCTGAAGCAAAAGAGGCACTGTTGTGCCTTTTTCACCACACAGCCAGTATGTACAGACCATGTGAGGATGTTTATACCAAGGAACTTAAAGCTATTCACCCTTTCAACCCCAGATCCATTAATGTCTGTAGACTCTATTCTCCTGTAGTCCACAACCAGCTCCTTTGTTTTTGCGACATTGAGGGAGAAGTTGTTTTCTCCTGTGTCAGAGTGATGACTTCTTCTCTGTAGGCTGCCTCATTATTATTTGAGATTAGGCCAATCAGTGTAGTGTCGTCAGCAAATTTGATTAGCAGACTGGAGCTGTAGGTGATGACACAGTCATGGGCAGAGGAGAGGGAGCCCACTCTAACCACCTGCTGGCGATCTGACAGGAATTCCAGGATCCAGCTGCGCAAGGCAGGGTGAAGGCTGAGGCCTCTAAGCTTCTTGTCAAACCTGGAGGGAATTATGGTGTTGAATGCTGAACTGTAGTCCAAGAACAGCATCCTCACATAAGCATCCTTCTTCTCCAGATGTGTAAGGATGGCATGTAGAGCAGTGACTATTGCGTCATCTATCGATGAGTTGTGTCGGTAGGTGAATTGTAGGGGGTCCAGTGTGGGTGGTACCAAGCTGCAGATGTAATCCTTGACCAGCCTCTCAAAGTATTTGCTTATTATTGAGGTGAGTGTGACAGGACGCCAGTCGTTCAGGCATGTTACCTTCGTCTCTTTAGGTACATGGACAATGGTGGATGTTTTGAAGCAGGAGGGCACTCTACACTGGGAGAGGGAGAGATTAAAATTGTCTGTAAGCACAGCTGCCAGTTGTGCCACGCACATCCTCAGTACCCGCCCTGGGATGCCATCCGGTCCCGCAGCCTTGCGACTGTCCACCCGTTGGAAGCACCTGCGTACTTTGGCTTCAGAGATGACCAAGCTGCTGGTCGCATCATCTGCGGGTCTCCTCAGCGGCTCTGTATTGGCTGCATCAAATCGGGAGTTAAAAGATTTAGCTCGTCTGGGAGAGAGGCATCGATGTTGGAAACTCCACTGTGTTTAGCTTTGAAGTCTGCGACGGTGTGCAGACCTTGCCATAAGCTGCATGTGCTGTTGGTAGAAAGTTGAGTCTGAATCTTGTCTCTGTATTGTTGTTTCGCTGCCTTGCTGACTCTCCACAGACCGTAGCTGCGTTTCTTGAGCTCTAGCTGATTACCAGCAACGTTGCTCTGTCTCACACGGTAAGTGCTGCTCGCACGGAACAGCCATAGCACTAAGGAATATAAATAGCTTTCTTTGTCTTGTCCTTCGTCTATTCTAACTTTAGTGCACTCCTGTTAGTATTAAATTATGGAGTGAATGATAAGATTAAACTCTGTTTCTTATACGCTTTTGTCAGCAAACTGTCAGTGGATGATGTGTAGCAAAGACGGCTGCAGTGTGTTTTCACTGGCACTCCTGGCTGCTAAATATTGATATTAGCTGATTGAATGCAGAAATAAACCTCAAGAGACTATATGGTTAAGTAAAACCCAAATGATTTCTAAGTTTTTTTCCCCCTTATGACATAGAAGGTGGCCATTCAGCCCAACAAGATGATCCCTGCTCTCTTCAATTCTTTTCACCCATTTATTTCCTTGTGATCTATTCTTTCTCACATGCTCATCAACTCCAACTCCAACCCCATTCTCCTACTACCAATTTATACTTGAGGTAATTAATAGTAACCAAGTACCCTATCAACATCTGTGTCTTTGGGATGAGGAAGAAAACCCAGTTAGTGACAGGGAGTTCGTACAAACTCTTCACGAAAGCACGAGAAGACAGGGTCAAAGCTCAGTGGCTGCAGCTCCCAGCATGGATTCATTTACTTACTTTATCTTTCTAAGAAGGAACAAATGACGATGAAGAATATACTCTTGTGTAAATGACAGCGAATGTTTTATTATATGCTCAGATGAACTTGCAGTGCTGTGTGAATGAGTGTCTGCATGAAGAATACACTTTGGAAGCTATCTTGTGCAAGACTAGAACAATTACTTCAATCAAACTATTTCTTCTTTACAATAAATTTTGTTTATTATGATGATTATCCATGTGGAATGAAAGTACAACGACCTTCCTTCTCCATGAATCACAATCCAGCATTCATGCTCTTGAAATATTTCCCTAACTCTTAATGAATTGTAAAGTTCTGTTTTGTCAGGAAGAAGTGCATAATATTAATACAAAACTAATAGTTCTGAGACTAAATGTTATAAGAATAGGCGAATAGTGAAAGTGAAAATGTGGTGTTATGTTTGTTCTTTAACAAAGACAGACTTTGCGTTGGTAAAAATGCTGGAACTATTTTATTTACAGAATGGCTTCAGGTCAACCACATTTTTACTTGGAACCTTCAGCCTGCCGAGAGTGTGTGTTAGTGTCTGCGTCCCGTTCACCAATATCACTTTCAGTTTCAGGTGAACCACCTGCGTTGCACACTGGGAACTGAAGTTCTTAATTATATACGCAGATAACACGTAGCTGAAAGACTGGTATAGAAGTGGAGACTCAATTTATATCAGACACAGGTATCATCACTACTGTGACAACTTTCTGCATCTGAACCAGAGAGGATTCCTTTTAAGTGACAGGGATTTAATAACAATATTTTAAGGCAGGGGTTCCCAGCCTTTTCTTATGCCATGGACCAATACCATTAAGTAAGGTGTTAGTGGACTCCAGGTTAGGGACTGCTGTTTTAAGGTATGAACAACAAGGATCAACCTTATTTACCATATGCATTTACATGTACCACAAATTTGCTGTGTTGTGTGATGCAAGATGCAGCAAAAAAAAATCAAGTTATATAAGAAGTAAAGTTTCGAGCTGAAAGTACAGATATTGAATAAAATGTTCTTGAATGCCACCATATGTTTATAATGTAAACAGCTTTATCAAAAGTGGTTTTAAGTGCTTACAGTGCAGTGACTGGGGGGAGAGGGTAATAGGTAAAGGGGCCAAGGGGACCTAACTAGAACGGTTGATCAGATTAACTGCCTGGATGAAGAAACTTTTAAAATGGCATTATGTTTTTGTTTTAATAGCTTCATAGTGCTTTCAAGAAGGGAGCTTTTGGAAAAGCCATTTGCTGGGTGGGTAGTGTCCACAATAATTTTCCTGCTTGCTTCTTTTTCCGGGTCACATACAAGTCCTGCAGTGATGGTAGTCTGCAGCCAATGACCCAATGTTTCGCTGTAGAGTTCGTTTATTGTGAGAGGATGCTGCAGCAATCCAGACAGTAATGGCTGATGTGGGGATGCTCTGTACAATGGCAGTGTAGAATAGTACCAGTATGTTCTGGGAAATGTGGAATTTTACCAACTTCCACAAGAAGTACATCTTCGGCTGAGCCTTTTTGTTATTGAAGGAGATGTAGTTCTCCCATGTGAGGTCCTGCAAAATAATGATGGCCAGGAATCTGAATGTTGGAATGGTGCTCCCTGCAGTATTGCTAATGATGAGTAGGAAGAGAGGAGACACATTTCTCCTGAAGTTGTTATGAATAGTGGCAGTTTTGAGGGCATTTAGTTCCAAATTGTTGTGATTGCACCAGGACATTAGTTTGCTTACTTTCTAGTAAACTTGGATCTGTAGCCTCTGGTGGTTAGTCCAATGACAGTGGTGTTGTCTGCACACTTTATCAGCTGAACTGATGGATCTGTGGAGACACAGTCATTAGCGTATAGAGAAAATAGGAGAGGGAGGGAACACGCTCCTGAGGCGTACCACTGCTGACTGGGTGAGATCTGGAGATGGACTTGCCTAGTCTCACAAACTGCCTCCTGTCAGTGAGGAATCTTGTGATACACCTGCAGATGGGACCTAGAGTGTTAAGTTTGGAGAGTTTCTCTTGCAGAAGATCATGGATGATGGTTTGAAATCAACAAAGAGAATCCTGTCATGTGTACTGGGGAATCGAGGTTTTGTAGAATGAAATCTAGACTGGTAGTAACTTGCATCATCTACAGCACAGCAGCAGTCCCCAACCTTTTTTGCACCGCAGACCAGTTTATTAATGACAATATTCTTGCGGACCGGCCGACCCGGGGGTGGGGGGGTGTAGGGTTGCCAACGGACAAGAGTAACCGTCAAATACATTGTGTTTACCCCGAGAAGACTACCATGGCAATGAAGCCTTGTGCTGGCACCAGTGCGCATGCGTGACTTGCGCGTGCATGTACGTGCCGATTTTTTTCTACAAATCGTTTTTGGCGATTCTGTTCTGGGGGCGTGGGATGTTAATCATGACCAGAATATAGGTGATAAGAGCTATAAGTTACTTATAAGTGGCTAATACACTCAAATTCGTTTCTAAAAGGGTTTGTCTAACGAATTTAATATTAAACACACAGCGCATATTTTCCTCACATAAATATAGTGATAAATCACTTATAACTCAATAGCATCATAACATTTTAAGTAACGTTTGGATATTAAACACACAGCACATATTTTCTCCATACGAACATATGAAATCATTGCAACACACCAATATCGCTGAATCAGTGGGAGCCCTGGGCTTGTTTCCCTGCAGCAAGACGGTGCCATCGAGGGGTGACGGGAGACAGCAATACTCGAAAGGGGTTCCTTATGTCCAGTCTATTCCGCAATTTAGTTTTCCCTTACATTCATCGCAGAGATATGTTGGAAATGGAAGCAACGTTTTCAGTGCTTTCGTGGCTATCTCAGGATATTTAGCCTTGACTTTGATCCGGAATACCGGCAGAGATGTTATGTCAAACATACTTTTCAGCCCGCCATCATTTACAAGCTTGAGGAGTTGATCTCCTTCCCGCGCTGACGTGAATGATGCGCGGTAATGATCTCACGTGCGTAATGACCTTTCATGCGTTCAAGTTCAACAGTGGGCGTGACAGGGAATGAGGAAAGGTGCAGCTGACTCATATCGCCAAATCATATCGTTTCCTCACGGCCCGGTAGCACATGCTTGGCGGCCCGGTGGTTGGGGACCGCTGATCTACAGATCTGGTGCTCTGTAGGTGAACAGCAGATCTAGAAAATTTTGAGTTATGGATTTAGGAAATGACATGATCAACCTTTCAGAAGTCTTCATTATGACTGAAGTGCGTGTAACTTGACTGTTGTCATGAGTCCCGTGATCTTTGATTTTTTTTTGGCGGGGAGGGGGTGTCTGGGATAATAACAGAATACTTGAAACATGCTGAACCAGTGCATAGTTAGGGAGACTGACTGAAAATGTCTGTGAAAACTGTAGATAGCTGGTTAGCACAGTGTCTAAGGATGGCAGAGGAGAAGGAATTGGGGCCTGCAGCCGCCTTGGTTTTTTTTTACTGAAAAACTTTCTCAGCCCCCTTCCTTGATGACAAAGGGCAGACAAAGGTCAAAGGGCTGAATGGGCAGTCGAGGGGGTTTTTGAAGTGTGATCTGCAAATCAAATATGCAATAGAACTCATTCAACCAGTTTGGGAGGAGTGGGATTAGTGGGGCAAGGTGAGTGCCTTGTATTTGTAGTTGGTAATGAACTGACAACTTTTCCAGACTGAAGAACATTCTTTTGCAGAACATCAAAGTTGCTGGTGAACGCAGCAGGCCAAGCAGCATCTATAGGAAGAGGTGCAGTCGACGTTTCAGGCCGAGACCCTTCGTCCTGACGAAGGGTCTCGGCCTGAAACGTCGACTGCACCTCTTCCTATAGATGCTGCTTGGCCTGCTGCGTTCACCAGCAACTTTGATGTATGTTGCTTGAATTTCCAGCATCTGCAGAATTCCTGTTGTCTTTTGCAGAACACTAGTTTTCCAGCTTGACTGAATATTGGTATGGAAGCATATTGATGAAATTTAAATTCAGACATAGTAAAAGTAAACTTAGTTCAACTATTATAATGGAAGCTATGAAGTAAACCAAGGAACAATTAAAACAAGCTCATTGAACTATCAGGAGTTCAGGAATATACATTGCAGCCAAATAAAACAGGAAGCAGTTAACTTGGTGAAGATCCCAAATTACTAAAGTTGTAACTCTTTAAATGGCGCCCTTGGGATTTAACTGATGCCAGAACACAAAAATTGCCCCTCAATCATCTTCCTCTGAGCATCAGAATTTTTTTTTTAAATGCTATGCTTTTAAACTCCTCCAGGTTACATAAGTGTTCTGACAATTATCTGTAACCCAAAGTTTCCCTATGTCAGAAAAGCAATAAGCTAAGATTGCAAAAATTTCACTGGTAAGTTAATTAGCCACACATTTAGGTTAGTTAATTTTAGATCTCAGATCTTATTTAGAACCAGTTAATTAGTACTGACAAGGGCTACAGGTTCAAAACGTGCCAAACCACAGGAGTTATTTATTTATTTACTGAGATACAGTGCGAAGTAGACACTTCTGACCCTTCGTGCCATGCTGTCCAGCAACCCCCGATTTAACCCTAGCCTAATCTCAGGCTAATTTACCTACCAACTGGTACATCTCTAGATTGTGGGACGAAACCAGAGCACCCTAAGGAAACCCAAGTGGTCACGGGGAGAACGTGCAAACTCCTTTCAGACAGCAGAGGGAATATGGACCACGGAATGTCAACCTGTAGAATTTAGTGACATGGTCAAAGAGAGGAACAACCAGATGATGTATTTGTACTATTAGAGAGAGCATTGTTAATTATTAAAAAGCACAGAGTGCAGGTGGATTGTAATGAATAGTAAAGGCCAGTGGGGTGTTCACTGACCTGGAAGAATGCAGGTCAGTTACATGAGGAATGTTAGCAAAGATGGGAGGACATGTTTTTAATCATAAAAACAAAGAGAGGAATCGTTGCTAGACCTAATAATAAGAGAACCAATAAAGGTGAGGGAATTATACACAGATCACCTAGGCAATAACAATAAAGTATTAAAAAGATTGAGAAAGCACAGGAACCAAAGTAATTTTGATGGGATGAAAATGGACCAAGGAACAAAAATCAGAAATATGGACATTTAAAATGAAAGTCAATGCCATTCAGCTGATATATTCTTCAATGCTTTAAATAAATCCAACGAACTAGCAAAGAGTGAAACACCAAAGGCAAATTAAGCAGAAGAAACAAAGTCAAAGCTAAATTTATGCTGAAGCACTGAGCACTCGTGCAATAAAACAGCAGATAGCAAAACAGAATCCAAATTTGGGGGAAAAAATAAAAAAGAAGGGAAGTTATTAAGTAAATAGCAGGGCCCCAGGGTGTGCTGTAGAATAGAAGGTACATAGTTGTATAGTTCTATGAAAGAAGGGTTGCAGGTAGACAGGCTGGTATAGGAAGGATGTCATTAAACTGGACAGCATGCTAAGAAAGATCTACAGGAATGTTTGGAATTGCATTCTCTGGAGCAGAAAACTGGGGCCACAAGTAGACTGGATTGTGAATGTCAGAACAAATATAACAAGTCACTGCATTGTAAGTAGTTTGTTTTGCTTAAAGTAAAAGGAAATGGAAGGTGATATGCTGTAGTGATTGCTGATGGTGTATACCTGCGTTGGGATTGGGTTTCAGCTCAGGATCTTTTTGGTGCCATGCACTTTAATTTCAATAATCTTCAATAGGTGCCTGATGGAAAAATTATTCATCATGATGTCGTCAGTTGACTTGTGCTTCAGTGCATGTACATCTGTTACCTTTCTGCCTGGCTCACTTATTTAAAAATAAATATATACAACTACACGAACAGCCTAGTCAATTAATCTGCAGCTGTATTTCATTCTTACTTGATTTTTCTTAATTTGTATTGTAAAGTAATGTCATTCCCATTCCTTGCACTACAATGCTGGGAAACTGAAATTTTTAAATGTATGTAAATCATTTTTGGCCTTTCACACTTGTTAATACACTTGTGAATCAGAAGAATTTTAACTATGAACAAATTTAATACAAATGTGAAATGTGCCAAAAACTTGTTTGAGATTCAGAACTGTGGAATGTTATTTCCTGTACACAAATGTAAAGGAGAATGAAGTTATTGTCACTCCAGATCTGATGTAGCCCAAAATGTTAGTGGTTTTTGGGTTTAACATAGAACATAGGATAGTACAGCACAGTACAGGCCCTTTGGCCCACAATGTTGTGCTGACCCTTAAACCCTGCCTCCCATATATAACCCCCCACCTTAAATTCCTCCATATATCTGTCTAGTAGTCCAGGGGTCCCCAACCATTTTTGCACCACGGACCGGTTTAATATTGATAATATTCTTGCGGACCGGCCGACCGGGGGGGTGGGGGGGGCCGTGGTTGTTCAAGTAGGGTTAAACTCACCTCGGCATGTCTTTTACAGTTAGGGTTGGCAACTTTCTCACTCCCAAATAAGGGACAAAAGTAGCAGTCAAATACAGGACACTTGTGTTTACCCCGAGAAAGACTACCATGACCATGAAGCCTTGCGTGGGCACCTGTGTGCACATGCATGACGTATGTGATGTGCGTATGCGCGTATGTGCTGATTTTTTTTCCACAAATCGGTTTTGGCTTAATCTTCCCGACTATACTGTACATACATTATTTCTACTTTATGTAAGCTGTGTATTTATCATATCATTCCTGCTTTTATAGAAACATAGAAACATAGAAAATAGGTGCAGGAGTAGGCCATTCGGCCCTTCGAGCCTGCACCGCCATTTATTATGATCATGGCTGATCATCCAACTCAGAACCCAGCCTTCCCTCCATACCCACTGACCCCTGTAGCCACAAGGGCCATATCTAACTCCCTCTTAAACATAGCCAATGAACTGGCCTCAACAGTTTGCTGTGGCAGAGAATTCCACAGATTCACCACTCTCTGTGTGAAGAAGTTTTTCCTAATCTCGGTCCTAAAAGGCTTCCCCTCTATCCTCAAACTGTGACCCCTCGTTCTGGAAAACTATATGTTAGTGTTATTTTAGGTTTTATGTCTTATTTGGTATGATTTGGTAGGTTATTTTTTGGGTCTGGGAACGCTCAAAAAATTTTCCCATATAAATTAATGGTAATTGCTTCTTTGCTTTACGTCATTTCGGTACGAAAGGTTTCATAAGAACGCTCTACCTTAGCGGGGGAAATATGGGACGAGGGCAATCCCGTATGGGACAAACCAATTTAGCTCGATATACGGGATGTCCCAGCAAATACGGGACAGTTGCAACCCTATTCAAGTTCAACAGTGTGTGACAGGGAATGAGGAAAGATGCAGCTGACTCATATCATTTCCTCGTGGCCCAGTAGCACATGCTTTGTGGCCCGGTAGTTGGAGACTGCCGTAGTAGTCTCTTAAATTTCACTAGTGTATCTGCCTCCGCCACTGACTCAGGCAGTGCATTCCAGGCACCAACCACTCTCTGAGTAAATCTCCTCTGTACCCTTTCCAATGCTTCCACATCCTTCCTATAGTGAGGTGACCAGAACTGGACACAGTACTCCAAGTGTGGCCTAACCAGAATTTTATAGAGTTGCATCATTACCTCATGACTCTTAAACTCTATCCCTCAACTTATGAAGGCTAACACCCCACAAGCTTTCTTAACTACCCTAACTACCTGTGAGGCAACTTTCAGGGATCTGTGGACATGTAACCCCAGATCCCTCTGCTCCTCCACACTACCAAGTAACCTACCATTTGCTTTGTACTCTGTCTTGGAGTTTGTCCTTCCAAAGTGTACCACCTCACACTTCTCCAGGTTGAACTCCATCTGCCACTTCTCAGCCCACTCCTGCATCCTATCAATGTCTCTCTGCAATCTTCGACAATCCTCTACACTATCCACAACACCACCAACCTTTGTGTCATCTGCAAACTTGCCAACCCACCCTTCTACCCCCACATCTAGGTCATTAATAAAAATCATGAAAAGTAGAGGTCCCAGAACCGATCCTTATGGGACACCACTAGTCACAACCCAATGTATTCCCTCCACCACGACCCTTTGCTTTCTGCAGGCAAGCCAATTCTGAATCCACCTGGCCAAATTTCCCTGGATCCCATGCCTTCTGACCTTCTGAATAAGCCTACCCTCTGGACCCTTGTCAAATGCCTTACTAAAATCCATATAGATCACATCCACTGCACTACCCTCATTTATATGCCTGGTCACCTCCTTAAAGAACTCTAGCAGGCTTGTTAGACACGATCTAGGATGTTTTGGACATATACATTTAGCAATTGACTTTGGCTATCAGTCTTCACATCCTGGAAATGTTTTGTGGATTTAATTTGGAGTGCAGCTCTGAACAATGTATTCCTAAAAGCTGTGAATCCCAGTCCAGACAATGCTGATTAAAATTCGTTTGGATGTCTTTGCTGTGGATGTGAATCAGGAGGTGTGAAGGTTGTATGTAGGTTCAAAGAAAGCATTGTCCACACATTGTAAATATGGAGTTGCCTTTGATGTTAGGCACATAAAATATCAAACCCCGTGTTGGGCTAGCAGACCTTTCCACCAAAAGCGTCTCCATATGATGCCAGCTTTACCTTGTTTTGTCAAATAAAGAAGCTGCTTTGTACCTATCAGTAATTTTCTCCAGTGACTTCATTCAAGCAACAACACAAAATAACTGCAAAAGGTAAAGATCACACAATAAATATAAATACATGAGATAGCTTGTATATCTTGATTTATATGTCCGTAAAGTGACGCTAGGCTGCATGTAAGGTGACTGACAAGCGATACGTATTAAAGTAGTGGTGCAGTTGATCAGACTTGCTGCTTGGGGAAAGTAACTGTTTATGAATCTGGTGGTTCTGGCATGAATGTGACCGTCTCTCCCTGACAGGAGTGGGACACACAGTCTATGAGCAGGGTGAGTGGCATCCTTCATGATTACTGGCCCCTTTCTCAGCAGCTTTCTTCATATATGTCTTTGATGGCAGGTAGGCTGGGGCAGGTGATACGAAGGGCAGTTTAGACTATCTGTTGAAGAGCCTTCCTGTCTGCCACAGTGCAGTTTCCAAACCAAACAGTGATGCAGCCTGTCAAGATGCTTTCTACTGCACATCTGTAGATGACGTGGGTATGGATATGCATAATCCAGCTCTCTTCAACCTCCTGCAAGTAGAGGTGTTGGTGAGCTTTCTTGATTGTGTAGGATGTGTTCTGGAATCATGATCGGTTGTGCGAGATGTGCACTCTTAGGAGTTTAGATAGATACTTTATTGATCCTAAAAGAAATTACAGTGTCATAGTAGCATTACAAGTGCGCAGATACACAAGTATTAGAAGCTACTTGCAATTTCCACTGCCATGCCACCAATGGGAAGAGGAATGTGATTGGTGTGAGTTCTGCTGAAGTCAATAACTATCTCCTTTGTCTTATTGACATTAAGGAAGAGGTTATTTTCCTGACTCCAGGCTGTAAGCTCTTCCACATCCTCTTTACAGCTGTCATAGCATATCCAGTGATATACCAATGGTATAATACTCTGAAGCACAGTTGGAGTTCGGCGTGGACGGTTACTAGTGCAGTCAGAATTATTAAATTGCTTTGACAATCTAGGGAATTATAAAGCATTGATGAGTAATAGTGACTTCAGGACTATTACGTTCCTTAAGATTGTTATAACTGCGAGTGGTAATGGGAATAAGCTCCCATTACCTATTAAATGCTCCCAGTGGTGTGCGTCTCAAATAGCCTCTGATAACCAGTCTAGTTCCTGGCCTTCATATGTGGCTTAGCTACTGAGCCTGGCAGAGCCGTTTCTACTGACAGGAGAAGGGGCAAAGGTGGCCCTTAAAACGAGTTGCTTCGGACAGATGGGACTCACCAGCTGTAGTTGGCAACTCATCTGGGAGAAGGAAAACTCTGATCTCAAACCTCCGCTACCTTGCGACTATACCCACGTGTCAGGAAAATGCTGGTGTAAACCCAAAGGAAAAATCCAGAGCTGGAGACCCTAAGGCAGTCCTAAGCTGAGTTCAACACTGACTGGCAACTCCTGCGATGCTGCTGGCGCCAAACTGTATCAGAGTCCGCTGTTCCTTTGGACTCATCAGCTGCATGGAGAGAGGGAGCCTGCTACATTGCCAAAAGCTCACCCTCCATATTGTACAGCCTAGACTTGTGTATCGTGGGATACAACATCCATTGTCAACCCTGACTAGTGGAGGGCCTTGGGTAATCCTATAAAGTAGGCTATATCAGATCGGCCAGAAAGCAACTTTAAATTAAAATTGGAAGATTTTGAAAGCTTGAGGGTTAAATTAGTGGCTAAATTAATAATGCATTATATCATTTCCTCTTAGAACAATAATTGGGGGGTTTTACCATCTGTTGGAATTGTTCTGGTCAAAGGTATATTGGTCCGTGTTAAAAGTTGATGAGCAAAGCTAGAATGGAAGTCAAATATTATATTACAGATTGGGTGCTATGGTAGTGTGGTGGCTAGCCTGGCATTATTACAGCTCAGGGCACTGGAGTTCAGAGTTCATTTCCAGCATCCCTTGTAGGGATTCTCTGTAATCCTCTCCACGGAATGTGTGTGTTTTCTTTCGGTGGCTCTGGTTTCCTCCCACAGTCCAAAGATATACCGGGAAGGTTAATTGGTCATTGTAAATTGTCCTGTGAATAGGTTAGGGTTAAATCTGGGTTTGCTGGGCTGGAAGGGCCTATTCTATGCTGTATCTCTAAAAGGAAATAAATAAGAAAATTAAAAAGGGAATAGGATTGTAGATTGTGATTGTAATGTAGATCAGGCTTGTGCTTCTGAATAAGTCCCCCTAAATCTCAGTTAACTGCTGCCAAACTTTGACATTAGCTTGTTTTGTGAATTTCGACAAAACTGGAATGAAGTTGACAGTTCAGATGTTTTTTTTCACCTCATTAGTCATCTAACCTTTGATGTTGCTCTTTCTAAATAGCCATTCTCTCCACTGGTTCACTGATTCTTCTGAATTCTCATGAGAAAATAATATCAATAATTCAACAGGTTATCTATTCATATTTGTATTTCATTCCTTGGACCTCACAAGTAAATGCTGTACTTTGCCCCTCCTGAGGCTTATTTTATCCTCTTTGTAACAGGGTACTAAAACTTCCTCGAGGATGATTTTACATGAGCGATGCAAGCACGAGTAGGCCATTTACAAGTATAATATCAAAATGTGTCTAATGCAATGCAGCTGTCCTGAGAGCTCCAGCAACCAGAGTTGAATCCTAACTTCCATTTTTTTTCTGGGTGGAGTTTGCACATTCTCCCAGTGACTATGTAGCTCCAATTTCCTTCCACATCCTGAAATTACTGGCTGGTAGATTAATTGGCTGCTCTGAAGTGGCACTAAAATACTACCCTAAATGTAGGTGGTTGGAGAGAGAGATTGGGTTATGGGGAATGGAGTGGCTTTGAAAGCCATGTGCTGAATCACTATCTTCTATATTGTTATTACATATGAACTCTTTGTTCTTGCTTCACTATTCAGTAAGATCACGGATAGCTCTTTACCTCAGCGACACTGTCCTGCAGTAATCCCTTAAACCTCTTTTCTCTCCATATGTATGGGTTTACAGATGTTTGTCTCGAATATGGTTAGAGATTGAGTCTTCACGATTTTCTTGGTTAGAGAATTCCAAAGATGCACTATCCTCTG
Organism: Mobula hypostoma; assembly: GCF_963921235.1. Taxonomy (NCBI): domain Eukaryota; kingdom Metazoa; phylum Chordata; class Chondrichthyes; order Myliobatiformes; family Myliobatidae; genus Mobula; species Mobula hypostoma. The sequence continues at coordinate 137,692,285 of NC_086100.1, read as the reverse complement.
ATTTCAGAAACATCTTATTATCTCTGATCTGAATGATCAATTTTAATTTATGATTCCTTGTTCTAGAAACCTCTCCCAGATGAAACATCTGTCCTTGAATCAATTCTGTGATGATCCTTTAAGAATTTTGTACATTTTACTGAGATCATCTCTCATTCAAGATTCAGAAGTGTACAGAAACAGTTTGCTTAATCCTTCCTTGTACTTCATACCTGCCGTCCTGGGAATCACTCTGGTGTACCTTCATTATATTCCCTTTTAAAACCAGTATATCAGGTAGGGGGACCAGACCCGTAAATTACTGCTGTGTTCAAATCCTTTTGGGGTAAATTTCAATGTACAGGAACATTTAAGAAATACTGCAGATGCTAGAAATCTGAAACAGCGCTAGAAGAGTTTAGTATGTCAGGGAACATCGGTGGAAAGAAAAACATTCAGTAGTTTGGATATTGCAATCCTTATCTGACAAAGGGTCTAAGGCCTGAAGTGCTGACTGCTTCTATGTCCAAAATTGCTGCTTGACCTACTGCTAGCAATTTCTGTTTTGTCTCAGATTTCCTGCATGTGCAGTCTTTTTGAATTTTTTCATGCATGTTAGCCTTTCATGGAAGTGGGTTTGTGTACATGAGTAATGACATTTTATGACAATAACAAAGTATTTTCTATTTTCTACAAAGTATTTGATATTTGCTTCAAAGGTCAGCTTCCTATTGGTTTTTCTAATTGCTTTGCTACAAGATTGAGAGGATGGATGTAGATAGGAGGAACTGTGAAATTTTCTCTTTTGGAAGGAAATTAAAAAAAAACCTTCCATGTAGAAGGATCTGTGCCCTAGATCATGAGCTGGGAAAAGTCTTGTAAACAGATAAGGCAAGTAATTAGGAAAACTAATAGAATGTTAAAAGTTGCAATAAGAATCGAAGATATAACTAGGAAAAGTTGTGGTTCAATTGTACAGGACTTTGCTGAAACCACATCTGAAGTGTACAGTGTCATTCTCACAAATGCATGGGAAACAGTCCAGCCTTTGCTAGACTAAAACCTGGAATGTGCAGGTTTTCTTAAGAGAAAGACTGTATAGGCAAGGCTTGAATTAGCTGGAGTTTAGAAGAGTCAAAGAAGATTTGATTGAAACATAGTAGTTCCCAAACGGAATGCAAGGCATTGTTCCTCCAACCTGAGTGTGGACTCTTCACGACAGTAGAGGAGGCCATGGACTGACATGTCGGATTGGCGATGGCATTTTTCATAAGTAACAGGTTGGGAAGAGGTATAGTCCAGGTAGTAGTGAGAGTTGGTGGGTTTATAAAAGAGATCAGTAGATAAGCTGACTATAGAGATAGAGACGGTGGGAGGGAGGTGTTGGAAATGGACCTGAGAGACCTTGGCAGGTTGAATGTAGAGAGGATATTACTCTTCTGGGAAAACCTAAAACTAGTGGTCTCTGTTTAAGAATGATTCATTTAAGGCAGAGATGAGATTTTATTTTTGTTTCATTCCTTGTCGTTGAAGGTTTTGAGATATTGTTTCAAGTAGTTTAGCCCACCTTCTTGGCCAATCCTTTTTAAACGGGGAGAATTGTTCCCACTCCAGCTCTTGGTTCTGAAATTTTTGTCACAGATATGACAGGAACTGCTTGATGGGGTGGGTGGAACTTGGAACTTTTATCAGAAGATGGTAGAAGTAGAGATTTTGACTTCTTTTAAGATAAAGTTAGATAAGCACTGATGAGCAGGTAGAGGTGGGGAGCTGTAAAAGTTACCACAGGTGGATGGGAACGTTACCAGATAGAAAGAAGTGTAGATGTGATGACAATGCTGCTCAACACCAGCCTGTACTGACACTGGTTCTGTTGTGGACTCACTGGTAAATCATGTATTTTGTATCTCTCATGAAGATAAGGCGGTGACAAGAACCCAGTCAACGCAACATCAATAGTCAAGATGCAGATTGCGGACAACACTTATATATGACTACCTCTAGAGGCCAAACTCCAGATATTTACCAACTTGTCCACCAAAGCATGTGCAAGGATGAATCTTGCACATTTTATCTGCAAAGTAAATAATCTCCAACTGTCTTTCCCAGCTGTACTAATATAATCATTAACAATGAAGAAGCAAACAAGAGAAAATCTGCAGATGCTAGAAATCCCAAAAAAGGGTTTAACTCTACTTGTCTTTTTTTTCTCCAGTCCTGCTGAAGGGCCTTGGCCAGAAATGTCGACTATACTCTTTTCCGTAGATGTTGATTGGCCTGCTGAGTTCCTCCAGCATTTTGTGTGTGTCACTGACAATGAAGCTTCATGATGAGATCCGAGAATGCTTCCCATTGTCTCAGGAGCCACTTCTCAGCAAAAGCAGGCATTGGTGATGAAAATCACTATCAGTGTATCAACACAGTCCTTGGCTGTTGGAGGAAAGAGGGTGTTTGAGAACTGAAATTTCAATCCTGACACAAAAGTCACATTTTACTGGGCAACATTGATACCTGTCCTCCCATAGGTTTCTTGGACATGGACTACCTGAAGCAGGTGTCTCAAAGCAATGGCAAAGATACCACCATCAACATCTGCAAATTCCTCTTTGTCAACTGTTGGGATAAGTGAACCAGCATCAGTATCTTTTCTGGCCCAACCTCCCCAACATTGAGACTTAAAATAAATTCAGTCACCCCAGTTGGACTATTCTTAAGTTTGTCCTCGCCTTGTAGTGTACCATGCTGCTGCTGCAAAAAGCTAACTTTCATAGCAATTAATTCAAGCTGTGCTTGGACTGAAAAAAAATTTAAAAATGTCTCAACCCCCTTAAAAATGCAATATTCCCTCCGAATTCTTTGATCTTGACAACAAAAAAAGTGAAGGAGGAGTACTTAAGAAGGCAATTATTATCGTTACAAGAGAAGCACACAGGGAGCCCAAGACAGATAGTAGAAGGAGCTTCATTGCTCAGCAAACCACTGATCCATCCAGCCAGCGAGCACTTCTTGTCTCAGCTACGACGAGTCCTGAGAACCCAATGAACCAGTGTGGAATCCAATTCTCCTTCATCCCATTGGACTGGCTAAGAAGATGGATTGATTTGCTTGAAGCAGGATTTTTAACACCCCAAGAACGGAATAAAATGGGACTGAGACCTCTTAAATCCAGCCCCACTGTTCTATATGACTGACTGAATTGCCCCTGTCCTCATTCTTCTCTGTTTTTAGGTCCCCATTGCCCTCAATTCCTGACCTTTCAAAAATTATATACCTCTGCTTTCAAACAGCCAGTGTCCATTAGCCTCTTGGGCAGAAAATTCCAGTGATTCTCCAACCTCTGGAAGAAGAAATTATCATGAACAATGGTTTTAAAAGAAGAGCCCATCATCTTAAAATTCCATGCTCTCATTTGGGCTTGTATTTCATGAGTCAAACAAACTCTGAATAATAAGTTCTCTGACTGTTTTGCACCCCTCTCTGATCATTTTACAATCTAAATGTCCTCCCTTCTGAAAACTAAGTCAAATTGGAATTGTCACATGTATCGACATACAGTGAGAAACTTGTCTTGCACACTGTTCATAAAGATCAGACCATTAAGGTGCATTGAGGTAGAGCAAGATTAAATAATAACTGTGCGGAATAACGTGTAACAGCTACAGAGCAAGTGCAGTGCAGATAAACAATAAGGTGTGAGGTGCAATGAGGTAGATTATGGGGGTCAAAGGTCCCATCATCTTTCTACATAACTATTTGTTGGTCTTATAACAGTGGAGTTGGTTCTGTCCGTGAGCCTGGTGGTTATGTGCTTTTGGGTTTTTGTATCCTCTGCTCACCACAATGATCTTCTTCCTTTCAATGGTCTAAAGGTGTGGGATCCCTGAATAGCAACAGTTGGAAAGAGAGGGCAGGTTGAGAGCTCCTGGAGGAGCTTGCAGCTCTGAGGCACAGGACAGGAGATAAGTGTCAAGGACTGACATCACAGTATGTCGAAGGCAGGTAAAGTTATTGGTAATCATTTACATTGATATATTTATTAAATATGATTAAGTACATAACTAAACAATGAATAAATGCATATCATTCAATTGATGAAGTTTAATTTTGTATTCAGTCAGAGAGTTTAATGATAAGGCGGTATGTATCTGAAGGATCAAAGTACTGAGGCAGCAGAATGCAGAAGACCTACTATTATATCCAGAAAACCTACATGCATAGGGAGTGCTTCAGATTTTAAGATTTGAGAGCTTCAGCAATTATTAATATTTCTTGGGTGTATCTAAAAGATTGAGTTGCCCCTGGTTCTCGTCACACAGTGTAAGACTGTAAAGGCAAAGGGGGAATGGGTATCCACCAACGGACAATGAACGAACACAAAGAGATAAGGCAGAAGTCCTACTAAATCAATTTTGCTGTCTAAGTATGCTTAATGCCCATCTGTATGCTGGTGAGAATGATAGTTCTGTAGCAAGGGCTTTTTTAGGTATATGGAAACACATAAAGTTTGTTGTGGTGAGAGATTTTAACTTTCCTAATATTGATTGGCATCTCCTTAGTGCAAGGGGTTTAGATGGGGTGGAGTTTGTTAGGTGTGTTCAGGAAGATTTTCTGATGCAATATGTAGATAAGCCAACTAGAGGAGAGGCTGTACTTGATCTGGTATTGGGAAGTGAACCTGGTCAGGTGTCAGATATCTCAGTGGGAGAGCATTTTGGAAGTAGTGACCACAACTCTTATCTCCTTCACCATAGCGCTGGAGAGGGATAGGAGCAGAGATTTTGGGAAAACATTTAATTTGGGTAGGGGGAAATATGATGCTATTAGGCAGGAACTTGGAAGCATAAATTGGGAGCAGATGCTGTCAGGGAAATGCACTGCAGAAATGTGGCAAATATTCAGGGAACACTTGCATGGAGTTCTGCATAGGTATGTTCCATTGAGGCAGGGAAAGCATGGTAGGATTAAAGAACCATGGTGTACAAAGTATGTAGAAATTCTAGTTGAAAAGAAAAGCTTACAAAAGGTTCAAGAAACTAGGTGCTGTTAGAACTCTAGAAAATTACAAGGTTGCTAGGAAAGAGTTTAAGAATGGAATTAGGAGAGCCAGAAGGGGCCATGAGAAGGCCTTGGTGAACAGGATTAAGGAAAACCCCAAGGCATTCTACAAGTATGTAAAGAGGAAGAGGATGAGCTGTGTGACAATAGGACCAATCGGGTGCGATAGTGGAAACATGTGAATGGAGTCAGAGAAAGTAGCGGAGGTACATAATGAACACTTTGCTTCAGTATTCACCAGGGAAAAAGAATTGTGGGGATGACTTACAGCAGATGGAAACGCTTCAGCATATAGACATTAAGAAAAGAGAATGTGCTGGAGCTTTTGAAAAGCATTAAGTTAGATAAGTCACCGGGACTGGATAGATATATATACCCCAGGCTACTGTGGGAAGTGAGAAAGGAGATTGCTGAGCCTCTTGTGATGATCTTTGCATCACCAATAGGGATGGGAGAAGTACCAGAGGATTGGAGGGTTGCAAATGTTCTTCCCTTGTTCAAGAAAGGGTGTAGAGATAACTCAGGATATTATAGACCAGTGAGTCTGACTTCAGTGGTGGGTTAGTTGTTGGACAAAATCCTGAGAGACAGGATTTATGATCATCTGCAGAGACATGATATGATTAGGAATAGTCAGCATGGCTTTGTCAAGGGCAGGTCACTTGTTACAGGCTTGATTGAGTTCTTTGAGGATGTAACAAAACATATTGATGAATGTAGAGCAGTGGACGTAGTGTATATGGATTTCAGTAAGGCATTTGATACCGTTCCCCATGCAAGGCTCCTTCAGAAAGTAAGGAGGCATGGGATCCAAGGAGACCTTGCTTTGTGGATCTAGAATTGGTTTGCCCACAGAAGGCAAAGGTGGTTGTGGAGGTTCAGTCCTGACACAAAAGGCACAGTCTACTGGGCAACACTGATACCTGTCCTCCCATAGGTTTCTTGGGCATGAACTACCTGAAGCAGGTGTCTCAAAGCAATGGAAAGATACCACTATCAACATCTGCAAACATCTTCATGTCTGGTCACCTCACTACAGGAAGGATGTGGATACTATGGAGAGAGTGCAGAGGGGATTTACAAGGATATTGCCTGGATTGGAGGGCATACCTTATGAGAATAGGTTGAGTGTACTTGGCCTTTTCTCCTCGGAGTGACGGAGGATGAGAGATGACCTGATAGAGGTGTATAAGATGATGAGGGGCATTAATTGTGTGGATAGCCAGAGGCTTTTTTCCAGGGCTGAAGTGGCTAACACAAGGGGGAAGAGTGTAAGGTGCTTGGAAATAGGTACTGAGGGGATGTCAGGGGTAAGTTTTTCACACAGAGAGTGGTAGGTGTGTGGAATGCACTGACAGCGGCGGCAGTGGAAGCGGATACAATAGGGTCTTTTAAATGCCTCTTAGATAGGTACATGGAGCTTAGAAAACTAGAGGGCTATGCGCTAGGGAAATTCTAGGCAGTTTCTAGAGTGGGTTACATGGTTGGCACAACTTTGTGGGCTGGAGGGCCTGTAATGTGCTGTAAGTCTCTATATTCTATGCTTACAGTTATTTGCAAAGTTTCTTTATGAAAAAATGTAAGCATGAGCTTGGATTCTGTTTGTCTTTCCATATTAACCATGTGCAGTTTTGATTTTAAACCTTTCATTTCCTGTCATTTCTCTATGCTTATTTTGAATTGTCATTTTGTGGTTTGAGCTTATTGGGAAATGATCTCAACCTCAAATGTGCATCCCTCTACACACCATTTATTTGAGTTACTGTCGCCTCCCTGTCAACTTAAAACCAGTTTGGCCATTCTCCTCTGACTTCTCTTATTAGAAGGCATTTTCGTCCACCGATTTGTCGCTCACTGGATGTTTTGTTTTGCTTTTCGCACCATTCTGTGTAGACTGTAGAGACTGTTGTATGTGACGATCAGAAGATCAGCAGATTCTGAGATACTCAAAACACCCCATCTTACACCATTCATGGTGCATGGTCAAAGTCACTTTGATTACCTTTCTGATGTTTGGTCTGAACAACAACTGAACTTCTTGACCATGTCTGCATGCTTTCATGCATTGAGTTGCTGTCACGTAATTGGCTAGTTAGAAATTTTCATTAATGAGATGTAACTAATAAAGTAGCCATTGAGTATAAATGTTCAGTACATATATTCATATTTTTCTTATTACAATTAATATTGTTCATCCTTTTTATAAAGGTGCATTTGAGGCTTTAAAGACAGAGCACAAGGGAAAATGTTAAAAACCAGCAAGGTATAGAATTATTAATATCAGTCACAAAATTAATAAGTAGTGAAAGTTATAACACTATAATGTTCAGTGTATTAATACAGTGAAAGTAGTTTTTTCAGTATTATATTATTGTTCTTTACTTGCAATGTTATATTAATGATTTACATTAAAACAAGTTTGTTGGAGCAGGAAATTAGAGGGTTTTAGAGAAAGGGAATATTAAAACGGGGATTTTGTAATGATCTGGACATGGAAGATAATCAATATTTTGGATAGCAATAATGTAAATACAATATTGAGAATGCTAACACATTAAAAGCATTCTGCTTGCACTTTGTAATAATGATGCAAATGCAAAAGTTGGGATTAATATGTGTAAGATAAATGAATTGGTGGTAAAGTACTTGTTAAACTGATTAATAAAATAGTTAAGGCAGAAAAGGAATATAATGGACAACAGCAATGGATATAATCTGGAATAAATGGGAATTGGATATAGCACATTTGACAGAGAATGTTGATCTTCTGTATTTAACTGTTCCAGATCGGTTAAATATTATTACTAATGGCCACATCACAGTGTTTATGCCTACGAAGGCAACTAAGGTGATTTTAAAAAGAATGTTTAGGAAGTGCAAATAGCTACAATGGATTTGTATAAATGGTAGCCCTAATAACCCTTAGTCAATGAAGTTATTCTAGGCAGAAATGCAGGTGATAGCTATCAAATAAGGTAATGTGTAGTTTGGAAATTATAATGCTGTGGAAGAGAATAGATTATTACTAAGAACATATCTGAAACAGCAGGTGCAGTCATAATGTTCCCCGCTTATAGTTATGCTAGATTCTCAATGCAGACTTAAAGAACTTTCTCATGTGAACTAGGCCAGATATCACCCTTTTGAGAGTAACATATAAAGGACAAGGGAAATTGTGTATAATATATTAAGGACATTCTGATTTAGGACGGCTCTACTAATTCTATCAGAACAGCAAACCAAAATCCAAAGCAGTGCTGTAAAAATTATGTTAGCATCAAACAATGAACTAAGAAGTTGGAACAAAATTAATGGAAATGAAAACCATATCCTGGTGGGATGACATATGAAGTGGGGGCAGCAATGGACCAATCTATCCATGGCTTTGCTTAGTGTCAACAGACTGATGTAATTTTGATCACAAGTAATAGTCACAGTAGTTTATTCAGTTGTTTGGAACAAAGCTGAAACAACACATGCCCTCGCTGTGCACACTTATCTCATTTATTGAAAAAATGAAGGCAAAGTTTTTTCAATAGAAGTATAAGTGCCACATGTAAGTGAGTGATCATTTAAGCTGAGGTTTGCACAATCAAAGGTGGGATTGCAGAATAGGAACACTTGGGAATTCAGCTAAGTCTATGAGAATGTACTACAAATTTGGTATTGGTTCATTATTGTCACATGTGCTAAGATACAGTTAAAGGCTTCTCTTGCATACTGTTTATAAGATTACATCATTACACTTTATGCATGCCTCACTAGTCAAATGGACCAGGAAAGAATATTATCTTAAACTTATTACTAATTAGGTCTAATGTTGAAAGATGTTGGAGGAGAAATAAATGTGTCAGTGAGGCAAAGGTGTTGGGAATTGTCTTCAGGTCGTGGACGAGATGGGGAAGACTGCCTCGAGAACAGCAGCTTGGGTTGGATAGACAATTACAAATTAGTAATCGTGGTAAGGAGGGTGTTATGTGTCTTACAATTTAGATTTTTGACTGAGACATCTGAGGAACTCACAAAAAAAAAACGAAGTTTGTTTATGACAGATGTAGTTCTGAGTAACATTATACAAGCACAGAGCCTGTGAGCATGGAACTAAAAAGGGTGTATGAACAGGAGTTTTGAGCTGTATTGACAGTGTAACCCTTGAACAGACTTATGAGTGAGAGGGAGTACCCAGAGTTTTGAATTCCATGCACATTGCTAGCTCAAATGATGCTAGTAATGCATCATATTAAGGTGAGCTGTGAGTGCTTGTCAGTGTGCTGGTTTTTTGGGTACATAAGCTGGTAAATTGATATTATTGTCAGATGGACTGAAGTACACTGAAAAATTTGTCTTGCAATTCATCCATACAGATCAATTTATGACAACTGTTCTTTGAGCTAGTTCAAGGTTAAAACAAATAACAGTGTGGACTAACGTGCTACAATACAGAGAAAGTGCAGGACAGGTAGACGGTAAGGTGCAAGTATGTTACCATGGCAGCGTGACGGTTAGTGTAGCACTATTACAGTTTGGGGTGTTGGAGTTCGGAGTTTGGAGTTCAGTTCACCATCTGTATAGTGCTTGTGCTTCCTCCCTGTGAATGCATGGGTTTCCTCCGGGTGCTCCAGTTTCCTTCCTCCCACAGTCCAAAGATGTACTGATTGGTAGGTTAATTGGTCATTGCAAATTGTCCTGCGGTTAGGCTTGGGTTAAATAGGTGGGTTGATGAGCAGTGTAGCTCAATGGGCTGGAAGGTCCTGTTCTGTACTGTCTCCCTAAAGAAATAACTGTAGGTTGAGAAGTCAGCGTCCACTGTTATAGGACATTCAGGGGTTCTGTAGCAGTGGGACAGGGCTGTCCTTGAGACTGGTGATGCAATTTCAGGGTTTTATATCTTTTGCCCAATAGGAGGAGGGGAGAAGAGGGAGCATCCAGGATTCTCCATTTTCCAACATAATTGTGATTCTAATAGTTTCTCTGGAGAGAACTGCAGAATCGAGTTAGAGACATAAGCAAATGTTGGTAAGTGTGTGGCCTTTGGTTGGTATTTTGCCTCACTAGAGAGCCTGAATGAAGCAAGTCACTAGCTGTGGAATATTTTGAAGGAACAAGATCCACCAAGGTCATAGTTCATTTTAGTACCAATGATACACTTAGAAAGAGAATGTTATAGTCATAGTCATAGTCATACTTTATTGATCCCAGGGGGAAATTGGTTTTCGTTACAGTTGCACCATAAATAATAAATAGTAATAGAACCATAAATAGTTAAATAGTAATATGTAAATTATGCCAGTAAATTATGAAATAAGTACAGTGTCTGACCCTCCAAGGGAGGAGTTGTAAAGTTTGATGGCCACAGGCGGGAATGACTTCCCATGACGCTCTGTGCTGCATCTCAGTGGAATGAGTCTCTGGCTGAATGTACTCCTGTGCCCAACCAGTACATTATGTAGTGGATGGGAGACATGACCAAGATGGCATGCAACTTAGACAGCATCCTCTTTTCAAACACCACCGTCAGAGAGTCCAGTTCCATCCCCACAACATCACTGGCCTTACGAATGAGTTGTCCTTTGACTCTGTACAGTCGAAAAGCAGGAAGGAAATTAATTAGTAAGCAGGATCTTGAATGTAGCGATATCCCAATTATTCTCAATATCACTTGATACGCAGGAGTAAGAGCATGCTATAGGGAAGGGGTATGAACAGAGTTTTGGATCACTGAAACATTGGGAAAGTTAGGGATCTGTGTGGGCTGAACATGTTGTACTGGTTTCTTGGTAAATTTACTTCGATAAAGGGGAGTTGTAAAGAAACTTGTAAAGCTTGTAGTTAGAAGAGTCATCAAAATTTGAAGTGTTGACATTTTGGTCAGTGAATGAAGTTTACAGGGTGATTTTTCAACATATCCAGTAAAAATGCATTTTGGTTCAAGTTACTTGAAAATTTTTATCTTCAGACTGAATTTTCCTTATGCCCTCACATTTTTAATAAAATGGATAATTACGAGCAGCGATTGATAAGTGCGTGGCCTAACATAGAAGGAGTCAAGTTCAGAAAACCTAGCACATTTATTTTTCAACATAGTCCCCTCCTACATGTACACACTTAACCCAGTGGTCGTGGAGCATACGGATCCCGTCTTTGTAGAAGTGGTCCACAGTAGAAGTGATTGATAAGTTCGTGGCCTAAGGTAGAAGGAGATGAGTTATACAGCTCTCGTTACGTACACGTGCAGTTCAACTCTTTGTAATAAGTCACTGTAATAAGTCACTATCAGACAAGAATGATCACACCATTTAGTGGGAGCTGCAAGATATACAAATCATTTTCAATATGTATGACTTCGGAAAGCAAGGCATTCAATGAGTGATTGGAGGCAAATGTACTAACATTATAATTTTCACAAGGAGCAAAGCAGGGAGAATCATTATAAATGGATAAGGTAATCATTGGAACAGAAGCATCTGAATGCCCAGCACTGACTACAATACACAGCATTTTTAATGGGCCTTGTAGTTTTGTGTTTACATACTGTTAGGCCTTTTGTGACCTCAAACTACAGGAGATGACATGCTTAAAATAAGCCGTTCTGCATGCCTGTGCCAGTGCTATGTAAGATATTCGAAAATAATAGCTGAAACTGGCAAGTTGGATTCTAGTTGAGCTGATGTCTCATATTTTGACTAATTTTGGATTTGCATCAAAATGTTGATAGAATTATTGGTTTTTATTATATATATATAATTTGAATGCAAATATATTAATATTTAATGCAGAGCAATATTGCATGCAAGATATTGATATAGTAAACCCATTACATATAGTTCTATATTATAATTTTACTATTTGATACATTTTAAATTGAGTATTCATATTTAATTTTGATTTTCTTTTTCAAAAGTACTATCCAAGTGGAAGTTTTTGAGCAATAATGAAATGTATTAAACATCTGTTGAAATAAAACAATGATATTTTTGCAGAAATTAATTGATATGTATTATTTTGTTTTTTCTGCAGAGAAGGCAAGTGAAACGAATTTATTTCAACTATTACCACCACCTTAATTTGGACTGCCATCTTTTCACATTCATTAACACTGAGACTGGGATTTCCCTGCTGTTACTATGGTAACTTAGTATTTATGGATATCTGTTATATTGCAATGTATAAAGAATGTTATGTAAAGCTGGTCATTATTGTGCCTTGTACTAAACAACTTTTAATTTCTGCAGCCTATGTTCCACTTAGTAACTTGTACAGCATAATTTTTAAAATCTAGGCATCACTGGAAAGCTAGCATTTATTGTCTATATCTAAATGCACTTTGAACTTAAATGTCCTCTGCAAATCATATTTTAGGCCCTTCCAAAGACTACATATAAACAACTGAATGAAGCAGTGTTCCTCTGGACCACAGTGCATCCTACAAAACACATATATCACACACAGCACATAAAACAAAATATTACCACAAGTGAGTTAATTCAAAGTGCATGTGGTGCACAGCACAGGTGAACAGTACTGTAAACATTAAACAGCTCACTGTCCTAGTGAAAGTGACCTCGCTGGTGGCAGGGTATTCATTAGTCTCTCAGCCTGAGGGAAGAAGCTGTTACCCAGTCTGGCAGGCCTAGTCCTGAGGCTTCTGCACCTCCTTCCTGACGGTAGAGGGTGGAAGGCATTGTGGGTCAGGGGGTAGGGATCCTCAACCATTGGTGCATTTGGAGTCACAAATAGACCGAATAAGTAATGTGACAGATTGCCTTTTCTGAAGCAGGAAGTTCTCACAGCAATCTGGTCGCTTTGTTCTCGTCATTCCTAAAGCTTAGCATTTTAAAAAAAAATCAGATTATTACTTGAACTATAGATTCAAGATCCAGAACAGTGTAGTGAAAGTTGAAGAAGAATTTGTATGATTTTACCAATGCACGCTTCAGGATTAACACAACTGCTGTGGCAGGTGGTTTTGAGTTATTATCTGTGATTCAATTATGCCTTTCAAAGTCAAAGCAACTTTATCAAAGTATGTGCAGTATATGTTATCATATACTACCTTGAGATTCGTTTACTTTTGCAGGTATTTACAGGAAAAGAAAGAAATATAATAGAATTTATGAAAAACTATACATAAAGAATGACAACTAATGTGCAAAAGAAGACAAATTGTGCAAATAAAAGATAAATATTACTGAGAGTATGAGTTGTAGAGTCCTTAAGAATAGTCCATAGGTTGTGGAATCATTTCAGTGTTGAGGTGGGTAAAGTTTTCTATGCTGGTCAAGGAGCCTGATGGTAATATGGTAATAACTTGTTGAACTTGTTGGTGTGGGACCTAAGGCTCCTATAAGACAATAGACCATAAGACATAGGAGTAGAATTAGACTATTTGGCCCATTGAGTCTGCTCCACCATTCAATCATGGCTGATATTTTTTTTTCTCCCCTCCTCAGCCCCACTCCTTGGCTTCCTCCCCATAACCTTTAATGCCATGTCCAATCAAGAACCTATCAATCTCTGCCTTAAGTACACCCAGCGACCTGACTTCTACAGCTGCCTGTGGTAACAAATTCCACAAATTCACCACCCTCTGGCTAAAGGAACTTCTCTGCATGTCTGTTCTAAATGGATGCCCCTCTATCTTGAGGCTGTGGCCTCTTGTCCTAGACTCCCCACCATGGGAAACATCCTTTCCACATCTACTCTGCCTAGGCCTTTCAACTTTTGAAAGGTTTCAGTAGGATCCCCCCCACCCCCCATTCATCTTGATTCTTGCGAGTACAGACCCAGAGCCATCAAACGTTCCTTGTATGATAACCCTTTCATTCTCCCGAATCATCATTGTGAGCCTCCTCTGAAACTTCTCCAATGCCAGCACATCTTTCCTTAGTTGTGAAACCCAAAACTGCTCACAATACTCAAGGTGAGACCTCACCAGTGCCTTATAAAGCCTTGGCATCATCTCTCTGCTCTTGTATTCTGGATCTCTTGAAATGAATGCTAACGTGGCATTTACTTTCCTCACCACCGACTCAACCTGCAAGTTAACCTTTAGGGTGTTCTGCACAAGGACTCTCGAGTCCCTTTGCATCTCAGATTTTTGGATTTTCTCCCAGTTTAGAAAATAGTCTGCACATTTATTTCTACTACCAAAGTGCATGACCATGCATTTTCTAACATTGTATTTCATTTTCCACTTTTCTGTCCATCCCCCTAATCTGTCTAAGTCTTTTTGCAGCCTACTCAACACTACCTGCCTCTCCACCAATCTTCGTATCATCTGCAAATTTGGCACTTCCATCATCTAAATTATTTATATACAGCTTAAAAAGAAGAGGTCCCAACACCAACCCCTGCAGAACACCACTAGTCATTGGCAACTATCAGAAAAGGATCCTTTTATTCCCACTCGCTGCCTCCTACCAATCAACGAATTCTCTAACCATGCCAGTAACTTTCCTGTAATACCATGGGCTCTTAATTTGGTCAGCAGCCTCATGTGTGGCACCTTGTCAAAGGCCTTCTGAAAGTCCAAATATACAACATCTACTACATCCCGTTTATCTATCCTACTTGTAATCTCCTTAAAGAATTCCAACAAGTTCATCAGGCAAGATTTTCTCTTAAAGAAACCACACTGACTTTGTCCTATCTTCTCCTGTGTCACCAAATACTCCATAACCTCATCCTTAACAATTGACTCCAACATCTTCCCAACCACTGAGATCAAGCTAATTGGTCTATAATTTCCTTTCTGCTACCTTCCTTCTTTCTTAAAGAGTGGAGTTGACATTTGCAATTTCCAGTCCTCTGGCATTATGCCAGAGTCCAATGATTTTTGAAAGATCATTACTAATGTCTCCATAATCTGTTCTGCTACCTCTTTCAGAACTCTAGGGTGCAATTAATCTGGTCCAGGTAATTTTATGTACCCTTAGGTCTTTCAGCTTTTTGAGTACCTTCTCTCTTGTAATAGTAACTGCACTCATTTCTCTTCCCTCATATTCTTCAACATCTAACACACTACTAATGTCTTCCACAGTGAAGACTGATGCAAAATACTCATTTAGTACATCTGCCATCTCCATGTCCCCTGTTATTTTTTCTCCGGCCTCATTTTCCTGCAGTCCTATATCTATTCTCACCTCTTTTATTTTTTTACATACTTAAAAAGCTTTCACTCTTCACTTTGATATTGGTTGCTAGCTTGCTTTCATATTTCATCTTTCCCTCCTAATGATTCTTTTAGTTGCTCTCTGTAGGTTTTTAAAAGCTACCCAATCCTCTATCTTCCTGCTAACTTTTGCTTCGTTGCATGACCTCTTTTGCTTTTACATTAGCTTTGATTTCCCTTGTCAGCCACGGTTGTACTATTTTGCTATTTGAGTATTTCCTTGCTTTTGAAATACATCTATCCTGCACTTTCCTCTTGCTTGATGGTAATAACGAGAAGGGAGCATAGCCTGGATGTTGGGGTATGAATGATGGATGCACCTTTCTTGATGCAGCGTTCATTGTAAATAAGTTCAGTGGTGGGGAGATTTTTCCCTGTGATGGACTAGGCTGCTTCCATCACTTTCTGTCAACTTTTCCATTTCTGGGCATTGGTGTTTGCATTTTTGGCTGTGATGCAACTTTTCAGGGTACTCTCCAAATGTGGCAAAGTTTCAGATGATGTGCTGCATCTGCACAAACTTATAAGAAAGTAAAGGCACTGTTTTGCCTTCTTTGTAATGGCACTTGTGTGCTGGTCCCAGGACACTGCTTATATGATAATGCCAAAGAATTTAAAGTGATTGACTTTCTTCGCCTCTGATCCCGTAATGAGGACTGGCTCATGGACCTCTGGCTTCTTCTGCCTGCAGTTGATAATCAGCTTTTTGGTTTTGTTGACGTTGAGTGAGAGGTTGGTATTGTGGCACCACTCAGTCAGATTTACGACCTCCCTACTATATGCCAATCTGTCACAGCTTGACCAACAACAGTAGTGTTGTCAACAAACTTTAATATTGCGTTGGAGCTGCACTGACCCACATGATCATAAGTATAAAGCAAGCGGAGCAGAGGGCTCAGCACACAGCCTTGAGATGTACCTTTGATGATGGTGGTTGTGAAGGAGATGTTATTGCTAATCCATATTGACTGGTGTCTACAAGTGAGCAAATTGAGGATCCAGTTGCACAGGGAGTTATCCAGGTCCAGGCATTGGAAATCAGTGATTAGTTTCGAGGGGTGGATAGTGTTGATTGCTGAGACTTACAGTCGATGAAGAACATCCTGATGTATGCATTTTCATTAACAAAGAGATTCTTCAGATGCTGGAAATCCAGAACAACACACACAAAATGCTGGAGGAACTGAGCAGGTCATGCAGCATTCATGGAAATGAATGGATAATAAACTTTTTGGGGTGAAGTCCTTTTTCAGGACTTAAAAGGAAGGGGGAAGATGCCAGATCAAAAAGGTGTTTTTTTTTGGGATGGTGGATGGTGGGGAAGGTTAACAAGCTAGAAGGTGATGGTGAAACCAGGTGCATGGGGGAAGGAGGAATGAAGTAAAAAGCTGGGAGGTGATGGGTGGGAAAGGCAAAAGGCTAGAAAAGAAAGAATCTGGTAGGAGAGTGGACCATGGGAAAAAGGGAAGAAGGAGGAGCACCTCAGGGAGGTGATGGACAGGTAAGAGGAGGCAGGCCAGAGTGGGGAAGAGAAGGGGGAGGGAAAAATGACTGGAAGGAGAACTCTATGTTCATGCTACTAAGTTGAACACGAGCTAGACAGAATACAAGGTGATGCTCTTCCACTCAGAGTGGCCTCATCGTCCCAGAAGAGGTGACCATGGGCTGACATGCAGACATCCCACCTCCCCCAGAAGTTCTGGGAGTCTCCCGCATATTAACAGTGGCTCCCTGATGCCCACAAATTATATACAATATCACGGAAATCAATTTTTTTGAGAGCGAGCGAGAGAAAGCAAGAGAGAGCGTGCGAGACAGAGAGAGAGAGAGAGAGAGAGAGAGAGAGCAAGCAAGAGTGCGCCATGACAGAGTGTTCCAAAAAAAGAAAATATAAAACGTACGTCACCCCAGACTACCATAAAGTGTACCCCTGCCTAATAGGGGTCAAAATAATGACAGTGTTTCTCGCTGCACTGTTTGCAACAGTGAATTTTCTATTGCCCATGGTGGGTTAAGACTGTAAAAGACATGTTGAGGTGAGTTTAACAGGTGTCATTCGTTCATTAGCATAGCTAACATTATTTAAACTAGCTGACTAGCTGCTAAGGAGCTACTCTATTGCAGACATCCCACCTCTCCCGGAAGTTCTGGGAGTCTCCCGCAAATTGATGGTGCTACCTCCCTGAAATGAGTTTTTGCAGGGTGGGATGTCTGGACATGTTGGAACAGGAATGGGGATAGGAATTAAAATGGTTGGCCACCGGGAAATTCTGTCTTTGCAGATTGAATAGTGGTGCTCAGTAGAGTGCTGCTGTCCCCTCCCCAATTTACATTGGGACTTATCAATGTAGAGATGGCCACATTGGGAGCACTAGATACAATAAACGACCCCAACAGATTTGAAGGTGAAGTGCTGCCTCATTTGGAAGAACTGTTTGGGGGCCTGAATGGAAGTGAGGGAGGAGGTGAAAGAGCAGGTGTAGCATTTCTGTTGCTTGTAGGGATATGTGCCAGGAGGGAGATTAGAGGGGAGAGACAAATAGGCAAGGGAATTGTAGAGGAAGAGATCTCCTGTGGGGTGGAGATAAAGATGTGTTTTCTGGTGGGATCCCATTGAAGATGGCTATCTTGATTATACCTTTCCCCATCCTCTCTCTCCTGTAAAAATGCTGTTTCCTTTTCTCAGTTCCTTTGGCTCCGCTGCATCTGTTCCCAGGATGAGGCTTTCCTTTCCAGGATATCAGAGATGTCTTCCTCCTTCGAAGAATGGGATTTCACCTCCTTCACCATTGATGCTGTACTCACCCGCATCTCCTCCATTTCCCGGACATCCACACTCAGCCCATCTTCCCACCGCCTTTACATGGGTACAGTTCCTCTTGTCCTCACCTACCACCACATGAGCCTTTGCATCCAACTCACCATTCTCCGTAACGTTCACCATCTGCAATGGGGCCCTAACACCAAACTCCTCTTTACCACCCCTCCCCACTGCACTCTCTGCTGACAACAGGACTTAGTTTCTCCATGATTCCTTTGTCTATTTGTACCTCACCACTAATTTTCCTCCTGGCACATATCCCTGTACCAAGGTGGCACTGGTGAATCATAGTGACGCTTTGCAAATTGCTTGCAAAACTTCTTCCTTTATTGATTCTAGTATTTACAGTGATTTCCCCAAAAGAAAAGGAATCCTACGGTGCTATATGGTGACATGCTGTATATGTACTTTGATAGTATATTTACTTTGAATTTGAACATTTACAAGCTGCACAAATGCTACAAACATGAGGAAATCTGCAGATGCTGGAATTTCAAGCAACACACATAAAAGTTGTCGGTCCATGGCCTCCTCTTCTGCCACAATGAGGCCACCCTCAGTGAGGAAAAGCAACACCTTGTATTCCATCTAGGTAGTCTTCAACATGTTGGCATGAACATCAATTTGTCCTTCCAGTGCTTTCTCCTCCTCGTTCCCTATTCTTCTATTTCCCCACTCTGGCCACTTATCTCTTCTCCTCACCTGCCTATCATCTCATTCTGGTGTCCCTTCCTCCCTTTCTCCCATGGTCCATACCCCTCTCCTATCAGTTTCTTCTCCAGACCTTTTCACCTATCACCTCCCAGCTTCTTGCTTCAACCCCTCCACCCCCGCCCCCCACCACCAACCCACTTGGCTTCACCTATCACCTTCTAGCTTGTCCTCTTACCCCCCCCCCAACCACCTTTCCCGTCCTGATGAAGGTTCTTGGCCCAAAGCATCAACTATTTATTAATCTCCACTGATGCTGCCTGACTTGCTGAGTTCTTCCAGCATTTTGTGTGTGTTGCTATGTACGTATGTTCATTGTCTAGATGTTCCACTTCATTCACAAAATTCACAATAGAGCTGTGTGAAGTGCCAATGAAATGGCATCTACGGTTGACCTGTTGTGATGGTGGGCAAATTGGAATGGAGCCAGGTCAATTCTCAAGCAGGAGTTGATGTGCTTCATGACTGGTCCCACAAAGAACTTCATCACAGTGGATGTAAGTGTTACTGGACAATAGTCAGAGGCAGGTTACCATGTTCTTCTTGGGCACCACTATGATTGAAGCTTGCTTGAAGCAGGTGGGTACCTCAGACTGCTGAAGTAAGAGGTTGCAGATGTCCGAAAACACGCCAGCCAGTTGATTCGCACATTTTTTTTAGCACTGGGGCAGGTAGGCTGCCTGGCCCAAATGCTTTCCATGGATTCACCCTCTTGAAGGATGCCCTCACAAGGTCCTCAGAGGCTGCAGTCAAGGGGTTGTAGGGGGCTGTGATGGGCCTCCATGTTCTGTAGATCAAAGCGAACATAAAAGTCATTGAGCTCATCAAAATGCTTGATGCCACGTTGCTTTTGCCTCTGCTCTGCCGAGATGCAACACAGAGCGTCACAGGAAGTCATTCCTGCCTGTGGCCATCAAACTTTACAACTCCTCCCTTGGAGGGTCAGACACCCTGAGCCAATAGGCTGGTCCTGGACTTATTTCCTGGCATCATTTACATATTACTATTTAACTATTTATGGTTTTATTACTATTTAATTATTTATGGTGCAACTGTAACGAAAACCAATTTCCCCTGGGATCAATAAAGTATGACTATGAGTATGACTATGACTATGACTTTCTTGATGCCACTGTCCAGCCCATTCAGTGCATTGAGAAACTCTTGGGCTGGAGGGTACTTGTGAAGATTTAAGGGAGAAAAAACCAGGTCACAAATGAATGTTCTACCAAATAAACATGATAGCTCTCTGCCATAGTTTCAAAAACAATTGCTACGTAACGAGACATTGGAAAGGTCAATAATTTCACAATGGTCATTCAATTCTTCTGGACTGGCTGAAAATGGATCAGTGACTAATTTCAGTTGCTTTGTGTCTCAGTGAAGATCAGAGGTTGTTGCTCACATGATTACAGAAGTTAGTCCGTGATTTCAGAATTGGGACACTACAGAATGGGGCTGCAAGATATGACAACATCCAAGCACATCGGCTGGAGAGTCGGGAAGTGAGGTATCACTTGGGAATTACCAGGCTGCTGCCTGGCAGAGAGCAAACCCTGCTGTTGGTAGATAGACAGATTCCATCTTAGTTTGAAACAATGCTGTTTGGTTGGTGAGGTGGAAACCATTAAGTAAGTCAGTAAGGATTCTCCTCTTGGAGCCTTGGGTTTTATTTTGCAATAAAAAGGCTTGGTGCTGCAGATCTACCCGTTGCAATCTTAACACCCTTGACATGAGGCAGTTGTGCATATTAAATAACATTTCCAATTATTTAGTTTCTTTTAAATAAGTTTGGAAATTGAAGAGGTTTGATTTCCCCCAGATTTTATGGAATTCACCATGGAGTTGATAGCCAGAGTTCAAACAGAGTCATTGCTATGCCCATATTTCTGGTGGCTAGAGTTGCTATTCCCTGTCACCCAGGCCCTGTTTGAATTGTGCCATCCACCAAGCATGTCACTGACTCTTGAAACGCTGGCCAGGTTTTCCCATTCCAAGCATAAACGCTTTGATTTGTCCAGGAGTTTGATCAAGTATATTTCTGTTGCTTAACTCTGAAGTGTTCCTCCACCAAGTTCTTCACAAATAGCAAACTTAATTTTCATGTCATGCAAATCAAATAAATCCTGTTTTCTGATCATGTCAGAGCAGTTAGTACGTTCACCTGGTTGTCAAAGAGAAGCAAGCACAATTTTTAAGACATCTTTCAGTTGTCATTTTGGTGCTGATGAACTCTACAATTCAGGCTGACTTTTTTTCCCAGATTGAAACTACATTAGGATGCAACTTATGAAATTTAATGCAAAGCAATCTTTCACAAAATTTCTGCCAATCAATGTAAAATAAAATAGCTTGCCAATTCGTGACCAGTTTCCAAGCTATTGTATTTTTGGACAAGATTCTACAGTTGCTGTAAATCTTGAGCAGCACATAAAATATTGGAGTAACTCAGCAAATCAGGCAGCATCTATGGAGAGGAATAAGTGGTTGGACTGAGCCTGACCATCACGACAGGAAAGGAAGGCAGAAGCATGAGAAGGCCTTGGCGGGCAGGATTCAGGAAAACCCCAAGGCATTCTACAAGTATGTGAAGAGCAAGAGGATAAGACGTGAAAGAATAGGACCTATCAAGTGTGACAGTGGGAAAGTGTGTATGGAACCCGAGGAAATAGCAGGGGTACTTAATGAATACTTTGCTTCAGTATTCACTACGGAAAAGGATCTTGGTGATTGTAGTGATGACTTGCAGCAGACTGAAAGGCTTGAGCATGTAGATATTGAGAAAGAGGATGTGCTGGAGCTTTTGGAAAGCATCAAGTTGGATAAGTCACCGGGACCGGATGAGATATACCCCAGGCTACTGTGGGAGGCAAGGGAGGAGATTGCTGAGCCTCTAGTAATGATCTTTGAATCATCAATGGGGACGGGCGAGGTTCCGGAGGATTGGAGGGTTGCAGATATTGTTCTCTTATTCCAGAAAGGGAGTCGAGATAGCCCAAGAAATTATAGGCCGGTGAGTCTTACCTCAGTGGTTGGTAAGTTGATGGAGAAGATCCTGAGGGGCAGGATTTATGAACATTTGGAGAGGTATAATATGATTAGGAATAGTCAGCATGACTTTGTCAGGGGCAGGTCGTGCCTTACAAGCCTGATTGAATTTTTTGAGGATGTGACTAAACACATTGATGAAGGAAGAGCAGTAGATGTAGTGTATATGGATTTCAGCAAGGCATTTGATAAGGTACCCCATGCAAGGCTTATTGAGAAAGTAAGGAGGCATGGGATCCAAGGGGACATTGCTTTGTGGATCCAGAATTGGCTTGCCCACAGAAGGTAGAGTTGTTGTAGACGGGTCATATTCTGCATGGAGGTCGGTGACCAGTGATGTGCCTCAGGGATCGGTTATGGGACCCTTACTCTTCGTGATTTTCATAAATGACCAGGATGAGGAAGTGGAGGGATGGGTTAGTAAGTTTGCTGATGACACAAAGGTTGGGGGTGTTGTGGATAGTGTCAGAGGTTACAGCGGGACATTGATAGGATGCAAAACTGGGCTGAGAAGTGGCAGATGGAGTTCAACCCAGATACATGTGAAGTGTAGGTTTGGTAGGTCATATATGATGGCAGAATATAGTATTAATGGTAAGACTCTTGGCAGTGTGGAGGATCAGAGGGATCTTGGGGTCCGAGTCCATAGGATGCTCAAAGCAGCTGCGCAGGTTGACTTTGTGGTTAAGAAGGCGTATGATGCATTGGCCTTCATCAATTGTGGAATTGAATTTAGGAGCCAAGAGGTAATGTTGCAGCTATATAGGACTCTGGTCAGACCCCACTTGGAGTACTGTGCTCAGTTCTGGTCACCTCACTATAGAAAGGATCTGGAAACTATAGAAGGGTGCGGAAACCATAGAAAGGGTGCAGAGGAGATTTACAAGGATGTTGCCTGGGTTGGGAACATCCTTATGAAAACATACCTTACATAACATACTCTATGAAAACAGGTTGAGTGAACTCTACCTTTTCTCCTTGGAGCGACGGAGGATGAGAGGTGAACTGATAGAGGTGTATAAGATGATGAGAGGCATTGATTGTGTGGATAGTCAGAGGCTTTTTCCCAGGGCTGAAAGGCTACCACAAGAGGGCACAGGTTTAAGGTGCCGGGGAGTAGGTACAGAAAGAGATGTCAGGGGTAAGTTTTTTACGCAGAGAGTGGTGAGTGCGTGGAATGGGCTGCTGGCAACGGCGTTGGAGGCGGATACGATAGGGTTTTTTAAGAGACTTTTGGATAGGTACATGGAGCTCAGAAAAATAGAGGGCTATGGGTAAGCTTAGTAATTTCTAAGGTGGGAACATGTTCGGCACAACTTTGTGGGCCAAAGGGCCTGTATTGTGCTGTAGGTTTGCTATGTTTCTAAGCAGGAGGAAGGGTTTCCTTTCCCCACCTTATTCTGGCTTCAGCCCCCTTCCTTTCCAGTCCTGATGAAGGGTCTCAGCTTGAAACATAGACTGTTTATTCCCTTCGATAGGTGCTGTTTGACTTGAGTTCCTCCAGCATTTTGTGTGAGTTGCTCAAGCGGCTTTGATTTCTTTCCAGACTTTACAAAGATGTTTTACTAAATCTTGTCTTCCACATTCCTCTTCTTGTTTTGTTTTTCTTGATGTCTTCCCTGCACCATTTTTGTATTCCTTTTCTGTTTCTGGGATCCCTCACAGCTTCCTTGCTGCTCTAGAGTTCCCTCGCTCTTTGCTGAGGTGCTTTTTCTTTCTCTACCTCGTCATCTTTCCCACCTTGTAAACAACCCCAATGTCCCTATGTACCTGAGCCTCCCTGTCGAAAGCAAAAATGAAGTTCCTATGCAGTAACTTTGAAATGAAATCAGAAAATGTGAGAAATGGTCAGCAGGTCAGATGGCATCTGTGGGAAGAGAAACATAGTTATTGTTTCTGGATGGAACTTTGATTCAGTTGCTCTTACCACAGATGCTGGCTGAAATGATGCCTATTTTCAACATTTTCTTTTTTTTTTGGTCATGCTTGTCTCAGAAAATGTTATAGTCAATTTGATTGTAAGATCAGTAACAACATGGAATCACTGAAGGTATGCGATAAAGAACTGATTTTAAGTTCAGTGGTATGTAAGGAATACAACTGAGTCATGTAATAGTAACTTATTGCCAGTAAAATTTTAGAGTGCACTTAACGAATTAATCAACAGATCAGTGCCTTGTGTCTGAAGATTGTACCTGAGCTTAAAATTCATTCTTGAAGTCCAGGTAGAGAGCAGGCAGATTGGGATAGTTAGTTCAATGAGGAACAACTAGTCTGCTTCAGTGCTGTAGCCTAATAAATCCTAGTGGACAGAGGATAGGAGTCTAATGTCATCTCTAGTCCTGTCAACCGGAAGTGCGCTCTTAAAATATCAGCATGCAGTGCTTAGGAAATAATGAATAGAATACCTGGGAGTTAGACTGAATTCTTTAGAAGCTATTTCAAAGACCTCAATTATCTAGGTAAAATGATTGTTTTTGTTTTACTCCCTTATGCTCAATCCTTTCATGCTGCCTTCCCTTTCTTTCTGTAATTCCTTCCAGCCTCTAATCTGGGCTCTTAATCAACTGTGAGTTTAAAACATTCTCCTCCCTTTCAACGATTACAGCCATGACTTCACTTGCCTAGACCTAAACCCTTCCACTTCTACCTCCCATTCCACTTTAAAATCTATTCCTATTCCTCCTTAAAATTTGTTTGAGTAACCTTTCAGTCATCTGCTCTGAAGTCTCATGTAGCTTGGTGTTGAGGTTAATATAACTTTGACTAAGACGTGGTTGGGTAATTGCATTTAACAATGTTTATTTTGCTATTTTTGTTTTCAGCTCCTTTATTTTCCTACTTGAATCATCACACAAAATCATTACAATCCCTGATGGGGTGGCAGGATGATGGGGTGAGGGCACGTGTGCACGAAATGCAAGAGATGAAGTTAAGGGCAGCTTTGGTGGTGGAGGAAGGAAAGCCCCTTTCTTTGAAGAAGGAGGACATCTCCTTAGTTCTGGAATAAAAAGCCTCATCCTGACAGCAGATGCAGTGGAGACTGAGGAATTGAGAGAAGGGGGTGGCGTTTGTAGAAGTAGCAGAGTGGGAAGAGGTATAGTCCAGGTAGCTGTGAGAGTCAGTGAGTTTATAATAGACATCAGGAGATAAGCTGTCTCCAAAGATGGAGACAGAGAGATTGAGAAAGGGGAAGGAGGTGTCAGAAAAGAACCAGGTAAATTTGAGGGCAGGGTGTTAGTTGAAGACAAAGTTTACGAAGTCAACAAGCTTCGCATCGTTGCCGGAAGCAGCGTAACATAGGAAAAGTTGGGGAGTGATACCAGTGTAGGCTTGGAACATAGACTGTTCCATGTAGCGGACAAAAGGACAGGCATAGCTGTGACCCATGCGAGTGCCCATGGCGACGCCTTTTGCTTAAAGGAAGTGGGAGGAGCCAAAGGAGACATTATTGAGATCGAGGATGTTCTGCCAGACAGAAGAGACTGGTGGTGGAAGGGAACTGGTTTGGTCTGTGTCCAGAAAGAAGTGGAGAGATTTGAGGCCTTCCTGGTGGGGGATAGAGGTGTATGGGGACTGGATATCCATAGTGAAAATAAGATGATTGGGACCAGGGAACCTGAAATCCTTGAAAGGATTAAGAGAGTGTGAAGCAGCACACAGATGTAGGTGGTAAGGTGAGAGGGGATTAAACTGAGTCAAGGTTTGCAGATATAAGTTCGGGGGGCAGGAACAAGCAGAAACAATGGTTCTACCGGGACAAACAGTGTTATGAATCTTGGGTAGGAAGGAGAAACGGGAGGTATGGGGCGAGGGAACTATGAGGTTGGTGGCAGTGGACGGGAGATCTCCAGAGTTAATAAGGTCGGTGATGGTGTGGGAGACAATGGCCTGGTGCTCCTTTGTGGGGTCCTTTTTGAGGGTCAAGTAAGAGGAGGTGTCTGACAGTGATTATTGGGCCTCCGCAAGGAAGAGTTCAGTCTGCCAGACTACTATAGCTCCCACCTTATCTGCAGGTTTGATGGTGAGGTTAGGATTAGTGCAGAGAGAGTGGCGAGCAGAGCATTTGGAAAAAGTGAGGTTGGAATTGGACAGAGGAGTGGTGAAGTTGAGATAGTTGATGCCTCGTTGGCAGTTAGTAATGAAAAGATCCAGAGCAGGCTGAAGACCAGAGCAGGGTGTCCAGGAAGAGGAGGAAGGTTGAAGACAGGAGAAGGGGTCATCAGTGCAGTCTTGGTCCGAAATGTTGGCTGTACTCTTTTTCCATAGATGTTGCCCAGCCTGATGAGTTCCTCCAGCACTGTGTGTATGTGTTGCTTGGATTCCAGCATCTGTAGATTTTCTCTTGTTAGGTATTGGTTACTGTGTGCTTGCAGTAACTTCAAAACAAAATTAAAATTTCTTCCTTGCACTAAGTAAAATCACTAAGTAAAATTTACTAAAAATTGCATTTTGCATAAATTAGCAGACACCGTTATAAGACTGGAACTTTCTATTGTTAGAAGGGATGGATGGTGATGTCATTATTAATTGTATTCAGAAGTATGTTCTAACTTAAGCATAGGGTATAATAAGATAATTACATAATAACCATATAACCATAACCATTTAATTACAGCACAGAAACAGGCCATCTCGGCCCTTCTAGTCTGTACCGAACTCTTACTCTCACCTAGTCCCACCGACCTGCACTCAGCCCATAACCCTCCATTCCTTTCCTGTCCATATAGCTATCCAATTTAACTTTAAATGACAACAGCGAACCTGCCTCTACCACTTCTGCTGGAAGCTCGTTCCACACAGCTACCACTCTCTGAGTAAAGATGTTCCCCCTCATGTTACCCCTAAACTTTTGCCCTTTAACTCTCAACTCATGCCCTCTTGTTTGAATCTCCCCCACTCTCAATGGAAAAAGACTATCCACGTCAACTCTATCAATCCCCCTCATAATTTTAAACACCTCTATCAAGTCCCACCTCAACCTTCTATGCTCCAAAGAATAAAGACCTAACTTGTTCCACCTTTATCTGTAACTTAGGAGATGAAACCCAGGCAACATTTTAGTAAACCTCCTCTGTACTCTCTCAACTTTATTGACATCTTTCCTATAATTCGGTGACCAGAACTGTACACAATACTCCAAATTTAGCCTTATCAATGCCTTATACAATTTCAACATTACATCCCAACTCCTATACTCAATGCTCTGATTTATAAAGGCCAGCATACCAAAAGCTTTCTTCACCACCCTATCCACATGAGATTCCACCTTCAGGGAACTAATACCGTTACTCTGAGTTATAGGAAGTTAAACACTTCACTATTTGATTGGACATTAGCTTGTATCATTTGCATGTAACCAGTTAAATCTTGAAATTAAAGTTTGTCTGTTGCACTGCCATTCGAAAAAGCTGCCCCAAACTATAATCATGGTATTCTGACACTTGAAAGTCTTGATGCTGGAGTACTTGACAGGTGGCCACTAAGTATCCCTGAAAGGAAAAGGTCTTGACCATTCTAGTGAAAGTGATTCATTTTTTGAAAAGCAGGTGTGGAAAGTTTTAGTTACTACCCCAAAGATCTCTCTGAAAATTAACCTTACAAGCTTGAAATATTGTTAGGGCATCAAATTTTATTTATTGTTGTATATTTTAAAGTTAATATTCTGTTTTCTTTTGTTTAACAATCTTAATCTCATTTTCTTTCTCTCTTTGTTTTACTTTATTTTATCATTTAGTACACTGTAAAATTCTTAACCTTCACTACTTATCGTTCGCTACTTATCATAATATATTGAAGGATCAAAAGTACATGCAATACTGATTCTGTGCTGTGAATTGTTCAATTCTTTAATTCCATTTTATTGACTCTGACAAGATGTATGTTGAAGTGCATGATATCTAAAATGAAAGAAAATATTGGAAATACTCAGCAGGTCTGGTAGAGTTTACGGGAAGAAGAACAGTTCCGACGACGTTCTTCGGAACTGGAAAAGAGGGAATATAATTTTAAATTGTAGACAAAGGGGTAAATCCCTGATGGGGCAAGGACAGGTTTGCTTTGGGAATAATTGCAGGCTCATCTGGTTGATGCTCAATACCGAGTGAGGAAGACTGAGACATATTCAGGTGGAAAATGAGAGGATCTTCTACAAACTTAAGATCAACCTGAACAAGAGGGCATAGATTGGCAAGGCAGAGCAGGAGTGGTAAGGAGTGTAAAGTGGCAAGAACATGGAAACTCCTGTGACTTGACCTTCGGTGCTCTGCAAAACAGTCACCTGATTTGAGTTCAGCTTCTCCAGTGTAGAGGAGAATACACCTAGTGCAGTGCGCTAGCTAAAAGAGAGCAAGTGATCAGCGGCTGCACTTTGAAGGAGTGTGTGGATCCTGGATGGTGGGAAGGGAAGAAGTAAAAGGATAGATGTGGCATCTCGCAATAGAATGATCAATATTAATTTGTAGAGTCGTATGAGATGGGTCCTTTGGCCAACCAGATCCACGCTGACCCTCAAGTACTCATCTACCCTCATCCCACTTATCAACGTTTGCTTCACCATCTTCTAAACTTTGGTGATTCAAGTCCTCCTCTGGGTATTTAAATTTTGTGGAAGTCTGTCCTGCTTGGGCAGTGTTTTCCAGCTTCCAGTTACCCGCTGAGTTGGGGGGGGAGCAACGTCCCGTCGACCCCCTTCCTGGCATCACAGCTTTTACCCTTCAATCTATGTCCTCAGGTTTTAGACTCTTCTGCCATCGGGAAGAGTTTCTCAGTAACCACCCAATCACCACCTCTCAATTTTGTACACCTAGATTCAACAAGAACCTGTTTCATCTGCTCTTGTTGAGAAGGTATAAAGATGTATCAAATGTAAAAGCGATTTCCAAATTATACTTGTATCACAATTTTTTTTTGTTTTCCATTTCGACTACACCAGTAGCATTTACTAACTACCCTTTTGGGATGATTCTAATTATTATAGTTCATTCCTAAGGTGAATATAATTAACTATTGGGTTTTACGATTAAATCCCTCAGTAAATATTAGCCTTAATCTTCCAGCATCTTTATAGCTACTGATAGTGCATAATTGAAGCCAGCTGACTGTTAGTCCTGACGAAGGGTCTCAGCCTGAAACGTCGACTGTCCCTCTTCCTACAGATGCTGCCTGGCCTGCTGCGTTCACCAGCAACTTTGATGTGTGTTGCTAGACTTTAGTACTGAGTGCCAATCATTTTACTATTGGAAAAAACTAGTCAGTGGGAATCTTGAGAGACACAAGAGACTTGAATCTGGAACAAATTCACTAGCCTACAAAGTACCCAGGACATCGTTAGGGAGCAGTGTCTCAGAAAGGCAGCGTCCATTATTAAAGACCTCCAGCTACCAGGACATGCCCTTTTCTCACTGTTACCATCAGGTAGGAGATACAGAAGCCTGAAGGCACACACACAGCGATTCAGGAACAGCTTCTTCCCTTCCGCCATCCAATTCCTAAATGGACATTGAACCCTTGGACACTACCTCACTTTTTCTAATATACAGTATTTCTATTTTTGCACATTTTTAAATAATCTATTCAAGATACGTAATTGATTTACTTGTTTATTTATTAGGTTTTGTTTTATTTATTATTATTATTTTTGTTTTCCCTCTCTGCTAGATTATGTATTGCATTGAACTGCTGCTGCTAAGTTAACAAACTTCACGTCACATGCCGGTGATAACAAGCCTGATTCTAACTCTGAAGATCAAACTGCTGGTAAAACCCAGTGGGTCAAACTGTATCTCTGGAGGTAAAGAGATGGTTACTGTTTGATGGAGGGCCTTGACCCAAAAAATCAATCATCTCTTTGCTTCGACAGACGCTGCTTGACTTGTCGGGTTCCTTCAGCAGATTTTTTTTGGAATTAGTTAGAGGATGTGTTTTCACTGCAGGTGTGGGAGGAAGAGCAGTAGCTTTAAATCAGAGTAGTGAGTTTCTTCTTTGTTCACCCTTGGGATTTCTGAAGTAATATATAGATAGCCCTCAGAGTAAATTGGATGAAGACTAAATTTGATGGAATCAAAGAGGATCTCTTAAAATTGATTGGAAGAGGCTGTTTACAGATAGAGAGACATCTGGCAAGTGGGAAGCTATAAATGTCAGAGGGGAAGAGTTTGGGGGTATTGTGTTCCTAAGAATGATGGGGAAAGTTGGCAGGATTAAGGAACCTGGTTGTCAAGGGATATTGATGGTCTGGTTAGGAAAAACAAGGCAAATGTCAGAAAAAGGCAGCTTGAATCAAGTGAGTCCCCTGAAATGTATGAGGGATATAGCAGCAGACATGAGAAGGAAGTTAGGAAAGCACAAAGGAGGCCCTGAGATATCCCTGGCAGATAAGATAAAGAAGAATCTTAAAGGATTGTGTAAGTATGTTAAAAGGATAACTAGGGAAAGAGGAGGTCTTTTTAAGGGTTAATTTAATAATTGATGTGTGGTGCTAGAGGAAATGGGTGAGATCATAAATAAATATTTATTGTTTGAAGCATCACCCACAAAACTGAATTGTATTGACTTTATTTCTTACATCCTTCACATACATGAGGAGTGAAAATCTTTATGTTAATTTGCAATAAATAACATGCACAGTAAGATATACACAGAATAGTCAATATGGCTTAGAAATACAGTGGTGCCAGCATGATGGCCTGATGGAAGAAACTGTCCAGGAGCTTGTTTACGCTGTGGTGCCATTTCCTGGATGGTAGCAGCTGGAACAGTTTGTGGGTGGGGTGACTCAGGTCCCAATGATCCTTCAGGCCCTTTTTACACAGCTGTCATGGTAAATGTTCTGAATAGTGGGAAGTTCACACCCACAGATGCGCTGGGCTGTCCACACCACTCTCTGCAGAATCCTATGATTGAGGGAAGTACAGTTCCCATACCAGGCAGTGATGCAGCCAGTCAGGATGCTCTCAATCATGCCCCTGTAGAAGGTTCTTGGGATTTGGAGACTCATGTCGAACTTCAACCATCTGAGGTGAAAGAGGCGCTGTTGTGCTTTTTTTTCAACCACACAGCCGATATGTACAGACCAAGTGAGATCCTCGGTGATGTGTACACCGAGGAGCTTGAAGCTGTTCACCCTCTCAACCCCAGATCCATTGATGTCAGTAGGAGTGAGCCTGTCTCCATTCCTCCTGTAGTCCACAACCAGCTGCAGGAATTCAACAGCGAGAAAACTTTAAAAAGAAGACCACCATATCCAGCTGGCAGCGTTTGGAGCGGGCAGTGGAGTGAGAGGGCTTTGGCTCAACGAGCTTTAGGCGGTAACGAGGGGAGGTAGGTCTACCTGTGTTAATTGCGGAAAGGAAGTATTATGTGTGGGAGGCTGGTGTTCTGTGCTCGGTGTCAGATGTGGGAGGTCCTGGAGTCTCCCAACCTCCTGGACGGCCATATCTGCACCCAGTGTGTCGAGCTGCAGGACTGCATTAGAGAACTGGAATTGCAGCTCGATGACCTTTGCCTGGTCAGGGAGAGCGAGGAAGTGATAGAAAGGAGTTATAGGCAGGTGGTTGCACCACGGCCACTGGAGGCAGACAAGTGGGTCAAAGTCAGGAGAGGGAAGGGGAAGAATCAGGTACTAGAGAGTACCCCTGTGGCTGTACCCCTTGACAATAAGTACTCCTGTTTGAGTACGGTTGGGGGGGTGGGGGGACAGCCTACCTGGGGGAAGCAACAGTGGCCGAGCCTCTGGCACATAGTCCGGCCCTGTGGCTCAGAAGGGTAGGGAAAGGAAGAGGAAGGCAGTAGTGATAAGGGACTCTGTAGTTAGGGGGTCAGACAGGCGATTCTGTGGATGCAGGAAAGTAACTCGGATGGTAGTTTGCCTCCAAGGTGCCAGGGTCCAGGATGTTTCTGATCACATCCAAGATCATATCCTGAAGTGAGAGGGAGAACAGCTGGAGGTTGTGGTACATGTCGGTACCAATGACATAGGTAGGAAAAGGGAAGAGGTCCTGAAAACAGACTACAGGGAGTTAGGAAGGAAGTTGAGAAGCAGGACCACAAAGGTTGTAATCTCGGGATTACTGCCTGTGCCACGTGACAGTGAGAGTAGGAATAGAGTGAGGTGGAGGATAAATGCGTTGCTGAGGGATTGGAGCAGGGGGCAAGGATTCAGATTTCTGGATCATTGGGACCTCTTTTGGGGCAGGTGTGACCTGTACAAAAAGGATGGGTTGCACTCGAATCCCAGGGAGACCAGTATCCTGGTGGGGAGGTTTGCTAAGGTTACTCAGGAGAGTTTAAACTAGAATTGTTGGGGGTTGGGAACCGAACTGAAGAGACTGGGAAAGCGGAGGTTGGCTCACAAATAGAGAAAGTTTGTAGACAGTGTGTGAGGTAGGATAGGCAGGTGATAGAGAAGGGACGCACTCAGATGGACGGTTTGAGATGTGTCTATTTTAACGCAAGGAGTATTGTGAACAAAGCGGATGAGCTTAGAGCGTGGATCAGTACTTGGAGCTATGATGTGGTGGCCATTACAGAGACTTGGATAGCTCAGGGACAGGAATGGTTACTTCAAGTGCTGGGTTTTAGATGTTTCAGAAAAGACAGGGAGGGAGGCGAAAGAAGTGGGGGTACGGCACTGTTGATCAGAGATAGTGTCATGGCTGCAGAAAAGGTGGATGCCATGGAGGGATTGTCCACAGAGTCTCTGTGGGTGGAGGTTAGGAACGGGAAGGGGTCAATAACTTTACTGGGTGTTTTTTATAGGCCACCCAATAGTAACAGGGATATCGAAGAGCAGACAGGGAAACAGATCCTGGAAAGGTGTAATAATAACAGAGTTGTCGTGATGGGAGATTTTAATTTCCCAAATATTGATTGGCTTCTCCCTAGAGCAAGGGGTTTAGATGGGGTGGAATTTGTTAGGTGTGTTCAGGAAGTTTCCTGGCAAAATATGTAGATAAGCCTACAAGAGGAGAGACTGTACTTGATTTGATATTGGGAAATGAACCTGGTCAGGTGTCAGATTTCACAGTGGGAGAGCATTTTAGAGATAGTGACCATAATTCTATCTCCTTTACAGTAGCATTGGAGAGAGATAGGAACAGACGAGTTAGAAAAGTGTTTAATTGGAGTAAGGGGAATTGACGCTATCAGGCAGGAAATTGGAAGCTTAAATTAGGAACGGATGTTCTCAGGGAAATGTACAGAAGAAATGTGGCAAACGTTCAAGGGATATTTGCGTAGAGTTCTGCATAGGTATGTTCCAAAGAGATATTGAAGTTATGGTAGGGTACAGGAACCGTGATGTACAAAGGCTGTAATAAATCTAGTGAAGAAGAAAAGAAAAGCTTACAAAAGGTTCAGAGAGTTAGGTAATGTTAGAGGTCTAGAAGATTATAAGGCAAATAGGAAGTAGTTTAAGAAGGAAATTAGGAGAGCCAGAAGGGACCATGAGAAGGCCTTAGCGGGCAGGATTCAGGAAAACCCCAGGGCATTTGACAAGTATGTGAAGAGCAAGAGGATAAATCGTGAAAGAACTGGACCTATCATATGTGACAGTGGGAAAGTGGGTACGGAACCGGAGGAAATAGCAGAGGTACTTAATGAATACTTTACTTCAGTATTCACTATGGAAAAGGATCTTGGTGATTGTAGTGATGACTTGCAGTACACTGAAAAGTTTGAGCATGTAGATATTAAGAAAGAGGATGTGCTGAAGCTTTTGGAAAGCATCAAGTTGGATAAGTCACCAGGACCGGATGAGATGTACCCCAGGCTACTGTGGGAGGTGAGGGAGGAGATTGTTGAGCCTCTGGCGATGATCTTTGAACCATCAATGGGGACGAGAGAGATTCTGGAGGATTGGAGGGTTGCAGATGTTGTTCCTTTATTCAAGAAAGGGAGTCGAGATAGCCCAGGAAATTATAGAACAGTGAGTCTTACTTCAGTGGTTGGTAAATTGATGGAGAAGATCCTGAGAGGCAGGATTTATGAACATTTGGAGAGGTATAATATGATCAGGAATAGTCAGCATGGCTTTGTCAAGGGCAGGTCGTGCCTTACAAGCCTGATTGAATTTTTTGAGGATGTGACTAAACACATTGATGAAGGTAAAGCAGTAGATGTAGTGTATATGGATTTCAGTAAGTCATTTGATAAGGTACCCCATGCAAGGCTTATTGAGAAAGTAAGGAGGCATGGGATCTAAGGGGACACTGCTTTGTGAATCCAGAACTGGCTTGCCCACAGAAGGCAAAGAGTGGTTGTAGATGGGTTATATTCTGCATGGAGGCCGGACACCAGTGGTGTGTCTCAGGGATCATTTCTGGGACCCTTACTCTTTGTGCTTTTCATAAATGACCTGGATGAGGAAGTGGAGGGATGGGTTAGTAAGTTTGCTGATGACACAAAACTTGGAGGTGTTGTGGATAGTGTCGAGGGTTGTCAGAGGTTACAGCGGGACATTGATAGGATACAAAACTGGGCTGAGAAGTGGCAGATGGAGTTCAACCCAGATAAGTGTGAAGTGGTTCATTTTGGTAGGTCAAATATGATGGCAGAATATAGTATTAATGGTAAGACTCTTGGCAGTGTGGAGGATCAGAGGGATCTTGGGGTCCGAGTTCATAGGACGCTCAAAGCAACTGCGCAGGTTGACACTGTGGTTAAGAAGACATATGGTGTATTGGCCTTCATTCATCGCGGAATTGAATTTAGGAGCCAAGAGGTAATGTTACAGCTATATAGGACCCTAGTCAAACCCCACTTGGAGTACTGTGCTCAGTTTTGGTCGCCTCACTACAGGAAGGATATGGAAACCATAGAAAGGGTGCAGAGGAGATTTACAAGGATTGGGGAGCATGTCTTATGAGAACAGGTTGAGTGAACTTGGCCTTTTCTCCTTGGCGCGAGGGAGGATGAGAGGTGACCTGATAGAGGTGTATAAGATGATGAGAGACATTGATTGTGTGGGTAGTCAGAGGCTTTTTCCCAGGGCTGTAATGGTTGCCACAAGAGGACACGGGTTAAAGGTGCCAGGGAGTATGTACAGAGGAGATGTCAGGGTTAAGTTTTTTACTCAGAGTGGTGAGTGCATGGAATGGGCTGCTGGCAACGGTGTTGGAGGTGGATACGATAGGGTCTTTTAAGAGACTTTTGGATAGGTACATGGAGCTTAGAGAAATAGAGGGCTATGGGGAATCTAGTAATTTCTAAGGTAGGGACATGTTCGACACAATTCTGTGGGCCGAAGGGCCTGTATTGTGCTGTAGGTTTTCTGTGTTTCTATGTTTCTAACACATCAGGCAGCATCAAGTATCTACAGAAATTCTTGTGTTGGTTATTACTTGTATGAATTTATTGCGGAGAAAGACAAGCTAATGAGTTCTCGGAAGGGAATATTGATATTACAAAAGATGTGTTAGAGATACTGAAATCTACAAAGACACAAATTGTTTGTAACATCATTTGCCACAGGTGAGGTATCAGAGAATGGCCAAAATTGAAACTTTTTTTAAAAAGCACAACAGGGCTAAGCCAAAGACTACCAGTTGGTGAGCCCATCATCATTGGTAGCAAAGTTACTCGGAGGGATTCTGAAAGATGGGATTTATTTGCACTTGGAAAGATAAGGACTGATTAGGGATTGTTATGATGACATTGTGTGTTGGAAATCTTATCCCACTAATTTGAATGACTTGTTTTTTGAAGCGCTCACGAAGGGGATTTGTGAGGACAGTGACTAAACATTTGCACATCGTAGCTCAGATTTATTTGTTTACTTAATTTGTTTTTCAGGATTGTAAGGATGGTTTTAAGGACACTGAGGGGAGTTGGGGGTCAGGTTATGGTTTTGAGATGGGGATGTGAGGGTATTAGAGGTCAGGCTGGAGTCTAAATCTCCATTCTGCATTTAAAGACCAGGGACATGGACATGGGACTTGTGTAGTCGATGCCAGACAGGCAAAGTGGACAACTTCTGCACCCCCCCCTCCAACCACTCTGTGGGTTCCAGAGTCAGATTTCTCTGTGGGCAGGAGGAACAAGGTCCGATGTGCCCCTTGGCTTATGAATTGGTGAGACTGGAGTTCGACGCTTAGTGTTTGGGATCTCATCAACAGATTTGGAGTTTAAATGTTCAAAGTTTCATTTATGATCTAAGTATACAACTCTGAAATTCTTCTCCGGGCAGCTATGAAACCAAGAAAGAAAAGAAAGGCAGCGTGATTGTCAGCCCCCCACACTCCCCCGCACAAAAATGAACAAAAACTGGACAGGCACATCAATCCCCAAATCCCTGCAACTGCACAATAAAAAGACAAAATGGAACAGGAACATCGACCCCCAAATCCCCCTCCCCGCTCAAAGAAAATGAGAAAGATTGGGTGAAAAACACAGAATATAAAAAAAACTATAAGACCGAAAAAAGAAGTGTGGAATCCCAAGTCCACATCCAAAACGCAGAAAACCTGGGCTACACTCTCTGGGCACAGTGGCTCTTCCCTCTCCAGTAGCAGAGCAATGAAAAGACAGGCAGCCAGTGCTCACACTCCACACTCACCTCGATGCTTCAAACTCCCTCGTCGCTTCAGTCGACAAAATGGAGTCAAACATCAGCTCGCGCCCTTGTCCCACACCCTGCCCGTCATGAGGTCTGAGCACACTGCTTCAGTCTCCTGGAATTCTCCTAGAGACTGCAGAGTGCTGAAGCACCCAAAGGATCTCCAAATTTTTGTATTTGCCTCTGTTTCAATCTCCCTCATTGCTTTAATCAGCAAAGAATGGAAACTTTAATTGGCAAAATGGAATCAAACATTAGCTCACACCCCATCCTGCGGCCTGCCCGCCACCATAAGGTTCATACCCAGAATCCTCTTGGAGACTGCAGAGTGCTGAAGCACACAAACGATCTCCAAACTTCCACGTTCACCTCGACATTTCAATCTCTCTTGTCACTTTCATTGGTGAACAATGGAAGCTGTAATCAGTGAAATGGAGTTGAACATCTGCTCGTGCCCCATCCTGCAGCCTGCCCGCCACGAGGTTTACACACGCTGCCCCTGACTCCCGGAATCCTCTCTGAGACTGTAGAGTGCTGGAACACCCAAACAATCTCCAAACAGCAAATCACAAGCTCCAGCAGTTCTGGTATCACACCCAAGATGAAAAACAAACGTAAAAGACATAAAAGAAATGAAGCATATGGTTTCATGATCTAGCCAGAAGATGTCGACTGAGGGAACATTTTACACAGGTCCCATCTGGACCGGAAGGTTCAAGAGCTAGTTTTCAGTGATCGGCTTGTCCTGTGGTCGATGGAAGCGGCAAGGCCCGAGTGTTGAATCAGATGTCTGGAAATCGAGGCCCATTTACTGGAGCTGAGTCTGTAAATCTCTCCTCGTCTGCTGGAGAGGTTTTAGTCTGGTGTCTGCAGTCCCAAGTCAGAGTCTATTGAAGGCCGGAGGCTGTAGGTTTGTCCTGTGGTTACAGCACAGTGGGTGAGTGAGAGGAAGGGGGCTTGTTTTGCTGCTGTTGTTTTGTTCTTTGTTCTGTGTTGTTCTGCCGAGCGTTGCTGGACTGTGTCATGACCCTTGTGGGCTGCCTCCAGCAGACCCTCAAGTGTTTTGGTTGTAACATACATGATGCATTTCACTGTACGTTCCAATGTACACATGGCAAATAAAATTGAATCGTGAGCATTTGGAACCCAGAGTAAGCTAGCCAGTTGGGTTCAGAACTGGCTCGGTGGTAGGAGTCAGAGTGTGCCAGCACAGAGTTGCTTCTCAAATTGGAGGCTTGTAAGCAGTGGTGTGGTGTAGGGATAGTGCCAGATCATCTGTTATTTGTCATGTATATTAATAATTCGGATGAGAATTAGTAGGCATGATGAGTAAGTTTGCAGGTGACACCAGTAATGGTGTTATAGTAGGATGTGAACCAGGTTGTCTAAAGTTGTCTATCAAGGGAAATAGGCAAAAGAATGATGGATGGAATTTAATTTCAGCACATGCAAAGTGATGCATTTTGGGAACATGACATGCGTAATGAATGGCAGAGCCCTGATGAGTGACCAGAGAGACCCTGGGACACAAGTTCCACAAAAGTGGCAACGTGGGGAGATAGAGTGGTGAAGAAAATGTGTAAATTCTTCCCTTTATCGTTGGGTATCAGAGTTGGAACATAAGGATACAATTGCACAACATGTTGGCTAAGCCACTCCAGCAGAATTGTGTCACCAAACTACAGGAAAAATGTGATTAAGATAGAGAAGGTCATACAGTCGCAGAACGCTGCAGCACAAAAGTTAACCATGTTATTGATTTTTTTTCCCCTCTCTGCATTCCTCAGCAGCCTTGCCATGTGTCTTCCAGAAGCAGATGGTGCCAACTCCCATAGAGCAAGGAAAGTGAAGAGATCTGCCGAACTGGGCGAAATCTTAAAAGTATTGAAAAATATTCACGTTAGTATTCAATGTACTTCTGAAGCAATTTATCATTATTATCT
Source organism: Mobula hypostoma (assembly GCF_963921235.1). NCBI lineage: Eukaryota > Metazoa > Chordata > Chondrichthyes > Myliobatiformes > Myliobatidae > Mobula > Mobula hypostoma. The sequence goes on along the minus strand of NC_086100.1, from coordinate 137,654,003 downwards.
GTACAATTGCCTTTATTTATTGAATGTTATTTTCTTTTAGAATCAAGTGCTGAACATGTCTTGTGATGTAAGTATTATTGACTGACAAATTAAATTGGGCTAATGTTAGTTTCAGACTATATGACTGTGAAATGCTGGGCCAGATTTCCCTGTTAGCAACATGCTGCTTGTGCAAAAAACAGACCAACACTAGATAAGTGAACTTGCTGTACTCTGGATCCCCCTGAACATGATAGCAGAACCTTGCATGTGGAAGTGCCATTAAAAGTGAATGCCAGAACTGGCTCATCTGTCCAATAACTGTGAACTACTTTTTTTGCAACCAGCTAACCCTGCATACCTGTCTCAGATAACCTCATGCTGTGATGGAGCTCAGAGCAGAGTGATTTGGGGAGTTGAGTGCTGTGCATGCAAACAAGGTTGTTTATCCATTGGAGCTGGCTGAATGTAGTTAGAGTCTTGTCACTATGAATGTTGGCCCAGAAGAGAACATGAATATTGCCTGTACAAACACGAAGAAATCTGCAGACGCTGGAATTTCAAGCAACACACATAAAAGTTGCTGGTGAATGCAGCAGGCCAGGCAGCATCTCTAGGAAGAAGTACAGTCGACGTTTCGGGCCGAGACCCTTCGTCAGGACTAACTCACTAGGAAGAGGTACAGTCGACATTTCAGGCCGAGACCCTTCATCAGGACTAACTAGTCCTGACGAAAGGTCTCGGCCCGAAATGTCGACTGTACCTCTTCCTAAAGATGCTGCCTGGCCTGCTGCATTCACCAGCAACTTTGATGAATATTGCCTGGCTTATCTTGCCATTCAGAAGTTGTGTGGGAGCCCCCACTGCTGTCAGTGGCAATGAATCCCACGGATTCACCACACTCAGGCTAAAGAAATATCTCATCTCTGTTTCTAAAGGGACGTCCTTCTATTTTGAGTCTATGCCCTCTGGTCCTAATGGAAACATCCTCTCCATGTCCACACTGTCTAGGCCTTACAATATTCAGTAGGTGCCCATGAGATTTCCACCCCCCCCATTCTTCTAAACATTAGCAAGTTCAGGCCCAGAACCATCAAACACTCCTCACATGTTAACCATTTCATTCCTGGGATCATTCTTGTAAACTGCCTCTGGACTCTTTCCAATCCCAGCACACGATTCCTTAGATGAAGGGTCAGAAACTGCTCACAGTAATCCAAATGTGGTCTGACCAGTGCCTTATAGAGCCTCAGCATTACATCCTTTCTCTTAGCACGGTAAGGTAGCGGTTAGTGTAATACGTAAATCGTATTACGGCTTGGGGCGACAGAGTTTGGAAGTTCAACTCTGTAACCGTCGGTAAGGAGTTTGTAGAGTCTCATCATGACTACATGGGTTTCCTCTGGGTGCTCTAGTTTCCTCTCACAGTCAAGGGTGTACAGGTTAGAAGTAGGTTATTTGATCATTGTGAATTGTCCTGTGATTGTACTCTTTAAGACTTCCTTCTTCCATTCTTAATTTTAGAGATGGGTCTTGGAATCAGTGTAGATCTCCCATGGTAAGGAACCATAATTTATAATCACAGACAGACAGTAGGGCTAGAATAGCCTGTTCTGCACTACATCTCTAAATAAAAATAAAATAATATATTCTAGTCCTCTGGAAATGAATGCTCACATTGCATTTACTGTACCTTCCTTGCTGCGCATTTAGTCTGCAAGTTAGCTTTTAGGAAATCCTGCACTAGGACTCTCAAGTCTTTTTACACCTCCAATTAACTCCCCATTTAGAAAATATTCTACATCTTTATTCCTTTTACCAAAGTGCATAACCATACACTTCCCCACACGGTATTCCATCTGTGAATTCTTTGCCTATTCCCCTAATCTGTCCAAGTCCTTCTGCAGAATCCCAGCTTTCTCATAACTTTTTCCACCTATTTTTGTGTCATGTGAAAACCCTTGGATAGACTATTTCATGATGTTAGTTATTGCAATACATTTAATATTAATAAGCAAGATTTTAGTTATGATTGATGTAGCCTCATTTTTATTATATTTTCTGAACTGTGTTTCATGAATTCAGGAAATGAAATTTAAAATTTTATTGAGATAGTTTCATGTAAATATATTACTTTTCTGGTGTATTGCTACTTACTATTCCAGCCTTTATTCTCTATTCTTTTATGACACCTCCCCACAAATGTTTCTAGCAAATGCTAAACAAAATTAGTTTCATTAAAGCTATAGAAATTACTTTAGTAACTGATTTTTTTGGGAAAAAGATGCTGTTGTTAGAATTCTGCATACACATGAAGTGAAGACAAAGACTCTTATTTTTCTGAAAGGTTGTGTTAAATCCTATGTCATTTTAATCAGATAACTTTGTTTTAATTTTTAGAATTTGGAAATAAAAACTCCTTCAGGGGTGCCAGTAAGTATTTGGCTACAATGCTTTTTTTATACACTTTAGACAAACTGAAACCTTGAACCATTTTATTGCATATATTATTGTCTCATTAAGTAATAAAACTAGTTTTGCATTAAGTGTCAGGAAGTTACAGTCTCAACATTAACCTCCTCATCAAGGGAGTATTGAGGTGGGAGTAAATGGTTGCAGGAGATCTGAAAATATGTATAAATTCCCATTTCTACATTTTGAATGGTGTTATGCTTATCAAATATTCTTGTGTTCTTGGGATGAGCATATTTACAGTTATTCTCTGAGGAGTTGTAACTCAGTTATAACTTTGGCAAGGAGTACTGTGAATGAGTCTACAATATTTTCACTCTTGTGCACCCATTTCCAGTGCCAGTACTCCTTAAACCTTCCTTCTTCCATTCTTATTTTGGAGATATTTGTCCTGAAAGGTCTTGGAACCAGTGTAGATCTCCCGTGTTAAGGAACCATAACTTATAAATCACTAAATGCAGTAATCCTCATAATTACTCATAGTTGACTCCAATTACTTTACCAGTAATTACCTTGCACAATATTTGACCTCATTTTTGGCACCATCTCCATTCAGACTAATCTGTACCAAATTCCTATTGCCAGGAGCCATGCATTAAATTAATTACTGTTCAATACCTAACAGTGCATTATCCTGAAAATCTCCATATTTTTACATAATTTTCTCTTCACTTTTCTGTACTTGGTAAACGCTAACAATTCACATTCCCACTAAGTATTATTTTTCACCTGACATTCTCTACCCCACTGTTTCTTGCCTCTTAAAGTTAAAGTCTGTCCCGAGCCTTGTGGCCCATCAGGCCAGTGCTTATGCCGGTTTCTGTGGTGTGAAGTGACTGAGAGTAGTAAAACTAGTTAATTACTGCTTAAATTATTTGAAGTCTAATAAATTTCACCCAGAAGCCATTTTGATTCAAATGTGAGATGATGTTGCAATAGAGTTTTTTTACTACAAAAGATTGCTATCAGAGAAATGCTACAAGAGATACATGGACAATAATGCCTGTATATTTAAAATCCCTGGTCTCTTATTAGAATAGAAACTGTTAAACTGATTTAACTAATTTTTATCACAAAGCATGCCACAAATATTAACCATCAGCACATTAAAGAAAATGATTCTAAAAATAGGAACAGTGTTTGAGATCATTTTTTTGAGTCAGGTGGTATGGACAGAAGTCTACATTTCCCAATATGCTTGCATATGAAGTTAAAGGGGTTGCTGTAGTGATTTAAAAGAACAATTTTTCATTGAAACTTTTTCATTTCTTAGGAATTGAGGTTGTACACACCTGCAGATGTAACTGTAAGTATTAATCACTAGAACTCTTCTGTATGATCAAAACAAGTTTAAATTAAATCCTTTTATTGTATAGTTTTTTTTTGCCTAACAGAATAATGACATTGATCTCAGCACAATGAATCAGAAAAAAAGCAGCCCCAGAACCTAGGATGGTCTTCAGAAAGCTGATCTGTCAACTTGACAGGCCATCTTTGAATCTGGAAAAGCAAATAATAGACTGCAGATGCTGGAAATCTGAAATAAAACCCAAGAATGTTGAAACACTGAGCAGGTTAAACTAAATCTCTGGAATGAGAAATAGAGTTAATATTTTCAGGTCTGGCTAAGAACTATTCCTGATCCTGTCACCAAACCCGTTGAGGAGATTTTTCCCTTGTGGTCTGGAAAACTGATCTCTGTAGTCAGAGGTCAACAGTAGCTCTTTGTTTGCTTTTGGAAGTGCTTGGGTTATAGTGCAGGAAACGTTTTGGTTTCTTTTGAATTCTTAACATAAAATTTTCAGGATATGATATTTATTGTTGGGTTTCTTATCATGTCCTCCAGTGTACAGTGATTCTGCTGATAATGGATAACCAGATGCATGGAAATTCAGTTTTATGCAAATTTACTCATATTTTGATGATAGTATAAAGAAATGGCCTATTTCCGTGCTGTGGAATGCTGACTCTATAAAAGCAAAATGTTTAGTGGTGTTTGTTAATGACCAGATGTGGTATATATGCCATTAGTTTAATTCTAGGTAGAGTTAAGGTCATGAAAGATTTTAGCAAGTATGTTCATCAGTTTATTGTTACATGCACTGAGATACAATGAAATTTTTTTCCCTCCTGTATGCCATTCAGATAGAGCGTGCCATGCATCACACAGAGAGGTAATAAAAATAAAACAGAACTCAGTGTGATTATGCTGTAGGTGGCTATAGAAAGCTCACATTTCTGACTTGCAGAGAAGTCAGCATATGGGCATCTCTCAAAAATGGAATCTTTAAGTAATCCCACCCAGAACTGCCTTTTAGTTTAATAGTTCAAGGCTTTTAGCATAATGCTTCAAGGCATCAGCACAGTGAGTGCTCTTTCAGCATGGTAACATTAGCTACCTTTCTGGGGTTGCACTTTATCCTACAAATGAATCGCACCATACTAGTGTTGTTGGTGTGTGAGGAAGGGCACGTGATCGTCCCTTACTTACACTTATGATTACCAATCTCCCACCAAGAAAGCATGTTTCTTGGCTTATTGGAAACACGGCTGTAATTGGCATGCATAACTTACTTCCAGTCTGTACAAGCACAAGCATTACTTGCAACAGGAGCAAATATTTTTAAATCAATGTAGTTACCTATAGGAATTCTTAAATTGTTTTATATTGAAGTCTATAAATACACTTTCGTTAGCCCCTTAAAAAATTCTCTCCCTTCAACTGCTTACTAATTTTTAACCTGCTTTTTAATTTTCTTCATTTGCTCTTTAATAATAAAGTAAATGCTACCAAGCTATGTGGGGATGGAATGATTATTGGTGATTGAATAATGTTTCATGCATTCTTAACAAGATAAATTTACCACTCATTCAACAGCAAGTAACAGTTTGTTCTACAACAAACCTGATTTCTTAAACTCCAGTCATTGTAATAATACATTTAACTTGTGGAGATAATTTTGCATTTTGTGATAATTGTTATTTTTTCCATTGTGTAGAACATTTTTCAGTTGCTGTTTATGTCACAGAATTGTGCGATAAGTTAGTTCTCTTAGTCAGGATTAACTTGCACTTCCACTTCAGACACCAGAATAGCCAATCAGATTTGCATGAAAAATGTGAACTTGCTATAGGCCTCATTTTCTGTTGTGGCATGACATATTAACCAAGAATTGACCAGTTTGTAGATTTGTATGAATATATTCAAATAATAGTGATTCATTCTATGCTTGCATTTTGTACCAAGCAACATAGATTTTTTTTCAGTATCTGTGACTTTGCCCATTCCAACTGATAATGTTCAGCGGATTATCAGTCAATAGTCACATAAGGTCGTAAGAGATAAGAGCAGAATTAAGTAATTTGGCCCATCGAGTCTGCTCTGCCATTTCATCATGGCTGATCCATTTTCCCTCTCAACCCCATTCTCCAGTCTTCTCCCCATAACTTTCCGTGCCCTGACTAATTAAGAACCTATTAAACTCTGCCTTAAATTCACTCAATGACCAGGCCTCCACACCTGCTTGTGGCAATGAACTCCACAGATTCACCACCCTCTGGAAAGAAATTCCTCCTCATCTCAGTTCTAATGGACGTCTCTATATTCTGAGGATGTGCCCTCTGGTACTAGTATCCCTTATATAGGAAACGTCCTCTACCTAGCCCTTCCAATATTCGATCAGTTTTAATGAGATCCACCTCATTCTTCTAAATTCCAGCAACTACAGGCCCAAGGCCATCAAAATACTCATCATATGATAACCCTTTAATTCCCTGAATTATTCTCATGAACCTCCTTGGAACCCTCTCCAATGACAGCACATCCTTTCCTAGGTAAGGGTCCCAAAACTGCTCATAGTACTCCAAGTACAGTCTGACCAATGCCTCATAAAGTGTCAGAGTGGCATCCTTGCTTTTATATTCTGGTCCTCTGAAAATGAAAGGAAGGCAAGTTTACTTGTATAGAACTTTTCAAACAAAAGGCAGTTCAAAATGGTTTACATGGAACAAGATATAAAAATGAAACATCAAATTTCAGACAATATAAAAGAGAATAAAATCTCACAAAAGTAGATATGACAAATGGAAGTTACAGTGCAGGAGATTCTAATTAAAAGCTACAGTGTCAAGAAAAGCTTAAAACTTTTCTTTTAAAAGAGCTTAAAGTTGGGACAGACTTTAGATCCTCTGAAAGTTATTCCAGATATGTGGAGCATAATAACTAAAAGCTGCTTCACCATGCTTCGTTTTGTCTCGGGAGACAGTAAGCAGACCCGCCCCAGATAACCAGAGAGCTTGGGAAGGTTAATAATGCAGTAAGAGCTTGGAGGTGTATTTTGGCCCCAGTCCATCCAGTGCTTTATAAACCAGTAGTAGTATGGTAAAGTCAATCCTTGGATGGACAGGAAGCCAGTGCAGTGATCTGAAAACTGAAGTGATATGTTCTACTTTCTTGGTCTCAGTGAGGACTCTAGCAACAGTGTTCTGAATGAGCTGCAGCTGTCTGAGGGATATTTTACAGAGATCTGTGAAAAAGCCATTATAGTAGCCAACCCGACTAAAAATAAATGCATGAACGAGTTTTTCTAGATCCATTTGCCTTTCTCACCAACGACTCAACCTGCAAGCCGACCTTTATGAAATCCTGCACAAGGACTCCCAAGTCCCTTTGCACGTTCGATTTTTGGATTTTCTGCCCATTTAGGAAATAGTCTTTGCTCTTGTTCCTTCTACCAAGGTGCGTGACCATACACTTCCTGACACTGTATTCCATTTCTTTGTCCATTCTCCCAATCTGTCTAAGTCCTTCTGCAGACTCCCTGCTTCCTGCACACTCCCTGCCTCTCCATCTATTTTCGTATCGTCCATAAAATTGGCCACAAAGCTATCAATTTTATCATCCGTTCTTGACATATAATGTAAAAATGAGTTGTCCCAACACCAACCCCTACTGAACACCACCAGTCACTTGCAGCCAACCAGAAAAGGCCCCCTTTGTTTCCACTCTGTGCTTCCTGTCAGTCAGCCAATCTTCTATCCATGCTAGTAGCTTTCCCAGAATACCATGGGCTCTTGTTAAGCAGCCTCATGTGCGGCACCTTGTCAAAGGCCTTCTGAAAATCCACTGAAGTCAGGCTAACTGGCCTATGATTTCCTTCTTTCTGCTTTCCTTCTTTCCTTCAAATGATTCCGTTTACTATCAGAGAATGTATACATTACACAACCTGAAATACTTGTCATCGCAGAAACAGAAGATCCCCAAAAGAATGAATTCAGAAAACCATTAGAACCCCGAAGCCCCCTCTCCCCACTCCCTGCGCAAGCAGCAGCTAGCATCAATGCATCAACCTCCCCCCTCCCCTGTCAGTCTCCCCTTTCACTGTGAAAATGGGTGACATCTCTCTTTCCCTTATTACTGAGAGAGAGCCTGTGGCACGTTGAACTGTCAGATAAACAATAGTTTTTGTTGACTGCAGATCATAGTCTTGTGGGTGCTTTCTTGTTGTTGGTAGGTGCTGATGCTTTTTATTGAAATGGGCGGTGGGGGAGGAGGGAGAAGAGGAAGTACATTCTCCCTTGTAATAGCAATTACACTCACTTATATCCTCTGGCATTCTTGAACTTCCAGCATACTGCTAGTGTCCTTCAAGGTGAAGACAGATGCAAAATTCTGATTTAATTTGTCCACCTTTTCCTTATCTTCCATTACTACATCTCCACCAGTCTGATAATCTGCTCTCACCTCTCTTTTAATCTCTATTTATCTGGAAACACCTGTATCCTTTTTAATATTATTGACTAACTTACCATCATAATTAATCTTTTCTCTCCTTATGGCTTTTTAGTTGTCTTCTGCTGGTTTCTAAAAGGTTCTGAATCATTTTTGCTGTATTATATGCCCTCTTTTTGTTTTTTATTTTTTTTTACTGCCATGGGCAGCCATGGTTGTGTCATCCTGCCTTTAGAAAACTACTTTTTCTTTGGGATGTATCTATCCTGTGCCTTTCGAATTGCTCCCAGAAATTCAAGCCATTGGCATCATACTTGCTAGTGTCCCCTTCCATTCAACTTTGCCCAGCTCCTCCCTCATTCATTTTGTAGGCATTCCACAAATTCTATCTCTTGGGATCCAGCTCCAACCTAATTTTCCCAATCTACCTCCATATTGAAATCCTCCATGACTATCATAACATTGCCCTTTTGACATGCGTTTTCTCGCTCCCATTGCTGGCTACTGTTCGGAGGCCCATGCAGTATATAACTTCCATCAGGGGCTTTTTATCTAGCAGTTTCTAAACTCTACCCACAAAGATTCTACATCTTCTGATCCTATGTCATCTCTTTCTAAGGATTTGATTTCATTTTTACCAACAGAGCCATCCCACCCCCTCTGCCTTCCTAACTGTCCTTTTGATACAATGTGTATCCTTGGATGTTACGCTCCCAACTATGATCTTCTTTCAGCCACAACTCAGTGATATCCACAACGTCATACCTACCAATCTCTAATGGATCACCTACCTTATTTCTTATACTGCGTGTATTCAAATATAGCACCTTTAGTCCTGTATTGGTCACTCCTTTTGATTTTGATTTTGTCCCCATGTTACATTGCAGCTTATCCCACTGACTGAAATTTTGCTCTGTCATCTGACTGTCCTCCCTGCCAGCCTCACTGCACACTGCTTCTGGTTATATATGAACTGTCCCATGCTTAGCCTTATCACTCTGGTTTCAATTAGTTTAAATCCTCCCAGACAGCTGGATATTGGTCCCCCTCAGGTTCAGATGTAACCCATCTCTTCTGTAAAGGTCATACCTTCTCCAGAAGAGATTCCAGTAACCTATTATCTGAAACTTCACTCCCTGTACCGGTTCCTCAGCCATGCATTCATCTGCCAAATCATCCTATTCTTACCCTCACTGGCACGTAGTACAGGCAGCGATCCAGAGACTACAATCTTGGAGGTCCTGGTTTTCAGCTTTCTACCTAACTCCCTAAATTCTCTCTTCAGGACATCTTCACTTTTACTACCTATGTCATTGGTGCCAATATGTACCAGGACTTCTGGCTGCTCACCCTCGCCCTGTAGAATGCCATGGACCCGATCTGAGACATCCGTGGCCCTGGCACCTGGGAGGCAACATACCATCTGGATATCATTTCCATAGAATCTGCTTTCTGCTCCTCTAACTATGGAATCCCCTATCTCTACTGCAGTCCTCTTCTTCCACGCGCCCCCCCGCCCCCCCCCCCCCCCATCTTCTCCTCTGAGCCACAGCACCAGACTCAGTGCCGGAAACCCAGTTGTTGTGGCTACCCACTTGGTAAGTCGTTGTCCTCAACAGTATCCAAAGTGGCATACTTATTATTGCAGGGAATGGCTACAGGGTTACTCTGAACTGGTTGCCATTTCCTTTCCCTCCCCTGATGGTCACCCAGGTACCTGGCTCCTGCAACTTAACGGTGACTGCCTCCCTGTAGCTCCAACCTGTCACCTCCTTAGTTTCCCATATGAGCCGAAGGTCATCGAGCTGTGGCTCCGGTTCTTTTAACACATTCTCTGGGGAGCTGCAGCACAGTGCACCTGGTCAGGTACAGTTATCCAGGTGTCTGGAGGTGTCCCAGAATTCCCATATCTCACACAAAGGACACAACACAGTCCCTGGAGCCATTCTTGCTGCACTAACTATGCACTAACACATGAAGAATGAAGAAGAAATTTACCTCGCCTAAGCCTTTTGAGCCAAATCCTCCCTACTGTAACACTGGTCTACTCACACAATGACCACTCTGCTTGTCCCTACCTTAATTTATTTGCCCTTGCTAATGAATCGTGACCTGATTGGGCCACTGGAAAAAGTTGAAAGCCTGTGAATGCTCCTTTTTGAATCACTCGCCCCAACATGTGTGTAGCCTCCTCTCTCAATTGAATTGGGTCACTTGAAATACACGTGACATAAAGAGACCTTCCTAGACAAAGGTGCTTGCTGAATGTTGATAAAAGATTGTGAAGGAATATAGTCAGTGGGATTTAGAGTGGTTATTTGAGGAAAGGCTCTGTAGAGAAAACACGGGTGGCGGAATAATAGCGCTGCAATAGTAGGTGATTTTAACTTCCCTGATATTGACTAGACCTGCTTTAGTATGAGATGAAGCAGAATTTGTCCAGGCAAGTTTTCTGAAGGGATTATAGAGATGGCCCTAATAATGAATGAGCTACACCCAACCTCTTAGGAAGTGAGGTTGGGCAGGTGTTTGATGTGACTGTGGGGGAGTGCTTTGGAACTAATCCCCATATGTTGAATAGATCAGCAGAAAGCCGTTGATTAGACAATCAAGATTTGAATAGCTCAGACTCAGCAGAAAGCAGCTGATTGGGCAGTCGAGGTCAGGTGACCAAACATTTTGAAAAGCTCAAACAGATAAATAGAGGGATAACTCAAGCGAAGCAGCCTGTGGAAAGTGGCCAGTGAAGGAGTGGAGCTTTGAGGCTTTGACTTGAGAGGCTTTGACGAGAAGAGGCGGAGGACAAGCCAGCTCGCAGTTAGTTTTTACAATGTCTCCTGAGACGGTGATGTGCCTTTCATGTGAGATGTGGCAGTCTTGGGGGAACGCCCCTCTCCCGCAGAGTCACATCTGCCAGAAGTGCATACGGCTGGGCGATCTGGAAGACCGTGTAAGGAATCTGGAGCAGCAGCTGGATGACCTTCGACTCATGAGGGAGAATGAGGCAGTCATAGATGAGAGCTACAGGGAGGTAGTCACACCTAGGCTGTCGGAAGCAGGTCGTTGGGTGACAGTCAGAGGGGGGAAAGCGAAGGTGAGCAGACAGGTAGTGCAGAGCACCCCTGTAGCCATTCCCCTGAATAATAACTTTACCGTCCTGGATATTGTTGGCGGGGACGACCAGGTGCGAGCCAAGGTGGCAGGACCTCCGGCACTGAGTCTGACCCGGTGGTGCAGAAGGGCGGGACAGAGAAGAGGAGAGCTGTCATCATTGGAGACTCTATAGTCAGGGGAGCAGACAGGAGATTTTGTGGACGTGAGAAGGACACCCGCATGGTTTGTTGCCTCCCGGGTGCCAGGGTCCGGGATGTCTCTGACCGGGTGCACGACATCCTGGTACGAGAGGGAAAGCAACCAGAAGTCGTGATACATGTTGGGACCAACGACATAGGCAGGAAGAGGGATGAGGTCTTGAAGTGTGAGTTTCGGGAATTAGGCAGAAGACTGAAGAACAGAACCTCAAGGGTGACGTTCTCAGGATTGCTGCCAGTGCTACGTGACAATGATGGTAAGAATTGGAGGAGATGGCAGTTGAATGCGTGTCTGAGGAGTTGGTGTAGGGAGCAGGGTTTTAGATTTTTAGATCATTGGGATCTCTTCTGGGGAAGGTGGGACCTGTACAGACTGGATGGGTTGCACCTGAACTCGAGAGGGAGCAATATCCTTGCAGGTAGGTTTGCTAGCATGGTTCGGGAGGGTTTAAACTAATTTGCGAGGGGGATGGGACCCAAAGCGATAGAGCAGTGAAAGAAGTGCATGGAGTAAAGCCAGATCTAACATACAGAGAGGCTTTGAGGAAAGAGAAGCAGAATAAACGGTGTAAAGACAGTAAGGTAGAAGGGCTGAAATGTGTGTACCTCAATGCAAGAAGCATCAGGAACAAAGGTGATGAACTGAGAGCTTGGATACATACATGGAATTATGATGTAGTGGCCATTACAGAGACTTGGCTGGCACCAGGGCAGGAATGGATTCTCAATATTCCTGGATTTCAGTGCTTTAAAAGGGATAGAGAGGGCGGAAAAGGGGGAGGAGGGGTGGCATTACTGGTCAGGGATACTATTACAGCTACAGAAAGGTTGGGTAATGTAGAAGGATCCTCTTTTGAGTCAATATGGGTGGAAGTCAGGAACAGGAAGGGAGCAGTTACTCTATTGGGGGTATTCTATAGGCCCCCTGGTAGCAGCAGAGATACAGAGGAGCAGATTGGGAGGCAAATTTTGGAAAGGTGCAAAAATAACAGGGTTGTTATCATGGGTGACTTTAACTTCCCTAATATTGATTGGCACCTGATTAGTTCCAAGGGTTTAGACGGGGCAGAGTTTGTTAAGTGTGTCCAGGATGGATTCCTGTCACAGTACGTGGACAGGCCGACCAGGGGGAATGCCATACTAGATCTAGTACTAGGTAATGAACCAGGTCAGGTCACAGATCTCTCAGTGGGTGAGCATCTGGGGGACAGTGACCACCGCTCCCTGGCCTTTATAATTATCATGGAAAAGGATAGAATCAAAGAGGACAGGAAAATTTTTAATTGGGGAAAGGCAAATTATGAGGCTATAAGGCTAGAACTTGCGGGTGTGAATTGGGACGATGTTTTTGCAGGGAAATGTACTATGGACATGTGGTCGATGTTTAGAGATCTCTTGCGGGATGTAAGGGATAAATTTGTCCCGGTGAGGAAGATAAAGAATAGTAGGGTGAAGGAACCATGGGTGACAAGTGAGCTGGAAAATCTAGTCAGGTGGAAGAAGGCAGCATACATGAGATTTAGGAAGCAAGGATCAGATGGGTCTATTGAGGAATATAGGGAAGCAAGAAAGGAGCTTAAGAAGGGGCTGAGAAGAGCAAGAAGGGGGCATGAGAAGGCCTTGGCGAGTAGGGTAAAGGAAAACCCCAAGGCATTCTTCAATTATGTGAAGAAAAAAAGGATGACAGGAGTGAAGGTAGGACCAATTAGAGATAAGGGTGGGAAGATGTGCCTGGAAGCTGTGGAAGTGAGCGAGGTCCTCAATGAATACTTCTCTTCGGTATTCACCAATGAGAGGGAACTTGATGATGGTGAGGACAATATGCGTGAGGTTGATGTTCTGGAGCATGTTGATATTAAGCGAGTGGAGGTGTTGGAGTTGTTAAAATACATTAGGACAGATAAGTCCCCGGGGCCTGATGGAATATTCCCCAGGCTGCTCCACGAGGCGAGAGAAGAGATTGCTGAGCCTCTGGCTAGGATCTTTATGTCCTCGTTGTCCACGGGAATGGTACTGGAGGATTGGAGGGAGGCGAATGTTGTTCCCTTGTTCAAAAAAGGTAGTAGGGATAGTCCGGGTAATTATAGACCAGTGAGCCTTACATCTGTGGTGGGAAAGCTGTTGGAAAAGATTCTTAGAGATAGGATCTATAGGCATTTAGAGAATCATGGTCTGATCAGGGACAGTCAGCATGGCTTTGTGAAGGGAAGATCGTGTCTAACAAGCCTGATAGAATTCTTTGAGGAGGTGACCAGGCATATAGATGAGGGTAGTGCAGTGGATGTGGTCTATATGGATTTTAGTAAGGCATTTGACAAGGTTCCACACGGTAGGCTTATTCAGAAAGTTAGAAGGCATGGGATCCAGGGAAGTTTGACCAGGTGGATTCAGAATTGGCTTGCCTGCAGAAGGCAGAGGGTGGTGGTGGAGGGAGTACATTCAGATTGGAGGATTGTGACTAGTGGTGTCCCACAAGGATCTGTTCTGGGACCTCTACTTTTCGTGATTTTTATTAACGACCTGGATGTGGGGGTAGAAGGGTGGGTTGGCAAGTTTGCAGATGACACAAAGGTTGGTGGTGTTGTAGATAGTGTAGAGGATTGTCAAAGATTGCAGAGAGACATTGATAGGATGCAGAAGTGGGCTGAGAAGTGGCAGATGGAGTTCAACCTGGAGAAGTGTAAGGTGATACACTTTGGAGGGACAAACTCCAAGGCAGAGTACAAAGTAAATGGCAGGATATTTGGTAGTGTGGAGGAGCAGAGGGATCTCGGGGTACATATCCACAGATCCTTGAAGTTGCCTCACAGGTAGATAGGGTAGTTAAGAAAGCTTATGGGGTGTTAGCTTTCATAAGTCGAGGGATAGAGTTTAAGAGTCGCGATGTAATGATGCAGCTCTATAAAACTCTGGTTAGGCCACACTTGGAGTACTGTGTCCAGTTCTGGTCACCTCAGTATAGGAAGGATGTGGAAGCATTGGAAAGGGTATAGAGGAGATTTACCAGGATGCTGCCTGGTTTAGAAAGTATGCATTATGATCAGAGATTAAGGGAGCTAGGTCTTTACTCTTTGGAGAGAAGGAGGATGAGAGGAGACATGATAGAGGTGTACAAGATAATAAGAGGAATAGATAGAGTGGATAGCCAGCGCCTCTTCCCCAGGGCACCACTGCTCAATACAAGAGGACATGGCTTTAAGGTAAGGGGTGGGAAGTTCAAGGGGGATATTAGAGGAAGGTTTTTTACTCAGAGAGTGGTTGGTGTGTGGAATGCACTGCCTGAGTCAGTGGTGGAGGCAGATACACTAGTGAAGTTTAAGAGACTACTAGACAGGTATATGGAGGAATCTAAGGTGGGGGCTTATATGGGAGGCAGGGTTTGAGGGTCGGCACAACGTTGTGGGCCGAAGGGCCTGTACTGTGCTGTACTGTTCTATGTTCTATATTCCAATAGTTTTAAGATGTCATACAAAAAGTTTATAACTGGTATTTGTCGAAGGAAAAAAAAAGGGTAGGCTAATATCAATGGCATAAGATTTTAAAAACTCACAGAAGTTGGCTGTTTGCTTGTAAAGGAATATTGGACAGGTCCTGACCGGGTGTATCTTACTGTGTCATGGGAAGCAAGATAGGAGGTTGCATGGGTCATGTAGAAATTTTTGTATCTTTGTTAGCCACAGGTGAGGTACAGAACATTGGAGAATAACTAATGTGCCTTTATTTAAGAAGGGCAGCTGGGACGATTCTGTAAACTACAGGCCAGTTGAGTTTTGCATCAGTGGTGGGAAAGTTGTTGAAAGGGGTTCTAAGGGACAGGATTTTCTTGCATTTGGAAAGACGAGGACTGCTTAGGGATAATGAGCATAGTTTTGTGTGTGGAAACCTGGGTCTCTCAATTTTTATTGAGTTTTTTTGAAAAAGCTGATAAGTAGGTATTGTTTGCATGGATTTTAATAACACCTTTGATGAAGTCTCATATAGTAGACTCGTCTAGAAGGTTGAACCCCTGGCATTCAGGGTAAGGTGGCAAATTAGATACATACACGAGGAAATCTGCAGGTGCTGGAAATTCAAGCAACACACATTAAAGTTGCTGGTGAACGCAGCAGGCCAGGCAGCATCTCTAGGAAGAGGCACAGTCGACGTTTCGGGCCGAGACCCTTCATCAGGGAATTAGATACATAATTGGCTTGGTTGTAGGAAGCTGAGTGTGGTAGTAGATGGCTGTTTTTCAGATAATGGGCCTATCACAAGAATGGTCATTTAGTGTTTTAGCTGAGAATATATGTGGCATGATTAGCACATTTGCAGATGATGACAAAATTGGTGGTACAGTGGATGCAACGAAGGTTGTCTGAAGTTACAACAGAATATAGGTCAATTGGGAAAGTCAGCAAAGAAATGGCTGGATGGAAGTTAACTTGGACAAGTGTGCAGTGATGCACTTTGTGAAGTCAGACCAGGGCAGGACATGCACAGAGGATTTCAGTATACTGGGGCGTATTGTTAAACCGTGATGTTGGGATACAAGGGCATACAAGTATTAAGATTAGTTGGTATCTGGAATGAGTTGCCGGGGAGGCAGTCCTCTATTTTTAGACACCTCCACTATGGGAAGTAGCCACGGTTATCTGCCCTCTCAATTCATTTTGTTGTTTTATTTAAGAAGAGTCTGGGCAATTGGTTGAATGAGCATGGCATAGAGAGATTTGGAATTAATGCAGGCAAGTGGGATTACCACAGAGGAGCATAATGGTCAGCACAGATGTGGTGAGCTGAAGATCCCAACATTATGCTGTTCTATGCTGTGACACTGGGAACTTGTCTGTACTGATTGTACATCTCTAAGCTTAGTACCACAGTCACTTACATAGAATACAGAACAGGAATAGGCCCTTCAGCTCACAATTTGTTATATTGATATTTATTATTTTGTATATATCAAGATTATTTATTTGAAATTAAGGTTTAGCTCACCTTCTGCTTTAGGATCTCCCATAATACAAATTTCCCTTTTATAAGTATTTGTGTATGTAATTTTAAAATCACAGTTGTAGTCTATTACATTAGTTTTCGAAAGCAGAAAAAAGTCCATGAATTGCTTCTAATTGTTGAGCCTTGTTGTTCTGTGTTCTGAGGGAATCACAATTCCTTTATACATCAACTTTTGCTTTATAAAAAGTTCCACCTCAACCTCTAATCACAGCCTGGTAAATACTAAAGAGATAATAATGATCATGCTTGAGAAGCTTTAAAATTTGAAGTAAAATTTTATTCAATAACATTGGCACCCCAGTTCATTCACCACTTCCCTCCCCTACCACAGTGAACCCCCGAGCTCAGAATCGGAATCAGATTTGTATGTGATGTGAAATCTGTTGTTTTGCAGCAGCAGTACCGTACAGCAGTAACCAATTTCCCCAGGGATCAATAAAGTATGACTACTACTACTAATACAGTTGCTATAAATTAATAAATTACAGAATAAATGAATAGTGCCAAGAGCAAAGGAATAATGAAGTGGTATTCATGGGCAGTTCAGAAACCTAATAATGGAGGAGAAGCTGTTTCTAAGTCATTGAGTGTGTTTCTTCAGGTTCCTGTAACTCCTATATGGTGGTGAGGAGAATAAGAGATGACCTGGGTGATGATGGTCCTCCAAGGTGAGGAGGGTTGTTTCCATAACGGAGCCGAGTCTATAGCCCTCTGCAGCCTCTTGCAATCTTGTTCATTGAAGGACCCATACTAGAATGTGATGTGACCAGTCAGATTGCTCTCCACTGAACATCAATAGCTAAAAATCCTTCCTGAGATTTCACTCAGCCAGAAACTTTCCTCCATTCAGCAGTCCACATCTGCTGTGAGCGTGGTGGGGTTTGCAAGAAGTGCAGCCCATGTGCTGATGCATTGTTTCCAGCTCTCAGGATCTCAGTGGGTGACCAACTGGATCTAATTATGGGCAATCATAAGGTCAATGCAGCCACCTTTTGGAATCAAAACAAGATTAAAAACTAGGAGTTATAGCAACCAGCCACCAGATCTGGCATCCCACCCTGATTAGTCGTGTTTGATGGGGGATGGTAACTAATCAATATATAATAAAACGTCTCAAAATGAACTTTCCTGGCTCTTAACACCTGGCTGTTATCAATTGAAGAATACTGGAATTTATCTTTTTGCAGGATAAGATTAAGTAGTAGCTATATATTATTGAGAGATCCAAGTTATGGTTAACCTATAACTTAGAATCTATCTAACTGAAATTGGAGAGAGAATTGATCTTTTGACATTCCTCATGCTTGCCCTCACTTTGAATGCCAGTTAGCTCTACCACAGCAGAATTAAATTGGGGATTTCTCAATATTATATTAAGCACAAAAGCTTACAAATCTGGATGTCTACAATAGTGTTCAAACAGGCAATTTCAGCTTGTTCACATATTACTAAGATGCTAATATTATACTGTCTGAATCTAGATCTAGAGGTAAGGGATATAGAATATTTTCCTTAATAATTTATACTTAAGCTTATTTTATGTTATTTCATATTTCACTCTATAATGCTGAAGAAAAAAAACTAAGCTGAAGAAGTTTGATGTCTAAGATCAGTATCCCAGATCAGTATCAAGTGAATTCTTTTATCTGCTTTTTCCAGTTTGATTTTAAGCTAGAGATTCAGATCTGGCCAGACTGAATGATGTTCTGTAATTTATCAGTTGGTTCAAAATGAATGAGAATGCTTTATTAGTATCCTGCTTTATTAATAATTGAAATTCAGTACTTTCATTGTAGCTGTTTCACAACCTTAATAGTGAGGTGGCACGTTGAGTATGGAACCAATGTCCCATTATAAATTCTTAAACACTAGGATCTTTTTCAGTTCATTAGTTGGAACATGCAGTTTCTTAAATGACATGCAAGTAATGAAGAACTCTCTAAAAGATTCAGAATTACCCAAATATATCTAATCTTTTTTTTCCCTCCCCTATAGGATGACTGTTTGGAAACCGCATTCAAATGCTTCATTTCAGAATTGGAGGTTATAGACTATGAATACAAACTTGACTGTCCTGAAATAGCCACATTATGGATCATATTTAGAAACGCCAAAGAATATAATAAACATGCTGAGGTAAATTCTTAATTCGTACTAGCTTTACAAAATGTGAGGTGTTTTAGAGATGTAGAGAAGAAGGAGAAAGGAAAGGCTTGAACTTTGCCATTTATCTGCTGGATGGATTTTTCCCAGCTGCCAAAAATGGAAAATAATTAACTTTTTCGCCTCATCTGTTGCTGAAAACAAATAAGATTTGTACCAACTATAAGATGATCCATTTTGTGCAAGTTTACTGAGCTGTCCAATTTCTTCTCTCATTATGTACCCAGAGTGATGTTGCCCCATAATAATTAGTGAGGAGCAGAGGGGATTCTGTTTGTCGTCTGTGACAAAACCACATACTGGCTCTTTAATTATCATTATCCTATGTGCTGCATGTAGAAGAAATGTGCCATTTTTTGAAAGCAGTTTATTTTCAAAGTGGGACCAGTCGCACAGGCATGCTTGCACCAAATGTCACTTCTAGTTTTGTTAAACTTGAAGCCAATCATTGGTCCCAAGAAGAATTCAAATGTCTCTTTTCCTCTATAATGATGTCCTGTGTGAAATCACATGCTGAAAATCATAGCTGATTCCAGCTGTTATTGGCCTACCAATAAATTAAATGATTCATATTTATTTCAGTATCAGAAAAAATGCGCGCATCAAGTTCTGACGTGGGAGGTTCGTCAAGAAGGTTCAGTCGCTCGGTGTTCAGGATGAGGTAGTAAGTTAGATTAGACTTTGGCCTCGTGGGAGAAGCTAGAGGGTGGTATTAGATGGTTGTCTGTCTGACTGTAGTCCTGTGACTAGTGGTGTGTCTCAGGGATCAGTGCTGTCTCCTTTGTTGTTTACCTTCTTTATCGACGATCTGGATAATAATATAGTAAACTGAATCAGCAAATTTGCAGATGACACCAAGCTTGGGGGCATTGTGGACAGCAAAGCTAGAAGCAGGATCTCGACCAGCTGGAAAAATGGGTTGGAAAACGGCAGATGGAATTTAATGCAGACAAATGTGAGGTGTTGCACTTTGGGAGAACAAACCAGGTGTTCAACAAAATATCCCAACACCTGTAGTCAGTACTTACTTTTATGAAGTTGTATAAGACATTAATGAGACCTAATTTGAAGTATTGTGTGCAGTTCTGATCACCTACCTATGGGAAAATTATCAATTAGATTGAAAGACGGTAGATAAAATTTACTAGGATGTTGCCAGGACTTGAGAACCTGAGTTGTAAGGAAAGGTTGAATAGGTTAGGACTTTATTCTCTAGAATGTAGAAGAATTAATGGAGATTTGATAGATTTGAGGGGTATTGATAAGGAAAATGTAAGCAGGCTTTTTCCACTGAGGTTGGGTAAAACAAGAATTAGAGGTAATGGGTTAAGAATGAATGGTGATTTAAGGAGAACGTGAGGGGGAACTTCTTCACTAAGAGGGTGGTGAAGAATGTGGAACAAGCTGCCAGTGGAAGTGGTTCAATTTCAACATTTAAGAAAAATTCGGATAGGTACGTGGATGGTAGGGGTATGGAGGGCTTATGGTCTGGGTGCAGGTCAATAGGACTAGGCAGATTAACAGTTCAGCATAGACTAGAAGGGCCAAAGGGTTTAATTCTGTTCTGCAATGTTCTATGACCCTAAAATAGGGGATTGTTCAACATGTGAGGCATGAGAAAATACGTTGTGTAAGGTGTATATCATCTGGACAGATAATGGAGTTTCTGATAGGTTTACCCTTAATATTTTAACTTGTGGATGGATGGAACTACAACTAGATGGCCGCGGGTTAAAGGTGAAAGGAGAAATGTTTATGGGGAGCATGAGGGGAAAATTCTTCAACCAGAGGGTTATGAGAGCGTGAAACTGGTGCTTGAAAGCTTGATTAAATACAGATGCAAAAATTCCATTTAAGATCTCCCTCATCACTTTCGGTCTTCAAGCATGAATTACCATTCTGATCTTCCAGAGGATCAATTTTGCCTCTTGCAGTCCTTTTGCTCTTAACGTATCTATAGAATCTCTTGGGAATCTAAGTCACCATGTCTGCTAGGCCAACCTTGTGCCTTCTTTTATCCCTCCTGATTTATTTCTTAAGTGTTCTCTTGCATTTCTTATACTCCATAAGTACGTCATTTTTTCCTACCTGCCCATACCTGCTATGCACCTCCATTTTTTTTCTCTAACAAGGGCCTCAATATCTTTGGAAAACCAAGGTTCCCTACACCTGTAATCTTTTCCTTTTATTCATACAGACACATACAAGCTTCGTACTTTCAACATTTTGCCTTTCAAGACCTCCCACTATCAAGTACAGCTTTGCTAGAAAACAGCCTGTTCCAATCCACACCTGCCAGATCCTTTGTAATACCATCACAATTCCCCTACACAAACTTTTGTCACCTGTCCTATCTCATTCCCTCGTAGCAGATCAAGTAACACACACTCTCTTGTTGAGACTTTTATGTACTGATTAAGAAACCTTTACTGAACACACTTGACAAACTCAATCCCATCCAGTCCTTTTACAGTATAGG
The DNA here is from genome assembly GCF_963921235.1 of Mobula hypostoma. Taxonomy (NCBI): domain Eukaryota; kingdom Metazoa; phylum Chordata; class Chondrichthyes; order Myliobatiformes; family Myliobatidae; genus Mobula; species Mobula hypostoma. Next base: position 137,632,873 of record NC_086100.1, on the reverse strand, counting down.
AGTCCCAGTCAAAATATAAAAAGTTAAAATCACCTACCATAACAACTTTAAGTTTCTTGCAACAGTCTGCGATCTCTTTACAATATTTTTTTGTGCTAAATCCCACAGGCTATTTAGTGGTCTATAATATAGCCCCATTAGCAAGTCCATACCTTTCCTATTCCTCAGTTCCACCCATAAAGCCTCACTATAAGAGTTATCCATTTAGTCCTGACTGAGCACTGCAGTGACATTTTCCCGGACTAGTAACACCAACCCTCTTCCTTTAATCCCTCCTGCTCTGCTGCATCTACAACAATGGAACTGTGGAATATTGAGTGGCTAGTTCTGCCCCTCCTGCAACCAAGTCTCACCAGTGGATATAGTAACATAATTCCACGTGTTGATTCAAGCCCTGAGCTTATCTGCCTTTTCTACAATATTTGGTGCATTGAAATATATGCAGCTCAGGATATCAGTCGCACCATGCTGAACCTTCTCATTCCTGACTTTATCTGAGGTCTTAACAACATCTGTCTCCAGAACCTCTCCACTATCTATTCCAGCACTCTGGTTCCCACCCCCCTGCAACTCTAGTGTAAACCCTCCCCCACCCTCCCAAGCCGCAATAGCGAACTTTCCCACAAGGTACAAACAATCTCTTCTGTACAGGGCCCAGCTTCCCTGGAAGAGAGCCCAATGAAAAAAAAAACTGAGACCCTCCTTTCTACACCAACTGCTTAGCCACGTGTTAAACTTTAAAGTCTTCCTAGTTCTGGCCTCACTAGCACGTGGCATGGGTAGCAACCCTGAGATCACAACCCTGGAGGTCCTGTCCTTTAACTTAGCACCTAACTCCCTGAAATCCTTTTGAAGAACCCTGTCTCTCTTCCTACCTATGTCATTGGCACCCACGTGGACCACAACCTCTGGCTGCTTACTCTCCCACATAAGAATGCTGAGGATGTGATCTGAGATGTCCCAGATCCTGGGACTCAGGAGGCAACAGGCCATTTAGGAATCTCATTCTTGTCCACAGGACAACCTCCTGTTCTTCAGCTAACAAATCCCCTGTCGCCACAGTTTGCCTCTTCTTCCCCCTCCCTTTCTGAGTCAGATGGTACCAGAAACTTAACCGCTGTGACTTTCCTCTGTGCTAGGTCCCCCCCCCCCCCCGCCCTCACCAACGGTATCCAAGCTGTGGTATACTTCTTGTTGAGGGGGATGTCCACAGGGATGCTCTGTACTGGCTGTTTAACCTGTTTCCTATTCCTGACTGTCACCCAATATCCTGTGTCCTGCACCGTGGAGTAACTACCTCAATACATATATGTCTTACATATCACCCTCTCAGCCTCCGAAATGATCTGGAGTTCATCCAGTTCCAGCTCCAACTCCTTAAGACAGATTGTTAGAAGCAGCAGATAGGTACACTTCTTGCAGGTGAAATCGTCAAGGCCACTGGAGGTCTCCCACCTTCCCACATCCTGCAAGATGTGCATCCCACTATTCTGCCCAGCATCTCTACTGTTCTTACTGTGTAAATATAAAGAAGGAAAACAATAAAAAAAACTGGGGGGAAATCTACCCACAACTTTTTCACCTTCTCTCACTCAATCCTCTCTTCGCTGAAGCCTCAAAGAGGTAACGCCTTGGAATCCCCACTCTAACACTGTCCACTCCAACAATGACCACTCCAAGAATGACCACTCCAGCAATGGCCACTATGCTTGCTGCTGCCTCATTTTAATTTGTTCTTGCCAATCAATTCCAATCACGGATTGGAAACACCAAAACCGCTGTGAACCGATGCCTTATGTCAAACATGAGAAAATCTACAGATGCTGGAAACCCAAAGCAACACATACAAAATACTGGAGGAATTCAGCAGGCCAGGCAGCATCCATGAAAAAAATAGATAACGTTTCAGGTCAAGACCCTTCATCAGGACTGGAACAACAAAGAGTGTGAAGGTGTGTGTTGGTTGGGTGTTTGGTGCATGAGGGTGTGTGTAGGTTGGGTGTTTGGTGTGTGAGGGTGTGTGCAGGTTGGGTGTTTGGTGTGTGAGGGTGTGTGTAGGTTACGTGTTTGGTGTGTGAGGTTGTGTGCAGTTTGGGTGTTTGGTGTTTGAGGGTGTGTGCAGGTTGGGTGTTTGGTGTGTGAGGGTGTGTGTAGGTTGGGTGTTTGGTGTGTGAGGGTGTGTATAGGCTGGGTGTTTGGTGTGTGAGGGTGTGTGTAGGTTGGGTGTTTGGTGTTTGAGAATGTGTGTAGGTTACGTGTTTGGTGTGTGAGGGTGTGTGCAGGCTGGGTGTTTGGTGTGTGAGGGTGTGTGTAGGCTGGGTGTTTGGTGTGTGAGGGTGTGTGCAGGTTGGGTGTTTGGTGTGTGGGGGTGTGTGTAGGCTGGGTGTTTGGTGTGTGAGGGTGTGTGCAGGCTGGGTGTTTGGTGTGTGAGGGTGTGTGTAGGCTGGGTGTTTGGTGTGTGAGGGTGTGTGTTGGTTGGGTGTTTGGTGTTTGAGGTTGTGTGTAGGCTGGGTGTTTGGTGTGTGAGGGCGTGTGTAGGTTGGGTGTTTGGTGTGTGAGTGTGTGTGTAGGTTTCGTGTTTGGTGTGTGAGGGTGTGTGTAGGTTTCGTGTTTGGTGTGTGAGGGTGTGCGTAGGTTGGGTGTTTGATGTGTGAGGTTGTGTGCAGGTTGGGTGTTTGGTGTGTGAGGGTGTGTGCAGGTTGAGTGTTTGGTGTGTGAGGGTGTGTGCAGTTTGGGTGTTTGGTGTTTGAGAGTGTGTGCAGGTTGGGTGTTTGGTGTGTGAGGGTGTGTGTAGGTTGGGTGTTTGGTGTGTGAGGGTGTGTGTAGGCTGGGTGTTTGGTGTGTGGGGGTGTGTGTAGGCTGGGTGTTTGGTGTTTGAGGGTGTGTGTAGGTTGGGTGTTTGGTGTGTGAGGTTGTGTGCGGGTTGGGTGTTTGGTGTGTGAGGGTGTGTGTGGGTTGGGTGTTTGGTGTGTGAGGGTGTGTGTGGGTTGGGTGTTTGCTGTGTGAGGGTGTGTGTAGGCTGGGTGTTTGGTGTATGAGGGTGTGTGTGGGTTGGGTGTTTGGTGTGTGAGGGTGTGTAGGTTTTGTGTTTGGTGTGTGAGGGTGTGTGTAGGTTTCGTGTTTGGTGTGTGTAGGTTGGGTGTTTGGTGTGTGAGGGTGTGTGTAGGCTGGGTGTTTGGTGTGTGAGGGTGTGTGTTGGTTGGGTGTTTGGTGTGTGAGGGTGTATGTAGGTTGGGTGTTTGGTGTTTGAGGGTGTGTGTAGGTTACGTGTTTGGTGTTTGAGGGTGTGTGCAGGCTGGGTGTTTGGTGTGTGAGGGTGTGTGCAGGTTGGGTGTTTGGTGTGTGAGGGTGTGTGCAGGTTGGGTGTTTGGTGTGTGGGGGTGTGTGTAGGTTGGGTGTTTGGTGTGTGAGGGTGTGTGTTGGTTGGGTGTTTGATGTGTGGGGGTGTGTGTAGGCTGGGTGTTTGGTGTGTGAGGGTGTGTGTTGGTTGGGTGTTTGGTGTGTGGGGGTGTGTGTAGGCTGGGTGTTTGGTGTGTGGGGGTGTGTGTAGGCTGGGTGTTTGGTGTGTGAGGGTGTGTGTAGGTTGGGTGTTTGGTGTGTGAGGGTTTGTGCAGGTTGGGTGTTTAGTATGTGAGGGTGTGTGTAGGTTGCGTGTTTGGTGTGTGAGGGTGTGTGTGGGTTGGGTGTTTGCTGTGTGAGGGTGTGTGTAGGCTGGGTGTTTGGTGTATGAGGGTGTGTGTGGGTTGGGTGTTTGGTGTGTGAGGGTGTGTAGGTTTTGTGTTTGGTGTGTGAGGGTGTGTGTAGGTTTCGTGTTTGGTGTGTGTAGGTTGGGTGTTTGGTGTGTGAGGGTGTGTGTAGGCTGGGTGTTTGGTGTGTGAGGGTGTGTGTTGGTTGGGTGTTTGGTGTGTGAGGGTGTATGTAGGTTGGGTGTTTGGTGTTTGAGGGTGTGTGTAGGTTACGTGTTTGAGGGTGTGTGCAGGCTGGGTGTTTGGTGTGTGAGGGTGTGTGCAGGTTGGGGGTGTTTGGTGTGTGAGGGTGTGTGCAGGTTGGGTGTTTGGTGTGTGGGGGTGTGTGTAGGCTGGGTGTTTGGTGTGTGAGGGTGTGTGTAGGTTGGGTGTTTGGTGTGTGAGGGTTTGTGCAGGTTGGGTGTTTAGTATGTGAGGGTGTGTGCAGGCTGGGTGTTTGGTGTGTGAGGGTGTGTGTAGGTTGAGTGTTTGGTGTGTGAGGGTGTGTGTAGGCTGGGTGTTTGGTGTGTGAGGGTGTGTGTAGGTTGGGTGTTTGGTGTGTGAGGGTTTGTGCAGGTTGGGTGTTTAGTATGTGAGGGTGTGTGTAGGTTGCGTGTTTGGTGTGTGAGGGTGTGTGTGGGTTGGGTGTTTGCTGTGTGAGGGTGTGTGTAGGCTGGGTGTTTGGTGTATGAGGGTGTGTGTGGGTTGGGTGTTTGGTGTGTGAGGGTGTGTAGGTTTTGTGTTTGGTGTGTGAGGGTGTGTGTAGGTTTCGTGTTTGGTGTGTGTAGGTTGGGTGTTTGGTGTGTGAGGGTGTGTGTAGGCTGGGTGTTTGGTGTGTGAGGGTGTGTGTTGGTTGGGTGTTTGGTGTGTGAGGGTGTATGTAGGTTGGGTGTTTGGTGTTTGAGGGTGTGTGTAGGTTACGTGTTTGGTGTTTGAGGGTGTGTGCAGGCTGGGTGTTTGGTGTGTGAGGGTGTGTGCAGGTTGGGGGTGTTTGGTGTGTGAGGGTGTGTGCAGGTTGGGTGTTTGGTGTGTGGGGGTGTGTGTAGGTTGGGTGTTTGGTGTGTGGGGGTGTGTGTAGGTTGGGTGTTTGGTGTGTGGGGGTGTGTGTAGGCTGGGTGTTTGGTGTGTGAGGGTGTGTGCAGGCTGGGTGTTTGGTGTGTGAGGGTGTGTGCAGGCTGGGTGTTTGGTGTGTGAGGGTGTGTGTAGGTTGAGTGTTTGTAAACCTGTGACATATGTTCTGCTGTCTGTTTTCACTGCCCAGCTGCTCCCGATCACTCTGCAGCTTCTGCCCATGGTTACCCTGCTTTTAGCTCGTCAGAGACATCCTCCACCCCAACTCCCCTCTGCAGTTTCACAAGCACAATTTGCGATTTACCTGCTTCTCCGTTTTGATAATTGCTTTGTTATTCTCACTTGTACTGAGGAACGGTGAGGAGTTTTATTTTGTGTGCTGTCCTGACAACTCATTCCTACATCAGCACATCAGGGCAGTGCAACTGGGATGCAGAATGTATAACAGTGTTAGACGTACAGGGAAAATAGGGTGCAGGTAAACAATCAGGGCCACAAAGTGCTCGTTGGAAGATCAGGAATTTATCTTCCTCCTACAAGAGCTCCCACAGATGCTGTCTGACCTGCTGGGTGTTTCCATCATTTCCAGATTACATTTCCAATCTCCATCCCCACTCCCTCACTCTGTGCTGAACACTTCAGTGTAACAACAATATAATGTAAACGCTAGGATATTGTTTTACAGCTTGACAAAACACTGGTCAGACTGCACTTGAATCACTGTGTAAAGCTTCTCCCTAAGATTGGTGAATCTGTGGAATTCTCTGCCCAATGAAGCAATGGAGGCTACCTCAGTAGATATATTTAAGACAAGGTTGGATAGATTTTTGCATAGTGGTGGAATTAAGGGTTATGGGGAAAAGGCAGGTAGGTGGAGATGAGTCCATGGTCAGATCAGCCATGATCTTATTGAATGGCAGAGCAGGCTCGATGGGCCAGATGGCCGACTCCTGCTCCTATTTCTTTGGTTCTTGTGATCTAAGTCAGAGTTAGAAGGTTGGGGGGGGGGGTGGGAGGAAGAAGTACAGGGTGGCAGGTGATGGGTGAGGCCAGGCGAAGGGTAGAGGGTGAAGTAGAGAGCTGGGAATTTGTATTCCTTACGTACTCAATCGATAAAGCTGAGTGGGCTGCGTCTTCTTCATGCTTTGGATGGTAGCTGCTCATCTTTCTTACAATGTAGCAACTAGAACTGCACTCAATACCCATCACATAGAATCGTTATATCAACTTAATTTTTTTCATCCTGCTGTATTTTTCAGTTCTGGACCTGGTGAGGTAATAATAAAGTTACATCCAAGCTTTTGGTTATTTATGACCAACCACAGCTTGGCCATTAGCGTGTTAAGCTCGTGGAAGAGGACATTTTCCTCTGCGTGAAAGAAATAAGTGGGATTAACTCAGACACGAGGAAATCTGCAGATGCTGGAAATTCAAGCAACACACACAAAAAATGCTGGTGAACGCAGCATCTATAGGGTCTCGGCCCGAAACGTCGACTGTACCTCTTCCTATGGATGCTGCCTGGCCTGCTGCGTTCACCAGCAATTTTTGTGTGTGTTAAGTGGGATTAACTGTTTGAATAATTTGCTGAATTTACTTGTGCTACTCATCTACAGTTGAAGTGGCTGCAGATAAATCTTTCCAACAGCTACTTGTAAATGAGATCATGTCAGAGCTTAAACCATGAAAAAGCAGCTGCCACTGTGACTAGAGTTGCCACCATCCACCTTCTTTGCGTTCTCCAGGAAATCTTCCTTTGTTAGTTTTACTTGGGTTGATTTCATTATGAAAAAGCACCTTCAATTTTTTTATGTGTTGCATCTTTTTTAATGTTATTGATCCATTCTTGCTTCAGATTTGTCCTTCAATTTTCAATGCTGTTTATCCAGCCACAAAGTGACTGTCATCTACATTTAAAGTGCTATCTCTGAAGCTTTCCAAAAACAATATAGCCTTACAGAAATTGAAACAGCTGTTTATATATTCCATTGAACATATTTGATACACCCAACCCTATTCCATATGTTCAGTGAAACCTGATTCCATGGCACCAGCAACCAAAATACTTGTATTCCAACTAACTAATGTTAAAAATCTAAGATGTAAAAATATGCAGTTTATCCCAAATGGATTGCATTAGGCAGGAGCAGAGGCTGTTCGTTGACATTGAGGTCATCTCTCTTTTTTGACACCAAAGTACTGATTTACAAAGACAAGTAGAAAACTGAAGTTTGTGTTATTGACAGAGGTGCAATGCCAACTTATGGCAGGCCAAAATAAATGGGAAGTAGTGTAATTCTCTTTTGCTGGTGACCTTTGGTCAAAGTTGGTGCTAATGTTTTATTTTCTTCCTTGTCTCGATTTGTTTTGTCAGTTTGTATGTTAGATAGATAGATATACTTTATTGATCCCGAGGGAAATTGGGTTTCGTTACAGCCGCACCAACCAAGAATAGAGCATAAATATAGCAATACAAAAAACCCCAACAAACAAACACCAAAATGCAAACTATGCCAGATGGAAAATAAGTCCAGGACCAGCCTATTGGCTCAGGGTGTCCGACTGTCCACGGAAGGAGCTGCAAGTTCGATGGCCACAGGCAGGAACGACCTCCCGTGCCGCCCAGTGTTGTATCTCGGTGGAATGTGGCCAAAGTCCAACAGCAAAAAGTTCAATATCCGCTCTACAAGCATGTTCCTCGATTGTAATATGACCCGGATTGCACTATCCATTCTTGGAAAGTAATCCTGATATCTTGCCATTTGGTTTATTTGCTTTTCTTGGAAAATATAGTTGACATTTAATATTCATTTAAGAGCTGCGACAATGTGCCATCGTAATCTTGTGTTCTTATCCAATATTAGGGCTGTACAACATGTGAGGAATTTCAAGAAAAAAGTGTAACAGAATTTCTAAAAGCCTTTGAAGATCTTGCACGAAGGAAGTTGAAGAAAGAACAGTAACTCTATTTAGCATGTAAATAGTGAATTGTGAATATTATCTGTAAATAATTGTAAATACTGTAGTCATAAATATTGAATTTTATACTTAACTTAATGTCAATCTTCTGACTAAATGTACAAAATTTAATGTGAATAATGCTTATTTTTATAAGAATTAATCAATTTTGTTTTCATTTTATTCAATTCACTATTTCATAAGCAATGAAGTTAGTAATTTGAGCAATGCAAAGGAACTTTGAGTTAGATTCTATGTCCATATTTTTAAAAAACCCTTTCATCACAGCTGTGCTATATTGATATTCTAGCCTCAGTGAATAGTTAGGTAGCAGTTACTACAAGTCCAGTATTTTTTTATTCATGTAATTTAGAAAAGTATTTTATATGCACTTAATTTTAAAACTGATGCAAAATGGTTCAAGGTTAAGTATACACAGGCTTCAGTAGTTCCTCAGATCCCAAGAAGAATGGATACAGTACAGAAGGATAATATTAATGACAATTTACCTGGGTGACCAATATAGTATGAGCAGCTTTTAACACTCTTAGTCCAAAGACTAATTTTACTTTTGGTTTAAGTCTTATTGTGTGGGCATGTCGTTCATTTATTCTGAAAGGGGCACAATTGAAAGAGCTAAGATGATGCCTCTGATCTAAACAGGTCAATAATAAGCATGAAAGCTATGGTTTTCAAATCATAGTGCCGATGTAAACCCATTCATTTCAAAAGGTCATGGATGACAAAGGCAGTTGTTTTTTATTGCTTCAAATGTAACCATGAAATTGAGAATAATATTTGTATCATTCTTCATAAATATTTTATGCTATGTGTCATAATAAAATTTCTGGAAATTATGTTTCATTGAAAATTATTTTACAAGTGTGCTCTTCAGAAATGACGGTAACTGGGAACATTTGGATTAATCAAATAAGATAACTTATCACGTTCTGTTTTTAAGATTTACTTAAAGAAGCTTTTTTTTACCCCACCAAAGCATAAATGACTCCTGTTTTCTGCCAGTTTTATTGTAGCTGCACTACATTTTCCACTTTTTGTTTTCGAAGTTGTTCTTTCCATCCTTTGTTGCCATGCCACGTTGCTATGTCTTGCCATAACTTGAATTTTGTGTGTATGTAAAGAAACGTTCACTTGAGAGGCATTCACAATAAGTAAACGTAAAACTGCAAACGTAAGAACCAGCAACAATTTATAAAGTAAACTAATTAATGTTTAGTTTATTTGTATGTAGGTTTTGCCTGATTGCACTAGTTTATATTTATAATTGGGCGCACAAATGATGATTTGAATTATTAACTCGTGCAGTGTTAACCAGTTACAGTGATTCATAATAACCCAATGCACTATACATTTCATGCTTGACTGTATTACACAGATCATTTACAGACCCATATTTTATTTAATACAGGACACAACTGTCTATTTACATTGATTTATTTAGATGATTTGGTGTTTTATAGCATGTGAACTCATTGGACTTTCTCACTAAATGACATTCCTCACCAAGAATAAAGCATTGTTTGTCATTCATAATTGGGTCTGTTCATGCTCCAATAACTGTTACTTATACACAACATCTAGAAGATGTTGAAATATGTAGTGTAGTGAAAATATTCCACAGAAATAGCCATTTATATATACATCCTGAACATTTGCAAAGCCAGCTCTTCAGCTTAACCCAACATGGAAAATTTATTGGTCCAAAATTCAAATAAATTGCAGTGATTTTGTTTTGATAGATCTAAGAAAATGGGTTGAAGTTATGTACATTTATTTTTTCCTGAAAAACATTCATGGCTTTTGTCCTCAATAGTGAGTTTGAAAGTATAATTTTGATTGGAAAACTTGTTTCAAGTAAAAGTCATCATTACTGTTGTCTAAATTAAGTTCAGAGACATTTAAAACAAAGCACAATTATACTAGTGTTTATAAACTACTGAATTTTATTTAAGTGGTTTTCTAATAAAGTCCAAAATTATAACTTTTTTTCACCTGATTTCAGTATTGATAGGGTATGAGACCACAATTGGAGAGCTATTTAAAATAAGTAAACTCAAACTGTAATTGCTTTGGACTCAGAACAAAGAAGGTTGGCGTCATTGATACCCAGGAAGAATATGTTGTTTTATGAGGAAATCTTGATCAGATTGGAGTTTATAGTTTTTGTATTAAAAAAAATGAAAGGTAATCTTGTTCAAACATAAGATTCTGAGGCATGTTCTAAGAAGATGGAGTGAAATTGGAGTGACAGGCATGGTTTGTAAACCTTGGCACGTGATGTAACGCGCCAAGGTTTAAAAACAGACCACCATATACAGCGGGCAGTGTTGTGAGCGGGCAGCAGAGTGAGAGGGAGCAGAGTGGGATGGCTTTGGCTCAACAGGCTTCGGCGAGAGCAGGCAGAGGTCAGAGTAGGTTCTGGTAAGTTTTTTGTCCAGTTTGTTTAGAGTAGAGAGAATGCCAGGCAGAATGTTGGAATGCTCTTCTTGCAGGATGTGGGAAGTCTGGGAGCCCTCCGGTGTCCCTGACAATGACACCTGCAAGAAGTGCATCTAGCTGCAGTTCCTAACAAACCACATTAGGGAACTGGAGCAGGAGCTGGATGATCTCTGGATCATTCGGGAGAATGAGGAGATTATAGGTCGTAGCTACAGGGAGGTAGTTACGCCAAAGGAGCAGAGGACAGGAAATTGGGTCACTGTCAGGTGAGGGAAGAGGAAAGGGCAGGCAGAGCAGGGTTCCCCTGTGGCCATTCCCCTCAACAACAAGTATACCGTATTAGATACTGTTAGGGGGGATGACTTACCTGGGACAAGCTGCAGCAGCCAGATCTCTGGCACTGAGTCTGGTTCTGCAGTGCAGAAGGGAGGGTGGAAAAAGAGGATAGCAGTAGTGATAGGGGACTCGATAGTTAGAGGTACAGATAGGAGGTTCTGTGGTCGTGACAGAGAATCCAGGATGGTTTGTTGCCTCCCGGGTGCCAGGGTCAAGGATGTCTCTGATCGATTGCATGACATTCTGAAGTGGGAGGGTGATCAGTCAGATGTCGTGGTGCACATCGGTACCAATGACATAGCAAGCAAGAGTGAGGAGGTCATGGACAGTGAGTATAGAGAGCTTGGTAGGAAGTTGAAAAGCAGGACCTGGAGGGTGGTAATCTCAGGATTGCTACCTGTGCCACGTGCCAGTGAGGGTAAGAATAGGATGCTCCGGAGGATGAACAAGTGGCTGAGGAACTGGAGTAGGGAGCAGGGTTTCAGATTTCAAGATCATTGGGACCTCTTCTGGGGCAGGTGGGACCTGTACAAGAGAGATGGGTTACACTTGAACTACAAGGGGACCAATATCCTTTCAGGGAGGTTTGTTAGTGCTACTGGGGAGGCTTTAAACTACGTTTGTAGATTTGCAGGGGGATGGGAACCAGAGAGCCAGAGCTGACAATGGAGCTGGGGTGAAAATAAGTGATGTTAAAAGTTCAAGCAAAGCTGCTAATAGAAAGGTTGTGAGTGGTGGTAAAAATATTCTGAGGTGTATATATTTCAATGCTAGGAGTATTGCAGGGAAGGCGATTGAGCTGAGGGCGTGGATTGACACGTGGAATTATGATGTTGTAGCAATTAGTGAAACTTGGCTACAGGAGGGGCAGGACTGGCAGCTTAATATTCCAGGGTTCCAATGTTTCAGATGTGATCGAGGCAGAGGAATGAAAGGTGGGGGAGTAGCATTGCTTGTTAGGGAAAATATTACAGCAGTGCTCAGGCAGGACAGATTAGAGGGCTTGTCTACTGAGTCCTTATGGGTGGAGCTGAGAAACAGGAAAGGTATGGCCACATTAGTGGGGTTGTATTATAGACCACCCAATAGTCAGTGAGAATTGGAGGAGCAAATCTGCAGAGAGATAGCAGGCAACTGCAGGAAACATAAAGTTGTGGTGGTAGGGGATTTTAATTTTCCACATATTGATTGGGGCTCCCATACTGTTAGGGGTCTAGATGGGTTAGAGTTTGTAAAATGTGTTCAGGAAAGTTTTCTAAATCAATATATCGAGGTACCAACTAGAGAGGATGCAATATTAGATCTCCTGTTAGGAAACGAGTTAGGACAAGTGACGGAAGTGTGTGTAGGGGGACACTTTGGTTCCAGTGATCATAACACCATTAGTTTCAACTTGGTCATGGATAAAGATAGATCTGGTCCTAGGGTTGAGGTTCTAAACTGGAAGAAGGCCAAATTTGAAGAAGTGAGAAAGGATCTAAAAAGCATGGATTGGGACAGGTTGTTCTCTGGCAAGGATGTGATCGGTAAGTGGGAAGCCTTCAAAGGAGAAATTTTGAGAGTGCAGAGCCTGTATATTCCTGTCAGGATTAAAGGCAATATGAATAGGAATAAGGAACCTTGGTTCTCAAGGGATATTGCAACTCTGATAAAGAAGAAAAGAGAGTTGTATGACATGTATAGGAAACAGGAAGTAAATAAGGTGCTTGAGGAGTATAAAAAGTGGAAGAAAATACTTAAGAAGGAAACCAGGAGGGCTAAAAGAAGACATGAGGTTGCCTTGGCAGTCAAAATGAAGGATAATCCAAAGAGCTTTTACAGGTATATCAAGAGTAAAAGGATTGTAAGGGATAAAATTGGTCCTCATGAAGATCAGAGTGGTTGGCTATGTGCAGAACTAAAAGAAATGGGGGAGCTCTTAAATGGGTTTTTTGCATCTGTATTTACTAAGGAAACTGGCATGAAGTCTATGGAATTGAGGGAATCAAGTAGTGAGATCATGGAAACTGTACAGATTGAAAAGGAGGAGGTGCTTGCTATCTTGAGGCAAATTAAAGTGGATAAATTCCCAGGACCTGACAAGGTATTCCCTCGGACCTTGAAGGAGGCTAGTGTTGAAATTGCAGGGGCCCTGGCAGATATATTTAAAATGTCAATGTCTACGGGTGAGGTGCCAGAGGATTGGAGAATGGCTCATGTTGTTCCGTTGTTTAAAAAAGGATCGAAAAGTAATCCGGGAAATTATAGGCCGGTAAATTTGACGTCGGTAGTGGGTAAGTTATTGGAGGGAGTACTAAGAGACAGAATCTACAAGCATTTGGATAGACAGGGACTTGTTAGGGAGAGTCAACATGGCTTTGTGCGTGGTAGGTCATGTTTGACCAATCTATTAGAGTTTTTTGAGGAGGTTACCAGGAAAGTGGATGAAGGGAAGGCAGTGGATGTTGTCTACATGGACTTCAGTAAGGCCTTTGACAAGGTCCCACATGGGAGGTTAGTTAGAAAAATTCAGTCGCTAGGTATACATGGAGAGGTGGTAAATTGGATTAGATATTGACTCAATGGAAGAAGCCAAAGAGTGGTAGTAGAGGATTGCTTCTCAGAGTGGAGACCTGTGACTAGTGGTGTACCACAGGGATTAGTGCTGCTGGGTCCATTGTTATTTGTCATCTATATCAATGATCTGGATGATAATGTGGTAAATTGGATCAGCAAATTTGCTGATGATACAAAGATTGGAGGTGTAATGGACAGTGAGGAAGGTTTTCAAAGTTTGCAGAGGGATTTGGACCAGTTGGAAAAATGGGCTGAAAAATGACAGATGGAGTTTAATACAGACAAGTGTGAGGTATTGCATGTTGGAAGGACAAACCAAGGTAGAACATACAGGGTAAATGGTAAGGCACTGAAGAGTGCAGTAGAACAGAGGGATCTGGGAATACAGATACAAAGTTCCCTATAAGTGGCATCACAGGTAGATAGGGTCGTAAAGAGAGCTTTTAGTACATTGGCCTTTATTAATCAAAGTATTGAGTATAAGAGCTGGAATGTTATGGTGAGGTTGTATAAGGCATAGGTGAGGCCGAATCTGGAGTATTGTGTTCAGTTTTGGTCACCAAATTACAGGAAGGATATTAATAAGGTTGAAGGAGTACAGAGAAGGTTTACAAGGATGTTGCCAGGACTTGAGAAACTCAGTTACAAAGAAAGGTTGAATAGATTAGGACCTTATTCCCTGGAGCGTAGAAGAATGAGGGGATATTTGATAGAGGTATATAAAATTATGATGGGTATAGATAAAGTGAATGCAAGCAAACTTTTTCCACTGAGGCAAGGGGAGAAAAAAACCAGAGAACTTGGGTTAAGGGTGAAGGGGAAAAGTTTGAAGGGAACATTGGGGGGGGGGTGCTTCTTCACACAGAGAGTGGTGGGAGTGTGGAATGAGCTGCCAGACGAGGTGGTAAATGTGGGTTCTTTTTTAACATTTAAGAATAAATTGGACGGATGCATGGATGGGAGGTGTATGGAGGGATATGGTCCGTGTGCAGGTCAGTGGGACTAGGCAGAAAATGGTTCGGCACAGCCAAGAAGGGCCAAAAGGCCTGTTTCTGTGCTGTAGTTTTTCTATGGTTTCTATGGTTTGGGAAGAGTGAGTCATGCATTTAAGACAAAGTTGAGGAGGAATTTCTTCTCTGAAAGTCATAAATATCTGAAAATCTCTATCCTAGGAAATGGGAATATATCCAAGGCTGACTCGTACAAATTTTTGATCTTTATGGAACTTGAGGGTTCTGGGGAACACACAGGAAAATGGAACTGAATGATCATAATAGTGAAATTTGTACATGCCTGGGAAACATGGCAGGGGCCATGGTGGAAGTACAAAGTTTGTAGATAGTTTGATAGCAGAGTTTAAGAGTGATTTAGATAGACCCATGAATATGCAGGGTATGGAGGGTTAACCAGTCAATGCAGACAGTAAGAATTCATTTAATTTGGCATCATGATTGGCACAGATGTTGTTGGTGGTGGGGCCAGTTTCTCTGCTGTACTATGTTCTAAAATCAGATCGGCTGTAGTATTGAATAACAGCAGGCTGAAGAGGGAACCCACTCCTAATGTACAATCTTCACAAATAGTTCCGAAGGATAAGGCTGGAAAATGCAGGAGGAGGTACAGAAATTGGAAAGCAATCTTGTATTACTGCAGTTCCCATTTAAAAAAATAAGTAGAAGTTTCTGATGTCAATTTCAGACAACTTAAATTTACACCAAGCCACAGGTGAGATTAAATCTCATGACTGAAAGCCTGGTCAGTGTGTACGTTTTGCATTGCATCTGAGGAGGAGAGAGGGAGAGAAATGGGTAGCCAGAAGTTGTGGGATGGCAAAGGCTACGAGTTAGTTAAAATCCTGGGGCCTTCTTCCCATGTAGGCTTGCTGTCTACGTGAAAAAGCAGTGCTGCAACACCAAAACAACGTAAGATCACCTATAATAGCGTAATTAAGTATTTTGTTAGGCTACTTTTGTATAGCAAATCCAACTTTAATTTGCTGTTAGAAAGTGTGTCCTGTGTCCTGTATGTGTATGTAAAAGAGCAGTAACCTTGTGTTTTGTATATGACTATGGTTGAAATTCAATTTATGAGAACTGCTTTACCTATCATGCAGATGAAAAAAGTTAATTAAAGTGCTTTTCAGTGTCTCAAATTAAGAAAAGAATGTATTAAAAATGTTCCTTCTTGATACTGGAAAATGTGTTGGTCAATCGTGGGAAAACACATTCATCGTTACTCCAGTTCGCTTTGCTTTATTTACTTTATAGTTACCACAATGAAACAGTAGAAAATCTTGTAGCCCATTGTCTTCTTTACTTGCATGAAAAGGACTATTTATTCTGGAGGCTTCCTTTCTACAATCGCAGGAAGACAAATTGATCCAATATAGTTTGGTTTGGAGATTACACTTTCACCTTAACACATTTGGTATTTGGTATTACATATGATTTGGTATTACTGCACTACTGCAGCTGAATCAGGTTTCAAATTATGGAGGATGATCTGTTGAATGATGAGGCTAATGGGGTGGGAGCTGAGGGCAGGGGCAACTCTATCGTGTGATATCTAGAAGAAGGGCTGAGAGAAGTATTTCAGGATATGGATGAGAGCTCTGTCAATAATGAAAAATGGGAAGCCATAGTTACATAAAAACAAGAACATCTTAAGTGCAATGGTGTATGAAGACTAATTAGCAGAGCAGAAATGGAGAATCTGGGAGAATGGAACTGAGTCCATGCAGGAAGTAGTGATGTAGGAAGTTTAATCAAGATAGAAAGGAGTCGTATGGACCCTGTGAGATGGGGTGTAAATTGGCAAGAAGGCTACTCACATTTTTGAGTTGTGTACAAATGCAGCAAATAGTATTGATCCAACCGTATATTTGAAAGAAAAACAGTTGAGAGAGGGGATTTCATGAGTAAACCAAGGCGGGGTCACCCACCCTACACTTGGTGATTGGACCCGAATGTGAAAGCGTCAGTCTTGTCTATGGTGGATTCACCACGTGGGCTCTCTTGTTGAAGATGGAGCTATCCCTTCATGATGTTCGACGCACAATGTTCCTACAAGGTGAAGGAAATCAACTGGGCCCTTAAAAAGGCTGACAGAAAAACCAGGAAACCTAACAACAAGGAGGAATCTGTTGCTACTGCCTGTCTTCCCTACATTTCCCTGGTTTCTGGAAGGATTACCAGGATCCTGAAGAAGTACTGGTTAAATATCATCCACAAACCTGTAAGGAAGCTCAAATCCCAGTTTACGCAGATCACAGATGACTTTGGACTCAGGACAGCTGGCCTTTACAGGATTCCCTGTGAATGCAGAGCAGTGTATGTCAGCCAGATGGGGTGCACGGTGGAAACCAACATCGATGAGCAGAAAAGGTGTATCCATTTCGGTTACCAAGAAAGATCAGTGGTAGCAGAGTGTTGCAAATGCAATCACCACAGGAGTACTGCCGTACCAGTGGCTTTTGGGACCAGCTGGTGAAGGAAGCCATTGAAATATCACTAGAGAATAAGAATTTCAACAAAGACAAAGTAAGAACTTGAATAAGATTTTAAACAAGGTGGAACAGCAGAAACCTGATTGGTTGTGGACTAACCAATCAATCAGGAGAGATGGATGATAGGAATTGAGTCTATTTACCACCAGACTAGACATGTTTAGGCATCATCCTTGATGAAGATCCCTGATAGATTTTGTCATCAAAGCATTGGTTAAAATTGATATCTGGACCCGGCTGGAAGTCTGAGAAATGTTTATGAGTCATATATGCTGGGAAAGGACTACTGTACATCATTTTTTCCACTTCCTCTTGTTTCCTGATGTCCCCCACTATTAAAAGACGGTGATAATAAATCCATTCAGAATATGAAGGAAGAAACACCGAAGCTCACTAAATGTACCACAAATTGTTTTTTCTCATCAAGAGTGAAGACTTTTTGCTAATGTTCATTTGTAACTTCTCAGATAATGAAACTATCCAAGCCTCCACTCTGCATAATCTTTACAGTAGTGAAGCATGTGTTGCAGATAGCAAGGAAGAGAGACTGCTTTTTACGATGTATGTCAATGATTTGGACTACGGTATTAATGGATTTTGGGCTAAATTTGCTGATGATACAAAGATAGGTGGAGGAGCAGGTAGTGTTGAGGAATCAGAGAACCTGCAGAAAGACTTAGATAGTTTAGGGGAATGGGCAAAGAAGCAGAAAAATGGAATATAATGTTGGAAAGTGTATGGTTATGCACTTTGGTGGAAGAAATAAATGGGTAGACTATTATTTAGATGGGCAGAAAATTCAAAATGCAGAGATGCAAAGGGACTTGGGAGTCCTTGTGCAAGATACCCTAAAGGTTAACCTTCAGGTTGAGTTAGTTGTGAGGAAGGTGAATACAATGTTGGTATTCATTTCTAGAGGTATAGAATATAAGAGCAGGGATGTGTTGTTGAGGTTCAATAAGGCACTCATGAGACCACACTTGGAGTATTGTGTGCAGTTTTGGGCTCCTTATTTTAGAAAGGATATACTAACATTGGAGAGGCTTCAGAAAAGATTCACAAGAATGATTCCAGGAATGAAAGGGTTACCATATGAGGAACGTCTGGCAGCTCTTGGGCTGTATTCCCGGAATGGCGAGACTGTCATATGCTGAAAGATTGGAGCGAATGGGCTTGTATACACTGGAATTTAGAAGGATGAGAGGGGATCTGATTGAAACCTATAAGATTATTGAGGGATTGGACACGCTAGAGACAGGAAACATGTTCCCAGTGTTGGGGAAGTCCAGAACCAGAGGCCACAGTTTGAGAATAAGGGGTAGGCCATTTAGAAGGGAGTTATGGAAAAACTTTTTCACCCAGAGAGTTGTGGATCTGTGGAATGCTCTGCCTCAGAAGGTAGTGGAGGCCAATTCTCTGGATGCTTTCAAGAAACAGTTAGATAGAGCTCTTAATGATAGTGGAGTCAAGGGATATGGGGAGAAAGCATGAATGGGCTACTGATTGTGGATGATCAGCCATGATCACAGTGAATGGCGGTGCTGGCTTGAAGGGCCAAATGGCCTACTCCTGCACCTTTTGTCTGTTGCCTATTCCCTGAAGTTCAGGAGAATGAGGGGGAATCTCATAGAAATATTCAGAGTGTTAAAAGGCCTGAACAGATCAGATATGGCAAAGTTATTTCTCATGGTAGGGGATTCTAGGACAAGAGGGCACGACTTCAGGATTGAAGGATGTCCTTTTAGAACTGAAGTGCAGAGAAATTATTTTAGTCAGACAGTGGTAAATCTGTGGAATTTGTTGCCATGAGCAGCTGTGGATGTATTTAAGGCAGAGATAGATAGGTTCTTGAAGGGGTATGGGGTAAAAGCAGGGGAGTGGGGATGACTGGAAGAATTGGATCAGCCCATGATTGAATGGCAGAGCAGACTCGATGGGCTGAATAGCCTACTTCTGCTCCTATAAATTATGGTGTTATGGACTGTTCATGTCTCTTTGAAATTCAATGGCATTCCCATGGCAAAATGCCCCACCATTAATATTTTGTGGGTTGCAGTTGATGAAAATGTTACCTCTTACCAGACATACAAATACTAGAGCAGAATGCTCTCCGATATCCTGGCTTGAGTGCTTTCAGTCTTGGCTCTCCAAAGCTTTCCATCATATGCAGAGCTCAACACAGGAGTGTATGACAAAATATTCATCGCGTACCAGGATCAGTGCTGCTCCAGTCCTCTAAAAGCCTGGCACCATCCAGAGCAAGGTAGACTGCTTCACTGGTAACACATTTACCACTCAGAATATACACAGAGCCACTAGTACACTGTGTGAGACATCTACCAGGCAGTCAAATCCTTTTCATCACCACTTCAAACCCATGACCTCAGCCACTTAGGCCAAAGGTAATAAGAACACTTAAATGTCAGTATGTGCATGATCCCCTCCAAGACACTGCAGCTTGATGTGGAAATGTATTTTCCATTCATTCATTGCCGCCAGGGTTAAGTAGTGAAATTTCTTTACCAACAGCATCCGGCCAATAATTCATGCAAGGCTTGTACTGATTAGCTCACTCTTAATTCAATGTTACATTTTTTAACAAAAGAATCCACCTTCCTGCTTCCACGTTCTACCAACCATGGCTTTCCTCTTGCTTATCACTATCCTTGTACACCTGCTCCCCCCCTCGAATCAGACGGTAGGCACAAACACTTGAAATCACATACTGCCAGGCTCAAGGGTGGCTTCTCTCCTGCTGTAATTGAATGGTTCACACAAAATGGACTCTTGCCCTCACAATCTACCTTCTTATGGCCTTGCATCTTATTGTCGGCCTGCATTGCACTTTCTCTGTAATTGTACCACCTTATCTTACATATTGTCGCTGTTTTCCTTCATACCAACCAGTGCACTAATGTAGTGAAATGATGTGTATGCATCACATTTTTTTACTGTACCTTCATAACAACAATAAACCAATTTGCCATTTAATTTTACTACTTCAAAATTCTAACGTGGTGAAATTTTTGCATGGCATGCTAAACAAAGTGTTTCTATGTACCTTGGTATAGGCAATGATAATAAACCAATTTAACAATTTGGATGCTGTAGATCATTGGTTTATTAAAATGGGAGTTGGTGTTATTTGCTTTCCTTTATGGAAATGAATAAATGGTCGACGTTTCAGGCCAAGACCCTTCTTCAGGACTGAGAAGGAGGGGGAAAATGCCAGAATAAACAGGTTGGGAGAGGGAAAGAGGCTAGCTAGAAGGTGCTGATGAAGCCAGGTGGGCGGGAAAGGTCAAGGGCTGGAGAAAGAGGAATCTGATAGGAGAGGAGAGTGGACCATAGGAGAAAGGGAAGAAGGAAGGGACCCAGGGAAAAGTAAATACTGCCTCTCTCTGTAAGGTCCAACAGTAGAGTAGATTGTCAGCAAGCCAAACAAAAATGAAGATGAAAGAGCATTCAAGACAAGTCAGGGAAATGATAATAGAGAAGCACAAATCTGGGGGAGAGTCCAAGATCATCTCAGGCTCTGTGGTGCTCATTCACCAGCAAAGTGTGTAAAACTGCAATCAGTGATTCCTTGAGCCCATATTGGCCTGAGACCATAAACAGTAATATCTGAATAGTTGAGACTATTAAACTATAATATGTACATTGCTTTAGTGATTGGTCCTCTGTATAAAATACACTTTTCATGGATTGGTTCATCTTCTGCCTTTTTTCAGTGGCTCAGGCACAGGGAATGTGAGTGTGAGTGTTGGTGTCAGAGCCCTATGGAAGTCAGGAGAGAGAGTATAAACCGAGCAGATCCAGGTAAAGCTGTCTTTTTGAGCTTCAGAGACCTAAACTCAGCTGCAAATAAAGGAAAGGTAGACTCAAGCTGAGTGGCCATTGTTTGCATGAACCAAAGATGGAGTGGGGAAGCTTTGGCTTAACGGGCTTTGGCATGAACTGCCGGAGGCATAGTTAAGAAGAAGTAAGCGTTTTTACCTTTTTTTAAGCGGGGTAGCTTTGAGTTGGAGTAGGGCAAATTACGAGGACATTAAGCAGGAGCTAAAAAATGTTAACTGGGAACACCTGTTCTCTGGCAAGTCCACATTGGCCATGTGGAGGGTGTTTAAAGATCAATTGCACAGAGTACAGGGAAGGTATGTTCCTGTTAGAAGGAAGGACAGGGATGGAAAGATAAGAAAAACTTGGATGTCCAGAGGGGCAATGAATTTAGTCAAGAAGAAAAAGAAAAGGTATGTAAAGCTTCAGAAGTTAGGATCAAACGAAGCACATAAGGAGTATAAAGCAGCCAGAGAAAAACTGAAGAAGAGAATTAGGAAAGCCAGAAGGGGCCTTGAAAAGACCTTGGCAAATAGGATTAAGGTGAATCCCAAGGCATTCTATACATACATCAAGAGAAAGAAGATAACTAGAGAGAGGGTGGGACCACTCAAGGATAACTGGGGGAATATTTATTTGGGTGCAGAAAATGTGAGTGCTTAATGAGTACTTTGCATCAGTATTTACCAAGGAAAAGAATATAGAGAACCTGGAGATCAGTGCTGAGTGTATAAATACTTTAGGGCATTTAGAGGTCAAGGAGGAGAAAGTGTTGGGCCTTCTAATGAGTATTAAGGTGGATAAATCCCCAGGACCTGATGGGATTCACCCCAGGTTATTGAAGGAAGCAATAGACAAGATTGCTGGGCCCTTGACCAGTATCTTTGTGTCCACTCTAGCCACAGGCAAGGTCCTGGAGGAATGTGTGCCTCCATTTAAGAAGGGAACAAGGAAACATCCTGAGAGCTATAGACCATTGAGTCTCACGTCTGTTGTAGGGAAATTGCTGGAGAAAATTCTTAGGGATAGGATATATGAGGGTTTGGAAATCCATGGTCGAATTAGGGAGAGTCATCATGGTTTTGTGGTGGCAGGTCATGCCTTACCAACTTGATTGAGTTTTTTTGACAAGGAGGCGAGAGAGATTGATGCGGGTAGGGCAGTCGATGTTGTCTACATGGATTTTAGCCCCACCCGCCCCATGAGGGTCTAATCCAGAAGATTAGGATGCAAGGGGTCTGTGGCAAATTGGCTGTTTGGATTCAGAACTAGCTTGGGCATAGAAGATAGCAGGTAGTGGTTGAAGGGACTTATTCAAGCTGGAATTACAATTAGTGGAGATCCGCAGGGATGTGTGCTAGGACCTCTGCTGTTTGTGATGTATATAAATGACCTGGACAAAAATGTAGATGGGTGGGTTAGTATGTTTGCGGCTGATACCAAGATTGATGGAATTGTGGATAATGTAGAAAACTGGCAAAGAATACAGCATGATATAGATCAGTTGCAGATATGGGCTAAGAAATAGCAGATGGAGTTTAACTCAGATAAGTTTGAGGTGTTGCACCTTGGTAGGGCAAATGCAAGGAGAAAGTACACGGTTAAGGATAAGATCCTTAATAGTGTTGCTGAGCAGAGAGACCTTGGGATCCATGTTCACAGCTCTTTAAAAGTGGCTACACAGGTTGATAGGGTGGTTAAGAAGGCTTATGGAATGCTTGCTGCTATTGGTCAAGGCATTGAGTTCAAAGTTCATGAGGTTCTTTTGCAAAGTTCAAGAGGTTATACAACTCTGGTTAGGCCACATCTGGAGTACTACATACAGTTCTGGTCACTTCACCGTAGGAAAGATGCCAAGGCTTTGATGCTGCCTGGTTTAGAGGGCATGTACTATCATGAAAGGCTGGATAAACCTGGGTTGTTTTCTCTGAAGGGGCAGAGGCAGAGAGGAGATCTGATAGAAGTTTACAAGATTATGAGAGGCGTAGATTCAGAGTATTTGTTTCTCAAAGTTGAAATGTCTAAAACCAAAGGGTATGCATTGAAGGTGAGTGGGGAAAGTTTCAAAGGGGATTTGGGGGTAACTTTTTTACTCAGAGGGGGATGGATGCCTGGAATGCACTGCCTGGTCTGGCATTAGAGGTTTTTAAGAGATGTTTGCATACGCACATTAATGTAAGGTAGATGGAGGGATATGAACATAGTGTAGGTAGGAGAGATTAGTGTTTGTTTTTTAGCTGGTTTTACACAACATTGTGGGCTGAATTGCCTGTTCCTGTGCTGTACTGATTTATGGCCCATCTCCAAAATCTCAATACAGCATTAAAAAGATCAAAAGATTATGGGCTCAGAACACAATGTGACAGCTGTGAATTCTTTAAACAAGCATTACTTAATCTGGTGACACCACTGACGCACAAGGATTTCACAAGTGTTCTGAGAAAATTCAAGCAGTGGTGGATGACGCAAGGACAAAGGACATGTCACAGTTGCAGTCTATTTTAGTCTATCTCAATTAGTCTGTGGTTTAAGTTGGGCTATCAAAGGCATGCAACAGCTTACTGGTGGTTCAAAAGGCAAGAAATTCGACTAAAAACAATACTAGTAACACATTTTCTGAAGTAAATTGTGGTAAGCCTTACACAAAGAAGAGGCAAGTAGAGGCAAAACTGATTTAAGTGAAGAGCCATGCAGGTGCATTGCAAGGCCGGAACACAACGTGTTCAAGATGGGGTCACAGACGGAGTTGGTATTACAGTCGGAGATGGAGTTAGAGTGAGTGATTTGGAGAGGAGTCAATGCAGAAGAGTTTTGATGCCCATTCACCGAACCCCGGTGCAAGTTTGAATCTCTCCTAGTGCTGAGCTGATTTGCTGAGTTCGACTACGGCTTTGGGCTGGCACTACCTGGTGCTTGGACAATTTAAACACTGCTCCAGACAGACTGGAAAGCCCAAGTGTCAGAACCAGAAGTGAGGATCGGACTGATTCCACTCGCTCTCCCGTTATGTCCATTCCTCTCCCTCCATGGTGCCAAAGCTGTGAACTGTTCCTGCTCCTGTGCTTCATCTCGGTGAGTTTCATGGCGTTTCTCCCCGCTATCATGATAAATTGAGGTGAAGGCTTGGGCTTCTTGGGGGAGTGGATCTAAGGAATCAAACTGGTTCAGAATGCTGTCGCTTGCTTCTATTGTTTTTTTTCTCTTTCTCTGCACAGTGGTTTTGGTCCAATTTTTTAAATTGGGTTGTTTGGGTTTCTTGCTTTGTGGCCAGACAAATTTTAAGGAGTATAATTTATACATGCTTTGATAATGGATGTACTTGGAATTTTTGAAAATTTGAATTACTATAACAGACACATTATGATCTATATCATGCTGTGAAGCTTACCTGTGACACCTCTAGGTGATCATGTCACATGCTATGAGTGACGGAAGTAAACACCCCATGGTCTTTGCATCACGTTTCCTTACCGCTGCAGAGAAAAGTTAAGCAGATTGACAGAGAGGCCTTGGGTCTGCGTTGGGTGTAACGAGATTACGCTCATTACTGATCATTAACCACTGTTATCCATTTTCAATGCACAAAAGGGTGTTCCACTAATAGCAGCTGCATAAATGCCGAGATGAACTCTGTTTCTTGGAGGACACAATGACACGATTGAATTCAAGAGGACAATCAATCATGGAAATACAGATGGAGCATCTCAGAGAAAGGAGAAGAAAGGTGTCCAGAGCTCACAGAACTACTTCCTGTAGACCCAGAGTCGACTCCTACAACCAGCACACAGCAGGCCCCGAACCTGTAGTCCCAGAGTCGACTCCTACAACCAGCACATAGCAGGCCCCGAACCTGAGATAGTTCAAATCTCACCAACCAAGCAGAGTGATTCTCCTTCATCAGGAAAAACATAATCCCACAAGAGCCAGAAATCCTCCACAGCAATTTAAGTCTTTAGGCCTGAATGGGACAATTTAAAATTTATTATGCTCTGGTTGTCTGTCTAGTAGTTGTATTATGTAGTGTACTGTGTGTACAGTTGAGATGCATTCTATATCAAGTTGCAGTTTATAGCTAAACAGGGAGGAGTGTTGTATATTACTTCAGTAATATTTAAGTAATATTGCAATATATTGTTTGATTAATCATTCTTTGTTTAAATAATTAATTTTGAGTTATATGTAAAAGTACATAAATCATTACTTGCTTAAAGTAAAAACGAAGCTAAGGCACATTTATCCTGGTCTCCCCATGTTTTTCTTTCCATTATTTTCTGTGGTTACAAAATATAACATCTGTTATGGGATAATTATGCCTACATGCCATACTTGATAAATGCCTCAGACTGACACAATATGGTATGTAGTTAATTCCAGTCTTTTATAGTAAAACTAAGCTGACGAATTGGAGAGACGTTTTCTTGTACATCATTTATTGAAGCTGCCATTCATGACTGAAATAGAGAATAGAAAAATAAATTCTCATTTTTCTACATCCATTAAAAAACATAGCATTAAATAAATAAAGATATAATCATGTTCTGAGCTCAACATAATGATTCATTTATGTGATCTTTGACACTGAATAAGGGTGGAGATCTATCTTGCTAAATCAACACAACAGGTCTATGTTGTTCTAGGGTGGAGTAGGACAATAAATAGACATCATCACAAATAAAATAGAGGGCATTCCAGGAATGATCTGGACCATGGATAAGGTGTGACATCAGAGAACAACCAGGAAACAAATGGAATAGAGATACTTGGAGTTAATAAAGTTCACTAATGAGGACTTGGGTTCCAGAAAACTGAAGTAGAGTTGGGAGAAGTTAGAGATGGGAGAAGTGGAGTTGGGAGAAGTTAGAGATGGAAAGGCACACACTTGATAAGGGAGCAAATTCTTGGCTGCAAGTTTATTAAGAAGGAAATATTATGTAAAATGTCATTACACCTCACGAAGCCCCAGGGGAAAATGGTTGAAATTAGGGTAATTGAAATAGGTGCTGCAATACAATAGAGAGAAAAATTATACTATTCTATCAATGGGTACCAGCCTCCGTACTATCCAGGACATATTCAACGAGTGGTGCCTTAGGAAGATGGCGTCCATCTTTAAGGATCTCTACCACCCCGGACAGACCCTCTGCACACTGCTACCATACAGAAGCCTGAAGCACACACTCAGCGATTCAGGGACCCCTCTGCTATCCAGTTTCTAAATGGACATTGAACCCATGAACATTACCTCACTACTTTTTTGTTTCTGTTATTTTGCACCACTTATTTTAACTCAAATACTTAATAAGCATATCTGTACTTAATGCAAATCAGGTTTTTTCTCTCTATATTTATTTATCACGTATTGCATTGTACTGCAGCTGTAAAATTACCAAATTTCATGAGATATGCCAGTGATATTAAATTTAATTCTGATTCTGATGTAGAAACACGTTTAGGTTACTGCTAGCCTTGAAAAGAGAAAGACAATTAAGCCTAGAATTTGTTAAGCATCAGTTTTGTTATGTGCTAGCAATAATTTTTCAAGTGAAGTTGGAAAATGATTACGAGCTCAAAATAAAATTGGAAAATTGAACTGTCACTTCTGTACTATTCATATACAAGTGTCTCATACTGTTTCACTGTCAGACACACACTCAATAATGTTACTGATTGCATACCACTGAATGAAATAAGTGCTTGAACAGACACAGTACATCAAGGAGCACATTCTCTGGGCTCTGGGTTTTGGCGATGTGTTGGCTGTCAGGTTCCCAGAAGATGGTCTCCTGGATTACAGTGGATGCAACAGTGAAGCCAAGAGATGATCCTGGACATGTTACAGGAATCTCAGAGAAGGACAATGTAGTTGAGAAATATAAAAAAGATAAATCACTCAGTACAAAAGTGGTGCATCTTGATGGTCACGGAATTAAAGGCGGAAATTGCAAAGCAATAGACAGGCCTACCTTGGAAAAAAGTCTGCGACCATCCACCTTACATATGCCATTCACGATTTTATAAGCCTATTATTTCTTCGGCAGTTTGAACGGGACACGACTGCGCGAGCATGTGGAGCTCGGCCAGTGAGAACAGTGGGAAGAGTTTAAAAGGAAGGCAGATTTTACAGAGTGGGTGTTGGAGTAGTGGGAGACAGAGTAGGAAGGCTTTGGCTCAACGGGGCTTCGGCAATAAGAGGTCGAGGCCAGGTAGGTTATCTGTTTAAAATAAACACAGACAGTATGTGTGTGAGATTGGTTTTCTGTGCTCGATGTCAGATGTGGGAAGTCCTAGAGACTTCCGGTCTCCCAGACGACCACATCTGCACCAGGTGCGTCGAGCTACAGCTCCTAAGGGACCACGTTAGGGAACTGGAGATGCAGCTCGATGACCTTCGTCTGGTCAGAGAGAGTGAAGAGGTGATAGAGAGGAGCTATAGGCAGATAGTCACTGCGGGACCACAGGAGACAGAGAAGTGGGTAACAGTCAGGAGAGGGAAGGGTAAGAAGCAGGTACTAGAGAGGACCCCAGTGGCTGTCCCCATTAACAATAAGTATTCCTGCTTGAGTACTGTTGGGGGAGATGGCCTACCTGGGGGAAGCAACAATGGTCGCGCCTCTCGCACAGAGTCTAGCCCTGTGGCTCAGAAGGGTAGGGAAAGGAAGAAGATGGCAGCAGTGATAAGGGACTCTGTAGTTAGGGGGTCAGATAGGCGATTCTGTGGATGCAGGAAAGAAACGCGGATGGTAGTTTGCCTCCCAGGTGCGTGGGTTCGGGATGCTTCTGATCGCATCCACGATGTCTTGAAGTGGGAAGAACAACCAGAGGTCGTGGGACATATTGGTACTAACAACATAGGTAGGAAAAGGGAGGAGGTCCTAAAAAAGACTACAGGGAGTTAGGAAAGAAGTTGAGAAGCAGAAGCTCAAAGGTAGTAATCTTGGGATACTGCCTTTGCCACGTGACAGTGAGTATAGGAATAGAATAAGGTGGAGGATAAATGCGTGGCTGAGGAATTGGAGTAGGGAGCAGGGATTCAGATTTCTGGGACCTCTTCTGGGGCAGGTGTGACCTGTAGAAAAAGGACGGGTTGCACTTGAATCCAAGGGGGACCAATATCCTGGCGGGAAGATTTGCTAAGGCTATTGGGGAGAGTTTAAACTAGAATTGCTGGGGGTGGGAACCGAACTGAAGTGATGGAGGAAAGGGAGGTTGGCTCACAAATAGAGAAAGTTTGGAGGCGGTGAGAAAGGGAGGATAGGCAGGTGATAGAGAAGGGACGTGCTCAGTCCGATGGTTTAAGATGTGTCTACTTTAATGCGAGGAGTACCATGAATAAAGCGGATGAGCTTAGAGCGTTGATCAGCACTTGGTGCTACGATGTTGTGGCCATTACAGAAACTTGGATGGTGCAGGGGCAGGAATGGCTACTTCAAGTGCCAGGCTGTAGATGTTTCAGAAAGGATAGGGAGGGAGGCAAAAACGGTGGGGGCGTGGCACTGTTGATCGAGATAATGTCACAGCTGCAGAAAAGGAGGAAGTCATGGAGGGGTTGTCTACGGAGTCTCTGTGGGTGGAAGTTAGGAATAGGAAGGGGTCAATAACTCTACTGGGAATTTTTTATAGACCACCCAATAGTAACAGGGACATAGAGGAGCAAATAAGGAGACAGATTCTGGAAAGGAGTAATAATAACAGGGTTGTTGTGGTGGGAGATTTTAATTTCCCTTATATTGATTGGCATCTCTCTAGAGTGAGGGGTTTAGATGGGATAGAGTTTGTTAGGTGTGGTCAGGAAGGTTTCTTGACACAGTATGTAGATAAGCCTACAAGAGGAAAGGCTGTACTTGATCTGGTATTGGGAAATGAACCTGGTCAGGTATCGGGTCTCTTAGTGGGAGAGCATTTTGGAGATAGTGATCACAATTCTATCTCTTTTAGCATATTATTGGAGAGGGATAGGAAGTTAGAGAAATGTTTAATTGGAGTAAGGGGAACTATGAGGCTATCAGACAGGAACATGGAAGCATAAATTGGAAATAGATGTTCTCAGGGAAACGTACGGAAGAAACATAGCAAATGTTCAGGGGATATTTGCGTGGGGTTCCGAGTAGGTACGTTCCAATGAGACATGGAAAAGATGGTAGGGTACAAGATCCGTGGTGCACAAAGGTTGTTGTAAGACTAGTCAAGAAGAAAAGAAGAGCTTATGAAAAGGTTCAAAAAACTAGGTAATGATATGAATCTAGAAGATTATCAGGCTTGCAGGAAGGAGTTTAAGAATAAAATTAGGAGAGCCAGAAGGGGCCATGAGAAGGCCTTGGCAGACAAGATTAAGGAAAAACCCAAGGCATTCTACTATATGTGAAGAGCAAGAGGATAAGACGTCAGAGAATAGGACCAATCGAGTGTGATAATGGAAAAGTGGGCATGAAACTAGAAGAAATAGCTGAGGTAATGAATACTTTGCTTCAATATTCACTACGGAAAAGAATCTTGGCGATTGAAGGGATGACTTGCAGTGGACTGAAAAGCTTGAGAATGTGGATATTAAGAAAGAGGATTTGCTGGAGCTTTTGGAAAGTGTCAAGTTGGATAAGTCACCGGGACTGGAAAGGATATACCCCAGGCTACTGTGGGAAGTGACAGAGGAGATTGCTGAGCCTCTGGCAATGATCTTTGCATCATCAATGAGGATGGGAGAGGTTCCGGAGGATTGGAGAGTTGCGGATGTTGTTCCCTTATTCAAGAAAGGGAGTAGAGATATCCCAGGAAATTATAGGCCAATGAGTCTTACTTTGGTGGTGTCTGAAAAGAGGATGCTGTCCAAGTTGCATGCCATCTTGGACAATATCTCCCATCCACTACATAATGTACTGGCTGGGCACAGGAGTACATTCAGCCAGAGACTCATTCCACCGAGATGCAACACAGAGCATCATAGGAAGTCATTCCTGCCTGTGGCCATCAAACTTTGTAACTCCTCCCTTGGAGGATCAGACACCCTGAGCCAATAGGCTAGTCCTGGACTTATTTCCTGGCATAATTTACATATTACTATTTAACTATTTATGGTTTTATTACTATTTAATTATTTATGGTGCAACTGTAACGAAAACCAATTTCCCCGGGGATCAATAAAGTATTACTATGACTACTACTATATCCCAGGAAATTATAGGCCGGTGAGTCTCACTTCGGTGGTTGGTAAGCTGACGGAGAAGATCCTGAGAGGCAGGATTTATGAACATTTGGAGAGGCACGATATGGTTAGAAATAGTCAGTATTGTCTTGTCAAAGGCAGGTCGTGCCTTCCGAGCCTGAATGAATTTTTTAAGGACATGACTAAGCACATTGATGAAGGTAGAGCTGTAGATGTAGTGTATATGGATTTTAGCAAGTCATTTGATAAGGTATCCCATGCAAGGCTTATTGAGAAAGTAAGGAGGCATGGGATCCAAGGGGACACTGCTTTGTGGATCCAGAACTGGCTTGCCCACAGAAGGCAAAGATTGGTTGTAGATGGGTCATATTCTGCATGGAGTTCGGTGACCAGTGGTGTGCCTCAGGGATCTGTTCTGGGACCCTTACGCTTCGTGATTTTTATAAATGACCTGGATGAGGAAGTGGAGGGATGGGTTAGTAAATTTGCTGATGACACAAAGGTTGGGTGTGTTGTGGATAGTGTGGAGGGCTGTCAGAGATTACAGCGGGACATTGATAGGATGCAAATCTGGGCTGAGAAGTGGCAGATGGAGTTCAACCCAGGTAAGTGTGAGTTGGTTCATTTTGGTAGGTCAAATATGATGGCAGAATATGGTATTAATGGTAAGACTCTTGGCAGTGTGGAGAATAAGATGGATCTTGTGGTCCGAGTCCACAGGACACTCAAAGCTGCTGCACAGGTTGACTCTGTGGTTAAGAAGGCATATGGTGTATTGGCCTTCATCAATCGTGGGATTGAGTTTAAGAGCCAAGAAGTAATGTTACAGCTATATAGGACCCTGGTCAGATCCCACTTGGAATACTGTGCTCAATTCTGGTTGCTTCACTATAGGAAGGATGTGGAAACCATAGAAAGGGTGCAGAGGAAATCTGCAAGGATGTTGCCTGGATTGGGGAGCATGCCTTATGAGAGTAGGTTGAGTGAACTCAGCCTTTTCTCCTTGGAGCGATAGAGGATGAGAGGTGACCTGATAGAATTGTACAAGATGATGAGAGGTATTGATCGTGTGAATAGCCAGAGGCTTCTTCCCAGGGCTGGAATGGCTAGCACAAGAAGGCATAGTTTTAAGGTGCTTGGAAGTAGGTACAGAGGAGATGTCAGGGGTAAGTTTTTTACGCAGAGAGTGGTGAGCGCGTGGAATGAGCTGCCGGCGGCGGTGGTGGAGGTGGAAACGATAGGATCTTTTGAGAGACTCCTGGATGGGTACATGGAGGTTAGAAAAATAGAGGGCTATGGGTAAAGCCTAGGTAGTTCTAAGGTAAGGACATGTTCGGCACAGCTTTGTGGGCTGAAGGGCCTGCATTGTGCTGTATGTTTTCTATGTTTCTATATGAGGTCACCCTACAGGTTCCTATGCTTCAGCCTATCCAGTCTCTCCATATAACTCAAGGCCTCCAGATCAAGCAATATTCTTGTGAATATTTTCTGCACCTTCTCCAGCTCAATCCTGTACTGTGATGACAAGAACTGCACACAATACTCCAGGTACAGTCTAATTTACATTATGTACAACTGTAACATGACGTACCAACTTGTACTAATTTCTAGTACCAACAAAAGCAAGTGTGCCATGCACCTTCTTTTTCATTACCCTGTCTGCCTTTTTTGTCACTTTCATAGAGCTATATATTGTACCTCTAAGTCTTTCTGTTCAACAACATCTCCCTTCCCCCAGAATATTCCAATTGCAGTTGTAGTTGTAATATAGAAAATACTGAGGTCAATTTGTGCACAGCAGGTTCCAAAAGGCAGAACTGTGATAACATCCTGATAATGTGCTTTCGAAGTTAGTCATGGAGTCATCGACTAACTGGTCTCCGCCCCTGTCTGTGCAAACCTTCTTGCCCATTTATGCTTATCTCATTTGCCTGCCCTAGCTCAATGTTCTTCTGTATCTTGCCAGCTCCAATGACTGTCTAAATATCTCTTAAACATTGAGATTGTATGTGATCCAATTGTCCCCTCTGGCAGCAAAATCCATATAGAAACATAGAAACATAGAAAATAGGTGCAGGAGTAGGCCATTCGGCCCTTCAAGCCTGCACTGCCATTCAGTATGATCATGGCTGATCATCCAACTCAGAACCCTGTACCAGCCTTCCCTCCATACCCACTGATCCCTTTAGCCACAAGGGCTATATCTAACTCCCTCTTAAATATAGCCAATGAACTGGCCTCAACTGTTTCCTGTGGCAGAGAATTCCACAGATTCACCACTCTCTGTGTGAAAAAGTTTTTCCTCATCTCGGTCCTAAAAGGCTTCCCCTTTATCCTCAAACTGTGACCCCTCGTTCTGGACTTCCCCAACATCGGGAACAATCTTCCTGCATCTAGCCTGTCCAATCCCTTTAGGATTTTATACATTTCAATAAGATCCCCCCTCAATCTTCTAAATTCCAACAAGTATAAGCCTGGTCGATCCAGTCTTTCATGATATGGAATTCCTGCCACCCCAGGAATCAATCTGGTGAACCTTCTTTGTACTCCCTCTATGACAAGGATGTCTTTCCTCAGATTAGGGGACCAAAACTGCACACCATACTCCAGGTGTGGTCTCACCAAGGCCTTGTACAACTGCAGTAGTACCTCCCTGCTCCTGTACTCGAATCCTCTTGCTATGAATGCCAGCATACCATTTGCCTTTTTCACCTGCTGTACCTGCATGCCCACTTTCAATGACAATGATTTTTTGTGTGAAAACCTTCCCCTTGAATAACCTTTAAAATTGCTATGTTGAACCCACTTGTTTTTGATATTTTACTATGGGAAAATATTCTGACTCCAGCCAGTTTATTCCTCGTATCTGAAAGAACTGCTCACCTTACAAATATGTTTGAATGACAAAATAAGCAACTGAAGTCAGTTTAACCTCAGGGTTGGGGGGAAACTTTTATAAAGTTCAAGTTCAGAAGTAGTACTTGGTTGGAAAAGTACTTATCGATTAGGAAAGATTTCATGGGTTTCACCAGGGCAGATTTTATTAATCTAATTTGATGGGGCTTTTTGATGAGGGAGTTGGTCTTGACATCAATACTGAAGCCCAGGAAATAAAACTAGCAGTAGTAATAAGGTTAGGAAATTGTCTGAGTGAGAGGAAAGAATACTAGTGAAAGATTTCTTGTCGGACTGTGAGGAGATGTCTATTGATGCTCTCAGTCATCAGCGATAGGACCTCTGCTTTCCTTAACATACTCTCAGTGGCCACTTTATTAGCTACCTCCAGTGTCTAATAAGGTGGCCACTGGGTGTATATTCATGACCTTCTGCTGCTGGAGCCCTTACACTTCAAAGTTCAATGTGTTGTGCATTCAGAGATGCACTCCTGCACACCACTCATATACAGATTGGTTATTTGAGTTACTGTCAGCTTAAACCAGTCTGACCTCTCTCATTAACAAGGCATTTTCACCTGCAGAACTGCTGCTCGTTGGCATTTTGTTTTTGTTTATTGCCCCATTATCTGTAAACTCTAGACACTGTTGCACGGGAAAGTTCCCGGAGGTCAGCTGATTCTGAGATATTCCAGGCACTAACAGTTAATTCCACAGTTAAAGTCAATTAGGTCACATGTTTGCCTCATTCTGATGTTTGGTCTGAACAACAACCTAATCTCTTGACCATGTTTGTACTGTATGCTCTTATCCACTGAGTTCTTGACACATGATCTGCTGATTAGGTATTTGCATTAACAAACAGGTATACAGAGTGCCTAATAATGTGGTCACTGAGTGTATGTCAATTACTTGGGCTTAAATATGTAGTTTATATTACAATAGAAAACTTAGGTGCTCTATGAACAATCAGCAGGATGGTGATAGGTATCAAGAAAACATCAAAAAGATATAGATCAACTGATGAAATAAGCAGGTATATAGATGAGATTCAACTAAAATAATTAGTGATTTTAGCCTTCATAGAACATAGAACAGAAATTTACAGCACATTACAGGCCCTTCGGCCCACAATGTTGTGCTGACCATGTAACCTACTCTAGAAACTGCCTAGAATTTCCCTAGTGCATAACCCTCTATTTTTCTAAGTTCCATGTACCTATCTAAGATGCTCTTCAAAGACCCTCACAACACGCTGGAGGAACTCAGCAGGTCGGGCGGCATCCGTGGAAACGATGAGTCGACATTTCAGGCCAGAACCCTTCGTCAGGACTGTAGAGGGAAGGGGCAGAGGCCCTATAAAGAAGGTGGGGGGAGGGTGGGAAGGAGAAGGCTGGTAGGTTCCAGGTGAAAAACCAGTAAGGGGAAAGATAATGGGGTGGGGGAGGGGAGGCAGGGAGGTGATAGGCAGGAAAGGTGAAGAAGGAATAGGGGAAAACACAATGGGTAGTAGAAGGAGGCGGAACCATGAGGGAGGTGATAGGCAGCTGGGGGAGGGGGCAGAGTGACATAGGGATAGGGAGAGGGAGGGGGAGGGAATTACCGCAAGTTGGAGAATTCTATGTTCATACCAAGGGTGGGCGGGAGACTACCAAGACGGTATATGAGGTGTTGCTCCTCCAACCTGAGTTTAGCCTCATCATGGCAGTAGAGGAGGCCATGTATGGACATATCTGAATGGGAGTGGGAAGCAGAGTTGAAGTGGGTGGCTACTGGGAGACCCTGTCTGTTTTGGCGGATGGAGCGGAGGTGCTCGATGAAGCGGTCCCCCAATCTGTGTCGGGTTTCAGTGATGTAGAGGAGGCCGCACCGGGAGCACCGGATGCGATAGATGACCCCAACAGACTCATAAGTGAAGTGTTGCCTCTTCAAAGACCCTTTTGTATCCACACCCACCACTGACACTGGCAGTGCATTCCACGCACTCACCACTCTCTGTGTGAAAAACCTACCTCTGACATTCCCTCCGTACCTATTTCCAAACACCTTAAAACTATGCCTCCTTGTGTTAGCCATTTCAGCCCAGAGTAAAAGCATCTGGCTATCCACACGATCAATGCCCCTCATCAACTTATACACCTCTATCAGGTCACCTCACATCTTCCATCGCTCCAAGAAGAAAAGGCCAAGTTCACTCAACCTATTCTCATAAGATACGCCCTCTAATCCAGGCAACATCTTTGTAAATCTCCTCTGCACTCTCTCTATAGTTTCCACATCCTTCCTGTAGCGAGGTGACCAGAACTGAACACAGTACTCCAAGTGGGGTCTTATATAGCTGTAACTTTACCTCACGGCTCTTGAGCTCAATCCCATGGCTGATGAATGCCAACACACCATACATTTTCTTAACAACACTGTCAAGCTATGCAGCAACTTTGAGCGTCCTATGCACACAGACCTCAAGATTTCTCAGATCCTCTATGCTGCCAAGAGTCTTATTGTTATTATATTCTGTCTTCAAATTTGACCTATCAAAATGAATCACTTCATACTTATCTGGGTTGAACTCCATCTGCCACTTCTCAGTCCAGTTTTGCGTCCTATCGATGTCCTGCTGTAACCTCTGACAACCCTCCAGACTATCCACAACACCCCCAACCTTTGTGTCATCAGCAAACTTACTAACCCACCCTTCTACTTCTTCACCCAGGTCATGTGTAAAAAATAACAAAGAGGAGGGTTCCCAGAACAGATCCCTGCGGAACATCACTGGTCACCAACCTCCATGCAGAATACTAACCTCCACAACCACCTTTGCCTTCTGTGGGCAAACCAATTCTGGATCCACAGAGCAAGGTCTCCTTGGATCCCATGCCTCCTTACTCTCTGAAGGAGCCTTGCATGGGGAACCTTATCAAATGCCTTGCTGAAATCCATATACACTACATCCACTGCTCTACCTTCATCAATGTGTTTTGTTACATCCTCAAAGAATTCAATCATGCTCGTAAGGCACGACCTGCCCTTGACAAACCCATGCTGACTATCCCTAATCAGATTACGTCTCTCCAAATGCTCATAAATCCTGCCTCTCAGGATCTTCTCCAACAACTTGCCCACCACTGAAGTCAGACTCACTGGTCTACAATTTCCTGAGTTATCTCTACTCCCTTTATTGAACAAGGGAACAATATTTGCAGCCCTCCAATCCTCCGGTTCCAGAATCTGCTTCCCTATCTGCTCCTTGATATCCCTGTTACTATTGGGGGTCTATAAAAACACCCAGTAGAGTTATTGCCCCCTTCCTGTTTCTGCCTTCCACCCACACTGACTCAGTAGACCATCCCTCCATGATTTCCTCCTTTCCTGCAGTCGTGACACTACCCCAATTAACAATGCCATGCCCCCACCTCTTTTGCCTCCCTCTCTGTCCTTTTTGAAACATCTAAGGCCTGGCACACTCAGCAGCCATTCCTGCTCTTGAGACATCGAAGTCTCTGTAATGGCCACAATGTCATAGTTCCACGTAATGATCCATGCTCCAGGTTTATTCGCCTTGTTCAGTAGAAGGAACAAATATAGAGACACAACTTTTACAGTGGTGCAGACAAGGAATTCTGGAGCTATATGTGCATAAGTCATTGAATGTGGGAAGACAGATTTCTAAATCATTTGGGATTCTAGTATAGCAAGTGAGACCAAGAATATGTGATGAACCTTTGGTTTGTCCATAACTGAAGAGTTACTGTATGTTCTGGTCAGAATATCATATTTTAGAAAACATTTAAAACTACTGTGGAAGAAATTCTTTAGAATCATTCCATTGATGAGTATCTCTCGTTACTAAGTAGACTAGAGGAAATTGTAAAATAAAAGTTGGTTTATTGTTATCACATGCACTAGGGTAAAGTAAAAAAAAAATGCCTTGTGTACTGTCCATACAGATCAATTCATTACAATAGTGTAGCTGAGATAGTAATACAGGTTAAAACAATAACAGAGTGCAGAATAAAGTGTTAGAGGTGTTGTATTGCTTCCAGGTAGACAGTAAAGTGCAAGGTCAAAATGAGGTGGATTGTCAGACCAAGAGTCCATCTTATTATACAAGGGAACCATTCAGTAGCATTATAATACTGGGATAGAAGTTGTCTTTGAGGCTGCAGGTATGTCCTTTCAGACTTTTGTATCTTCTGCTCCATGGGAGGGGGGTGGGGAGAAGAGAGAATTCCCAGGGTAGGTAGAATCTTTGATGATACTGGTTGCTTTACTGAGGCAGGGAATAGCGCAACCAGAGTCCACGAAGAAGGGAGTAGTTCCTGTGACAAGCTCTGGAGTTTCTTGCTGTTATGGGCAGTGCAGTTGCCGTTCCAAACCATCATGCCTCTGGATAGGATGCCCTCAATGGTGCTGAGATAAAAAAAAATTACGAGGGTCAAAGAGGACATGTCAAATTTCTTTAGCCCCCTGAGGAAGTTGAGGCATCAACATGGTTGCATGAGGACAAGATATTGATGACGTTAATTCCTAAGAAACTGAAACATTCAACCCTCTGGACTTCAGTTCCATTGATGTAAAATAGGACTGAGAGCACTGTCCCTCTTCCTGAAGTCAATGACCAGCTCATATGTTTTGCTGATATTGAGGGGAAGATTGAAACCACTTTATTAGACCCTCTATCTCTATCATGATACCTTGTCTTTATCCCTATCTCTTCCTGGATTCTGACTCAACATTAAGTGAGATATGGCCCACTATGATGGTATCATTTGTAAACTTGTAAATAGTGTTAGAACAGAATCCAGCCATGCAGTTGTGAGTGTACAGGAGTAGAGGAAGGGGCTGAGGACCTTTGTGAGTTGAGAATAAATGTGGAGGAGATGTTGCTGCCTGTTCCTTACTGAATGCCATCAAATGGTCTGCAAGTTGAGGATTCTGTTGCAAAGGGAGGTGTTGAGTCCCAGGTCAAGGAGTTTGGATCTGGATCATGACTCCAGTTAAAGGGAATCAAGGGATAAGGATATAGCAGAGCTAAATAGTTCTGAGGTGCAAGATCAGCCATGATCTTGAGTCTCAAGGAGGCAAATGGTCTACTCGTTCTCCTATTTATTGTGTCATCACTAGTGCTGATGGTTTTAGGTACTTTCAAACTTTTAGTTTTTGTAGGGAAAGGGCAGGGGAAAGGGTAGTGTTAAGCAAGAGGAAGGCCATGATTGGCAGACTGTGGAGGCAGGAAAGTGGATTCTTAAATAAAAGTTTAACATTAAATTAAGATCAAGCTAATTGATATAATCTTAGTTATTGGGAAAGCAGTCTGTGATCAGGAATTTGCAAAGGAAGATGCTGAGTCCTGGGTTTAGCAGAGTACGAAGATGAGTTAGCTTGGAATTACAGTATTGAAGGTGGACTGTAGTCATAGAACACTACACTACACAATCAGGCTCTTCAGCCCATCCAGTCTGTGCTGAACTATTAATCCATGGACCTGCAAAACCCTCCGTACATCACCCATTCATATGCGTACCCATATTTCTCTTAAAAGCTGAAATCGACCTACATCCAGCACTCCCACTGGCAAACCATTCTACACTCTCCCCATCCTCTATGTGAAGAAGTTCCCTCTAATGTTTCCCTTAAACATTGCACCTTTCACCCTTAACCCATGACCTCTAGCTCTAGTCTCACCCAACCTCAGTGGAAAAAGCTTGCATGCATTTACCCTATCTATACTCTTCATAATTTTGTTTACTGTACCTGTGTTAAATCTCCCTTCATTTTCCTACACACTAGGGAATAAATTACCAGCCAATTCAAGTTTTTCCTATACCTCAAAGCCTGGCAATATCTTTGTAAATTTTCTCTGCCTTTCAAACCTATTGATATATTTCCTGTAGGTAGCTGACCAGCACTGCACACAACACGCCAAATTAGGCCTCACCAACATCTTGTACAACTTCAACATAACATCGCTACTCCTGCAGTCAGTACTTTGATTTATCAAAGTCAATGCACCAAAAGCTTTCTTTATGGCCTTATCTGACAGTGACACCACTTTCAAGGATTATGGATCTGTACTTTTAGATCCTTCTGTTCTACTGCACCCTCAGTGCCATACCTCTCACCGTGTAAGCCCTACTCTGGTTTGTTGTCCCAATGTGCAGCACTTCAAACTTGTCTGCATGAAATTCCATCTGCCACTTTTCAGCTGATGTTTCCAGCTGGTCTAGATACTGCTGCAAGCTTTGATAGCCTTCTCCGCTGTCCGCTATGCCCCTGCTCTTGGTGTCATCTGCAAACTTGCTTACCCACTTTACCACATTACCATCTAGATCATTGATATAAATGACAAACAGCAATGGAGCCATCACCGATCCCTGTGGCACACCATTACCACCACTTCCTGGTTTCTCCAGTGAAACAAATGTCTAATCCAATTTACTACATCATCCTGCATGCCAAGTGACTGAACTTCTTTGACCAACCTCTCATGTGGGACCTTGTGAAAGGCCTTGCTAAAATCCATGTAGACTACATCCACTGCCTTGCCTTCATCAAATTTCCTGGCAACTTTCTCGAAAGAAAAATATAGGATTGTTTAGACATGTCTTACTTTGCACAAAATCAAGAAGACTATCCCTGATCAGTCCCTGTCAATCTAAACACACGTACATCCAGTCCCTTAGAATACCTGACAAAAGCTTCACCACTACTATTCCTGGGGCCTTTCTTAAGAATAAAACCACATTGGCTCTCCTCCAACCCTCTGGCGCCTCAAATGTGGCTAATGACATTTTCAAAATCTCTGCTACGGTCCCTGCAATTTCTTCCACAAGGTTCAAGGGAACAGCTTGCCAGGTCCTGGGGATTTATCCACCCTAATTTGCCTCAAGACAGAAAACATCCCTACCGATGACACC
This sequence comes from Mobula hypostoma, assembly GCF_963921235.1. Lineage (NCBI taxonomy): Eukaryota > Metazoa > Chordata > Chondrichthyes > Myliobatiformes > Myliobatidae > Mobula > Mobula hypostoma. Next base: position 137,593,457 of record NC_086100.1, on the reverse strand, counting down.
ATAGCCATAGCACTACACAGCATCCTCACTCACCTGGAGAAGAGGGATGTGTACATTAGAATAATGTTCCTGGATTACAGTTCAGCATTCAACTCCATAATTCCCTCTAGACTTCTCAAGATGCCCAGAGACCTCAGCCTGCACCCCACCTAGTACAAGTGGAACCCAGACTTCCCATCGGTTTTCCGACAGGATGGGTTCCCTCACCTCTGCCCCTCTGACTCTCAACACAGGTGCCCCCCAGGTTGTGTCCTGAGCCACTCCTCTAGTCCCTTTGCACCCATGATGATGCTGCCACACACAGCTCCAAACTACTGATCAAATTCACAGATGTCACAACATTGATCGGCCTTATTTCTAACGGTGACAAGACAGCCTACAGAGGAGAGTTCAACACCTTAACACAGTGGTGCCAAGATAATAGCCTCTCCCTCAATGTCCAAAAAAGCAAAAGACCTGATTGTGGATTACAGGAGGGATGGAGACGGGTTCCACCCGAGCAACATCAATGGGTCTGCATTTGAGAGGGTGAGTAGTTTGAAGTTTCTCAGTATACACATCACCGAAGATTTCACCTGGACTGTACACACTGGTGTTGTGGCAAAAAAAAGCACAACAGTGTCTATTCCACCTCAGGTAACTGAAGAAATTCAGCATGAGCCTCCAAATCCTCAAGACCTTCTACAGGGGGCACCACTGAGAGCATACTGACTGGCTGTATCACTGCATAATATGGGAACTGCACCAACCTTAATCGCTGGGCACTGCAGAAAGTGGTACGGACAGCCCAGTGCATCTATGGACATGAACCTCCCTCCATTGCAGACATTTACAGCAGCAGGTGCATAAAGAAGGCCTGGAAGATCATCAGGGACACAAGTCACCCCAACCATAAACTATTTCAGCTGCTTCCATCTGGCAAACTGTATCGCAGCATAAAAGCCATGACTAACAGGCTATGGGATGGCTTTTTTCTACAAGCCATTAGACTTATAAATTCACCTGTCTGTACATTGTGGCGGAGTTATAATGCAAAGAATTTCACTCCCTCACAAAATAATCTGCAGATGCTGGGGTCAAAGCAGCACTCACAACACACTGGAGGAACTCAGCAGGTCGGGCAGCATCTGTGGAAAAGATCGGTCGATGTTTCAGGTTGAAGGGTTCCGGCCCGAAACGTCGACCGATCTTTTCCACGGATGCTGCCTGACCTGCTGAGTTCCTCCAGCATGTTGTGAGTGTCACTCCCTCACATTGTGGTATGGATGTAAGATTTAAATAATTTCAATTCAGTTCAATTCAATGTCCTCCTGTATACAGTCCATGACCATGCTGCTTTAACTGACTTCCATACACTCTATGTCCATCACCCACATAAATACAGATACAAAAAAAATCCAGTTAAGATCTCCTCCATCGCTTTTGGCTCCAGGCATAGATGACCACTCTAATCTTCAAGAGAACCAATTTTGTCCTTTTGTTCTCAATATATCTGTCGAAGCCCCTGGGATTCTCCTTCACCTAGTATACTAGAGCAACCCCATGCCTTCTTTAAGCCCTGCTGGTTTCTTTCTTAAGTGTCCTCTTGCAATTCTTATAATCCTCAAGCGCCTCATTTGTTCCTTCCTGCCAATACCAGCGAGGCACCTCATTTTTCTTCCTAACCAAGGCCTCAATATCTCTTGAAAACCAAGGTTCGCTGCACATCTTATCCTTGCCTTTTATTCTGACAGGAACATAGAAACTGTATACTCTCCAAATTTCACTTCAACGCCTCCCACTTACCAAGCATACCTTTGCCCAAAAGCAAACAACTTGACAGATCTTTTCTGATACAATTAAAATTGGCCTTTCTCCAATTTAGAATCTCAGCCCGAGGACCAGACCTATTCTTTTCCAGAATTATCTTGAAATCCATACTCAATATGAAGTAGTCTGACATAATGTTGGTCACTGACACTATATGGGTCAGTTACCTTCCCCGGATTAATTTTCTGGAAAACTATTTTTTTTGGCTATTATGGTTATTGTATTAGAATCTGTCAAAGTGAGTGGTGACAATCCCTTCTGTTCAAAATATGTATAAACGATGTCCATTTAGAACAGAAGTGCGGAGTAATTACTTTAGTCAGAGGGTGGTAAATCTGTGGAATTTGTTGCCACAAGCGACTGTGGAGGCCAAGTCATTGGGTGAATTTAAGGCAGGGATAGATAGGTTCTTGATTAGCCAGGGCATCAAAGGGTATGGGGAGAAGGCAGGGGAGTGGGGATGATTGGACGACTGGATGAATTGGATCAGCCCATGATTGAATGGTGGAGCATACTTGATGGGCTGAACGGCCCACTTCTGCTCCTATATCTTACGGTCATATGGTCCAAAATGTGTTATGTTCATAAGGCATTTGTCAGCAACTTTACTGTAACCCACTATTGCATTTGTTCTCAAAATAGGAAAGGTTAAAGAAGGATCTGATAGAGGCATTTAAAATCATTAAGGATCTGAACAGAAAAGGTGAAGTTAAGAAACAAGTACTCGAAGCTGTGGAATGAAAATGACTGGTAAAATAATTAAATTTTACTGTACATGATCCTTTTTTTAAGATGCAGGTGGTTAGAGTCCAGATATTGTGATTAAGTGAGCTAGATTCAGACATGATGCTCTAAAAGAAAACAGCTACATACTTGAAACAAAAGTAAAATTCAGGCCTTTGGCAAGGGGGAAGTTCTTCTTTGACTTAACCCAAGTGCACAGTGTTACATGATCAAAAACAATAGGCGGTTATGTTAAATTTATTTATGTATATTTCTATATGTATAGAGTACTGGGGATCCAGAGATTTGCAAAGATAAAAAAGCAGCACATGAGAATGTGATGAGAGGGCAATGTTGGACCGAAAGAACTAGAATCAGTTGACAGGAATGGAGGTGACCATTTTGTGAACTGCTTGATGAACTGATTCTTGCTCCAGGATAACTTAACCGGAGCAATTGAACATGGACTCAAGGAGTTTCTGCTAATGATCTGCTAAACTTAGGACCATTCTCAGATAAAAATCTAGTCATTGTGTTAAATGGCAGGTTTGCAGAAGAAATCCTGTCATCTGGGCCCGGTGTTTGGATGACTTGTTTGAATCCACCAGAGTTCACGAGAGCAAAAGAGGAAATCTAAGGCATGAATTTGAAGGCAATTGACATGAAAAACAAAACTGCCGGTAGCCCTGGGCTACATCCAGTGAGAACTGACACAAGTCAGTCAGTTGACATTGAGCCAACAGAATGGAAACATCAGAGATTGATTTGATAAGGGAAGGAATAAGCAAGAATGATTTTGGGAGCACAAGCAATGATAACTCTTCGGATACCAACCATCGCAGATGTGCAGGACCCCACGTAGACTTCTTCCCGGGTATTATCTTTCCTATTCTTCAACCATTTTGGAGGATCAGGGAAACTTAGAAGGTGTGTACATAGCTATTCAGTTGTGAAAATTCATGTGTTTGTGAACCAAACCAATAAAGGAACTAGTCATTAAATACAGATTCTCTCTGTACCTAATTGATTATTATTATTATAGGGCAATCCTCGTAACAGCAACCTTAAAGGTATTTACAAGTATTCCAACCATGCTCCAGACCTCCAATTCATGCAGTTCCCAGACACACACATTCTTTTAAATTTATTTATATTGAGATTCGCCCATTACCATCAAGGTCATCATTTATTGTGCATCTCTGTTTTCCCTGGGAAGGTGATAGAGAGCTGCACTCTCGAGCCATTGTGGCCCTTCACAATTTAACACAATAAGGCCATAAGATATGGGAGCAGAATTAGGCCATTTGACCAACCAAGTCTGCTCCGCCATTTCATCATGACTGATCCACTTTTCCTCAGCCCCAATCTCCTGCTTTCTCCCTGCATCCCTTCATGCCCTGACCAGTCAAGAATCTATCAACCTCTGCCTTAAATATACGTAAATGCTTGACCTCTACAGCCACCCGTGGCAACAAATTCCACTGATTCACCAGTCTCTGGCTAAAGAATGCCTCCTCATCTCCAATCTAAAAGGACACCCCGCTATTCTGAGGCAGTGTCCTCTGGTCCTAGACTCTCCCACCATAGGAAACAGCCTCTTCACATTCACTCTATCAAGGCCTTTCCACATTTGATAGGTTTCAATTAGGTCACCCCTCATTCTTCTGAATTCTAGTAAATACTGGCCTAGAGCCATCAAACACTTTTCATATGACAAACCCTTCAAACCTGCAATCATTTTCATGAACCTCTCTTGAACCCTCTCCAGTTTTAGCACATTCTTTCTATAATAAGGGGCCCAAACTACTCATAATACTTTAAGTGCTTAGGAGGGATAACAGTGTCTAACGGCGACTCTTTTGCTTGCATCTTCGGAAACAGCTATTTCCACTTTTAATATCTTTATTTTTCCCTTTCAGGGTTCTTTTAAAGACTCTGACCTGGAGTCACACGCAGGCTTCGGTTCTTTGCAGGAATGGGACCCGTTCTCGGGGTTCCACAACTGGCTGTTATTCGACATGCCAAGGGTTTGGCCTGAGAGACTCGATGGTGTTTGGAAGCCTAAAATCTTGGGGCTCTGGAGATGGGCGGATCAAGGGTCAGTGTCACAGCAGGAGGCTCGCGTTTCATCGAGGAGGCCGGAAAATCTTTCGCTGTGGGCCCGAAGACCCGAGGTCTTTGCGATCTTTGGACACAGAGCTTGAAAGAAGCAATGAAACAGACTTCTAACATCGTAAACCAACGGGTTGTTGTTATGTCTCCTGCTTGCTGTGAAAATGGGGGACACCTCCCTCTCCCCTGCCAGGGAGAGAGAGAACCTGTGATTTGTTGAATGTCGGATGAAATGCGAAGACTTTGGGGTAACTTTGGTCTGTGTCTTTGCTATTGCGTAGCACATGCTTGGGCTGGGTGATGGTACTGATGCGCTTTGTTTTTGCTGGTGGGGGGAAGGGTTGCTTGCTGCCGCTTTCTCGCGGGAAGGGAGAACTGGGGGGGGTACTTTGGGGTTCTCACATTTAACTGTCGTTCATTCTTTTGGGTACTTCTCTATTTCTGTGGATGTTTGCGAAGAAAAAGCATTTCAGGATGTATATTGTATACATCTCTCTGACATTAAATTCGACCTTTGAACCTTTGAAGTGAGGCCTCACTAGTGCTTTATAAAGCCTCAACATTACATCCTTGCTTTTATATTCTAGTCCTCTTGAAATGAATGCTAACATCACATTTGCATTCCTAACCATAGCCTCAACCTGCAAATTAACCCTTAGGGAAATTAACCCTGTACATGGACTCTCAAGTCCCTTTGTGCCTCTGATTTTTGAATTTTCTCTCCACTTGGGAAATAGTCAACCCTTTCATTTCTTCTACCGAAGTGCATAACCATACACTTCCTGATATTGTTTTCCATCTGCAACTTCTTTTCCCATCTCTTAACCTGTCCAAGTCCTTCTGTTGTATCTCTACTTCCAAAAAACTACCTGCCCCTCCACCTATCTTCGTATAATCTGCAAATTTTGCAACAAAACCATCAATTCCATCATCCGAGTCATTAACATATAATGTGAAAAGAAGCAGTCTCAACACTGGCCCCTGTGGAAGACCAATAGTCACCGGCAGCCAACTAGAATAAGCTCTCTTTATTCCCACTCTTTGCCTCCTGCCGGTCAGCCAATTTTCTATCCATACTAGTATCTTTCCTGTAATACCATGGGCTCTTAACTTGTTAATGACTTGGATGATGGAATTGATGGCTTTGTTTGGTGCCCCATGTGTGGCACCTTGTCAAAGGTCTAATAATAAACCAAGTGCTTGTTATTTCTTCAAAGAATCCCAACAGATTTGTCAGGCAAGATTTTCCCTTGAGGAAATCATGCTGATTACGGCATATTTTATCATGTGTCTCCAAGTATCCTGAAATTACATCCCTAACAATAAATTCCAACATCTTCCCAACGTTGAGGTCAAACTAACTGGCCTTTAATTTCCTTTCTTCTGCCTCTCTCCCTTCTTGAAGAGTGGAGTGTGTGATGAGAATACACATAAATTAAGATGTTTGCTGGCCTGGGCTAGCATCAGTGGCATCAGCAGTTGGTCTGCCACCTGTCCTCGGGGGAAGGAGAGATAAGGAACAATGAAGCAGCATCTGGAGATGTGTAATGAAGGGACGGGAGAGAGAGCTGTCTAGAGCGGCTCCCCCTTTGAACCCTGCACTGTTTGAAGTGATGGACAGGCGATCTGGAGATGTGTAATGAAGGGACGGGAGAGAGAGCTGTCTGGAGTGGCTCCCCCTTTGAACCCTGAACTGTTTGAAGTGATGGACAGGTGATACCCCAGCAGGGGGATAAAAAGGGACAGGTTCGCTAAGGCAGGACACACACGACACCCACAGGTAACGAGACCCTGGAAGCGGTGCGCCTCTCACGAGTCGGTGGGAAGTACTAGACCACAAACGCACAGGGTAGAAAGATACGATCAGCGGGAACCCGGTGTGTGTCCACCCTCGCTTGGGTGCTGGGTTCACTGCAGAGGATCGACCGCATCTGGAGGAGGGGTCACAGTCGGTGACCTCAGGTGACATCACAAAGGACCCGCCCGAAAGCTGCTTATGAGCAATATCGCAGGTCTGTGAGTGGAAGCCGTTCTGAATGATCAGTCCTTCTCGTTCTCTCTCTCCCTCCCCCCACGTTGTCCATTGCCATGGCAACGATTACTGCGAACTGAACTAAATCGAACTGGACTTTTGTGTCACTTTGAAATTGGTCATTTACCCCTAGACAACGATAGAGCTTGATTGATGCTGTTATCTTAATTCTGTGCACATGTGTGTTTATCATTGCTGAACTGTTGCATTTATTATCCTTTCGATTACTGTGTTGCTTGTTTCTTTAATAAAACTTTCTTAGTTCTAGTAATCCAGACTCCAACTGAGTGATCCATTTCTGTTGGTTTGGCAACCCAGTTACAGGGTACGTAACATAAGTGGGGTGCTCGTCCGGGATTTTGAACGCTAAATTTGGGACGGAGTAAATTGATTGGGTTAAAATTCCCGAAAGAAAGAAAAGATAAACAGCAGAAATGGAGGCTGAGGAATTTATAAAGGCACCGACCTTGGAGGCATTAGAGGATGCCAGGAAATCGGAATTGGTAGCTGTGGCCAAATGGTTGAACCTTGCTAAGGTGAAGTCGACAATGAGGAGAGAGGAGATACACAGAGCTATCGTAGAGCACTATGTATCTAAAGGTGTGTTTCCCCAAGGCGAGCTGGGGGTGGTGTCTATTGAAAAACCTGCTGGAGACGCGGTACAGGTGCAGCTCGAAAAACTGAGACTCGAGCACGAGTTCCGGGTGCGACGGTTGGAGAGAGAAGAGAAAGAGAGGGACAGACAGTTGGAGAGAGAGGAGAAACAGAGGGAAAGGGAATTCGAATTGGAGAAGTTAAGGTTAAGGGCAGAGCAGGGGCTCGTGCCGAACCATGGTGGAGGGTTCCGGGCGACCCAGGAGGTTAGGCTGGTTCCCCCATTTGACGATACCGACGTGGATCGGTACTTTCTCCACTTCGAAAAAGTGGCTATAAGTCAGGACTGGCCGAGGGATAAGTGGGTTGTTTTACTTCAGAGTGTACTGAAAGGGAAAGCCCAAGAAGCTTACTCTGCTTTGTCTGCAGAAGATGCCCAGAGGTATGAGGTGGTGAAAGAGGCCAGCCTCAGGATCTATGAGTTGGTCCCGGAGGCATACCGGCAGAGGTTCCGGAATGCGAGGAAGCAGTGGGACCGCACGTACTTAGAGTTTGCCCGTGAGATGCAGACATATTGTGAGCGTTGGTGTGCCTCGAAAGGGGTAGAGGGGGATTATGACAGACTGCTACAGCTGATCCTGATTGAGCAGTTTAAAGGTTGTGTCCCTGAGGGTATGAGACCCTATCTCTATGAGAAAGAGGCAGCCACGTTAGCCGCAACTGCTAAGTTAGCGGATGAGTATGCGTTGACGCATAAAATGAAGTTTGCCCCGAGTAAAGGCTACCAGAAGGGTAGTCAGGACGGCGGGGAGAGTCCGCCGGAAAAGTCAGAAAGTAAGCCAGGGACTAGTGAGAAGGATAAGGTAGACCAGGAGCAGTCTGGTAGGAAGTCTCCTGGGGTCATCTGTTATAATTGCGGGAAAGTCGGACACTTTGCGTCCAGGTGCTTTGCCCCAAGGAAGGAGATGGGGAAAGGGAAAACGGGGGTTCTGAATGGCTGTATCGAGCTGTTAAGCGAACCGTTAGGGAAGGACAGGTCTGCCAAAGTTCAGGAAGGGCGCGAGAAGTTTATCTCGGCCGGATTGGTGTCAGTGAAGGAGGGGTTAAAACCAGTTCCAGTGCGGATCTGGAGAGACATGGGAGCGTGTCAGTCACTAATACTGAAGAGTGTATTAGAGTTTAGCTCAGAGACCCAGACTGGGGAAGTAGAGGTCAAAGGTGTTGGGGAAGGGACAGAGTCAGTCCCTTTGCACCAGATACACTTACAAAGCAACCTGGTCTCTGGACTAGTCAGGATTGGGGTGAGGTCCGAATTACCGATGAAAGGCGTGGAAGTCTTGCTCGGTAATGACGTCGCCGGGGGAATCGTGTTCCTAGTCGTGAGATTGACAGGTCAGCCTGCCAGCATTGAGGCCCCGCCCATGGACTCACAGGTTCATCATGGGGCTGCGGTAGTAAATTTAGCTGAGATGTTTCTGCCAACCTTGTACGAGAAGAGGGTAGAAAATGAAAAGAAGGAGTGTAGTGAGACAAGAGGTAGTGAGGGAGCTGGGACAGACGTAGCAGTAGCCAGGAAAGAATTTGTGCAGACGTGGGAGCGAGACGAGGGGCTGATGGTTTTGGCAGAGACAGCTCTCTCTGACACAGGCTTGACAAGGGAACTAGTAGGCTATTGTATGGAGGAGGAAGTGCTAAGGAAAAAAGGGAAATCAAGTACAGTACCCGCAGATGAGGAGTGGGGGCTGGTGCAAAAGAGTTATGGGGATGAGGTTTTTAACATGGCCCACGAGGTACCCCCCGGTGGACATTTTGCGGTGCTGGAGGAAACAGTTGGTGGAATCATGAAAGAGGTTTACCGGCTGCCCAGGGGGAAGGATGTTATTGATCATGACCGACGCGAACTGAGACGGTCACAGGCTTTTGATATGCTAACAAACCTAGTCGGTGTTAGCGTGGAAATCAATGAAGCTAGGGGCCCCCTGATAAGAGAAAAAAAACATTTTGAAAAGATTAGTATGGGATCGATCAGATGGGAGAAGGCTATTGTTTTGGCCAGGTCTACTGATAAGGTCTCTCCCTTAATCCCCGAACAAAGCGGCTCTTTAGAAGAAGTAATTAAACGACTCCCACCCGTGTGTTTGATTGTCCCGAGGCGATGCAAAGAACTGGGACGTTGGGTGATGTCTGTTTTAATAGGCCGGCCTAGTAAACAACATCCATATATAATGAGTAATTCAGTGACTAAAGGACTGACGAACACAGAGGTGTGTATTGGCAATTTAATACGGCTGTCTGAAGCCAGCTTGATAGTGAACCTTGAAAAAAATGAATTCGGCCACACGAGGGTCACTTACCTGGGAATTGTGGTGACACGGGCAGCTGGCAGCGATGCAAGCTACAGTGCAGGCTATCGCTGACCTCCCAACCCCAACAGACAACAGGGCTCTCAGAAGGCTCTTGGAGATGGTGGGGTACTGTAGGAAGTTTTGCAATAACTCTGCGGTCACTACCACTCCCCCTCCTACTAAGCCCTTGCGAGAGAAAACTGAGTCGGAATGGGACGACCCTTGTTATTGGGGTCCGGGACGAAACCAAATGAGAGGTTACATTGATCGCAATTCATCAGTGTTTTTGGCCACTATGAAGTTTGCTGAGTTGGAGCCTGGTCTAAGGGATTATTAATAACACATATAAAAGGAACAGAAAATGTGATGACTGTCTGTCAAGGTGTTGACAATTTCAAACTTGCTGTGTTAGCCAAATAGCTGATGAAGGTGTATATTTGTGTATGTATCAAATAATGTATTCATGTTTGTAATTTCTACCTCCCGGTAAAAATCCTTAAAGGGGGGAAGTGTGATGAGAATACACATAAATTAAGATGTTTGCTGGCCTGGGCTAGCATCAGTGGCATCAGCAGTTGGTCTGCCACCTGTCCTCGGGAGAAGGAGAGATAAGGAACAATGAAGCAGCATCTGGAGATGTGTAATGAAGGGACGGGAGAGAGAGCTGTCTAGAGCGGCTCCCCCTTTGAACCCTGAACTGTTTGAAGTGATGGACAGGCGATCTGGAGATGTGTAATGAAGGGACGGGAGAGAGAGCTGTCTGGAGCGGCTCCCCCTTTGAACCCTGAACTGTTTGAAGTGATGGACAGGTGATATCCCAGCAGGGGGATAAAAAGGGACAGGTTCGCTAAGGCAGGACACACGACACCTGAGGTAACGAGACCCTGGAAGCGGTGCGCCCCTCACGAGTCGGTGGGAAGTACTGGACCATAAACGCACAGGGTGGAAAGGTACGATCAGCGGGAACCCGGTGTGTGTCCACTCTCGCTTGGGTGCCGGGTTCACTGCAGAGGATCGACCACATCTGGAGGAGGGGTCACAGTCGGTGACCTCAGGTGACATCACAAAGGACCCGCCCGAAAGCTGCTTGTGAGCAATATCGCCGGTCTGTGAGTGGAAGCCGTTTCTGAATGATCAGTCGTTCTCGTTCTCTCTCTCCCTCCCCCCACGTTGTCCATCGCCATGGCAACGATTACTACGAACTGAACTAAATCGAACTGGACTTTTGTGTCACTTTGAAATTGGTCATTTACCCCTAGACAACGATAGAGCTTGATTGATGCTGTTATCTTAATTCTGTGCACATGTGTGTTTATCATTGCTGAACTGTTGCATTTGTTATCCTTTCGATTACTGTGTTGCTTGTTTCTTTAATAAAACTTTCTTAGTTCTAGTAATCCAGACTCCAACTGAGTGATCCATTTCTGCTGGTTTGGCAACCCAGTTACGGGGTACGTAACAAGTGACATTTGCAATTTTCCAGTCTCTGGAACCATTCCAGAATCTAGTGATTCTTGAAAGATCATTACTAATGCCTCCACAAACTCTTCAGCCACCTCTTTCAGAATCCTACAGTGTACACCATCTAATCCAGGTCACTTTTCCCAAGAACATTCTCTGTTGTAATGGCAGCTTCACACACTTCTGCCCCTTGACACTCTCAAACTTTTACCAGACTGCTAGTGTTTTCAAGCCAGGATCAGGGAGGCTAAAGACAGGTACAGGAGGAAGCTTGAGTGGAAACTCCAGCAGAACAACATGAGAGAGGTCTGGAGTGGGATGAGGACCATCACTGGGTTCCGGCAAACTAGCAACAGAGGAGCTGAAGGCAGTGTGGACAGGGCCAACGAACTTAACCTGTTCTTTAACAGTTTTGACTTTGTGGCCCCTGCCTATCCCCCACATGAGTCATCCGTTGTCAGCCCCCAACCAACACATATTCCACTCTCCCCTCCTATCCCTCCTCACAGTCCCCCACCCTGCTCTCATGACTATACCCCTTCCCAACACGAAACCACCATGGTGGGCTTCACAGCTGAACAGGTGAGAAGACAGCTGAAACGTCTCAACCCAAGCAAGGCTGCAGGACCGGATGGTGTCAGTACCAGGGTGCTCAAAGCCTGTGCCCCTCAGCTACGTGGAGTACTTCGCCATGTCTTCAACCTGAGCATGAGGCTCCGGAGGGTTACTGTGCTGTGGAAGACATCCTGCCTCGTCCCTGTGCTGAAGACGCCGCGCCCCAGCGGACTCAATGACTACAGACCAGTGGCATTGACCTCCCACATCATGAAGACCCTGGAGAGACTTGTTCTGGAGCTGCTCCAGCCTATGGTCAGGCCACACTTAGATCCCCTCCAGTTCGCCTACCAGCCCCAACTTGGAGTTGAGGATGCCATCATCTACCTGCTGAACAGTGTCTACGCCCACCTGGACAAGCCAGTGATCACTGTGAGGGTCATATTTTTTGACTTCTCCAGTGCGTTCAACACCATCCGCCCTGCTCTGCTGGGGGAGAAGCTGACAGCGATGCAGGTGGATGCTTCCCTGGTGTCATGGATTCTTGATGACCTGACTGGCAGACCACGGTACGTGTGCTTGCAACACTGTGTGTCCGACAGAGTGATCAGCAGCACTGGGGCTCCACAGGGGACTGTCATGTCTCCCCTTCTCTTCACCATTTACACCTCGGACTTCAACTACTGCACAGAGTCTTGTCATCTTCAGAAGTTTCCTGATGACTCTGCCATAGTTGGATGCATCAGCAAGGGAGATGAGGCTGAGTACAGGGCTACGGTAGGAAACATTGTCACATGGTGTGAGCAGAATTATCTGCAGCTTAATGTGAAAAAGACTAAGAAGCTGGTGGTAGACCTGAGGAGAGCTAAAGTACTGGTGACCCCTGTTTCCATCCAGGGGGTCAGTGTGGATATGGTGGAGGATTACAAATACCTGGGGATACGAATTGACAGTAAACTGGACTGGTCAAAGAACACTGAGGCTGTCTACAAGAAGGGTCAGAGCCGTTTCTATTTCCTGAGGAGACTGAGGTCCTTTAACATCTGCTGGACGATGCTGAGGATGTTCTACAAGTTTGTGGTGGCCAGTGCGATCATGTTTGCTGTTGTGTGCTGGGGCAGCAGGCTGAGGGTAGCAGACACCAACAGAATCAACAAACTCATTCGTAAGGCCAGTGATGTTGTGGGGATGGAACTGGACTCTCTGATGGTGGTTTCTGAAAAGAGGATGCTGTCCAAGTTGCATGCCATCTTGGACAATGTCTCCCATCCACTACTTAATGGACTGGTTGGGCACAGGAGTACATTCAGCCAGAGACTCATTCCACCGAGATGCAACACAGAGCGTCATAGGAAGTCATTCCTGCTTGTGGCCATCAAATGTTACAACTCCTCCCTTGGAGGGTCAGACATCCTGAGCCAATAGGCTGGTCCTGGACTTATTTCCTGGCATAATTTACATATTACTATTTAACTATTTATGGTTTTATTACTATTTAATTATTTATGATGCAATTGTAAAGAAAACCAATTTGCCCTGGGATCAATAAAGTATGACTATGACTATGACTATGACATAGCGAAGACTGTTGCAAAATACTTATTCAGATCATCTGACATTTCCTTGTTCCCCATTACCACCTCTCCAGCATCGATTTCCAGCAGTCTGATATCCCCTCTCGCCTCCCTTCTATACTTTATGTATCTGAAGAAACTTCTATTATCCTCTTTAATTATTATCGGCTAGAGTACTTTCATATTCCATTCTTTCCTTATTAATGACTTTTTAGTTGCGATCTTTTGGTTTTTAAAAGCTTCCCAATCCTCTAACTTCCCACTAATTTTTGCTCTATTATATTCTCTCTCTTTGGTTTTTATGTTGGCTTTGAGTTCACCTTTTAGCCACGGTTGTGGCATCTTGCCTTTAGAACACCTCTTCTTCTTTGGGGTGTATATATCCTGTGCCTTCTAAATAGCTTCCAGAAATTCCAGCCATTGTTGCTCTGCCATCAAGCCTGCAAGTGTTCTTTTCCAATCAATTTTGGCCGACTCCTCTCTCATGCCTCTGTAATTCCCTTTACTCCACTGTTTTGTTCCTACTGCATTGCTGGGGAGAGAGAAAGGGACTTTAAACTCAATGATAATGAAGGAAAGCTGATATATTTCCAAGTTTGGATGACTTGGAGGGGAGTGTACTGATTTTAAGGTTCTCATGTGCCTGTTGCCCTCATCCTTCTCGGTTGTCAAGGTCACAAGTTTCAGAGGAACTTTTAAGTAATATGTGGAGTAATTGCTCATTAATGCAAATATCTAATCAGCCAATCATGTGGCAGCAACTCAATGCATAAAAGCATGCAGACGTGGTCAAGAGGTTCAGTTGTTGTTCAGACAAAACAACAGAATGGGGAAGAAATGTGATCTAAGTGATTTTGACTGTGGGATGATTGTTGGTGCCAGACAAGGAAATACGAGTATATCAGAAACTGTTCATTTCCTGGGACTTTCATGCACAACAGTCTCTGGAGTTTACAAAGAATGGTGCAAAAAAACAGAAAAAAACATTCACTGAGCAGCAGTTCTGTGAACAAAAATGCCTTGTCAATGAGAGATGTCAGAGGAAAATGGCTGGACTGGTTCAAACTGAGAGGAAGACTACTGTAGCTCAAATAACCATGCATTACAACAGTGGTGTGCAGAAGAGCATCTCTGAACGCAAAACACATCGAACCTAGAAGTGTATAGGATACAGTAGCAGAAGATCACAAACACACACCTCAGTGGTGACTTTATTAAGGTCCAGGAGGTACCTAGAAAAGCAACCAATGAGTACGCAGTAGTTTTAGTTGGACACAATGCAGCTGAGATGAACGTTAAGGGTGGATGGACGGAATGCAATTCAAGCAAGTTGCATTGACCTGAATGTTAAGCATCTCCAGAGTTGTGGGACTGTACTCTTTCAAGCAAGCGGACAGGCCTGTGTAATACAAGCATTGAGAGGACTTTGAGGTGTCATAGATACTATTCACCACAGGATATTAGACCAAACCTATATTTGTAGCCGCAGTATTCATGTTCCTGGCTCAGCTGAATTCTCATTAATCTTTATATAGGCATCTGTTAGTCTCGTGAGACCATGGATTTGCGCCTTGGAAGGATTCCAGGGCACAGGCCTGGGCAAGGTTGTATGGAAGACCAGTAGTTGCCCATGCTGCAAGTCTCCCCTCTCCATGCCGCCGATGTTGTCCAAGGGAAGGGCACTAGGGCCGATACAACTTGGCACCAGTGTCGTTGCAGAGCAATGTGTGGTTAAGTACCCTGCTCAAGGACACAACACGCTCATTAATCATGACCCCAGGATGTTGGTGATGGGAAATGAGGTAATTCTGTGTCTGAAGATTATTTACCTTGTCTTTTCGTTATTCAGTGGAGACACAAGAGCTTGCAGATTTTGGAATTTTGTACAACAAACAATCTGCCGGAGAAACTCAGTTGGTTGAGCAACATTCGTGGGTGGCAAGGAAATCTTTTTGACTGTCAAAATAAACTTTATTCATAATAAAAAATGTTTACTAGGATAAACCATGCAATGTCTTTCATTTTGCTATTCAAAGTCAATGCTTTCAATACTGTTCTATTACATTCCATAAAACCCATAGGATTGTTGCCAGCCATGTGACTCCCCCCAGGATAGTAGTTCTTCACCTGACTTAAGGTGTTGTGTTCAGGGTGCTTTTCTGCCGAGTGCAGTTGTCTGTAAGTTCCTCCCAGAACTCATTGTTGATGTCCAGCACCTTCATGTCCTGCTTTTTGACATCCTTCTAATCTAATCTAATCCTTGTTGCACTGTCCTGGCTGGCCGGCAGTTCTGTTGTCAGAAGTCAGCTCATCGTAGAGGATACGGCTTCGTACATGTGGCGGACGTGGCCCAGCCTACGCAGTCTACGCTAGCAGAGCAGAGTGTACACACTAAGGAGGGGGGGACGAGTCAGAACCTCAGCATTGGGTACTCTGTCTCTCCAGGAGATGCCGAATGTGCAACGAAGGTACCTTAAAGGGAAGGCGTTGAGCCTTTTGTCCTGCTTAGTGCATGTTGTCCGGGTCTCGCTGCTGCACAGCAGTGTACAGGTGACACAAGCATTGCAAACTGCCACCTTCGTTTTGACTGAGAGCTTGGAGTTCTCCTAGACGTGAGTGGTAATGTGGGCAACAGTTGCTGCAGCCATCATGATGCGCTTGTTGATTTCTGTGTTCAAGGAGATGTTGTCACTGATGATGGACCCCAGCTATGTGAACTGTTGAACTGCATAACCAAAACTTATGATACAGACCACCAGCTTCCATGGTATCATGTGACCCTGGTGGGAGTGCTATCAGGGCACTGCCAAGGAAGGAGCACCTTATTAGGATCAAATCCAGCTGGTGCCAGTGTCTGGTGCAAGGGTATCTCCAGGAAACCTTGCATTGAAACTTGGTCTGGAAGTCTGAGTTGGTGATACAGTGGATTCCGGTTAATTGGGACACATCAGGACCAGTACCTTCTGGTTCAAATTAAGCGGTTGCTCTAATTAGCTGAAGTTACATGGAAATAGTTAGGACAAATCAGTAACAAATTATTTAAAAGAAATACGGAACAAAGTAGAACACTAACAGTGCTATTTCAGTATTATAAAACTGTACTGGTTCCTATCAGCTATCGGCAGAATAATTCATCCACTGTATGTTGCTGTGTAAGGGGTATATGGGGAAGGGTAGCATCTTGGGTGAAGGGATTTGTTGTGTCCATTCTAGGACAGATCACTCACCTTTGGTCCCCACCGGACACTCAGCTCTCACCTGTGGCTCCAAGTGGCTGTTTGCATGTGACAGCAGTCATAGTCCGACACATCATTTTGAAAGGCAGGCTAAACCGGGTGAGGGTGGCTGGCAGGCCTCATAGCTTGGTGGAATAAGTACATACCTGTCCAAACATGTGCAGTGAGCTCTGGCAGACTTGGCAGATGAGATCTACAGTGAGATCCAACAGCCAGGGAGGCAATTCTGCAATGCTTTGTGGAGAGAAAAGGGCATGACGAGGCACGGAAGACATCATGGTCATCCACTGCAACCAAGGAAGACCCCAGTTTGTGATGACTACTTGTACCACTGGACCCAGACTTCCAAGGTCAAGAGAGTGCAACAGTTTTTCCACTTTAAAGATTGTCCTACACAGGTTTCACCGTCATCGTCACCTACAAAGGACAAACAGCATGCTGCCATGTTCTGTTCATTGACTGTAAATGACTAGTACAGATACAGACTGGCTTCATACAATGCAATCGATGATTGAATCCTCCATTGTAGCATTCAAGATGATTGTCGATATCTTCAAATTCTTCAAAGTTCCTAACTTGTTGAATTAGTGAAATCACTTCATTTTCACTCCTGGCCATTTCTGGCATTTCCAAGCCTGAATACTTGAAATCACAGTGAGCAAAACATTTCTAAGTTGTCTTACTGCTTATTTCTTGCCAACTATCAGTGACAAAAATCATTGCTTTTTGAACTTGAACATATGCTTCTGACACTATTTGAAAACTGTTCGCTCTAGAGCATGGTGCAGCGTCTAATGGCCACATACATAAATCACGTGATTGAGGCTAGTTAGAAACTGTTTGGCAAGTCTCCTGTCCCAGTTAAGCAGCAGAGCATCCCTAATAAAAGAAGGGAATCCAGGCTATTTTCTTGATTAGTTTTTGGTCTTTATCAGTTGTCCCAAATAAGGTGCTGTCCCAATTAGCCAGTTAACCAGAATCCACTTGCCATAGTGCAGAACTCCGGCAACCGCTGTCCAGTCTCGTTCATCTTGCCTATGCCAAAGTGACCTCAGCTGGATGGCCATGAGACACAATCTGCAGGCTCTATGGCATTGAAATCACCCAGGAGAATGAGATGCTCCTTACTGGGGATATTCTGGATGGAGGCTGGGCTGCAATGTTCTCATAAAACTCAGACCTTGCCTCAGATGTACACACTGACAAGAGCAAATTGACCTTCAGTGGTGATGAGGTGAAGAGGAAGAAGTCACTGAGAGCCATTGCTGACTAGTTCCACCATCTTCAGCCATGTGTTCCACACTACAAAGCCTACTCCGTGCTCTCTGGGTTCGTCAGGGTCCTTGCCTTGCAAGAAGAAGGTGTGGTCTTTCTCCTTTAGTGAGTTCAAGTCCCCTGGAGGGTAGTTATGTCCATGTGAAGTCTCCTGAGCCCCTCATTCATTGCAGCTGTCTTCACGGCATCACTGATGGCTTGGAGGTTATCACAGAGGCCAGTTACCTTTGTCCGAATGGGCCAACACCCCAGTTTTAGAGCTGGTCTCTTTCAGTGTGTTGCTTTGCTTGGTGCAATTTTATTCAGTCTGCAGTTCCAATAGTACTTAATCTCCATGCACCCAGTAAGGAAAGTAGACTTGATGGGACATCATCTTTTTGGACTGGGGGCTGTCCATCTTAAGGCAGGCCTTAGCTGTCCAGTGAGATCCAAGAGTTTCTCCCACCATCTGAAGCAACGCCTGGTGTCACACTCTATGTCAATCAAGCAGAGCGGCTAATAACCAATAACTGCTGCTTCCCGTGTTGTGTCAATACCACAAGGAGAAGCAGCTGAATAGTATTGATGCCACAAGGCAAAGTTGATACACTAGCCAAGGCTATTTCACACTGACCAATCAACCTAACAATTCGTACAACTTTGGAATGAAGGGGGAAACAGGAGCATTGAGTGGAAATCTGCAAGGTTACAGAAAGATCATAAAAATGGCACCAAGACAGCACCAGGGGTCAGGATTAAACTCATGCTGTTGGAGTTGTGAAGCAGCAATTCTACTATCTGTGCTACTGTGCCATACACAAATCAGCAATTATTGCAGTCCACTAACTATCCTATAATTAATTGAGCTTTTTCTAAACACATTTTGTATTATTAGTAATAGAAAAGGCATCAAAGGCTATGGCGAGAAGGCAGGTGTATGGGGTTGAGTGGGATCCGGGATCACCATGATGGAATGGTGGAGCAGACTCGACAGGCTGAATGGCCTAATTCTGCTTCTATGTCTTATGGTCTTATAATTAGATAGATAGATAGATATACTTTATTAATCCCGAGGGAAATTTGGTTTCGTTACAGCCGCACCAACCAAGAATAGAGCATAAATATAGCAATACAAAAAACCCCAACAATCAAACAACAAAATGCAAACTATGTCAGATGGAAAATAAGTCCAGGACCAGTCTATTGGTTCAGGATGTCTGACCCTCCACGGGAGGAGCTGCACGTTCGATGGCCACAGGCAGGAACGACTTCCCGTGCCGCCAGTGTTGTATCACAGTGGAATGTGGCCGAAGTCCAACAGTAAAAAGTTCAATATCCAGTCTGCAAACACGTTCCTCCATTGTAATATACCCCAGATTGCACCATCTGTTGTTAACCAGATCAGTAAGCACCCAACTCCTTTACGCTTACCGCTGTCAGTACACTTCCGGTCAGCCGGAATGGTATTACCCACCAAACCCTTCTCCAAAGGTCTCTGTTGTCTCGATCCAGTCCTCTTTCCTCGGCTTTGTGATCCCCCTCTGCATCCTCTGTGTGTTTTCCTCTGGATTTCAGCAGGGGTGTCCGCTGCTCTGTTAGCTAAGCCGGCCGGGATTTGCAGGTCCGTGGAATACACAATGCGACCTTGCTTCTGTCCCGCGTGTCAGGATGTAACCATTTCCAGCGCTAAAGAAAACCCAAATAAAACTCTCTCTACCAGCATGTTAGAGAGGGTGCAGCTTCGACGTGTTACCGTGAGAAAAAAAATACAAAAATAACGTAAATTAAAAAGTAAGAAGAAGAAAGTAAAAGAATAGATCGGAACGGCTGTACCAGGCTGCATGCACGACCGACGCATGCGCATATGTACATAAAAACTGCTTTTACTTCATATGGTGTGAATTATATTTCACCCTTGCTCTCAAGCACAAATATGAAAACTCCAACATCTCTTAATGAATGGACAGGAAGTATGATTTGAGAAGACACACACATTAAGGAACAACATGAAAGTTTTACAAATAAATCAACAATTCATGGCCAAATTAATCTGTGTGGTCTGGATCATATTGCAGGGACCATTACAAAGCAACCTGTTCATCTGTGTACTTTCTGCAGGAGAAGAATGGAGAACAAGGTAGAGAATATTTTGGCAATCATGTGGAATGAGATTGTGATCATCAAAGTGGGTTGTTGCTTATCAGCTTTCACTTATTTGGGGTGAGGAGCCAAAACTGGTAAGTACTCTGAAGGTTTGTATTTCCCATGCCTGTGGAGTTAACTCTGGGGAGAGGAAAATATGATGTGCAGAAACTTTACTCTAGCAAAACTAAAGGGAAAGTAAATTAAACCAACCATTCTTTTAGCGAAAATGTGGTTTGCTGTTAGCTGCCTGGAATTAACTGCAAAACATAGATTAAAATCAGAAAAAAATGCAGATATCAGAAGGGAGAGGGGGGAAAGGAAACAAAGAGGGGGATTAACTAAAATAGGAAATAGGAAATTTATGTCATTGGGTTGTAGGCCACCCAGGCAAATATAAGGTGTTATTTGTCCAATTTGTATTGGACTCCATAACCTCGTGATCTCATATCCCACCCCAGCTCCTATATTACACAACATCTTGTCCTCTTTCCCCTGAAAACCCCTCTTATCCCACCTCATCCTTCACCACCCCAATCCCCCACCCATCACCCTTTTCTGATCCCAATCCCTGTCCCAGCTCCTACCCCTATCTGGCCTTTATCATCTCACCACTCAACCACCCCCACGCCTCCCAATGACCGCCCCCTCTCTGCTGCTTTGGTCTTCAGTGAAGACCTCACCTATGTGCTCCTGCACTCACACCTTAATGAGTTCAGGTCTGCCATGAGGTCTTCTTCCATTGCCTGTCTCCATGCCTATTTATTTGTCAAAGAGACCTCATATCCAACACCCCCCCCCCCCCACACACACACACAGATGACTCCTTCTCATGTGTCCAAAGCTCCATTTCCACTTGTACACCCTTTTGGGCCTTTTACTCTCTCTTGACCTTTTCATCTCCATTTGCCACCATGATAACAATTGCCTCAGCTTCACCACTCCCCTGGCCCTCTCCAACCTGAACCCCCACCACCAAAACATGCATCCCTCCATTCACCGCACACCAACCACAACCTTGTCATCAAACCTGCAAAGGCAATATTGTTGTAATCTGATGGACTGACCACTATATTGCAGAGGCCAGATGTCAGCTCTTGGATACTTCTCCTACCAACCTCTGGAACATGACTCCACTGACAAACACCAGGCCATCTTTGTCCACACTGTCGCAGATCACACCTTTTTCAGAAAGGGTGGCTTCCCTTCTGCTGTGGTCGATGGGGCCTGACCTTGCATCTCCTCTGCTTCTCATACTTCTACACTCAGCCAGTGTTCTTCCAGTCAGATCAGAGATATAATTCCCTGTGTCCTTTCACTTTTCCAGTCAGATCAGAGATATCATTCCCTGTGTCCTTACACGTCACCTGATAAACTTTTACATCCAGCAGATTATCCTTCAATTGGGCCAACTACAATGAAATCCCACTATCAGCTAGATCTTCTCCCCACCAGTTTCTGCCTTCCACAGGGACCACTCCTTCTGTGACACCCTGGTCTGCTTATCTCTCCACAACTATCTCTTCCTGAGCCCTAGCATTTTCCCCTACCATGCCATAGATATAAAACTTGTCCTTCCATCTCTTCCCTCATCATCATCGACATCGTCCAAGGACATAACTAGTCCTTCCAGATGAGGCAAAGGTTCACACACATCTCTAACAGTTTCATCTCCTGCATTTGATGCTCCAAATGGAACCTCCTCTACATTGGCAGGACCAAGCACAGACTGGGCAACTGTTTCACAGCACCAATGCTCAGTCCATAATGCCCATACTGAATTCCCAGCTGCAGAACATTTCACCTCTCCTTCTTATTTTCCTACTGACCTGTCCACCTTGGCTAACTCTACTGCCAGGATGAAGCCAAATGCAGACTGGAGAAACAGTATCTTTCGTCCACCAGGAAAGACAACAATGGTTGTTCCAGTGGCCACACATTTTAATTCCACGTCCCATTCCCATTCTGATATGTCTATCCATGGCCTCCTCTACTGTAAAGATGAAGCCACACTCAGGTTGGAGGAACAAGACCTTATATTCCGTCTGGGTAGCCTCCCACCTGATGGCATGGACATCGACTTCTCTAACTTCTGTTAATGCCCCTCCTCCCCTTCACACCCCATCCCTTATTTATTTATTTGTTTGTTTGTTTATTACTTTTTCCTTTTTTCTCTCTCTGTCCCTCTCACAATGACTCCTTGCCTGCTCTCCATCTTCCTCTGGTGCTCCCCTCACTCTTTCTTTCTCCCTAGGCCTCCCGTCCCATGATCCTCCCCCTTCTTCAGCTCTGTATCCCTTTTGCCAATCAACTTTCCAGCTCTTAGCTCCACCCCTCCCCCTCCTGTCTTCTCCTATCATTTTGGATCTCCCCCTCCCACTTCCAAATTTCTTACTGTTTCTTCTCTCAGTTAGTCCTGACAAAGGGTCTCGACCCAAAACGTCGACTGTACCTCTTCCTATAGATGCTGCCTCGCCTGTTGCGTTCACCAGCATTTTGTGTGTGTTGGTTGAATGGTATAATTATCGAATTTTCTATTTTCAGGTGGTTCCCTTTTTATACCCTCCATCTGATTCACCTCCAGTCCTCCCAGTTTTGAATTGATATGTTCCAGCAAAGGCAACACATGGAATTATAACTGACCTCAGAAAAAAACAAGCTTATAGGAAGATAATTGAATCAATTTTCCTGAATAAAATAAAGGGTTTGGCAATGTGGATTCTCTTTCAGTAATTTGGAGGTTGGCTGCATAAATGGTCATATAATGCAAACTGTCAGGTAGCCCATGAGGCAAATCATCATTAAGTTCCAATGTAAACTACTGCCAATTATTTCTAGTATGTTATTAAAGTACAGAAATTACTGTTTTATTTTTGTTTACTTAGATGGATATTCTTGTTATGGGTAGTTTACCTCCTTTCCTAATTTCAGCACTTTGAATCTCAAAAGATACTTGGGCAATTGGGGACAATTCTAATCAGGATTAATCTTTTAAAAATTATATATTAATTTGGCAACTAATACATCATTTATTAAAAGCATAATTCTTTGTATAAATTCCTGATGGAAATTAAAAATCACTTAATTGTTTTCCCTCCAACTTTGAGTGATTTTACTTTTTTTTTCTGATTACTAACTGCTACAAATATTCTCCTGGTGTATGACATCCTCAATACAGTAGTGAGCATTGATCACCAATGTTTAACAGAACTTCAAGTGTACAGTCTTGGGCCTGTCTTAGCAGAAAGTATGTGTTGGCATACTGCACAGAATGGTAGGAGAAAACAGTACATTACGATTCTGCTCCTACTTCCAGGAGTTCTTATTCTATAATCCATTGCCTCTCTGGCATTAGGGTAAGTATCACAGAAGGGATGCTGTGCATGTTCTGCATGTGAATATGTAAATTGGCAATGACTAGAAATTCTGGACCATGCAGAAATCAGTCAGTGAAAATTTAAAAGAAACTGCAGAAGCTGGAAGTCTAAAACAAGAAAAGAAAACATTGAAAATATTCAGCAGATCGGGCAGCATATGTGGAAATAGAAATAGAGTTAACCTCTCAGTTTAAAAACTATTCGTCAGAATTGAGAAACAAGCTAGCTAGCTCTAAGTCACAGGGAGTGTGGCGGAGGGAAGGATAGGATGATGGTTGCTATTGGTGTATAGCTATATTCTGTGGACTACCAGTGCCATGTGTTAGTAATTGAAGAAGAGTTTAAAGCAAGCTAAAATTGTGACCAGAATCAAGGCACATTTCAGAATCTACATTGACATTAGAGATTCTATCTGAAAACAAAAGCAATTAATTGTGGTTTCATTTGGTAAATAGGTGGATAATGAATATTGCAAAGCTGTCTGAAGAGGAGAAGAAAATAATCACGGCTTGGATAACTAGGTAGATTCAATCAAAGAAATTGAGCAAAATGCGCAAAGATCTAATGGAAATTCATGGTGAAGTTGCAGAATGGTGGGAGAGTTTTAAGTTCCAGGTTACAGAGGAAAGATATAATTCAGGAAGCTTAGGAGGTACTGGGGCCTTATCTTTAGAGAGGGAGGTGAATAAAAGGGAAGTAATTGGTGAGAAGCTGAAGAGATTTTTTTTCTTTGCTGTGCATTTCAAAACACAATCTGGCATGTGCAGTTAGTAGTCTAACAGACACATTGCAATAGACTTTTGTCCTGTTAAAAGCAGAGAATGCAGAAATCCTCTCGGTGGGAGGAGAGAGAGCAGCGTGCCTGCGCGTGCGCAGCCCTCCGGTGAAAAATGATATTGAATCCGTTAAATAGGGGCCATGGACAATTCTGATTTGATGGAGACGGATGTGAAAGCACAGAGGAACATCTGGGAAAATTCCTGAAACACTCGGTCGCCGCTGTCGTTACTGCGCGGTCAAAAATCTGCCGGAGGGAAGGCCTCAACATCCCTGGCCTTGTCTGCTGTTGGCGACCGAGATGGAGGTCGAATCGTGCGGATAGAGATGGCGCTCAGTACTCGGTATCGGAGAGCTGATCAGAGCTCGAAGTTTTCGGATGACTCAGTGTCGGACCGTGGTCGGGTATGGCAGGGAGAATTTTTCTTCCTTCTCCCGTCTGCGTGAGATGTGAGACATTTCAGAGACTTTGAACTTTTACTGTGCTCATGAACTTCTTCATCAAGTTATGGTATTGTTGCACTGTTGTAACTATATGTTATAATTATGAGGTTTTGTTAGTTTTTTTCAGTCTTGGTCTATCCTGTGTTTTGTGATATCACACCGGAGGAAATATTGTATCATTTCTTAATGTATGCATTACTAAATGACAATAAAAGAGGACTGCGTGTCATCATAATCTAAATATGGTGTCTGTGAATGCTCTTGATATTAAGGCAGCATTAAGTGGAGTGAAGCTTCAAGGTGCCTTGGTAGAACTGAAGTTAATAGGCACTTATGGAATAACACTTGAATTGTTCAGGCTGATACCTCACGGAAAGGAAGATGGTTATGGTTGCTGAAGGTCAATCACCTCAGTGGCAGGATATCACTGTGTGAAGTTCTAAAGTAATATCCTAGTCCCAATAACTTCATCTGCTTTATCAATGGCTTTCCTTCTCTGACAGGATTAGAACTAGTGACATGGGTAATGATTGCACTTTGCTCAATTCCATTCATGATTCAATATATGCAGTAGGATCAAGACAGCACTCAGACATGGAGTTAAAAGTTGGAAGTAATATTCATGCCACAGAAGGCCCAGACAATCTCCAACAAGAGACAGTCAATAGCATTACTATTTCCTGAAACCTTTAACATGAAACATAAACATAATGCTACAAGAACAGTTCAAAAGCCAATTATTTTCTAATTTTTGTAGCCTGGGGAAAAGTACACACTCAGGACAACAAATACTTTATCGGGTTTTAATTCCTTTATCTGTTTTAAATGTTTAAGTGCCAGAGGAGGTCACAAAACAAAACGAATGAATTTACAACCAGTTCTTGTCGTTACAATCTCAGTTTAACTTTCGATCCATGCCCTTGTGTAGTGGCAAATTGTGTATGCAGTATAAAAATACCAGAACTAATACGGTATTAATACAGTAGTGGCAATTCTGAGGGAACACAATACAAACAACATTAGAATCCCACCCACCCTGCATCTTATACATAACAGTGAAAAATGTAAGTGAATATATCTGATCTAAGACGTACACATGTGCTGAACTTCCGAACAGAGACTAAACATTCACATTACGCAGTTACACGCACAATCAGTCATGATACAATAAAGTTAGACAAAAGGTACACTTTGGCACAACTTTTACAAGGCATTGCCTGGTAGTTAAATCACAGGAAGACTGACCATCCTGGATGGTGAGGAACTTTGCACAAGCCACGCTATCCAGCAGCGATTTCTTCACTCGTGGAAACCTAAAGCATCCACATGTCAAACATGTCAAATTACCGATATTCTCGATTCTCCAACAAGAATAAACAAATTTACATGGATATTGTCAATTCCTCGAGTTTGCAAATTTACATGGATATTGTCAATTAATGCTCACCTTTCCTCACCATGCCCAGTCTCAGGGAGGAACTCAATTCCAATGCCCCACCAGCGTCTTCAGAAAACAAAATGGTCTCCCCACTATCCTGTGTGTGTGTAATGACATCACCACCTCCCTTAAAGGCACAGACAACTATTCTAGCATTACCTGGATGGATGTCTAAGTACACTTTTAACAATACTGAATAAGATCCAATGGTCACCCAGTTACATTCTCCCCTGCATTCAAGTAATCATCCTCGATTACTCGCTCACTACAAGGGTACTTTTAACCTCCTTAACTGCTTCTCTGAAGAGAACTGAGACTAGCCAGTATCTCAGACACTGCTGCCGGACTTATGGGGACCTCGTCAAGGACTGACCTTGGTTCGCGATGTGGGTTGGGGTGCTGTCCAGCATTTACTCATTTACTCCTGCGAGGTGCTGCTACAAGAGGGCTACCGACCTCTGCCCCTGCATTAGCCATCATCGGCTCCCCCGTCTCAGTTCCGGAAGGTGTCATATTTTCGGAAGATATGCTGTCTAGGCTAGGGTCAGGACTCTGTACACCCTGTTCTGACATATCTTCTACCAATATCACACCATTCTCTGAATCCTCAGAATCTGATTCATGCCCCAGGGTTGAGCTGGCCAGAGTTACTGGAGTTTGCAGTCTCCTTCGGGTAGCTGGAGTGGGATGGTTCTCACAGGGCCTGATGTCTACCCTGTTCACCCTCTTGCTAGGCCCACCCTCCCAACGTTCCACAGTGTATGTGTTGCCCAGTACCTCTACCACCCTGTAGACAGTTGAGTGCCAAGCATCCTGGATCTTATTACGGCCTAATGGTCTGTTCCTCGGGTAAACCAGTGCATCTACATCAACTTTGGGACAGTACACTTTGTCCTCCTGCCAGGCAGCGCGTTCTGCCGCCTTCTGTTCAGGGTATTCTTTTGCTCTGGCATGCACATCCCTCAGTCGGTTCTGGTGTACAGCTAGCCAGTCATGTTTCTGGTCCACAGTCTGTTCTTGCCCCAGCAGAGCATCCACGAGCAAGTGGGGATCCATCCAAAACAACAGATAGTAAGGTGAATACCCAGTGGTTGCATGAGGTGTCGCTTTATATGCATACACCAACTCGGGTAGATGTTCTGGCCATCTGTGCTTCTTTTCGGGAGGCAACATATGCAACAAATCATGCATCGTCCTGTTGAAACGCTCGCACTGCGCGACTCCATTAGGATGATGAGGTGTGGTACGGCTTTTCTTTACCCCGTATAGTTTGCAAAGCTCTGCTATGACCTCACTTTCGAAGTTATGGCCCTGGTCAGAATGCAATCTCTCAGGAACACTGTACTTCATGAACCATTCCCTCAAGAGCACCTTTGCTGTGGTATCCACCTTTTGATCCTGAGTCAGAAATGCTTGGGTGAATTTAGTGAAAACGTCCATGACCACTAAGACATTCTCAGGCCTGTAAGTTGCCAGCTCCAACACAGTGAAATCTACAGTTACAACTTCAAGCGGCCTAGAAGCCAGAAATGACTTCATGGGGGGACGGATCCTAGGTTGCGGCATCTTAGTTAGCACACAATGTGGACAATTTTTGATCCACCGTGCCACATTCTCATGTATGTCCACCCAAAAACATCAGCTTCTCAACAACTGCAGAGTACGTTCTATGCCTTGATGGCCCATAGAGTCATGTACATACTCTAATACTTTACTCCTCAAGCTGATAGGTATCAAAAGCTGGTAACACTCCCCAAGCTTCTCATCCTCAACTACCCTATACAGGAACCCTTTACGCTCCCTGATACTGTCCCAGTGCTTTAACAGAGACAAAACAGGTTTAGGCAGAGTTTTACGCTCCTGGCCACTCAGCTTTCTTTTCTGACCCCATAAGTCTCTTAGAACACCTAACACAGGCTCTTGCTGCTGAAAAGTACGCAAGTCCCCATTAGAATAACCTGGGAGGGTTGGAGTGTTCCCTTGCGTCGGACCACTTACATCACTAGTACCAGCTTCCCAGGCTCAAATTTGCTTAACCCTACAGCTGTTAAGACCAGCGGTAACCAGTGCCAGGTCAAGGTCAGTGCCGCGATTGATCAAACTACAGATCGCCACAGATCCATCAAACTCCGCATCCTCTGAGACAGGCTCAGGCTCCCTTGCAAATGGCTGTCTAGCAAGTGCATCAGCCACGGTATTGCTCTGACCCGGACGAAACTGGACATCGAAGTCAAACACTGACAGCTATGAGATCCATCTGCTCCACTGCTCCCAACTTGGCAGTTTTCAAGTGGGATAGGGTGTTATTGTCAGTGATTACAGTGAATTTGGAACCCAACAAGTATCCACGAAACTTCTCTACTACAGCCCACTTAAGTGCAAACAACTCCAATTTCATGCTGCTATAATTCCTATCATTCTTTTCAGCATTCCTGAATCACCGGCTTGCATATGCAATAACCCTCTTTGCCCCTCCCTGCTGTTGGTATAACACAACTCCTAGCCCATGATTGCTGGCATCGGTCTCCACTATAAAGGGCTGGGAGAAATCGGCAAAGCCAAGGATGGAGGAACTGGTCAGTTTCTCTCTGAGCAAGTCAAAGGCAGTCTGACATCCTTTCGTCCAAGACTGTTGTAACAGCCGGTTTGTTTTACTTGGACTCCCTACATTAGTATGCAAATTCACTACATCATGCAGTGGACCTGCAACCTTTGAGAATCCCTGAATGAATCATCGATAATAACTGCAAAAGCCAAGAAACGATCTTAAGTCCTTAACTGTCGATGGTACTGGCCACTGCTGAACAGCTGAGACCCTCTCAGGATCGGTGCCGATCCCCTTGGCTGATCTCTGGTGTCCTAAGAACCTAACCTCTGACTGCAGAAAATGACACTTCTCCAATTTTACCTTCAGACCAGCCTCCTGGAGGCACTTCAGCACAGTGTCGAGCCTCTCCGAGTGTTCCTGGAAAGTCTGTGAATACACCAGAATATCATCCAAATACACAAGCATGATTTGGAAAACTAAGTCGTTCATGGTCGCCTGCATGAGCCTTTGAAAAGTGGCCGGTCCATTGCAGACCCCAAACGGCATACGAAGATATTCATACAGACCAAACGGGGCTGAGAAAGCAGCCTTATGCCTCTCATGCCACTTGGTGGTGAGCACTCACGAGGTCTATTGTCGAGAAAAATTGTGCACCCTGCAGGGCATCAAAACTCTCATCAGTACGCGGGAGCGGGAACGCGTCCTTTCTGGTCTTAAGATTCAGTCTCCGATAATACGCACAGTCTTATGCTGCCATCAGCCTTCCGGACCAACACCACAGGTGAGGCATATGGACTATTGCTCTCCTGAATCACGCCCTTCCTCAACAACTTTGAGATGTGCTCTTTCACTTCATTGTACTGATTCGGCAGAACGCGACGGTATGGCTGTGAAACAGGCTCGTCATCAATTAACTGAATTTCATGCTTGTCAGTGTACCCAAGGTTTTACTCTTCAACTGCAAAGATATCCAGGTACTTAACAATTAAAGCTCTTAGCTGAGCTTGTTGTCCTTCACTACCCCCAGAGTCAAGCTTGTCTGGAATTGACTTTCACTTGTGATTACTACACTCCTCCTTTACACCCACTGTCACGTGATCAATGCCAGCTGAGATCCGCTAAAAATCTTACTGCACATTGTTGATCACTATCCACGCACTCCACCTTTGACAGGATACCCAGCCGGGTCCTAGGTGTGAGTCATACATCCTCTCGAGAGAGGTTTAAAATCTGCACTGTCACTATACGATTACCAGAGTCAATGAGCGTAGGAACGACTACAATACCTCCTGGCAAAGGGGTGTTAAGTGGCTCGAGTAACATTTTATGGTCACTACCAGCATCGCCAGTGGCCTTGCTGGCTGCAATGGTGACTACAGATCCAGCAGGTATGTGCTCAGTATCTTTTCCCAATACTCGGACTACTGCTTTTTTTTTCAGTAGTGTGCATCTGCACTTTCTGGAAAAGATCTCTCCAATCGGAGTCCAGCTTCCCTTCTAGGGCTGTGTCAAACTCTGCATAGACAAGTTGCCTACACTGGCTGATAATGTTCATGCCTACAATACATGGGATAGGGGGTTCGGTGCTAACAGGATCCCTGACTACTAGAAAGCCACAATTTGGTATCTTCATGCCCATTGCTTGAACCTCTAGCTCTAGATACCCAAGGTAAGGAACATCAAGACCATTTGCAGCTGCTAGCCTAAGCCAGCCAGCAGTGGACAACATACCCTCATCCTCTCCATTCAAGTGTTCTCGAAAGAACTACTTGGTCAGGGTGCTTACCTGACTACCTGTGTCCAACAGACAACGGACAGCGACACCTGATATTTCAAACTCAACAACTGGACATGTTCCTATGGCGAGTTGTAGTAACTGGTCACGGGATCTTTGTACATTATCTGTATCTATGAGGTTCCACCGAATTGCCTGACTCCCAGCCTCTTGAGGGCAGGAGGATGCAGACTCCACTTCCCTTGCACCCAGCTTCTGTGGGCAATTCTTGGCCAAATGCCCTCCCACCTGACACTTGAAACATACTGGTTGCCCATCTTCTGTGAACCTAGGCTGTAAATTATTTCTGAAGCTAGTAGCACGTGTAAAATCCCTCTGTACAGTGAGATCTTTCACTGCTTGAGTCAATTCACAAAGTGCTTTGCCCTGCTCTGCGACCACTTTAAGGATGTCATCTAGTGTGACAGACTCAGATTCCCAAGCTTTAAGAATCGAGCACTGGGCCTGGCTACTGCTACACTTTGACTTTCCAGACTTTGTATTTCCCAGGGGCTCTTCTATGAGCCACAGACAAGCCTCCTCTCTCACTTCTATCATTGAGGACTCAGAGTGGCCCCTCACGAATCTGTGGAGCTCCCTTCTGAGGGAAGGATCCCTGATCCCCTCTATAAATTGATCTCTTAGCACCACCCTCTGATTGGTCACGGTATCGAGGAAGTGTTTCAGTATCAAGTTAAGAGCTTGGGCTAGGGCATGTGAAAACTCTCTTACATCTTCACCCTCACGCTGTTTGTGACTGTAGAAGCCATGCCACAACTGGGCTGCACTACGCTGGTCTCTGAAAGCTTCCCTGAGATACGTGAACAAGTCATCAGCGCGGTCTTCCCCGGCATCACTGAGCATACGTGCTTCCTCTAAGGCTGCACCCCCGAGCAGGGACATAACAAAGTCATGCTGATCCTGGTCAGGCTGATTTGTACTATGAAGTGCACGTTGTACTTCTTCAATAAAGTCATCAACAGACCTCCCATCTTTCTCAACATCCCCCGTAAATGGAACAATGTGTCTTTCCCTTGGGACATATACATAGGACCTTTTGCTTAATTTATCAATGGTTGCCATGGCTTCATCATACCTACTGTGCAATTCCCTAATTTGTTCATTCAAATTAAGTTCAACTGGTGAGTCCTCTGTGCGTGACATAGTAAAAAGCTCAGGTCTTTAAAGTTTTCACAAGCCTGCAAAAAGGAGTTGCTGCCATCCTTTGCTGCAAACGTGATGGCTTTATGGCCTGCAGTTTCCTTGTTCCACGTCTCCGCTCTGTGTCCTGACGTCAGTCGCTGACGTCCCGGCCCGTTCCCGAGGCTCCACCGCGCTCTCCACGAGGCTCTACTGCGCTCTCTCCTTCCCCCCGATGGGAACACGGTCCTGTCTTCACCACTACCGTATGTTATACTGATTACAACAATCAGAGACCCTCTCAACTGGCTTGGAATTAACCCCACTCCTGGTACCAGATTTTGTAGCCTGGGGAAAAGTACACACTCAGGGCAACAAATACTTTTTCGGGTTTTAATTCCTTTATCTGTTTTAGATGCTTAAGTGCCAGAAGAGGGTCGCAAAACAAAACGAATGAATTTACAACCAGTTCTTGCCATTATATTCTCGGTTTAACTTTCGATCCATGCCCTTGTGTCGTGGCAAATTGTGTATGCAGTATAAAAATACCAGAACTAATATGGTAGTGGCAATTCTGAAGGAACACAGTACAAACAACATTAGAATTCCCCCCCAACCCTGTATCTTATACATAACAATGAAAAATGTAAGTGAATACATCTCATCTAAGACATCTACTACTTTTTAGTACACACGTGCTGGAACTTCCGAACAGCAACTAAACGTTCACATTACGCTGTTATGTGCACAGTCATGATACAACGAAGTTAGACAAAAGGTACACTTTGGCACAACTTTTTCAAGGTATTGCCTGGTAGTTAAATTACAGGAAGATTGACCTACTTGGCTGGTGAGGAACTTTGTATAAGCCACGCTATCCAGCGTTGATTTCCTCACTGGTGGAAATCTAAAGCATCCACATGTAAAACATGTCGAATTACCGATATTCTCAATCCACCAACAAGAATAAACGAATTTACATGGATATTGTCAATTAATGCTCACCTTTCCTCACCATGCCCAGTCTCTGGGAGGAACTCAATTCCAACGCCCCACCAGCGTCTTCAGAAAAAAAATGGTCTCCCCACTATCCCGCACATGCATCATGACATCACCGTCTCCACTTAAAGGCACAGACAACTATTCTAACATTAGCTGGATGGATGCCTAAGTACACTTTTAGCGATACTGAATAAGATCCGATGGTCACCTGGTTACATAATAAATAACTCAGCCCCAAGCACAAAGCACACGATGGGGATATGACAAATTATTCTCCACCTGCTTGACTGGGGCAACATTTCTCAAGAATCCTGGCAAAGCAATCTACTTGATTGACACTCAGTTCAGTACCAGAGATTTTATACTTTCCACCACTCGGACACAGAGACAGCTGTGGGTATCATCAGTCATCTAAGCTACTCTAACTGCATTCTCCAAATGGATGACATCTATAACCATGAAGGGCAATGGGATACTATCTACCTATGGGACTATCGTCTGTAGATGCCCCTCAAAATCATACACCAGTCTGATGATGTACTGTATATCATTGTCACTGGGCCTAAATCCTGAACTCTTTCCTAATGCCACTGTGAGAGTACCCTCACTAAAAAGACTGCAGCAGTTTAACAAGGCAGTTCATCACCAAGGGATATTAGGAATGAGCAAAACAAAAAACACTGGCCTTATTAGCAGCATCTGAATCCTTGAAATTCTCCTGAGTAATACATGAATCTAGAATGAAGGCAAGGTCACAAGCTGTAAGAGTTCAGGCTGCTTTTAATTCAAAGCTTGAATAGCAGATGGTGGCAATATAGTGTATTTGCAAGGCTGCACCATGTGCCAATAGAAGGAGAATTGGTGACTGCCTAGTGTCAGCTGGGCACACTCTATCCCTATTCTACTCTGAATATCAGTGAAGGTCCTCTGGAAAGTTTAACCAGAGGCGAGACTGTGGCAACACGATGGGCTCAGCTCTGAAGAGTACAAGCTCTCTGGGAGGGGGAGTCTCACGTCAACACTAAGTGGGTCATATGAGCCACATGCATATAAAGCAGGTAATGTTAAAACTAAGTTTACAGTGAAATTGTAAGAATAATAAGCCAAAACTTGGTCATTGTCATTTTAGTTAAATATAAAGAAGTACTACAAGTTCAAATAATGTTCAAATAGCATAAGACAGCTGTCACAATATTTTTTGAACAATATGTATAAGATTTTGTCTCCATCTCCCTTGACAGGTTTAACTCTATGATACATTAACTAGTTCTGACAACATTGCAAGACACTCACAAATGCACGTAGCTCTTCTCACCCCACACAAGTAACAGTACACACTTCCAGAGACAGAAATTATCAGAATCCAGTTAGTCAGTGACAGCAGGTGAGGATGGGCATGAAGGGTCAATGGAGTCGGATGGGGGAGAGGTGGCGTTGGGAAACAGCGACTGCTGGGCAGTTAAGGGGAGAGGCAAAAGAAGGTCAGATGGGGCCAGTTGAAGGAGCAGAGGGGGAGACAGAGGTTGGATGATAATAACTGGAGACAAGAGGTTGCTGATGCTGGAATCTGATGTGCAAAGAAGTTGCTAAAGTGGAATCAGATAAAGACAGATTGAACTAGTTGGGAGAAGGAATATGAGACCCAGCATAGTGGATGACAGGCGGATACAATTAGGTAGGAGAACCCAGTGAAACAGGAAAGAGAAAGGTACCCATGCAGTCCTAGGTACCTGAAATTCGAACATTTAATGTTCATACTATTGGATTGTAGTCCACCCAAACAGAGTATGAGGTAGTTTTCTTCTAGATTGCAATCTGCCTCATTCTGATTGTGAATAGAGCTGTGAGAGGGAGAGCTGGAGTGGCGTACAACCAGAAATTCAAGATGACTCCTTCAGGGAGGGTGCATGTGTTCCACAAAATGGTTGCCTAATCTGTGCTTGGCCATGGTTATATAGAGGAGGTGGCATCGAGAACATAGAATGCAGTAGACAAGGTTTGAGGAGGTGAATGTGTATCTTTGCCTGACACAGAGAGGTGGTTTAGGTTCCTGAATGGTGGTGAGAGAGGTGAAGGGACAAATGTTGCATCTCCATCAGGGATCCATGTCTTTATTGCTGGCACTACCAGAACATACAAAGGACAGCAGCATAATCCCTGTGAGCCAATGGTCACAGAACAATGTGGAAGCACCTACAGTTGCTGAACTCAGGAACTGGACCCAGGTGATTACGGTGTGCATTTTAGCAGTGAGTAGTAACTGCAGAAGCAGTAGAATCTTGTCTTCCTGAGAGATTCAGTCACTGGGTCTAAGTTCAAAAAACTCTGCGATTTCACTCAATTTTAGACCAGCTTTCCACATTTTAACAAAATCAGTACAAAACACTCTAAACTGCCAATAAAACTGAAATACAAAAGCTGACTTCCAACACCGATCATATTTATTTTTATAAAATATTTATAAAATAAAATATTTATTCAGTTCTCTTTTGGACTGAAGTGTTGACTTGCCCGACTTGATAACTGGCATTCCATAAGACTGTAAGAAATAGGACCAGAATTAGGCCATTCAGCCCATCGAGTCTGCTCTGCCATTCCATCATGACTGATCCCGGATCTCACTCAACCCCATACACCTGCCTTTTCGCCATATCCTTTGATGCCCTGACCAATCAGGAAATGATCAACTTCCGCTTTAGATATACACAGATTGGCCTCCACCGCGGTCTATGGCAGTGCATTCCGCAGATTCGCTACTCTCTGGCTAAAAAAATTCCTCCTTACCTCTGTTACAACACTGGTATTTACAAGACCGGAAGATTATAAGGCATAGGAGCAGAATTAGGCCATTCAGCCCATCAAGTCTACTCTGCCATTCCATCATGGTTGATCCCAGATCCCACTCAACTGCCTTTTTGCCATATCCTTTGATACCCTGTCCAATAAGGAAATGATCAACTTCTGCCTTAAATATATGCATGGTCTTGGCCTCCACCACAGTCTGTGGCAAAGCATTCCACAGATTTACTACTCTCAGGCTAAAAAAAAATTCTCCTTACCTCTGTTCTAAAGGGTCACCCTTAATTTTTGAGGCTGTGCTCTCTAGTTCTGGATACCCCCATCATAGGAAACATCCTCTCCGCATCCACCTTATCTAGTCCTTTCAACATTTGGTAGGTTTTAATGAGATCCCCACGCATTCTTCTAAATTCCATTGAGGACAGGTCCAAAGCTGCCAAATGCTCCTCATGTGTTAACCCCTTCATTCCCAGAATCATCCTTGTGAACCTCCTCTGAACTCTCTCCAATGACAACACATCCTTTCTGAGACATGGGCCCAAACTGTTGACAATATTCCAAGTGCAGCCTGACTAGTGTCTTATAAAGGCTCTCCTTGCTTTCATATTCTATTCTCCCTGAAAAAAATTCCAACATTGCATTTGCCTTCTTTACCACAGACTCAACCTGTAAATTAACCTTCTGTAAGTCATGTATGAGGACATCCAAGTCCCTCTGCACCTCTGATGTTTGAACCTTCTCCCCATTTAGATAATAGTCCACACTTTTGTTCCTTTTACCAAAATGTATTATCATACATTTCCCAACATTATTTCATCTACCACTTTTTTGCTCATTCTTCCAATTTGTCTAAGTCCTGCTGCAATCGCATTGCTTATCAGCACTACGTACCCCTCCACGTGTCTTTGTATCATCCACAAACTTTGTCACAAAGCCATCAATTCCATTATCCAAATTGTTGACAATGTGAAAAGTAACGGTCCCAATACAGACCCCTGAGGAACACCATTAGTCACTGTCAGCCAACCAGAAAAGACCCCCTTTATTCCCACTTGCTGCCACCTATTCCGCTATCCATCCCAGTATCTTTCCTGTAATGCTATAAGATTTTTTCTTGTTAAGCAGCATCACTTGCGGCACCTGATCAAATCTCTTCTGAAAATCCAAGTAAATGACATCCACTGCCTCTCCTTTGTCCACCCTGCTTGTTACTCCTTGAAGGATTGTAACAGATTTGTCAGATAATTGACCTATTTTATCAATAAGTCAATTATCAATAGTCTCCAAGTACCCCAAAACCTCATCCTTAATAATGGACTCCAATACCTTCCCAACCACTGAGGTTAGGCTAACCAGCCTATAATTTCTTTTCTTTTGCCTTCATCCCTTCTTAAAGAGTGGAGTGATATTTGCAATTGTCCAGTTCTCCAGGACCATGCCAGAATCAAGTGATTCTTGAAAGATCATGGCCAATGCATCCATTATCTCTTCAGCAACCTCTCTCAGGACTCTGGGATGTAGTCCACCTAGTTCAGGTGACTTATCCGCCTTAAGACCTTTGAGTTTGCCTAGCACTTTTTCCTTTGTAACAGCAATGGCAGTCTCTCCTGTCCTTGACCCTTGCGAACCTCTGGCACACTGGTAGAGTCCTCCACAGTGAAGACAGATGCCAAGTACCCATTAAGGTCATCTGCCATTTCTTTGCCTCCCATTACTACTTCACCAATATCATTTTCCAATGGTCCAATATCAAACTCTCACCTCCTTTTTACTCTTCATATAACTGAAAAAAACTTCTGGTATCCTGCTTTATATCATTGGCTAGTTTGCCCTCATATTTCATC
Source organism: Mobula hypostoma (assembly GCF_963921235.1). NCBI lineage: Eukaryota > Metazoa > Chordata > Chondrichthyes > Myliobatiformes > Myliobatidae > Mobula > Mobula hypostoma. Next base: position 137,556,477 of record NC_086100.1, on the reverse strand, counting down.
TTTCCTTTTCTTATAGCTTTTTTAGTTGTATTTTGTTGGATTTTAAAAGCTTCCTAATCATCGAACTGCCCACTCACATTTGCTATGTCATGTGCTCTTTCCTTGGCTTTTATGCAGTCCTTAAATTCCTTTGTCAGCCACGGTTGCCTATCCCTGCTGTTTGGGACATATCTATCCCACACCTTGTGAACTATTTCCAGAAACTTCATCCTTCTCTGTTCTGCCTTTATCCCTGCCTCTCCTTTCTGAATGAGTCCAAGGACATAGTGTCCTCTCAAAATCCTACCAGGATTAGTACATAAACTCAGGATTTTGCAATTGCTTTTAATAGATCTATGTTTCCATAGGATTTAATCATGCCACAACATGTATATTAACCAAATAACATCGAGATGATAGTAGTCAAACACGTGATGAAAAGCTTTTTCTGAATTACACTTTGAGTCAAATATAAAGACCTGTAAGCTTTCACTCATCTTATGAAGTTCCCCTCTGGAAACTTTCTGTGAGAAGCTAGTTCCTCAATGAGGAGGCTGTATTAGTTGAGAAGGTGGTACCACCATCTGCATCTGTTGCAGGCACTGTACTTCTATTGTAGTCTTGCATGGAAAGATAGAGCACTTAGACCCAAGATGAAGGAACGGTGCTGTATTTTTGAATCAAGGTGAAATGTGACTAGAAAGTGCAGAAAGTTGTGAACGCTGCCAGATCCATCATGGGCTCTAGCCTCACCACCGTCAGGGGCATCTTCAAAAGGCCTTACCTCAAAAAGGTGGCAACCATCATTAAGGGCACCCATCACCCAGGAAATGCCCTTATCTCATTGCTACCATCAAGGATGAGGTATAGGAGCCTGAAGGCACACACTTAAACATTTTAGGAACAGCTTCTTGCCCTCCGCCATTAGATTTGTGAATAGACAATGAACTGATGAACACTACCTCAATACAATTCTTTCCTCTCTTTGCACTACTTACTTAATTTAATTTCCTTTTTTATATATACTTATCGTAAGTTATAGTTTTTATAATTATGTATTGCAATGTACTGCTTCCACAAAACAACAAATTTCACGACTTATGCCAGTGGTATTAAACCCGATTCTGATTCTGATTTTGGAGGTGATGGAGGTGACAAAGTTCTGCAGACAATTCTCCATTTGCTGATTGGCCGTTTTTGACTGACCTTTGGTCTGCAGATGATAGATGAAGGACAAACTCACTGAGGTATGGAGGAGGGAGCAGAAGTCTCACCAGAAGCAGGGAATAAATTGTGGACAACCATCCAAAACAATGTCCTGAGGGTAGCTGTGGAGTTGAACTATATGTTGAGCAACCAGGTATGCCGTCCCAGTGGCTCTTGGCAGTTTGGGGAGGCCAATGAAGCGTGTCACTTTGCAGAACCGATCCACCCCTGACATAATCACCATGGCTCTTTTTCTGCTGGACGGAGCGTAGGTGCTCAGCGAAGCAGACTCTTAATCTATGCCGGCTCTCACCAATGTACAGGAGGCCACGTCGGGAGCACCAAACACAGTATATGACCCCTACAGATTCACAGGTGAAGTGTCCCCTCAACTGGAAGGAATCTTTAAGGCCCTGATCGTAGTGAGGGAGGAGGTGTAGGAGCATGTATAGCCAGAACAAATGGAATCTCCCAGTGGCCACTGATTTTAATTCCACTTCTTATTCCCATTCTGATATGTCCATCCACGGCCTCCTCCACTGCCGTGATGAGGCCACACTTATGTTCTGTTTGAGTAGCCTCCAACCTGATAGCATGAACATTATTTTCTCAGACTTCTGGTAATGCCCCCAAACCCCCTCCCTCACCATTTCACATACCCTTCACCATTTCCCATACCCTTTTCCCTCTCTTACATTATCTCCTTGCCCACCCATTGCCTCCCTCTGGTGTTCCTCCCCCTTTTCTTTCTTCTTTCTGTCTCTTTCACCAATCAACTTCCCAGGTCTTTACTCTATCCTTCCCCTTTCAGGTTTCACTTATCACCTTGAATTTCTCTTTCCACCACCACCCCCACCTTTTAAATCTGCTCCTCAGTTTTTTTCTCCAGTCCTGCTGAAGGGTCTCAGCCTGAAACAACAACTGTACTCTTTTCCATAGATGCTGCCTGGCCTACTGAGTTCCTCCAGCATTTTGTGTGTGTTGCTGAGATTTCCAGCATCTGCAGATTTTCTCTTGTTTGTGACAGGTGACTCCTGTTAAGTGGGTGGAGGCCGGGAGGTGCCTGCCTGTGCAGGCCAGACACTTTTTTTACATTTACTCCCTTCCACTGTATGGGAACTGTTCTAGAATCCAAGAGTGTTTGGAAGATGACTTTCAATGTATCTGTTACCTCCATCAACAACTCTTTCAAAACTATCTGCTGAATGTGATCCAATTCATGAGGCACTGGCACTTGGGAAAGAGAGAGCACATCCATTGGGGGTGATGGGACCAGTATCTGGTAAATCACATGTTTTTTTCAGAAACATAGAAAACCTACAGCACAATATAGGCCCTTTGACCCACAAAGTTGTGCCGAACATGTCCCTACCTTAGAAATTACTAGGGTTACCCATAGCCCTTTATTTTTCTAAGCTCCATGTACCTATCTAAAAGTCTCTTAAAAAACCCTATCGTATCCACCTCCATCGCCGTTGCTGGCAGCCCATTCTATGCATTCACCACTCTCTGCATAAAAAAACTTACCCCTGACATCTCCTCTGTACCTACTCCCAAGCACCTTAAACCTGTGTCCTCTTGTGGAAGGAATTTCAGCCCTGGGAAAAAGCCTCTGACTATCCACATGATCAACGGCTCTCATCATCTTATACACCTCTATCAGGTCACCTCTCATCCTCCGTCGCTCCAAGGAGAAAAGGCCGAGTTCACTCAACCTGCTTTCATAAGGCATGCTCCCCAATCCAGGCAGCATCCTTGTAAATCTCCTCTGCACCCTTTCTATGGCTTCCACATCCTTCCTATAGTGAGGTGACCAGAACTGAGCACAGTTCACCAAGTGGGGTCTGACCAGGGTACTATATAGCTGCAACATTACCTCTCAGCTCCTGAATTCGATTCCACAATTAATGAAGGCCAATACAGCATACACCTTCTTAACCACAGAGTCAACCTGCGCAGCTGCTTTGAGCGTCCTATGGACTCAGACTCCAAGATCCCTCTGATCCTCCACACAGCCAAGAGTCTTACCATTAATACTATATTCTGCCATCATATTTGACCTACCAAAATGAACCACTTCACGCTTACCTGGGTTGAACTCCATCTGCCACTTCTCAGCCCAGTTTTACATTTTAACAATGTCCCACTGTAACCTCTGACAGCCCTCCAAACTATCCACAACACCTCCAACCTTTGTGTCATCAGCAAACTTGCTAACCCATCCCTCCACTTCCTCATCCAGGTCATTTAAGAAAACCACGAAGAGTAAGGGTCCCAGAACAGATCCCTGAGGCACAGCACTGGTTACTGACCTCCATGCAGAATATGACCCATCTACAACCACTCTTTGCCTCCTGTGGGCAAGCCATTTCTGGATCCACAAAGCAATGTCCCCTTGGATCCCATGCCTCCTTACTTTCTCAATAAGCCTTGCATGGGGTACCTTATCAAATGCCTTGCTAAAATCCATATACACTACATCTACTGCTCTTCCATCATCAATGTGCTTAGTCACATCCTTAAAAAATTCAATCAGGCTCGTAAGGCACAACCTGCCTTTGACAAAGCCATGCTGACTATTCCTAATCATATTATACCTCTCCAAATATTCATAAATCCTGCCTCTCAGGATCTTCTCCATCAACCTACCAACCACTGAAGTAAGACTCACTGGTCTATAATTTCCTGGGCTATCTCTATCCCCTTTCTTGAATAAGGGAACAAAATCCGCAACCCTCCAAGCCTCCGGAACCTCTCCCGTTCCCATTGATAATGCAAAGATCATCACCAGAGGCTCAACAATCTGCTCCCTCACCACCCACAGTAGCCTGGGGTACATCTCATCCGGTCCCGGCGACTTATCCAACTTGATGCTTTCCAAAAGCTCCAGCACATCCTCTTTCTTAATATCTACATTCGCAAGCTTTTCAGTCCGCTGCAAGTCATCCCTACAATCACCAAGATCCTGTTCCATAGTGGATACTGAAGTAAAGTATTCATTAAGTACCCCTGCTTGTCACATTGGGGGGGCATAGAGAGCAAGGGTGGACCCAAGTGCAAGACACATCTTGTGAGGTTAATTAGATTTAGTTTATTGTTCGATACCAGGAGAGCAAGGCAGGAGCAGGAGTAGCGAACTGGACAGGGACTCAGGACTACGACTAGGCTGGGACCAAGGGTCTGGGCTTGGACTCGGAATCGGCTCCCAGAACTAGAGGAGACATGAAGAGGCTACAATATGGACTCCGAGCCAGAGACTGGGCAAGGACCCAGTACCTGGGTCTTGCCTCGGGCTCGGACCCCAGAACCAGGCATGGACATGACATGGGCTAGGGAGAAGAGGAACATGGGAACACAGAGCCTCGGTCTCGGGGAGCAGGTACATGGAACCATGGACACATACACAGAACATAGAGTCGGGACCCCTCCTTGGGTACAGGACATAGGGCTGGGAATCACAAACAGAACAGAGAGCCAGGACCCCTCCTTGGGTACAGGACATAGGGCCGGGACTCATGACCCCCCACAGGGCAACGGCAAGACGGCCTGACTTACCCCACGGATGCGAGGACAAGACACGACAAGACATGACCCCCTGCGGGGCAACGGCAAGACGGCTAGACTTACCCCACGGAGGCCAGGACAAGATAAGACCAACGTGAAAGAACACCAGACAGTACCTATGTAGCTCCGGCGATAGAACTAGACCGAAGTGCAGGCGGGGGCTGCAGACGAGGACTAGAGGCGAGGGGGGCAGAGAAGGGATTCAGACAGGGGGGTAGGACAGGAATCACAGACCGCCAGGGCCAGGGTTTGACTCGGAACTGGGATGCAGCCAGGGCCGGGACTTGACTTGGAACTTGGATGCCGCCAGGGCCGGGACTTGACTTGGAACTTGGATGCTGCCAGGGCCAGGACTTATCTGGGTACTTGGATGCCCCCGGAGCCAGGACTTGACTTGGAGCCTCCAGGTGGTGGCGAGCTCTCCACTCCGCCCGGAAACAGTAGACAGCGGTTCTTGATTCCCTCTGGCGGGTTAACTGATGGACCCACCTCGGTGAGGAAACTTTGCAGGCTCGCTTTGGCGAGGTAACTTGACAGGGTTGCTCCGGTGAGGAAAGGTGAATTACCGGCACTCGCTTTGGGCGGAGACTAGTCTTGCTCCGACCAGATGACATTGGCACGCCGTACCTTGGTGACTTTGCAGACGCTCCCGTGCCCAACGTCTGAAAGCCGGAGACTATAAACTACTGGTTCGGCCGAGCGTTAATTGCCTCCAATCACCAAGGCCGAGGGACACGAAAAAACAGGGAACCAAAGGGAAACAGGGAGTCAACAGTTCGGATCCTAACATAAACGAAGTAAATTTAAAGGTACCCCGCTCTGGACCATGACACTGCTATTTCCTCTAGTTCTATACACACTTTCCCACTGTCACACTTGATAGGACCTATTCCTTCACATCTTATCCTCTTGCTCTTCACATACTTGTAGAATGCCTTGGGGTTTTCCTTAATCCTGCCCACCAAGGCCTTCTCATGGCCCTTTCTGGCTCTCCTAATTTCCTTCTTAAGCTCCTTCCTGTTAGCATTATAATCTTCTAGATCTCTAACATTACCTGGCTCTCTGAACCTTCTGTAAGCTTTTCTTCTCTTCTTGTCTGGATTTACTACAGCCTTTGTACACCATGGTTCCAGTACCCTACTATAATTTCCCAGTCTCATTGGAACATATCTATGCAGAACTCCATACAAATATCCCCTGAACATTTCCCATATTTCTTCCATACCTTTCCCTGAGAACATCTTTTGCCAATTTTAGTTTCCAATTTCCTGCCTGATAGACTCATAATTCCCCTTTCTCCAATTAAATGCTTTTCTAACTTGCCTGTTCCTATCTCTCTCTAATGCAATTGCAAAGGAGATAGAATTATGATCACTATCTCCAAAATGCTCTTCCACTGAGAGATTTGACACCTGACTAGGTTCATTTCCCAATACCATATCAAGGACATTCCCTCCTCTCGTAGGCTTATCTACATATTGTGTCAAGAAACCTTCCTGAACACACCTAACAAACTCGACTCCATCTAAAACCCTCACTCTGGGGAGATGCCAATCGATATTTGGGAAATTAAAATCTCCCACCATGACAACTGTTACTATTACACCTTTCCAGGATCTGTTTCCCTATCTGATCCTCAATATCCCTGTTACTATTGGGTGACCTATAAAAAACACCCAGTAATGTTATTGACCCCTCCCTGTTCCTAACCTCCACCTACAGATACTCCGTAGGCAATCCCTCCATGACGTCCACCTTTTCTGCAGCCGTGACACTATCTCTGATCAACAGTGTCACGCCCCCACCTCTTTTGCCTCCCCTCCTGTCCTTTTTGAAACATCTAAAACCCAGCACTTGAAGCAACCGTTCCTGTCCCTGAGCCATCCAAGTCTCTGTCATGGCCACCACATCATAGATCCAAGTACTGATCCATGCTCTAAGATCAGCCGCTTTGTTCACAACACTCCTTGCATTAAAATAGACATACCTCAAACTGTCGGTCTGAGCACGTCCCTTCTCTATCACCTGCCTATCCTCCCTCACACACTGTCTCCAATTTTTCTCTATTTGTGAGCCAACCGCCTCTTCCCCAGTCTCTTCAGTTCGGTTCCCACTCCCCAACAATTCTAGTTTAAACTCCCCCAGAAGCCTTAGCAAACCCCCCCGCCAGGATATTGGTCCCCCTGGGATTCAAGTGCAACCCGTTCTTTTTGTACAGGTCACACCTGCCCCAAAAGAGGTCCCAGTGATCTAGAAATCTGAATCCCTGCCCCATGTTCCAAACCCTCAGCCACGCATTTGTCCTCCACCTCATTCTATTCCTATACTCACTGTCACGTGGCACAGGCAGTAATCCCGAGATTACTACCTTTGTGGTCCTGCTTCTCAACTTCCTTCCTAACTCCCTGTAGTCTGTTTTCAGGACCTCTTCCCTTTTCCTACCTATGTCATTGGTATCAATATGTACCATGACCTCTGGCTGTTCTCCCTTACACTGAAGGATATCGTGGACATGATCTGAAACATCCCGGACCCTGGCACCTGGAAGGCAAACTAGCATCTGAGTTTCCTTCCTGCGTCCACAGAATTGCCTGTCTGACCCCCTAACTATAGAATCCCCTATCACTACTGTCTTCCTCTTCCTTTCTCTACCCTTCTGGTCCACAGGGCCAAACTCTGTGCCAGAGGCACAGCCACTGGTGCTTCCACCAGGTAGGCCCTTCCCCCCCCCAACAGTACTCAAATAGGAGTACTCATTGTCAAGGGGTACAGCCACAGGGGTAATCTCTAGTACCTGACTCTTCCCCTTCCCTCTCCGGACTGTGACCCACTTATCTGTCTCCTGTGGCCCTGGTGTGACCACCTGCTTTATAACTCCCTTCTATCACCTCCTCGCTTTCCCTGACCAGACGAAGGTCATCGAGCTGCATCTCCAGTTCCTTAGCGCGGTCCCTCAGGAGCTGCAGCTCAACACACTGGGTGCAGATATGGCTGTCCGGGAGGCTAGGAGACTCCAGGACCTCCCACGTCTGACACCGAGCACAGAACGTAGTCCTCACATACGTACTTCCTTTCCGCAATTAAGACAGGTAAACCTACCTCGCCTCGTTACCGCCTAAGCCCGTTGAGCCAAAGCCCTATCACTCTGCTACCTATCACGCCGCTGCCCGCTGGATATGGCGGTCTTTTTAAACTTTTCCAGCTCTGCTGGCTGATGTCACGTGCCTGCGCAGTCTTGCCTCTCTTTACCCTGAGTAGTAAAATGCCTTCTCTCTGAAAATCCTTAGCCGTTCTACTTGCAGCCTTCTTGCTTGTTTAGACAGGGATTTAAGTTAAACAGAAGGTGGGGGGTGGGTGTGGGAAGAGCTGAAGGTTCCAAGAGCACAATATTTAATAAATCAAAAGGAAATGAATGGGAAAGCAATGATCAAGGTGGTTACAGTTGACCAGGATTGGGTGCTCAGTATTACAAGCAACACAATATTCCTTATGAATAGACTGAAAGAGAAAGGAGGCAGGTTTATCATGTTTTTTATCAAGGGAGGAGCTCGAGCAGTGTTGAGATGTGATTATAGAGGCAGTGGTATAGTAAAGTAGTTGTGCTGCCTTAAGTCAGTTATTTTATTTGCCATTTAGCACCCTTTGCTGGTAGTCTTGTATAGCAGTCATTTAGGTCATGTGATCTGTGTCTCTAGTTGATGACATCATCAGTAGGTGTTGAGACAGCTCTCCATGTAGAGCTGAGGGAGAGCTTGTGCCTTTTCATTCTACATCATCCTGACGTTCACGTCTTTGAAAGCGTCGTCGGTATGTAAAGGTAATCTTTGGGTTTATTATTTATTGATGTATACGCATATTTCCACAAATCAGAGATATTTGAATGGTTTATGTGCAGATAAAATACAGATGGAATATTCATGTGGGCCACATGTTCTGGCTGACCTGTAGTGAGAAAATGTGCATAAGATACATTGTATGTAGCAACATCTTGCTTACCAGTAGCTTATCTTTATGATATATTTAGAACTTATTTGTGTACAGTATCTTGTGTATTATTTTGTATCATTTGTGTTATACTTAATGTTTGCCTTGTACTTAACCATAATGGGAATTTGGACACCTTTTGATTGTATGTTTTTCTTTCTGTCAGTTATACCCTACCGCCAGTTGCTACATTAAAGAAAGTCAACTTGGAACGTCTTTGTCAGTGTAGTAATTGGGGATGGAGTTTATCTGCCTGTCCATTCATGCAAGGTGTGTGAAGAGGTCAGGATAGTAGTATTCGTTTGGATTTGGATCATGAATAGTAGAGGGAGAAAAAAACACATGGGTGGGAGGTCCACAAACAAGAGAAAATCTGCAGATGCTGGAAATCCAAGCAACACACACCAAATGCTGGAGGAACTCAGCAGGTCAGGCAGCACCTATGGACTGATGAAGGCTCTCTGCTTAACATGTTGCCTTTGTACTCTTTTTCAGAGCTGCTGCCTGCCCTGCTGAGTTCATCCAGCACTGAGTGTGTGTTACGTGGTTAAGAGGAGTCTATTGGCTCCAAAAGTGTGACTTCCCAATAGGGTGAAGCAAAAGTGGGTCAACATCTAGGCCAGGAATTCCCTACCTGGGGTCCACAGACACCTTGCTTGATTGTAAGGTGGCATAGAAAAGGTTGGGAACCCCTGATCTAGGTCAAGTTTGATGGGTACTGTAATTGTTATGGGAGATTTAAATCTACACATTGATTGGATGAAACAAACTGTCAAGGGTATCGTGGAAGAAGAATTTGTGGAGTGAGAATGGATTGCTTCTTAGTGTAGAATATTAAGTGATCTTCTGAGATGTAACTTATTTTAGATTTGGTCATATGAAATGAGGAGGGGTTTATAAAAGATCTTGCGGGTTAAGATCCCCTATTGTGAAATCCATTATTTAACATTATCTTACAACATAATAGAATTGCAGACATAGTTTGAAAGTGAATATCACAGGACTTGTGCCAGTTTCAACTTAATTATGTCAATTACGATGGTATGAGGGTGGAGTTTTCTAAGTTGGACGGGGAAAATAAGCTAAGAGACAGGTCAGCAGCTGAATTAGAATTAGAAACTGGTTTATTATCACACACATGTCATGAAATTTGCTGTTTTCTGCAGCAGCACCGTGCAAGATGTATCAAAATGTTACAAGCTGTAATAATAAATAAATTAATGGTGCAAAAGAGGAATAATGATGTAGTAGTGTTCATGGGTCAGAAATCTGATGGCAGAGGGCAAGAAGCCACTCCTGAACAGTTGACTGTGGATCTTCTGGCTCCTTTGACTCCATCCTGATCATAGAAATGAGAAGAGGATGTGTCCCAGACGGTGAGGATCCTTAATGATGCATTGAGGTACCACCTTCATGAAATTGATTCCAGAATTGAATGACTTGTCATACGAAAAGCATTTGATGGCTCTGGGCCTGTATTAATTAGAATTCGGAAGAATGAGGGGTGACTTAATTGAAACCTACCAAAGGATGAAAGGCCTTGATAGAGTGGATGTACAGAGGATGTTTCCTATGGTGGGAGAGTCTATGGTGACACAGCCTTGGAATAGAAGGGTGTCCTTTTAGAACAGAGATATGGAGGAGTTTCTTTAGCCAGAGAATGGCGAATTTGCTGAATTATTTGCCACAGGGAGCTGCGGAGGCCAAGTCTTTACGCATGTTTAAGACAGAAGTTGATAGACAGAGGTTATTTCTTCAGCAGTTTGAACGGGGCCCGACCGCGCAAGCGCGTGGAGGTCGGCCAGTGAGAAGAGAGAGAAGAGTTTAAAAAGAGGACAACTTTATACAGTGGGCATCAGAGTAGAGGGAGACACAGTAGGAAGGCTTTGGCTCAACAGGGCTTTGGCGATAACGGGTCAAGGCGAGGTATGTTACCTGTGTAGAATACAAACAGGAAGTATGAGCGTGAGGCCGGTTTTCTGTGCTCGGTGGCAGATGTGGGAGGTCCTGGAGCCTCCCAGCCTCCCGGACGGCCACATCTGCACCAAGTGCGTCGAGCTGCAGCTCCTTAGAGACTGCGTTAGGGAACTAGAGCTGCAGCTCGATGACCTTCATCTGGTCAGGGAGAGTGAGGAGATGATAGAGAGGAGCTATAGGCAGGTAGTCACTCCAGGGCCACAGGAGACAGAGAAGTGGGTAACAGTAAGGAGAGAGAAGGGTGAGAGTGTCATGGTCCGGTCCGTAAAGTCTGCATTCCAGTTCACGGTCCAGTCCATCAATCCTTATTCCAGGTTTTCTGGTTTTCCTTTGTTCTGTTGGGTGCTCTAATTGAGGCACATGATTCTTGTTTGGGCAGACACATAAATACCTCTGGAGACCAGGGTGTGGCTGCTGGACTGTCCCCTCCACTCTCCTGTGTCCTTGCCTGTATTGCTCTCATGACCTACTGCTGGAGCAAAACCAGAGCCTTGCTGTGTCTTGATAAGGAATTGTCTTGCATTGTTTGGAATTGTCTCTGTGTCCATGCCTTTGCTAGGTAGGTCTGGCTGTTTACCATTACCTTGAGTTGGGAACTGTCTCTGTGTCCACACCTTTGCTAGGTAGGTCCAGTTGTTTACTGTTACCTTGTGTTGGGAACTGTCTCTCTATGTTCTGTGTATGAGTCCTGGCCCTATGTCTTGTTTCCAAGGAGGGGTCCTGGCTCAGTGTTCCATGTTCCTGTCTCCCTCGACCAAGTCAAGGCTTCATTTCCTCATCCTGTCCATGTGCCTTGCCCAGCCCAGGAGTACCTTGTCTAGCCCGGTGCTGGGGTTCCCTCATCCTGTCCAACCCATGTCCAAGAACCTCATCCTGTCTAGGAGTTCCACATCCTGTTCTGTAGCCATGTTCTGTCCTTGCCAACATCCTAGTCACGAGTCCTAGCCCAGACCTGGGTTCTGGTTCTGAGTCGAGACCCAGGTTCTGGTTCCTTGTCCAGGCTCCTTGTTCCTAGTTCCATGTCCAGGTCCTGTGTCTCTTGTCAAAATCCTAGCCCAGGCCTTGAATCCTTGTCTTGTCCAGGGCTTGCGTCAATGTCCAGCATCATTTCTTCCCCTCTTCCCTTGCTTCCTTGTCATGCCTAGTCCTGTTCCTAGTGCTTTAGTGTCTGCGTCTTGCATTTGAGTCTGCCACCAATGCCCCCCATTATGACAAAGAGGCAGATGCTAGAGAGTACCCTAGTGGCTGTCCCCCTTAACAATAAGTACTCCTGTTTGAGTACTGTTGGGGGAGATGGCCTACCTGGGGGAAGCAAGAGTGGTTGAGCCTCTGGCACAGAGTCTGACCCTGTGGCTCAGAAGGGTAGGGAAAGGAAGAGGATGGCAGCAGTGATAGGGGACTCTGTAGTTAGGGGGTCAGACAGGCTGTGGATGCAGGAAAGAAACGTGGATGGTAGTTTGTCTCCCAGGTGCCAGGGTCCAGGATGTTTCTGATTGCGTACGGGATATCTTGAAATGGGAAGGAGAACAGCCAGAGGTCATGGTCCATATTGGTACCAATGACATAGGTAGGAAAAGGGAAGAGGTCCTGAAAACAGACTACAGGGAGTTAGGAAGGAAATTGAGAAGCAGGACCTCAAAGGTAGTAATCTTGGGATTACTGCCTGTACTATGTGACAGAGTGTAGGAATAGAATGAGGTGGAGGATAAATGCGTGGCTGAGGGATTGGAGCAGGGGGCAGGGATTCAGATTTCTGGATCATTGGGACCTCTTTTGAGGCAGGTGTGACCTGTACAAAAAGGACAGTTTGCACTTGAATCCCAGGGGGACCAATATCCTGGTGGGGAGGTTTGCTAAGGCTACTGGGGAGAATTTAAACTAGAATTGCTGGGGCGTAGGAACCGAACTGAAATGACAGAGGAAGGGGAGGTTGGCTCACAAATAGAGAAAGCTTGTAGACAGTGCGAGAGGGTGGATAGACAGGTGATAGAGAAGGGATGCACTCAGACCGATGGTTTGAGATGTGTCTATTTTAATGCAAGGAGTATTATGAACAAAGCGGATGAATTTAGAGCATGGATCAGCACTTGGAGCTTTGATGTTGTGGCCATTACAGAGCTGAATGGTGCAGAGGCAGGAATGGCTACTTCAAGTGCCAGGTTTTGGGTGTTTCAGAAAGGATGGGGGGGGCAAAGGTGGTGGCGTGGCACTGTTGATCAGAGATAGTCACGGCCGCAGAAAAGGAGGAAGTCATGGAAGGGTTGTCTATGGAGTCTCTGTGGGTGGAAGTTAGGAATAGGAAGGGGTCAATAACTCTACTGGGTGTTTTTTATAGACCACCCAATAGTAACAGGGATATCGAGGAGCAGATAGGGAGGCAGATTCTGGAAAGAAGTAATAATAACAGGGTTGTTGTGCTGGAAGAATTTAATTTCCCAAATATTGATTGGCATCTCCCTAGAGTGAGGGGTTAAGATGGGGTGGAGTTTGTTAGGTATGTTCAGGAAAGTTTCTTGACACAATATGTAGATACGCCGACAAGAGGAGAGGCTGTACTTGATCTGGTATTGGGAAATGAACCTGGTCAGGTGTCAGGACTCTCGGTGGGAGAGCATTTTGGAGATGGTGATCACAATTCTATCTTCTTTACCATAGCGTTGGAGATGGATAGGAACCGACAAGTTTGGGAAATGTTTAATTGGATTAAGGGGAAATATGAGGCCATCAGGCAGGAACTTGGAAGCATAAATTGGAAACAGATGTTCTCAGGGAAATGTACGGGAGAAATGTGGCAAATATTCAGGGGGTATTTGTGTGGGGTTCTGCATAGGTATGTTTCAATGAGACAGGGAAAGGATGGTAGGGTACAGGAACCGTGGTGTACAAAGGTTGTTGTAAATCTAGTCAAGAAGAAAAGAAGATCTTACAAAAGGTTCAAAAAACTAAGTAATGATAGAGATCTAGAAGATTATAAGGCTAGCAGGAAGGAGCTTAAGAATGAAATTAGGAGAGCCAGAAGGGACCAAGAGAAGGCCTTGGCAGAGAGGATTCAGGAAAACCCCAAGGCATTCTACAAGTATGTGAAGAGCAAGAGGATAAGATGTGAGAGAATAGGATGAATCAAGTGTGACAGTGGAAAAGTGTGTATGGAACCTGAGGAGATAGCAGAGGTACTTAAAGAATACTTTGCTTCAGTATTCACTACAGAAAAGGACCTTGGTGATTTTAGGGATGACTTGCAAAGGACTGAAAAGCTTGAGCATGTAAATATTAAGGAAGGGGATGTGCTGGAGCTTTTGGAAAGCATCAAGTTGGATAAGTCACTGAACGAGATGTACCCCAGGCTACTGTGGGAAACAAGGGAGGAGATTTCTGAGCCTCCGGTGATGATCTTTGCATCTTAATCGAGGATGGGAGAGGTTCCACAGGATTGGAGGGTTGCGGGTGTTGTTCCCTTATTCAAGAAAGAGTAGAGATATCTCAGGAAATTATAGACCAGTGAGTCTTACTTCAGTGGTTGGTAAGTTGATGGAGAAGATCCTGAGAGGCAGGATTTATGAACATTTGGAGAGGCATAATTAATTAAGAATAGTCAGCATGGCTTTATCAAAGGCAGGTTGTGCCTTATGAGCCTGATTGAATATCTTGAGGATGTAACGGAACACATTGATGATGGAAGAGCAGTAGATGTAGTGTATATGGATTTCAGCAAGGCATTTGATAAGGTACCCCATGCAAGGCTTATTGAGAAAGTAAGGAGGCATGGGATCTAAGGGAACATTGCTTTGTGGATCCAGAACTGGCTTGCCCACAGAAGGCAAAGAGTGGTTGTAGACGGGTCATATTCTGCATGGAGGTCGGTGACCAGTGGTGTGCCTCAGGGATCTGTTCTGGGGCCCCTACTCTTCGTGATTTTTATAAATGACCTGGATGGAGAAGTGGAGGGATGGGTTAGTAAGTTTGCTGATGACACAAAGGTTGGGGGTGTTGTGGATAGTGGGGAGGGCTGTTAGAGGTTACAGTCAGATATTGATAGGATGCAAAACTGGGCTGAGAAGTGGCAGATGGAGTTCAACCCGGATAAGTGTGAGGTGGTTCATTTTGGTAGGTCAAATATGATGGCAGAATATAGCATTAATGGTAAGATACTTGGCAGTGTGGGGATCAGAGGGATCTTGGGGTCCGAGTCCATAAGACACTCAAAGCTGCTGCGCATGTTGACTCTGTGGTTAAGAAGGCGTACGGTACATTGGCCTTCATCAACCGTAGGATTGAGTTTAAGAACCGGGAGGTAATGTTGCAGCTATATAGGACCCTGGTCAGACCACACCTGGAGTACTGTGCTCAGTTCTGGTCACCTCACTACGAAGGATATGGAAACCATAGAAAAGGTGCAGAGGAGATTTACAAGGATGTTGCCTGGATTGGGGAGCATGCCTTATAGAAACATAGAAACATAGAAACATAGAAAATAGGTGCAGGAGTAGGCCATTCGGCCCTTCGAGCCTGCACCGCCATTTATTATGATCATGGCTGATCATCCAACTCAGAACCCAGCCTTCCCTCCATACCCCCTGACCCCTGTAGCCACAAGGGCCATATCTAACTTCCTTTTAAACATAGCTAATGAACTGGCCTCAACAGTTTGCTGTGGCAGAGAATTCCACAGATTCACCACTCTCTGTGTGAAGAAGTTTTTCCTAACCTCGGTCCTAAAAGGCTTCCCCTCTATCCTCAAACTGTGACCCCTCGTTCTAGACCTCCCCAACATCGGGAACAATCTTCCTGCATCTAGCCTGTCCAATCCCTTTAGGATCTTATACGTTTCAATCAGATCCCCCCTCAATCTTCTAAATTCCAACGAGTACAAGCCCAGTTCATCCAGTCTTTCTTCATATGAAAGACCTGCCATCCCAGGAATCAATCTGGTGAACCTTCTTTGTACTCCCTCTATGGCAAAGATGTCTTTCCTCAGATTAGGGGACCAAAACTGCACACAATACTCCAGGTGTGGTCTCACCAAGGCCTTGTACAACTGCAGTAGTACCTCCCTGCTCCTGTACTCGAATCCTCTCGCTATAAATGCCAGCATACCGTTCGCCTTTTTCACCGCCTGCTGTACCTGCATGCCCACTTTCAATGACTGGTGTATAATGACACCCAGGTCTCGTTGCACCTCCCCTTTTCCTAATCGGCCACCATTCAGATAATAATCTGTTTTCCTATTTTTGCCACCAAAGTGGATAACTTCACATTTATCCACATTAAATTGCATCTGCCATGAGTTTGCCCACTCACCCAACCTATCCAAGTCACCCTGCATCCTCTTAGCATCCTCCTCACTGCTAACACTGCCACCCAGCTTCGTGTCATCCGCAAACTTGGAGATGCTGCATTTAATTCCCTCATCCAAGTCATTAATATATATTGTAAACAACTGGGGTCCCAGCACTGAGCCTTGCGGTACCCCACTAGTCACCGCCTGCCATTCTGAAAAGGTCCCGTTTATTCCCACTCTTTGCTTCCTGTCTGCTAACCAATTCTCCACCCACACCAATACCTTACCCCCAATACCGTGTGCTTTAAGTTTGCACACTAATCTCCTATGTGGGACCTTGTCAAAAGCCTTTTGAAAATCCAAATATACCACATCCACTGGTTCTCCCCTATCCACTCTACTAGTTACATCCTCAAAAAATTCTATGAGATTCGTCAGACATGATTTTCCTTTCACAAATCCATGCTGACTTTGTCCGATCATTTCACCGCTTTCCAAATGTGCTGTTATCACATCCTTGATAACTGACTCCAGCAGTTTCCCCACCACCGACGTTAGGCTAACCGGCCTATAATTCCCCGGTTTCTCTCTCCCTCCTTTTTTAAAAAGTGGGGTTACATTAGCCACCCTCCAATCCTCAGGAACTAGTCCAGAATCTAACGAGTTTTGAAAAATTATCACTAATGCATCCACTATTTCTTGGGCCACTTCCTTAAGCACTCTGGGATGCAGACCATCTGGCCCTGGGGATTTATCTGCCTTCAATCCCTTCAATTTACCTAACACCACTTCCCTACTAACATGTATTTCGCTCAGTTCCTCCATCTCACTGGACCCTCTGTCCCTTACTATTTCTGGAAGATTATTTATGTCCTCCTTAGTGAAGACAGAACCAAAGTAATTATTCAATTGGTCTGCCATGTCCTTGCTCCCCATAATCAATTCACCTGTTTCTGTTTGCAGGGGACCTACATTTGTCTTTATCAGTCTTTTCCTTTTTACATATCTATAAAAGCTTTTACAGTCTGTTTTTATGTTCTCTGCCAGTTTTCTCTCATAATCTTTTTTCCCCTTCCTAATTAAGCCCTTTGTCCTCCTCTGCTGAACTCTGAATTTCTCCCAGTCCTCAGGTGAGCCACTTTCTCTGGCTAATTTGTATGCTACTTCTTTGGAATTGATACTATCCCTAATTTCTCTTGTCAGCCACGGGTGCACTACCTTCCTTGATTTATTCTTTTGCCAAACTGGGATGAACAATTGTTGTAGTTCATCCATGCAACCTTTAAATGCCTGCCATTGCATATCCACCGTCAATCCTTGAAGTGTCATTTGCCAGTCTATCTTAGCTAATTCATGTCTCATACCTTCAAAGTTACCCCTCTTTAAGTTCAGAACCTTTGTTTCTGAATTAACTACGTCACTCTCCATGTTAATGAAGAATTCCACCATATTATGGTCACTCTTACCCAAGGGGCCTCTCACGACAAGATCGCTAATTAACCCTTCCTCATTGCTCAAAACCCAGTCCAGAATAGCCTGCTCTCTAGTCGGTTCCTCGACATGTTGGTTCAAAAAACCATCCCGCATACATTCCAAGAAATCCTCTTCCTCAGCACCTTTACCAATTTGGTTCACCCAGTCTACATGTAGATTGAAGTCACCCATTATAACTGCTGTTCCTTTATTGCACACATTTCTAATTTCCTGTTTAATACCATCTCCGACCTCACTACTACTGTTAGGTGGCCTGTACACAACTCCCACCAGCGTCTTCTGCCCCTTAGTGTTACGCAGCTCTACCCATATCGATTCCACATCTTCCCGGCTTATGTCCTTCCTTTCTATTGCGTTAATCTCTTTTTTAACCAGCAACGCCACCCCACCTCCCCTTCCTTCGTGTCTATCCCTCCTGAATATTGAATATCCCTGAACGTTGAGCTCCCATCCCTGGTCACCCTGGAGCCATGTCTCTGTGATCCCAACTATATCATAATCATTAATAACAATCTGCACTTTCAATTCATCCACCTTATTACGAATGCTCCTTGCATTGACACATAAAGCCTTCAGGCACTCTTTTACAACTCTCTTAGCCCTTTTTAATGCTTGCCCTGGATTTGTCGGCCTGCCACTTTTACTTTTCCCCTTTGTACTTTTTGCTTCTACGCTCACTTTACACCCCTCTGTCTCTCTGCACTGGTTCCCATCCCTCTGTTGTGAACTAACCTCCTCACACCTAGCCGCTTTAATTTGATTCCCACCCCCCAACCATTCTAGTTTAAAGTCACCTCAGTAGCCCCCGCTAATCTCCCTGCCAGGATATTGGTCCCCCGAGGATTTAAGTGTAACCCGTCCTTTTTGTACAGGTCACACCTGCGCCAAAAGAGGTCCCAATGATCCAAAAACTTGAATCCCTGCCCCCTGCTCCAATCCCTCAGCCACGCATTTATCCTCCACCTCATCGCATTCCTACTCTCACTGTCGCGTGGCACAGGCAGTAATCCCGAGATTACTACCTTTGCGGTCCTTTTTCTCAACTCCCTTCCTAGCTCCCTATATTCTTCTTTCAGGACCTCATCCCTTTTCCTACCTATGTCATTGGTACCTATATGTACCAGGACCTCTGGCTCTTCACCCTCCCACTTCAGGATATCTTGGACACGATCAGAAATATCCCGGACCCTGGCACCAGGGAGGCAAACTACCATCCGAGTCTCTGGACTGCGTCCACAGAATCGCCTATCTGACCCCCTTACTATCGAGTCCCCTATCACAACTGCCCTCCTCTTCCTTGCCCTACCCTTCTGAGCTACAGGGCCAGACTCTGTGCCAGAGGCAGGGCCACTGTCGCTTCCCCCGGGTAAGCTGTCCCCCCCAACAGTACTCAAACAGGAGTACCTGTTGTTAAGGGGCACAGCCGCCGGGGTACTCCCCATCACCTTCCTTTTCCCCTTCCCCCTCCTAACCGTGACCCACTTGTCTGCCTCCCGTGGCCCCGGCGTGACCACCTGCCTTCCACTCCTCTCTATCACCTCCTCACTCTCCCTGACCAGACGAAGGTCATCGAGCTGCAGCTCCAGTTCCGTAACGCGGTCCCTTAGGAGCTGCATCTCGATGCACTTGGCGCAGATGTAGACGTCCGGGAGGCTTGGAGACTCCAGGGCCTCCCACATCCGACACCGAGAACAGCAAACTGCCCTCACAGTCATAATGCCCCTCTCCTCAAATAGCAACAGAAAATGAATGTCAAACCTTCCTCGCCTCACCCGCTTCCGCCTAAGCCCGGTGAGCCGAAGCCCTTAAGTCTTCACTCTGCTCCCGGCTCACTCCGCCGCCCGCAAACTATGCTGCCCGCTCTATGAGGCTCTGTTCCTTTTAAATCTGCCGCGCTGCACTGCCCTACGTCACACGCCTGCGCAGTCCCGCCTCTCAGAAAGCCGTTGGAGAAAAAAAAATAACGAAAATTTCAAAAATCTCTTTTTCGGCACTCCCACTCAGACTCTCAGACTCCTTCTTCGAATCAAATCCGAAGCAGGATGTCTGCCCTTTTAAATCTGCCGCGCTGCACTGCCCGACGTCACACGCCTGCGCAGTCCCGCCTCTCAGAAAGCCGTTGGAGAAAAAAAAAATAACGAAAATGATGAGAATAGGTTGAGTGAACTCGGCCTTTTCTCCTTGGAGCGACGGGAAATGAGAAGTGACCTGATACATAGAAACATAGAAACATAGAAAATAGGTGCAGGAGTAGGCCATTCGGCCCTTCGAGCCTGCACCGCCATTTATTATGATCATGGCTGATCATCCAACTCAGAACCCAGCCTTCCCTCCATACCCCGTGACCCCTGTAGCCACAAGGGCCATATCTAACTTCCTTTTAAACATAGCTAATGAACTGGCCTCAACAGTTTGCTGTGGCAGAGAATTCCACAGATTCACCACTCTCTGTGTGAAGAAGTTTTTCCTAACCTCGGTCCTAAAAGGCTTCCCCTCTATCCTCAAACTGTGACCCCTCGTTCTAGACCTCCCCAACATCGGGAACAATCTTCCCGCATCTAGCCTGTCCAATCCCTTTAGGATCTTATACGTTTCAATCAGATCCCCCCTCAATCTTCTAAATTCCAACGAGTACAAGCCCAGTTCATCCAGTCTTTCTTCATATGAAAGACCTGCCATCCCAGGAATCAATCTGGTGAACCTTCTTTGTACTCCCTCTATGGCAAGGATGTCTTTCCTCAGATACAGGTGATAACAAAGGAAGTCAAAGGCAACATTAAAATGAATGTACAGCATTCAATATGGCAAGGGCTAGTATGTGCCAGAGAACTGATAACAAAGGAAGTCAAAGACAACATTAAAATGAAAGTACAACATACAATACGGCAGGAGTTAGTATGTGCCAGAGAACTGCAAAGCACTAGATATTCACTGGTAGAAAGAAAACTGATTTTGAGAGAAAATATGCATGTAATATCAAAATAAACTGTAAAAGTTTCTATGGATATATAAATAGGAAGAAGACAGCTAAGGTAAGTATTGGATTTCAGGAGAACATGGTTGATGGAAGAATAAAAACCTGAGTTATAGGAAAAGGTTGAAAAGTTTAGGACTTTATTCCTGGGAGAACAGGGGAATAAAGGGACATCTTATAGAGGTATTTGAAATTTGGAGGTGACAGAGTGAATGCTTGCAGGCATTTTCCCCTCAGGCTAGGTGACACTAGAACGGGAGGTCATTAGTTTAGGATGAAAGATGAAATATTTAAGGAGAATCTGAGGGGGATCTTCTTCACTCAGCAGGTGGTGCAAGTGTGGAATAAGCTTCCAATGCAAATGGTAGGTGCAGATTCAATTGTAACAGTTAAGACAAGTTTGAATATGTTCAAGGACTGGAGAATTTTGGAGGCATATGGTCTGTGTGCATGTAGATGGGACTATGCAGAAGATTAGGTCAGCATGAATAAGATGGGCCAAAGACCCTGCTTCTGTGCTGTAGTACTCTATGACTTTATGATACACCCAGGTCCTCACGCACACCCCCCCTTTCACCCCCATCAGACCCCATTTTCCCAGTTTCTCTCCCCCACCCCAATTTCATTTACCCATCAGCGCACACTATGCACCTTGTCTGCTATTGCCTTCCCTCCCCACCCTTCCAGTATTCCCATTTGCTCACCATTTCTCAGTTACCTGCTTTCACTCTTCACCTTCCTTTCCCATCAATTTCCATAGTCTACAGCTCTTTGTTGCCTCTTCCTATCATCTTTAGTCTGTGTCTCTATCTCGACCCCTCCTTCCCCGACCATGGTCCAGTTGATCATCAATCCTTCTGGATCCATCCATCACCTATTAGCTCCTGCCTCAGCCCTCTCCTTACCTCTTTATACTGCGTATCTCCCCTTTACACTGATGCAGGGTCTCGATCCAATGCATGAAACACCCCTTCGCCTCCACAGAACTATTGAGTTCCTCCACTTAAAAAGACATCTTTAAGCACTAATCTGACTCCAGGTGGGTGGCATGATACAAAATTCACTGTTCTTTCTACTTTATTATTATTACAGGTGGATGTGATTGATGTAATTGGCATCTGAAGTACAGCGGTTAAATCGGAGCCTTGGACTCTTCACTTGGTTTCTGTCAGGCAGATGGAGTTAAAATTGCTTTGCAGGAAGCACCAGAGAAAGATATTGTAGGATGCAGCAAGGAAAATATAACTGTTGTAGGCAACTTAAAATATATTGACTGTCACAAACTGGATCCTGAAAACATTTATTTAATTATTTGAAATCTTTTATCAGAGTTTAATCTTGTAGTACCAATTGAAGTTCCTAAGCTTGCATTCCTTTTCATACACAAAAAAAATCTTTCTCCTAATGTGGCTCTGTTTCATTTTGTACTACGTTAAAATTTTCTGCATTTACTTGTATGTGGAGACAGTAAACAAATCGGTTACCCAGTACTTAGACATTTATTTTAAACCAGACTTAGTCTGACAAGACTGATAAACGAGAGGAACTTAATCTCTTTCATAAATGAGAGGAACTTAGTCTCTTTCATGTGCCAGTGGGAAAAACTTGCAATGAAGTCTATAGTGGAAAACTGCCCACATTTAGGCTTATTACAGATAATAAATTAAATGCCAGAGGCCTTTAATTTCCATGATAATTTTCTGCACTTTAAACTTGAAAGAACTGAAATTTGAATAAATTTTATATTCCATCTGGAAGGAAACCATATCTGAAAGTTTTTGTGATTTTGTGTTACTGTTTGTTGTTCACACATTAGTCATCCTTTCCAAAGTAGACTGATCTTATCTGATGAAAAATGTTGCTGCAGAATGATGCACAAGAACAGCTCATGAATTAGAAACACAGAATTACACGGTTTGGAAAAGGGCACTTTGCTTCAACTTGTCCATGCCTGCCATGGTATTGGCCTGAGTTAGTTTCTTTTGCTAGATTTGACCCATTATCCCTCTAATTCTTTCCTATCCATGTACCTGTGCCAATGTCTTTTACCTCCTACCACTGCTGGCAGCTTGTTCCACATATTTTCAACTTCCTCACAGACAGGACCCAGGCTGTAAAAATAGGGGACAAGCTCTCCTGTACAATCACTCTGAGCATTGGTGCCCTACAAGGTTGTATACTCAGCCCCCCGCTGTACTCACTGTGCACCCATGATTGTGTAGCCAAGTTTCCATCAAACTCAATACATAAGTTTGCTGATGACACAACAATTGTAGGCCGTATCTCGGGTAATGATGAGTACAGAGAGGAAATTAAGAACCTGGTGGCATGATGCAAAGACAATAACCTATCCCTCAATGTCATCAAGACGAAGGAATTGGTTGTTGACTTCAGAAGGAGTGGCGAATTGCACAACCCCATTTACATTGGTGGTGCGCAAGTGGAACAGGTCAAAAGCTTTAAGTTCTTCGGGGTCAATATCACAAATGACCTGACTTGGTCCAACCAAGCAGAGTCCACTGCCAAGAAGGCCCACCAGCGCCTTTACTTCCTGAGAAAGCTAAAAAAATTTGGCCTGTCCCCTAAAACCCTCACTAATTTTTATAGATGCACTGTAGAAAGCATTCTTCTAGGGTACATCACAACCTGGTATGGAAGTTGTCCTGTCCAAGACTGAAAGAAGCTGCAGAAGATCGTGAACACGGCACAGCACAGCACAGAAACCAATCTTCTGTCCTTGGACTCACTTCACACTGCATGCTGTCGGACCAGTGCTGCCAGGATAATCAAGGACACGATCCATCCAGCCAACACACTTTTCGTCCCTCTTCCCTCCGGGGAAGGCTCAGGAGCTTGACTTGTACAGCCAGATTTGGGAACAGCTTCTTTCCAACTGTGATAAGACTGCTGAACGGATCCTGACCCACATCTGGGCTGTACCCTCCAAATATCTGGACCTGCCTCTTGTTTTTTTTTGCACTACCTTACTTTTCCTTTTCTATTTTCTATTTATGATTTATAATCTAAGTTTTTAATATTTACTATTGATTTGTACTCCAGGGAGCACAAGGCTCAGAATCAAATATCGTTGTGATGATTGTATGCTCTAGTATCAATTGTTTGGTGACAATAAAGTATAAGTATAAACTATATCTACCACCCTTATAAATTTATATTTCTGAAGAAGTGACAATTGGGGTTGTAGAGTTGATATGGACCATCTAGATTGGAGGAGGAGGGAATGCAGCAACTTGGAAGTTTTTATATTGGAGCTGAAAAACAAGTCTCTTCAAAAGTGATTTAAAAGCCTTGTGCTGTCTTGTTATTAAGGCCAGCCACACTTCCCTCATCTCTGGAAGTAAGCTCTTCTGTCTTTATTTGGACTAAGGCTGTAATAAAGGCTGAAGCATGGTGGCCCTGGTAAAACCCAAAGTGAGCATTATTGTAGTTACGCACACAAAATGCTGGAGGAACTCAGCAGACCTGGCAGCATCTATGGAAAAGAGTACAGTCGACTTTTCAGGCCAAGACCCTTCAGCAGGACTGGAGAAAAAAGATGAGGAGTCAAAGTAAAGGCGTGGGGGAAGGGGAGGGAGAACCACTCGGTGTGGTAGGTGAAACCGGGAAGAGGGAGGGGTGAAGTAAAGAGTTGGGTGTTGACTGGTGAAAGAGGTACAGGGCTGAGAAGGGGGAATCTAATAGGAGAGGACAGAAGGCAATGGAAGAAAGAAAAAGGGGGAGGAGCACAGGAGGGGGGTGATGAGCAGGCAAGGAGATGAGGCGAAAGAGAGAAATGGAAATGGGAAATAGAGAAAGGAGGGCATTACCAGAAGTTCGAGAAATCAATGTTCATGACATCAGCTTTGAGGCTACCCAGATGGAATATAAGGTATTGCTCCGCAAACCCAAATAGAATATAAGGTATGGCCTCATCGCGACAGTAGAGGAGGCCATGGATGGACATATCAAAATGGGAATGGGAAGAGGAATTAAAAGGGGTAGCCACTGGGATATCCCTCTTTTTCTGGTGGACAGACCGCAGGTGCTCAACGAAGAGATCTCCCAATCTATGTCGGGTCTCACCAATGTAAAAGAGGCCACACTAGGAGCACTGGACACAATAGATGACCCCAACAGACTCACAGGTGAATTGTCACCTCACCTGGAAGGACTGTTTGGGGCCCTGAATGGCAGTGAGGGAGAAGGCGTAGGGGCAGGTGTAGCACTTGTTCCGCTTGCAAGGATAAGTGCTAGGAGGGAGATCAGTGGGGAGGGACGAATGGACAAGGGAGTCACGTGGGGAGAGATCCCTGCGGAAAGCAAATAGCGGGTAGGGGAGGGAAAGATGTGCTTGGTGGTGGGATCTCATTGGAGGTGGCGGAAGTTATGGAGAACTATGTCTAGACGCAGAGGCTGGTGGGGTAGATGGTGAGGACGAGAGGAACCCAATCCCTGGTAGGGTAGCGAGTGATGGGATAAGGGCCAGCCATGTGCGAAATGAAAGAGAAGCAGTTGAGGGCAGCATTGATGGTGGAGGAAGGGAAGCTCTTTTCTTTGAAGTAGGAAAACATCTCCTTCATTCTGGAATGACTCCCTCCTGGTACTTGTTCCACTAGTAAGGATAAGTGCTACAGCTGTCTCGACACCTCCTCCCTTTGCTATTCAGGGCCAGAAACAGTCCTTGCAGGTGAGGTGACACGTCACCTGTGAGTCTGGGGTCATGTATTGTATCCGGTGCTCCTGGTGTGATCTCTTTGATATCAGTGAGACCTGATCTAGATTGGGAGACTGCATCGCTGAGCACCTATACTTTGTCTGCCAGAAAAAGAGGGATCTCCCAGTAGCCACCCATTTCAATTCCACATCCCATTCCCCTTCCGACACGTCAGTCCATGGCCTCTTCTACTGTTGTGATGAGGCCACACTCTGGTTGGAGGAGCAACACCTTAGATTCTGTCTGGGATAGCCTCCAATCTGATAGCATGAACACCAATTTCTTGAACTTATATTAATGCTCCCCTCTCCTTCTCTATTCCCCATTCCCATTTCACTTTCTCACTTTATCTCCTTACTTGCTCATCGCCTCCCTATGGTGCTCATCCCCAATAATTCTTGCTTCCATTGCCTTCTGTCCTCTCCTATCAGATTCCCCCTTCTCCAGCCCTGTCTCTCTTTCACCAATCAACTTCCCAACTCTTTACTTTGCCCCTCCCCACTTCCTGGTTTCACCTATCACCTTGTGTTTCTATCTACCCTCCCCCAACCCTTTTGCTCTGACTCCTAATCTTTTATTCTCCAGTCCTGCTGAAGGGTCTCGGCCTGAAACATCAACTGTACTCTTTTCCATAGATGTTGCCTGGCCTGCAGAGTTCCTTCAGCATTTTGTGTGTGTTGCTTGGATTCGCAGCATCTGCAGATTTTCTCTTGTTTGTGAGCATTATTGAGCATATAATTACTGAATAGGAATAAGTGATGGTTGAAAGCATCGTTTATACCATCTAACATCACTTTTCTGAGTGGTTGGTAAACAACCAATTTGGGTTTATCCTGCGCCTTGTGGGCAATTTTTTGCACTGTCTGTTACAGTTCTTCGAAGAAGTATCTCAAGTTCACAACTTTCTGCACCTTCTAAGTCACACTTCATCTTGACCCAAGAATACAGCACCGTTCCTTCATCTTGGGTCTAAATGCTGTATCTTTCCATGCAAGACTACAATAAAAGTACAGTGTCTGCAACAGATGCAGATGGTGGTACCATCTTTTCAGCTACATATAGCTTCCTCATTGAGGAACTAACTTCTCATAGAAAGTTTCCACGGGGAACTCCATAAGATGAGTGAAAACTTGTAGGTCTTATATTTGACTCATACAGTGATTCAAAAAAAAAGCATTTCATCAAGTGCTTGACTACTGTCATCTTGATTAATATACAAGTTATTTGGTTAATATACATGTTGTGGCATGATTAAATCCTATGGAAACATTGACCTATTATAAGCAATTGCAAAATCCTGAGCTTATATACCAATCCTGGTAGGATTTTGAGAGGACACTATGTCCTTGGACTCATTCATAAGGAGAGGTGGGGATAAAGGCAGAGAAGAGATGGCTGAAGTTTCTGGGAATAGTTCACAAAGCGCAGGATAGATATGTCCCACAGCAGTAGTTCTCAAATGGCAGGTGTAGGCAACCATGGCCAACAAAGGAAGTTGAGGAATGCATAAAAGCCAAGGAAAGAGCAAAATTCAGTAGAAAGTTGGATAATTGGGAAGCTGTTAAAATCCAACAAAAGACAACTGAAAAAACTATAAGAAAAGATGAAATATGAGGGCAAACTAGCCAATAATATAAAGCTGGATACCAAAAGTTTTTTCAGTTATATGAAGAGTAAAAAGGAGGTGAGAGTTTGATATTGGACCACTGGAAAATGATACCGGTGAGGTAGTAATGGGGGAGAAAAAATGGCAGATGAACTTACTGGGTACTTTGCATCTGTCTTCACTGTGGAAGACACTAGCAGTGTGTCAGAAGTCCATGGGTATCAGGGAGCAGGAGTGAGGGCCATTGCTGTTACAAAGGGAAAAGTGCTAGGCAAATTCAAAGGTCTTAAAGTGGATAAGTCAGCTGGACCAGATGGCCTACATCCCAGAGTCTTGAGAGAAGATGCTGAAGAGATAACAGATGCATTGTTCATGATCTTCAAGAATCATTTGATTCTGGCATGGTCCCAGAGGACTGGACAATTGCAAATGTCACTCCACTCTTCAAGAAGGGATGAAAAGAAAAGAAAAGAAATTATAGGCTGGTTAGCCTAACCTCAGTGTTTGGGAAAGTACTGGAGTCTATTATTAAGAATGAGGTTTAGAGGTACTTGGAGACTAATGATAAAATAATTCAAAGTCAGCATGGTTTCTGTTAAGGAAAATCTTGCCTAACATATCTGGTAGAATTCTTCAAGGAAGTAACAAGCAGGGTGGACAAAGGAGAGACAGTGGATGTCATTTACTTGGATTTTCAGAAGGCATTTGATAAAGTGCTGCAAGTGAGGCTGCTTAACAAGATAAAATCCTGTGGCATTACAGGAAAGATATTGTGATGGATAGTGGAATGGCTGATAGGCAGGAGGCAGCGAGTGGGAATAAGGGGGGGACCTTTTCAGGTTGGCTGGCAGTGACTAGTGGTATTCCCCAGGGTTCAGTATTGGAACTGCTACTTTTCACATTGTTTGTTAATGATTTGGATAATGGAATTGATGGATTTGTGGCAAAGTTTATGGATGATAGGAAGATAGATAGAGGGGTAGGTAGTGCTGAGGAAACAATGTGATTGCAGCAGGACTTAGACAAATTGGAAGAATGGGCAAAAAAGTGGCAGATGGAATAGTGTTGGGAAATGTATGATAATACACTTCGATAAAAGGAATAATAGTGTGGACTATTATCTAAATGGGGAGAAGGTTCAAACATCAGAGGTGCAAAGAGACTTACCAGTCCTCGTACATGACTCCCAGAAGGTTAATTTACAGCTTGAGACTGTGGTAAAGAAGGCAAATGCAATGTTGACATTTATTTCAGGGCGATTAGAATATGAAAGCAAGGAGAGCCTTTATAAGACACTAGTCAGGCTACACTTGGGAGTATTGTCAACAGTTTTGGGCCCATGTCTCAGAAAGGATGTGTTGTCATTGGTGAGAATCCAGAGGAGGTTCACAAGGATGATTCCAGGAATGAAGGAGCTCACATATGAGGATCCTGTATTCACTGGAATTTAGAAGAATGCGTGGGGATCTCATTGAAACTTACCAAATTTTGAAAGGACTAGATAGGGTGGATGCGGAGAGGATGTTTCCTATGGTGGGGTTATCCAGAACTAGAGGGCACAGCCTCAAAAAATAGGGGCAACCCTTTAGAACAGAGGTAAGGAGGAATTTTTAGCCTGAGAGTAGTAAATCTGTGGAATGCTCTGCCACAGACTGTGGTGGAGACCAAGTCCATGCATATATTTAAGGCAGAAGTTGATCATTTCCTTATTGGACAGGGCATCAAAGGATATGGCAAGAAGGCAGGTGTAGGCAGTTGAGTGGGATCCGGGATCAACCATGATGGAATGGCGGAGTAGACTTGATGGGCTGAATGGCCTAATTCTGCTCCTATGCCAGTGTTGTAATTGTATTGCAACAGCTTAGCGAGAAGAATGTCTGGTTCTGGGATTCAAGTCTCCAGTACCATAGCTGTGATATTATCTGGTACCTTGGCTTTTGCTGTTGAAATTGTTCAACAGTCAATACGATAAATAATCATTTTAGCTGGAATGCCTCAAGTGTGAGTTAAACGAAAAGAAATTGAATGTGCAGGAAATCTCAATTAAAAAACAAAAAGGTTGGAAACACTCCACAGGACAAGCAACATCTGTGGAAAGTGCAACAGTTACCGGTGCAGGTGAAAGACACTTTATTACAACTGGGAAGAGGATCCAATCAGTTAGTTTAAAGCTGCAGAAAAAATGGGAGGATGATCAAAACTCGACATAGAGAATAGACCAATTTCTTCCTGGAATAACAAGCAGACTGTCTCCCTTGGGACATTTGTGGAAGAAAAGATTGAGAAAATCTTCATGATTCAACCTGCAGGAAACGGTCTCCCAGCCTGCATCGGGTCTCCCCAATATATAGAAGGCCGCATCAGGAACACCTACATTTCGCTGAACACCTACGCTCTGTCCGCCAGAGAAAGCAGGATCTCCCAGTGGCCACACATTTTAATTCCACATCCCATTCCCATTCTGACATCGAATTTGCTGGTGAACGCAGCAGGCCAGGCAGCATCTCCAGGAAGAGGTACAGTCGACACTTCGGGCCGAGACCCTTCGTCAGGACTAACGGTTGGATGTCCAGTCCCTATATACTTCCATCCCCCATCAGGAAGGTCTCAAAGCTTTACGCTTCTTTTTGGATTCCAGACCTAATCAGTTCCCCTCTACCACCACTCTGCTCCATCTAGCGGAATTAGTCCTTACTCTTAATAATTTCTCTTTTGGCTCCTCCCATTTCCTCCAAACTAAAGGTGTAGCTATGGGCACCCGTATGGGTCCTAGCTATGCCTGCCTTTTTGTGGGTTTTGTGGAACAATCTATGTTCCGTGCCTATTCTGGTATCTGTCCCCCACTTTTCCTTCGCTACATCGACGACTGCATTGGCGCTGCTTCCTGCACGCATGCAGAACTCGTTGACTTTATTAACTTTGCCTCCAACTTTCACCCTGCCCTCAAGTTTACCTGGTCCATTTCTGACACCTCCCTTCCCTTTCTAGATCTTTCTGTCTCTATCTCTGGAGACAGCTTATCCACTGATGTCTATTATAAGCCTACTGACTCTCACAGCTATCTGGACTATTCCTCTTCTCACCCTGTCTCTTGCAAAAATGCCATCCCCTTCTCACAATTCCTCCGTCTCCGCCGCATCTGCTCTCAGGATGAGGCTTTTCATTCCAGGACGAGGGAGATGTCCTCCTTTTTTTAAAGAAAGGGGCTTCCCTTCCTCCACCATCAACTCTGCTCTCAAACGCATCTCCCCCATTTCACGCACATCTGCTCTCACTCCATCCTCCCGCCACCCCACTAGGAATAGGGTTCCCCTGGTCCTCAGCTACCACCCCACCAGCCTCTGGGTCCAACATATTCTCCGTAACTTCCGCCACCTCCAACGGGATCCCGCCACTAAGCACATCTTTCCCTCCCCCCCCTCTGCTTTCCGCAGGGATTGCTCTCTACGCGACTCCCTTGTCCATTCGTCCCCCCCATCCCTCCCCACTGATCTCCCTCCTGGCACTTATCCTTGTAAGCGGAACAAGTGCTACACATGCCCTTACACTTCCTCCCTTACCACCATTCAGGGCCCCAAACAGTCCTTCCAGGTGAGGCGACACTTCACCTGTGAGTCGGTTGGGGTGATAGACTGCGTCCGGTGCTCCCGATGTGGCCTTCTATATATTGGCGAGACCCGACGCAGACTGGGAGACCGCTTTGCTGAACACCTACGCTCTGTCTGCTAGAGAAAGCAGGATCTCCCAGTGGCCACACATTTTAATTCCACATCCCATTCCCATTCTGACATGTCTATCCACGGCCTCCTCTACTGTAAAGATGAAGCCACACTCAGGTTGGAGGAACAACATCTTATATTCCGTCTGGGTAGCCTCCAACCTGATGGAATGAACATCGACTTCTCTAACTTCCGCTAATGCCCCACCTCCCCTTCGTACCCCATCTGTTATTTATTTATTTATTTATTTATTTATTATTAATTTCTCTCTCTCTCCTTTTTCTCCCTCTGTCCCTCTCACTATACTCCTTGCCCATCCTCTGGGCTTCCCCCCCCCTTTCTTTCTCCCTAGGCCTTCCATCCTATGATCCTCTCATATCCCTTTTGCCAATCAACTGTCCAGCTGTCAGCTCCATCACTCCCCCCTCCTGTCTTCTCCTATCATTTTGGATCTCCCTCTCCCCCTACCACTTTCTAATCTCTTACTATCTCTTCTTTCAGTTAGTCCTGACGAAGGGTCTTGGCCCAAAATGTCAACTGTACCTCTTCCTAGAGATGCTGCCTGGCCTGCTGCATTCACCAGCAATTTTTATGTGTGTTGCTAGTACCCTAATAACATTACATTAATGATTACACTACCGGGCCATTAGTCGAAACTGGAGACAAAGTCCTATCCAGTTTATCTGGGCTACAGGATTTCTGCTACAGATGAACCAAAACTGCATGTTGTGTCTGAACACGAGGAATTCTGCAGATGCTGGAAATTCAAGCAACACATATCAAATTTGCTGGTGAATGCAGCAGGCCAGGCAGCATCTCTAGGAAGAAGTACAGTCAATGTTTTGGGCTGAGACCCTTCGTCTATATGTTAAGTAGAGCAATGACCCCATGGACCTCAAAGTGAAGCACAGTTCATATCCATTTCTATTCTCCTTATTCATGCCTGGCAATATTTTATGCTCTACCCTATTACAGACACTCTCTAAAGACTCAAAACATTTACTCTTGTCTGCTGATGCTACAGATCATCTCCGTGTGCTAAGGTGATGGGTAGAGCACCACTGAGACAGCATTTCAATGAGATGCAATGCAGGTTCTCCCGATGTTATAAACGGCCAGCTTATGGATAAGCCATACATATGACTGAGCAGAATGGATTTCCTGGCTGCTCCAGGGCTGCAGGCATCTTCTGTCTGGCAGGAATCGAACATTTCTGAGTGGCTTCTCATCACGCTTGCTCAATTTTCAATAATTTGTCAGTCATTGGCCTGAAGCTGACTAGACAGTAATCACATAGTTTACTTCTTTTTAAAAAATACAGTGATTAATGATTCACTCAATTGTTCATTTCTAACTTAACTGTATGAGTTATTGCCTGGGGACGACTTGTAATGGAGACTGAATGTTGTTACCCAAGTGCAGGAGGAGGGCCCATCCACTTGTAACTGTTTGTATATTACTAATATTTTCCAGGCACATGTCAGAAACAGTTACCCAATTAATCAATTAAGCCTGCCAGTGTTCTCTAAACTGATATGAACTTATAACATTTATTTGGTCTTCTAGGGACGCCAACTCTAATGGCCAATTTCTTGCTGACTAGAACACCAGAATGGTGCATGTTAGGCATTGGAAGTAGTACAATACTAAATACTGGAACAATGTTTCACCATTAAATCCAATATTTAGCAATTTAACTCAGGATTGACCATAAGACATAGGAGCAGAATTAGGCTATTTGGTCCATCAGGTATGCTTCGTAGAAGAGATTGGTACTGCTCCAATCTTTTTTTAATGTCATGATACCTTGAAATGGCCAATAGATGATATGAATTTGGATTATTTATGTACAGATTTCAGTTAGATTATTCTGGCATCTAAAAGAATACTAAACTTGGTGAGATCTCTAGAAGTCTATGGCTTCAAGAACTCAATGTTCTAATTGTCATTCAAAATTGCAGTGGGTGGGATACTTATAAAAATAAATTACGAAAAAGGTATTTTTCAAACTGTTATTAAACTGGTTTTAAGCTTGGCCACTGCACAGCCACAGTGATGAGTATGAAACATCTGTCAGCAACTTTCTAAAAGAACATGGGGGATCTAATATGTAGAAGGGGAGCCAAGAGGGGACACTTTGCAATAATCTGCAAAGAATATGAAAAGCTGAGTAAGTGGGCTGAAAGTAGCAAATGATTGATATCCTATTTTGTAAAGAGGTCTATGTAAGTGGTAAGTACTGGATCTGTGATTATTCACAAAAATTAAAGCATTTGGGAAACTTCAACTGAGTTCAATGCCTGAAATTGTATTGAACTTGTGTAAATACAATTTAGGTAGCAAACACTTCCAAAGGGATGCTGTCTTAAGACTGTAGCTTCACTCATTTTACCAAGAGTGGGGCAAGACCTTGGTCAGGTGGGACTGGGCAGTGGGAACTGGACTATTCCACCAAACCCTTTAATAATTTAAAAAAAAACGTACACCAACTATGATCTGGTGTAGAGTTGTAAAGATTTATCATACACGAGTGACTATTCCTGAAAAAATAATCTTAAAATTTTTGTAATTTAAAGTTTTCTTCAGAGATGAAATGTTTTGGATGCAGCATTCAGATTTGCAGCCTGTGTGTCTTTGGGATCCAGGTGTAGGGTTTGCTTTCAGAATGCTGTCTGATAGATACACACATTTGCCACACCCAGGGTCTTATAACCTTTGGTTTGATGGATTATTTAGGTGTCAGATTAGTACATGCAGGTCACTGGACATGTACAGTAAAATCACTGTACATTATTTTATGTCATGTGCAGAATTCTGTGGTGGTGTTGGCTCCATGGATGGAAGAAGGTCACCACAGCAAATCTTGATGCAGGGTTTCAACCTGAAATGTTGACAATTCCTTTTGCCGCCTCAGATGCTGCTCTATCCACTGAGTTTCTCCAGTAGACTGCTGCCCCTGAGAAAGAGTCAATATGAAAAAGAGAACCAGAGTTTCTCAGATCAAGCATTTTCCCTCAGGATGCTGAGGGGAATAGAAGATGTGGCACCATGTTAGAGATATCTTTAAAAAGTCACAAAGGTGATACATAGAACTCGGAGTCTGAAGAGGTTGAAGGAGAAGGCAAAGGGAATCCTTTGTTCAGGATGAAAGAAGTGTGCTACAGGAAATGGAATATCACATTAGAGTGCCCTGTCAACTGTGTTAATCTTAGAACTGTAGCTTATTTGCATTGATTAAACTCCGTGTTCATGTTCCAATTTAGATGCTTTGGATAGATGGGTAGAAATTAGAATTGGGGTACAATTCAAGGTCAGTTTCTTCAGATGCAGATCAGTGATAATTTGAAGGTTGATTAAGAAGATGGTATTTGCTGATTGCAGGGAATGGAAAGAATTAGGGCCTGAAAGAGACATTCCTGCTTCTACTAGCTTTTTAATGAGTGCTGGAAGTGCATTCAGATGAGACAGACCTTTACCTTTGTTTACCTGCTATGTTTCATGAGTTCTGTGAAACCCAACCTACCATCAGTTAGAAAGAAAGAAACTTCACATTGGCTTTGAGCTTCTTAAACAATTTCCAAAACTGAAATGCTTCTATCATTGGCACTGTCTTACAGGACAGAAATATGCCTTTCTGCTTACCCTATTCCATGTTGACCTTCAAGTATCATTTATACTAGTTACATGGTTAGAGTAATCAAAAAAGCAATCCTTTTAGAGTTGTGGCAAGCCCATTCCAAGGAAGTTACTATTAACAGATTGTAGACACGTATAATGCCATGCTGGGAATAACAGTTTTGAATGGATTGGTTATTAATGCAAAAGGCTATAACCTCTGATGTTTATCTTACATAGAATTGTCTTTGATGAATCTGACTTGGTAGTTGATCAAAATATTGAGACAAGGACATTTTAAATCCCTTTAAGGTCTGAAAACAAGCAAACTCACCTTGGAAGAACAGGTTGGAAAAAGTCACCACAAAAGTGGATGTTCTGGATATGAATAGCAACAGTAAAAATCAAAAATGAAGAGTGCCGAGAGAATGAAGTTTAAAAACTTATTTTAAGACTGAATGTATTGCTTGAGATCATATGGTAATCTCCATTCAGTCACAGATCAGAAATTTTAAAAGGCTGCTTAAGTGCTTTTGGCATTAACAAGATTATAACTCAGCTTTTAAGAATTTTCAGTAAGCTGTCATTTTGTTGAAGCCTTTGTTCATCCAGATGGGAAATAAGACACAACTACAACGTCTTTGTAGATTTTCACTTGAAGAAAACAGATCAACTTCACACAAATGCATATTCATCAAAAAGGCATTATATTCTTTACTAGTAGCATACTGACAAAAAAATAAATGCTTTAATAGAAAGATTTTGTTTCTTTCACTTGAAGATGAAGAGTTTCTCATATTTTCAGAACCAATCTCCTTAAAAATCTCATGTGAACATTTATGAAGTTCCATTCTTTGTAATCAAATATAATTAAGGCATTGTTAATCTGAATTTTTTAATAATTATTTTGTCTTTAGGAATCCAAAAGGCAGAATACCAGATTGTAATTTATTGAGTTTATGGCCCTCAGTTACCCTGTCTTTCACGGTTTGTTGTATTTGAATTGATTCTGGAATAATGTCCCGAATTCTACAATGGTTAGATGTAGTTCAACTTAATGAGGTCAATTGCTAATGATCTCAAATTCCAAAGGTTAATTTCCCATATATTAAAAGCTGGCTGTTTTGATATTGAATTAGCATTTGGAAAATTGTTCAAGCAACTGAGGTTCAATATCTTTAAGATATTCCTTATTCTGCGTTTTCCTTTCTTTGGAAAAAAATAACCTAGACATCTTTTCTGATGTTGCATCCTTAAAGTAAAATTTGTGTAGACTTTGCATGTCTAAAAGCAATATAAAAACATTAATTTATTGTAATGTACGAAATTTCTAAAACGCCCACACCATACAGGTTGAAATGCTGCCAGTGTGGGTAAGCCTCAACATTTTAACTCTTTCTTCTGGTACCTATTTTCTTTTGATGATTTAGATGTTTCCTAATTTTAGATGGACGTTTCCACTCAAATTAAAAATTGGACTAATGAACAGATCCACAACTGATTTTGTTTTTTTTTTCCAATGCAAAGGTGGCAATGGCATTTTGGAATAACAAGAAGTATAGCAAAAGATTTACAGGCTTTGAGTATTCGAGAATACTTTGCAGATATCTAATGACACAGTAGATTGATAATTTGAATGGAAATGTTGCATTTAGATTTATTACATTCTTGAAAAAATTACAGTGAGGACAGTTTACCTAACTCCAAGGCAATGATCAAAAGCTGATTAGGAAAAGGCGAATTAAACAAAGATCATTAACCTGAGATGTTAAGTCTGTTTCTCTCTCCACTCATGTGGTTAGCTCTTTGGGTAGTTCTAAATGTGTGTGTTTGTATTTCAGAATTTGTTTTTGTATTTTTGACAAACTGTGTTTTTGAAATGCATCAAGGCAAGAAGTATCATGGATTGTAGAAAGAATGAAAAATGAGGAGGATTCTGCAGGGGTGTAACAGGAACTGTTTCAGCGAATGAGGTCAGTGGTAAATTATGCCAATTGATGTCAAATGGTCACAATCTCTATGTTTTGTCATTTATGTTGGAGAAACCATGACAAACCAAAGGCTGGATACTGGACACCAGTGTGTTTTTACTAATAATGTGGCCAGTGATAATGCTGATTAAGCCCATGTGTAAATAAGCAGTATGGACACAAAGGAAGCTACACTAAATGTACTGAAGCTGGCTATTGTCACGGTCACTGGAAGGGCCAGCAATGCTCAGCAGTGTGGGTGGTTAGATTGAGGGAATTTTCAACCACTCCATTGAGTGAAAACTGCTGTACACTACACAGCTGCATGATGATGAAGACTCAAGCTGATACTGAATGCCAGAAGAACACGAGGGGAAGAGGAATGTTAAAGATAGAATACAATCTCGACAGATAGTTTTTAACCAAATCAGATTCAGATTGGCTTGTTGTCACTTGCATCATGGTGCAATGAAATTCCTTGTTCATGTGAAACTCACAGAATAAACAGTATACGTGCTAATAATAAATATGATAATGAATGCAGCAACCAATGCAAAACAATACAAT
Source organism: Mobula hypostoma (assembly GCF_963921235.1). NCBI lineage: Eukaryota > Metazoa > Chordata > Chondrichthyes > Myliobatiformes > Myliobatidae > Mobula > Mobula hypostoma. The sequence goes on along the minus strand of NC_086100.1, from coordinate 137,519,830 downwards.
GGTACAAACCATAGTAGCACAAACTGAAATAGTGCGGAAATGAATGTTAAATGTCATTGATGGAAGAGGTAGAATTAAGGGTTTAAGAATATGATAGCATCCCCAGATTGTAGATATGGTTCAGAAGTTGATTGGTTCGGAGGTCTGATGGCAATGGTAAAGAAACTGCAGTTGAGTCTGGTCATCTTGTCATTCAAGCTTCCGTATGAAGAGAGTGAAGGCAATGGCCAGGGTGGCAAGCATTCTTGATAATACTGTTAGCCCTCCTGAAGCAAGGCATGGTAAAGAAGAAGATGGAAGAATGGGATGAGGCAGTTCTGTGCAAGTTCCCAATAACCCTCAAATCCTCGGTCTTTCAAATATTTAACTATCTCCACCCTAAAAAAAAGCCTGTGGTTTTAGGCAACATCTTGGCAAATTAGAGAATGAGCATCTGTTGTGGTGGGGGTGGGGAATTGGGAGCATGCAGGTTGGTGATAGCTGAGGGGGCAATGGTTGTAGAATTACTGTTAACTTTATTGGGCCCTAGAGGACACAACTTTAACCCCTCTGAATCACAATGTACTTACCTCATGGATTCCATCCATCTGCCTTTTATGCTGAGGTCAGGAAAACATCTATTGAAATTCTTAAATGCATCATCCTCAGTACTTAAAAAAAAAACTTACCTCCTGAGTGTGAATTAATTGGCTTCTGCTCATAGAAAGCTTTGGATGCTCTGCACTCTCTTCTCTAAGAAGGACTCAAGACCAGTGGGTTTGTGTAAGGCTCAGTGTTGCATGGATAGTTGGAAATGGATCATTTGCCTTTGCAAACAAGGCACCAGTCACCCATTTCACAATTTTATGAGGGGTGATTGATAAGTTTGTGGCCTAAGGTAGAAGGAGTCAATTTTACAAAACCTAGCACATCTATTTTTCAACATAGTCCCTACCTACCTTTACACACTTAGTCCAGCGATCGTGGAGCATACGGATCCCTTCTTTGTAGAAGTCGGCATCTTGGACCTCCAGAAAGTGGTCCACAGCAGGAGTGAATGATATGTTCGTGCAAATGACTGTGTGTGCAAATGTAGGAGGGGGTTATGTTGAAAAATAAATGTGCTAGGTTTTCCAAAATTGACATCTTCTACCTTAGGCCACAAACTTATCAATCACCCCTTGTATGTGCATCTGCCTTGGAAGTCCCACGGATGTTTTCAGCAAGGCTCTGGAATGATCCCAAGATGTAGCAGTCACAGCCAGAACATATTCACAGTATTCACCAACTGGTTATCTTCCACAACTTACTTAACAATCTGAATTTCTGGAAATGCACTTCCAAGTTCGAAGTAAATTTGTTATCAAGGTACATATATGCCACCATATATAACCCTGAGATCTATTTTCTTGTGGGCATACTTGATAACTACAGAATTACAGCCATAACAGAATCAAAAAAAGGCTGCCCAACTTGGCTGTTCAACCAGAATGCAGAAGACAGCAAACTGTGCAAATGCAAAAATAAAGAAATAATAATAATAAATAAATAAGCAATTAATATCAAGAACATGAGATGAAGAGTCCTTGAAAGGTGTGCTCAGTGGTGGGGAGGTGAAGGACTGAGTCATACCCTCTACTTATTGAAGGATTTTCCTTTCAAGGGTATTGGTGTTTCCGTACCAGGCTGTGATGCAATCAGTCAATACACTCTCCACTACATACCTATGAAAGTTTCTCAAAGTTTTAGTTGTCATTCTAAATCTCTGTAAACTCCTAAGGAGTATAGGCGGTGCTGTGCTTTCTTCATAGTTGCACTTACGTACTGGGCCCAAGGCAGCCCCTCTGAAATAGTAACACCAAGGACTTGAAGGTTGCTGACACTCTCTACTTCTGATAAGGATTGGCTCATAGACCTCTAGTTTCCTTCTCCTGAAGCTCTTTGGTCTTCCTGACATTGAGTAAGAGCTTGTCGTTATGACACCACTCAGCCAGATTTTCAATCTCCCTCCTACATTGATTCATCACCACCTTTGATTTGGTCTGCAACAGTGGTGTTGTCAGCAAACTTGAATATGGAATTGGAGCTGCGCTTAGCCACACAGTCATAAGTGTAAAGCAAGTAGAGCAGGGATCGAAGCACACAGTCTGGTGGTGAACCTGTGCTGATGTAGACTGTGGAGGAGATGTTGTTGCCAATCTGAACTGACTGGGGTTTGCAAGTGAGGACATCGAGGATCCAATTGTACAATGTGGTATTGTAGCCAAGGTCTTGGAGCTTATTTAGTTTTGAGGGGACGATGGTATTGAAAGCTGAGCTGTAGTTGATAGAGAGCCTACTGATGTAGTCATACTTGCTGTCCAGATGTTTCAGAGTTGAGTGAAGAGCCAATGAGATGGCATGTGCTGTGGACCTGTAGCCCTGCTAGGCAAATTGGAGCAGATCTAAGTTGCTTCTCAGGCTGGAGCTGTTATGTTTCATCACCAACCTCTCAAAACATTTCATCACTGTGGATGTAAGTGCTACTTGACAATAGTCATTGAGGCAGGTCACCAGGCTCTTCTTGGGCACCGGTATAACTGAAGTCTGCTCGAAGCAGGTGGGTATCTCAGACTGCCGAAGTGAGAGGTTAAAGATCTCAGTGAACACTCCAGCCAGTTGATCAGCACAGGTCTTTAAAACTTGGCCAGCTACCCTGTCTGGGCTGGATACTTTTCATGGTTCATACTCTTAAAGGCTGCTCATGTGTCAGCCTCAGAGACTGAAATCATAGGATCATCGGGGGCTGTGGGAGCTTGTGATAGTTCCTCCATGCTTTGATGGTCAAAGCAAGCATAGAAGTCTTTGAGCTCATCTGGAAGCAAAGCCCTGCTGTCACCTATGTCACTTGATTTAACTTCATAAGAGCTGATAATATTCAAGCCCTGCCACAACTGTCGAGCATCCTTTGTTGATTCAAGTTTCGTCCAGAACAGTCACTTCACCCGTGAGATGGCTTTCTGAAGTTTGCACTTGGACCTTATGCAGACCCTCATGGTTCATTAGGGCTTCTGACTGGAGAAGGCTCTGAATGACTTTGTGAAGGCACACTCATCTACAACTGTTTTAATAAAGTCCATTAAAACCATGGTGTATTCATTCAGATCCACAGATGAGTCCTTGAACACATCCCAGTCCACCGACTTGAAGCAATCACATAGCCGCTCTTCTGCCTCCCATGATCACATTTTTTGTTGTCCTAATCTCTGAAGCTTTGCTCTTTAGCCTCTGCCTGTATGCTTGGAGGAGGAGGCCAGCCAAGTGATCCAATTTACCACAGCAGGCATTCCTTATCTTAGTCTAATATTTAATATCGCAGTGAAACAGAACTTAGGTCACTTAACCCCTTTTTGCAAGTCTGATGTGTAAATTCTTTTGTCCCCTGTGAAACTGCAGGTTAGTTAATAAGTGTCTGCTCCCATGGGAAAATACTTTCATCTGCATAATTTTATAAGTGTGGCCACAAGCTCCTTGGCCCACTGGGTTTGTGACAATGATCAAGCATGCATTTACCCCAATCTCATTCAACTCTCCCAGCAGTCCCATCAATAATGTCTGATTTTACCATCTTCTACTCTAGGGGCAATTTATAGTGGCTAAATAGTCCGGTAGCTTATCTCTGATATCTATGAGGAAAATGGAGAGAAAATCCACATCATCACTGTGAGAAGGTGCAATCTCAGCAGATGACACAAAACTTAGTGAGGTTGTGAAGGCAGGCAAAAATTAGAGCAGAAAAAATTAATCAAGTGGACAAATGGGCAGGGAAATGGCAGATGGTGTTTAATTCAGCTAAGTGTGAGGTGTAGCACTTTGGAAGGTCAAATGTAAGGAGAAAGCATACAGTAAGTGATAAGATTCTTAAGAAAGTTGATGTACAGTGGAATCTTGGGGTCCATTTCAACAGCTCCTTGAAAGTGGGAATGCAAAGAGATAGGGAAGTAAAGAAGGTGTTTACATGCTTCCCTTCATGCTTGTGCATTGAGGACGAGAGTCAGGAAGTCATGGTCTAGCTGTATATTAAGTTAGTTAGGCTGCATTTGGAGTATTGTATATGGTTCTGTTCAACCCATTACAGGAATAATGTGGAGGCTTTGGAGAGGGTTAAGAAGAGCTTCATCAGGATGCCACCTGGATTAGAAAGTATTACCTATCAAGAGAGTTTGGACAAAGTTGAATTGTTTTCTTTGGCGTGTTGGTGGCTGAAGGGAGACCTGATAGGCCTTTATAAAATGATGAGATGCATAGATATGGTAGTTAATCAGTCCCTCCACCCCGCCCCCCCCGAGTAAAAGTGTCAAATACAAGAGGACATTGTTTTATGGTGAGAGGGAGAAAGTTTATAGGAGATGTGTGGAGTAAGGTTTCCTTTTGAGAGTGGTAGGTGCCTGGAACACGTCTTCAGCGCTGGTGGTGGAAGCAGACATTTTAGTGGCATTTAGACAGGCACATGAACATGGAGGGAACAGAGGGTATGGATCACATACAGATTGAAGGGGTTAGCGTAATCTGGCAGCATGATGGCACAGTAGTCATGGGCTCCAGGACCTGTTTCTGTGCTGTACCGTTCTATGTTCTGGGTTACTCCATACAGACCAGCCCTGAGGTCAGGATTGAACCCACGTCGCTGGGGTGCGACGGCAGGGCTCTACTGGCTGTGCTCTTGTGGCTTCCGCTTTTTTCCTCAACTCTTGTTCTTTAAAGTTTTGTAAGGAAATATACAATATAAGATAAGTAAAGTACTCTCTCTGCAGAGTATCATGAGGCCACAATATTTACGGTGGAATTGCTTCATCAGTTCCTCCACTACCACTGTTTCTGCCAGGGTTTATTTTTTAGTGAATTACAAAGAAATCAATAAATCCTTCATAATTTTTGATAGTCTTAGTGAGTGATTTAATCTACTGCTCTTCCTCTCCCACAGCAGTTTCCCCATCTCACCAAAATGTGACATCTAGCACTTTTGTGTTGTTCGCTTGATTGGTTCTGCGTATTCCTTGATATGATATGCAATTAAGTGCTCAAATCTTACCCATGATTGTATGACTGTAAATCAATTAGTACAGAGTCTTAATTTCCAGAATAAACAAGAGAAATATAAAAAAAGATGAGGTTGATTATGGTGATTAGATAAAAAAAATAGCAAGTTAGAATCTTAGCAGAGAATTAAATGATCTGAATCATGAAATGACAAGCAATAGAAAACAATGTGGGAATTTTTAGCTATAATTTTTGGACAGAATATAAAATAGCATAATTGACATGGTGCTGCATTTAACTGGAAGCTATAATCATCATATTGACAGGGGAGATCAAACTGGGTAAATTGGCAATCTAAGTTATGAGATGCAAGGGTAGATTAAAAAAGGTAACTACTTTAAAGATGTTCATAATTGTCAATGATTACATGACATGAAAACTCTTTTAGAAAATGTTATAACTTTGGCCAACATTAACAACAGTATTTACGTTAACAACAGTACTTGATCAAGAGTATGTTTATAAGATCAATTAATCAATTAATAGGGGTTTAAAATCAGAAAAGATTACTAAGAAAATGATAGCGAGGAAATAGAAAATATGAGTAAACTCCTAAGATATAAAAACAGGCACTTAAATGTGTAGCAAAGGTAAATGCTCCCAACAGAGTGTTATAAAACTTAACATAATCACTAAGGAAATAGAGATATTGTATCTATCTTCAGTGTAAAAAACAATTTATTGGAAACAATGTACCCAAGAGCCTACATTCTAACATTCTACTGTAGTGAAAATGGGTGTGTTAATTTTGTATGCCTTAATCTCAACTGTTTAAATCCTTAGGTGGCAGCCCAATTTCTGGGATATTACTTCTGTACTAAACTATTTTGTTACCCTCCAAATCCAACAGATTGCTCTTAAAAATGATCTATAAAGAGAATTAGGTTTATTTGGACAAACAATTAAATTCGCCAAATCCTGCTTTTTGCAGTTGCTTTTACTGCAGTGATCAACAGAACAGAAACACACCAGTTTTACAAGATCACCTTGTCATGCACAAAAATAACATCTTTTTGAATCAACATTGTATTATTGATTGCAATAAATAGGTTATACAACAGTTGGATAGAGAATGATAACTTCTCACCAGCTCCAACTTTATTTTTCCAGAGGCACTAATTTTCATTATTTTCCTAAAGATTTTGCTCTTCTTCCTGGATACTTACAGATAGCTTCTTTAAGTATCACAACCCACATCTGCTTGGTTCTTTAATTACAATGCTGTATTAGCAGCATAAATATCAATTGATTTAAAATGTTTGAGGACCTCAAGAAAGCTAATACATGTAAGGTTATTTGAAAACATTAAAATACCCCTTGTTTAATCTGTGTCTTCTGTGATTGTAGAGTTGCCTATTTCTACTCCACAGAATTTGGCTTATAATAATGCAGATTTTCTGCATGTTTTACAGCTGTTATATAAAAGGGATATGTAAATTTAAAATGTTGAAATAGTTTTTAATGTATTTAAATAGTTTCTTGGTTAGTGAATGTATTTCTGATGTTAATATGTAAGTGTCAGTTTGATGGCTATGTTTAATCTTACACACATTATAAGAGCCACGTGTCCATTTTATACCTATTCCTTTTAAGAACATGATATACTGTTTAGCGAACAGGAAGATGTTTTGGCACAAACACCAGCAGTAATACAGTAATTCTTCAAGTCACATATTCCCAATCTTGCACTTGAATTGGGTACATTGTTGAATAATTTCAAACATCTAGCAGTATGCATTTGCTTGTGTTACAAAACATTTTAAAAAACTTATTTCTCAATGGCAATCCTGAGAAATAGAAACATGACTGTGGACAATAATTTGTTGTAACAAGAGCACCCAGTTCCAAATATATCAATTCAAAGAACAACCATTTAATATATTATTAAACAGGGGTATTGCTTTTTGAAAAGATCTGCAAATAGCACAATATACTAGTGTTCTTTGTACAACATTAACAAGGAAAAAAAATGGCAAGGTCCTTCAAACAAAATGATTGCCAAGGGCTATGTACAATTTCCATTTGTTTAAACATAAATATGATTCCAAATATGAGTAACATAAATGGACGGCAGATAAATCACTCAGTCAAAAAAAAAGATAAATTACTCACTTTGTCTACATGAAGCTAATAAACACATGATTTTTTTGTAAACTATATGTTTACAAACAAAATTGCTTAAGTGTCTGCTTTTCCATATGTCCCATCTGGTGGCCTGTAATATTTTGGGAATGCCATCAGCTGAATTGCGTTGAATGCATACTTCCTGCATTTTATATTCTTCTGCGCATTTTCTATCCGACATCCTTCTCTGGTGAAAAGGAAAGAAAAACATAATACCACAAAAGAAAAGGAAACAAATAGTTTCATTTATTAAACTTTTGCTGTAACATTTTCAATAAGAAAAAATAACTGCATAATCATCTACACTTATTTAACACAGGTGATGATACATCTTACACACGTCAATCCATAGGGCAGGCCAAAAATAACCAACTGTTCACTGAAGTATTAAGGTTAGTGTTAAATATATACATTATTTAATTTTGCAGCAAAAACATTGCAAAAATCAAAACAGTCACAGCTGCTTTACTTCAGAATTCAAATGATCAATAATCTGAACTGCATGTTCCTGATTAAATATTCTTGTATAACAAATCAATGGCATAAACTTTGCCTTATTCCCCATTTGGATATGTTAGGGGCAGCTGGGAACAATTGTGTAGCCATGTGCTCTGCAGTGGATCATGAAAACTGTGAATGATATACCCGTGAATGATATTTAGCCAAATTGAAGGAAAGAAATACCAAATTTAACAATACTGTATGTGCCTGCATTTAACCTTTCAGTCTTACTATGTTGTTTAGCCTAGAATTATTGTTTATATTTTCAGAAGTTGAAGTATTTCACTGTTGTTTTCATGAACTCACTACCCTGAGTGTATGGGATCTAAGACCATTTTGGTTTGTCTCCTGACTGTATGTACGGTAAAGCAGGTACGCTGCGTATGGACAGGATAGATGCTTAAATATTGTATGAAATCTAGATGTTCTGAATAGCTCTCTGTCATCTGATACAATGACAAATTAGGATGTACATTTAAGCATTTTGTTTAATGTAGGCTGCATTACAAAATTATACTGATACACACACAATGATGCCACTTTTCAATCAAGTGAATCTCTCAATATGCACCTGCGGCTGATTCTTTAACAATTATTGATGTCATTTTAACTTGGGGTTCTGGTAGCACCTGCCACAGATGGAAAGCTCATCAATATGATGGAGAGGATTTAGGTTCTGTAAGTATTCACATTGCGTAACATCACGTAAACATCTTCTGGCTTCGCTGCCTGGACCTGTCCTCTCATTAATGTGATGTGGCTGTCTCAGACTCCTCCAGTACTCATCTATTTAGGGACTCCAATGTAATCCCCTGAAACAAGATGCCCATCTTTCCCACTGACAATCTTGTTACTAACGTTGGCTTCAGGTAAGAGAACAATTTGGAAATAAGGTTCAGGAGTTTAAAATATCCCAGCTGCTTCTGTGTACTTGACACATGCTATGGTTTCCACACTGCTTCCACGGTTACAATGACTACAGCCATCTTAGCAAGAATAGAGGCCATTAAATGTACAAAGTATCGGCCAAGTTCACTGACTTTTACCGGAAATTGGACTTTTTTTTTAGCAATTAATTAAACAAAACAGATAGTCTTCTCTTTCACTTTATATCAAATATGTAAATTATTTCATAAACAAGATAAAATCTGCAGATGCTGGAAATCCAAGCAAAACACACAAAATGCTGGAGGAACTCAGCAGGCCAGGCAGCATCTATGGAAAAAAAGTACAGTCAACTTTTTGGGCTGGGTCCTGCGGAAACGTTGACCGTACTTTTTTTTCCCATGGATGCTGCCTGCCTGCTGAGTTCCTCCAGCATTTTGTGGGCATTGCATGTAAATTATTTGTTAATTTATTCAAAGTACCTGTGAAATCCAATTCTGATTCTTTTTTCTAAACCTATAAACACATATCATTTTCAATTAGCTACATTTTTTTAAATTTAGGACTGCCCTTGACAGATTTCTGACCAAAAATATAGCATGATTTTATACATTTACATGTGTTTCATCATTTTTTTCTCTATTCTAAGAAAAGAAATACCTTTTACAATTACAGTATTCACCCGTCTAACATAACAGATCAGGATTTTATGTAAAACACTTGAAAATAAATCTTACACAATGCATAACTTAATCTGGAAGAAACAAATTGCTACAAAATAAGCATTGAAATCATTACTGTAAAGACAGTGAAATAAATTAAGTAACTCAGAACAATCTTCCAAACATGGCGTACAATTGTTTTAGACTTACAAACAAGTTAGTTCTTTTACAAAGCATGTTATATAGAGCTACATGAATACATTGTCAAGTGTTAGTTACAAAATGATGTGGTAAACAAGTGCATTATTGATATTTGGCCAAGAGTAAAGCGAGACTCAAAATCAGCCACACCACCAACAAGTGTGAACTGACAAGCAACAAAGCAACAGGGTAGAAGTGACTTGAAGTTGGTCTGTTATCACAGTCTGTCTCAGGATCATCCGTGTCATTCATTGTTTCCTTGCCATAACTGCTGTTAGTCAGTGAGGAAGGCCAGTAACGCATAGCAAAAAGTGAAAAGAAAACAAATGTTACTTCAAGATTGTTCAGGTTAGTTTGATACGGTCATTAATTTTGTTACAGGAACCACATGCTAAGCAGAAGGGGGAAAGAAAACAAACGCTTGAGAAGATCAAGAAGAGCAGGAAGGAAAACAGAGTAAACTGAGAATGGGAAACATGACAAAAACATGAATACATGTTTTGGGTCAAATAAAAATCATTACTCGTGCACCTGCTCCTAACTCCTACTGGGATGAGGTCATTTGCCCAGCAACCAGTACCTGGTCAGAAGTGGCTAAATGTGCTGAGCATTCACTGGCTGAATCCATAAATGCACGAAGGGTTTATGGAGCTTATGCCCACTGAAGACAATTAAAATAAGTGGAACATGCAGCTATCATACATAGTGCATTTAATGGAGATTCAGAGAGACTGCAGATGGTGGAACCTGGAACAATGCACAAGTCTCTGGAGGAACTTAACTGGTCAGGCAGCATCTATGGAGAGACTGTTGACAGCTTGGGTTGAGACCCTTCATTTTAGATCCATAAATGTTGACTGTCTATTTCTATTCCTGATCCACTGAGTTCCTCCAGTATTTTGTGTGCTGCTCTCAGTGCATTTCATGCCACTAACCAAGAATGAATCTCCAGACAAGTCTGACTCAGCTAATTTTGCATTCAGTAGTACGGCATTATGGGGTACAGCAGGTAGTCAGCCTGTATTGTGCTCAACACGCACACACACACACACACACATTGGTTTAAATGTTTTTCAGTGAAGATTCATACAAGCTGATAATGGACTGGAGCTTTTTTATTTAAATCTTTCATCTTTACTTTGGAATTCTGAAGATATGCTTGTTTAAAGCTTTGCACCGAAAGCAAAAAGGAGAACAAAATATGGACCAGACGTTGAGCACATGTGCCACAAACTGCAGAGATTGAGAAAGGGAAGACAAAGGGGTATTTGAATCTCTTCTGGAGATACCTACTGAAAAGAAATTGTCCTATACATTCTGAGATCCTACAAGGCAGAGTCCATCAGGGTCTACGGACATTGCACATTATTGAACTTATAGGAAACTAGATGGACTGAACCAGCCAATAACTTTAATTCTGTTGCTAAGAAAGGGCTAGCTCACTGAAAACTTGGCTAGTAGTTGAACACAAAGTTAGTTCTAATGTTAAAGGCAATTTGCAATTATCAAGAGTTAGAGCGGAGGGTTAGAGGCACATTTACTGAACTGATTATATTCCAAAGGGCAACAGCACATGGGGCATTATATAAAGGGGAAGCAAAGATGTAATTCTGCAACACTTGTGAAATGCTAGTATGGGACTTCAGATAAAGGCTCAAATGGGAATGTGCTGGCTACTCTACTAAGGCAGAAGCAGCACTAAAGAGGGGTGGCTCCAATAGACCAGGAGTTCCCAACCTTTCTTATGCCATGGACCCCAACCATTAACCGAGGACTCCATGAACCCCAGGTTAGGAACCTGCAATAGACGGATGAAATCAACAGCAGAAACTGACAAGGGTAGTGAACTACATTCAAAACCATGCAGGAGTCAAGAGAACCAGGAGGGATGAAATAGGAACAATGTTTCCACAAAACATATTCTCAGTGACTAAGACTAAGTAGATTAAGAACCATGATCATGCAATGAAATGAAAAGCCAGGATGGCATAATCTAGTGTTCTGCTAGATTTACGCATAGACAGTATAAAATGAACACATATACATGAGCAAAATTTCTTTGTTAGAAATGTTTAAACTAATTACAATTCAAAGGAAACGTATTTATTTTCCAGGGAATTGTGAGGGGAAAGGAGATACATGTGTGTGGTGATAGAGGGTTTGGGGGGTGAGGTAGAAATTAAGTCTTGTCTGCTATGCAAAGAAAACACAGCTAAAAACACTTGTCTCTGGTAGCCAACCAGAAAAGGCCCTCTTTATTCTCATTCTTTGCCTCCTGGCAACAGGCTAATAGTCTTATCCATGCTAATATCTTTCCTGTAATACCATGGGCTCTTGTTAAACATCCTCACTTGTGGCAGCTTGTCTAAGGTCTTCTGAAAATCCAAGTAAACAGCATCCACTGGTTCTCCTTTGTCTATCTTGCCTGTTATTTCCTCAAAGAACTCCAACAGAAAACCATGCTGACTTTGGCCTATTTTATCATGCACCTCCATGCACCCCAAAAACCTCATCCTTAATAATGGACTCCAGCATTTTCCCAACCACTGAACACAGGCTAGTTGGTCCATAATTTTCCTTTCTTCTGCCTCCTTCTCTTCTTAAAGAGTGGAGTGACATTGGCCAGTCCTCAGAAAGCATTCCAGAATCCAGTGATTCTTGAAAAATGATTATTAGTGCCTCCACAATCTCTTCAGCTACCTCTTTCAGAACGCTGAGATGTAGTCCATCTTCCTTAAGACCTTTCGGCTTTCTAAGCACCTTCTCCTTAGTAATAGCAATTGCACTCACTTCTGCCCCTGAAACTCTCGAATTTCTGGAATACTGTCAATGTCTTCCACAGTGAAGACTGATGCAAAATACTTGTTCATCTGGCATTTCTTTGTCCCCTATTACTGCCTCTCTAACATAATTCTCTAGCAGTCTTTGATCTTTCTCCATCTCAAACCAAGAAACAGATCTCATCTCTTTACCTGCACTTACCCACCCTGACCAGAGCACCTGGCGATTTGCGCCTATGGTCATCGGTCATCATAGCCATCCCCACCCCCCACAACTAGCTTGGGGCCCCGCCAGGCTCACAAATAAAACCACAATACCCATCCTGCACACTCTTTCGGATGCACTACAGTCTACAAATGTTCAGCACTTAAAGCAATTTTAGAGGCATTGACATATTTTTAGGAATTTAGCAATTCAAGACCAGGTGCAGTATTCTGTCCAGATTAAGAACTTCACTCTAACATCTATTAGATACATCGTGCATTAGGAAATAGCAGGAAACCCCCAGTTTAGAGGATGGCAAATACGGTAGACCTAGTATTGATTGTGGGAATATAGTCCATTCAGAACTGTCTGTGGCTTTAAAGGAGGACAGCTTGCACAAGATTCAAACAGCAATTTATTGGGAAATGTAGCCAGCATGTATAGCAAACCCAGAGGATGCCATAAATATAAATGGGAAATAAAGAGATAGGAGACTAGGCAAACTAAAATGGTACTGAGACTGGAGGTGGTGCCATAAGAGAAACTGGCAGTGAAGGTGAAGCGAAGTTAGTTGTTTGTTGTATATTTGACATTTGAGTAATCTTGTATATATATTGGTTGATTAAGATCTCTTGCCCGTTTAAATAATTCATTGCAAGCTATATGTATAATTGCATGAATTCCATATGTCATCAGACTGCCATGTGATATGTGCATGCCTCGCTTAGTGTGAATGTGAAGTTAGACCCAGATTTTGGACTTCAGGATCTTCCTCTGAATTAGTTTAATGTTTCGAAGTTACAAAACATAACATTATTCAATGAGAACACTGATGAAACATCTAGAGCTGCAATTTTAGTACAGTCCTGATGACCACAAACAATGTTTTATGGTTGATGTACTTGAGAGAAGTGCTGAGAGCAACAGGAGAGTGGAGTGTGCCACTATCATAATTATTAGGGAATCCCAATTCCCTTTTACTCTGCTGGATTGCACCCGGAAGCCAACAGCATTGGATGAGAAGACCAGGAGTATGCAGGTTTTGTTTATGCAGCACACACAGTATGAAAGGAAAGATGGGCCAAATACTGTAGACGGGTCTCTTTTCCCACCAGAATCACATACTATACCCCAGTCTGGGACAGTCACATGGAACTAAGAGGGAGCTGGTCAGGTAAAGGGCAACAAGGAATTAACTGGAAGGTATGTGTATACAAGGTTCAACAGAAATGCCATCACACTGATGAAGTAATAGATGTGACAGTAGAAATGTTGCACAGTATGGAAAAAGTGCGAAGTGTTCCAATGGCAAATACAGCAGGTAGTGTGGATTACAGTGCAGAAATCTGAGAGGTTGCAGAGAGTGCTGCACTAGATACTGATAAACGGATATTTAAAACATTATGGCTGTTGGGACACAGTTTACAAGGGTTAAAGGAGGGATTTCCAAAGACAACACAATGAATGGCTGTGTTTTCTTATCGTTCATTGGAAATTTGAAAGAAAGGAGGACCAAAGCTTTAGAAAAGACACTTCAGTTTTAAGATGGTGCTGGTGGAGCACAGCAATGACTTGCGAGTTGCAAACAAAACAAACGATTACTGTATTAATCACAGGTTTTACTGGATAACATCACTGCAAACAATAGCCTGTCACTTGCCTTTCGGAGCTGAGCTGTTGAACGGCCTGAACAACCTGGCACTTTTGAGCTGTGAACTGAAGTCTTGAAGGGGCAGGATGGTTGTGGTGTGGTGTGCATGGGCCAAATTAAAGCAGCTCGGCCCAGACACGAAGCAAAAAAAAAAACAAGGTTTGATTGATTTAAGCACTAGGCCGAATTGGAATGGTTGGGTATGGGCTGAAACAAGGTGGCAGGGCCTAGGCAAGAGAGGCAGAGCTTGGGTCCAAGAGCAAGGGAGAACCAGAGGTTTGGCTGATTTAAGTGCCAGGCCGGGTTGAAAAGGCCAAGGCTTTCGGGTGGAGGCAAAGGACTAGCCGGTTCAGCTCACTTCTCTGTGAGGTTTACTTGTCTCTGTGCTGAACTGAGACTGTTGCTTGCAACTAAGGGTGCAGTGATGACTGGCCTTGTGGCTGTGGACTTACTTTTGTGAACTTCAGTTCTGAATATTATTTGCTTACTTTCATTGTTTGCGTGGTTTGTCTTTTTCTGCACATTGGGATTTTGATGGACTTTTTAAAAAAATGTGGTCTATTGAGTTTCTTTGTAAGGTGATGAATCTCAAGGCTGTATACAGTAAACATACTTTGAAGTTTAAAAACTAACCAAGGAATTCTATCTAAAAGGCACTCAACTTCAATGGCAGCACTATATCAGGATGAGAAATGCGTCATCGGTCACAGTGATGAGACAGCTGGGAATGTGAAAACACAAATGAAAGCTTCGAAATTGGGAAGCCCAGTTTGGGACGGCATTTCACAGAGGAACCCATGTGAAATTTGTCTGGTTTGAAAAGACGAGTATGCGAATGGCAACCCACATGGAGTTTGGCTTGGTTAAGCCAGGTAGCCCCTTGGACAACAGTCATCAACAGTTATAAAGCTTGTTTAAGACGACGTCACCTTCAACAAAATTCAAATAACGTACGTGTCCAAAAAAAAATTAATTGCTGGTTTTGTATCCGACTTCTTCCAGATTATTAGCAAGGAATGTTTTCCTCCAAATAAATCCACAGAAAAAAATGTGGATCTGTCAAGTATGTGTAATTGAAATAGGTGCAGTCACACAAGCTATAAGAATACCCCAAGGAAGCAAATCAGCGTGAAATTAAGTCATAGTAACACAAAGATTGTGGCAAACAAACAGTTTCTAGGAAAATTACTCATAAGCATCAGCATCATTCGAGTAGGAGGAGACAGATACACCTTCACTGCCAAGGTCACAGAGTACATAAGCATGAAGCTATGGTAATAAATGTAGTTGAATAATATGAATGTATAAATTCTCAATGTAAATATGCTCACCTATCAGTTCAATGTTTCTTTTCTTTAAAAGGGAAAGATGTGTTTTGTATGTGTACATTGGTTTGTGAATCTTGCGTTTTAGCAATAAATATAATTATTACTTCAGGGTTGCTACTACTGAAAGAAACTATTCCAAAAACTGAATGCACTGTGCTTCAGTTCAATTTACAATCAATAGACGCAATAAAGAGGTGTGGTTTCTTTACGCCCCAAATCTAGATGAGCAAAGCAAAAATTATTTTATGTAACACTTTGGTAGTCTTGACAAAGTGCTATGTCAAGAGACACATCAGTACATCATGTGGTGAACAATAAATGACTTGGCTACTGTTGACCTTTGCACAGCAGGTGAGTGAAATCCTATAATTATACAAAAATGCTGTCATGTGAAGGAAGGCAACTATAATTGTGGTATTTAGTTCATGATTGGCAGTGTTGGAATCAAATGAATAGTACTTGCTGATTGATATCCTGCTCTATGTAATTCTGAGGGACCAGCCATGGCTACCGCTAACTTGCTCACCGTTATGTTGTCCAACATGATTCACAGTAGTAATTCTGTAAGCATCGTGAGCACTGAGTCCCAAAGGCATCTCTATTACCCAAGTAAGATGTTAACAACTTCAATTTTACACCAAACAAGTTTGTGTCATTTAATGCTACTTTGATTTTACTTTAGGCTTCACACAGAGTGCATTGTGCATTCTGCTGTGTGGCAATATAATTGTGCTAAATAGGATCAAATGAAAGCAGATCTATGTAGCTGCTCCAATATGGCATCCAGTATATGCTGGGGACCATGAGCAGCCGAAACATTTCCCCCATAACCCTTAATTCCCCTACTATGTAAAAATCTATCTAACTGTATCTTAAATATTTTTACTGTAAAAGCCTCAACTGCTTCCCTGGGCAGAGAATTCCACAGATTCACCACTCTCTGGGAGAAACAGTTTCTCCTCACCTCCGTCCTAAATCTTCTCCCTTGAATCTTGAGGCAATGTCCCCCAGTTTTAGTCTCACCTACCAATGGAAACAACTTTCCTACTTCTATCTTATCTATCCCTTTCAAAACTTAGTACGTCTCTATAAGATCCCCTCTCATTCTTCTGAATTCCAGAGAGTATAGTCCCAGGCGACTCAATCTGTCCTCATAGGTTAACCCCTTCATCTCTGGAATCAACCTGGTGAACCTCCTCTGCATGCCTCCAAAGCCAGTATCTCCTTCCTCAACTATGGAGACCAGAACTGCACACAGTACTCCAGGTGTGGCCTCACTAGTACCCCAGGTGCGGCCTCACCAGTACCCTGTATAGTTGTAGCATGGCCTCCCTGCTCTTGAATTCAATCCCTCTAGCAATGAAGGCCAACATTCCATTTGCCTTCTTAATAACCTGTTGTACCTGCAAGCCAACTTTTTACAATTCATGAACAAGCACTCCCAAGTCCATCTGCAAAACAGCATGCTGCAATCTTTCAACACTGCTCCTTCCCTACAATCAGGAAGGTTTCCAAGTTTACAACAAACAATGCAATTCAAATCAAGCTGATTTGCAGCCAATCTGTCAATCACCAGAAGGGTAGAGTTTAATTGTTCAAAATTAATTGTCATTCAGAAATACATAGATACCCATGAATAAAGCAAACAACATTCCTCTGGGTTGAAGGTGCAAAACACAGTACCAACAGTCACACACAGCACAAGGCACGTATCATTACAAAAGCAGTAAACAAGTAATAATAATCAGCTTCAACTGTTTCATCAATGCACTGCTATGCATCATAATTTCAGAAATGGGTATGTGGTGCTGATAATTCACAAAGTTCAATTCCATTTGCAATTTCTCTGCAAATATAGCAGCAGTCCTGGCCAGCATGTTGCATTCAGGTATAGGCTGATGTGGCGAGTAATAATTATGCCTCTAAATACCAGACAATGACCATCTCCAGCATGGCAGTGTCTAACCAGCTCAACTCTTTATCAAAATTGAGTTCCCCAATAAATATTCTAGGGGTCAACATCAATCAGAAACTCAACTGAACCATCACATAAATACCGTGATACAAAATCAGGTCAATAGCTCAAAGCCTGACCGAGAAGTATATCACCGTGAGCAGTGCCCGAGAACTTTTATTAAAGAGACTACAGAATGGTTTCAGAAGAAGCCTGTGATCACTTTTCAAGGACAACTAACAATAAGGAAAAGAGGCCAGTGAATGCCTGGCCACAAAAACATGAATAGAAATTAACAAACCAGTATTGGCTGAATTCTAAAGTTAATTAATTATCTATTCAGTACTATTGGGATAGGTTTAATTGTGCAGTGGGACTCATACAGTTTCAATTATTCCAATCTGACCTTTTGCAAAATGTAAAGGGAACAAAACCTGTCAGGGAACTCCTTCGGTTGGGATTGTAGAGGAAGTTGCTTTGGGGTAGAGGAATCATTGTATAAGTAGAACGTTATAAGTTAGTTGAAATGAAAAGGAAAGTTAATATGTTCAAAGAGGAAGGTAAAAGCATACAAATGAGAAACAGTGAGGGGAAGGTGAATCTTTCTTAAAGTACAGACAGTACATTCAGACATCGGGGTATTTTTGTACAGTGAGTTCATCTTGCCCACTCCCTTCCTTGCCTGTGATTCCCGTATTTGGCAGAGCTGACTGCCTGTTGCTCCAGGACCAAGTTAGTCCTTGTTCATCGTTTCTAGTGTGATGCTCTTTCCTTGCTCCTGCTGTGTTTACAGGTAACCAGACTGCTATTCTCGGTCTCTAGCCCTATTCCACATTGTACACTGCTCACATTTCTAATTACGCAATATTCTCCATTTCATTTAATTTTATTCTTCTACGTCTTCCATTGGCTTAACTTTCTAATAACCTTCATTTAACCTTCCAATAGCCCTTGCATTTCTATACACCTTCAGGATGTTAGTCTTTCCTCCTCCAAATTCTAACTATACCCTTACCTCAAAGATGTAGTTATCTAAATACAAACACAGAACATTACAGCACACTATAGGCCCTTCAGTCTACAATGTTGTGCCGAACTTTTAACCTACTCTAAAACCCTTGCCCCCTACATAGCCCCTATTTTTTTAATCATCTATGTGCCTATCTAAGAGTTTCTTAAATGCTCCTAATGTATCTGTCTCTACCACAGCCCTTAGCAACGCTTTCCATGCACCACCACTCCCTGTATAAAAAACATACCTCTGACATCTCCCCCCCATATTTTCCTCCAATCACCTTAAAATTATGCCCCTTGTATTAGCCATTCCCACCTTGAGAAAAAGTCTCAGGTTTATGTAGGATTAATTTTGGTTTCACTGAGTGGAAGACAGGAAATATTGAATGACAATCCATTTCATCCATTTTGTTCAACATCCAATTCCACAAAAGCTCATTAGTGATTACATAAATCTATATACATAAAATTCTCATCCTCAATTACTCAACATACTAAATGTGTAATTCCATAAAAGGCTAATGAATGGAAAAATAATGTATCTGAAATCAAATTTTTTCTCAGTCGCATGACCTAAGCTCACTATGTAAATACTGGCTGAAAATTATTCCAAAATTCAGTTCCATTGACTTTGACATCTCAATACTACACTGTGCACAGAGTGAGTGGCAATAGAATAATACCTATTTCATTCAATTCCTGTAACACAACACCAGAATGCAAAAATTGCTGATATATATGGGCTACAAATTTAATAGCACTCATTTAACTTAAGGGAGCATACAATTGTGATGAGGAAGTTGCAACAAAATAAATTTTTAGCATATAGTGGTATGCAAATGTGTCACAAAGTGGACATGCCTGTGCTTTAATAAGCTGTAAATCAATTATGCGCAAACACAATAATAAATATGACAACTAAGCGAATGCAGTAGCAGTCCCATATGCAAGTTCTTTACTTGGCACAATTGCTGGTTTCTTTTGATTTGTAAATAGAATACACATTGTTGGAGACTGCATTTGTTCAGCCAACAGTGGGCCATATATGAAACCAACTACAAATAATATTGATACAAGAGAAATGACTGGCATAGCTACATATGATCAAAATCAATCCCATTCATGGTAATCCTATATGAAGCTATAATTCACCTTGATTTTAAAAACTGAAAGTACATTAAAATAGATTTTAATGCTAAAATTAAAATCACTAAAGTGAATGACAAATTTACTAAAATTCAGTGAGTTCCTTGACATTAAGAAAAATATTTGGCTTTGTTCAAGTATCACAATCGAATGATGCACTGGCATAGTGTTAGAATTAAAATCAAAACGATGTTGTTTCACTGCGTAATTCTGATCACAATCCAAACCAGTTCTGCTGCATTCTGCAAATATTTACGGGAAATGGCATTACTTCGGTAATACCACAGTTCCTTCGAAGAAATGAAACCAGTTACTTTCGAAACCACTGTGGACTGGAAAGCAGGTGCATTAAGACACATCACAAAAGGTTATTTCTGGTATTTTAATTAATGATCAAATCTAAACCTTTTTGAAAATTTACAACTTCTTTATAATGATTCCGGTAACTTGCCACTCCATCTCTCATGATTAAATACATTTCTACCATAATGAGAATTGGATAGGTTGAAACCCTATTCCAGACCTTTGTTAGCTTTATTCTTGAAACAATATGTGGTATATACAAAGATTAACAGAAATGGTGTATGAGAAATGGAAGAAGAAAAGTCCAAGCAGGTTGCAATCAAATTAGATAGTGTACCTCAACTTCACTTCTCTGCCTTTGACTCATGGCCTCAGTATAGCTATCTAGCAAATAATTGTCACTCATGTTGCTTAGTCCATGCACATTATATGTGGAGCTGGGTTGCTTTAGTATATGAGGAGCCATTAATAAAACTGAACAGTTCCTTTCAAAGCAAATATCACATTTTCTAAACTTATGGTGGTAGAAAAGGTAATTGATGAATAGTTTGAAGTGGTTCAGTTTAAGACAATATTTTTTAAAAATGTCTGATGTTCTGAGGCTTCCAATAAGCACTATTGACTGCAGTTAATTAGAGGCTTAATTATACCTTGTAAATATTAGCATGTAAAAGTACTTTAAAGTTAAAACAGAATGTGTGATTACAACACTCAGAAGAGTTTATATAAGTTTATTAAGTAATAAGTGTTTTGAAAAATATATATATAATTGAAAGGTAAAATCAGCAAGGGTGTAATTCAGAATCATTTTAATCCTGACAATCAATTTGATCCTGCCAGTCCCTAGGTTCAAAGAATTTCACAAACACACCCAATCTATCCAAATAGTCCTGTGGAATAGGAACTAGTACATTTAAGAATGAAGACCAAATGATGAAAATTTGGCTAGAATTGGTTAATTCTCAGCAAAATGGCAAAACAGAAAGATCCAGAAATACAGATGCCTGAAAGCATGATTGAGATATCAATAATAGGAAATTGGATTAGTTTTTTAGTGTGATATATTCCACAAATAAGTAAGGAGTTAAAATATGTATCAGTACTGGACACAAGAACAAAGCTGGAACTATTTTAGCTCACCTCTGCAAAAAATAAAATAACATTTATCTAGTTGGAAAATACAATGGATGAAAATAAGTTCTTCAGTTGAAACCTTGGATTGCATTTACCAGAGCCAAGTAGGCTCAAAGGAAATATTGACTTCTCTAGAAGAAAAGTCAATATTTAGTGTTTTTAGTAAAATGATCAAGGAACTTAACTGGAAATTCTAACAAATTCATAACTCATTAATAAGGTGAAGAATAATTTATGTAGAGTTTACACTGCTCCAGTATAGGCTTCATGAAAGTAGCTGTCTTATGAAGTAGCTGTCATTATTTTTCTAATCAACTTGCAGCTGAAGGGTATCTAGTAGTTTAAAAGAATAATTCCCTTTTTCACATAATTGCTAATGACCATTAGCTCAGCAGATTTTCTTTCAGGGGATTTGAGGAGATTTTTAAAATGGTAAATTCTTACCTTTTCCTTCCTATCTCTTTATTTTCTCCCCCAAACCATTTTTTCTGTGTCCAATTTGAATTTGAGATTACTTATATTTACCCTCACTCTGTATCTCTGCTTTGTTTATTTCCTCATCCTGAAGTTATATACTGATAGTTTGCCCTTGTTGTTCACTATGGCCTCAGGTAGTATGTTTCCCTCAGTGCACCACAACTAGTTTATACTTCAACTAACATCTTTCTCAATATTTTTAAAACCTTGCCTTGCAGCCCTGAGATTTCTGAGCTGCACAGCAAAATCTGACCTAGTGAATAATCAAATCAAACAAACAATGGGAAGACAGCGAGATCACATCCTGTAGGCCTGTTTATTCAAATTGGGAGGTATGTGATAAAGCAATAACACAAACAGCATGTGGTGACAGAGTTGTTCTAAGTGAGCAGCAAGCAAAATGCTGGAGGAACTCAGTGAGTCAGGAAGCATCTGTGGAAGGAAGTGGACAGTTGATGTTTGCAGTCGAAACGCTTCACATGGATGTAGCACAGACCTTGGGTCAAGGGATGGATGAAGTAACCTTTATAGATACTCGTTCACAAATAGATACTGTTAGTTTCAAGCTGCAACTTAAAAATAATGGCTGCAACATATTACTGCATGCTAAATGAGATACTGCTTCCTTCAGGTATGGGGCATTCACCTTCATTATCTTTTGGCCGTGGTTACAAACACTATGTGCACATGAAATAAAATCCATTGCACTTCCTGCACATTTTTGCGTGCACACAGTCAATGGCCCCTGTATCATCAGGAATCCCGGGATTTTGAAAATTGTTGTGCTTGATCTGTCAAGTGCTTTCCAGCCAAGGCGACGATAACTAATTTGGCTCAGTTTGAATGCCGAATTTTTGATAGTTCCCTAGCAGAGGTACAATGTAAACTGATACATATAACTAAATTCCCATATTTCACCCAGAAGAGTGGCAAGAAAAACAGAGTTTCAGAGTGACAACAGCCTTCTTTGCCACCTTGAGGCATTCATGTCTTGTTCTGTGACTGCAGGTCTGACTTGTTAAGAACCTCTATGAAGAAGCATCATCCCCTCAAGCATTAGAACAGAACCAATAATAGTCAGCCCTTCTCACCATTCCCCTTCTCAGTCTTCAAGCAGGGACACCCTCCTTGTAGACCTTCCCCATGACATTGAATAGATGGAAAATTTGCCAAAAAAGCCCCCATGTATGAGGAGCTTATACCTTCAGCCACAGCACTTCCTGAAGGCTTCTCAAGCATCAGCATTATACAACAATCAAAGTTCAGAAAATCTGTATGACCAGAGCTCTATGTTTTCATTTAGTAACTGCCAGGGAATTAAATTAATTGAATTAAATTAAATTAATCGACTGAGACAGATTTCAAAGTAGAGAGAAGACCTTTATTCGTGAGATCACGGGGTGCAGCTCTGCTAACAGTGGGACTCTCTCTCCATCGGTTATACGTCAAGCAGTTCCTTTTATATCTTTTAGCTACATTACATTCGTGACAGGAACAGAATATTCTGTACATATTAGCTGTGACCCAACATATAACGTTAATCCTTTATGTATTGAATGCCAACTTAAAACTTTTCCTCTACAGTAACGGATGATACCTTTAAACACTGCACATGGTAGAGTGAGAGAGTGATCTTCCACTGTTAAAAAGCCAGCTTGCTGTGTGTTTTGCATACCATGATGAATGATTGCAAATCCAGTTTGTTGGCACTGGTACCAGATCCCCATGATCTACCCACTCTAGACATTTCTAATGGGTATGAGCTATTACTAAATTAGCAGGCAGTTTGAATCCGGCTGAACATGTACATATAACTTAGGCAAATTACACCCACATTGTGCATGAATTATGTCCACTCTGACATTTCAGCATTTTAAAAGTCTATCATTTTAAAGGGTTTTTTTTAACCACCAATAGCATGCCATGTCTTTCTTCTTCTTTTGATGTATTTTCATTATTCTAGTCATGGGTAACAAATTTATTTAATTTACTGAAAATCTCTGAAATTACCCTGATAGTCAATAAATACTATTTCAGAAGTACTTGAGAAAGACCTACCTTCTCATACAGTCCAGTGCTCGGACAAAATAGTCTGGATGTAGGCTATGTTCTTCTTGCAGAATGACACATTGCTCCAACGTTACTGACATGGACGTCCTGTCTTTGGCACTTTTACAGCTTGTAAAACGTATTCCACTGAGCCTTCGGCAAATCTAACCAGGATTCAAAATGACTTGAATTACTGGAATTGTTTCTTGAAAGTCTTCACAGTCTCCTTGAAAT
Source organism: Mobula hypostoma (assembly GCF_963921235.1). Taxonomy (NCBI): domain Eukaryota; kingdom Metazoa; phylum Chordata; class Chondrichthyes; order Myliobatiformes; family Myliobatidae; genus Mobula; species Mobula hypostoma. Next base: position 137,496,124 of record NC_086100.1, on the reverse strand, counting down.
TGTATTTTAACGTTTGAATTAATAAGTTAAGATTTTTTATTTGCTAGTGGAGTCCAAAGAAAGGACCTTAAGTATAAGAGAGTCACTAATAAATTCAATAAAGAATTCCAGAAGATCTTCTTCACTGAGAGAACGAGTATGGTTACATTTAGGAATGCTTAGATAAATACATGAGGAAGGAGTGGAAGAAAAGGCAGTTAGGTCTACATAAATCAGGATGGGTAGAGGATTGTAGTTATCGTGAACACCAGAGCAGAACAGTAGACCCCAATGGTTTGTTTCTGTACTGATTCTCTACACAATTTCACAAAGAGTTGGAAAATAACTTTAATACATAGATGGACATAGAGATTACATTTTAGCATTCTTTAAAGCTATGTTTAATGTATTTGCCTGAACCTCTTCTTTTAGTTGAATGGAACAATAAACCGTACTAATGTTTCACTGAGCAGAGAATTTTAACTTAGATGTTCAGCATAAAGAGATGAGTATAATTTCATAGCCACAATCTATTGTGGGTCAGATTTATTTCACAATATCCTCCTAGATGTCATTAAAATTGGGACACTATATGCGTTGCTCCTTAGAATTATCTGACAATCACAAACAATTGACTAATTCTGCATTTAAGCCCATATGGAAAAGTTCCAAACTTGTGAAAATATAGTCCATACTTTGAATTTGCAACAAGCAGGGATTGGGTGTGAGCATAGACTGAGAGGACAGATGAAAGCAGCAGGAATAACAAAGAAGCAAGTAGTTCAGGATACATGGTCATGAATTCAATGCCAAAAGCAGTTTAAAGGATAAAGAAGTTGAGTAATAGGGTATATTCATCCATATTCTGTTGTGTCCATCCTGACTTTCTCTCTTCAAGCCTTCTCCAGCACATCAGTTCTCAACCAGCTACTCGTCCATCTCTCTCTGTTCCCTATTGACTCTCACCTTCAGTCTTATGCCTTACTCCCTCATCCTCAACAAATGTCTCCATCCACACCTTCAGTGAACAACAGTACTCTTCTTGCGGGTTTATTCCTCCCCTCCCCAAAGTGCATTCCACACCACCTCCCAGTCGACAGCTCCAGAGAGGATATGGGTGGACATCAGTGGTCTCCCTTTCCTTAGCTGACAGAGATATGGAGACAAAGCATCTTGGCTACCTGTTAATAGCATTTCAGAAATATCACAAGGCATACAATTTCCCACTCACTTTTATTTGATAATCAACAGTGAGTGAAATATTCATACGAAACATTTTCATCTTGACTGTTCAAATTCACATCTTTAATTTGGCACAGGTCTTTATGCAAGTGGTTCAGAACAATTACCCTAAGGATGGATCCCCACTGAAGGTGCATCATCACAGGGTTCACGCAGTCCATGAAAACACATCAGAATGGTAGCTAGGTGGGAGTTCACGTGATGATTCACAAGTGAACTAAGCCACGGGAAATGATGATTTACAAGTGAACTAAGGCAGTGGGAAGAGGAAGGGCTCCGCTGCAAAGTCTGTCAGAGATTCACAGGAGACTTCAAACTATACTTAGATGAATATAACAGCATAGCAACAAGCAACAGTTCCAGGCTTCCCAGCTCACGTTTCCAGATTCCAAACTTATCCCCCTGCCTCCCCTGCTGTTAACTTCACCCTAGCTCTAATTCTCACACCGTTGTTAATTTCATACTATGTGTAACAATGCCTATTCTCCAAGCATTTCTATTGGCTCTGGCATTTTTTTTGTCACTTAACTATTGCTGTCATCCACCAGATCCCTTCTGTTCTCTCCTCACATCCCCTTTTCCTCTTCACCTTAAGACCTGTTTTATTACTAACTTCCTCCAGTTCCACTGAACGATCATCAATCTCTAGCTTTAGAGAGAGAAAATGAAGGAAACAGTTAGCATTGTCAGGCAGCATCTGAATCAATGTTTCAAGTCCATGGCCATCCATCAGAACTGAAATTACATTGCTGATGAAAAGTAATTGTATCAAAATATTAATTTGCTTTCTCCCTCCACAGCTGCTGCCGATTATTGTCATTTCAGTTTATTTCTTTTTAAATTTTAGGTTTGATCTTAGATTTCCAGTATCTACCCCATTTTGATTTTAGCTGAAAATATCTGCACAAGAGAGGAAGAAACCAGCAGATTTCAATGCAGATTAATATAAATTCTTAAATCAAAGAAAAAGTCCACAACAAACTGGAGAAAGGTGGACCTTGCTGTAAATTGGAAATACCCATAGAGAGCACACAGCCATACTTGAAGATCATTAAAATCTATAGTATTGTAAAAGATGTGTATGGTAAACAAAAAAAATCACAGAAATTAGATCATACCAAAATGCGGACTGTTGCAAAACCATCAACAAAGAATGCTAAAACCTTTATGGCAACATGTTACAGTTTGGTGAGACTAAATGAGATTACTACAAACTGGTTTAACAAGTATCGATAAATTAATAGATACTGTTCTTTCAATCACTACCAGATGTCACTGAACTCTACTGATGCCTCTAAAAGGCATTCAGTCACCATGTAGGCTCACAAAAGCCTTGCAGACAACTGAATGTCAATACAGACATGACATTTTAGTAAACAACAGGAATTCTGCTGATGCTGGAAATTCAAGCAACACACATCAAAGTTGCTGGTGAACGCAGCAGGCCAGGCAGCATCTGTAGGAAGAGGTGCAGTCGACGATTCAGGCCGAGACCCTTCGTCAGGACTAACTGAAGGAAGAGTGAGTAAGGGATTTGAAAGTTGGAGGGGGAGGGGGAGATCCAAAATGATAGGAGAAGACAGGAGGGGGAGGGATGGAGCCAAGAGCTGGACAGGTGATAGGCAAAAGGGGATACGAGAGGATCATGGGACAGGAGGTCTGGGAAGAAAGACAAGGGGGGGGGACCCAGAGGATGGGCAAGAGGTACATTCAGAGGGACAGAGGGAGAAAAAGGAGAGTGCGAGAAAGAATGTGTGCATAAAATAAGTAACAGATGGGGTACGAGGGGGAGGTGGGGCCTTAGCGGAAGTTAGAGAAGTCGATGTTCATGCCATCAGGTTGGAGGCTACCCAGACGGAATATAAGGTGTTGTTCCTCCAACCTGAGTGTGGCTTCATCTTGACAGTAGAGGAGGCCGTGGATAGACATGTCAGAATGGGAATGGGATGTGGAATTAAAATGTGTGGCCACGGGGAGATCCTGCTTTCTCTGGCGGACAGAGCGTAGATGTTCAGCAAAGCGGTCTCCCAGTCTGCATCGGGTCTCGCCAATATATAAAAGGCCACATCGGGAGCACCGGACGCAGTATATCACCCCAGTCGACTCACAGGTGAAATGTTGCCTCACCTGGAAGGACTGTTTGGGGCCCTGAATGGTGGTAAGGGAGGAAGTGGAAGGGCATGTGTAGCACTGGCTCTGCTTACACGGGTAAGTGCCAGGAGGGAGATCAGTGGGGAGGGATGGGGGGGGAAATGGACAAAGGAGTTGTGTAGGGAGCGATCCCTGCGGAATGCAGGGGGGGGGAGGGAAAGATGTGCTTAGTGGTGGGATCCCGTTGGAGGTGGCGGAAGTTACGGAGAATAATATGTTGGACCCGGAGGCTGGTGGGGTGGTAGGTGAGGACCAGGGGAACCCTATTCCTAGTGGGGTGGCGGGAGGATGGAGTGAGAGCAGATGTACGTGAAATGGGGGAGATGCGTTTAAGAGCAGAGTTGATAGTGGAGGAAGGGAAGCCCCTTTCTTTAAAAAAGGAAGACATCTCCCTCGTCCTAGAATGAAAAGCCTCATCCTGAGAGCAGATGCGGCGGAGACGGAGGAATTGCGAGAAGGGGATGGCGTTTTTGCAAGAGACAGGGTGAGAAGAGGAATAGACCAGATAAGCCTACTGACTCTCACAGCTATCTGGCCTGTAAATTAATACTTAGCATGGCATTGGGAAAGTTTTTTTTTTGCAACAGAACAGAAAAGAGTCACTTTGATGTGCATCAGATGAGGTCTTGATGGGTTTTTTTTTGATGATGATTTTTTTTGAGGCATTGTAAGTGTTGTTACTTCGATGTACTCATGTTATTTTTCCTATATATATATATAATAAAAAAGTTCTGAAAAGAGCCATCAGACAGAATTCAGGGATTCATCTTTGGACCTCAGGGTGTACCTTAGGATAATGTTTTAACACTGAAGCTGCAAAATATTCAAACAGTTGAAAACTATTCCTCACTTACAGTAAGTTAGTCAATTCATACTTGGGAAATGCTTCCACTGTAGAGCATACTCTGGCACCGCGTGGACTTATCTAAACTTTAAATCTACAACCGTTTTAAGAAGAAGACACCTGATGTATAATTCTAGGAAATCAGCAGACCAAAACCTTGAACAGTTTTATTCTGTGTTTTGACAACTAAAGGATAATATACAACTCACTAAGGAAACCAAGATTGATGAACTTTGTCAATGAAGATAAATTATTCATTTTGGAAGTTTACAGCTTTGGTATTTCTTATCACAGTAACTGCGAAGAAACATGGTGCAGAGAGTCAGTAAAGAGAGCACAGCTGAACTAATCGTGCTCATACCATTGCAGAAAGACGATACAGAGTAGAAGGCATGGCATTAGAACAGCAGAGTAGACTTAGGTGAACTGCACTTAGTCAGTGAAAAATGCACTCAGACAGGTTGAGTATTTGAGGAATGGTAATTTGCAGTTACCATCAGCTAAAACGGTCATCTACTGTAGTGACATATTCAAGTGATTTGCAATGGTAGTGAGAAAATTGATAGTCTTTGTAGGATACAACAAACATGCAACTTTAATATATGTATTTGGTTATGGGATCATAATCATGAAGTTCAATAAGGGATAGAATGCTCAGAGCCTTGTAATCACATCATGCGAAAGGAATCATATGGCAAACTTCATCTTTCTCCAGATTTTCTTTCTTTTCATTTCTCCCTCATGCAAACAAGTGTGAGCAGTTGGGAGGACAAACCAGGTTAGGACCTATACGTGAATGGTTAAGCACTAAGGAGTACAGTAGAACAAAGGGATCCTTGAAAGTGGTATCATGGGTAGATAGGGACGGAAAGAGAGCTTTTGAGACATTGGCCTTCATAAATTGGTGTACTGAGTACAAGAGATGGGATGTTATGTTGAAGTTATATAAGACATTAGGTGACGCCTAGTTTGGAGTATTGTGGGCAGTTCTGGTCACCTACCTCCAGGAAAGATAAAAATAAGATTTAAAGAGTCCAGGGAAAACTTACAAGGTTCTGTCTTCACTAAGGAGAACATAAATAATCTTCCAGAAATAGTAGCGGACAGAGGGTCCAGTGAGATGGAGGAACTGAGAGAAATACATGTTAGTAGGGAAGTGGAGTTAGGTAAATTGAAGGAATTAAAGGCAGATAAATCCCCAGGGCCAGATGGTCTGCATCCTAGAGTGCTTAAGGAAGTAGCCCAAGAAATAGTGGATGCATTAGTGATAATTTTTCAAAACTCGTTAGATTCTGGACTAGTTCCTGAGGATTGGAGGGTGGCTAATGTAACTCCACTTTTTAAAAAAGGAGGGAGAGAGAAACCGGGGAATTATAGACCGGTTAGCCTAACGTCGGTGGTGGGGAAACTGCTGGAGTCAGTTATCAAGGATGTGATAACAGCACATTTGGAAAGCGGTGAAATGATCGGACAAAGTCAGCATGGATTTGTGAAAGGAAAATCATGTCTGACGAATCTCATAGAATTTTTTGAGGATGTAACTAGTAGAGTGGATAGGGGAGAACCAGTGGATGTGGTATATTTGGATCTTCAAAAGGCTTTTGACAAGGTCCCACACAGGAGATTAGTGTGCAAACTTAAAGCACACGGTATTGGGGGTAAGGTATTGGTGTGGGTGGAGAATTGGTTAGCAGACAGGAAGCAAAGAGTGGGAATAAACGGGACCTTTTCAGAATGGCAGGCGGTGACTAGTGGGGTACCGCAAGGCTCAGTGCTGGGACCCCAGTTGTTTACAATATATATTAATGACTTGGATGAGGGAATTAAATGCAGCATCTTCAAGTTTGCGGATGACACGAAGCTGGGTGGCAGTGTTAGCTGTGAGGAGGATGCTAAGAGTGGGCAAATTCATGGCAGATGCAATTTAATGTGGATAAATGTGAAGTTATCCACTTTGGTGGCAAAAATAGGAAAACAGATTATTATCTGAATGGTGGCCGATTAGGAAAAGGGGAGGTGCAACGAGACCTGGGTGTCGTTATACACCAGTCATTGGAAGTGGGCATGCAGGTACAGCAGGCGGTGAAAAAGGCGAATGGTATGCTGGCATTTATAGCGAGAGGATTCGAGTACAGGAGCAGGGAGGTACTACTGCAGTTGTACAAGGCCTTGGTGAGACCACACCTGGAGTATTGTGTGCAGTTTTGGTCCCCTAATCTGAGGAAAGACATCCTTGCCATAGAGGGAGTACAAAGAAGGTTCACCAGATTGATTCCTGGGATGGCAGGACTTTCATATGAAGAAAGACTGGATGAACTGGGCTTGTACTCGTTGGAATTTAGAAGATTGAGGGGGGGATCTGATTGAAACGTATAAGATCCTAAAGGGATTGGACAGGCTAGATGCAGGAAGATTGTTCCCGATGTTAGGGAAGTCCAGAACGAGGGGCCACAGTTTGAGGATAAGAGGGGAAGCCTTTTAGGACCGAGATTAGGAAAAACTTCTTCACACAGAGAGTGGTGAATCTGTGGAATTCTCTGCCACAGGAAACAGTTGAGGCCAGTTCATTGGCTATATTTAAGAGGGAGTTAGATATGGCCCTTGTGGCTACGGGGGTCAGGGGGTATGGAGGGAAGGCTGGGGCGGGGTTCTGAGTTGGAGGATCAGTCATGATCATAATAAATGGCGGTACAGGCTCGAAGGGCCAAATGGCCTACTCCTGCACCTATTTTCTATGTTTCTATGATGCTGCCAGGACTTGAGGACCCGAGTTATAAGGAAAATCTGAATTGGCTAGGACTTCATTCCCTGGAGCACAGGAGAATGAGGGGAGATTTAATAGATAGTTACAAAATAAAGAGGTGTATAGAGACAGTAAATGCAAGCAGGTTTTTTTCCACTGAGTTTGGGTGAGACTAGACCTAGAGGTTGTAAGTTAAGGGTGAAAGGTGAAATATTGAAGGGGAACATGGGGCGGGGGGGGAAACTTCTTCAGTGAGAGGGTGGTATGAGCATGGAAAGAGCTGGGAGCAGAAGTGGTGGATACGGGTTCAATTATAACATTTAAGAGAAGATTGACTAAGTACATGGAAAGGAGGTGTATGGAGGGCTCTGGTCCAGGTGAAGATCAATGGGACTAGGCAGATGACAGTTCAGCATGGACTAGATGGGCTGAAGGGCCTTTTCGGCGCTGTAGCACTCTGTCTCAGTGACCCTAGCTTGCAGCCCAGTCAAAGGAGAAGCTTCCCTTACTATGTATGTGTTAAAAATTAAAAGAAAGTAAACACCATTAAGCAGCCTGGAACTCCCACCATAGAACAAAGGTATGAAAGAACAGGGGATTTCAGTCTACACATAATTGCAATGTAAGAACACTGATTATCTAAATGTGAAAATACACATCCAAACTCAGCAACTACATGCATCCTAAATATCTAGAATTTAGTGACAAAAATCTTTAATGAGCCTGAAGGAAAGCACACCATTGTAAAGGACATCTCATTACGTGGGTTTCAACAGTTTGAAAAAGATTGAGGGAAATTTGACCATAGACAGGAAAAATCAATGTAAACATGGTTCTTTTCCACAATGATTTCCAGAGAGAATCTCTTTAAGAGGAACTGTAACAAGAGTCTGGATGTAGCAATGGGTTTAAGATAAGAAATGTAAATACGGCTCAGAATCTCTGAGATCTGCAATAAGTTAGCAGTGTGTCAGTCAAACTTCCAAATATAACAGCCCATTCACATATTTTCTGAAAGCTGTTTCAAAAAAGCAAGGCAAGAGCAGAGTGGTAAGGAAGCATGCTGATCAAACACATTGAAGCACTACATACAAAGTAAGCAAATTTTCAAAGCTGTCCTTTTTAAATACTGTTCACTCATAGCAGTTTTCGTAAACTTTGATACTCTCTGGGTGATTTCTGAATAACACAATATATATGGTGCTCTGTCTGCATTAGATTAGACCTTCGTAAAAAGCAGAGAGGTGCATCTCACAGAAGGCACACCTCCGACACAGGTTTCATAGACAGATATTGAATTTCTTTGACAGCAGCATGGCAAGTGGCTGCACCAGATGTTGCTAAACAAGTTGAATATTCGAGCTGAATGTTTGCATGTAGTGCAATGCATACATTATGGCAACACTTTGCCTGCAGTTCACATGGCGATAAACAATGTAATCTCAGACTATATCACACAAGTAATGTTCAAAATTCAAAGGTAAATTTATTATCAAAGTACATATACAGCATGTCACCATATACTACCCTGACCTTGCAGGCATTTACAGTAGAACAAAGAAATATAATATAATCAACGAAAAACTACAAAGGCTGGCAAGCAATCAATGTGCAAAACAAGGTAATCTGTTCAAGTACAAAAAAAAATAATTTTATTAGATAGATAGATTGAAAACATGTGTTGTAGAGTCCTTGAAAGTGAGTTCATAGGTTATGGAATAGGTTCAGTGTTGAGATGAGTGAAGTTATCCATGGTGGTTCAGGAACCTGATGGTCAAAGTGTAACAACTGTTCACGAACCTGGTGATGTGCGACCCAAGGCTCCTGGACCTCCTTCCAGATGGCAACAGCGAAAAGAGTGCATGGCCTTGATGATGGTGGTTCTTGATGAAAGATGCTGCTTTTTTGTGGTAGTGCTCCTTGTAGATGTGCTTGATGTTGGGGAGGGCTTTGCCTGTGATGGAATAGGCTGTATCCACTACTTTTGCAGGTTTTTCCATTGTTAGGCATTGGTGTTGGTGTTTTCATATCTGGCCCTGGTGCAACCAGCAAGGATACCCTCACTGAGCATCTACATAAGTTTCTCAAAGTTTTAGATGACATGCCAATTCTGGGCAAACTTCTAAGAAAGTAGAGGCACTGCCATGCCTTCTCTGTAATTGCATTTACATGCTGGTCCTAGGCAGCTTCTCTATGCAGCGAGAACTAAGGGAGCTATGAAACAGACAGATGAGCAGGACCTCCAAGGTCGTGATCTCTGGATTTCTCCCAGTGCCATGTGCTAGTCAGGCCAGGATGATGGTACACTTGAGTGAGCCGCTGAGAAAATGGTGCAGGGGCTGGGTTTCAGATTTCAGGATCAGTGCAAGCTCTTCTCGGGAAGGTATGACCTGTACAAAAAGGACTAGTTAAACCTAAACCCAAGAGAGACAAATATCCTTGCAGGCGGGTTTGCTAGAGCAGGTGGGGAGGGTTTGAAATAATGTGGCAAGGGAATGGGAACCAGAATGATAGGGCTAAGGATGGGGCAGTGGGTATACAAGTAGATACAGAGTGAGGGGAGACTGGGAGGAAGGTCAGGCAGATGATGGGGCAAAATTGCAGTCAGTGGGATGAGTTGAAGTGTAACGGGTCAAAATCAAAAAGGGTGATGAATACAGGACTGAAGGTGTTATATTTGAATGTCTGACATTGTATGCATCACTGAGACGTGGCTGAAAGAAGATCATATTTGGGAACTTAACATTCAAGGATACACATTGTATTGAAAGGACAGGCAGGTAGGCAAAGGGGCTGGGTGGCTCTTGGTAAACAATGAAATCAAATCTTTAGAAGTTGTTCCCTTGGATGGGAAAATGTAGAATCCTTCTGGGTGGAGTTAAGAAACTGCAAGAGTAAAACAGCCCTGATGGGAGTTATATACAGGCCCCAGAACAGAAGCCAGGATGTTGTATAAAAATTACAACAAAGATAGAAAAGGCATGGAAAAAGAGCATGGTAAAGAAAGTCATAGGGAATTTCAATATGGAGGTAGATAGGGAAAATCAGGATGGTGCTAGATCCCTAAAGATGGAATTTGGAAAATGCCTTCAAGATTGCTTTTTAGAGCAGTTTATGCTTGAGTCTACTAGGGTAGAAGCAATTCTGGATTGGGTGTTGCGTAATGAACTGGATTTGATTTTGGAGTTTAAGGTAAAGGAACTCTTAGGAGTCAGGGATCATTATATAATAGAGTTCATCCTGCAGTTGAGAGGAAGAAGATAAAATCAGTTGTATCAGTATAACAGTGGAGTGAAGGGAATTACAGACTCATGAGAGAGGAGCTGGCCAAGATTGATTGGAAGGGGACACTAGCAGGAATATAGACAGAACAGCAACAACTGGAGTTTTTTGGAAGACGTACGATAGATACATCCCAAAGAAGAAGTATTCTATGGGGAGGTTGGGGAACTCATGGCTCACAAAGGAGGGAAGTCAAAGCAAAATCTAGCAAAAAGTAGTGGGAAGTTAGAGGATTGGGAAGCTTTTAAAAACTACCAGAAGGCAACTAAAAATATCATAAGGAGAGAAATTATGGAATATGAAGGTAAGCCAGCCAATAATATCAAAGAGGATAGCAAAAGTTTTTCAAATATAGTAAAAGAGAGACGCGAGTGGATATCGGACCGCTGGAAAATTACACTGGAGAGATAGTAATGGTGGACAAAGAAACACCAGATAAATTTAATATGTATTTTGTGTCAATCTTTATGGTGGAAGATACTCGCAGTATGCCAGAAATTAAAGAGTGTCAGGGGGCAGAAGTAAGTTTATTTGTTATTACTAATGAGAAGGTGATTAGGAAGCTGAAAGGTCTGAAGATAGATAGGTCACCTAGACAAGATGGACTACATGCCACAGTTCTGAAAGAGGTAGCTGAAGAGACTGTGGAGGCATTAGAAATGATCTTTCAAGAATCACTACGTTTTGGAATGGTTCCGCAGGACTGAAAAACTGCAAATGTCACATCACTCTTCAAGAAGGGAAGGAGTCAGAAGTAAAGAAATTATATGCCATTTAGCCTGATCTCAGTAGTTTAGAAGATGTCAAAGTCCATTATTAAGAATGAGGCTTCAGGGAATTTGGAGGCACATAAAATAGGCCAAAGTCATATGGTTTCCTTAAGGGGAAATCTTGCCTGACATCTGTTGGAATTTTTGGGGGAAATAACAAGAAGGATAGACAAAGGAGAATGAGTGAATGTTGTTTACTTGGATTTTTTAGAATCAGAATCATTTTATTACCAGAATTGAAACATACCAGAATTGATTGTGGTTTGGTGTCAGGCATAAAACACAGGACAATACCGTAACAGACAACACAATAGCAACTAACAATTTACAAGAAAATAGTGCAAACGGCCATGAGAAATCAACAATTAGTGGAATGGTCATATGTGCAAACATCAATAATCAGATTTAAATAAATGTGAACATATGAACAGATTAAATAATTATCAACAGAACAAGGAGATCAGGAAAGCCCATTTAACAAATGATGTGCAGGACAGCTAGGGTATTACACCCGAGTGGGTTTTGTAGAAAGAACCTTTGGAGGTGACATGTGGTCCTGATGTTGATGGACTTGCAGCGTTTCCCTGGTGGCAATTTGGTGAATAGGTGACTGCTAGGATGGGTGGAGTCAATAGTAATTTTTTCAGCTCTTCGTTCTGGTGATGAGCAGACTTTTTAATGCTGGTAGCCGACAGCCAATCATCTATGAGCTGAGTGGACCACTCACAGCTATCTGGAGTGAGAGAGGGAGGAGGCAGCTGGAAACAAAATGACCTTTGATAAGTTGGCGCACAGGAGGCTGCTTACCATGATAAGAGCCCATGGTATTACAGGAAAGATACTAGCATGGTCAGAAGATTAGCTGCTGGCAGGAGGGAAAGAGTGGGAATAATTGGATTATTTTCTGTTTGGCTGTTGGTGACCAGTGGTGTTTTGCAGGCATCGGTGGAGGTCATTCTTGCTTATTTTCATATCATATGTCAATGTTTGGGTGATGGAATTAATGGTTTTATTAGTGGATGAAACAAAGCTAGGTGGAGGGGCAGGTAGTGCTGAGGAAGCAGGAAGGTTGCAGAAGGACTTAGGTTGTGAGAATGGGAAAAGAAGTGGCAGATGGAATACAGTGTCGGGAAGTGTATGGTCATGTGCTTTTATAAAAGAAATAAAGGCATAGGCTATTTTCTAAATGTGGAGAAAATTCAAATATGAGAGGTGCAAAGGGACCTGGAAGTCTTGTGCACAATTCCCTAAAGGTTGACTTGCAGGTTGAGTAGGTAGTAGGGAAGGCAAATGCAATGTTAGCATTCATTTCAAGAAGAGTAGAATATAAGAGCAAGGATGTAATGCTGAGGCTTTGTAAGGTACTGGTCAGAACATATTTAGCACATTCTGAGCAGTATTCTATAGTAGGTGAGTTTAGGAGCAGAGGGCACAGCTTCAGAATTCAGAAATGAGAAGAAATTTCTTTAGTTAAAGGAAAGTGAATCTGTAGAATTCATTGCACAGACAGCTATAAGGGTAGGTCATTAAGCATATTAAAGCAGAGGTTGGTAGGTTTTTGAATAGTCAGCTGTTACGTATCCTGTAACTGGGTTGCCAAACCAGCAGAAATGGATCACTCAGTTGGAGGCTGGATTACTAGAACTAAGAAAGTTTTATTAAAGAAACAAGTAACACAGTACTCTAATCAAAAGGATAATAAATGCAACAGTTCAGCAATGATAAACACACATGTACACAGAATTAAGATAACAAGATCAATCAAGCTCTATCGTTGTCTAGTGGTAAATGACCAGTTTCAAAGTGACGCAAAGTTCAGTTCAATTTAGTTCAGTTCAGTTCGCAGACAGTGGGGGGAGGAGAGAGAAAGCAAAACGAATGAATATTCAAACGGCTTCCACACCTTCGCAGTCAGCTTTCGTGCGAGCCCTTTGTGATGTCATCTGAGGTCACCGACCGTGACCCCTCCATTTCCAGATACGATCGTTTCTCTGCGGTGAACCCGGCACCCAGGCAAGGGTGGACACACACCAGGTTCTCGCCGATCGTGCCTTTCCACCCTGTGCGTCTATGGCTTGTCGCGCGGCCAGCCGTCCAAAACTTCCCACCGACTTGGGGGAGACGCACCGCTTCCAGGGTCTCGTTACCTCGGGGTGTCGTGTGTGTCCTGCCTTAGCGAACCTGTCCTTTTTTATCCCCCTGCTGGGGTATTGCCTGTCCATCACTTCAAACAGTTCAGGGTTCAAAGGGGGAGCCGATCTTGACAGCTCTCCTTCCGTTACTCTCTCCCGTCCCTTCATTAACATCTCCAAATGCTGCTTCATTGTTTTCCTTATCTCTCTCTCCTGAAGACAGGTGGCAGACCAACTGCTGATCCCACTGGTGCCAGCACAGGACAGCTAACATCTTAATCTATGTGTATTCTCGTCACACTTCCCCCCTTTAAGGATTTTTACTGGGGTAAAAATTACAAACATGAATACATTATTTGATACACACAAATATACATCTTTATCAGCTATTTGGCTAATACAGCGAATTTGAAGTTGTCAACACCTGACAGACAGTCAGCCATCATATTTTCTGTTCCTTTTATATGTGTTATTAATAATCCCTTAGACCAGGCTCCAACTTAGCAAACTTCATAGTGGCCAAAAACACTGATGAATTGCGATCATTGTAACCTCTCATTGGGTTTCGTCCCGGACCACAATAACAAGGGTCGTCCCATTCCGACTTAGTTTTCTCTCGCAAGGGCTTAGTAGGAGGGGGAGGGGTAGTAACCGCAGAGTTATTGCAAAACTTCCTACAGTACCCCACCATCTCCAAGAGCCTTCTGAGGGCCCTCTTGTCTGTCGGGGTTGGGATGTCAGAGATAGCCCGCACTTTAGCTTGCATCGCTGTCAGCTGCCCCTGTGTCACCACAATTCCAGGTAAGTGACCTTCGTGTGGCCGAACTCATTTTTTTCAAGGTTCACTATCAAGCTGGCTTCAGACAGCCGTATTACATCGCCAATACACACCTCTGTGTTCGTCAGCCCTTTTGTCACTGAATTACTCATTCTATAGGAGTGTTGCTCGCTAGGCTAGCCTAGTGTAACAAACACCACCCAACGTCCCAGTTCTTTGCATCGCCTCGGGACAATCAAACACACGTGTGCGAGTCGTTTAATTACTTCTCCTAAAGAGTCGCTTTGTTCGGGGATTAAGGGAGAGACCTTATCAGCAGAGCTGGCCAAAACAATAGCCTTCTCCCATCTGGTTGATAGCATACTCATCTTTTCAAAACGTTTTTTTTCTCTTATCAGGGAGACCCTAGCTTCATTGATTTCCGCGCTAACACAGACTAGGTTTGTTAGCATATCAAAAGCCTGTGACCGTCTCAGTTCGCGTCTGCCATGATCAATAACATCCTTCCTCCGGTGCAGCCGGTAAACCTCTTTCATGATTCCACCAACTGTTTCCTCCAGCACCGCAAAATGTCCACCGGGGGGTACCTTGTGGGCCAGGTTAAAAATCTCATCCCCATAACTCTTTTGCACCACCCCCCATTCCTCATCTGCGGGTACGGTACTTGGTTTCCCTTTCTTCCTTAGCACTTCCTCCTCCACACAACAGCCTACTAGTTTCCTTGTTAATTCTGTGTCAGAGAGAGCTGTCTCTGCCAAAACCATCAGCCTCTTGTCTCACTCCTGCGCCTGCACAAATTCTTTCCTGGCTAATGCTACGTCTGTCCCAGCTCCCTCACTACCTCTTGTTTCACTACACTCCTCCTTTTCACTTTCTACCCCCTTCTCGTACAAGGCTGGCAGAAATGTCTCAGCTAAATTTACTACCGCAGTCCCGTGATGAACTTGTGAGTCCATGGGCGGGGCCTCAATGCTGGCAGGCTGACCTGTCAATCTCACTGCTGGGAACACGATTCCCCCGGCGAGGTCATTACCAAGCAAGACTTCCACGCCTTTCATCGTTAATTCGGACCTCACCCCGATTGTGACTAGTCCAGAGACCAGGTTGCTTTGTAAGTGTATCTGGTGCAAAGGGACTGCCTCTGTCCCTTCCTCAATACCTTTGACCTTGACCTCCGTAGTCTGGGTCTCTGAGCTAAACTCTAATACACTCTTCAGTATCAGTGACTGACACGCTCCCGTGTCTCTCCAGATCCGCACTGGAACTGGTTTTAACCCCTCCTTCACTGACACCAATCCGGCCGAGATAAACCTCTCGCGCCCTTCTTGAACTTTGGCAGACCTGTCCCCTCCTAGCGGTTCGTTTACCAGCTCGATACAGCCAGTCAAAATCGCCGTTTTTCCTTTTCCTGTCTCCTTCTTTGGGGCAAAGTATCCGACTTTCCCGCAATTATAACAGACGACCCCAGGAGACTTCCTACCAGACTGCTCCCGGTCTACCTTATCCTTCTCACTAGTCCCTGGCTTACTTTCTGACTTTTCTGGCGGACTCTCCCCGCCGTCCTGACTACCCTTCTGGTAGCCTTTACTCGGGGCAAACTTCATTTTATGCGTCAATGCATACTCATCCGCTAACTTAGCAGTTGCGGCTAACGTGGCTGCCTCTTTCTCATCTAGGTAGGGTCTCATACCCTCAGGGACACAACCTTTAAACTGCTCAATCAGGATCAGCTGTAGCAGTCTGTCATAATCCCCCTCTACCCCCTTCGAGGCGTACCAACGCTCACAATATGTCTGCATCTCACGGGCAAACTCTAAATACGTGCGGTCCCACTGCTTCCTCGCATTCCGGAACCTCTGCCGGTATGCCTCCCGGACCAACTCATAAATCCTGAGGATGGCCTCTTTCACCACCTCATACCTCTGGGCATCTTCCACGGACAAAGCTGAGTAAGCCTGTTGGGCTTTCCCTTTCAGTACACTCTGAAGCAAAACAGCCCACTTATCCCTCGGCCTGTCCTGACTTGTAGCAACTTTTTCGAAATGGAGAAAGTACTGATCCACGTCGGTATCGTCAAATGGGGGAACCAGCCTAACCTCCTGGGTCGCCCGGAACCCTCCACCTTGGTTCGGCACGGGCCCCTGCTCTGCCCTTATCTTTAACTTCTCCAGCTCGAATTCCCTTTCCCTCTGTTTCTCCTCTCGCTCCAACAGTCTCTCTCTCTCTCTCTCTTCTCGCTCCAACTGTCTGTCCCTCTCTTTCTCTTCTCGCTCCAACTGCCGTACTCGGAACTCGTGCTCGAGTCTCAGTTTTTCAAGCTGCATCTGTACCGCGTCTCCAGCAAGTTTTTCAATAGACACCACCTCCAGCTCCCCTTGGGGAAACACATCTTTAGATACATAGTGCTCTACGATAGCTCTGTGTATCTCCTCTCTCCTCATTGTCGACTTCCCCTTAGCAAGATTCAACTGTTTGGGCACAGCTACCAATTCCGATTTCCTGGCATCCTCTAATGCCTCCAAGGTCGGCGCCTTTATCTTTTCTTTCTTTTGGGAATTTTAACCCAATCAATTTACTCCGTCCCAAATTTAACGTTCAATATCGCGGACGAGAACCCCACTTATGTTACGTACCCCATAACTGGGTTGCCAAACCAGCAGAAATGGATCACTCAGTTGGAGTCTGGATTACTAGAACTAAGAAAGTTTTATTAAAGAAACAAGCAACACAGTACTCTAATCAAAAGGATAATAAATGCAACAGTTCAGCAATGATAAACACACATGTACACAGAATTAAGATAACAGGATCAATCAAGCTCTATCGTTGTCTAGCGGTAAATGACCAGTTTCAAAGTGACGCAAAGTTCAGTTCAATTTAGTTCAGTTCAGTTCGCAGACAGTGGGGGGAAGGAGAGAGAGAGCAAAACGAATGAATATTTAAACGGCTCCCACACACAGACCTTCGCAGTCAGCTTTCGTGCGAGCCCTTTGTGATGTCATCTGAGGTCACCGACCGTGACCCCTCCATTTCCAGATACGATCGTTTCTCTGCGGTGAACCCGGCACCCAGGCAAGGGTGGACACACACCAGGTTCCCGTTGATCGTGCCTTTCCACCCTGTGCGTCTATGGCTTGTCACGCGACCAGCCGTCCAAAACTTCCCACCGACTTGGGGGAGACGCACCGCTTCCAGGGTCTCGTTACCTCGGGGTGTCGTGTGTGTCCTGCCTTAGCGAACCTATCCCTTTTTATCTCCCTGCTGGGGTATCACCTGTCCATCACTTCAAACAGTTCAGGGTTCAAAGGGGGAGCCGACCTTGACAGCTCTCCTTCCGTTACTCTCTCCCGTCCCTTCATTAACATCTCCAAATGCTGCTCCATTGTTTTCCTTATCTCTCTCTCTCCTGAAGACAGGTGGCAGACCAACTGCTGATCCCACTGGTGCCAGCACAGGACAGCTAACATCTTAATCTATGTGTATTCTCGTCACACAGCGCATCAAAGATTACGGGAATACGGCAGGAGAATGGAGTTGAGAGGAGTAATAAATCAGCCATAATGGATTGATGGAGCAGACTCAATGGGCCAAATGGCCTAATTCTGCTCTTATAGTCTTATGGTCCATGATGAGACCCCACCAAAGACAGACTGCTTCCCAAGCCTCAGGATTCCTTTCAATGAAGGCTGACGCCGATGCTGAAATTCACCATCACCTTCACTATACCATCAATCAAACAGAAATAAAGAGCGTCTCATCAGGAAACTTAGCACAAACCTCATGATCTACTGGGCAGCAGTAATCTCTGCCCTGCTGCACATGCATGGGACATCTTTAGCAGCCACCTGAAAGTACTGGAGAGAAACTGTTTACATTGTCTCTCCAGGATGCTCCAAATCCATTCACAAGGTACGAAAACCAACATTAGCATCCTCTTCCCAGCCAACATCTTCAGCACAGACAGCTTCAATTACAAACACGATAAAATCTGCAGATGCTGGAAATCCAGAGCAACGCATACAAAATGCTGGAGGAACTCAGCAGGTCAGGCAGCATCTATGGTAAGGAATAAAGAGTCGATGCTTCGGGCCGAAGCTCCTCACAGGCCAGCTTCAATTACACTGGGCCAGCCCCAGCGAGCAAGCTGTGTGGCTTGTCTCACCAACATGAAACTCCTGATACTGGCACTGTAGTCCAAGTACCATCACAGCAGGAGATCATCAGATGATCACAGCAAAAACATTCTTGAACAATGTAATACCCTCACCAACTCATGGGAATCCATGGCCCATGGCGACTTAAAATGAAGAATGACCATCTTAGGTCCCTTCAGCAGGAGTAAATGTAAGTGTAAATCGCAAAGGAAATACAGCACTTTTTAAACACCCTTCCTCCTCATCCCGACAAGCACTTCCTCTCCTACTTGTGACAAAGACTGTGGTTCCCACACTGCCCTCATCAACCATATCAGACCCTACAGAAGTGGTGGAGGCTGGTCATCCTCGATAGCAAACAATTGACTAAATGGAGAAGGATATATCTCTGACATCCGGAAACCTATTAACAATTTATTAAGATTAAGAAAAATTAGAAATGATTAGATTTAAGAAATTAGTGAAACACAAGCACAAAGTAAAAGATTTAATGTAAAATTAATCAATTAAAGTGATGGTAAACTACTAATACTTAGCATTTGCAGCAGTTCTTCTGCCTTCAGACCATCAGCTGTCCGGGTCTGAAGTATAGATGGCAAAGCCTCTGCAATATAGGGGGTTTGGGATTTTAGTCTTTGCATATTACCTCCTTACATGTGGAAATTTTTGGGAAATTCTTAAAAAAATCACACCATTTTGCTTCAGTTCTTAACTGCTGACTTGAGTCA
This sequence comes from Mobula hypostoma, assembly GCF_963921235.1. Lineage (NCBI taxonomy): Eukaryota > Metazoa > Chordata > Chondrichthyes > Myliobatiformes > Myliobatidae > Mobula > Mobula hypostoma. The sequence goes on along the minus strand of NC_086100.1, from coordinate 137,477,321 downwards.
GACACCCTGAGCCAATAGGCTGGTCCTGCACTTATTTCCATCTGGCATAGTTTGCATTTTGTTGTTTGATTGTTTGTGGTTTTTGTATTGCTATATTTATGCTCTATTCTTGGTTGATGTGGCTGTAACAAAACCCAATTTCCCTCGGGATCAATAAAGTATATCTATCTATCTGTTGGTGGCTTCTATAAAAGATTATTTCAGTTAGAACAATTTAGATATTGTTTATAAATTCTTGACAAAAATCAAACAGTAAAAGGAGAGTGAAGTCAGAAATTGGATGTGCAAAGGATCTTGGGAGTCCTAGTGCAGGATACCCTAAAAGTTAACTTGGCAAGTTGAGTCAGTAGTAGAGAAGTCTAATCTAGTCTTCTTTACCACTAGACTAGAAGAAGAAGAAAGCCCTTAACTCCGAGTGGAGTCATCAGGACTCCGTCATGAAAGTGTTTTTTCAGCAGGCTTTCTTATTTTTACGAGGTGGAATTGCTAGCTCAACGCTCAACCCCGCACGGGTGGAAAGCGTGCCTGGGGAGCTGGCTGGATTCGAACTCAGAAGCCTTTGCTCCAAAGTCCGGCACTGATGCCACTACGCCACCAGACTATGTTAACATTTATTTTTGTTAGATTAGACTATAAAAAGCAAGGATGTATTGATGATGCTTTATAAGGTAGACCACATTTGAAGTATATGAGTAGTATATGAGTGCCACATATCTAAGGAAGGTTGTGCCAGCTTTGAAGAGGGTCCAGAGGTTTAAAAACATTATCCTGAGAATGTAAGGGTTAACATATGAGGAGCATTTGATGGCTGTGTACTGTAGTTGCTGGAGTTCAGAAGAATGAGTTGGGATCCCAGTGAAACATACTGCTTATTAAAAGGCCTGGATAGAGTAGACATGGAGAGGAGGTAGTAGAAGAGTCTAGCACATCTTCAGAGTAGAAGAACATTCATTTAGAACAGAGATGAGGAGGAATTCCATTAGCTAGAGTGTAGAGAATCTGTGGAATACATTGCCACGGACAGCTGTAAAGGCCAGGACACTGGGTATTTAAAGCAGAGGTTGGTAAGTTCTTGATTAGTAAAGGTGTCGAAGATTATAGGGAGAACATAGGAGAATGGGGTTGAGAGTGAAATTACATCAGCCATGATCTGGCAGAGCTGACTTGATGGGCTGAAAGGCCTAATTCTATGTCTTATGGCCTTAAAGCTTCAGAGGGCTGCAGACTCAGCCAGCTCCATCACAGACAGAAACCTCCGCATCTCAGGAAGATAGTATCCATCGTTAAGGATCTTGACCATTCAGGAATGCCCCATTCTTGTTAATATCATCAGGAAGGAGAAGTAGGAGCTTGAACACCCAAACTCAATGTTTTAGGAACAGTTTCTTCTCTACCATCAGATTTCTGAATGGTCTTTGAACCCACGAATACTATCTCACTATTCCTCTTTTCCACTATTAATTTATTTACTTCTAATGCAATTTGTTATGCCTACACTGTACTGCTGCCATAAAACAAACTTCTTGACTTATGTCAGTGACAATAAACCTGATTCCAATTTTTTTTAATGAAACAGCTATCAAAAATTAAATATGGGAAAGTAGTGGACTGGGGAAGAGAAAATTACACTGAAATATGACTGAGAAGTTAATACACAGCTATGAAAACAGTAACTGAAGAGTCAACAGGATATAAATACTAGTAGCAGGACAAAAAGTTATCATAGACTAGTGAGATAATTTCTACAGCTAAACATAATACATCTAGGATCAGAATCTGTTGAAGAACTAGACATTCAGTTGCAGAACCAGGAATTCCAGCTTTAGATACATTACATTTAGGTTTTGTTATACAAATTATAAGGTTGTTTTCTTTTTAGGTATTTGTTTGTTTTGATTTTTTAAAAGCACTGCTCAGTGGCACTTTGGAGCATCCAGAATAGTCAATGCCAACTCTAAGGAGAGTAAAGCTATCAGTCAGTCAGTGGGTGCTGTCCCGAATCTGGGGGTGGTGGCTATGCACCTCCATCTTTTTCGATCTTGTGACAGCACCGAGTACAGCCTCTCCTCCAGTTTGTTCTCACTGGTCGCCTTGGCACCGCCCGCCGCCGCCCTGCCGAACTCGAGCCCAAGGCCGTGTCAGCCTCCAGCCGTGGCCGCTTCTTCAAGCTTGGCCCTTCCTTGGGCGGAGGCCTTGGGCAGGTCCAGACACATGGTGCAGCACATAAGTTCATCATGTCTCTTCTAACTAAGTCATAGCATACGATTCGTAGATACGTGGTGAGGCTTTAATCTCTTCCACGGAAGATGGTCGTTGGCTGACAAGGAGCTCATCCGCCCTTTGTCAAGTCTTTTTTAGTTTTTTTTAGTCCTGCTGGGTGTCCTCACACCCTCCTCACCAGACTAAGTCTGGTGGGGGAGCTGGCCCAAGTTGCCAACCACTTGACCACGGCCCCCGGCCGTGTGCCGGGCGCCCACCCCCCCCGAATCATAGTAAGGTTATGGACAATGCCATAGATGACTTAAAGATTTTCAAGGCAGCAGGAAGATGGGGCCAAGAGTAGGTCACCTGGCCCTCAAGCCTGGCGTGCCATTCTTCAGATCATGGCTGATCTTACACCTCAGCATATTCTGTTTGCATAAAGGGTATTTCCGTATCCGTTAGTTCCTTAAAATCCAGAAATCTATCAACGTCTGTTTTGTATGAACTCAATAACAGAGCCATTGGAGCCCTCTAAGACAGAGAATTTCAAAGATCCAACACCTCTGAGAGGAGGAACTTCTTGTCAGTGCAATCCTATATGGCCTGTCCCTTAATCTGAGACTGCAACCCCATCATCTGGGAAAACAACCTTCCAATGTTCAGCGTGTCACCCACTGTAAAAGGTTTGCAAGTTTCAATGAGATATCCTTTCATTCCTCTAAACGCCAGAGAATATAATCCTTGTTTATGTAATGTCTCATAAAGCAAACCCACCATCCTTAGAACTATACTAGGAATCTTTGCCGCTCTCCCTATTTAGCAGCCAAGCATCCTTTCAGGCAGGGAGACCAAACTGGACATAATGCTCCAGGTCTGAGCTAAATTTGGCCTTATGCAAAGGTACCTTTCTTACAAAAGACAACTTTATTACAGGATTTTAGTACAAGGATAAAAGCCAACGACAGTTGATAACTGATTTTAATGAAGCACAGGAGAGCTTGGGAACAACTCATATTTGAAGTATTTCTTGACTCTTGAACAACAGGCTAGATCACATCTGTCTGAATGTGACACAAAAGCAAAACTTTTGCAGCACTGAGTCGCGGTCGATTTCTCCAGTAGGGATGCAAATAATTTTGACTGATTGATCGATCAAAAAGCTTGGAAAAGTTTTCACATTACATTATGGTATTGCAGTGACTTGGACATTTCAGCTGAGGTGTTGAACTGTGGCCACCACCCCCCCACAGCCCCGTCCTTGCAGGACCATATAAAAGGTGACAAGGTATCATTGGAAGATGGGCTGATGAAATATTTCCAGTGTCCTATGTCCTACCGGTATTTATTTCCCAACATAACATTACAAAGAAAATAAATTAATATTAGGTCATTATCACATTTTTGGATGTATGACATCTGCTGTGTTCTATTTATTATCACATTTTCCACATCCTCATTGTGGCTACACTTCAAAAGTACCACAGTAGCTGGAACACCCTTGAAGATGTTCGGAAAAAGAAGAAAATCAGTTTTCTAACACAATGCTTACGATAAAAATGAAAACATAGAGAAGAATTGTTTTGTACATTGCTCAAATGCACATAGTACTTACAGATGCAGCAAGTTTTAGAATTTCCACATTTTTTCTCTTCCTAGCTTGGATATTTTCACTGAGGCTTTGAAAAAGGTCTTTTAAATCAATTTGGGTTTGAAATCGAGGCAGACCTGTAAAAACAGAAAAACAATTTGAAATCAAATAACCATCATTATATTTTATCATAAAGTCATCAGAATGAAAATATCACTTTAATTAATATTTCACTGATCATTTAGATATTTAGCATTTATTATTCTGATTTTTATCTCATGTAGAATTCTCAGGTATGAAAGAAAAATCCTATTCATATTTGTACAGGTTGTATCAGTGGCATAGCTAGTAGGGCTGCTGTGATCTGAATCTCCAATATTGTAATGATGATTATATTTGTATTATTTGTTGTTAATACAAAACTAAGTCTAAGAACAAGTTGTAGAAGGTCTTCAAATTGATAAAAGGAAATTTATAGAAGTGGATTAAAATTTGACTGATAATTGATAGCAATATGAGGATTTTTTAGTTTGGAAGGATGAATAGTAAAATGGAAAACCAGGAGCAGGTGGGAATATTGTACTTGCTCAAGGAGATTTTGAGGAAATCCTGGAATCATTTCCTCTGGCCTCCAGTAATTTCTTGCTTTGAACAAGTTTAGAGTAGAGTGCTTGTTTTGGGACAAGTGTGAATGACATTCTAGCCACCAAAGCCAGGTGAGCATACAGACAGGCATGATGGCGAGAATGTAGGCCTTGAAGAGAATACTGGCATTGGCTTGCTTATTCTGCCAGTAGATGTTGGACGATTTTGTGGAGACTGAATTGGTAATAACTCCCTGTGCTTTGGAAGACAGGGCTCACTACTGCCCAGGAGACTATAAGCTCTATGCTGTGTTTGAAGTCATGACCTTCAAACATTCTTTCCCCCCTCATAATCAGGGCATATTGGTGCCGATGATTAATTTCATCATTGGTATATATCTTGACTGAGTGTTGGCTCCAAGCATGGGGATGTGCTCCACCTTTCATGGGATTTCATTGTGGATTTGTTTTCCTGGGGCACAGATATGCAGTGAGGACAACTGGGTGTAGTATCTTTATTTTGCTGATCTTTAATGAACAGGTCAATAAGATATGGCTTGGAGCTTGGCTCCCCAACCAGCTCAAATGCAAGTATATTTAGTCAATATAGTTCAATGACTGAGTTTGGAATGACATTTTAAAAATAGAACAGCTTCCCATTTATCCTGTAGATCATAACCACTAGAGCATAAAATGTCTTGGAAGTGAAGTATTACAAGGGCTACAGTTAAGGACTGTGCTGTGGCAATGACACTGCCTGGCTTAACAACTATCTGCACTGAGATTACATCTGTTATGATGGACCCATTGATTAAGTTCATGGCTTGACAAATCCATGATGACAGCAAAATTTGAGACAGAAACCCCATAGTCCTCCTCAGTTAATGGAACCAAATTAGAACCATAGAACCACAGAACATCACAGCACAGAAACAGGCCTTTTGGCCCTTCTTGGCTGTGCCGAACCACTTCTCTGCCTAGTCCCACTGACCTGCACCTGAACCATATCCCTCCATACACCTCTCATCATGTACCTGTCAAAGTTTTTCTTAAACGTTAAAAGTGAGCCCACATTTACCACTTCATCTGCAAGCTCATTCCACACTCCCATTACTCTGTGTGAAGAAGTCCCCCTCAATGTTCCCTTTAAACTTTTCCCCCTTTACCCTTAACCCATGTCCTCTGGTTTTTCTCTCCCTTAGCCTCAGTGGAAAAAGCCTGCTTGCCTTCACTCTGTCTATACCCATCATAAATTTATATACCTCTATCAAATCTCCCCTCATTCTTCTACGCTCCAGGGAATAAAGTCCCAACCTATTCAACCTTTCTCTGTAACTCCGTTTCTCAAGTCCCGGCAATATCCTTGTGAACCTTCTCTACACTCTTTCAACCTTATTAATATCCTTTCTGTAATTTGGTGACTAAAACTGCACACAATACTCCAAATCTGGCCTCACCAATGCCTTATACCAGGGTCCCCAACCTTTTTTGCACCGCGGACCAGTTTAATATTGACAATATTCTTGCGGACTGGCTGACCCGGGGTGGCGGGGGGGGGGGGGTGTTCAAGTAGGGTTAAACTCACCTCAACATGTCTTTTACAGTTAGGATTGCCAACTTTCTCACTCCCAAATAAGGGACACAGTAGCAGTCAAATCCTGACGAAGGGTCCCAGCCTGAAATGTCGACTGTACCTCTTCCTATAGATGCTGCCTGGCCTGCTGCGTTCACCAGCACTTTTTGTGTGTGTTGACCAGACACTTGTGTTTACCCCGAGAAAGACTACCATGACCATGAAGCCTTGCGCGGGCTCCTGTGTGCGCATGCATGACGTTCGCATATGTGACGTGCGTATGTGCATACCTGCTGATTTTTTCCCCACAAATTGGTTTTAGCTTAATCTTCCTAACTACACTGTACATATATTATTTCTACTTTATATAGGCTGTGTAGTATTCATCATATCATTCCTGCTTTTACTATATGCTAGTGTTATTTTAGGTTTTATTTGTTATTGGTATGATTTGGTAGGTTATTTTTTGGGTCTGGGAATGCTCAAAAAATTTTCCCATATAAATTAATAGTAATTGCTTCTTCGCTTCACACCATTTTGGCACGAAAGGTTTCATAGGAACGCTCTACCTTAGCGGGGGAAATACGGGACAAGGGCGGTCCCGTATGGGATAAACCAATTTAGCCCAATATACAGGATATCCCGGCAAATACAGGACAGTTGGCAACCCTATGTTCAAGTTCAACAATGCATGACAGGGAACGAGGAAAGGTGCAGTTGACTCATATTGTTTCCTCGCGGCCCGGTATCGGTCCGCGGCCCAGTGGTTGGGGACCACTGCCCTATACAACCTCACCATAATATTCCAACTCTTATACTCAATACTTTAATTTATAAAGGCCAATGTACCCAATGCTTTCTTCACAACACTATCTACCCGTGACGCAACTTTTAGGGAGTTTTGTATCTGTATTCCCAGATCCCTCTGTTCTACTGCACTCCTCAGTGCCCTACCATTTACCTTGTATGTTCTACCTTGGTTTATCCTGTGCAATACCTCACACTTGTCTGTATTAAACTCCATCTGCCATTTTTCAGACCATTTTTCCAGCTGGTCCAAATCCCTCTGCAAGCTTTGAAAACCTTCCTCCCTGTCCACTACACCTCCAATCTTTGTATCATCAGCAAATTTGCTGATCCAACTTACCACATTATCATCCAGATCATTGATACAGATGACAAATAACAATGGACCCAGCACTGATCCCTGTGGCACACCACTAGTCACAGGCCTCCACTCAGAGAAGCAATCCTCCAGTACCACTCTTTGACTTCTTCCACTGAGCCAATGTCTAATCCAATTTACCACCTCTCCATGTATACCTAGCGACTGAATTTTCCTAACTAATCTCCCATGCGGGACCTTGTCAAAGGCCTTACTGAAGTCCATGTAGACAACATCCACTGCCTTCCCTTCATCCACTTTCCTGGTAACCTCCTCAAAAAACTCTAATAGATTTGTTAAACATGACCTACCATGCACAAAGCCACGTTGACTCTCCCTATTAAGTCCCTGTCTGTCCAATTACTTGTAGATCCTATCCCTTAGTACTCCTTCCAATAATTTACCTACTACCGACGTCAAACTTACCGGCCTATAATTTCCTGGATTACTTTTAGAGTCTTTTTTAAATAATGGAACAACATAAGCTATCCTCTAATCCTCCGGCACCTCACCCATAGATACCGACATTTTAAATATATCTGCTAGGGCCCCTGCAATTTCAACACTAGTCTTCTTCAAGGTCCAAGAGAATACCCTGTCAGTTTCTGGGGATTTATCTACTCTGATTTGCCTCAAGATAGCAAGCACCTCCTCCTCTTCAATCTGAATAGGTTCTATGACCTCACTACTTGTTTGCCTTATTTGCACTGACTCCATGCTAGTTTCCTTAGTAAATACAGACTCAAAAAACCATTTAAGATCTCCCCCATTTCTTTTGGTTCCATACATAGCCGACAACTCTGATCTTCAAGAGGACCAATTTTATCCCTTACTATCCTTTTGCTCTTAATATACCTGTAGAAGCTCTTTGGATTATCCTTCACCTTGACTGCCAAAGCAACCTCATGTCTTCTTTTAGCCCTCCTGATTTCTTTCTTAAGTATTTTTTTGCACTTTTTATACTCCTCAAGCACCTTATTTGCTCCCTGATTCCTATACATGTCATACATCTCTCTCTTCTTTTTTATCAGAGTTCCAATATCCCTTGAGAACCTTATTCACTCCTTATTCTTATTCACTTTGCCTTTAATCCTGACAGGAATATACAAACTCTGCACTCTCAAAATTTCTCCTTTGAAGGCCTCCCACTTACCAATCACATCCTTGCCAGAGAACAACCTGTCTCAATCCCAATCCTTTTAATTGTCATTAAAAGGTCAATAAAGGCCATGTATAGTGGTTGATGCTCTTCCTTGGATTTTTCTTGGAATGGATTTGTAGTGAAAATCGTAACTATTGAGACCTCAGATGAATGGCATCATAATACAATTCAGGGTAGGGACAGGAGGAGGTACGTCAAGACATCACTTTTATTCACTTTCTCTGTGCAGATAGTAGGGAGACGTTTTAGTAGTTATCAAAGTCAACTCTATCTCCTTTCTTGAAGATGATCATTATTACTGAGTCCTTAATGTCCCTTGCTGAGTCCTTAATGTCCCTTGGCTGCCATCTATTCCCCAGATATAGGAGCTGAGGCTATGAGCATATATATCCAAGGATTCTTTCCTTCAAGTTTTAGAATTTCAGCAAAACTACTCTGAAGGTTTGTAAGATTTTGTAACAGAAGAAGTTTCTTGATGAGCTACTGAGATCTCAATCCTGATTACCTTACTTTTTTGTTACTACCAGTGTTTTGGGGCCAAGTTGAAAAGATAAAGAAGCAGTTAGGCAGTGATCATTTGGTACCAGTCAAGGCATGGGTGATGTGGACACCTGAGATGTCAGTGCCTCCATTTGTGGATGCTACCATGAGACCTTGGGCTGCAAAACAGCATGCCAGCTATAACAAGACTATTCCAATCATTTTGCAAAGAAGACCTTTTAGGAGTGCCCTCTTTCCTTGTTTTAAATATATTTATATCTCACTGAAAGTCTTATTCACTTCTTCATTCCATACGACTACATCCAGCAATGTTTCATGTCCTTTCTACTGGAAATATGTTTTATATATTATTCATGATGCTGCTCACTCACCTTTTCTTCTCCTATCATTCTTTATTATATTCCATGGAAATTTGTTTACATACCTAACCATGTTACTCAGGGATTTCCATCAATGTAACATTTCTGTTTCTAGTCCCTATTTTAATTAAAACAGAACCAGTCTTTGAAACCCCTAAATATATTGTCCTTCTGTAGAAACATTATATTGTTGTTGATAAATTTTAGCTCCAGTATTCGCTCCCCTTTCTTATTTATCTTAAACACACCATCACTGGAATGTTTACTTTCTATTCCTAAGATTAAGCATTAAGAAATATTTGTTTTGATAACTCATGTGTCAGCTTGCATCTCCAGCTCGCCAACATTTCTTGCATCAACACACCTGCATTCCAATGCAGCTAGCTTAACTTTTTGCCGTCTTCTAATTTTCCTGCTCTTTTTATTTAATTCATTCATTATACAGTGCCAAAAAGAGTATTCATCCCCCTTGGAAGTTTTCATGTTTTATTGTTTTACAACATTGAATCATAGTGCATTTAATCTGGCTTTTTTTGACATTGATCAAGACTCAAGAAAAAAGACTCTTTCATGTTAAAGTAAAAACAGATCTCTACAAAGTGATCTAAATTAATTACAAATATAAAATGTAAAATAATTGATTGCACAAGTATTCACCCCCTTTAATATGACACACCAAATTATCAATGGTGCCGCCAATTAGTTTTAGAAGTCACATAAAAAGTCCAGTCACAAATTCTTCAGTATTTAATACCATCAATCCTGATTGAGAAGTTGTAAAACCTGGGCCTCTGTACCTCCTTCTGTAATTGGATCCTCAAATTCCTAACCAGAAGACCACGGTCTGTGTGGATTGGTGATAACATATCCTCTTGGCTGATGATCAACACTGGCGCACCTCAGGGGTGAAACACAGAAACATAGAAACATAGAAAATAGGTGCAGGAGTAGGCCATTCGGCCCTCCGAGCCTGCACCGCCATTCAATATGATCATCGCTGATCATCCAACTCAGAACCCTGTACCTGCCTTCTCTCCATACTCCCTGATCCCTTTAGCCACAAGGGCCATATCTAACTCCCTCTTAAATATAGCCAATGAACTGGCCTCAACTGTTTCCTGTGGCAGAGAATTCCACAGATTCACCACTCTCTGTGTGAAGAAGTTTTTCCTAATCTCAGTCCTAAAAGGCTTCCCCTTTATCCTCAAACTGTGACCCCTCGTTCTGGACTTCCCCAACATCGGGAACAATCTTCTTGAATCTAGCCTGTCCAATCCCTTTAGGATTTTATACGTTTCAGTAAGATCCCCCCTCAATCTTCTAAATTCCAACGAGTATAAGCCAAGTTGATCCAGTCTTTCATCATATGAAAGTCCTACCATCCCAGGAATAAATCTGGTGAACCTTCTTTGTACTCTTTCTATGGCAAGGATGTCTTTCCTCAGATTAGGGGACCAAAACTGTGCACAATACTCCAGGTGTGGTCTCACCAAGGTCTTGTACAACTGCAGTAGTACCTCCCTGCTCCTGTACTCGAATCCTCTTGCTATGAATGCCAGCATACCATTCACCTTTTTCACCGCTTGCTGTACCTGCATGCCCACTTTCAATGACTGGTGTATAATGACACCCAGGTCCGTTGCACCTCCCCTTTTCCTAATCGGCCACCATTCAGATAATAATCTGTTTTCCTGTTTTTGCCACCAAAGTGGATAACCTCACATTTATCCACATTAAATTGCATCTGCCATGAATTTGCCCACTCACCTAACCTATCCAAATCACCCTGCATCCTCCTAGCATCCTCCTCACAGCTAACACTGCCGCCCAGCTTCTTGTCATCCGCAAACTTGGAGATGCTGCATTTAATTCCCTCTCTAAGTCATTAATATATATTGTAAACAACTGGGGTCCCAGCACTGAGCCTTGTGGTACCCCACTAGTCACTGCCTGCCATTCTGAAAAGGTCCCATTTATTCCCACTCTTTGCTTCCTGTCTGCCAACCAATTCTCTATCCACATCAATACCTTACCCCCAATACCGTGTGCTTTAAGTTTGCACACTAGTCTCCTGTGTGGGACCTTGTCAAAAGCCTTTTGAAAATCCAAATATACCACATTCACTAGTTCTCCCCTATCCACTCTACTAGTTACATCCTCAAAAAATTCTATGAGATTCATCAGACATGATTTTCCTTTCACAAATCTATGCTGACTTTGCTGAACATCTACGCTCTGTCCGCCAGAGAAAGCAGGATCTCCCAGTGGCCACACATTTTAATTCCACATCCCATTCCCATTCTGACATGTCTATCCACGGCCTCCTCTACTGTAAAGATGAAGCCACACTCAGGTTGGAGGAACAACACCTTATATTCCGTATGGGTAGCCTCCAACCTGATGGCATGAACATTGACTTCTCTAACTTCCGCTAGGCCCCACCTCCCCCTCGTACCCCATCTGTTACTCTTTTTTATGCACACATTCTTTCTCTCACTCTCCTTTTTCTCCCTCTGTCCCTCTGAATATACCTCTTGCCCATCCTCTGGGTCACCCCCCCCCCGTCTTTCTTCCCGGACCTCCTGTCCCATGATCCTCTCGTATCCCCTTCTGCCTATCACCTGTCCAGCTCTCGGCTCCATCCTTCCCCCTCCTGTCTTCTCCTATCATTTTGCATCTCCCCCTCCCCCTCCAGCTTTCAAATCCCTTACTCACTCTTCCTTCAGTTAGTCCTGACGAAGGGTCTCGGCCTGAAACGCCGACTGCGCCTCTTCCTATAGATGCTGCCTGGCCTGCTGCGTTCACCAGCAACTTTGATGTGTGTTGCTTGAATTTCCAGCATCTGCAGAATTCCTGTTGTTTGTCCCATGATTTCACCGCTTTCCAAATGTGCTGTTATTACATCTTTGATAACTGACTCTAGCATTTTCCCCACCACTGATGTTAGGCTAACCGGTCTATAATTCCCCGGTTTCTCTCTCCCTTCTTTTTCAAAAAGTGGGGCTATATTAGCTACCCTCCAATCCTCAGGAACTACTCCAGAATCTAAAGAGTTTTGAAAAATTATCACTAATGCATCCACTATTTCTTGGGCTACTTCCTTAAGCACTCTGGGATGCAGACCATCTGGCCCTGGGGATTTATCTGCCTTTAATCCCTTCAATTTACCTAACACCACTTCCCTACTAACATGTATTTCCCTCAGTTCCTCCATCTCACTGGACCCTCTGTCCCCTATTATTTCCGGAAGATTATTTATGTCCTCCTTAGTGAAGAAGACAAAGTAGTTATTTAATTGGTCTGCCATGTCCTTTTCCCCATGATCAATTCACCTGTTTCTGTCTGTAGGGGACCTACATTTGCCTTAACCAATCTTTTTCTTTTCACATATTTATAAAAGCTTTTACAGTCAGTTTTTATGTTCCCTGCCAGTTTTCTCTCATAATCTTTTTTCCCCTTCCTAATTAAGCCCTTTGTCCTCCTCTGCTGGACTCTGAATTTCTCCCAGTCCTCAGGTGTGCCACTTTTTCTGGCTAATTTGTATGCTTCTTCTTTGGAATTGATACTATCCCTAATTTCCTTTGTCAGCCACGGGTGTGTGCTTAGCCCACTGCTCTACTCTCTGTACACACATGACAGTGTGGCTAGGCATAGCTCAAATACCATCTATAAATTTGCTGACAATACAACCATTGTTAGAATCTCAGGAGGTGACGAGAGGGCGTACAGGAGTGAGATATACCAACTAGTGAAATGGTGCTGCAGCAACAACCTGGCACTCAATGTCAGTAAGACGAAAGGGCTTATTGTGGACTTCAGGAAGGGTAAGACGAAGAAACACATACCGATCCTCATAGAGGGATCAGAAGTGGGGAGAGTGAGCAGCTTCAAATTCCTGGGTGTCAAGATCTCTGAGGATCTTACCTGGTCCCAACATACTGATGTAGTCATAAAGAAGGTAAGACAGTGGCTATAGTTTATTAGGAGCTTGAAGCGATTTGATATGACAACAAATACACTCAAAAACTTCTATAGTTGTACCGTGGAGAGCATTCTGACAGGCTGCATCACTGTCTGGTATGGGGGGGCTACTGCACAGGACCAAAAGAAGCTGCAGAAGGTTGTAAATCCAGTCAGCTCCATCTTGGGTACTAGCCTACAAAGTATCCAGGACATCTTTAGGGAGCAATGTCTCAGAAAGGCAGCATCCATTATTAAGGACCTCCAGCACCCCAGGGCATGCCCTTTTCTCACTGTTACCATCAGGTAAGAAATACAGAAGCCTGAAGGCACACACTCAGCGATTCAGGAACAGCTTCTTCCCCTCTGCCATCCAATTCCTAAAGGACATTGAAGCTTTGGACACTACCTCACTTTTTAAAACATATACAGTATTTCTGTTTTTGCACATTTTTAATCGTCTATTCAATATACATAATTTACTTGTTTATTTATTATTATGTTTTATTTTATTTATTATTATTATTTTTTCTCTCTCTGCTGGATTATCTATTGCATTGAACTGCTGCTGCTAAGTTAACAAATTTCACGACACATGCCGGTGATAATAAACCTGATTCTGACTCTGATTTTTGTGCAATCTGACAGAGCTTGAGCAGTTCTGTAAAGAAGGATGGGGGAAATTGGAGTGTCAAGCTGTGTAAAGTTGATAGAGATCTAACCACACAGACTCAAGGCTGCAATTGCTGCCAAAGGTGCATCTACTAAATACTGATCGAAGGGGGTGAATACTTACACCAACAATTATTTTTAGTTTTAGATTTGTTATTAATTTATATCACTTTGTAGAGATCTGTTTTCACTCTGACATGAAAGAGTCATGAGTCTGACATGAAAAAAGCCAAATTAATTCCACTGTGATTCAATGTTGTAAAACAATAAAACATGAAAACATCCGGGGGGGGGGGGATGAATAACTTTTATAGGTACTGTATGTGAGTGTTTGTCGTACAATACCGTTTGACTGATTCAAAGAACACCACCACGGCCTGATCAATTTTGGAATGGTCCAACTCACCCATGCCATATCTTTTTGATGCTTTTACTGAGTAGCATTCACTGTCAGAACAATAAAGTACATCGAGTTCCAGCAAACGAAGGTTCTTACACACCCTTTCCCTGTTTGATGAGTGCATATTGCTGGCCTTAACAAGTCAAAAGCAGACCTATTAAACCATCAAGTCAAGGATGCATTATCCTGTCTATTAATCATCACATCTCAACAGGATTAATATCTACTTCATAATAATTGATTTTCCTTTCCTCGGGCAGTTTTCTTGCTGAGTATGACACCATTCTGGTTGAACTGAGAAACCACATGTAGAGGGCAGCATTTATCCCTTTTACTATTTTGAGCGCAATATAAGGTTAAGAAACGTCTGTTTTCAGCATATACTTGTTCAGTTGGATTGATAATGTTTTAGGTGATCTTGATAATCTTTCAACGTGCAACTATCGTCCAGAAAAAAACACTAATAATGCAGGTCCCAGTAAATGAAACCCAGTTATCAGATGCCTCATGTGATGCCTTATACAAATACAAGATCATCGACTTCAACTGATAAGCTCTAGAATCAGGTTGCTCCTTCTATTTTGCTGTACACCATAAGCAGATCCTCTAGCTTCATCAGAATAATCTTGCACGTCCAACATTAGTAACTCAGCAGAGTTCAGTAAGTGGAATGTGGTGTTTCTCAGTGGTCAAATAGGAAGCTTACCACCATCGTCTCAGCCATACAGCCTGTTATAATACTTAGTGCATCTTTCATTGTTTGAGTTGATCTTTCTGGTAAAGGGCTGAAGAAGAAGCAATCCAATAAAACAGTACAGTGGAGCCTGGAGGAGAGGAAGGGAACCAGAGGGAGGTGATGGGCAGGTGGGGAGAAAAGGAGAGACGGCAACCAGAATAGGGAATGGAAAAATAGAGAAGAGGAGGGAGGGGAATAAAATAGAGAAATCGATGTTGAAGCCATCAGCTTGGAGGCTACCCTTATGGAATTTGAGGTGTTACTCTTCCAATCTGAGTGTGGCCTCATTGTAGCAATAGAGGAAGCCATGGACAGATGTGTCAGAATGGGAATGAGAAATCAAATTGAAATGGACTCATTTTTGGAGGACACTGGTTTTATGTTTAATGTCCTCAGCACTGAATGTGCTCTGTGCTTGTGGTTTTGGGGACTCTGCAGTTCACATTCCATGTGTTTTTGTTTTTTTTTACTATTTGCACAGTGTGATTGAAGCACTTGGAGCAGAACCGTCCCTGCACGCCGTGGCCAGCAGCCGCTGACACAGCATTGAAATGACTGACCAGTAGTTGTAGCTCCTGAACTGTTTTGGGGACTCTGCAGTTTGATGTTTAATGTCTTCGTGTTATTTGCAGGCTTTTGCTGTTAGCATGATTTGTTCTTTTTTCATGCATTGGGTGTCTGATGGTCTTTGTTGTGTGCGGGTTTTCCTTAACGGGTTTTATAGTGTTTCTTTGATTTGTGGCTGCCTGTGGGAAGATGAATCATAGGGCTGTATGTATACTGTCTACATACTTTGATGATGAATGTACTTTGAAATTGAAATGGGTAGCCACCGGGAGATCCTGCCTTTTGTGGCACACAGAGCAAAGGTGCTCGACAAAGTTGTCCCCGATGTAGAGACTCACCAGCATAGAAAAGGCCACACAGTGAGTACCAGATAAGGCTCGCACCTCACCTGGAAGGACTGCTTGAGGCTCTGAATGGCAGTGTGGGAGAAGGTGTGGGGGCAAGTGTAGCACTTGTCCTGCTTTCTCCGATTAGTGCTATTTGCAAATTCAACTACCTCATGCAGAGGCT
Organism: Mobula hypostoma; assembly: GCF_963921235.1. NCBI lineage: Eukaryota > Metazoa > Chordata > Chondrichthyes > Myliobatiformes > Myliobatidae > Mobula > Mobula hypostoma. Next base: position 137,461,342 of record NC_086100.1, on the reverse strand, counting down.
AGCCCTTTGCACTCTCTAATCCACTCCTAACAACCCTGCTCAAAATGACAATGCTCAGCATCCGCCAGCCCAATCCCAACAGCAAATCTGATCCTCTTCGAGAAGCCAATCACAACCATCAATGTGACCAAGAAAATACCTAAAGTTCAGAAAAATCACCAGGAACATTAAAACATTCCAAGTATTTGAAGAGAGATAAAGCACCTATCCAAAAATCAACAGTGCTATGATATACACGTACTTACAATCAGCTGATAAATTTTCTTGAAATGACTTGAAATATTTATTAAGTAGTTTAAAATTCTCTTGGTTTATAATTTCCTGCAGTGAAATATCTCCAAACCTAATGGCAACAGATAAGATTATCAGTTAATATCAAAATATTACATTTAATAATTTCATTAATTTCTGAACTAAGCAGAAATAGATAAATTGTAAAATGCATACTTATAGCCCAACCTTCCCAATCCGAGGATAGTTGCAAAGCTAATGAAATGCGTAATGTGTGAGAGGTTCCTTCAAGTTGTCATAGGAAGGTAGTGGGGGTACTACCTATTAAATGCCCCCAATGGCACGACAATGGCCTTTGACAACCAAGTCCAGCTCCTGGCCTTCACATGTGGCTTAGCTACTAAGCCCGGGAGAACCTTTTTCTACTGACAGGAAATAGGGCAAAAGCATGTTACTGGTGCTTTAAAATCAGTCACTTCAGCCAGATGGGGATCATCAGGTGTGATTGGCAGGTCAGCTAGGAAAAGGAAAACTCTGATCGCAAACGTCCATTATTTCGCAGCTATACTCACTCATGGTGAAAGCTTTAGCAGTAAACCTCGAGGGAAAAATCCGGAGCAGGTGTCCCTTAGGAAGCCCTATGTAGAGTTTAACGTTGACTGGCAGCTCCTGAAATGCTACTGGTGCCAAGCTGTATTGGTCTTTGCTGTTCCTTTGGAGTCATCAGCTGCGTGGAGGGGTGGGTTAGGGGCTGATGTACGAGCAACAGCTTGCTCTCCATATCGTATTGCCCGAGCTTGCATATTGGCTTGTGTATCAAGTAGATAGCTAGAACGTAGCAACGGAGAGCCTCAAGAATGTTTGAGGCAATGTGAACAAATTGAACATACAAGGTCCCATAAATAGAGTAAAGTATAAGAACCGGTAATCTGTTGATGAGGGCTAGTGTTTCAGCGGAATCTTGTTAAGCTAAAGTCTGTAAATTGTGTTATGCAATATTAAACAATACTGTGGAACATTTTGGATTGTTTGTCATTGATAAACACCCTCAATGACTTTGATAGATGATATATATCAAGTTAAACCTACATTAAACTGGTAGATATGTTAGTTAGTATGTTAACAAATGAATACTGTAATACTTTAAGTTCAGAAAAAGGTTAAAGTTTCATCTGTAGTTTATACTGAATTATTTTATCAAATTCCATGGAATCAGTAGTTCTTAATCTCACTGGCACAGGGAAAGTAAATGTCATCTGTCATCTGTGCTATTGACTCCTACTGGCTGGCCTTATTGTGCAGTAATGTCTTAAAAGGATTTTAAATCTTTTGAACTCAGATAAATGTACACAAGAGCATGTCAGTGACATATTCCTGCTGCCAAAGAACAACTCTTTTCTTTTACTCATTTTAAACATTTATCTTTAATAGCTTGGTATAATTTGCTTGGTTTCCTTTCATGTAATTCAATATGCCAGCCTTGAATGCATACCTCCCATGACACCCATATATCTACCACCCACCTGCTCCACTCTCACAGCTTTCCAGTCCCCACTTGAGTCTAAGCCAAAGGAATCATTCAGTCCTGGAATCTAATTCATCTGGGGGTGCCAGAAATAGCTAGCAGAGCCTAAGTTGCTGCCAAAGGCTGAGAGGAGTCTTGCTCCCAGCAAAACTGAGTTTACGTTTGTGGTAGATATTGATGTCCATTCTAGAAAAGTGCCAGTTATTTGACAGATTCTCAGGAATTTCTTGAGCTAGCTTTCCAATGAATAGAATAGATAATACTTTCAGATTACAGCATTCAATAAACAGCTTCTAAAAAACTGATACCTTTCAGCCAGAGTTTGTTGTTCATTTATTCCGATGTTAAAAAACACTGGATGTACATGCAACAACTTTCCATCTTTGATTTCCTGTGGCAAAGTTTCAAACAATTTGCTGGGAAGTTGCACCTCCACTGTGTAAAAATCTCTGCAATAAATCCACAAGAAGAAATAAAGCAATTATTGTTTCTAAAAATGGCTTTGGAGGAAATGATAACCTGCGGCACGTGACTTTTGAAGGAAGCCAGATCCAAGTTTAGATTAATTGCACATCCATCTTCTACATTATGTAGGGAGAACTGATATCAACAGTGAATGAAAACGGAAAAAAAAGTAACTGCAGATGATGAAATCTCAACTAAAAAGAATAGAGAACATTGCAAACATTCAGCAGGTTAGGCAACTTCTGGCAGCGATTTCAGTTCTGGACTGTGACATGAAGTAGTGAATGGTTCCCAGCACCTGGCAAGGACTATGGTGGGTGTGATGAGAAAGGATTATGGAATTAACGTTATTTGCCAGTGAAAAATCCGATCAGAACAAAGGTGGGTAGGAAGAAGTAGCCTTGCTTCTCCCAACTCCTGAGGAATCCACAGAAAAAGTAAAAAACACTTATTATCTCTAGCAAAGTTCAAGCAACTTCCTTCTTGAAATTCAGTAAAGATAACGCAGTGTAGCCAATGGCATCATGGGGCTGTGGTTCTTATCTTTCAATTTGGTCTTCAGCTAATCACAAGAGATTCTTGGCTGAATAGAAAGCTGAGGAAGACATTGCTCTTAGGAAAGAAGAAAGACTGTACATCAACTCTTCTGATCTCAAGAACATATTAACCTCTTGAGATACCATCACCAACAACCCACTGCTACCAGCAGCCCTAATATCGCTCAACAAATATCCAAGAATGTGGTTTGGAACAAGTATCATCGAGTGCAAGAGGAGGTACATGTTACTGAAAAAAATCTGCATCCAACAGCTGCATTTTTCATGGAAGCTTACATAAATTATGGAACTTCTTTATATTACTTTTACGGTTGTCTTACAATTTTTAGAAGGTAAGAATTTTCTGCTCAGTAGTTTATTTAATGATCAGATTTTCACAACATGCTCATTGAATAAAGTGCTGAGCATGTTGTTAAGATCTGGTCATTGAATAAATGACTGAGCGAAGATTGTTGGCTTCTGAAAACTGTAAAACAACCATTAAAGTAACATCTTTGCATTTCCAGCGTTCAAACTAATGATGTGTCTATCCCAAAGACTAAAAAGCTGCAGTTTCTGGAAATCAGAAATAAAAACTGAAAATGCTAGAAATATTCAGGCAGCGAATGTGAGATCAAGCTTCCAGGACAATCTGAAAGTGGCGGGTGGGGGGGGGGCGGGGTGGATCATCCAATTAAAATTGGGAGGTTAGGATTTAGAGTCAGCAATCCCGAAGGAAAGACAATATGATTCTTGATCAGGACCTGGTGGGAAACTTGCTACTAGAGGCTTTCCCATGTGCCTGTCCCCATTCCCTTTCTAGAAAGTTGATGCTGTGGAATTGTTGGTATATGTGAGGAGGAAATGTGAAAGAATCTAAGTATGTTGTGACTTCTTATTGAACCATAGTTAAGAATCTACAATCTTACAGAACATTTGGAAGCATAACAATAATGCATACAAACTGAGATCACCATCTAGAAATAATGTTCAAATTCAAAATACATGAAAAAACTGCAATATTTGGATACTCGTGTACACACAATCTCTGTGATGGTTGCCATCTTTGGATGTGGTTACTCTGTAGAGCATGCAGAGGAGATTCATCACAATGTTATCTAGATTGGGGGAACTTCAGTTGTAGATTAGATTCAAGAGGTCTGGACCCAAAGAGGCTAAGGGGTACTCTGACAGAAATACAGTCTGCCCCGGCTATCTAAGGGTTCAATTTACTGTAAATGAGAAACATCCATTTCTATAGCGACTCACATTGTATTGTTCTGTATACAATTCTTATAATTCTTTCATTTCATAAAATACCTTCTTTCTTCACCCCAACTATACCCACAGTTAAACAAAGAGGACATGTACTATATCCCATTGTTAATAAACATCACAAACATTTTATTATTAATGTTTTTTTCTCAGCTCAAGCTGGCAAAACCTGCGGTAGGGGGATAACCAAATACACTCAACCCTATACACCTGCCTTCTCACCATATCGTTTGATGCCCTGACCGATCAGGAAACTATCAACTTCCGCTTTAAGTATACCCATGGACTCGGCCTCCTCAGATACTGTGGCAGAGCATTCCACAGCTTCACCACACTCTGACTAAAAAATTTCCTTCTTACCTCTGTTCTAAAAGGTCACCGCTCAGTTTTGAGGCTGTGCCCTCTAGTTCTAGATACCCCCATCATAGGAAACATCCTCTCCTCATCCACCCTAACTAGTACCTTCAACATTCACTAGGGTTCAATGAGATCCCCCCACTTTCTTCTAAATTCCAGTGGGCACAGGCCCAAAGCTGTCAAACGCTCCTCATATGTTAACCCCTTCATTCTGGGAATCATCCACGTGCGCCTCCAATGGACACTCTCCACTTTCAACACATTATTTCTGAGTTATGGGGCTCAAAACTGTTGACAATACTCCACGTGTAGCCTGACTAGTGTCTTATAAAGGCTCTCCTTACTTTCATATTCTATTCCCCCTGAAATAAACGCGAACATTGCATTTGCCTTCTTTCCCACCGACTCAACCTGTAGATTAACCTTCTGGGAGTCATGCACAAGGACTCCTAAGTCCCTTTGCATCTCTGATGTTTGAACCCTCTCCCCATTTAGATAACAGTTTGCACTATTGTTCCTTTTACCAAAATGCATTATCATACATTTCCCAACACTGTACTCCACCTACCACTTTTTTGCCCATTCTACCAATTTGTCTAAGTCCTGCTGCAATTTCATTACTTCCTCAGCACTACCCACCCCTCCACCTACCTTCGTATCATCCACAAACTTTGCCATAAAGCTATCAATTCCATTATCCAAATACTTCAAGTGCGGCCTGACTCGTGTCTTATCAAGCCTTAGCATTATTTCTTTGTTTTTATATTCTATTCACCTTGAAATAAATGCCAACATTGCATTAGCCTTCTTTACCACAGACTCAACCTGTAAGTTAACCTGTGAGGACTCCTAAGTCCCTTTGCACCTCTGAAGTTTGAACCTCCTCCCCATTTAGATAATAGTCCGCAATATTGTTCCCTTTACCAAAATGCATTATCGTAAATTTCCCAACACTGTATTCCATCTTTTGGAATTCTTTGAGAAAATAACAGGCAGGATAGGCAAAAGAGTTTCAGTGAATGTCGCTTACTTGGATTTTCAGAAGATCTTCGAGAAGACATTGTCAACTTGTGGCTGTCAGACCTCTACTTAAATAGCCAAAACTTGATAGTTAAGTATTAGCTAACTACAAACCTATAATCAAATCTTCCCAATCTAGGCAAGATTCTTGAGAAAGGTATTTTCAACCAACTCACCAGTTTTCTGAATGAGTCAGTTGTAAGGAAGGCAAATGCAACCTTAGCAGTCATTTTGAGATGACGAGAATATAACAGTAAGGACGTAATGTTGAGGCTTTATAAGGCATTGGTCAGACAGCACTTGGGAGTATTCTGAGCAGATTTGGGCCCCTTATCTAAGAAAAGACGTGCTGGCCTTGGAGAAGACTTAGAGGAGATTCATGAGAATAATTCAGTGAATGTAAGGGTTAATGTATGAGGAGTGACTGATAGCTCTGGGCCTATACTCATGGGAGTTTAGAAGAATGAGGGAGGATCTCATTGAAACCTACTGAATATTGTAAGGCCTAGATAGAGTGGATGTGAAGAGGACATTTCCTATAGTGGGGGAGTCTAGGACCAGTGGAATAGGCAGGTTGTCTCTTTAGAAAAGATATAAAGAGGAATTTAATCAGCCAGAGGGTGATGAATCTGTGGAACTCATTGCCACAGACCACTGTGGAGGCCATATTGGTTATACTTAACATGGAGGTAGCTGGATACTTAATTAGTAAGGACATCAAAGGTTATAGAGAGAAGGCAGGAAAATGGAATTGAGAGGGAAAATAAATCAGCTATGATCAAATGGTGGAGCAGACTTGATGGGTTCTAATTCTGCTCCCATGTATTACAGTCTTATGGAAACTCATTTGTCCTAAAATATTCACAATGGTTTTGAATGCAGCATTTATTAACGTGCAAATATGTAAGTCAAAGTATTGAGTATAGGAGACGGGATGTTATGGCTAAGTTAAGGCCTAATTTGGAGAATTGTGTGCAGTTTTGATCACATAGCTACAAGAAAGATGGAAACAATGTTGAAAGGGTACGGAGAAAATTTACAAGGACATTGGTGGGTCTGGATGAACTGAGTTGTATGGAAAGATTGAATAGGTTAGGACTTTATAATTGGAATGCAGAAGATTGAGAGGAAATTTGATCGAGGTATACAAAATTATGAGGGACCTAGATGGGTTAAGTGCAAGTAGTCTTTTTCCACTGAGGTTGGGTGGGACTTCAACTGGAAATCATAGGTTAAGGGTGAAAGGTGAAAAAGTTTAAAGGGAACATGAGGAGAAACCTCTTCACTCAGAGGGTTGTGAGAGTGTGGAATGAGCTGCCAGTGCAACTGGTGCATGCGAGCTCGATTTCAACCTTTAGGAGAGTGGATCGGTACATGGATGGTAGGGGTACGAAGGGCTCTGGTCTCAGTGCAGGTCGATGAGAGTAGGCAGTTTAGATGGGCCCAGCATGGACTGGATGAGTCGATGGGCCTGCTTCTGTGCTGTATTCTCCTGTGACGCTATGATGATGGCTCTAAAGCTTCAATATTTCAGGAATGCGGCAGTTCCAGATTTCTGCCTCCCTCATTGTGATTGAGAAGATGGTATTTTAGACAGCTGCTCCAGGCTCAAAACAGTTCTGCTTGGAACCAATACACATTCCACTGGATTAAATGGAATTCCTTTCCCTATTTCCTTCCCATCTGAACTACACACCAAATAATGCAGGCCAATATCACTATCAATTTCGATGTGTTTTATTTCCGAAATTAACTGTACTAACAGAACAAATATGATCAAATACTTAAAGTGTATGTATTAAGTTTACCATAAAGTAATAACAATCTATCGTGTACTGTTTCCAAGCTCCAGCCATATTGAGGACAATAGTTTGAATGTACAGGCCATAAGATAAACAGGTTAAAACTCCAGGTCTCTTTACAATGGGTAATGGTATCTAATTCCCAAGTGAGTCAGCCATTCTACATAAGAATATATGTATCAGGAGCAGGAGTATGCCACCTTCACCCTCAAGCCTGCTCTGTCATTTTGTAAGATCAAGGCTGATTCTAATCATCTTCAAGATGTGTAATGACCACTGAACTATCAAATCTATGACCTTTGAACAGTTCTAAATTTTATCAAAAATTTTTCAATGCAGTGAACTTTGACTTTGTATCATATTGTAGTTTTAGTGAAAATCCTGTAAGATTCCATTCTAACATGATTATGCAATAGTTTGATAATATTTTGAAAAAAATTTGCTTACCGGATTCCAGTCACAACAGGATAAAGGTCAGCACTAGCACTCTCTTCCGTCTGTGCTTCAACAACTTTAAATGACACTTTCTGTAAATCTGTTATTGCAACTGACATGTCTTCTAGCATTCCGATCTCTTCACCTAGATGTGAGAGCATATACCTTTCAATTATCAGCATGATACATTACCAAAGCCAATTTTTAGCCCACAGCAGAGAGATGGTTGGCTGATAAACTCCTACCTGGTCTAAGTAACAAACAGGGGGATATTTACCAGCTACACAACAATTAAGCAAACAGTTCAGCAGTGTAAGCCAAATTCCTCCAGCATAGGACCTGATTAATTATAGTGCAAAAATAATTATTTTGCGAAGTGGTCAAAGTGGTTGTGACTTGGGCTAATGGCATCATTTGGCTCTGCAGCTTCCACGTAGTAGAATGAATTCTGCCAACAATAAACTAAGAACAAATTATATAGTTAAGAGCTAAAAGCCTTAAACTTTATTTTACACTAAGCAAAATTACTGACAATTAATACCCCACTTTAAGTTCATCCCATACAAGATCCACCTGAATGTTTAATGTGGAGCTCTTAGGGCTGTGCAATAGACATGGTGAATTTTAGAAACCAGGAGAGCATAAATAATGTGAGGAGTGGAGTTGGCAACTGAGATGCAGGCAGGCTTCAAACATATTATCAGCAACCCTCAATTGAGAATTGAGAATTCAGTTGATTTCCTAAATGATAATTCTATCTTTTAGATTTAGATTTAGATTATGAGAACACTCAGTCCTCTTTTTATTGTCATTTAGAAATGCATACATGCATTTAACTCATTTAACACTTTGATGATGACAATATCTTTAAGATCAAAGCAAATCATCTGTGCATGTTTAACTAAACTTTCAATCATAAGCCAACTTCAACTTCATAGAAGAAGAAAAAAAAAGGTAATGCCAATATAAAAAAGCCCAGTTATGATGCCAATTGGTGTAGGCAAGGAAGCTTCAGATTTAAGCACTGATAAGGCTTAAATTGTTTTTTTCTCATTTGCTTACCAGATGTAGACATTCATACATTCTGTAAATTCTTAATTGCCCTTGAGAAGTAACAATGAACTGATTTTGTAAACTGTTCCAGTACATCTAGTGAACCCTTTCCCACACAGCTATTAGGTCAGGATTTCAATCTATCATAATGAAGTAGAGGCAAAACGTATTTTGTATCTTTGCAGATTTCAGATGGGCAGCAGTACCTTTTAAAGTGCTGGTGCCCATTTAGAAGCACACACTTACCGTGGAAATAGAGGGGTGGTATTGTTTCATCTGTTCTAGATACAGCAGATATCTTTAATGTATTTCGCAGAAGCTAATAGGGCAAGGGGTGGTGGGAATGGAGGGGACAGCTGATTAAGGGTTTTAGGTTGCTAAACTGCGTCTGGGTGTATGTCAAACCATGGAGGAGGAAAGGGTATGATCAGTAGTTAATAAACGGGTATTGGAAGAAGCATGATTCAGCATGGGTCCTGCGAGGCAATCAGAAATTAATGGAGTTGGGTTGAGAGTCGAGCTTGACACAGTCTGAAAGGGTTGGAAAATTGGTAAGTCAGTCCTATCTGAAGCTTGTACCTGGCTACACAGATCTTAGAGAGAATGACCCTACACAACACTAATATAACACTTCCATTTTCTGGAAGTGACCACAATTAACAATTACCCACAGAACAGCATTATTTAATTTTCCAAAATTTTAAAAGGAATGTTACATGTGAAATTATGTCAATGACAAACATAATCCTGTACAAAGATCAAACATGAGAATTAACTAATTAAATGCCCAGTGTATCATTAAAATTAATAAATATCTCTGAAGGCATTTTGTCATTTATTGATTTTGGATTCAATTGCTCTAAAAAATATCAACATGATTGGTTCAGAAAACTAATCCTATCAGAAACCTGTATTCTCAATAAATAGAAGTAGCTTAGCTGGTGAAAAAGAGGTAGAGAGTTGGAAAAGTTTATTTGCAGTGATAAGAGCTTTATCAGCTGAAGGCAGTGCTGATCATAGTTCAAAGTACAAAGTAAATATGTTCTGAAAGTATATATATGTCACCACATACAGCCCTGAGATTCATTTTCTGCAGGCATTCACATAAATACAAAAAACACAACAGAATCGATGAAAGACCGTACCCAACAGGATCAACGTGCAAAAGTTAACAAACTGCAGAAACAAAAAGAGAATGAATGAATGAATGAATGAATGAATGAATAAATAAATAAATAAATAAATAAATGCACAAACAAACAAATAAGCAAGCAATATATATTGAGAAAATGAGATGGACTCCTTGAAAGTCAGTCTATAGTTTGTGGAAACTGTTCAGTGATGAGGGAAGTGAAGTTGAGTGACGTTATCCCCTCTGGTTCAAAAGCCTGGTGTTTGATGGATAATAACTGTTCCTGAACCTGGTGGTGTGGATCCTGAGGCTCCTGTACCTTCTTCCAGATGGCAGCAGTGAGAAGAGAGCATGACCTGGATGGTGGGGAGCCTTGATGATAGATGCTGCTTTCCTATCCACCACACATCTATAGAAGTTTTGGATGACATGCCAAATCCTCGTAAACTTCTAAGAAAGTAGTGGCACTACTGTGCCTTCTTTGTAATGGCGCTTAAGTGCTGGACCCAGGTGAGATACTCAGAAATCGTAACACCGAGGAGCTTAAAGGTTGCTGACCCTCTTCAGCTCTGATCTCCCAATGAGAACAAGCTCATGAGCTTTGGGTTCCCTCCCCCTGAAGTCAATAACTCCTAGGTCTTGCTGACATTGAGTGAGAGGTTGTTGTTGTGGCATCACTCAGCCAGGTTTTCAATCTCTCTCCCATACACAGATTTATCGATTCATCACCACCTTTGACTCAGCCAACAACAGTGGTGTCATCAGCAAACTTAAAAATGGCTTCAGAGCTGTGCTTAGCCTCACAATCATAAGTGTAAAGCAAGCAGAGCAGCTGGTTAAGCACAGAGCCTTGTGATGCACCATTGCTGATGGAGATTGTGGAGAAGATGTTGTTGCCAATCCGAACTGACCGACACCTGCAAGTGAAGTAATCAAAGATCCAGTTGCACAAGGAGGTATTGAGGCCAAGGTCCTGAAGCTTATTGATTAGTTTTGAGGGGATAATACTATTGAAAGCAGAGTTGTAATCAATGAAGAGTATCCTAATGTATGCATCTGCATAGTCCAGATGTTCCAGGGTTGAGTGAAGAGCTAATGAAATGGCAACTGCTGTTGACCTGTTGTGACAATAGGCAAATTAGAGTGGATCCAAATCATTTCTCAGGCAGGAGTTGATATGTTTCATCACTAACTTCTCAAAGCACTTCATCACAGTTGATGTAAGTGCTACTGGACAATCGTCCTTGAGGCTGGTTGCCACATTCTTCTAGGGCACCGGGATAACTGAAGACTGCTTGAAGCAGGTAGGTACCTCAGACTGCTGAAGCGAGGGGCTAAAGATATCGGTGAACACTCCAGCCAGCTGATCAGCACAGGTCTTAAGTACTCGACCAGGCACACCATCTGGGCCAGCTGTTAATGGCTGAATGACCAAATATATATAATGAGCGAGAGACAAGGGTAATGTAGAAGAGTGGAGATGTTTGAAAACATGATGAATATTTTTAAGAGCTTTCTAAGTATAAAAGCAAAGCAGCAATTTTGCTTATGCTATAGTTATATTCACTTTTGAGTAATTCACCTTTGGAAGTTTGTGAAGGCCACAAGGTTGTGCAATTACATTCCCCAAAATGATAACAACACTGTCAGATTTTAATTACAGGGACTGCAAAGCTTTTTAGTTGATTAGAGAAGGTCCGCTGGTTGGACTGATTATGTTCTAAAAGAAAAAAGTTTTAATTAGACAAATTAAAGGTTATTGAGATTGAGCTACCTTCTTTCTATCTCGCGATTCTTTTCTGGATTCAGTGAGAAATATCTGAGAATGAAAGAGAAACTGAAAAAGTGAAGCAAAATGCAGGATAATTTAAAGTAAAAGAGACCAAAGTAATTTCTTGTGGAAGTGACAAATCGTAAAACAATAATTTTAATATTATTAAAGGGAAAATAATACCTAGTTAGTAAGATAAAAAAATACACATTGCTTCTTCATTGCTCATGAAGAAGAGAAAAAGAAAAGAAACAGCTCATAGAAAGCTTCAGTCAAAAGAAGAACCTTTGGTGACCCCCTCAGGTGCCAGTGTGTAATAACGTTACAAACACAAAGAATTTGTCAATCATTTGGATCTTAGCTGTACACGATAATGAAATTAAGTGATATGCTTCAAATTTAGTTCAACACTAAAATTTGATTTCCATAAAATATGGAAGGAGGCCTTTCAGGCCTTGTAGTCAATACCTTCCAATGCCTGCTCTTAATTTTCTGTAATATATTGTCATATCCACTGCCTTGTAAGATACAGGATATGAAAGTTATGACTATCTATGCAAAGAAATTTCCCTTATAACTACCATAAGCGGAGGAGCAGATGGCAGCGCGACACAGCGCGTGCGGCCGCTCCGAATGATATCATATTTGTGAAGTAGGATGCCGTGCACAATCCTGATTTGATGGAGACGGACGTGAAGAAGCACGGAGGAACATCTGGAGGAACTTTTGAAATGCCCGCTTCGCTGCCGCTGCTACTGTGCGATCGAGAATCTCCGGAGGGGAAGGCCCCAAATCCTTGGCTCTCCCTACTGCCTGTTGCCGGGGATGGGGTCGAAGCACTCGGCAGAGATGGTGCTCGGTGCTCGGTGTCGGAGGGCTGGTCAGAGGCTAGAAGTTTTTGGATGGACTCAGAGTCGGACTGTGGTCGGGTGCTTCCAGGATGCTGCATCAGCAAGTTTGTGGCGCTGGAAGCTCATGGAAGGGAGTTTCTCCCTTCAACCGTCTGTGTGAGATGATGGGACTTTCGAGAGACTTTGAGACTCTTTTTACATGCCCATGGTCTGTTCTTCATCAAATTATGGTATTGTTTTGCACTGTTGTAGCTATATGTTATAATTATATGGTTTTTGTCCGTTTTTTTAGTCTTGGTTTGTCTTATGTTTCTGTGATATCATGCTGGAGGAACAAAGTGTATCATTTTTTAATGCATGTATTACTAAATGACAATAAAAGAGGACTGCGTGTCCTCATAATCTAATCTCATCTAATAATAATGATAAGTTATCTCAGCAAGCATTAATCAAACTGTAGCATTATTACACCGTACTCAAAAACATTGTTTTTAAACACTCCAGGTTCCTGAAGATTCATAGGAAATTTTGTGTTGCCTGTATAAACTTGTTTACATAAAAGTTCAAACAGGAAAGAAAATTCTCAAAATTGGTCCAACTTCAATGTCCATTTCCAGAATGCTTACATTACTTTACACAGAATGACACTCTACATTTCAGAATCATCTTTCAGCCAAAAGGAAAGTTTAGACTGCAGCTCTATGTAGTTTACTTGAATGGTAAGAGGCAGAAATTCTTTCAAATAAGAATGGTAAATTCAGAATCTGCGATAAAACATAAATGTAAAGTTCTTTGAGGATATGATAGAAGTATGAATTCTACATCAAAGATGTCTAGATGTATTTGTATACATATAAGGGCACACAATGTGTATATTAGGTGTTTAAGGCAACAAAACACAGATTGCATTAACTGATGTAACTTAGCCACTATCTGTTCCATTTACTGTTGCTCGTTAATTTTCATCAGCAGTTCCATATTACATGAACACAAGTGATCCAGTAAATCTTGAGAAACACACACACACACACAATGCTTGAGAAACTCAGCAAGTCAGGCAGCATCAATGAATGGAATAAGCAATCAATGTGCCTGATGAAGGATCTTGGCCCAAAATATTGACTGTTTATTCCTCTTCAGAGATGCTGCCTGACCTGCTGAGGTCCTCCAGCATTTTATGTGTGCTGCCCCCTCTTACACTGTTATCTTAAAACAGAGTACTTCCAACAAACTGCCTGAACTACACAGGTTTCCTGCAGCTAATAAGTGGTGTGTTCATAAAACTAGACATGTTACTCACTGTATGTGCTGAGAAGTCCTTCAAACTGCACCAACAAACCCACTGTGTGAAGCTGCAGTAGGAAACCATGATCATGCAAACAAGTTTGCAGTTTGATTACAAACCCACAGACCAGGCCTGCAAGCTAACAAGAACAAGAAAACTGATAAGGCATTAAAAATATAATTTATTGTAGTATTTCATTTCATCAACAAAAGCATAGTTATAAAGTAAATTTCTTCAGGACTACATGCAAAAGCAGTAGGGAAGATGACATTAGCAAGATCTCCGACACAAAATGCTGGAGGAATGACTCAGCAAATCAGGCAGTATCTGTTGAGGGAAATAAACAGATGGTGTTTCAGGCTGAGATCCTTCATCAGGACTCTTTGAATAAAAAATTATTCTTATTTTTCTTATTAGGCAGCATTATGCTTTTACTTCAATAAAGAGAGGAAGATGCTTTTATGTGATTTCCTGTAGAGTAGCCATTGCACACCAACTTTGACAAAGTCTTGATGTAGAAAAGTCTTGGTCCAAGGACAATGGGTCTGAGATGAAGCTAAGATACATACACAGGAAGGAAGATAAGCATAAAATACCTACTCGCACCTCCAGTTGAAAGCTTATGAACAGTGATTCTATCCACACTCTGTACCCTACCTCCATTTGTACAATTGCAGAATGACTCTGACTCTCCATCAGTACATTCTACTTCCAAAACCTCCCCTAACTCCTCCCAGCCCTTACCTTTCTTCCTCAAATCCTCCTTTTCTCATCCATTTCCTCCCTGACTCACACTCTCTTTCTCCCCTCTCCAGACACCCTTTCTTCACCTCTTCACTTTTCATGGGAAAACTCTGAGAAGTACCAGCATATTGTGTTCCGACATTAGAGGAATGGGTGCTTTGAAAATATTTGAGGAAAAGATAAAATTATATGGAGGAGTTGGATGGAATTGAGACGGATAATTTCAGTTGATGACAGTCACAATGATCACAATCAGTCCAAAGAAATCCACCTATGCTGTAAATTCAATTGCTCTTACTGTGAGGATTGAAAACTGCGTCTGTTCCCTCAGGCTGACATTCAACAATGAAATGCTGTGGCGTTACTTTCTTGTGAGGAGCAGTTTAAAACAGATGAAAGTGGTGATGCATCTTCAGAAAATATGGGCACCCTTGGGGTTTCTATTAGAATGTCATGCTTTTGGGAAGAATGCAAGGTGGATAAGCTGAAAGAATCTGTTATCTTATTATGGAGCTACTCTTCTAATTGGTTTGAACAAGCACTTCTCACTGTCATGTAACAACTGAACGTTAAACAAGTTTGGAGATTGACAAATGTGACAGATTGCTGGCTGCTTTAAGGGATTTTTAAAAATAGAAGACTTTTCAAATATAATTCCCTGGAAGATAAGCTATATACTTTGTGACATTTTGTAATAATCCATATGTATGAAACACTTCTGAAGTATGTATGGAAGAAGGAGCAATATGAAAACAAACATTTCTTCTTTCTTTGGTTAATGATCCTGGAAGTCTATCTCGTCCAGAATGTCTTGCACCATATTTATCATACAGTCCAATAAGGACAATGATGTTTTCTTTAATACTTAGTGCTATTATATATTACAAAACATAGATTAATGGACAAGATATCATGTAAGAGCAAATGAGCCCAGCATTCAATTTCCTCAGAAATACAATTAACAATATATTATATAATGAGTTTCAATTTCAATTCACCCTATTTTGTATAAAATTATTTGAATGTTATACTACTCTGTCCATTAATTCTTGTCAAAAGAAGTATAATAAATGATTATGTTAAGGTATCATCTAATGCTACCAGCACCTTTCTCACATTGTACCACTATTCTATAACATACTGAACCAGCTGCGACAATTGAATCCGTAATTACTATTCTACCGTTTACAGAGATTATTTGGTCGAATAAGATCATTACTTTTTTATTTGCCACTCCATCCCTAGAGGAAAAGGTATGGCGAGAAATTGTAAAACGTCTTTAAAAATAGAAAATCTAATTGGACCAAAACAGTTTTATTTACAAAGGCTTATATATTAGACACATTGACACAAGTTTATTCTTTTTTGGAACAGAAGAGTAAATTCCCCAGCCTAAATAGAACTTAGAATTTATGTATGGCACAGCTCTGCAGTGGGAGCAGATAATAGTCACTTCAACCTCATGAGATCAATTACTCCATTAAAATGCTCCATTATTGGAAGTGCTGGAACACAATTTAAGATAAAGTGTTTTTCTTGCCAGTCTACTGTGAGCATGTACTCAATATCCTGGGAACCATTTGCCTCACTCTAGTAGGTAATCTTACAGTTCACGTGGTGGCCTGATACTCAAGCTTCAAATTAACAAATCTGAACAAATTCCCAGGTGGTCCAGTGGGTAATTGCTTGTGCTCATCTTGACTAATGCATTAGAATTGGAGCACACTCAGATCTGCGTTCAATTAGTTTTCCTCAGTAGTGGCTGGAATCGATTGCTGTATGTTTAAAACGGTGAGCTCCTCATACAAAACAAAAACCGGCTGCATCTATTGTCCAACACTAATTACTACTGTATTCAGGAGGTACTTACTAGATAACCATATTAGTAGTTCTAGACTGGCTACAGATTGCAGAGTTCTTTTCTAGAGGAAATTTAGAGAACCAGATGGGTTTTAATGATAATCTGGCATTATCACAGTTGCCGCCACTGAAGCTAACATTTGAAAAAAATCTCAATTAATGTATGATGGGATTCAAAATAATTTAAACACCAGATCACTAGTCCAGAACTCAATTTGCTAATCAACTAATTTAAACTGCCCACGAGTGATTACCATGAATACTCATTTTTAATAATGATTTCATAATGCTACACCCAATGATAATTGACATGAGCCCGGATCCTGCTTAATTTTGCTGAATCATCATATATTTGCATAAAGTTTAATCCACATACATTTCTATTCATTAATTCCCTTTGTATCACATTGGCAGAATATTCACTTACTGCTTGGCTAAACACTACGTCTCTCCTCTGATGCAATGCCAGGGCCTGTGGTATATTGGAACCACAGTCTTGAAGAAGAACAAACACCATGGCCTTCTTTGCTCTGTTAATCACTTCACTGACACAGTCCTTTAGAGTAATTACCAGGGGGTACAGCCCATCGTACCAATTATCTGACAAAACAAACACAATTAAGATAATTAACAAAGCATTGGACCAGCAAGTCTGCTGATGGTACTAAGATTGGAGGCATTGTGGACAGCGAGGAAGGCTTTCAAAGCTTGCAGAGGGATATGGACCAACCGGAAAAATGGGCCAGAAAATGGCAGATGGAATTTAATGCAGACAAGTGTGAGGTGTTTCATTTTGGAAGGACAAATCAAGGTAGGGCATACACAGTAAATGGTAGGGCACTGAGGAGTGTGGAGGAACAAAGGCATCTGGGAGTTCAGATACGTAATTCCTTGAAAGTGGCGTCACAGGTAGACAGGGTTGTAAAGAAGGCTTTTGGCATCCTGGCATTCATAAATCAAAGTATTGAGTATAGGAGTTGGTATGTTATGGTGAGGTTGTATAAGACATTGGTGAGGCCAAATTTGCAGCATTGTGTGCAGTTCTGGTCACCTAACTATAGGAAGGATATCAGTAAGATTGAACGAGTGCAGAGAAGATTTACTAGGATGTTGCCAGGTCTTCAGGAGTTGAGTTACAGGGATAGATTGAACAGGTTAGGACTTTATTCCTTGGAGCGTAGAAGAATGAGGGGAGATTTGATAGAGGTTTACAAAATTATGAGGGGTATAGACAGAGTAAATGTGAGTAGGCTCTTTCCACTTAGCTTAGGAGAGATAAATACGAGAGGACATGCCTTTAGGGTGAAAGGGGAAAGCTTTAGGGGGAACCTCTTCACTCAGAGACTGGTGGGAGTGTGGAACGAGTTGCCATCTGACGTGGTAAGTACAGGCTCACTCTTAAGTTTTAAGAATAAATTGGATAGATACATGGTTGGGAGAGGTCTGGAGGGTTATGGACTGGGTACAGGTCAATGGGACTAGCGGAATAAAGTTTCGGCACAGACTAGAAGGGCCGAATGGCCTGCTTTCTGTGCTGTAGTGTTCTATGGTTCATTGTTTGAACACATTCCTCTGCACTTGCATAAATATATGAAAAACTACTGTATGAAAGCAGTAATGTTCTAAAATAGTTTTCAAGGTAACCTTGAAATCCACCCAACTGTTCCACACTTCACTGCAGATTCTACTAAGTTATAAGAATATTTGTAATACTTATGGCATTCTTTTCAATATGCCTACTTTAAGATTCTCTAAAAACTGAGAATTTGTCAGCTTTGTGATTTAGAAAAATAAATACAGGATAAATATAAATAACATGCTAATTACATAGCTAGAATGATGTCTCAAACTGAAAGATCAAGATTGAATGTTTTTTTCAAACAGTCACTCACAATTTAAGGCAAAGCAAGAGGCATTATCAATCTATTGTGTTACATCAGGTCATTGCCTGAAAATTCCAAAATTAATTTCACTGATGTATGCTTTCTCCTCTGTGGGCTAGGGCATTTATTGATTTTTTTTCGCTGAAGAGGATGCAGTAGTGTCTGCTTTTGCAACACAGCAGCTTGTAACAAGGAGTAAATTAGCATTTTTTTTACTACTGTAATAGTTTTAAATTGGTGTTTTTAACTACTAAATTAGCACCAGACAAATTACCTTTCACTTATTCAATGCATAAAAACATATGTGTTTTTTAATTCTCCTCCCCACTTTCTTACGCAGACCTAAAATGTACAACATTAGAACCCATTTTGAATTCAGTAACTACAACAAAACTACTTTCTATCGCTATCTTTAATATTTGCTCCATGTCTGTCTCAGGTAAGCATATACAAAATATTTTCTTTTCATTAGTTCTTTTTTATTAACTTCTTTAGTTACTATTTTACTTTTTACACCATTATAGAATTCTTTTGGTTTATTTACTATTTTTCATGTTCTCTTCCAAAAACCCCCTTTTTAAAAAACTTTTCACAGTACTTTCTACATTTGTTCACAATCTTACAGTTTTCTTATGGATTACTATGTGCAACTACCCCCATTTTAAAAAAAAAAGTTTATGTTTAGACTATTTATTAATCTACTGAGTTATATTTAATACACCTTGAATTCATTTATTTAAAACATATCTGTTTAATACTCCATCAATGCTGTCCTAAAGTATTTCACACAACTTACCATTCACTATCATTTCAGCTCATTAGTACAGGCTGCATTCCAATCTGATATGGTCTTTGTGAAGTACTTAGGCTTTTTAATTTATATGAAAGACTTTACATGAATGTCAACTGTTATTTCACTATAGTTTCAGTATTCCTATCTTTGATTCACGTCTGAAGTTCAGCACAATGTAATTGCTGAATCTCAATTGATTTGGCATTGATTATTTTCTGCATCTTATTTCTGACAATTAAATGAAAAAGAAATCTGAATACATTTGATACTACATTACCAATTTTGATCCCAATGCTATACTCTTATTCTTATCTGTCTTGAGAGTTTAAATTACCTATCATGTTCCCATTAATGTCAGATATCTCCGTGAAGCTATTCATCTCTGTATAATCCCCACCGCTTAAGCAACACTTGGAATATTTCTAGAAATGTAATAATTCCACTCACATAGATTGTACCTTACAGCAGCTCCTAACATTAAGGCCTTAAATGTCAAAGTTCAAAGTAATTTATTACCAAAGGACATAAATGTCACCTTACTCTATATTACCATGATATTCGTTTTCTTGCAGGCATTCACAAAGAAACACTAAAGAATCAATGAAAAATGCATATGACAAAGATGGACAAACAACCAGTGTGCAAAAAACAACAAAATGTACAAATGCAAAAGAAGAAGAAAAAGTAACAATAATAAATAAATCAATAAGCAATTCACATCGAGTAGACGAGCTGTAATGTCCTTAAGACTTTTCACTGTTGGGGTGAGTGAAGTTATCCCCTCAGGGTGAACAGGATGAAGAGGCTGATGGTTGACGGGTAATAACTGTTCCTGAACCTGGTGGTGTGGGACTTGAGGGTCCTGTACCTTCTTCCTGACAGCAGCAGAGAGAAGAGAGCATGGTCTGGGTGGTGGGAGTTCATGATGATGGATGCTGCTTTCCTGTGACAGTGCTCCTTGTAAATATGCTCAGTATCGCCACTGAATAAACCCCTTAACAATGACAGAAATCCTTTAGCAGGGACACTGTATTTGTCTTTACCCTTCCTCTTTCTCTTAATTATATTGTAGCCAAGAGTTTTAAGATCAAAACCCATTCAATGTAAGCTTTTAGCTGTAAGACCACTTGGTTAAAAGTCATCATTCTCTATTTTCATTTTTAATACCACTCAGTCATAGATTTCAAAAGCCTGAAAGCACACACTGCTAGGCCGTCTTCTACCTGCTGACACAAGACTGCTGAGCGTTTGCTTTGTAAGATAAAATGGACTCGCGACCTCACCATCTACTTTATCATCGTCTCGCATCTTATTGTCTGTTGACATTGCACTTTCTCTGTTACTGTAACACTCTATTTTGCATTTTGTTATTGCTTTTTTTTTTGTTCCATTTCAATGTACTGATGTGATTAAATGATCTGTATGAATGGCTTACAAAACAAAGATTTTCACTGTACACGTGACAATAATGTACCAATTTACAAATTTAATACAATTTTTTCCACCGTGTTCTTTAGTTGGTTTTCTAATATTTTCCTTTCTTCTTTGACAATATTTGTAAATCTTTTACTATACTGTAGCTTCTTTTTCTGGTAATCCTTTTCATAGTGCATTCCAGTTAAACCATCTGCTTCTATTTCAAAAAGTATTTATAGATGACTGCTCTACCATAAAGATGAATTTCAATAAGAAGGGGCTACACCAACGAATACAATTATGCAGAGAATACAGATTAATTCTCTTCTTTGATTTAGATGGAAGTTATTCCATTGTTCCAGAAATGTGAGCATCCCTCTTTCATATTAGCCTGCAGCTACATATTTAACTTTCCATCCTTCTTCCCTTTAACCTGTCAGGTTCATGATACTGAGATGCTTTGTTTCTTATTAAACTGCTCTAGCACGGCTTTGAGAGTCCTTTATGTCTTGCAACATTCACTGAGTACTTCATTCACCTTCCCTTATATAAATTCCATGGTGTATATGTGGAAGAGATGACAGTAGACAGCAGATGAGCTACTCTTTACGGGATTCTAGACATTGTACATATAGACCCTCCCCAGACTGCAGCAGCGCTCCGTTCCTGTGAGCAGACTGTAACCTAAACTGCCTACACGTGACAAAGAAAGGAATACAGTGTGCAGGAGAGAATCACAGAAAAAGCCGTGAGAGGAGAGCGAGCAGCTGTAGGAAGAGCGGCTGCCAGCCAGTCGCACTGACTCAGTGAATGAGTCAGCTTAGCGCTCACAGATCTGCCTGGCTCGGCTCAGTCTGCAATTGTTTGGGCTTGTTAGGGATAGTGATGGAGTGTAGGGAGAGAAGACACAGGGAAATGCCCCATTTATATCCAGTGGAAGATGCCTGCAGCTGGCAAATCCATCCCACTGTCTCCCAATCACTCATTTATATGTGTAGACTGCGTGTAAGTCAGGGGTTTGTAACCTGAGGAAGACCTGCACTAGCTTGTACATGCAGAACAAAAGCATGAATGCACTTTATTACATTTATCAAACTGTAAATCCAAGTGTTCTGCTGAAACACCGTGACTGGGTCTCATTAGATTTGCTCTTTCAGAATGATGATTTCCCGTTGGTTAAGCTGAAAAAGCAAACTAGTGATCAAAACAGTAACAGTTAACAATCCCAAGGTTTCAAT
Source organism: Mobula hypostoma (assembly GCF_963921235.1). NCBI lineage: Eukaryota > Metazoa > Chordata > Chondrichthyes > Myliobatiformes > Myliobatidae > Mobula > Mobula hypostoma. The sequence continues at coordinate 137,439,670 of NC_086100.1, read as the reverse complement.
GGGAGATAGTTCCAAACTCCCAAGGAAATAAATATTTGAATTGCACTGCAGAGTGGGCACGCGGCCAAGTGGTTAAGGCATTGGACTAGTGACCTGAAGGTCGTGAGTTCGAACCCCAGACGAGGCAGCGTGTTGTGTCCTTGAGCAAGGCACTTAACCACACAGTGCTCTGCAACGACACTGGTGCCAAGCTGTATCGGCCCTTGCCCTTCCCTTGGACAACATCGGTGTCGTGGAGAGGGGAGACTTGCAGCATAGGCAACTGCCTGTCTTCCATACAACCTTGCCCAGGCCTGTGCCTTGGAGAAGGAAGACTTTCCAGGCGCAGATCCATGGTCTCGCAAGACTAACGGATGCAGAGTGTTGCTTTTACTTGCTTTTTATGAAAGTTGAAAGCACACCCACCACATGCTGAAGAGGAGCTCTGGTCAGCTGACGAAGAATTTGGTTCACATTCTGGGCTGTTGCCACTTTCTTCAAGCAGTCGGTCCACCATTGCAATTATACAGTTCAAGCTCTTCCCCACATTCACCCACACTCTGTCCTGGAAAAACAAACAAATTATATCCAGAACAAAAACACATTTTCTATATCAATGTTATCAAATACTCACTGAATTATTAATGATTAAAACACTTACATAATGGCAAGGCTAAGAGATCAATTACAGTTATTAACTACAAGATTAAGAAAACATTTGGGTAGGCTGAAAGCCTTGGTCTCCGCAGGGGTGGAAGGACTATGTCTGTCTTCAACTGGTACGATTAAGGTACCTTTTCTTCGTCAGCCATTTCATTGAAAGTAAGATGAATTTCTAAGTAATTCTGTATCAACACAATTGGTCACAACTAATAACCTGGCTTAGAGCAAACATAAAGAAATTTCTGATTGGAATTTCACTGTCTTGGCAAAATGCTTGTTTTGGATAAGTCACTTGATCTCCATCTAACCCTTTTATGAAAGAATGAGGTTAAAAAACACATTACTAATGAATAATACACACTCAGAGAAAGTCAATCTGTTGTACGGAAGAAAAAATTATTTTTACTAACTTGTGAGATCTTTGTAAACAATATAAATGTTTCCCATAATCAGTTAACATTATTTGAGCTGCTGGAGCATTTCTCAGAAACCACATTAGTATTGGAAGCTGCTTAATTGTAACATCACACAAATTTTCACATACCACATTTAGTGTACAGAATTGTACTCTTACAGTTTCATCTTTTGGAATTGATAAGATGTAATGCATAAACAAACCATAAACATGTGCTAATTATGAAGTAAAAGTTCTCTAAAAATTCACTTGCCCAATCTTCCTCATCATATTCAGCGTGGTGTGGTATTGAATCTTTGCTGGACTTGCGCTCATTGTTTTCAAGTTGTTCTTCAGCTGTGTCTGGATTAGGGATGAGAGTGGAGCACTTTTTGTTGATGTAACTTGGACGAGCCTTATGTAGAGCCAACAGCGCACTTCTCAGCAGCTGGTCTTCAAAAGTATGTACAAACTGCTCCGTCTGTTAAAGCAGATACACATATAGATATATTAAAGGATTTAACGTCAAACCATTCTGCCTACCCCTTGGACGGGCAATTGAGCTATCTTATCTTCACTGACAAGACATCAGTTTGGGCATTAGGTTCCTTTCATTCTTTAACAAATGAAACATCTGTTCCCTGAATAATGGCAGAGATAAGAATGATAGAAAATACTTCTATTATAGTTCATTTACATTTGTCATTTAGTAATGCTGTTTTGTTTAAAGTTTGAAGTATTTTTGTTCACTTATACATTTTACTAAAGTGCTCAATATTCCATAAGCTCCTATGACATAGCAGCAGAATTAGGCCATTTGGTCCATCGAGTCTGTTCTGCCTTTCAATCACGGCTGATCATTTTTGCCCTCCTCAGCCCCATTCCCCATTCTTCTGCCTGTAACCTTTGATGCCATGTCCAATCAAGAACCTATCAAACTCAGTCTTAAATACACCCAGCGAACTGGCTTCCACAGCTGCCTGTGGTAACAAATTCCACAAATTCACCATCCTCTGGCTAAAGAAATTTCTTTGCATCTCTGTTTTAAATGGATGACCCTCTATCCTGAAGCTATGCCCTCTTGTCCTAGACTCCACCACCATGGGAAACATCCTTTCCACATCTACTCTGTCTAGGCCTTTTAACATTCAAAAGGTTTCAATGAGATCCCCCCTCATCCTTCTAAATTCCAGCGAGTACAGACCCAGAGTTATCAAATATTCCTTGTATGATAACCCTTTCATTTTCGGAATCATCCTTGTGACCCCACTCTGAAGCCTCTCCAACACCAGCACATATTTTCTTAGATAAGGAACCCAAAACTGTTCACAATACTCAAGGTGAGGCTTCATCAGTGCTTCATAAAGCCACAGCATCATATTCCTGCTCTTGTATTCTAGACCACTTGAAATAATTGCTAACATTGCATCTGCCTTCCTCACCACTGACTCTACCTGCACAAGGATTCCCATGTCCCTTTGCACCTCAGATTTTTTAATTTTCTCCCCATTTAGAAAATAGTCTTCACAGTTACTTCTACTACCAAAGTGCATGACCATGCATTTTCCAACATCATATTTCATTTGCCTCTTTCTTACCCATTCTCCATTCTCCGTCTGAGCCCTTCTGCAGCCTTCCGGTTTCCTCAACAATACCTGCCCCTCCGCCAATCTTCGTATCATCTGAAAACTTGCCAACAAAGCCATCTATTTCATTATCTAAATCATTGATATACAGTACAGCATAAAAAGAAGCAGTCCCAAGTCTGACCCAACCAGTAAAAGATCCCTTTATTCCCACTTGCTGACGCCTACCAATCAGCCAATGATCTAACCATGCCAATAACCTTCCTGTAATACCATGGGCTCTTAACTTGGTAAGCAGCCTCATGTGTGGCACCTTCTGAAAGTCCAAATATACAACATCTACTGCATCTCCTTTATCTATTCTACTTGTCATCTCCTCAAAGAATTCCAACGGGTTTGTCAGGCAAGATTTTCCCTTAAGGAAACCATGCTGACTTTATCCTCTCTTGTCCTATGCCACCAAGTAATCCATAACCTCATCTTTAACAATTGACGCCAAAATCTTCTCAACCACTGACATCAAGCTAATTGGTCTATAATTTCCTTTCTGCTGCCTTCCTCCTTTCTTAAGGAGTGGAGTCATATTTGTAATTTTCCAGTCCTCAGGCACCATGCCAGAGTTGAATGATTTTTAAAAGTATATTACTAATGCTTAATTACTAGATGAGACACACACACACACACACGTAGAAGATGCAGACAGGGAACCACATCCTGATACCTGGATGGTTTACTCCTGACTAACGAATGGAGCTACAATAGAGTTAATATCTATGTAACGACCCCTGCCAACATCAGCTGAGCAAAGAAAAACAGTCAGCCCTATCACAATCATTTCTCTGTTACTTCAAGATTGCAATTCATATTCCTAATGAAAACCTAGTGAAGAATTCCATACAAGTATTGTAAAAATTCATCATACTGCATTGATATCGATAGTTATTATCCTCTAGTGATATTGAAGAAGACAAAAAAAAATGTTAGTGTTATTTGTTGTCTTAAAAGTTATCAATGCACATTGTTAATACATGGATTCTACCAGGAGGTGTAAAAATATTGATTATACCAATGGGACATCAGGATCAATATGTATATTTTATGCCAGGCAAGTGAATCGACATCACTTCTCGATTACTTTAAAGATGCACCTTTACCACCTTATCCACTATCACCTGATCCAAAAAAAAGTCATTTCATTCACTACTTTTATTTTGATAATCCTTGATGGAAAATTGAAAATACAATCACCCAGTCATCAATGCAAATACATTTGTCCTGTAAATTATGAGGCTATTGCAAATGTTAAGTCATTAGAAGAAAAACTAGAAAACTTAGTGGAGATAAGATTTGTGGCTTTCACTTTTAGAATGCTAAAATACCATTGCATGTGTCCCTGCAGGCTTCAAATCAGCCACCATCGTTCGGGTGCCAAAAGAACAGTGCTAAAAGGCCAAAATAATTACTGTCCAGTGGCACAGACTTCAACAATCATGAAGTGCTTTGATCAGCTGAAAATAGATCATATAAATCCTCACCTTCCAGCTACATTGGACCCTTTCCAGTTTGCCTACCACTCAAACCAGCCCACTGATGATGCCTTAGCCTCAGCTCCATACTGTCCCAAAAAAAAATACAAATGCCTCATATGCCAGGTTGTTGTTCATCGACTTCAGCTCAGCATTTAACACAATCATTCCTCAGAGGATGGTGCGTAAACTGTCCTCGCTGGGACTCTTCACCCCTTTTGGGACCTGGATCTTGGATTTCTTGATGGAAAGACTACAGTCAGTCCAAGTTAGCAGCAACATCTCAAACTGCATCACCTAACGTTGTGAGTACTGGTGCCCCCCCCACCCCCCAGGGTGGTGTGCTCAGCCTGCTGACTCACGACTTCACTGCCAGATTCCGCTCAAACCACATCATCAAGTTCTCTGATAGTACAACAGTGGTTGGCTTCATCAGCAACAATGAGGAGTTGGCTTACAGGGAAGAAGGCTTGTTAAATGGTGTGAGAACAACAACCTGAGTCTCAGCGTGGACAAGTCAAAACAGATGATTGTGGACTTCGTGAAGACACAGGTCGACCACTCTCCATTGCACATCGATTGATCTGCCGTGGAGAGAGTGAAAAGCACAAAGTTCCTTGGTGTGCACATAACCTGGACCCGCAACACTTCCTTACTAGTCAAGAAGGCACAGCAGCGTCTACACTTACTGAGGAGATTGGCATGCAAGGCTCCCTACCCCCATTCTCACAACTTTCTACAGGAGCAGCACTGAGAGTGTCCTGTCTGGCTCATCAGTGTGTGGTACCAGATGCTACAATGCATCGACCACAATACCCTACTGAAGACAGCAAGAACTACTGAGGGGATCATTAGGGTCTCCCTCCTCTCTATAACACTTACCAAGAGCATTGCAGATGAAGGGCCTGAAGTATTGTTGAGTATCCCTACCACCCATCCCACAATCTCTCTGACCCACTATTGTCAGGAAGGAGTACAGAAACATCAGGACTAAGGCTGTCGGAATAGGAGTCTTCAGCCCTCGGGCTGTAAGACTGAAGAAAACCTTGCCTCCACTGAGGTCTTGACACGCACAGCAAGTGGCTTACTGCACTGTTTTCTGTTTATCTGTGCTGTGCCTTACAGCATGCATTTTGAATTATATTTTATTAACTTATTTATAGTTTAATACTTCATTTTATATGAAGCATGTGATATATTTTGTGTGGGTGTCCTGTGGTCTGGAGGAACGCTATTTTATTTGGCTATATATATTGTCAGATGGCAATAAACCTGAACTCAAATTGTGAAGGAGATTGTAAAATTGATCAAAAGTAAGTGCTCAACAGTTTTAAAAGGGTTTTCAGGTCAAAAGATGAATTGGATTATGATCTGTGTGTGCTAATGGGAAAAGTATTGTAGTAATGCATCTTGTGGCACTTCATTGCACTGCAAGTGCAAGTCAGAGGCATGATCCCTGTGACAAGCAAACACCAGTAGTATACAGGATGCTACGGGGAGAGGGAGGCTGTTGGCAAGAGGGTCTTTGCAATTCTGTACATCTGTTTCTCCTCTACCGGAGGTAGCCATCCCTATGGAGATACCCGATTTACCCAGACCTATGCTTGTATAGGATGATCACTGAGCCATACAGAGCATTTTCTCATTAGTTACAAAATGGCACTTCATGCATGAGCTGGGGTGTTTTGGTATGTGTACAAGCTGCTTCAGTTGCGATTTGAAGCTGTTGAGGTTTTTTCAGTGCTTGGGTTCTTTTAAAATTCCACCTGTGAAGAACACATCACATTATGTTTTATTTTTTGTGTGGCTGTTCAACAGTAGTTATTTCCAAAACCTAGGAAATCCAATTTCTAAAACGAGCAAAGTGTGATTACTGACTTCATCTGAAGTGAGTTGGATAGTGGGAAGATATTGGAACCACTAACGTGAATCACAGCTGCAAATTATCAGTCTGACTTTGCAATTTCACCTGGAAAAGTGAAACTTGCTTTGTTTAAATCGATCTTAGATCATAAGGCACTAAAAGTTAATACAATGCAGTGAGTGATTATTATTTTCAACAATTGCAATATCTTATTCTTGATGAGAAAATAAAACAATTTCCAAATTAAAACACTTTTGTAAATAAGTATTCTAATAAGAGGTGAGAAACAAGTCTTAAGGATTTTCTGCAGTGATTGATGCTGCTCATTATCTATTCACTTTTGTACTTTAAAATACAACATGAAATTTCATACTACAATCATTATTCATTTCTGACACAATTCATTCTGTAGTAACCTGATATAATTACTTTATTACTTTATTGTCGCCAAACAATTCATACTAGAGCGTACAATCATCACAGCGATATTTAATTCCGTGCTTCGCGCTCCCTGGAGTACAGAGCGATAGTAAATATAATAAAAATTTAAATTATAAATCATAAATAGAAAATAGAGAAGGGAAAGTAAGGTAGTGTAAAAAAACTGAGAGGCAGGTCCGGATATTTGGAGGGTACGGCCCAGATCCAAGTCAGGATCCGTTCAGCAGTCTTATCACAGTTGGAAAGAAGCTGTTCCCAAATCTGGCCATACGAGTCTTCAAGCTCCTGAGCCTTCTCCCAGAGGGAAGAGGGACAAAAAGTCTGTTGGCTGGGTGGGTCCTCTGGTGATCCTCCCACCTTTTTCTTTCTTCCATGGCCTTCTGTCTCTTTCACCAATCAACTTTCCAGCACTTTACTTCATCCCCTCCCCCTCCAGGTTTCACCTATCACCTACCTGTCTTCCTACCTTTTAAATCTACTCTCAGTTTTTTATTCTCCAGTCCTGTCAAAGGGTTTCGACTGTACTCTTTTCCTAGGTGCCACCTGGCCTGTTGTGTTGCATCAAGCACTGATTTTTTTTTTACAAGGTTTGTGTGTTCTGTCTGTGAGTACAACTCTACAAATGTCTTGAATTTTCAAGAGCCGTTTTGTCGTTGCAAAGGCCCAGGTGTTGCTGGTGCTCTATTTGCGGTTTCCACACAGACCAGTTGTTGACAGCCACGGGTGCACTGGTAATCATTCCCTTTGTTAATTTCTATTGGTACAATGACCATTACCAAACTGATAAAAGACCAAGCTGCAAGTCATTTCTGCCTAGTCTTTAGGAAGCAATTCTCTGAGCTAAACCTCAATATGGACGATCCATATTGAAATAACTACCTGGTCCCTACTGCAGCTTCAACTTCACACTCGAACCAGGGAACAGACTGCATTACCCATGGCTGTCAAGCTGATTGTGGCAATTTATGTTTCTCAGTATTGTTATTTCCAAGCTAGTGCTGGGGATGTATGTAACCTCATGTTTTGCCATTACTGTCTAACAGAGGTTATTTAAATTCTAATAGAGGAGATCTAACTGCATTTAATTTGTCTCCTGTAGAAGACCATCAGGCTTCCTCAGCAAGCAGATTTATGAGGTCTGCAGACTTCCTCATGATGCTAGGCTCTACAGGTCTGTTACTTTATCGTAATGCAGGTGCTGGATTTCAGTTCCATTCATTAGCAAACTCAGAAGGTTTGAGTACCCAGCAGAGTGCATGTCAAGATTTGTGGTAGTCTCTGCATACCGCATAAGTTTGCCTGCAGGAGGACACATCACTACCAATCAGCAAGACAGCGAGCAGGCAGACAGCAGATAATGACAGAAAGAGGAAGGGAAAGTCAACCTGAACAGTCACCAAGAAACTTATCACATTCAATGTCTGCAAATCCAATTCTCTGATAAATCAGCTTACACAAAATGCTGGTGGGATGCAGCAGGCCAGGCAGCATCTATAGGAAGAGGTACAGTTGACGTTTCGGGTCGAGACCCTTTGTTAGTCTTCCTATAGATGTTGCCTGGCCTGCTGCATTCCACCAGCATTTTGTGTGTGCTGCTTGAATTTCCAGCATCTGCAGATTTCGTGTTTGCGTTTTTAAATCAGCTTAGCTGGTTTTCCTTTATCAACGGCAGTCATAGGTTCCATTTTAGGCAATATACAAAATTTAAAACACAGAATAGCAAATAGTAATTTTCCAGATCAAATATATGAAAGAAATTGTGTCATATTGCCCGCACAAGCCGACCAACCACTCCTCTGCAGCGTTTAGTACCCATCTTCCTTTCAAAGAAAACTGCAGATGCTCAGAGTTTAAAACAATGAGCATCTGAAATGTTATACATTTCTCTCCTCTACATGCTGCTCAGTACTTCCAATGTTCTGTTTTTATTCTGCGTTTTATCCCTGATGCCAATGTTGTAATTTATTTTCTATATAATTTGCCCAGAGCCCAGAGGATGGCTTTGGAAAATGTGCCTCTGGCTTATTCCATCAACTAACTGCCCAAGCCGATGTATAGGTCACTTTATATACAGGTCCACACACCAAGGTCATTATCATGTCCACCTCAGCTCAGGAATATCAATGTAGCTGCATTTAATTTGTTATGTTTTGTTTCTCCATGGTCAGTAATCATATCAGTGAACAAAAGTAGTCACATACTCCAATTACTTAGGCTGTCAGACATTCACATCCCTTTCCTTTGCATAGTGGGAGTAGGTCCTCAGAGATAGAAATAAAGGCATCTTGTAAACCTGGTAAAGTGTAAGACCATAAGATGTAGGAGCAGAATTAGGCTATCTGGCTCATTGAGTCCGCTCTGCCATTCAGTCATGGTGGATTTATTTTCCCTCTTAACCTCATTCTTCTGCCTTCCAGCTGTAATGTTTGACACCCTTACTAATCAAGAACCTGTCAGCTTTTGCTTTAAATATACCCAATGACTTGGCCTCAACAGCTGCCTGTGTCATCTCTCAAGTGAAAAATATCGGTGGCAGTGATAAGTGTTGCTTCCTTTTAATTGAGAAAAATGACTAAAGCAAGCTCGGCCCATGTGCTGAGGATTACAACACAATTCAAAATATTAAAGATAATCTGTAGTATTGTTATAAATGATGTTCCATTTCTAGCTCCAAAGCACACACTGTCAATGAAAACATAATTTCTCAAAAATCCACAGAGCAGATTGTACGCGGAATACAATTTTATCTCACTGTTCCACAGGAAGAAAAATGTCAGCTGAATTTAGAAATAAAGTTTTTTTTGTCTGTTAAATTTCCCTCAATTACAATGGATAGAGAAAGAGAAAGAAAGATTAGTCTTATTTGTCACATGCGCTTTGAAACATGTAGTGAAATGTGTCACTTGTGTCAAACCAAATCAACGAGAATTGTGTGAGGGTAGTCTGCAAGTGTCACTGTGTTTCCATAGCAACACAGCATGCCCACAACTTACTAACCCTAACCCTAACTGTACAGCAGGGACTGTGGGAGAAAACCAGAGCACTCAGATGAAACTCTCACAGTCACAGAGAGAATGTACAAACTCCTTACAGACAGTGGTGGCAATCAAACCCTAATCAATGATTGCTGCACTAATCACCACACCACCATCCAGAATCTCATTCCAATGAGAACAAAAATAGGTAGTTTCCTAATTTCCTCCTTTAAGGGATATGCACCTGGTGGCCACTTTATTCGTACTCAATACAGTGGCTACTGAATGTATGTTTATGGTTTCCTGCAGCTGTGGCCCAGCTACTTTAAGATTCAACCTGCTGTGCATTCAGAGATAATCTTTTGCACACCACTGTTGTAATTCATGATATTTGAGTTACTGTTGCCTTCCTGTTAGCTTGAACCAATCTGGCCATTCTCATCTGAGCTCTTTAAGTAACAAGACATTTTTGTCCACAGTACTGCCGCTGACTGGACGTTTGTTTCTCGCACCATTCTCTGCAAACGCTAAAGATTGTTGTGTGTGGAAATCCCAGGAGACCAGCAGATTCTGAGATACTCAAACCACCCCATCTGGTAGCAACAATCATTCCACGGTCAAAGTCACTTGGATCACATTTCTCAACGCTAACATGAGGAAATCTGCAGATGCTGGAAATTCAAGCAACACACATCAAAGTTGCTGGTGAATGCAGCAGGCCAGGCAGCATCTCTAGGAAGGTATCATTTTGGATCTCCCCCTCCCCCTCCCACTTTCAAATCTCTTACTAACTCTTTCTTCAGTTAGTCCTGACCTGAAAAAAAAGGCTTGGAGTCAAGATTGCATACCACAAATTTCAAGAGTGGGTTAAAAATGTGCAGGGGGACAATATATAGAGTAGAGGTAAGGCTGAAAACAGATGTTAAACAAACAAGAATGACCAATATGTTCAGGAAAGTGATACCATCTTTAAAAAGATGCTATCTAACATTGATGGAACTGAAAAGGAACAAAGATTGGTTAACCCATACAATGAATCTTACTCGAAGCAGTAGCCATTAAAATAACTATCATTTAATCTTCTATATGGAAGGTAAATAATCCAAGTGAATTTGCCAATTCTGACTAGAAAGAGATGCTAACAATTATCGTGAGGGAGGACAGAATATTGAAAAAGACTACTACAATCAGATCAAATACAGTCTGCATTATTTGAGATTGGGAATACATTTAATCAGATCAACTACAGATTTGCCAGCCTCAATTAGGGATTGGTGAAAGTAAGAACGTGATATTATTAACTTATCTGGGCTAGCAAAACAAGGTTGAAATAACAACGATTTCCCACTCTTTTTCACTTTATAGTGTACTTGCCTGGAAATTAATGTAAGAAAGTTATAGAGTATTTGATATTATTTTGCTATAATACATATTACAGTCAAACTATTTATTAATATTCATAGTCTAAGCTTGTAAACAGAGAAGAGATACTTGAACAAGGCATCAAAAGCCCCACAATAGAATATCCCAATATGAGGCACTGCACTTTCAACAAACAAAGTAAACATAGAATTTAACTGGAATAAAAATCTATTTTATTTGTAGAATACTTCTTTTGAAATTTAACATAATGCATGTTAAAAAGGAAAGATATCACTGATCAGCAAATAGAATTCCTCCAGGCACTGAATACTTTGGATAACCTCAGAAAAATCCTCATTAGTATATAAATACTTGAAAGAAAAAACTGTGTAATATTTAAAAAAAATAGACAAGCTCAAAACATACAAAGATTAAATTACATGAAAACACAATCCAGTTGAAGGACATAATGGAGAAGAGCAGCACAGAAAGAGGCCTTTGGCCCATCTAGTCCACGCTGAAAGCATTTAAACTGCCTGCTGATCATCGACCTGCACTGGAACTATAATCCTCCATACCCCTACCCTTCATGTACCTATCCAAACTCCTCAAACTTTAAAATCAAGCATGCATGCACCAGTTGTGCTGGCTGCTCATTCCACGCTCTCATGACCCTCTGAATGAAGAAGATTTCCTTTCATGTTCCCCTTAAACTTTTCACCTTTCACCCTTAACCCATGACCTCTGGTTGTAGTCCCACCCAACCTCAGTGGAAAAAGCCTGCTCGCATTAACCCTATCTATACCCGCTCAAATCAAATATAAAATCTGAAAAAAATTAGAAAATGCTGGAAATACTCAGTTACTCCTCTTCTTCACTATTTATTTTTGTAACAGTATCTTTTTTTTTGCTTTGCTCTGCCACAAAACAAATTTCTCAACATATGACAGTGATAATAAACCTGATTTTGATTCTGATCTGTGGGAAGAGAAACCAAGTTAACATTTCAGACTGAAGACACTTCAACAGAACTGAGAATGAGAGAATAAAAGCTCATTGGACTGCTGGGAGAGTAATGGGAAAGAATATCTTGGACAGGAAATAATGGAGATCACAGGGACAAGGTATGAACAAGGGTATCTGATCAACAAGTGAATAACAGTAGTCAGCAAGTCAGCACACAGACAAAAGTTTGTGGATGTTGCAAAATGCAGGGCAAGGCAACAAGCTGAGCAGGTTAGGCTGGGGATGTTCTCCATTTCCAGCGAAAACAGAAAACGAGGTAAGCCAATATCATATGTGGCTTACTGATACAGACAGAGAAATTAAGTTATCTGAAGCTGTCGAATTCAATATCAAGCCCAGAAGGCTGTAACATACCTAGCCAGAAGATGAGGTTCTGTTCCTCAGTTTTGCTTTGGATCTGAAGTCCACAGACCAATGTGTTAGAGTGGAAGAGGGATGGAGAATAGAGTGGCAGGCAACAGGAAACTCAGGGTTTCCCTTGTGGACTGAATGCAGGTACTTCACAAAATAATGACCCAATCTGTGTTTGGTTTCTCTAATGTTGAGGAGACCACATCATGAACACCAAATGCAAGCGAATCACTGCTTCACCTGGAAAGACTGTTCCTGGACAGACAGTATAATACACCCAGATTGCACAATCAACTCACATATTCAGAGAAAATACTAAGGAACATATCTTCTATGTCATCCTCAACTTTTCCACCCCCGTAATACTTAGTGAAGAGTTAAACAGAAAATAAAGATGGAAGGTGGCATGCATGATAATAAACAGCACCACAAAACTGAAGTTCACTCTAAGTGAATAGTCTGAATTCTTACTATTTCACTGAGCGTTTTCAATGAATCTTTGAGGCTGTCACTGGAGTGTTGCCTTGCTGCAGTAAGAAGGAGCTCTGAGTTGCTCAATATGCGAGGCTGAAGCTTATAAATGTTGGTTATGACTTCTTTTGCTTTGGTTGTGTCTTCAGGTGAATAGTAAATATATTGGTATGCTGAACTAGAAAAAAAAAGAATAAAGATATTGTTGATTGTCAATTCAAATTATAATTTTTAGAACAAGAAAATAGCAATGTTGTGGATAATAGTCCACTAAATAATTGAAAAATAACTCTGCTTTTTTCCTCCTTTCCTAACGACTCAAATGACAGATGCTCATTACCTGGCAAGACAAGAAGAGTCTAGTTTTCAAGAGAACTGCCAATTTGTTTGTGAAATGTGAACTGCACAATAAAAACCCATTATCTAAAGCAGAATTTCTCATGTTCTACTTTGACAATGTGTCTTATGATACCAAAGCTTACTGTTTAATGTGACCAATGCCACGTGGAATGCAACTTCACCAGCAGAAATGCAAACGTTGTAGTTCAAATCATGATCTACCCATTTTTCCTTATGATATAGAAATTGAGACAATTTTAAATCAGAGTCTATGCTAGCTCAGAGAGTAATTCCACTTCTCCAGCAATTTTCCCTGCAGCCAAATCACCCTCACTCCCTTCCCTATTCAGTACCCTCTGAACTGTTCCATACACCTATTCACAAAAGGCAACTTACAGCGGCTGTTAACCTACCAACTCACCCTTCTCTGGGATATGGGAGGAAAGTTGAAAACTCAGTCCCTGGGAGAAGGTGCGAATCCCTCACAGTCAGAAGCTAACTTATGGGCGCTGTGATGCATCAGAACGAGTAGCTTGCACTACACTGCCAGCCAAATTCAATTTTAGCAGCAGAGACGATGGCAAATATTTCCAAACAAGGAAAACTTTAAACTGGCTCAGAACAGGTCTCTCGAGGCCAAGAAACAGAGCAGCTGAATTATGTTTTGACCGCATTTGTTATGCATGCAAATATTTCATCACAAATAGATTGATAGCAATTGGGAACAGATATCATTTGCCTGTCATAACATATGCAACTATGAAATTGTTATTCAAATTTGGAAAATTAATTTTATCATTTTAAAGTGTTCTGCTATTAAGAATTAGGCTGTTGATCAGTATTCTGGCCTAGGATTTTCACGGAAACAAATGGTGAGGTTATTGTCCCTGGCATCATGAGACAACAAAGTAAGGAGGCAGCTTCCTGAGAACCCATATGCACATTTAAACAGGATATTTATAACTGTCTCATCTGTACATTGACGATATTCTGTAGGGGAACCAGCCATTCCACAGGGAAGTATGGAAGGATGCTGGAGGCCACTGCCTGCACAAAATCCAAGGCAGTTCTTTGTCATATTGAGCTGAGGGTGCAAAAACAGTTCGTACTTCTTCCCTCTGCTCTACGACACTAATGGCTGCCAGATCCTTACAAACCCATTCAGTTAAACAAGGTCATCAAGCTGCTGTGCATTTCTTTATTTTAATTAATCTATACAACATCTTTTTAAAAATACATATTTTTATTTAATCATTTTGAACTTTATTTAAATATGCTTCAGCTGGTTCTAAATTTCTCCGGTGATGAGGTAGTGGAAAAAGCTCCTGACTGCACAGACAGTTGATAGGCCTCAGAATGGTCAGAGGGTAGAGTCTCAGACTGCAGTGTATGAGGCCTGGTTGTAGACAACTCCACTTTGAGAATGCTGCCAGGATACCGCAGCCTCGTAATTGCAAAACGTTAGGGCAACCATGGGTGCCAAGATGTATGAGAAATGTTGGCGAAGTCAAGCTTAATTTTGGAGCTTAGAAAACTAGAGGTATGTGGTAGGGAAATTCTAGGCAGTTTCTGGAGTAGGTTACATGATCAACACAACATTGTGGGCCGAAGGGCTGTAGATTTCTATGCTCTCAATCTAATTTATTGTCTATTATTGTCCTATTATTGCACTTCATTGACATGTCACCATAAACTTAGCTTTGAAACACATGGTAGACTGTAATACTTACAAAAAATTATCATCTTTTAAAATTTAAAAATCAATTTTTTCCTATGTTACTGTTAATATTTTGTTTAAATGTACGATAACTGCTGGATTCATTGACACCAAAAAAAAATACTGTAATACTTAGGAGTCCCCGTTCTTCAGGTTTTAAATTTTGGACAGCTTAGAAATTAAAACAAAAAGTCATAAAAACAATTTGTTTTAAACCTTTTCTTCCCTATCTATCTGGAACCATAGAACCATAGAATACTACAGCACAGAAAACAGGCCATTCAGCCCTTCTAGTCTGTGCCTACACTTTATTCCACTAGTCCCATTGACCCGCACCCAGTCCATAACCATCCAGACCTCTCCCATCCATGTATCTATCCAATTTATTCTTAAAAACTTAAGAGTGACCCCGCATTTACCACGTCAGGTGGCAGCTCATTCCACACTCCCACCACTCTCTGAGTGAAGAAGTTCCCCCAAATCTTTCCCTTTTCACCCTAAAGCCATGTCCTCTCGTATTTGACTCTCCTAATCTAAGTGGAAAGAGCCGACTTGCATTTACTCTGTCTATACCCCTCATTCTTTTGTAAACCTCTATCAAATCTCCCCTCATTCTTCTACACTCCAAGGAATAAAGTCCTAACCTGTTCAATCTATCCTTGTAACTCAACTCCTGAAGACCCGGCAACATCCTAGTAAATCTTCTCTGCACTCTTTCAATCTTACTGAGATCTTTCCTATAGTTAGGTGACCAGAACTGCACACAATACTCCAAAATTCAGCTAACTACTGTCACTGGGACTTCCTTATTTCAAATAGTTTTGAGCAAAATGCACTGCTTATGAAAGATCAAGTTCTTTTTTTCCTGGAGGAAAGAAAATGGGAGAAAGGCAAAATACAGGCCTTTAAAATGATTATTAGGTGCAAATGAATATCATTTTAACCTGAACAATTAACTTTGACAACAGAAGTGGATTCCTGAATGGATTAGCGACTTTATATTCCACATGGTTTTGTGACCTATGCAATGCTACTTGAATTGTAACATTACATTTTGTAAGCAGTAGCCTAGGGGAGATTTTTTGTAAATCAAAGTTACCATTGTCCAGTTATGCATGTAGCTAACATGGTGTTTTCCACTGATAAATGTTACTTAAGCAGCTGCAGAAACTGCTGCAAATATGCACAGATGATCACCAATATACTCTGCTTACTCTCCACCAGGTGGCTCAACAATGAATTACACTCTCACCCTGAGCATCACTCTCTGGCTTCACATAAATAGTGGAGGGATATCTACCATACAGTGGCCCACATTGCTGACTCAATGAGCAGGCACTGCGTCATTCTATCCCAGCCCTTGTCATACCACTATCAGTTTTAAGAAAGGTACGTTTCCTTCATTTTATTGAACAGAGCCTCACCACCTCTTCTCAGCCAAAGTTCCCTAAACTGGCTAGATTTGCCCCTCACCATAACAGGAATGTGCTGCTCCTAGACAAGTGATTTCAGACTTTTAAAAGTCCCCTCCCCACTTTTCCCTACACACAGTGTCCTCCCATCTGTTTTGTGCCATCACACAATTTGAATGCCTTACATTCCACTCCCACCTCCAAGTCTTTATAAAGACAGTGAATAATTGAGGGCCAAGAATTGATCTTTGTGGCATTAACAAGAAGAAATTCATGTTTCTCATTTCCTCCTCACTCACCATACTCCTCCAAGATGCTAAAATTCTCTTGTTGGGAATTTGCTATTTCTACTCCCTCTTTCTATACACTAATCCTCATCTACTTGGACCAGGGTGAATGAGCAGGAAGCGAATGGATGGGTTAGACTGAGGAAATTGATTCCTGGTTGGTTTTACTTTCTCTGCTAACCTGGGACCCTATCCTAAATTCCTTCTATTCAACTTAGTGCTTACTCATTTATTTCTTCTCTGCTCTCCCAGCACTCTGCCCCTCTCTTTCGCATCATTTGTCGAGTCATACAGCACAGAAACAGGCTCTTCGACCCACCAAATCCACACAAATTATCAACACTAATCCAGGAATAACCTGACTTTTTTCTCTTGTAAGCATATCCACTCTCATACCTTTGAAAATCCTACCTTCTACCAACTTGCACATCGTTGGGATGCTAGGTCACCTGGGGAAACCCACGTGACCACAGTGAGACTTTGCAAACTCTGTACAGAGTACACCCAAGGTTATGATCAAACCTGGGTCAGCACTAATCACCTCATCATGGCGCCTCTCACTCCAATCCCACTCATTTGCTCCATGCTTATGAAAATATCCAGGGGAGAAAGGAGTTAGCCCTGCTTGTCCAAAGTACCACAATTGGCCTAGACTCAAACAAAACAGGAGGATGAGCAAATATAAATAGCTATGTCAAATTCACAAATTGAAGAATATTTTCTTATCACTGGAGTATTTATCTCTTGTTGCATAACTGTGTGGCAATCAAACAAAAGACCTCACATCTGAATGGAAATTTTCATTTCATTTTAATTAATTTATTTAGCAAGGCAGCACGGAAAAGGCCCTTCTGCCTTCAAGCCACACCGCCCCAGCAATTTCCAAACTCCGATTAACCCGAACTTAATCACAGGACAATTTATAATGACCAATTAACCTACCTTCTATTTGATGGCACCATTCCAATTCAAATTTGTGATTTTCTTCAAATTATTTAGAAGTAGTCCAGATGAAATTACAGGGGAAAGTAAGGAACAGACTGGAAGTGCAAGCACTTTTTCAAAAGAAAATATTTTTGAACTTTCCAGTTCTATGCATATAAATAGAATTAAATTCCTGGTAGAATTCATTCAACCGTAATGGAAATGGGTGAGCCAAGTATAAATAAATGTCTTCCCATTTATTTACATTAGACTCTGCTAAGGTTAAAATGGTGGCACCGAGCCATAATAACTACATTTTCAAACCACCCTGAGAATAAGCATGTTTTATTGGGATATATTTCCAACCAAGTATAACTTTACTTCTGTACGGGTTTTTGGCTACAACAACTATTATTAACATGGAGTTCTTCTGTGCAACTTCATTCTTTAAGATGAACAGCAAAATATTTTAAGCTCCAGTTAATTTACTTTTGAAAGTTGCACTGGAAACTGCTGTATGGTCACCGTAGCGATAAGTTTAGATTCTAGAAGATTGATGTTTTTTTGTGCATTCATTGCTTCTTAATCAGGCACATCTTGTACTGAAAAAGAATGGTCTGATTACTATCATTCCTTCACTTCGTCATACAGACGTAAGGTCTATAAATTCTGCTGTTCATCAATGTGTTCCCTTCTGTAAGCGCAACTGATAATTAAGAAAAAGTACAAATACATAGCTTAGAGGAATGATATTTGACAAAAGACAGTAAAGTTACCCACCTAGCCAAACTTTTTAATTGATTTTTCATTAGCAAGACTATTAGACCATAAGACAAAGGAGCAGAAGTTGGCCATTTGGCCCATCAAGTCTGCTCCACCATTTTATCATGAGCTGATCCATTCTCCCATTTAGTCCCTCTCCCCCGCCTTTTCACCATAACCTTTGATGCCCTGGCTACTCAGATACCTATCAATCTCTGCCTTAAATATACCCAATGACTTGTCCTCCACTGCTGCCCGTGGCAACAAATTCCATAGATTCACCACCCTCTGGCTAAAAGATTTTCTTCGAATTTCTGTTCTGAATGGGCGCCCTTCAATCCTTAAGTCATGCCCTCTCGTACTAGACTCCCCCATCATGGGAAACAACTTTGCCACATCCACTCTGTCCATGCCTTTCAACATTCGAAATATTTCTGAGGTCTCCCCTCATTCTTCTAAACTCCAAGGAATACAGTCCAAGAGCGGACAAATGTTCCTCATATGTTAACCCTCTCATTCCTGGAATTATTCCAGTGGATCTTCTCTGTACCCTCTCCAATGTCAGCACATCCTTTCTTAAATAAGGAGCCCAAAACTGCCCACAGTACTCCACGTAAGGTCTCACCAGCACCTTATAGAGCCTCAACATCACATCCCTGCTCCTATACCCTATTCCTCTAGATATGAATGCCAACATTGCATTCGCCTTCTTCACCACCAATTCAACCTGGAGATTAACCTTAAGGGTATCCTGCACGAGGACTCCCAAGTCCCGTTGCATCTCAGAACTTTGAATTCTCTCCCCATTTAAATAATAGTCTGCCCGTGTATTTCTTCTGCTAAAGTGCATAACCATACACTTTCCAACATGTATTTCATTTGCCACTTCTTTGCCCATTCTTCCAATCTATCCATGTCTCTCTGCAGACTCTCTGTTTCCTCAGCACTACCGGCCCCTCCACCTAGCTTTGTATCATCAGCAAACTTAGCCACAAAGCCATCTATTCCATAATCCAAATCGTTGATGTACAAAGTAAAAAGAAGCGGCCCCAACACGGACCCCTGTGGAACACCACTGGTAACCGGCAGCCAACCAGAATAGGATCCCTTTATTCTCACTCTCTGTTTCCTGCCAATCAGCCAACGCCCTATCCACATATGTAACTTTCCCAAAATTCCATGGGCTCTTATCTTGTTTAGCAGCCTCATGCATGGAACCTTGTCAAAGGCCTTCTGAAAATCCAAATATACAACATCCACTGCATCTCCCTTGTCTAGCCTACTTGCAATTTCCTCAAAAAATTGTAATAGGCTTGTCAGGCAGGATTTTCCTTTAAGGAAACCACGCTGAGTTCTGCCCATCTTGTCATATGCCTCCAGGTACTCTGTAACCTCATCCTTGACAATCAACTCCAACAACTTCCCAGCCACCAAAGTCAAGCTAACAGGTCTATAATTTCCTTTTTGCTTCCTTGCCCCCTTCTTAAATAGCGGAGTGACATTTGCAATCTTCCAGTCCTTCAGAACCATGCCAGATTCTATCGACTTTTGAAAGATCATTTTATTTTGCTTTTATATCATCTCAATGTGTACTTAAGAATGTATAAATATTGTAGTTTTATACATATAAAAAAATGGAAAAGGTTATATGTGTGAAAAAAGTACATGATAATTGTGAACTCCTTATCCAAATAAAAATAAAATTTAAAAAAAAAAGAAAGATCATTGCTAATGCCTCTGCAATCTCCACAGCTACTTCCTTCAGAACACGAGGGTGAATTCCATCTGGTCCGGGAGATTTATCTACCCTTAGACTATTCAACTTCCTGAGTACTTTCTCTGTCGTAATTGTGACTGCACACACTTCTCTTCCCTGCCACCCTTGAGTGTCCGGTATACTGCTGATGTCTTCCTCAGTGAAGACTGTTGAAAAATACTCGTTTGGTTCCTCCGCCATCTCCTTATCTCCCATTACAATTTCTCTAGCATCATTTTCTATCGGTCCTATATCTACTCTCACCTGTCTTTTACTCTTTATATACTTGAAAAAGCTTTTAGTATCCTCTTTGATATTATTTGCTAGCTTCCCTTCATAGTTCATCTTTTCCCTCTTAATGATCTTCATAGTTTCCTTTTGTAAGTTTTTAAAAACTACCCAATCCTCTGTCTTCCCACTAATTTTTGCTTCCTTGTATGCCCCCTCCTTTGCTTTAACTTTGGCTTTGACTTCTCTTGTCAGCCACGGTTGTATCCTTTTTCCATTCGAAAATTTCTTCTTTTTTGGAATATATCTGTCTCGCACCTTCCTCACTTCTCACATAAACTCCAGCCACTGCTGCTCTGCCGTTCTTCCTGCTGGTGTCCCTTTCCAGTCAACTTTGGCCAATTCCTCTCTCATGCCACTGTAATTTCCTTTACTCCACTGAAATACCGACACATCAGATTTCGGCTTCTCTTTTTCAAATTTCACAGTGAACTCAATCATGTTATGATCACTGCCTCCCAAGGGTTCCTTCACCTCAATCTCTCTGATCACCATCGGTTCATTACACAATACACAATCCAGTACAGCCGATGCCCTGGTGGGCTCAACAACAAGCTGTTCTAAAAAGCCATCTCACAGACATTCTACAAATTCTCTCTCTTGAGATCAAGTGCCGACCTGATTTTCCCAATCCACTTGCATGTTAAAATCCCCCTTAATTATCATAACACTGCCCTTCTGACAAGTCTTTTCTATTTCCTGTTGTAATTTGTAGTCCACATCACTGCAGCTGTTTGAAGGCCTATAAATAACTGCCATCAGGGTCCTTTTACCCCTGCGATTTCTTAGCTCAACCCATAAAGATTCTGCACCTTCCAATCCTATGTCACCTTATTAATGATTTAATATCATTTCTTACCAATGAAGCCACGCTTCCCCCCTCTGCCTACCTTCCTATCCTTCCGATACACTGTGTATCCTTGGATGTTCAGCTCCCAGCGACTGATTGGTCTATGATCACAGCTACCTTGTTCAAAAGCAATGTCTGGATAATAATAACAATCGACTGGAGGAATTCAGTGGGTGGAGTAACATCTTTGAAAGGTAGGAATTGACAATATTTTGGAACAAAACCCTACATCAACAATTCTTTACCCTCTATAGATGCTGTTTACCCACTGAGTTCCTACCAGTAGATTGTTTTACTCGCTCCAGATTTCTATCATCTTTAATCTCTTGTATTTCCAAGAGATAATGTGCTTGATTTACATTATACAGATGGATACACAAAATGCTTTGAAACTTCGAAAGCTTTTTTGGCATGGAGTGACTTGCTCGACACAAAATAACCCAGACACGAGGAAATCTGCAGATGCTGGAATTTCAAGCAACACACATAAAAGTTGCTGGTGAACTGAGTCCCGACGAAGGGTCTCGGCCCCAAACGTCGACTGTACCTCTTCCTAGAGATGCTGCCTGGCCTGCTGCATTCACCAGCAACAAAATAACCCAAGGCATTTTACAAAGGGATACATGGACAGGGGCAGGACTGATTAAATAGGTGCATTTCTGCAGCTATGTTTAGAAAACAAAACATGAAAGTGTGAGAGAATGATTGCTGAAGATTTTGCTACATGTTTAGAATGAAGGTGGGTGAGCATTCTGAATGGTACTTCTTAGTAAAGTTATTCATTTGTGTTAAAAAGGTATATGAAAAGGCTAAAACAGGTTGAACTGTAAACGAGTATGAATATTTCACAGAGGGTAAAAGAATTATAATTAGCAGCAAAGCAATACAAAACAAACAAGAATTCATCTCTATGTTAACTAGATTATATTTTGTTGTACATCGCAACATTTCTTTTACCTAGTAGAATACTATATTGTAAATTTTACATTGTAGTAAATACAGGGCTTTGCCATTCACCGTAATTGTGCAAGGGGACCCTCGATTTCCTCAATTACAGACCCCAATCAGTTTGAATTGGCAACAGCATCTCTTCCACAATCTCCCTTAGCACAGGTGCACCACAAGGCTGGGTTCTGAGCCCCCTGCTCTACTCGCTTTACACTTATAATTGTGTGCGCTAAACACAGCTCCAATGCTGTATTTAAGTTTGCTGACGACACCACTGTCATTGGCCGAATCAAAGGTGGTGACAAATCAGCATATAGGAGTGAGATTGAAAATCTGGCTGAGTGGTGTCACAACAACAACCTCTTGCTCAATGACAGCAAGACCAAGGAGATGATTATTGACTTCAGGAGGAGGAAACCGGAGGTCCATGAGCCAGTTATCAATGGCGGATTAGAAGTGGAGAGGTCCAGCAACTTTAAATTCCTTGGTGTTATCATTTCAGAAGATCTGTCCTGAGCCCAGCACATAAATGCCATTATGAAGAAAGCATGGCAGTGCCTCTACATTCTTAGAAGTTTGAGAAAAAGATTCAGCACATCATCTAAAACTGAAACAGACTCTTATAGAAGTGCGGTGGAGAGTATATTGACTGGTTGCATCACGGCCCAGTATGGAAACACAATAGCCTTTACAGAAAAGCCTACAAAAAGTAAAGGATATGGCCCAGTCCATCACAGGTGAACCCTCCCCACCAATGAGCACATTTACACAGAGCACTGTCACAGGAAAGCATCATCCATCATCAAGGACCCCCACCATCTAGCCTATGCTCTCTTCTGGCTGTTGCCATCAGGAAGAACCAGGTTCAGGAACAGTTATTATCCGTCAACCATCAGGTTCTTGAACTAAAAGGAGCAACTTCACTCACCCTATCACTGAACTGATCACACAACCTAAATACTCACTTTCATCTCATGTTCGTCACGTTTTCAATATTTATTACTTAACTGTTACTATAATTTCTTTTTGCTCTTTCTTTTTGTATTTGCACAGTTTGTTGGTTTATTTCCACTCTAGTTGTTGTCCATCCTGTTGGGTGTGATTCTTCATTGATTCTATTGTGTTTCTTGTATTTACCATGATTGCTCACAAGAAAATGAATGTACTTTAATAATAAATGTACTTTGAACTTTGATAAATATCCTAATTTGCAACTTATAATCCCTCTGTTTATTGGATGTCACAGAAGACAGGCACAGAAATGGCAAAGGGGTTCAACTTTCTCTTCTTGTCTTTTAAACTGACCTTATTTTCATGAATAACATTTTAGTTATTAATACCCACTAAACCAGGGGTCCCCAAAATTTTTTGCACTGCGGGCCGGTTTAATATTGAAACTATACTTGCGGACCGGCCGACCGGGGGCGGGGGGGGGTGAGTGTTCAAGTACGGTTAAACTCACCTCAATATGTCTTTTACAGTTAGGGCTGCCAACTTTCTCACTCCCAAATAAGGGACAAAAGCAAACATCCCACCCTGCAAAAACTCATTTCAGGGAGGTAGCACCATCAATTTTAGGGAGACTCCGGGAACTTCCAGGAGAGGTGGGATGTCTTCAATCAGCTAGTTTAAATAACGTTAGCTATGCTAATGAACGAATGACACCTGTTAAACTCACCTCAAAATGTCTTTTACAGACCTAACCCACCATGGGCAATAGAAAAGTCACTGTTGCAAACAGTGCAGTGAGCAACACTGTCATTATTTTTGACCCCTATTAGGCAGGGGTACACTTTAGTGTAGTCTGGGGTGACGTACGTTTTATATTTTCTTTTTTTGGAACACTCTGCCATGGTGCGCTCTCGTTCTCTTTCTCTCATGGTCGCTCTCTCGCTCGCTCTCTCTCATCATCGCTCTCTCTTTCTCGTAGTCACTCTCGCGCTCGTTCTCAAAAAGATTGATTTCTGGGATATTGTATATAATTTGCGGGCATCAGGGAGCCACTATTAATATGCGGGAGACTCCCAGAACTTCTGGGAGAGGTGGGATGTCTGCAAAAGTAGCAGTCAAATCCTGGGACACTTTACCCCAGGTAAGACTACCATGACCATGAAGCCTTGCGCGGGCACCTGTGTGCGCATGCGTGTAAGTGCCAATTTTTTCTTCCACAAAACAGTTTTTGCTTCATCTTCCTGACTATACTGCACATACATTATTTCTACTTTATATAGGCTGCGTATTTATCATATCATTCCTGCTTTTACTATATGTTACTGTTATTTATTTTCGGTTTTACGAGTTGTTTGGTTCGATTTGTTAGGTTATTTTTTGGGTCTGGGAACGCTCAAAAATTTTTCCCATATAAATTAATGATAATTGCTTCTTCACTTCACGCCATTTCAGCACGAAAGGTTTCATAGGAACGCTCTACCTTAGTGGGGGAAATATGGGACAAACCAATTTACCCCAATATATGGGATGTCCCGGCAAATACGGGACAGTTGGCAGCCCTATGTTCAAGTTCAACAGTGCGTGACAGGGAATGAGGAAAGGTGCAGCTGACCCATATCGTTTCCTCATGCCCCAGTAGCACATGCTCTGCGGCCCGGTGGTCGGGGACCACTGCACTAAACCATGGTCAGAATAGTTCAGTTCTAAAGCTGTTTTTTTGTCTTGACAAAAGAATAAGTTTTCCAACAAAGGAACTCAGTGCGTCTAGCAGCATCTATGGGACAAAAAGAACTATCAACATTTTACTTGAAACTGTTCATTCAGACTAAGAATGGAGAAGAAAGACAGCCAGTATAAAGAAGAGAGGGTAAGTGGTGAGACAGGGGCTAGTAGGCGATTAGTGGGCCACGGGTGAGAGAAGTCTTGTACAGAATTCATTAGTAGATATAGAAAGGATAAAGTAATATTTTGTGCATTGAAATACTAATAAAGGAAAAATGTTGCACAAAATCTCAGTGAATGTACTGCACAATGAATTTTATTTCAGTTAAATTGTTACAATAACTGTTTAGTGCAACATAAGACTTGAGATCTACAGTAAATCCTCAGGTTTAAAAACTGGTGGTTGTACAGATAGTGAATGCATTGGTTGTGATCTACCAAAGCATCCCAGTTTTTAAAATGATCCCGCAGGACTGGGAAACATCCAAGTGAGATTTCCATCCAAGAAAGGAGACAGAGGTGATAAAAGAGAATTACAACCAGTTAAACCAATAACAGCTTATGAAAAGATGCTGTAATTCCCTCTTAAAGACAAAAATCATGTTGGGCCCACCTGATTTCATGACAGGAAAATTTTCCAGAATTTTCAGGGGCCACTACTACCAAGGATAAGGGAAAATTTAGTGGATGCAGTATAATTAGATTTTTAAAATATTCAGTCAAATATCTCGTATAAGATTGCTTTACAAATTAAGGTCTCATGGGCTTCAGGATAACTTAACTCAAGGGTCAGTTAATGCAAAAAGAATAGGAAGAAAGGAATCATTCTTCAGCTTGCAGGCTCTAACCAGTGAATGCTAGAAAGATCGATGTCACAGCCCTTCTGCGTTTCTCCATCTGACTCACTAATGTTGATTTATTTATCAATCTGCTTCCTCCAAACCCTTGAGACTTTATCTTGTAAAACAAACTTTATATGATATTTTATTGAATGATCTTTGAAAATAAAAATATATACTACATTCATTGACTCCCTCCTTTACTGAGGGGATATAAAAATCTTACAAGCTATTTTTGAATGATAAAGATAGTGAAGAGTTGATTTTTAAAGGGACTTGGATGTCCTTGTACATTACTCACTGATAGCTCATGTACATTCAGCTTTCAGGAAGACAAATGATTTATTGCCCATTATTTAGAAATGTTTTGAGTAATGAGTTAAAGTGTCGTACTTCAATTATACAGAAGTTTGGTATAAACCAATACATGGAGTATTGAAAACGCAAACAACAGGAATTCTGCAGATGCTGGAAATTCAAGCAACACACATCAAAGTTGCTGGTGAACGCAGCAGGCCAGGCAGTATCTCTAGGAAGAGGTACAGTCGACGTTTCAGGCCGAGACCCTTCGTCAGGACTAACTGAAGGAAGAGTGAGTAAGGGATTTGAAAGTGGGAGGGGGAGGGGGAGATCCAAAATGATAGGAGAAGACAGGAGGGGGAGGGATGGAGCCAAGAGCTGGACAGGTGATTGGCAAAGGGGATATGAGAGGATCATGGGACAGGAGGTCCGGGGAGAAAGACCGGGGGCGGGGGGAACCCAGAGGATGGGCAAGGGGTATAGTCAGAGGGACAGAGGGAGAAAAAGGAGAGTGAGAGAAAGAATGTGTATAAAAATAAATAATGGATGGGGTACGAGGGGGAGGTGGAGCATTAGCAGAAGTTAAAGAAGTCGATGTTCATGCCATCAGGTTGGAGGCTACCCAGACGGAATATAAGGTGTTGTTCCTCCAACCTGAGTGTGGCTTCATCTTTACAGTAGAGGAGGCCGTGGATAGACATGTCAGAATGGGAATGGGATGTGGAATTAAAACGTGTGGAGCAGGAATAAGCAGGAAACGTCGACTGTACCTCTTCCTAGAGATGCTGCCTGGCCTGCTGCGTTCACCAGCAACTTTGATGTGTGTTACATGGAGTATTGGGTATTTAAAAAAGAATAGAGAATGTGTACCAATGATTCACTACAATGATTCTTGGGATAGGTAGGATGAGTAGGCTGGTCTGTACTGAAAGCATGAGAGCTTATTTCATTGCAATGTATACAATTGTTAGGGGAGTCAATTGGGTAAGACTTGGAGGTATTTCCTTAGGCAATGATGTAAGATTTGGCGTCACAAGCTCATAATAGTTAGCTCAATTAATACTGGAGTGAGCAGAACTCCGTCGACTCAAAGAATGCTGAATCCACAAAATGCCCTTCATCGGAGGACTCCCTATGAAGGTTCAGCCATTCGCTTCGTTCAAAACTGGGAGTCAAGGATTTCCAAATATGAGCAGAATCAAGCAGTCTGAGCTAAATGGCCTTCTCCTATTTATATTTCAGATCTTTTATTATCATCTAATTTTGTGCAGCAACCTTTTATATATTTTGCTAAATGTTTTGAGAAAATCTAAATATCCATCTGCTGATTCAGTGTCAGGATTTCTGTGTTATTCTCCCCATAAACTGTTCATACTTGAATAAATTGAAAATATTCACTCAACAACTTGATCGATTAAGCAAGGGTACTGTGACAAGATATAACCAAAGAGGCTAAAATATCCTAAAGGAAACCAAATTCAGTGTAGCAAATCAACCTAGCCAATGCAGAATCCAAATGAACATTTGAATTGATTTGTTATTTAATTTCTTTTTAACTTACTTTCTCTTTTCCCCTTCAAATCTGTACAGCTGCCTGCGAAGACCTCCATTTCGAAAACCCCGAATGTGAGCTGCAGGAGCTCCAATCGTAACGACATCATAAATGGCATCTAATAAAGAGTAAACACAACAAACAACTTGAACTTTTGGCTGCTCAGTAAAGTATTGAAAGAAAAACTACCATTAACTCTTGAATTGAATAGGCCCAGATGAAATGATCAATTTGTCTATCTGGAAAGCAGCATCCGCGAAAGAGCAAAGGCAGTGCAAATAGATCAGCAAGTTGCCTTGAAAAAATAAAAATCTGGAAAAGCAAATTATAAAAAACCTCCAAAAAAGAAAACATATATGGTTAATTCACTGTCTAATGTAGAACTACGCATTGTAAGTTCCAAGTTCAAGATTCATTCAGTGCAGAACCATTTTGTATAAACGGGTAGAAGTATGGAAAGTGTTGTGTATTTAATATTTCAGTAGTATTTGAGTAATATTGTATATATATTGTTTGATTAAACATTCTTGTTCATTTAAATAAGTTAGACTCACATTTTGAACTGTCCAACTTTTCATTTCAATTAGTATAATGCTTTGGAGTTGCAAAATATAGCAATGGCGATGAGGTATTTTTATGAGACGACTACCTACTTGTTGAAGTGCAGCGAGACATTTGAGTTTTTTTAAAAAAAAAGTGCAGTGAGAAGCGGGTAAGTAAAAAAAAACACAACACATTATTTTTCCTTTGGAGCAGCACATTTTCTTTGAAATAGGAAAGACGATTAAAACATAGGAACTTAGAAACATAGAAAACCTACAGCACAATACAGGCCCCTCGGCTCACAATGCTGTGCCAAACATGTACTTACTTTAGAACTTATTTTAGGGTTACCCATAGCCCTTCATTTTTCTAATATCCATGAAACTATCCAGGAGTCTCTTAAAAGACCCTGTCATATCCAGTTCCACCACCATCACCGGCAGCCCATTCCATGCATTCACCACTCTCTGCATAAAAAACTTAGCCCTGACATCTCCTCTGTACTTCCAAGCACTTTAAAACTGTGCCCTCTCGTGTCAGCTCTTTCAGCTCTGGGAAAAAGCTTCTGATTATCCACATGATCATCGCCTCTCATCACCTCACACACCTCTATCAGATCACCTCTCATCCTCCGTTATACCCTCTATCAGGTCACATCTCATCCTCTGATTAAGTTTACCAAAAAAAATGGCAGAAAACTGCCCGTGAAAAGGGGAGTCCATTTCAGTGCAAATTAAAGAGATTGTCTAAATCCAAGGAAGGCGACGGGCCCAGATGGTGTCCTAGGACGGATTCTCCGAGCCTGTGCAAGCGAGATAGCTGGAGTGTTTGCTGACAGCTTCAACTGCTCCTATCCCCTCGTGTTTTAAGAAGGCAATGATAATCCCAGTGCCAGAGAAGAGCAAGGTGGCATGCCTGAATGACTATCGACCTGTTGTTCTGTCATCAATTGCTATGAAGTGCTTCGAGAGATTGGTTATGGCACACATCAACCACAGTCTACCGGTCAACCTCGACGCTTTGCAATTTGCCTACCAGAGCAACAGGTCAACGGCAGATGCCATCTCTCTGGCCCTACATTCCTCCTTAGAACACCTGGAGAATAAAGACGCATAAGTAAGGCTCCTTTTCATTGACTACAGCTCTGCCTTTAATACCATCATTCCAGATAAACTGATTCCTAAGCTCCAGAACCTGGGCCTTAGCACTCAGATCTGCAGCTGGATCTTCAACTTCCTCACAGACAGGACCCAGAGTGTAAAAATAGGGGACAAGCTCTCCTTTACAATCACTCTGAGCACCGGTGCCCCCCAAGGCTGTGTACTCAGCCCCCTGCTGTACTCAATGTACACCCATGATTGTGTAGCCAAGTTTCCATCGAGCTCAATATATAAGTTTGTTGATGACACAACAATTGTTGGCCGTATCTCGGGTAATGATGAGTTTGAGTACAGAGAGGAAATTAAGAACCTGGTGGCATGGTGTGAAGACAATAACCTATCCCTCAGCGTCAGCAAGACAAAGGAATTGGTTGTTGACTTCAGAAGGAGTAGCGGACCACACGACCCAATTTACATCGGCAGTGCGCAAGTGGAACAGGTCAAAAGCTTTAAGTTCCTCAGGGTCAATATCACAAATGTCCTGACTTGGTCCAACCAAGCAGAGTTCACTGCCAAGAAGGCCCACCAGCGCCTTTACTTCCTGAGAAAACTAAAGAAATTTGGCCTATCCCTTAAAACCCACACTAATTTTTATAGATGCACCATAGAAAGCATTCTTCTAGGGTGCATCACAACCTGGTATGGAAGTTGTCCTGTCCAAGACCAAAGGAAGCTACAGAAGATCGTGAACACAGCGCAGCACATCACATAAACCGATCTTCCATCACTGGACTGACTTTACACCGCACGCTGTCAGAGCAGTGCTGCCAGGATAATCAAGGACACGACCCACCCAGCCAACAGACTTTTTGTCCCTCTTCCCTCCGGGAGAAGGCTCAGGAGCTTGAAGACTCGTACAGCCAGATTTGGGAACAGCTTCTTTCCAACTGTGATAAGACTGCAGAACAGATCCTGACCCGGATCTGGACTGTACCCTCCAAATATCCAGACCTGCCTCTGGATTTTTTTGCACTACCTTACTTTCCATTTTTCTATTTTCTATTTATGATTTATAATTAAAATTGTTAATATTTACTAATGTTTACTATTTTTAATATTTAATATTTGTAATCCAGGGAGCGGGAAGCGCAGAATCAAATATCGCTGTGATGATTGTACATTCTAGCATCAATTGCTTGGCGACAATAAAGTATAAAGTATAATTGAAAATGAGTTTGAATGGCATCTCAGAGATATTGAGCTGAAGCCTGAAGGAAAGATAACTCCTGTGGAAATGACATTCGTTACAGTGAAATACAGCAACCAACAAGCCACATTGGACTTGTATATGGTAAAAACAGGAGATTCAGCATTGCGACTTACGGAAACAATTACAACTGGATTGGAGAGCCATCCACCTTGCATGTCACCTACCTGGCAATAAGGCCAACTGAAAGTAAATTAAGGAGGTGCTGGATGATGTCATATCAGTGTTCAAGGATGGCATTGGAAAATTCAAACATATCAAGGGTATAATAAATGAATAGGCCACACCCAGGTTTTGCAAAGCTCATTTGGTTCTTCATGCCTTATACCATCTGTGATAAAGTAGCCAGTGAGCTAGATCACATGGAGGCTGAAGGAATTCTTTCCAAAGTTGAGCGGAGCCCATAGGCAATGCCAGTGGACCCAGTAGCACAAAGAATGGATCTGTCAGGATCTGTGGTGATTTTAAAGATCAGCATCAACCCAGTATTAAAATAGATCAATACCCTTTGCCCAGTGTAAGTTGAGATTCATTCTATATTGGGTTGGAGTTTAGAGCTAAGCCAGGAGGAATGCTGTGTATTTAACACTTCAGAAGTATTTGAGTAATATTGTAAATATATTGTTTAATTAAGCATTCTTGTTCAATTAAATAATCCATTATGGGCTAAATGTAAAAGTACCTGAATTACATACGTCATTACACCACCTCGCTTAAAGTAAAAACAAAGTTAGACTCGCACTTTGTACTCTCAATCTTTTACTTTTAATTAGATTAAAGTTTTGGAGCTACAAAACATAGCAGAAAGCACCCATGTTCCCACGGTGTTTGAGCTACAGCTTATACTTAGATATTATCTTCAGCGAAGTGAAACAAAACAAATCAAGGTAATTGAACAGAGAACTAGATTCAAGATTAACTTGACATCAGTCTTGAGGTTTGCTTGCTCACAGGTAGCCACAAAGCAAGAAACTCAAAAGAATCTGATTAAAGAAGAAAAAAAAGTACCAAAATATAACAAGTCAGCTAAGAAGGTACAAGATAAACTGAGCAAAACCTGAAGCAAAAAGATAGGTTTTAAGGCATGTACAACAGAAAGAAAAATAGAAAGGCAGAGAAACCTGGCAAAGAAACTCCAGAACTTAGCCATCAGCAACAATTTTAACAATAAAACTCAGGAATGGTTTGAAAGCAAGAGGGGCAGGAGGAAGGTGGGTGGTTGAGAGATGTTATAGAGTGGGAGAATGGCTGTGGCAATAGAGGTACCTGAAATCAAGGAAGACATTGCTA
Organism: Mobula hypostoma; assembly: GCF_963921235.1. Lineage (NCBI taxonomy): Eukaryota > Metazoa > Chordata > Chondrichthyes > Myliobatiformes > Myliobatidae > Mobula > Mobula hypostoma. The sequence goes on along the minus strand of NC_086100.1, from coordinate 137,408,185 downwards.
AAACTAAGGAGCAACTTAACAATGAGCTGATATGAGGTAAGTAAAATGCAATGTGAATGGCTAGCACAGAAAGCACTGGAATAATCATGTGGAGAGGTATGAAAGGGGGTCTGAATAGATATAAGCTTAAATAGACATGCAGTCAAGCAGCTAAGACATGTGCAAGTAACTGCTCTTCATGATGCTTTCAATATATGGGCTGGACAGCATAAAAGTTGCAATTTCTCTGTCTGAATTTCAGTCAGATGATGCTAGGAGTCTTAGAAATCAATGGCTGGAGGATGGAATTGAGAAGATTGCAGAATCAACAATAATTCTTTCATTGAAAGATCAACTTGAATCAAGTAAGCAAGAACTTGATCAAACATCTTGATGTGTTATTTGTCTCTCAGATAACCCATCAGGGATTACAGCAAAGTTCCAACATTAAAAAAAAACTTAATTGAAACAAGTATCAGTGAACATACAGTTTTAAAGGAACTCAAAGACCTGTGCTTTCAGAAAAGGAGACACATTTAGAAGAGTAAATAATGTTAAATTTTAACAGTAAAAACCTAATAACCTGCCTCTGATTCTGATTCTAATTCAAAAATCCCAATGGTTTGGCATCTGTCTCAGTGAGGCTGTGGTTCCCAGGCTCCCTTTCCATTTACAGGGCCTGTAGTTCCCACATTTGCCTTAAACTCACTTACTTCTGTACTTCAAACTTACCCAGCTCTGCTTCCCAAGCTCCTCTGCAACGTACATGGTTCTCTTTAAATGCAGTGACATGTTTCCCATATTCTCTTTAAACTTAATCACATTCTCTGTAATTGTATTATTCTACAGTGTGACAGCTTTTTAAAAAAAATAAAATAAAATCTTTTGGAATAGTAATAGCATAAAAACTGATCATCTGGAAAATTATCTCATCCAGAACCACAAAAGTCCTGATCATGCCAGATTAACTGACTTTTACAGCACTCTGATTTGCAAGAATGCAATTGAAATGAATGCAAAGCTTAAGCTGCATATACCTTTCCTTTCTATTCAGTCTTTTATTAATGCTTTTACCAATTTATTCCTAAAAACTAGCAATGATGCACTTGTTTGGGATAACCTGTTTTATACCAGACTTTCCTATCTATGCTTTCTTAAGCTCAATCAAACAGCAAATCATTGGAAATCTTGATTTGTTTATGGCCACCTGACAGCAGAATATACATGTGTACTCACAGAACTATCTAATTTCCTGTCATTTTGTTTGTTCTATGCCCAGGTATCTCTTCGGATTGACAGTATTGTACCATTATTACAATACTAGTAACCATCTCTCCTATGTGCCCAGTACTTATTATGTAACAAGTTGGCTAAAACTTCACATTGCAACTGCATATCATCAATATCCCATGTAGATACTTTTCCTTCGCATTCTGTGCTCTCTAGTAACTATATTTTCCTTCAATGTTTTCTTTCCAACTACAATGTGTCATTTTGATATGTTCTCTTGCAACTCTCTCTGCTCCATGAAAATATGAATATCCAATGCAAGTTCTCATTCCCCAATTCCTCTCTTTAAGTGTTTACCAAACGTATTTATTACTTAAACTCCATATTTATCCCCAGTCCTAAAACTTGCAATCTCTTCCATCCTCCTCCGACATCACTTCCATTCTTTCTGGCACCTTTTTACTGATTAAGTAGATTATACATATAAAAAAAACATTTGTTTTGCTCTACACACAAAATGCGAGAGGAACTCAAAAAGTCAGGCCGTATCTAAGGAAGGAAATAAACAGTTGATGTTTTGGGCTTTCCTTGACCTTTCATCAGCATCGATCTGAAACAAGGTCACAGGCTGAAATGTCGACTATTTATTCCCCTCTATAGAAGTTGCCCGACTTGCTGAGTACCTCCAAAATTTTGTGTGCATTGCTCAAGATTTCCAGCATCTACAAAATCTCTCCTGCTTACATTTTTGTTCCAATTGTGGATTCTTTTTGCAAAATTTGTATATAGGTTATGTTTAATTTTTTTGTAAATACTACATCCATGTGATATGCCTGTAAGTATGTTTTTAATTTTACCTGTGCACACATGTACCTGAACATATGACAATAAACTCAACTTTGATTTATTAAATTGTTTAATATCTTTTTGGCTTCCCAACTACCTTCATACACATTCTTTAACAAGCTCCAATTGTCCATTGATTCATTGGTTTCTAATACAACTGTGATGAGGTTAAACAAGTTTTTAATATTTTAAGCTTGGCTATGTACCGTAAGTGATTTTCAGCTGCCACCTCTGATAAGATATTGATTTTGCTGTTTCCTGTAGATTATTCACATCTTTCTCACCGATAGAATCATAACATGCTGTAAGAAAAACAGCACATAACTCTTCTACCAAACCTGAATATATGTATTCCTTTCAATAGCAGGAGACTCAAGCTAAAACAGACATTAAAAAAAAAATCTTCATACTTTATAAACATGAGATTATGATATCAAAAATAAATTAATTGATTAACTATGATTTTTAAGGATAACTCGCCAATGGAGGCTGGGATCCATGCTTAACAATAATCATTTAGGAAATAATGCATTAACTATTGTACAAAATGTGTAATCAACATAACAGTTCTAACTTTTTTAATGAAGTTGTCTTTTTGATGGAGGTATTTAACATACTTTGCAAATGTGCCAATGTCAATTGAGCTCAAAGCTACTAGCTTTATCTGCAGCGTGAAGCAATGTGTGACTCATACAAACTACATGAGAATTATATTAAGACTGACAAACTAAATATGCAAAAATAACTCGACAAAATGGAGTAATATTACAGAAATCCAATCATCTTGTCCATTAACTTATTTTCTAGCTTCATTCCAATACATAAAATAAAATCACAGGTAGAAATAGTATCCACTGCAACTTCTTGATTGAAAGCCAAAGACAATAATTATAGAAAGTTGTAGAAAGCTCATTTGGAAAACAGGTTGCACTAACATGGTAAAAACCATGAACATAATTAGACTTCAGCAGCAAAATGGTTAAGTGGAAGCCTTGCAAAACCTGAATAACTAAAGTTAATTTCCCCTTGTGATAAAAGTATTAAAACAAACATACTGACCAGTGGCAGAAATGATCATCAAATGTTATCAATTCTAATGAATTAAAAAACAATCGGGTAGTGCCCTATTCTAGTAGCAACAACACCAACTACGTGAAAAGCTATATCTGCCCTCAAACCTTAAATTTATCCATGCCACTGAATAGAAAGATTGTAATTTAAAAATAAATCTTGTACTGATGGCTTAAGGCGAAGGAATTCAGAGACAGCTGTTACCATTGCCTAGATCAATAATGTGGGACATAATTTCACTGCTCTTGAATAACCAAGCAAAATCTGGACCTGTCAAGTTTCGATTATTTGGAATGGCATTCACAGAGCCCATGGTCTAATATGAAAGAATCCTTTTGCTGCTGATCTTGTCTTTGAGATCCGGATATTATTGCCAAGGAGAGCATTTATGCTCAAACTTTATCTCATTACTGATACCCTGTCTGACTTCCTAACTAGTTTTATAGAACGACTTACAGAATATCAGGAATTTCTGCCCTGTGGCATGACCAACATTTCATCCTGAATTTGGTATAAGTTTTATTTATGGGAATTTGCTGGCATCAGAATTTAGACGAGAACAGTGCACAGACCTAACATTCTTAATCTATTATAACACGGCCAGGCACATGGGGGAGTGAGCCAGGATGAAGAACAGGGGGTTATGAAGTAGTGAAAAAAAAAGAAACAGAAAGATACAGTCTAGATAAATCTGCTCAAAGTATTATTGGTGGCTACAGAAGCCTATACTTGATAAAATTCTGGGAAAGATTAACAGTGAAGATACCGATGTGGCTTCAGGTTAGTCAGAGTCACACATTACAGAAATGGGCCTTTTAGACCACCATGTCCATGCTGACTTTCTTTGTCTACTACACTAATGTCTTCACATTCATTAGGTCCTTATCCTTCAATGCTTTGCTGACATTAAGTGTTTATTTAAATGCCTTTTAAGTGTAATACATGTATCCATTTCCTCCTTCTCAGGCAGCAGTATCCAAGCATTAAATACTCTCTGTATAAAAACAATCCTACCCCTCTGAATCCTTTCAATATCCTTTCTCTCAACTAAGACCAATTTCTTTTTGTTTCTGATAAACTGTCCCCTTTGGAATAAATAGATTTTGACCATTTACCCTGTTCATGCCCCTCATAATCCTATGTACTTCTATCAGCTCACCTCTAGGCCTCCTCAATTCTAGGAAAAAACAAGCCAGCTTATCCAATCTCTCCCCATAATTAAAGTCATCGAATCCAGGAAACATCCTGATGAATAATATCTGCAGTCCCTCCTGTGCAATTGCATCTTTCCTTTTGAGCTGCAACTTGAATGCACACAATTAAGTGCAACCTAACCAGTGCTTCATAAGGTTATAACATTCCAGCTCTTGCATTTTATGCCCTTAGCTCTTGACCTTCTTTACTACCTTATCAATCTATATTGCCACCTTTGAGGAACGATAGATTTGGACTTCTAGGTTTTTGTTCAACATTCCTTAGTGCTCTACCATTTACTGAATATGCCCCAAAATGCATTACCTCGCTCACCATCCTGCAGAGCTTTTACAGAAGCAAAGTATTCATTTAGGGCTCCACACAAAGAATACCCTTCTGGACCCTAAGCAGATGCACTTCTCCCTAGATACACTCTTGCTCCTAGGATTGTCTGTCATCTCACCTGCTCTCCTGATTTCTTTCATAATTACTCTCCTTGCGGAGGTTGATGGGTTCTTCATTAGGCAGGGCATCAAAGATTACGTGGCGAAGGCAGGAGGATGGGGTTGAGAGAGATAATAAATCAGCTATGATAGAAAGGCAGAGCAGACTTGATAAGTCAAATAGCCTAATTCTGCTCCTCTACGCAGGGCTTCCCAAACTGGGGTTCATGGGCCCCTCAGTTATTGTAGGGCCCAATGGCATAAAAAAGGTTGGGAACCTGTGTCTTATAGTTTAAACACTCCATACCCCTCAAAGGAGTTACTTGATTGTGGTTGCCTGCACCTATCATATGCTTCTTTTTCCCCCTGCAAGAGTAGAACTTACATTAAGCTCCAAACACCAGACAAAGGGGATTGTCCTACATAAGGGGTCTGGTTTTGTGAGGCAGGTCATGCCTCATGAGCCTGATTGAGGTTTTCAAGGAGGCAACGGCACAAATTGATAAAAGTAGTAAGGCGTTCGACAAGGTTCCCCATGGTGGACTCATTAAGAAATCATCAGGTATGGGAACCATGGAAACTTGCCTGTGCGGATTTGGAATTTACTTGCCCACAGAAGACAGAAGGTGGCAGTAGATGGAGTGTATCTTCCTGGAGATCAGTGGCTAGTGGTGTTCTGTAGGGATCTGTTCTGGAACCCCTACACTTTTTGATTTTTATGGATGAGGATGTGGAAGAGTGTGTTTGTAAGTTTGCAGATGACATGAAGGTTGGTGGTGTTGTGGGTGATGAAGAATGCTGTTGTTGGGATATAGACAGAGTGCACAGCTGGGTAAAGCAGTGGCAGATGGAGATGAATCTGGTAAAGTGTGAAGTGAGACATTTTGGAAGATCTAACTTGAAGGCAGAGCACAGGGTTAATGGCAGGATGCTTAGAAGTCTGGAGGAACCGAAAATCTTGCAGTCTAAGTCCATAGATCCTTCAAAGTTGCTGTGCAGGTTGATAGGGTTGTTAAGAAGGTGTATGGTGTGCTGGCCTTCATTAATCGGTGAATTGAATTCAAGAGTCGCAAGTTAATGTTGCAGCTCTATAAAACTCTGGTTAACCCACACTTAGAGTATTGGGTTCAGTTCTGATTGCCTCATCAGAACATAAAAATTGGGACGAGTAAGCTATCTGGCCCGCCAATCATGACCCGCTATTCAATAAACTCATGGTTGGTCTGGCCAGAGACACAGCTGTATTCACCTGCCTTTTCCCAATAACCCTTAATTGCTCTGTTAAACAAAATTCTATTTAATTGTGTTTCAAACATATTCACATAAGGTAGCCCCCACTGCTGTCCTGGGCACAGAATTCCATAGATGCATTACTCTCTGGGAAAAGCAGTTTCTCCTCATCTCTATCCAAAATCTGTTCCCCCCGAATCCTGAGGCTGTGTCCCCTGGTTCCAGTCTGACATCAGTGGAAACAACATTCTTGTCTCTATCTTATCTCTCTTTATAATTTTATATGCCCTCTTCACTATCCTATACCTGAGAAACCCTTCTAAACCTCCAATTTAGCAAGATAAAGATCAACAACACCCTGGTGAAGCTACTGACCCAGCTGGAGACCACCGCACCAGAACTGCTTCTTAAATTCCGGACCGCACCTGGACCCGACCAACGAGGCGCACCACATTCCCGGAGACCCGCGGTCTGCTACTGAGCCGGAGCGCTTGGAGACACGGCCCATTCCGACCAGCACCTCTCCGGAGCAGACGACCACAGAGAAGTGACGGCGGAGACCTCAAGGTGCCCCAGACGCTTCCCCCGAGCGACCACCGTAAAGCCCCGTTGGTGGCCATCCACAGTTGCCGGAAGTGAGGCCTACACTACTGACCTCGGAAATCGAGCCTGAGGCTCGGCTGAAGCGGAGGCCTCCGCAACCATGACTCGGTATATGGACTTGTTTCAGCAAGGAGCCCGACCATCTGGGATTAAGTGTCGGCATTGGGGCCTGACCCAATCGACAGCCCGGGCCCCTGGCAGCTGGTAGTGGCAGCGGAGCCTCCCCCATTACTCGGCCCGACCCGGAGCGCACAATGACGCGACCGGCTGATCAATTCCCGTGGGACGCGTCCAGCTACCTCAAAGAGCTGACAACAACACACTGCATCGATGGAGACCTGGAAAGATGCACAACTTACCAAGGAAGCCTGGGAAAAGAGCTGGGCTGCTGGTCAGATTGAAGCTGAGGGGCTTCAGGGTCCCTATGCCCACCATCCTACTAGAGAATGTGCAAGCCATAGAGAACAAGGTGGATAATCTTAAAGGGAGACTCACCTACTGCAGGGAGATGCAGCACTGCTGTGTATTCTGTTTCACCGAGATCTGGCTCTCCCCTGCCACCCCCGACTGTGCCATCCGACCGGAGGGCTGGACCACACGGCGACTTCGGGCAAGACGAGGGGAGGTGGTGTCTGCCTACTGATCAACACTGCGTGGTGCTCGGACACAGTGGCACTGACAAGCTCCTGCAGCCCGGACCTGGAACACCTGTCGGTGAAATGTCGTCCCTACTATCTGCCATGGGAATTCACCTCGGTCATACTGACAGCAGTCTACATTCCCCCCCAGGCGGACGTGGAGTGTGCTCTGAACATACTGTATGCCAACATCAGTGAACTTGTGACCAGGTATCCGGAGGCTTTGCTCATTACAGCTGGGGACTTTAACCAGACCAACATCAGAAAGGCGCTGCCAAAGTTATACCAACATGTCTCCTGCCCCACTAGAGGCCCGAATATACTTGACCACTGCTACACAGCAGTCAAGGATGCCTATCGTTCCATCCCACGACCTCACTTCGGAAAATCGGACCATCAGGCCGTACTCCTCCTCCTGACTTACAAACAGAAACTGAAGCGGGTGGTCACGGTGTCAAAAGTAGTGTCGCATTGGATGGAGGAAACGGATGAGGTCCTCCGTGACTGCTTTGAATCGGTGGACTGGTTAGTATTCAAGGACTCAGCAGCTAACCTCGATGAGTATGCCTCAGCTGTCACGGACTTTATTTGGAAATGCACGGAGGACTGTGTGTCTCGCAAGGTGATCCGGGGATTCCCTAATCAGAAACCTTGGATGAATTATGAGGTCAAGTCCCTTTTAAAGGCTAGACCTGCAGCTTTTAGGTTCAGGGATACCAGTCGCTACATGGAATCCAAGCGTGAACTCCGGAAAGCCATTAAGGGCGCCAGGAGGCAATATCGAGCCAAGTTGGAAGCCCAGGCTAACCAAAGGGATGCCTGTAGCCTATGGCAGGGTCTAAATGAGATCACTGGGCACAAAGAAAAGGCTGGGAATATCAAAAACTGTGGCGCTTCTCTTCCTGACGAACTTAACATATTCTATGCAAGATTCGAACAGAAGAGAAGCATCCTGCTCCCTCCGGATGAACCGGACCTGGTGGCACAGAGATTCATCGTCACCGAGGAGGATGTTCGAAGGGCCTTCCTGAAGATAAATCCAAGGAAGGCGACGGGCCCAAATGGTGTCCCAGGACAGGTTCTCCAGGCCTGTGCAAGCAAGCTAGCTGGAGTGTTTGCTGACATTTTCAAATACTCCTTGCTTCAGTCTAAGATCCCCTCGTGTTTTAAGAAGGCAACAATAATCCCAGTGCCGAAGAAGAGCAAGGTGGCATGCCTGAATGACTATCGACCTGTGGCTCTGACATCAATTGCCATGAAGTGCTTCGAGAGATTGGTTATGGCACACATCAACCACAGCCTACCAGTCAACCTCGACGCTTTGCAATTTGCCTACTGGAGCAACAGGCCAACGGCAGATGCCATCTCTCTGGCCCTACCTTCCTCCTTAGAACACCTGGAGAATAAAGACGCATAAGTAAGGCTCCTTTTCATTGACTACAGCTCTGCATTTAATACCATCATTCCAAATAAACTGATTCCTAAGCTCCGGAACTTGGGCCTTAGCACTCAGATCTGCAGCTGGATCTTCAACTTCCTCACAGACAGGACCCAGAGTGTAAAAATAGGGGACAAGCTCTCCTCTACAATCACTCTGAGCACCGGTGCCCCACAAGGCTGTGTACTCAGCCCCCTGCTGTACTCAATGTACACCCATGATTGTGTAGCCAAGTTTCCATCTAACTCAATATATAAGTTTGCTGATGACACAACAATTGTAGGCCGTATCTCGGGTAATGATGAGTTTGAGTACAGAGAGGAAATTAAGAACCTGGTGGCTAGGTGTGAAGACAATAACCTATCCCTCAACGTCAGCAAGACGAAGGAATTGGTTGTTGACTTCAGAAGGAGTAGCAGACCACACAGCCCCATTTACATCGGTGGTGCACTAGTGGAACAGGTCGAAAGCCTTAAGTTCTTCAGGGTCAATATCACAAATGACCTGACTTGGTCCAACCAGGCAGAGTTCACTGCCAAGAAGGCCCACCAGCGCCTTTACTTCCTGAGAAAGCCAAAGAAATTTGGCCTGTCCCCTAAAACCCTCACTAATTTTTATAGATGCACCGTAGAAAGCATTCTTCTCGGGTGCATCTCACCCTGGTATGGAAGTTGTCCTGTCCAAGACCGGAAGAAGCTGCAGAAGATCGTGAGCATGGTGCAGCACATCACACAAACCAATCTTCTGTCCGTGGACTCACTTTACACCGCACGTTGTCAGAGCAGTGCTGCCAGGATAATCAAGGACATGACCCACCCAGCCAACAGACTTTTCATCCCTCTTCCCTCCGGGAGAAGGCTCAGGAGCTTGAAGACTCATACGGCCAGATTTGGGAACAGCTTCTTTCCAACTGTGATTAGACTGCCGAACAGATCCTGACCCGGATCTGGGCCATACCCTCCAAATATCCAGATCTGCCTCTCGGTTTTTTTGCACTACCTTACTTCCCATTTTTCTATTTTCTATTTATGATTTATAATTTAAATTTTTTAAATTTACTAATTTAACTATTTTTAATATTTTTAATATTTAATATTTGTAATCCAGGGAGTGTGAAGCGCAGAATCAAATATCGCTGTGATGATTGTACGTCCTAGTACCAATTGTTTGGCGACAATAAAGTGTATGCTTCTATAAGATCTCCCTCATTTGTCTGAATTTCAGCAAGTACCGTCCCAAGTAACTCAATCTCTCCTCATAGTTAACCTCCTCATCTCTGGAATCAACCTTGCGAACCTTCTCTGCTCAGCCTCCAAAGCCATTATAGGAAGGATGTGAAAGCTTTAAAGAGGATGCATAGGAGTACTAGCAGGGTGATGCCTGGATTAAAGAATATGTCTTGTAAAGAAAGGTTGAGTGAGCGAAGGCTTTTCTCTATGGAGCAAAGGAGGATGAGAGGCAACTTGATAGAGGTGTTCAAGATTATGAGAGGGATAGATAGAGTGGACTGACATGACTTTTCCCCAGGGTAGCAGTGGCTAATACTAGAGGACATCCATTTATAGCGAGTGGAGGAAACTTTAGGGGAGATGTCAAAGGTCGGACTGTTTTCAACATAGAAAGCGGGAAGTGACTGAAACACACTGCTGTGGGTGGTGGTCGAGGCTGATATACGAGGGATTTTAAGAAACGTTTAGATAGATATATAGATGTATGAAAAATGGGGGGTTCTGGGCTGTGTAAGAAGGGTTAGATTGACCGTGGAGCAGGTCTGTATAGATCTGGAAGGATTGTTTGGAATGTGATGGACAGAGAGAAAGTGCTCGATGAAGTGTGGTGGACAGAGAAAAGGTGCTTCCAGGTGAGGCAACAGTTCATCTGGGAGTCTGGTAGGGTCACTTTCTGTACATGGTGCTCCCTGTTGCAGAATCCTCTACATTGGTGAGAGCCAACATAGATTGGGGTCTACTTTGTTGGTCACCTTTGCTCTGTCTGCCGCAAAAAGTGGGATTTTCTGGTGTCCGCACATTTTAATTCTACCTCCCATTCCCATTCTGACATGTCCGTCCATGGCCTCCTCTACTGCCACCATCCGGTTGGAGGAGTAATACCTCACATTTCATCCGGGTAGCCTCCAACACGACAGCATGAACAATGACTTGGCTAACTTCTAGTCTTTTCTCCCCCCTCCCTCTTCTCTTTTTTTCCAACTCCATATGCTGCCTCCCCTGTTGCTGCTGCTCTTCTCCTAACCTGCCCATCACCTCCCTCTGAGGTCCCTCCTCCTTCCCTTTCTCCCAGGTCCACTCCTTCGCCTATCAGATTTTTTCTTCTTCAGCCCTTTACCTTTACAGCATCCAGAGGAAAGCTGAAGTTAACATTTTCAATTTATTCTTTAAGGTCAACAAAATACACGTTAAAATGATCATTACAGTAATTTTGAATACATTTAACATTACCTTTGAATAAATCCACATACTTCTCCAAATCCCAAACTTCAACTCTCTCTCCAAGCAAGTCCCTGAACTTGTGAGGTTTCCTCCACAAGCCTCAATACATGTAAAGCCGATTCAATAGCACATATCATGGCTTCTGAATTTCCAGCGGTGGGCCTGCAAACAAAACATTTGCTGACCCATCACACGGTGATGGGCCAGGTTTTCCTAGGCCCAGCCTGTTGTCTGATATTGATAGTGTGGTCTCCATCTGCCTGCACGTACTGTATCTGGCATCTTGCTGCATGTCAAGAGAATATTAGCCATTATCATTTAAAAGCTGTGCTGCAGGACAACGATGAACTTAACAAAAATATCCTGACCTGTTTTGGCAGAACTGTTCTGAATTTGCATTCGCTGTAAATGCAGGTTAACTGGAACAAATTCAAGCTTCTTCTCCCCTCTGCTGCAGCTTGGTTTAAATGATGACCCTGCAAATCAAAAACACATCAAACAATTTAGGTCACAAGGAGGAAGAAGGGCTAAGTCTTCCTGGGCCCACCTGTTGTCTGATATTGCCAGTGTGGTCTCCATCTGCCTACATGTACTGTATCTGGGATCTTGATGCACAGAGAGTGAAAGAGAGATACTTTGTAATGTGAATTGAATCAGCATGCCTTGTTGTAATAACGTCTTAGTCTCGCGGCACCTTTAATCACTTATCAAGAAGATTAAAGCGTTTGGGATATCCAAAAGATCAAGGTACTCGAGGTACATGGAGACTTAGTAGATTAGATTGTATATTATTGATAGTAGATTGGATTCAAAATTTATTTGGATATAGAAGACATAATGCAGTGGTGGAGGTGTTATTCTGATCAGGGGACCGTGACCGGTGATGCTCCACAAGAATCAGAGTTGCGTTATATATAAAAATGATTGGGATAAAAATGTAGGTTGATTGACTCACAAATTTGCAGATGACAGAAAAATTGGTGGAATTGTTGATAGTGAGGAAGGTGATGAAAGGGTTCAGCGGGATATAGATCATTTGGAAATGTGGGCAGAGAAACTAAGGGTTTAAGCCGGAGTATTGATGTACAAAGTGTGCGAGTCCAAAGCTCTCTGAAAGTAACAACACAATGGAAAGGGTGAGGGAGAAGATGTATGGTGGGCTTCTCTTAGTCAGGGCACTGAGTATAAAAATTGAGAAGTCATGTTGCAGTTGTATAAAACTTTGGCTAATCCACATTTGGGGTATTGTGAGCATTTCTGGTTGCCACACTACAGGAAGGATATGGTGGCTTTACAGAGGGCGCCTTGATTAACAAGTAGTTATTATAAGGAGAGACTGGATGGACTTGGATTATTTTCTCTGCGGTGACAGAGGCTGAGTGGTGACCTGATAGAACTATATAAAATTATGAAAAGCATGTGCATTGGATAAAGAGAAACCAAAATATATGCTATACTTGGCGTTCCAAAAGGCATTGGATAAGTTGTTGCATCAAGGGTACTGTGAAAAATAAAACGTAATGCTGTAGGAAGTAACAGATAGAAGATTAGCTACCTAACGGTAAACAGAGAGTAGGCTTAAAAGGTCCTTTTCTTTCCTCCCACCCTTTTCTGGTTGGCATTGGAGATGAATGGTGTGCTGAAACCTTTAACATTTTACAGTGAAGGAACTAAAGTTACTTTCTTGTCTCCTTTCTTAAGGAAGTCTGTAAATATTGTAAAAAATGTAAGTCTCCACCGAGATGCAGCACAGAGCGTCATAGGAAGTCATTCCTGCCTGTGGCCATCAAACTTTACAACTCCTCCCTTGGAGGGTCAGACACCCTGAGCCAATAGGCTGGTCCTGGACTTATTTCATAATTCACTGGCATAATTTACATATTACTATTTAACTATTTATGGTTCTATTACTATTTATTATTTATGGTGCAACTGTAATGAAAACCAATTTACCACAGGATCAATAAAGTATGACTATGACTATATTCAAAGCAGTTCCGTAGGTTTTCTAAATTAATATCTGAAATTGATGAGGAGAGAATAGGCAGACTGGGCAAGGACTGAAATATATCTGGAGAGGTCTGAAAGATGGGGCAATTATTTTTTTCGTTTAAACAGCCATGAGTATTTGGGACTCTTTCTTAAATTTAAGTCAGTAAGGTTAGCAAGGGACTTCATCAGTCAGAGAGGGTGGTGCGAGTGTGGAATGAGCTACCAATGGAGACGGTGGAATCAGATTCAATTGCAATACTTAAGAGAGAAATATGGAGAGTGAAGTAAAGATGGCTACGGTCTGGGGTGCAAGTAGATGGGACCAGCAAGGAAAGCAGGCCAGCATGGACAACATAGGGAGAAGGGTTCTGAAATTGAATAATTTTAAGGCAGAGTCAAGTAGAGTCTTGAAAAGCAACTGGGTTTAAGGTTACCGTAGGTAAAATAGAAATACGTAGTTGGCGTCATAATCTAATCTGCCAAGAGGTTATTAAATGGCACAGCAGTCTCAAGCAGCTACGCGACCTTCTCTTGCTCCTAATCTGTATGCAGGAGAGATCTCAAATGTAGTTGGATTTCTTTGCCCTTAAAAGATTATCCTTAAAAATTTCATTCAAATCTTAAAGCTAAGAGCTCAGAAAGCACTCCTTAGTTAAATGAACATCTAAAGTAATATTGCATCAGGAAAAGCAAAAGAAATCTGTACAGCTTCTGATGATTATTACTACAGGAATTTATCTGGCATTCTAATAAATATCAACAAATTCAATTTTCAAAACCTCTGCAGATTCCAGAATGAACTAAAGGTGACTCAATCATAATACTACCTAAAATCTAACGTGTGCCTAAGCAATTCAAACCTTTAAACATTTTTCAATATCTGAATGCTAATGCTAATAAATGTATTTTTCAGTGCATAATATTTGAGTTTAATAATGCAGCCCATTAAAAATATTAAGATGTATAGAAATAATCGATCAAAGGCAGATATCAAACTACATATTATTAAATGTGACATTAGTCTACAAAGCCTCCTGCAAATGTTATTTCAGCTTGCACTCATATCAAAAAAATCACAAATCATTGATAATGAAATGTTAAATAATTAATTGCGTCCCCCATTTTAGAGAAATTAGAGAAAGTACATGAGATTGACCTCAGTAGAGCAAACTAATTTTATTGATGGGCTTTGTCTTACTGACTATCTTTTCAATTATGATTACTTGTTGTCACTTCTATATTAAAATAAATTTGATTTAAAGTCTGTGTAAATTACTTTACCATTCAACTGGCATTTAAATATTCATTAAGTTAATAAATCAATTAGTATTTTCCAAAACAGAATTAATTTTCAAAAAGAATTAAGTATGACCAAATTAAAGTGATATGACCAAATATAGTTAAAAGTTATAGAAGACAAGTTTTGATTTGTAAAATCTTTTCAAATCTACTCAAAATGCGTCTGCAAAATTTAATTGAAGCACCAAATAACTTCGCAAAACTTGCCCTATGTTACCACTGTATGGAAGAAAACAGCAGAACAGGTTATGACAAAACTCCTTTCCACAGAAACCATCTGCTGTGGGAACTTGACACCCTGGCCCACACCACCCAATTTATTTGTTTGGTCCATTTCCGACATGTCCAAGTTTGTCATGAAAGATTTTTGTTCAATTAGATCTTTCATTGATGAATAAATCACAAAATCACTAACAGAAGAACTGTTGTAATGCTTGGTTATTTGAGTTACTGTCGCCTTGCAGTCAGATTGAACCAGTTTGGCCATTCTCCTCTGACCTCTCTCATTAACAAAGCATTTTCCACCCACAGAACTCCCACTTACTAGATTTTTTTTTTGTTTCTTACACCATTCTCTGTAAACTTTAGAGACTGTTATATGTGAAAATCACAGGATTTTTAGACTAGAATTCAAATTCACTTTAATTTTCAAAGTTACCCAGATCAGTGAGAAACTGTATATTCACAATTACTTAGTAGGTAAAGTGGACTATTTTTTCCCTCTGTCCACAAAAACATGAGAAGAGTGTAGCATATTCTAACTGGTATAATTTGAACATCTAGACCTTCCATTCATTGCTTGCGCTAGTGTCTTGTACCTGAGAATTTACTGAGTTCCATGAGTACTTCGTGATAACTGCTAATCATCTGCTGGTAGTGGACAGTTACATTTTGGCGTAGGGTGTCCCAATGAGCAGAAAGCTCACCTAGTTCCTCGAGATCTTGCAGCCTAATAGATAGGTATATAAAAAAAAATCATGATCAATTTAAACCAGCTTAGTAGCAGGATGTTAATAAACTGGTTTTCAAAAGTAAAAGTACATTTATAATGCTACAAATGGCGTACTGGCGCATCAGAAATAAATGAAGTATAGATTCTATCATATAACAGATGGAATGCAAATGGTTCACGAGAGCAACTGCAGAGACTGTAGCTTATCCTGAATTAGTCAGAGCGGATAACAAACACAGGCCTATGTCGCATAACTCATTCATTGATGACTAACACTGAACGGAGAAGTCCTCAACTAGTCTTGTCGATATGTGACCCACCAAAGTGGTTGACCTTTAACCTAGCAAGGTTAAAGGGTTAGCAAGCCAGACAGTTAGAACATAATGTGCAAAGACACAGAAAGAAGTACACAAAATTGAATAGGTTCCAAACATAAAGTTGATAAAGTTGCTCCCAGCCCTTCTGATCTTGCAGAGACCTTCTCACAGACACCCGGAGCACTGATACCCCATGGTTTAGTCAAACAACAGCTTGATTGAGTAAGCATATCAAGCCATTCCATCAAACCCTGCATTCATCCTGCCCCACCAGCTGAACTGAGTGACAGCAACATACTGTACAGGCAAGAGTCCTGATACTCCAGACTCCATGAAGCCTCCTGACATGGCAAGGGAAGTTTCCTCCCTTTCCACCTCTGATTCCCTTCAGCAAACGTCAATACTCTTCTAAGCTGCACAAGACTTGTCATCATCATTATGCGCCGTGTCATATGATGAGGGGGATCATGGTTTCTTGACCATGATTATCCTTGGTAAATTTTTGTACAGAAGTTGCTTGCCATTGCCTTCTTCTGGGCAGTGTCTTTACAAGACACCCCAGCCATTATCAATACTCTCTAGAGATTGCCTGGTGTCAGTAGTTGCATAACCAGCAGTTGTGATATGCACCAGCCGCTCATAAGATTATCCACCACCTGCTCCCATGACTTCATGTCACCTTGCCCTGCAGGCTAGCTGAGAGAAGGAGTGCTTTACACGTCCTTTGGTAGAGACATATCGCTACTCTGCCACCTGACAAAACTTGTAAAAAGCACAAAAATTAGCAAGGTTCCAGGTTGTATTTAAGTGGACGACTTCTATGATCAACACAAGGGGTGGCTTGGTAGCTCACCACTGACCAGGATGGCTAAATTCTTAAACACTATGGAGGGACCCCCTATCCTTGCCAGTCTACATGTAGGAGATTCAAGTCGTTCATTCAGTTCACAACAGCAACAACAGAAGTGCTTGCTGCAGATTCCATGAGGAGATGTCACATTCTCACACAGGCATTCATTATTACCTTCTGTGGCGTTATAATTACACAAAATTAGAAAGATTATGGAATGTCCGCAACAGCAGAAATCGATATCACCAGTCTATAATCTCATGCCCTGGCAATTCCTTCCTATCAAGCCGGGTGAGGAACCCATGTTTTGTGAATGGTTCAGAAATGGTACCAGGCATACCAAATTTGAGGTATCAATGTGGGAAAGCTGCAGCACAGCAGTACGTGTGTACTGAACAGTAAAAAACACGTAACCAACAGAGCAGATCAAAGCTCTACAATCTTGACAATACAGACCTGACCAAGGGTCTCAGCCCGAAACGTCGACTGTACCTCTTCCTATAGATGCTGCCTGGCCTGCTGCGTTCACCAGCAACTTTGATGTGTGTTGCTTGAATTTCCAGCATCTGCAGAATTCCTCGTGTTTACAATCTTGCTACATCTGCTTGTATTCTTTCCACCAGCAGCTCACAGAGGCACAATGTGTACCATTTACAAGGAGCACTGCAGTTGCTCACACAGGCTGCACTGGCAACAACTCCCAGCCTCAACTTTTATCGTAAGGTCAATGGCTTCTGCCCATTCCTATAGTTAATTAAAAGAACTACATAAACAACGAGAGCACTAGTAGGCAGGAATGCGAAGCCAAGATTTCAAATCAGATCAGCTAGATTGTTTAGAATGGCAAAGGAAGTCCAAGGGGCTGGTTTTCAATGCTAATTATTATATTTGCATGTTAGGCAGCTCACCATCAACTTTAAGGGCAAATAATGATGGGCAGCAAATACTGACCATGCCAGTGACACTCAAGTCCCTAAAAAGTAACAAATTACATCAAGTGCAATAAAGTATTTCATTAAATGAATGTTAATTTTATGCAGATCTTTGTAGTATTACCTTCAAAGCTGCTGGCATCAAAACTGTTTCACTTCATACTCAGATAATTACTTCTTAAATATGAATGCAGGCATGCAATTTGAATATGGAGATCAACCCAGTCTTGTCCTTAATTGACAGTGAGTATGTACACTTAAGGACATCATCGTAAGATAATTGCTGGAAGGAAGGAGGCCATTTGATTTCGAAGACCTGCCCAAGATCAGATAACAAACACATAGATGGGACCGATAGTAAGAAATTTTCTCTTAGCCCACACACATCTACTACTGAATGCAAAGATTTAAAGGAAGAGTTTAGAGATTTAGAGAACACCTGAGGAAGAATTTGTTCACCCAGAGAGTGGCTGGAATCTAGTATGTACTGCATGAACAATAGAGGCATAGACTCTTAAGTATCCAGCTAATCTCTTGAATCATCAAAACACTGAAAGCTACAAGTCAAATGCTATAAAATTAAAATAGTACTTAGGGGTGTTTGATGTTTGGCATAGATATGGTAGGTCAAAGGGAACTGTTAGACATGACTCTCTTACCATCCAATTCTAAACGTGACAAAATACTAACACAGCTGACTAGGAATCTAGCCTAAGAAATAGCTTTCAGAATATTATAAAGAAGTAGAATGGTTTAGAAAGGATATTCTACAGTTTAGGATCTAGACAGATGAAAACAGTTAACATCAGTGGAGCAAAAAAAAATGTAGGGCATATGAGGCCAAAACTAAAGGAGGATAGATATCAAAAGGAGTTACAGGTAGGCAATGGGTTGCTTCATGGAGATACAAAAACACAGATATGAACTTGAAAAACAGGAGGTAACATAAATGAGCACAGGTCTGATATGCCGTCATGATCCTGAATGAGTTAGAATATAGACAGCAGAGTTTCAGACGATCTCTATTAACATGATAAATCACAGTCAGTCAGTTAATTAGAGTGCTGTCAAGGTAAAGCTTCCCCTCTGCAGCCTCACACTCCTCTTCAGTCTACCTCAGAATTCTTTCCCGCCACTTCCCTTCTCTCCTTTATACTGGCCATCTCGCCTCTCCACTCAGTCCTGATGTAGGGTTTCGACCCAAAACATTGGTAATTCCCTTCTTCCCACAGGTGCTGCTTGACCCACTGAGTTTTTCCAGTGTATTGTTTGTTGCCCCAGGTTCCGGCATCAAAATCCATTGCATCCCTGACAGAGCACTACGATTGCAATCTGTACATCAACAACATGAATTTCAACGATATGCCAAGAGTTCATTAAAGGCACCTTCCAATGTCATAACCCGTTCAACCTAGAACAAACGGGGCAGCAGATGTTTGGGAATGCTACCAAATGTATGTTCCCCTCCTAGTCATATACTGTATAATATGATCTTGACTTGGGAATATATCAGCAGTCCATCATTAGGCTGCACTTTCCAAGGAGCAGCATGTCTATTAGAAACATGTTGTTTATTCCAACGTGCTTCCAAATACAGTCTTTTAATAAGCGGCCAGCTGTCAAGCACAATGCAGAGATATTCTGCTGGTGAATAGCAGCTCAGTCCACCATGGTTTCATCATATCTTTGGGATGTACATAGCTCTTAGCTTTTGCAGTACGCTTTTAAAATTAATGAACTTGCTGGCAAAATAGAAAATTCACTCAATTAAACTGGAAATATCACATTGTTACATTCTCTTCCTAAATCACTAACTATTGGTAATTTTCTAAACAGATGGATATAGACTAAAAATGTTCTCTTTGTAGAACAAATAGGGGAGAGTAAGATGAGAATAAGTTAGAAAATGCAACGGAGAAGGAGGCTGAGATCCAGAATCTTCGGAGGCAGAAGATGGAGAAGTTGGAGGGGTAGACAGAGAGCAGAGATACTGACCCTGATTCCAGCGATCCCAAACAGGAAAACACAAGAACAATAAAAACAAGAGTGGGAGTATCAGAGTTACAATCAGGTTTAATATCACTGCAGAATGTTGTGAAATTTAGCAGCAGCAGTACGCTGTAATTGTAAAAACAAAACTATAAATTACAATAAGGATATATATTAAAATATGAAGTAAAATAGATAGGGCAAAAAGCAAACAAAAATAGTGAGGTAGTGTTCATGGGTTCATTGTCCATTCTGAAACCTGAAGGCAGAGGGGAAGAAACTGTTTCTGAAATGTTGACTGTGTGTCTTCAGGCACCTTTACCAAGGAATGAGAATGCGAAGAGGACACATCCTGGATGATGGAGGTCCTTACTGATAGATGCCAGCTTTTTGAGGCATCGCCTTTTGAAGGTGTCCTGAATGCTGTGCAGCCTAGTGCCCATGATGGAGCTGGCTAGTGTATAACTTCCTGCAGCTTTTGACAATGCTGAGCAGTGGCCCCTAAATACCAGACAGAGATGCAACCGGTTGAAATGCGCTCCACAGTAATATGTTGGGCCCAGGACAGATCCTCAGAGATGCTGAAATCCAGGAATCTGAAACTGCTGACCCTGTCCATTGCTGATCCCCCGATGAGGACTGGTGTGTGTTCCCTCGATTTACCGTTCCTGAGGTCCACAATCAATTCCTTTGTCTTCTAATGTTGAGTGGAAGATTGCTGTTGCAACACCACTCAACCAGATAGTCAGTCTTGCTCCTGTACACCTCTTCATCACCATCTGAAATTCTGCCAACAATAGCTGTGTCATCAGCAAATTTACAGATGCCATTTGAGCTGTGCCGAGCTGCACAGTCCTTGGTGCAGAGAAAGCAGAACACTGGGTTAAGCAAGCATCCTTGAAGTGCCCCAGTGTTGAATGGCAGTCAAGAGGAGGTGCTATTTCCAATCTACACTGACTGTGGTCCCCCTGTGAGGAAGCCAAAAATCCATTTGCAAAAGGAGGTACAGAGTTCGAGAGTTTAGAGCTTGTTGATTAGAAATGAGGGTATGAACGCTGAGCTGTAATCAGTAAACAGCAACCTCATAGGTATTGCTATTGCCCAGGTGATCCAAGGCCGAGAGGAGAGCCAGTGAGATTGCATCTACTGCAGACCTATTGTGGCAACAGGCAAATTACAGTGGGTTCAGTTCCCTGCCTTGGCAGGAGCTGATTCTAGCCAGGACCAACCTCTCAAAGCACTTCATCACAGTAGATGCGAATGTACCTGCATGATAACAATTGAGGCAGCTCACCCTGCTCTTCTTGGCCACTGGTATAATTGCAGCCCTTTTGAAGTAGGTGGGAACCTTCAACTGCACAGTGAGAGATTGACAATGTCCTTGAACACTCCTGCCGTTTGGGGCCTAACACCTTGCGAGGGTTCACCCTCGTGAAAGATGTTCTGATGTCAGCCTCTCAGACAGAGATCACAGGGTCACCAGATGTTGCAGGGATTTGCACAGATGTAGTTTTATTTTCCCTTTCAACGTGTGTATAAAAGGCATTGAGCTCATCTGGGAGTGAAGCATCACAGCCATTCATGATGACAGGTTTTGCTTTGTAGGAAGTAATGGCCTGCAAACCCTTCCAGAGATGACGTGCATCTGATTCAATGTCAAACATCAATTGGAACTGTGTTTTTCACTCTTAAAATAGCCTTCCATTGGTTCTACCTGGACTTCTTGTATAGTTATGAATCACTGGTCTTCAATGCCACAGATCTCGTTCTCAGCAGGCTACGAATCTCCTGGTTCATCCAAGGCTTTTGGTTTGGGTACATCTGCTATGTTCTCAAAGGCACGTACTCATCCACAATGGTCTGGATGAAGCTGGTGTAAACTGTGGCATGTTCACCCAGATTTGAAGATGAATACCTTAATATTGTCTAATCCACTAACTCAACACATTCCCCTTCCTTGACTTTACCTTCTTGGTCCTCACCACTGGTGCTGCAGTCTAGCCTCTGTCTATACACTGGGAGAAGAAGTACAGCCAGGTAATCCGACTTTCCACAGTGTGGTCATGGCATGACATGTAAGTGCTCTTGATGATGGTATAATAGTGGTCTTGGATTGGCTCCTGTGGTCCACATCCAGGTGTGCTGTTTCGTGACTGCTGATCATGGTGCTTAGCTCCTCCTGTTCCTGTCTGAAGCTGGTTTGAGGTGGAATATGAACCGCTTCGAGGTTGGTGGCAGAAAAGTCCTTTGCCAGATAAAATGGACAACATTTGACCGCTATATGTTCTAGGTTGGATGAGTAGGATGGAAACAGAACCAGCATGTCTGTGTACAACAATGAGTTAATCATAAAGCATACACCACCTCTGCTACCTTTAAAATACTGTCCTGTTTCTATAGATTGTGGTACAGCCATCGGGCTGCAGTGCTGCATCCAAAATGGCGGTGGTGAGCCACGTTTCCACGAAGCAAAGTACACAAAAGTCACTGACATTCCACTGCTACTGCAATCTTGTTCAGAGGCCTTCAGTTTTATTTTTCAGAGACCGTGCATTTGCAAGGAGAATAGTTGGAAGTGAGGGTCTAAGCCCTTTCAGTTTCAATCACACTTGTAGCCCACTGTTCCTTCCGCACTTCCGTTTTATTAAAGAGGGACTGCACTAGCGACCAGAGTCTGCAGTCCAGGAACCGACAACTTTTCGTATTGATAGATTTTTTAAACTTCTTAAAAAGAAAACAACATTTCAGCTGCAGTAGTCCTAAACCAGAAAACTTGGATGACTCCCATCTGAGCTGTATCATTGAGCCTGTTTCAACAATCAATTAGATCATGGCTGATCTAGCTACAGACTCACCTCCACCTACCTGCCTTTTCCCCACAACCTTAATTACTCAGCTATGCAAACATCCATTTTAAATGTGCCTTAAATATATTTAAACAGGTAGCCCCTACTGCATCCCTAGGCAGAGAACTTCACAGTTTCACTACTCTCTGGGAAGAGGAATATCCCCTCTCTCTGTCCTAAATCTATTCTGACAAATCATGAGAAAAGTAAGTTCGAAACTCTATATGCTTTGGTGAGAACATCTCTCATTTTTATTAATCCAATGGGCTTACTCTGTGTACAACAACACCCCCACCCCTGTCTTATGAATAAATCTGTTGAAGCTTTGCTTTAATCAGGCAACTTCAAGAGGAACTGTCTAGGAAAGGACTGGAGATCAGGGACCACAGTGATTTTCCTACCACCCAACCAAACAAGAAATAATTTATAGCAGCCAATTAATCTAGTAACCGGCATGACTTTTGGTGGGGGGGGGGAATTGGGGGGGAAAGCACACATGGTCAAACGGACAACATGCAAACTCGGGCAAACAGTGGTGGAAGTGAGGATTGAACCTAGGTCACTAGATATGAGAGGTACCTGGACCACCCACTTCCTCTGTGCCACACTTGCCCGCACCTCAGAAGACACAGAAGTGACTCCCTCCATTCAGCAGACCAGTTGATTTGCACTTGTAAGTGCTGTTTGGCGAATGAATTCTGTGTTGGAAAAATCCTTATGTATCAGCAGCCAGGGTCAGTAGGTCTTCGGAAGAATCAGCCTATTGCCAATGGATTAAGCTCTGGTACCTCTACATAGCAGCAATGTGGGATTTCAGTGATTCAAGAAAACAGTACAAGACCAGTTTCAGCAAGTCAGTCAGGAATGGGTATTAAATACTGACCTTTTCAGTGACATCCAGATCTCTTAAATAAAATAAAACAAAATTGGACCGTACTCTATATTATATTTATTGCATCATGGACATTTCAGAAGCAGTTTTATATCACCTTTAGAATAGGACAGTTGTATATTACAATTTTCTTTATGCTGTTGGCATTCGTCTTTACAGTGACATAAAATGAATGCTGTAATTTGAAAGTGAAGTCATCTGAACTGAATTTAAGCAAGCGATGGGCTACCACCTCAAGGTGGTGTTCTCACACATTAATTTTACTGCAGCTGTAGTGAAACTCAAACCAGTGCAAAAAAAAATCCTTCCAATATTTCCAAAGAAAAAACTAACCTCTAGTTTTTTTAAGCATTAAATTGTAATCACAATTCCAATGCCCGTTCATCACTTATTTTTTCTGCCTACTGCAGTGGAAATAATATAGCAGGTCAACTATCATTGGTTCATGCAGATACCGGCAGGAAACTATCCTTGTGTTTTTTGAGAGAACACGAATAAAATGCATTCGTATTCACAGAATAGTGTTGAGTGCTTCATCCCATACCAAACATGATGTATTAGTAATTAGACACTGTAACAATCTTTTACTGCTCAGTAATAGATTACTATGTTATTAATTGATCAGCAAGGCGTGTTTTTCCAGAACCAGTATCAGCCTACAGTGCAGAAAGCATACAATAACATCCCACACAAAAGGCTCATACACACGTTAACAGTGTATAGCAAAAGTGGTGGCGGGGGAGAGATGTGCATTAATGTAGATTGAAGAACTGGAACAGAAGATAGAGTACCAATAAATGGGTCTTGTGCAAGTTATCTTATTTGAAATCTACAAGATCCTAAAGGGGCATGACAAGATAGATATTGAGATGCTTTCACATGTGAAACAATCTCAAACAAAAGGGTCATGCTTACAAGATGGGAGTACAGTAATTTAGAACTGATATATGTCACAATTTCTTCCGATCGAGTGTGGCAAGTTTCTAGCATTTTCTATCCCAGGGGGTTGGAGAAGTCAGATCACTGGACTTATTTAAGAGAGTACACAGTCACATTTTTGAAACAGCATGAAATTGTGGACACAGAGGGGTTGAGGTTCAGGGTAGATCAACCATTTATCTTATTAAATTAAGAGATTAGGTGGCCCACCTATTTTCTCAAATGCTCAAACGTTCATTTTATTGTCAATGTATGCAAGTACATTACAACTCTGATATTTGTCATGAATACATTACAACTCTGATATTCATCATGAATATCAGAGTTGTTGAAAGAAAAGACATCAACTGCTCTCCTGCACAATAAGGAAAAAGAAACAAAACTTGCAAACCCCAAAACCCCCCACCCCCTCCCCGCAGAAAAAAACAGAGCGGCAATCACATCAAATCCCCTACCTACTCCCCACAGGAAAAACAGCAACAATAACAATCCCCAATCCTCTCAGTCACAGCAAAGAACTGTGACAATAGCATCAAAACCCACAATCACCACTCTCACACACAAAAAAATTAACGGATCACCCATTCGCCAATCGGCCACAAGAAAGAAAACACACCAAAAAACTGAAGGAGTCCAATCACATAAATCTCAGAATATTGAAAACATCTTTCCGTCAGCATACGAGGACAGCGCCACACAAACTCAGTCCTTCTGTGAAGGGTGACTGCCACACCCAGTCCGAACGCTGCCAACAGGCCGCCATCGCCCTGGTGGATTCCACTGGGAGTGATCACTGACCCACTCCGCATTCACCTGGATACTTCAGTCTTCCACGCCACTTCGAGATGGAATCATTCATAACCCCACGCCCCATCTCTGGTCTTTTCCATGGGTCGGTTTGTGTTTTCAGTCCTTTTCAGGTCCCCGTCTCTGATCTTCTCCACGAGGCAGTTCTCCAGACACAGCAGTGCGCCAGATCACCCGATCCAGTTCCAAACTGCATGTCACTGGCTCCAACAGTTCCATAACACAAACAGGACCAAAAAGTACAAGCAGACAGCATAGAGAAAGTGAAATTATTTAAGAGATTGGCTATCTGGAAGATGTTGCCCAAGGAATTGCTGTTCGCTGACACCATCTTGACCAGAAGCCTTCATGAGCATTCCTGTGTATACAATATTCATTGTTCAGAGTGTGGTGCATTATTTGGCCCATATACTTAGAATGTCTCAGTGGGGTCGTCAGCAAATTTTAAAATATTGATAATATGCCATCAGGCCAGGCAGCATCGATGGAAAAGAATACAGTCGATGTTTTGGGCCCAGACCCTTCAGCCGGACTGCACTCTTTTCCATAGATGCTGCCTGGCCTACTGAGTTCCTCCAGAATTTTGTGTGTCTTGCTTCGATTTCCAGCATTTTCAGATTGTCTTTTGTTTATAATATGCCATTAAATTGTTTGCTTTGGTTAAATTATTGACATCATAAAAAACGGTGCTACTGTGAAGATAATACTTAGTGGTAAATAGTCTATCAGTGTCTTTCCTGAAGCTGTTTGGTTTTGAAGAGCTGCATTCTATCTACAGCAGAGATAGAAACATAGAAAACCTACAGCACAATACTGGCCCTTCAGTCTACAAAGCTGTGCTGAACATGTCCCTACCTTAGAACTACCTAGGCTTACCCATAGTCCTCTATTTTTCTAAACTCCATGTAGCCATCCAGGAGTCTCTTAAAAGACCCTATCGTTTCCGCCTCCACCACCACCGCCGGCAGCCCATTCCACACACTCACCACTCTTTGCGTAAAAAACTTATCCCTGTACCCAAGACGAAAATTTACTCAATATAAAAAAGCTCTAATTCACTATTATTTTTTCCACACCATGGTAAATTCTTCAAATAATAGAGGAGATGGATTACCAAGGCTCATCTTCCTTCTAATAGCTGGATGAATTAAGCTCTCTTCAGTCTCCATAATGTAAACAGTGGCCAAATTCTACCTGTTTAGGATTATAGCAAATGTTTTAATGATTATCCAATGTACTTTGCATATAAATTGTGCTACAAGAAGTGAACCGGCCTGCAACAACAGACATTCTTTTCAAATGTCATTACTCTATTGATGGGGCGGCATGGTATTGTAATGCTTTACAGCACCAGCGATCGGAAGACTGGGGCTCCGTTCCCTCTGCTGTCTGTAAGAGTACGTACATTCTTCCTGTGACTGTGTGGGCTTCCTTCAGGTGCTCTGCTTTACTCACACATTCCAAAGACGTACGGGTTAGGGTTAGTAAGTTGTGGGAATACCATGTGGGCACCAGAAACACGGCGAGACTTACAGACTGCCCCCAGCACATTCTCGGACTGTGTTAGTCCTTGAAGCAAACAACACATCTCACTATATCTTTTGATGTTTCAATGTACGTGTGACAAATGCAGCTAATCCTTAACCTTTGATACAGAACTTTAATTGGTGAATTTGTGACTTATTGGGTCCAAACCTCTTTGAAATGACATTCAAAGTATTGCCCTCAATTAGCAGTTGATTTAGTACATTAAGCAGTGAAGAATATCTGCTCTTAGTAACTATTGCCAATAACATCATGAAAGTGGACTGAACTTCATTCATTTATTCTTTCAAATGGAAAATTTCAAAATAGGATATGCTACTCATGCAAATACCCTACTCTTTTAGCCCAGTTTATTGAGGTACTTATAGCTGGATTTGACAACATTTACAACATTGAACTCTCTCAAGTTATTAATCCAGATGACATTTGCATTTTAACATCAATGACTAAAGTTAACTGACCTTGGCAGTAATATAATCCAAAAACTTTTATTAATAGTATTTATACAAGCTTTGTCATGCAGCCTAGAAAAGAGGAAGTTGCCATGGGATCAGTTATATCACTGAAATCTAGGTAAAAAAGAAAATTACCAAATTATATAAACCTGTAGGCAAGCACATCTTGTATTGAGGAGGTGTATTTAAATTAGATTCGAAAACATCTGATGTCTCCCCAAACTTACAAAGAAAGCATTAGCTTAGATATGTCACATACACACCAGTATAAAAGAACTCATAATCTAAACTGTAAAATTTCCCTTTGAAATTAAGAGATCAATTTAAGGATGTTCTAAGTGTACCATGCCTGACACTGACTAGTGTGTAAGTGATTGGCCAAAAACAAGTTCAAAGTACATTTATTATCAACGTTATATACACTACGTACAACTTTGCGTTCGTCTGCTTACAGGCACCCATAAATCAAAGAAACCCAATAGAAACTACTAACAAAAAGCATCAAACACCCATTGTGCAGAAAAATCTCCAAATCGTGCAAACAATAAAAGTAAGCAAATACAGTAACATACAGAACTGAAGTTCACAAAAGTGAGTCCACAGACACAGAGCCAGTCACCACTGCATCTGATTCAGGAGCCGGTCAGCTGCGGGCAACCGCCTCAGTTCATTGCAGAGACTAGTAAACCTGGCAGAGCAGCGAGCTAAACAGGCACATCCCTTGTCTGTGGTCCGAACACCCTGACCTTTTCATTCTGGCCCAGTGCTAAAATCGACCAAACCTCAGGTCGTCCCTCACTCTCAGACCCAGGACCTTCTGCTTCAATATGCCCTCGTGCCAGGGTCCTGCTGCCTCAGTTCAGCCCTGTGCTTAAATCGATCAAACCTTGGCTCTTTCCTCATTCTCAGCCAGGGCCCAGACCCCGCCGCTTTGACCCTGCATCGCTTCTGCCTTCCTTTCCTCAGTTCTGCTGCATTGAATTGCCTCCAAGTCCACTCCAGTAATGGCCCAACATTGGCTCTTTCCCTGGACTCGGGCCCGGGCCAAGGCACCTCGATTTGGGCCATACATGCCACATCTGCACCTTTGAGACTTCAGTTCACGCTGCAAAAATAACAGGTTGAACAGGCCATTTAACAGCTCAGCCCCAAAAGGGAAGTTACAGGCTATTGACTGCAGTGATTGTTTCTGAGAAAAGGTGTGACAAATACAGTAATTTATAGTTTTGTTTGCAACCCACAAGTTGTCGCTGTGTTTCACCAGTACCATCTCAAACTGGACAACAGAATAAATAAAGTGACAAATGTTTCCCTTCTAATCCCAATTCTGGCTGAGATTTAACTTTACAGCAAAGGAAACCTTCAATACCTTATTCAAGCAAGCATTCTTGCTACTTAAACCTGCCCATCAAATGACTTGGTCCAGAGAGAACAATAGTGCAGTTTGAAAACTTCCTGCAACTTGTGCTTGTTAAATTACAAATCGAAATAAAAATCATGACGGTAATATTCCTTCACAAAATCAAAGAAGTTAAGCAAATTGAAAGGTACATTCACCAACAGATAATTGCAACTGACAGCCTAAGATGCAATTTTAGACATTGCTGGTAAGTCTACCTCATCATGGAGTTTTTTTTTCACTCCACCGCTTTTGACCTTTCATGGTGTAATAGATCATTTTTCAAGCATTACTGGTCAGGGATACTATTACAGCTACAGAAAGGGTGGGTAATGTAGCAGGATCCTCTTTTGAGTCAATATGGGTGGAAGTCAGGAACAGGAATGGAGCAGTTACTCTAGTGGGGGTATTCTATAGGCCCCCTGGTAGCAGCAGGGATACAGAGGAGCAGAATGGGAGGCAGATTTTGGAAAGGTGCAAAAATAACAGGGTTGTTATCATGGGTGACTTTAACTTCCCTAATATTGATTGGCACCTGATTAGTTCCAAGGGTTTAGATGGGGCAGAATTTGTTAAGTGTGTCCAGGACATGGATTCCTGTCACAGTATGTGGACAGGCTGACCGGGGGGAATGCCATACTAGATCTAGTACTAGGTAATGAACCGGGTCAGGTCACAGATCTCTCAGTGGGTGAGCATCTGGGGGACAGTGACCACCGCTCCCTGGCCTTTATAATTATCATGGAAAAGGATAGAAACAAAGAGGACAGGAACATTTTTAATTGGGGAAAGGCAAATTATGAGGCTATAAGGCTAGAACTTGCGGTGTGAATTGGGATGATGTTTTTGCAGGGAAATGTACTATGGACATGTGGTCGATGTTTAGAGATCTCTTGCGGGATGTAAGGGATAAATTTGTCCCGGTGAGGAAGATAAAGAATGGTAGGGTGAAGGAACCATGGGTGACAAGTGAGGTGGAAAATCTAGTCAGGTGGAAGAAGGCAGCATACATGAGATTTAGGAAGCAAGGATCAGATGGGTCTATTGAGGAATATAGGGAAGCAAGAAAGGAGCTTAAGAAGGGGCTGAGAAGAGCAAGAAGGGGGCATGAGAAGGCCTTGGTGAGTAGGGTAAAGGAAAACTCTTCAATTATGTGAAGAAAAAAGGATGACAGGAGTGAAGGTAGGACCGATTAGAGATAAAGGTGGGAAGATGTGCCTGGAGGCTGTGGAAGTGAGCGAGGTCCTCAATGAATACTTCTCTTCGGTATTCACCAATGAGAGGGAACTTGATGATGGTGAGGACAATATGAATGAGGTTGATGTTCTGGAGCATGTTGATATTAAGGGAGAGGAGGTGTTGGAGTTGTTAAAATACATTAGGACAGTTAAGTCCCCGGGGCCTGACGGAATATTCCCTAGGCTGCTCCATGAGGCAAGGGAAGAGACTGCTGAGCCTCTGGCTAGGATCTTTATGTCCTTGTTGTCCACGGGAATGGTACCAGAGGACTGGAGGGAGGCGAATGTTGTTCCCTTGTTTAAAAAAGGTAGTAGGGATAGTCTGGGTAATTATAGACCAGTGAGCCTTACTTCTGTGGTGGGAAAGCTGTTGGAAAAGATTCTTAGAGATAGGATCTATAGGCATTTAGAGAATCATGGTCTGATCAGGGACAGTCAGCATGGTTTTGTGAAGGGCAGATCATGTCTAACAAGCCTGATAGAGTTCTTTGAGGAGGTGACCAGGCATATGGATGAGGGTAGTGCAGTGGGTGTGATCTATATGGATTTTAGTAAGGCATTTGACAAGGTTCCACACGGTAGGCTCATTCAGAAAGTTAGAAGGCATGGGATCCAGGGAAGTTTGGCCAGGTGGATTCAGAATTGGCTTGCCTGCTGAAGGCAGAGGGTGGTGGTGGAGGGAGTACATTCAGATTGGAGGATTGTGACTAGTGGTGTCCCACAAGGATCTGTTCTGGGACCTCTACTTTTCGTGATTTTTAATTAACGACCTGGATGTGAGGGTAGAAGGGTGGGTTGGCAAGTTTGCAGACGACACAAAGGTTGGTGGTGTGGTAGATAGTGTAGAGGATTGTCAAAGATTGCAGAGAGACATTGATAGGATGCAGAAGTGGGCTGAGAAGTGGCAGATGGAGTTCAACCCGGAGAAGTGTGAGGTGGTACACTTTGGGAGGACAAACTCCAAGGCAGAGTACAAAGTAAATGGCAGGATACTTGGTAGTGTGGAGGAGCAGAGGGATCTCGGGGTACATGTCCACAGATCCCTGAAAGTTGCCTCACAAGTGGATAGGGTAGTTAAGAAAGCTTATGGGGTGTTAGCTTTCTTAAGTCAAGGGATAGAGTTTAAGAGTCACGATGTAATGATGCAGCTCTATAAAACTCTGGTTAGGCCACACTTGGAGTATTGTGTCCAGTTCTGGTCACCTCAGTATAGGAAGGATGTGGAAGCATTGGAAAGGGTACAGAGGAGATTTACCAGGATGCTGTCTGGTTTAGAAACTATGCATAATGATCAGAGATTAAGGGAGCTAGGGCTTTACTCTTTGGAGAGAAGAAGGATGAGAGGAGACATGATAGAGGTGTACAAGATAATAAGAGGAATAGATAGAGTGGATAGCCAGCGCCTCTTCCCCAGGGCACCACTGCTCAATACAAGAGGACATGGCTTTAAGGTAAGGGGTGGGAAGTTCAAGGGGGATATTACAAGAAGGTTTTTTACTCAGAGAGTGGTTGGTGCCTGAGTCAGTGGTGGAGGCAGATACACTGGTGAAGTTTAAGAGACTACCAGACAGGTATATGGAGGAATCTAAGGTGGGGGCTTATATGGGAGGCAGGGTTTGAGGGTCGGCACAACATTGTGGGCCGAAGGGCCTGTACTGTGCCGTACTATTCTATGTTCTATGTTCTATAAGCTAAGAGTGGATAAATTAGGCCAGAGCTTGCTGGGAAACATTGCAAGTTCTGTAGTGTACTACTGACATTCTATACTTCCCTCACACCACCACCTCAGTATCAGGATGTTGGCCAGTTCCACCCAAATGTGCAAATCTTGGATATGCTGATTTAACTCTGACAACCATAGCATCTGATGTCAGACATCACGAGTGAAATCTTTACAATAGGGAATCAAGGTAATCTATATTTTTTGAACGAATAATGTTTGTTCAGTTATCTTAACATATTTTAAAAAGTGTTTTAATTAATGCAAAATCTTTTAATTGTTAATTGGTTAACAATTTATTTTGCATGCTTTATTGATCTTGAATCCTCATGACTTTTCTAGATATTAAAGTTTTTTTTCCCAACTTTTTCATGTTGGATGCATTTTGACCTGCCCATGGGATGGTATCAGATTACACAAGGACCTACCATTGCACAAGCCCTTGACAATTAACATCGGATTGGCACATACCAACAACTGAACATAGTCCATATTTTTCACCATACATCAGCAATAAGCCAGACCAGCTTGCTTCTAGCATCAAGTTCTGACTGAGAGAATTGAGTGACTGCAGCAAACTGCACTGGCAGAAACTTAGGGTCAAATGATTTTTTGCAGTTTTATAAATTCAGATGGCTTTGGTATATTCAGGACAAGAAATGCATTCTCTATTAAATCAGCCCTGAACCAGGAATTGGTTTATTTTTAATTTGACAACTGACAGAAATTTGCAGGAGTTTCCAATGAACCATTTCCAAGGCTTCACAAAGTTGTTAAAATAAAGTTGTTCTAAACCAAAATTCAGAACAAAATTATTGTAGGCAACCCGCTCAATTAGTTCTTGTTTATTAGCCTAGAAATACAATGCCAGATTGGTGGCACAAGGCACACTATTATAGCTGTTAAATTAAAAAAAAGATTAGAAGGTGTAACTGTTAGTAATAGAGATTGTATTTAGCTCGAACAAGATGGAAATTAATTTCTTGGTAATTACATTTTCAAGTACAACCATTTTAAAACACATGAATAAATCTGAAATATAATACAAACATTCCAATTTTAAAAAATGCCTGGACATGCAGGAATCAAACTGCAATTTCATATGATTGTGCCCAGATGACCTGGCTGCCAGAAAGCAAAATTACAATGAAGTTTCACAAACACATACTATGTACCTAGGTCATAAACCATCATAAAGTGGCATATTTGCATAAATGGAACATTCGTACATAGTTCTCAAGGTTTAAAATTTTATCTTGGGATTCGCTTAATGTGTGTTAAACCATAGCTTTTTTATTGCCTCATTAATAGCTTTAAAAAGAAATTAAGGGGAAAAAGTAGCTCCTTATTGATATTTCTATTCAAACCCACCAGATGTTAATGACAAGTACAATTAGGAATTATAACAGATGAGAAATTTACATAAGGTGGCAAGATATTTGTAAAAATATTACAGTACAAAACTGATATATCAGGCACCCTTGTGACTTAGGCTTAGAAGAACATCTGGAACAGTTCATATCACTCCAACTAAAGTTCAAAGTTCGAAACAAATTTATTATCAAAGTACATTGAAGGTTGGGGGGTGGCTGGGTTAAACAGTCAATATGTAATTGGCAATTGGTTGTATTGAATGTAATTTGTTAGTGTTGCAATAAAAATTAATAATAAAAAAGTACATATTTGTCACCATATACTATCCTGAGATTCATTATCTTGCAGGCATACATAATAAATCCAATAAGCATAATAAAATCAATGAAAGACTACAACCTGTGTAAATACAAAAAGAAAAAAAAAAGAAATAATAATATTAATAATAATAATAAATATAGTCAATAAATATCGGGACATAAGATGAAGAGTTCTTGAAAGTGTGTCCATAGGTTACGGGAACATTTCAGTGATGGAGCAGGTGAAGTTGAGTATTAAAATAATACTCCAACACATTTTTACTTCATTTTTTTTGTAGTACAGTAGTATAAAAACTTACTGATGAATCTAGTGAGTTTAAAGGGTATAAGGAAATGGGGTCCCCAGTAAGCTTAAGTGGAGTGCAGCAAATGCTGTCTTGGTGAATTAAAACAGACTGCAGGAAACAGGAACTCATTCACTTTATAGCATGCATCCGAAGGGCAGGGCCCCAGTAGGTTTAATCAGAGCACAAGCAGAAATTACTGAACCACATGCCAAACCATCAGGATCTCCAAATAATAAATTACTGTTTTACTGTTTTGTCTTTTCCTGAGAAAACTGGAGGATACAAACTGCAGAATTGGGGAAGTTTAACTGTGACAGTCAGAAGGTGAGATCACCATGGAAGTAATCCATAAAACTATCTTAACACAGTGAAGCAGAACTCCATCTAATCTGTCCAGGAGGCCAATATACCAAAAAGAATCAAAAGAAGTGCTTAAATAAAGAAACACTATTCTCATTTTAATCACCTTGGGTGTCACTTTGCAATGAAAGTGCTGCGATTGTATCCTGACGACTCAGGTGAAAATTGGCCTGAGATATTCGGTATTAGTGGTATATTTTTGAAGACCTAACAGCCTCATGTGTTGAAATAGAACCTTGGGCATTGGTATTTGACAAGAATGTAGCCGAACACCAGTCTTTACTGCCACATGCTAAAACTGTCTGCAATTTAAGACAGAAAAGATCATACTCAGAGGAAAAAGTAGAATGTAAATGAGGATTAGATCTGATAATTCTGACTGTGATAACCCTTTAGTTCTGCATCACATTATCTAGCAAGACAATGTATCAGTTTTGTGCATTTTGGGGGGGGGGAGTGATATTATCTTGCTGAATGGTTAACAGTATCTGCAAATAGTAGGCGATGGACATGAGTGCAAAGGATGAGCCAGTTCAGCTTGCTGCTCTGCAAGGTTTACTTGTCTCTGCGCTGAACTAAGGCTGTGGCCTGCAACTAATGAGCTCCCGCATCAGCTGCAGTGGCCACTGGTTTCATAGCTGTGGACTCACTTCTGTGAACTTCAGTTCCGAGTGTTAGTTGCTTACTTTTATTTTTTGCATTTATTTGTTCTTTCTGCACATTGGGTGTTTGACTGTCCTTTTTAAACGGGTTCTATCGAGTTACTTCGTGTTGTGGTTGCCTGTAAGGAGGCAAATCTCAGGGTGGTATATAGTATACAGGCTTCCCCCGCCATCCGAAGGTACAGGGTTCCTATGCAATGGTTTGTAAGCCAAAATGTCGTAAAGCGAAGAAGCAATTACCGTTTATTTATATGGGAAAATTTTGTGAGCGTTCGCAGACCCAAAAATAACCTACCAAATCATGCTAAATAACACATAAAACCTAAATAACAGTAACATATAGTAAAAGCAGGAATAATATGATAAATACACAGCCTATATAAAGTAGAAATACTTTTCCACAATCATTGCCAGCACCGTTCTCCGTAGCGAAAATCTCACGCAAGCGCTGTTGGCAAAAACACGCTCTCTAGTAACCTTTAAGCTATGAAGCTGCCAAATTATACCAAATAACACGTAAAAATACACAAGCTATATAAAGTAGAAATAATGTATGTACAGTGTATTATCACTTACCGGAATCGGGACAGTGCCGAGCACACTGATGATGGTGTGTTAGACTGAGACATCACAGGTTAGGGTGGTGCAGTGGCCCCCACCCTCCGGGCCGCCGACCGAAACTGATCCATGAACCATGCAGGGGTACAGCGGTAGCTGGGAGGCACACAGCACATCTTTAAGAAAAAAGCCGAAATAAACATGCTAATTAATTAGGTGCCACCCGACACGTAATTGTCAGCCCAGGTCAGAGGCGATTGCCGATTGCATCGCCTCTGATCTGGGCCGACAGTTACATGTCAGGCGGCACCTAATTAATTAGCATGTTTATTTCGGCTTTTTTCTTAAAGATGTGCTGTGTGCCTCCCAGCTACCGCTGCATTCTCCGTGAATTGGTATCTGTCCGCGGCCTGCGGGTTGGGGTGGTGGGACACTGGGGTGTCATCTTGTCGTCGTCTGTTTCCATCAGGGCAGGCAGCTCATCTTCTATGACTGCCTGCCTCGATGTCGAAGGTCGAGGTTCGTCGTCTGCTCTGGCTGATGAGGAAGGCTTGCTTGACTGCTGAGCCCCGCACATTTTTCTATCATACAGTTCTTTGTAAGCATTCAAACCATCCTGCAAATATCCCCTAAACCTACGTACCCTTTAAAAATTAAAGTCGTACTTTATCATTGCAGCGAGAATCTCACGCAGTTGCTTCACGTTCATTTCGCTAATGAATTCAGTTTCGATTGTTATCCTTTCCTCTTCCAATTGGATCAGCTCTTCATCTATCAATTCTTGGTCATGGGATGCCAAAACCTCTTCATCACCATCTTCGTCAGCTTCCACAAGCCAAACTCACGTTGTCCTTACTTCGTTCACCATGATCAAAACACATAATTATGTCTAGTTTTACGCTAAGTTTAACACCCTTACGAGCTCTTTCAGGCTTTTCTGACACCATAGAACTCATCTTGCTAATGGCTGCTCAATGCAACGTGTTTAAGCAATGCCGTTCTGAATCCGGGGGAGAGCGGCTGCTCAGGGCGCGCGCTGCCTTTTATCGTGCGCTGATTTTTTTGCGCGCTGATTTTTTATCGCGCACTGATTTTTTTCCTAACAGTGAAAACACCTTCTGTTAGCGAAAACAGGGAACTAATGTAGGTCTTTCATAACAGTGAGGTTTCGTAAAGCGAACGTTCGAAAAGCGGGGGACACCTGTACATACTTCGATAATAAATGTACTTTGTACTTAAGATCTCGCAAAGCTGCTAAGCCTGTGAGAGTGTAGTGAACAATGACGATGAAGAGTGAGCGATTCCCTAACTGATGGAGATAGTTGTTATATCAGAGGTGACACTGTGAGGAATTGGGCAGAATTACTGGCCAGTTGTGAAGTTGATTGGATATGGCAGTTAAAAATTCACTTACCGGCTTTAACCCCGTTAATTGAAACTCTTAACGGTGTTGAACCTGCATCCTCAGAATTCAATAATTGGCATCATGTTCCACCACAATCTCCCTCCTCTGGCCCTCTGTTTATTCACTATTTCCCTACCCAGATTCACTTCATGTTCAACAGGTAACACTTTCTTCAACTAAATTGCATTTCCCATTTAAGAACAATGAGCCAGCATAAAGCATACTGATTACCTTCAATAGGTATTGACAAATCACACTATTAGTTCCCTTCTGATTCATGTCCACAATGTGTTTAACTCTAGGAGCATGCAGAAATCATGATATAAACTGGACAATGTGCATGTGGTACAAAAAAAAATTGCTGGAAGAGCTCCCCCATCCTCACCTCTTTAAACCGGCTATCTCCCTTCTACATTTTCAGTCCAGATAAAGGCTCTCAACCCAACTATTCATTTCCCTCTACAGATATTGCCTGGCCTGCTTAGCTCTTCCAGTAGTTTGTCCTTTTTGCAGTTTACAGCACCTGCAGACACTTACGATTCCAGTGTGCATTTGGCATGCTACCAGCATTGCAATGAATGGGGATGCTAATTAGATGCTGGGATCCCCATGTCTGGTTTCATGGTGTACTCAGTAATATTCCCCTATAACTACTAGCTATACACAAGCATCCTGCTAGAGCTTCAGTGATATACCTAATTGGATGTCTGTTTCAGAAATCAATTGGTATTGATTAAATTAAAATATTACACTGGAACACCTTTCTGAGAAAGAATCCTAAACAGTAATATATCGCTTTGCAATACAATTAACAGCACCAAGAAAACCCAGAGAGAGTGAGGCATTAATGATTACTTTTGCTAATGATTATTTAATTATAACAACATTTCTGAATTAACAGGCATTTATCAAATTACTGATCTCAAAAGTTGAGATGAATTTTTAACTATTATGGTCAAATTGCAAAAAGATTTAGATGGAGATGGTGGGGGACTTAGAAGAGATATATTTTTGTATGTGATCCTAGTATATCTTACTCTGATGAAAGCTGAATAAAACTTTAGTCAATCTGCAGCAATTTACCTTCTTGTATCTTCTTGGATGAAGAGTTTTATCAGTTGCTTGGGGATATGGAAGGACAGTGTACTTTCAGCCATTTGTTCTCGTACACAGAGCCACTTGCCATTGGCTGTAGGCAATTTATAAACTTTATATATGATATTTTTAAACACTGTGAGAAGAAAAGAACAATTGCAGTAAATTATTAAGTAAGTCGATAAAATAAATGAAACCGAATAATTATCTTATCACAATAAACAAATATATACTAGTAAAGCTGAGCAGCTGCACAGTGACAAGACAGATCTCTCAGCTAGTTGACCCCATACCTAATGAGGTACATGGTCTACCAGTAATAAAGAAAAAGCAGCTTACTCCCCCGACTTAACTGCATTATCACATTACATTCCCATGTGATTTGGGTCAAGAAACCCAAATTAAAATAGTGGACATATCAGGGGCTCCTAATGCTGCACAAGATGTAAGGAGGGTAATAACTTTAACATTAAAACAATGTTTAACCAGGAGTTAACCAAGATAGCCAGGTGGAAGGGCTTAGTGAGAGTTCAGATATAGGCAGCAGAGCAAGCTTGAATCAGGTTTAAAGAGAATAAAACAGAGAAGCCAATCTATCAAGCAATAGAACTAAACAGTTGTGTGAGGGCTTCAGCAGATAAAGGGAGGAAGAATCAGGTAACTTACATTGAAAAAAAAATCAATAGAGTTTGTTAAAGAACAGATGAAGAAAGTTCAACATTGTAAATCATTGAATTTTCAGGCAGCTTCTTGGCAAAGGGATGAAGACATTGAGAGGGGGGCAAAGGAGCTTCTGACCGTCTTCTCAACATTGAGTCAGGTTAAGTTTCTTCTCATCTACATTTGATGTCAGTAAACAGTTAGAGACAATGGAAGGGATCAAGAAAGCCACTGGTGAGATAAAGCTGGATGGAAACAAATGAGTTTTCCAATGGTGAGAGATCACATGTAGATGAGGAATGGAATTGAAACAAAGATAGATTATTGGGGAACACTGTAATTCATGATGCAAGAACAGAAAGAGCTGGAAGGATGGCTGACAAAGAAGGAAGTTCATCAAAGAGCCAATGTATATAAAGTCTGAAATAGACCTGAGGTTTAGTATATAAAATGGGCAGAACGTTGGTCTTCAGTTTGTACTTTCTAGTGATCAAATTAGAAAAAAATCTCCAAATGTGCAACTATATCCAGAATTTCCATGAATAGTCAGACAGAATCACCAATATTGGTTTCCAGTGTGAAATTCTTCCTAGTTTGCATGTATTCATAGCTCAGAGTTATACAGTAAAGCACAACTGTCTCCTTTGATAGGTATTTATTTTTGATGAAATCCTCTGGAGCATATGTAATTCAACATTTACGACCTTCATAAAACGATAGCGTCATAGACCTCTACAGCAGTAGGCCAATCGACTCATCTAGTCTGTGCCAAACTGTTATTCTCCCTAGTCCGATACCCATTCCATCCATGTACTTATCCAAATTTCCCTTAAAAGTTGCAATCAAAACTACATCTACCACTTCCACTGGCAGCTCCGACAACACTCCGACAACAAATCCTCTGAATATAGAAGCTTCCACTCA
The DNA here is from genome assembly GCF_963921235.1 of Mobula hypostoma. NCBI lineage: Eukaryota > Metazoa > Chordata > Chondrichthyes > Myliobatiformes > Myliobatidae > Mobula > Mobula hypostoma. Next base: position 137,369,246 of record NC_086100.1, on the reverse strand, counting down.
GGTTCATCTTTCATCCTTAACATACCACCTCTAGGTCCAGTCTCATCCAGCCTCCCTGGAAGAAGCCTACTCTGTCTAAGCATTCCATCTCCATCAAATCTGTCTTCGTTCTCCTATGCTCCAAAGAATAAAATCCTAACCTATTCAGCCTTTCCCTGTAACCCAGGTCCTCAAGTCCTGGCAACATCCTTGTAAAGTTTGGCAATGTGCCGAAAGCTCTCTTTATGGCCCAATCTGTACTCCCAGGTCCCTTTGTTCTACCACATTCTTCATTACCCTACCGTTCATCGTGCAAGTCCTACTGTGGCTTGTCCTCACAGAGTGCAATACCTCACACCTTGCATTAAGATCCATTTGCTATTTTCAAACCATTTTTCCAGCTTGTCCATTTCTACAAGCTTTGATAGCCTTTCTTGCTGTCCACTACACCATCATTTTTGGTGTCATCTGCAAATATGCTGATCGTTTTCCACATTATCATCCAGATCATTGATATATTTGACAAACAACAATAGACCCAGAACCGATCCCTGCATCACTACTCACAGGCCTCCATTTAGAGAGGCAACTATCTACTTCCATTCCCTGGCTTTTCCTGCTAAACTGATGTTAAACCAAATTTGCTACTTCATCCTGAACACCAAATGAGCGAACATTCTGGACCAGCCTCCCATGTGGGACTCTGTCAAAACTCATCCTTAACAATGCACTCCAACATCTTACCAACCACTGAAGTCAGGCTAACTGGCCTATAATTTCCTGTCTTTTGCCTCCCTCCCTTCTTAAAAGAATGGAGTGACATTTGCAGTTTCCTAGTTCTCGAGAACCATTCCAGAATCTTGAAAGATCACTAGTAATGTCTCAACAATTTCTTCAGCTACCTCTTTCAGAATCCTGCGGTGTAGTCCATCTAGTCCATCCAGGTGACCTATCTTCCTTCAGACCTTTTAGCTTTCCAAGCACCTTCTCCGTAGTAATAGTAACCACACTTGCTTCTCCGTCCTGACATTTCTTAATTTCTAGCATACTGCTGGTGTCTTCCGCAGTGAAGACTGATGCAAAATACTTATTGAGTTCACCTGCCATTTCGTTGTCCCCCATTACTACCACTTCAGCATTATTTTTCAGAAGTTTGATATCCACTCCCTGTTGCTCTTTATAGAACTGCAAAAACTTTTGGTATCCTTTCTTATATTACTGCCTATTTTACCTTCATGTTTCATCATTTTTCTCATTGCTTTTTTAGTTGCTCTCTGTTGTTTTTTTGTAAGTTTTCCAACCCTTTAGCTTCCCACTAATTTTTGCTATATTGTATAACCTCCCTTTTGCTTTTATGCTGTTTTTGACTTCCCTTGTCAGTGATGGTTGCCTTATCCTCCCTTCAGAATACTTCTTCTTTGGGGTGTATCTATCCTGCACCTTCCGAATGCTCCCAGAAACTCCAACCATTGCTTTACCGCCATTATCCCTACTAGCAGCCCATTCCAAACAACTTTGGCCAGCTCCTCTCTCATGCCTCTGTCGTTCCCTTTACTCCACTGTAATATGGATACATCTGACTTTAGCTCCGCCCTCACAAGCTGCAGGGTGAATTCTATTATATTACGATCAATTTCTCCTAGGGGTTCCTTTACCTTAAGCACACTTATCAAACCTGGTTCATTACACAACACCCGATCTAGAATCGCCTTTTCCCTAGTGTGCTGCTCTAAAAAGCCATACTGTAGGCATTCTACAAATTCCTTCTCCTGAGATCCAGCATCAACCTGATCTACCAATCCACCTGTGTATTGAAATCCCCTATGACTATCACAGGATTGTCCTTTTTACGTGCCTTTTCTTTCTCCTGTTGTAATTTGTATCGAACATCTTGGCTACTATTCAGAGGCCTGCATATTAGTCCCATCACAGTCTTTTTAACCTTGCAGATCCTTAACTCGACCCGAAAGAATTCTACATTGTTGAATTCTATGTCACCTCTCTTTAAGGTGAGACACAACCTATTATGCACAAACTTATGTTAAATATCCCTAATCAGATCCTAGCTATCCAAATACTTATATATCCTGTCCCTTAAAATCATTTCCGTTAATTTACCCATTACTGATGTCAGGCACACTGCCCTATAATTTCCTGGCTTATTATTAGAGCTTTACTTGACCAACAGAACAACATTAGCTGTCCTCCAGCTCTCTGACACTTCATATATGGCTAAGGGTGGTTTAACTACCTTTGCCAAGGCTTTCGCAATTTCTGACCGGCCTCCCACAAAGACCAAGGGGGCACCTTGTCAGATCTTGAGGACTTATCCAACCTAATTTGCCTCAAGTCAGCAAGGACCTTCTCTTCTGTCATTCAGATACAGTCCTTACTATTATTTTTGCCTCAGTTGTCTAAACTCCATGTCTGTATCCTGAATAAACACAGACGCAAATAATCTTTTTAGTCCCACACATTGATAACCATGCTGATCTTCAAGTGGACCAAATTTCTCCTTTACTATCCATTTGATCTTAATATATTTGTAGAGGCCCTTGGGATTCTCCTTCACTTTTTCTATCAGAGCAATATCATGCCTTCTTTCAGTACTCCTGACTTCCTTCTGGAGTGTTCTTTTGTATTTCTAATACTTCTCAAGTGCCTCATTTGTTCCTTGGTGCCTAGATGTGCCACACACCTCATTCTTTTTTATAACCAGGGTTTCAACATCCCTCCAAAACCAAGGTTCCCTAAACGTGTTAGTTTTATACAAACACTTTACTCTCAATATTTCACTGCCTCTTCAAAAGAACAAATCTTTGGCAGAAAACAATCTATCCCAAATCACACCTACATGATCCTTTCTGATGCCATCAAAATCGGCCTTTTTCCAATTTAGAATCTCATTTGTTCCTCATCTTACATGTTATTTTAATTAAATTATTTTAATTAAAATAATTTATTTTAACATAACTTAAAATAAGTTAGGAGGGAAGGAAAAGTCATATATTCTTTTCTGCCGTGCTTGTTTGAGTTGGTATTTACAAGCTCTGGGGTTATTTCAAGTACAGAGCAAGGTTTCAATATCTGAACATGCTGGTAAATCTCCAGTGGAATTGTGATATGTAAGTAACCCATGCTAACTCCACAGCATAGTTTACAGATGAATCTCATTCCCACAGCTTATTAACCTGAATGTGATGTTCTGATAGCTCAAATCATTCTACTAAGCACAAAAGATCATAATTGCAGGGTTCAGTAGCAATGAACACCACTGAAGTTATGCCAACATCTCAACGTAGGCATGTACATTACTATGTGTGGCAGCTTTGCCTCAGGAATGGGCACCTTAGTTTTCTGGAACAGGCTGTCAGTTGAAGGAGTCAGAGATGCCTCTTGTATACATAGGAGTCCAGAAAATATTTCAGGGGCAACTTAGTTAGAAAGTTTTATACCAGGTGTCAGAACTGACATACACAGTAATGGCTGCAAGTACATCAGTAAAACCAACATAATAAGCAACTGCATACTAAACTCACAAATTGCTTCATTTTGGAAACCTCTGGTAGTCATCTAACTCATGTTTGGAGAGAAATGCAGTCCAGTAATAAGGAAAAAGACAGACACTGTTACAAAATATAGCTACTGAAGTCAGGTTTTAAAATAGGCACAGTATTTGAGGATGTTATAATCTAGTTCTGGAAGAAAATGAAATCAACAATAGGAAGGTTTATTTTAATTTTACACAGAAACACCTATGCATGAAAATCAAGGAAAAAGACAAACTCTTTGAATCTTCTTAAGTACATATTGTGTTGACTTCATCTGGCATCCTATTGTAAGATTTGCTTTATTTGTGTTTGTTAATTTGGTTGGGGAAAAAAAGACACAAAAACATATTTTCTCCAAAATCTTAAAATTACAGTGAGCCTTTGAAGACTAGACCATTAAGAAACAAAAAGCAAGACAGGTACTATATGACATAGGTGGAAAGATAGGTTTGATGGTTGCAACCATGGTTAAAGACTGCAGCCTGCCAGTAGTGAAAGCAAACCTTTGAATTAGACTCATTCGGACTTTGGTCCAACAATCTGGAGTGTTCAAGAGGAAACAGAGCACAGAATATACAGCCCAGCAGCTGCTTTGTCCAATCCACCCTAGTAATGCTTAGCATGGCAAAGGTCTTGCAACTCCTTTGCTTACAACAATCATGATGATTTTTTTTTAATGGTCCAGTCTTTCTTTCTAACCAAATTTGTTTTGCACTCAAACCTTGGAAGTAAGTTGGAGTACACAACATAATGGTAGAACGGCAGCTATTCAAGAGTGCATACAAATAACACTTGGTTCACTCCATAATGCTGTGTAGCAGTGTGTGGCTCATTATAATTCATGATAATCAGCTTGGAAAGCTGGGTCTCCAAGTGAGACAGGGAAGGTGACAGAATTTGAGGTATATTGTTGTCTGTCATCTATATCAATGATCCTAATGAAAATGTGGACAAATGGATCAGCAAATTTGCAGATGACACCAAGATTGGGAGTGTAATGGACAGCAAGGAAGACTATCAAGACTTGAAGCTGGATCTGGACCTTCACTGATACTTATCAAAGTATAAGATGATATGGCAAATCTGTATCAACTTCTAAGAAAGTAGAGGTACTGCTGGGTGCCTTCTTTGCAATGGCACTTTTGTACTGGTCCCAGGACAGATCTTCTGAAATAATAATGCCAAGGAATTTAAAGTTACTGATCCTCCACCTGTTCCAACATTGGGTTATTTCCTTCTTGCAACCACATACACTCAGCTCTGCCCTGGACATAACTGTGAATCCCACCAGTGTCTCCTCACGTTAAAAATTCATTGGCTCACCTTGAACCAAGTAACTTATGTACCTAAACAGGGGAGTTCCATCTCTGGATAATTTTCGGCCACCGACATAATGACTTAAAATGAATCAAATCTGTCTATGGGTATGAGGCTTTCTAACTGCTGATCTCCTTGACAGCCATGTGGACCAGCTCCAGAGGCTTCAGCTGCATCTAAGTACATGACAGGCCATAACCTGCGGCTGGAATCAGTTCCGGCACAAAAAATATGCAATTCCTTGATCACAACCAGTGGAAGCTGTGCTTTGCTTTGACTGAAGAGGAAAAGCTATCCATTGACTACAGAACTTCTAAACAACACAAGTTAGAGGAAGTGTTTGTTTCCACCAAAAGTAAATTACCGAGCATGTTGAAAGAGCAGAATAATACACTCAATGGGTTAGGCAGCATCTGTGATAAAAAAAAAATTCCAAGCCCTCCTATTTCCTGCTGATACCCTGAAGTGTCAAAAGAGGACTGATATTTGCTATGCAACACACACAAAAAATGCTGGCGAACGCAGCAGGCCAGGCAGCATCTCTAGGAAGAGGTACAGTCGACGTTTTGGGCCGAGACCCTTCGTCAGTACTAACTGAAGGAAGAGATAGTAAGAGATTTGAAAGTGGGAGAGGGAGGGAGAGATCTGAAATGATAGGAGAAGACAGGAGGGGGAGGGATGGAGCTAAGAGCTGGAAAGTTGATTGGCAAAAGGGATACGAGGCTGGAGAAGGGAGAGGATCATAGAATGGGAGGTCTAGGGAGAAAGAAAGGGGGAGGGGAACCCAGAGGATGGGCAAGGAGTTATAGTGAGAGGGGCAGAGGGAGAAAAAAGAGAGAGAGAGAGCGCGCGAAATAAACAAACAAACAAATAAATAAATAAATAACAGATGGGGTACGAAGGGGAGGCGGGGCATTAACGAAAGTTAATGTTCATGTCATCAGGTTGGAGGCTACCCAGACGGAATATAAGGTTGTTCCTCCAACCTGAGTGTGGCTTCATCTTGACAGTAGAGGAGGCCGTGGATAGACATGTCAGAATGGGAATGGGATGTGGAATTAAAATGTGTGGCCACTGGGAGATCCTGCTTTCTCTGGCGGACAGAACGTAGGTGTTCAGCAAAGCGGTCTCCCAGTCTGTGTCGGGTCTCCCCAATATATAAAAGGCCACATCGGGAGCACCGGACGCAGTATATCACCCCAGCCGACTCACAGGTGAAGTGTCCAACCTGATGGCATGAACACTGACTTCTCTAACATCCGTTAATGGCTCACCTCCCCTTCATACCCCATCTGTTATTTATTTATTTATTTCTCTCTCCCTTTTTTTCTCCCTCTGTCCTTCTCACTATAACTCCTTGCCCATGCTCTGGGTTCCCATCCCCCTTTCTTTCTCCCTATGCCTCCCGTTCCAAGATCCTCTCATATCCCTTTTGCCAGTCACCTGTCCAGCTCTTAGCTCCACTCCTCCCTGTCCTTTCTTCTCCTATCATTTCGGATCTCCCCCTCCCCCCTCCCACTTTCAAATCTCTTACTATCTCTTCCTTCAGTTAGTCCTGACAAAGGGTCTCGGCCTGAAATGTCGACTGTACCTCTTCCTAGAGATGCTGCCTAGCCTGCTGCGTTCACCAGCATTTTTTGTGTGTGTTGCTTGAATTTCCAGCATCTGCAGATTTCCTCGTGTTTGCGTTTTTATGATATTTGCTATATTTGTTTTCAAATTTGTAGAGTCATGGGATACTACAGCACAAGATCAGGACTTTTGGCCCAACTACTCCGTGCCAAATCATTAATCTGCCTAGACCTATCAATCTGCACCTGGACCATAGGCCACCGTACCCTTCCCATCCGTGCACCTATCCAAGTTTCCCTTAAATGCTGAAATCATACCCGCATGGCAGCCCATTTCACAGTCTCACCACCCTCTGAATGAAGAGGTTCCCCCTCGTGATCCCCCTGAACTTGTCACCTTTCACCCTTAAGAAATGACCTCTGGTTGTCCTCCCACCCAACCTCAGTGGAAAAAGCCTGCTACCCTGTCTATAACCCCCATAATTTTGTATACCTCTATCAAACCTCCCCTCGGTATTCTATGTCCTAGGGAATAAAGTATTAACCTATTCAACCTTTCCCTATAACTCAGGTCCTCAAATCCCGGGAAAATCCTTGTAAATTTTCTCTGCACTCGTTCAATCTTATTAACATCTTTCCGGTAAGTAGGTGACCAAAACTGGACAAAATACTCCAAAATTAGGCTTCACCAACACCTTATACAATTTCAACATAACATCCCAACTCCTGTACTTAATACTAAAAGCACATTGTGTCTTTATGACCCTATCTACCTGTGATGCCACTTTCAAGAAATTATGGACCTATATTCCCAGATCTCTCTGTTTGACCACTCTCCTCAGTGTCCTACTATTCACAGTGCAAGACCTATGCTGGTTAGTCGTCCCAAAGTGCAACATCTGCATTAAATTCCACCTGACATTTTTCCAGCTGGTACAAATCCCACTGCAAGCTTTGACAGTCTTCCTTGCTCTCCACTACAGCCCCAATCTTGGTGTCATCCACCAATCTGCTGATCCAGTTTACCACATTATTATCCAGATCATAGATATAGATGACAAACAATAATGGGCCTAGCACCAGTCCCTGCAGCACACCACTATCAAAGCCTTGAGTCAGAGAGGCAACTATCTACTATCTCTCTCTGGTTTCTCCCGCAAAGCTAATGTTTAACCCAGTTTACTACCTCATCTTGAATGCCAAATGAATGAACCTTCTTGACCAACTTCCCATAAGGGATCTTGTCAAATGCCTTGCTAACATCCATGTTGACAACATCCATTGTTTTGCCTTCATCAACTCCCCTGGTAATTTCCTCAAAAAACTCCATCAGATCGATTAGACACAACTTACAACACATATCCCTAATCAGTCTCTGACTATCCAGATACTTATTCATCCGGTCCCTTAAAATACCTTCATTAATTCTATTATAGTTATTATTCTACTATGAACTTATTGAGTTTGCCCGTAAGAAAATGAATCCCAGTATTGTATACAGTGTGTCTGTGTGCTGCTGTATTGCCTCATAACCATAGACACTGTGTCCATCTCCCAAGTAAATACAGATGCAAAAAATCCATTTAAGACCTCCCCCATCTCTTTCAGCTCCACACATAGATTACCAGCATTATGTTCCAGAGGACCAATTTTGTCCCCTGCTATCCTTTTACTTTTAATATATCTGTAGAAGCCCTTCGAGTTCTCCTTCATCTTGTCTGCTAGACCAACCTCATGCTTTCTTTTTGCTATCCTGATTTCCCTAAGTGTTCTCTTGCATTTCTTATTTGTTCCTACCTGTCTATACTTGCTATGCACTTCCTTCTTTTTCTTAACCAGGGTCTCAATATCTTTTGAAAATCAAAGTCCCCTAAATTTGTTATCCTTGCCTTTTATTCTAACAGGCACATATAAACACTGCACTCTCAAAGTTTCACTTTTGAAGTCCTCTCACTTGCCAAGTACACATTGCCAGAAAACAACTTGTCCCAATTGATATTTGCCAAATACCTTCTGTTTCTTATTACTGATGAGGAATCTTAGTTCCAGATTTATCTTTATTTACCTTAACAATCAGCATGGGATCTGAACTCATAAGCATGGATCAGATGTTTAAGCCTTTACAAACTTGACCAGTACTGTAGCCACTCTGGTACCATACTCTGCACTTTTACAGTGGATTTTTCATCAAAATTTCAACAATATAACTCCAGACGGTGGTCAACAAATTAGGGAGTCTGATTTGTTTGGTCACAAGCAAGGAAAGAGAATCATCTCTAAGAATAGGGTGACTGAAAGAAAGAAACTTCTTAAATTATTTTCTACCTAAGATATAGAAAGACTAGTCCATTTTTCAGATGATGATGTTTACAAAATATGAGCAAGGACATTCATTATGACAGAGGTCATATATGTGATTTATACGCATTAATTGTATATAAGACAAATAAAGAAAAAGCATACCTGAATCTAGTATTGAGAATTTTTCAGCATCATTAACAGTCTTGTACAAAGCACTGCCACGTAAAGCTGACTAGTAAAGAAAAGATTACAAAAAACTCATTAAAGTTGTTCAAAACAACTTGGCATTTGAAATTAGTTGAACATATGTTTACTAAACTTGTGTGACATTGCCATGTTCTCTATTTCAGTCCAGTCTTTAAAACAAGTAAAGAAAAAAATTGCCCAGGATATAAATAGCAGTCAGGTGTGATACCACCTGAAGTAACCTCTAGCTTTGTAACAAATTTACTTCTAAATATGATGGTTTTACTGCACATTCCGAAAAAAATAAATAAACATATTCGTTTGCTTTCTCTTATTTACTATTAAAGTGGTTTAAATATTTTTCTAATTAATGTCAGATGATTATAAACAATAGCTTTATTTAATGCCAGCAGAATTGGAGAGGTTTAGCCCAGTGTTTCATTCCTTTTTAACTTCTAACCAAAATTTTACAGAAATGCTTGTGTGTACACATTTATATTATTATTCTTATATTTGCTGGCATCGTGGGACGAGATTGGGCCCATTGAATCCTTGTTGGCCCTCAGAGCATCAATTCTATTCCTTTACTTTCTGAAAAGCGATAGTCATATTTTATGGCCCTACTCCACCTATTAAGCAACCAATTGGTATTTAAGACATTTGCCTTAAATATTGTTAATTAGATGATTCAATTTAACCACGTGAAGTAATGTACCACTTTCTACTTGAGTTCTTTTTAATGAGACCAGTAGTTTTAAAATATAATCTTCCATGTGTGTTGGCAAGTGCACTACAAGCCTCTGTATCAATCATTTGACTTCACATCTGTGCTAATACAGACCATTGTCGTTTTGCTGAATAGTTTTCAGAAACTTTATCCCTCAATGACTGTCAGACCACTGATAAGTACCTACCATATTCAACCCCCTGAAAAGTGAAAACACAATACTTGAATCATCACCCATCTCTACAAAATGACAATCCCAGTTCAGTTTAAAACAGTTAAATTTTCACATCAAGGACCCTTAAAAAGATGAAAAAAAAGTAGGTTAAGCCTCAGAGAGGAGGTAGGGCAGAGAGAAGGTATATGATAAAGAATGATCCAAGATCGTTAAAACAACAAGTTGCTTCTAAAACTTGTTAGTTAGAGACAGTGTAGAAACAAATAAACAAATTTATATAGTATAGACACATTTGTGCAAAGATGAAAAGGATTGATTATCTGAAGATACTCAAACTGACAATGGACATTGACATGTCAAGTATGAATCAGTTGTGGAGAATGAAGTGCTGAATAAACAGGCTAGTGGGTGGTAGATACTGTAAACTCTGTGTACACTTTTCATCTCCTTACTGAAGAAAAGTCTTACTTATTTGTGTTGGAGACTGTTCAAAGATTTTCAAGGCTGATTTCAGAGCAGAAAGGGATGTCCCATGATGAAAAGGAGAGCAGCATGAGATTATATTCACTGGAGTTTAGAAAAATAATCTTACTGAAGCCTGTATTTCTATAAGGGCTGACAAGATAGCTGCTGAGAGGACCCCTCATGGAGGAAACTAAAATCAAGGAGGATAATTTACGATTAAGGGGCCACACTTTTAAGGTATACACTCAGTGGCCACTTTATTAGGTACACCTGCTCATTAATGCACATATCTAATCAGCCAATTATGTGGCAACAACTCAATGCATAAAACATTCAGATATAGTCAAGAGGTTCAGCTGTTGTTCAGACCATACATTAGAATGAGGAAGAAATGTGATATATGTGACAACGACCATGGAATGATTGTTGGTGCCAGACAGTGTGGTTTGAGTATCTTGGAAACTGCTGATCTCCAAGGATTTTCACACATACCAGTCTCTAGGATTTACAGAGAATGATCCGAAAAACAAAAAACATCCAGTGAGCGGTAGTAATGCGGACAAAAATGCCTTGTTAGTGGGGGGGGGGGGGGTCAGAGGAGAATGGCCAGATAGGTTCAAGCGGACAGGAAGACAACAATAACTCAAATAATTGCACATTACAGCAGTGGTGTGTAGAAGAGCAAATGCATAACACATTGAACCTTGGGCCAAAGCAGCAGAAAACTATGAACGTACACTCAGAGGCCATTTTATTAGGTATAGGAGGTACTAATAATGTACCCACTAAGCGTAGATGAGGAAGAACTTTTTCTCTCAAAAGGGTCTTTGAAATCCTCTAGCCCAATGAACTGTGGTTACTGAATGTAATCAAAGCTGAAACAGAGAGTTTTGTGAAGGACAGTCAATGGGTGACATGGAAGGAAATTGTGTTGATGCCATCGGGTATGCTCCTTAGACTGGCAAAACAAGACCGAAAAGCCAAGTGGTCCATACCTGGTTAGTGGGAGTGGGCAACTTAGTGGGAATGGGGGCAATTTCAGAAAGGTGGGAATGATGGTTAACTGCTTAGGTAGACACCTTGAACTCAAATAGAAGCACACTATGAAAGCCTGCTACAGTGTGTGGACCCAGAGAATGCATGTGCATTTGGAAAAGACATAGGTGGCATTTGTTGTGCATGGTTGGATACCATAATGGATGCCCAGAGTCCTCCATGAGTGCACAGAAGAGCCAGACCAAAATTTGTTCACTTCATGCAGCTCATGATGACCCAAAATTTCAATGATGTTTTATTTTTCATTGAAAATAGATCACAAGGCACACAAAAATATGATGCAGGTAGATCCAAATTCTCATCCAATAACATACAAAGCATGGTAACACTAACTGTGGCCTCACTGAAATATTTTAAGAAATGTAGAATGTGAACCAAGATACTGAAATCATAGGAATCTAAATCATGATCCTGATTAAATATACAGTTAATTTTCTCTGTGATCCAGGATAAAGGAAGAAACTTTAAATGACTAGGATATAGCTGAACAGTTGGAAGAACAATGTCTAGGAGAGGGGAGGATTTTTCAGACACTAGATTTCTCACGTGGGTAGATTGATCAGAGGGATAGTGTTTGGAAGGTCAGAGAGGCATCACTCTGAGATGCAGGATCAGGCACAATCAACAGCAAAAGCTCTTCAAAGAACAATAATCAATTGGGAAGTGAAAGTTTTCTAGAAGGCCTATTAGGAGCAGATTAGCAAGTAGATATTAGAAACAACAGGAATTCTGCAGATGCTGGAAATTCAAGCAACACACATCAAAGTTGCAGGTGAACGCAGCAGACCAGGCAGCATCTATAGGAAGAGGTGCAGTCGACGTTTCAGGCCGAGACCCTTCGTCAGGACAGATGCTGCCTGGCCTGCTGCGTTCACCAGCAACTTTGAAGTAGATATTGGAGCTAGACTTGTGATGTGGATGGACCAAGAGAAGAGTCTCGTTTGAAAGGTTAGAATTAGATTGGATTAGAAAGGTTAGAATTAGATTGTCAATGTGGAACCCTATAATATTGACATGTGGCATTGTTGAGAAAGCAGCAGGTGAGATGACTGATTGTGTAAATGGAAAAAACACAAATATTTTTTAATAATCCTCAGATGAATAAATTCTTCCCCTCTGGTGAGGAAATCCACTGAACTTCTTCATGCTGCTCTATTCCTCCTTGTGCATCAGTAACCAAATGAAAAATCTCAATGACTTGAACAACATTATGGACAGCTTGGAGGTAAATAAAAGATAAGTGAAGTGAGTGCGTAAGCTTATTCATGATGATAAAAGATGACAGACAGGTATGATGGAAATAATGAGATGGAAAAAGCCTTTTCATAAAAGGTGAAAGGAAAATACTACAGGAAGTGCTACTTGAGGTACTAAAAGCTGCATACATATTACAAAGATATTTTTGCCTATATGTCAATGATCTGTCATTGTAAATAGGCAATACTTTTTCAAAGCTCAAAAACAACATGAATTATAACAGTTTAAACAAACATTTTAGAGTAGATTTATTTTGCAAGCTCTTACACACCCTTAGTTTTCTACAAAGATATTAAGTGAAATTAGATGAATAACACCGGGAATGTTTCCATTAGTGAATAGCTAAATTCAAGGCTACATTTCAATAATCATAAACGGAAAGCATTAAAAACTCAACCGTCCAAAGATACGTTTACCTTTTCTCGCGATGCTTCAGAAGGAGCTTGGTCTGCATCTTCATTCTCATTTTCACCCATTTTAAGGTTGCTGATCACTATGGTCCCCACTTTGCTTGAACCATCTAGAGGGCTGAAATATAAATGACTACTTTTAACTCAAAGTAAAATAAATTTTCAATAGTATTTTGCTTTTAGTTGTATGCTTTCAAATGAACATAACAGGTACTCTATAGTGTTTTTTATTCTTTTCAAACATATTTTGGCTGTGGAAATCTTTAAATAAACTTTTATATTGTACCCATTTATACAAGAATTACACAATTTTGCACAGTATAAGAAGCAATCATTAAAATTATGAACTTCTAACAAGAAACATATTGTCAATTCAATCTTACTTGCCACGGAAACATTCTTGTGAAAATATAGCCTGCTCTAACATAATCTGTACATTCTTTATTCTAATAAAATTAAATATTAGTGTAACTTTTAGACAATAATACAAAATGTTTGGATTTCTATATTCTTTGTCAAATTAGGGATAACATTTATATGGCAAACATAGGTTTTCCTATGCTTAGATCCATAAGCATAGGTTTTATGGAGCTTCCTGACTTCAGGAATAATGCAGTAAACATTGAACTATGACTGACCTTTAAAGGACTTGAAACCCAGCTAGGCAGTAATCTTTTCTGATGGCTCCTGGGCAGAATAGCTCAGCTGGTGTACACAAGACAGAGTGTTTTCTTCTCTGGGCAATTTGAACCAAATAGACTGACTGTGACAGAACTAGGTGATGAATAATGCAATAAGAATGCCTTTTGTCACTATGCTTAGCAATATTATAAGTTCCTGCTCTTTATTTCCAAATCCACATTGAAAGTTACAATTGAATCTGCTTCCATCACCTTTTCAGGCAATGTTTTTCAGATCATAAAGACTTGCTGCAGAAACAAAAAATGCTTCCATCTTCCCTCTGATCATTTTGTCATTTATATTGAACCAGGGTCCTTTTGATCTTCTATCAGTAGAAAAGGATTTACATTCTATCTTCCACCCCCCCCCCAAAAAAAATTATGAATATTACAATTAACTCTCTCCTTAAATCTTTTTACAGTTGTATAATTAGCTGGGCCATAACAAACAGAATCAATATACTGCTTTTAGTATTAAAACATCTCATGGGAGTGATTATTAAATAAAGATTGATAAGAGTCACCAAAGAGATTATAGGGTAGATTTTAAGGAAGATAAATTAAGGTATACCTGAATAAATTTTGGAATAGAATTCCAGAATTTAGGATCTGGTCTACTGAAGACATGGCCTGCCAATAATGGAACAAAGTGAAGGTAGCAGAAGCCATACTAGTTCAATCAAGATGCCTGATAATTTTAATTATATCACCGTGGGCAAAAAATAATAGGAAGTTATCTGATCACAAACTGCACAACATGATTTTATTATAGCATGGTTAACACTACCCAAAAAACTTATGAAATCTCTCCTTTGTTGGGTTTATAATTATTTGTTGAACAGCGCTTTAAATGTTTGCTTTCTCATATCAGAAAGAAATGCACTGGAACATTTTATGGAAAAATACAAAATTAGTAAAGAAAACTAAAAGAGAAAATTAGAAATTTGATTGATTTAGAGGGAAGAAAGAAAACAGGGAGAAACAAGGCTTAAATAAAATTTTGTGTAAACTAAATCTAATATAAAACCTTTCAGATCTCCAAACAGTCCTTCCAGGTGAGGCAACACATCACCTGTGCATCTGTTGAGGTCAAGCCTCCTCTACATTGGTGAAACCAGACATAGATTAGGGTACTGCTTTGTTGAGCACCTTACTACATCTGTAACAAAAGACAGGATTTCCCAATGGCCACCCATTTCAATTTGACTTCTCACTCCCACTCCGATATGCCACTCCTCTACTGCCACGATGAGGCCACACTCAGTCTGGAGGACCAACATGTCATATTCTGTCCAGGTAGCTTCCAATCTGATGGCATGAATATCATTTTCTCTAACTTCCAGTAATCTTTCACTCCTCCCCCTTCTCTCTTTTTCTATTATCCATTTTAGCTCCCCTCTTACCCCTTGTCTTCTCGTGGGCTGCCTATCACTTCCCTAGGGGGTCCCTCCAACTTCCCTTTCTCCCATGGTCCACTCTCCTTTCCTATTAGATTCCTCCTTCAGCCCATTACCTCCTTTGCAGTTTTTTTACTTCATCCTCCCTCCCCATTTTCTTTTTCCGGTTTGTTCCCTCTTCCCCATCCAAATGCCCCCTCACCTGGTTTCGCCTATCACCTGCCAGCTTGTACTTCCCCTCTCCACACTTTCTTGTTCTGGCTTCCCCCCTTCCTTTCCAGTCCAAATGAAAGGTCTCATCCCATTACATTGACGGTTTATTCTTCACCATAAATGCTGCCACCTGGTGACTTCCTCCAGCATTTTGTGTGTGTTATAATTAAAAACCTGTAGTGAGGACCAAGAAGGTTTGGACAAGGGAAGCACAGGAGCGCCTGCAGAACTGCTTTGAATTGGTGGACTGGGCTGTATTCAGGGATTCATCTTTGAATCTGGATGAGTATGCTGCAGTTGTTACCAACTTTCTTAAAACCTGTGTGGATGAGTGTGTGCTTACAAAGACTTACTGTACATTCCCAAACCAAAAGCCGTGGATGAACCAGGAGGTACATCATCTGTTGAAGGCTGTCTGTGGTATTCAAGTCTGTCAACCCAGGCCTGTATCAGAAAACCAGGTATGATTTGCGGAGGGCTATTTCAAGGGCAAAGGGACAATTTCGAATGAGATCGGAGGCAACATCAGATGCACGGCAACTCTGGCAGGGTCTGCAAGACATTACCTCCTACAAAGCGAAACCCAATAGCATGAATGGCAGTGATGCTTCACTGCCAGATGGACTCAACGCCTTCTATGCCTGCTTTGAAAAGGAGAACACAACTACAGCTGTGAAGATCCCTGCTGCACCTGATGACACTGTGATCTCTGTCTCAGAAGCTGATGTTAGACTGTCTTTAAAGAGAGTGAACCCTCGCAAGGTGGAAGGTCCAGATGGAGTACCTGGTAAGGCTCTGAAAACCTGTGCCAACCAACTAGTGGGAGTATTCAAGGACATTTTCAACCTCTCACTGCTACGGAGAGAAGTTCCCACTTGCTTCAAAAAGGCAACAATTATACCAGTGCCAATGAAGAATAATGTGGGCTGCCTTAACGACTATCACCCAGTAGCACTCACATCGACGGTGATGAAATGCTTTGAGAAGTTGGTTATGACTAGACTGAACTCTTGCCTCAGCAAGGACCTGGACCCATTGCAATTTGCCTATAGTCACAATAGGTCAATGGCAGATGCCAACTCCATAGCTCTTTACACAGCTTTAGACCACCTGGACAACACAAACACCTACGTCAGGATGCTGTTCATCAACTATACCACAGCATTTAATACCATCATTCCCACAATCCTGATTAGAAGTTGCAGAACCTGGGCCTCTGTACCTCCCTCTGTAATTGGATCCTCGACTTCCTAACCGGAAGACCACAGTCTGTGTGGATTGGTGATAACACATCCTCCTCACTGACGATCAACACTGGTGCACCTCAGGGGTGTGTGCTTAGCCCACTGCTCTACTCTCTGTATGCACATGACTGTGTGGCTAGGCATAGCACAAATACCATCTACAAATTTGCTGACGATACAACCATTGTTGGTAGAATCTCAGGTGGTGACGAGAGGGCCTACAGGAGTGAGATATGCCAACTAGTGGAATGGTGCTGCAGCAACAACTTGGCACTCAACATCAGTAAGATGAAAGAGCTGATTGTGGACTTCAGGAAAGGTAAGACGAAGGAACACATACCAATCCTCATAGTGATCAGAAGTGAAGAGAGTGAGCAGCTTCAAGTTCCTGGGTGTCAAGATCTCTGAGGATCTAACCTGGTCCCAACACATTGATGTAGTCATAAAGAAGGCAAGACAGCAGCTATACTTTATTAGGAGTTTGAAGCAATTTGCCATGTCAACAAATACATTCAAAATCTTCTACATTTGTACCGTGGAGAGCATTCTGACAGGCTGCATCACTGTTTGTTATGGAGGGGCTACTGCACAGGACCGAAAGAAGCTGCAGAAATTGTAAATCTAGTCAGCTCCATCTTGGGTACTAGCCTACAAAGTATCCAGGACATCTTCAGGGAGCGGTGTCTCAGAAAGGCAGTGTCCATTATTAAAGACTTCCAGCACCCAGGGCATGCCCTTTTCTCACTGTTACCATCAGGTAGGAGGTACAGAAGCCTGAAGGCACACACTCAGCAATTCAGGAACAGCTTCTTTCCCTCTGCCATCCGATTCCCCTGAATGGACCTTGAAGTTTTGCACACTACCTCACTTTTGAAAATATAAGTATTTCTGTTTTTGTACATTTTTTAATAATATGTTCAATATATGTAATTGATTTACTTGTTTATTTATTATTATGCTTTATTTTATTTATTTATTTTTTCTCTCTCTGCTATATTATATATTGCATTGAACTGCTGCTGCTAAGTTAACAAATTTCACATCACATGCTGGTGATAACAAACCTGATTCTGACTTTGATTATTCCCAATTACTTACAGGCTGCATGCACTTCACTTACCTTTGGTTTTGACAGGATACGACTAGCTAGACTAAGAAAAAACATTTGCATTCTGATCATAAGGAACAGCATCAGGCATTAATGGTTCGTCCTGATCAATTCCCTTGCCAACAGTTCCCCATCCCAAAACAAGATATTGGATGGACAAGGGCACACAGCTCTCAGCATAAAGCTCTGATATGATTTCTATAAAAAAGACTGCAAGCAGTGACCAGACAGCCACTGATGCAATTTCCATTATCTTGGGCACTGACAACCACGGCAGGCAAATGCAGCACGTAAGACATCAATGTCACTTGGCAACTGCTCAATGCCAATCTCCACAGGCGTGCAGCTGGTGAAACAAAAATACCAGATTCGCCAAGATGAATGCTGCAAAGAAGATTTCAGGCTAATTTTGCACTGGGCACAAGCTTACCAATAAATATTCAGAACAATTTAACCTGGTACAATGTCTTCTATTAGCAACTTCCAGATGGAAGACAGCTGCTATTGTGATTTTAGCTTTATGTTGGAATGCCTGAGTCAATTTAATCTGTCGTACAACAAGCATCATCTTGTTCTCAGTAATATTCACACAGAATAAAGTAGTGTTTGTAAAACCCAATGGTGGACTTGCGCTTGAAAAGTAGGTGGTCATCAGGAATAGAGGATGTTTAAGTGGACACTCTCTCCTTTTTAAAGCTGATGTGGAAGCTCTCTGAGCTATTTTACAAAGGAGAGAACAGAGCTAATCTAGGCAACTTCCAAATACACATTCCACATGCAACACTATCAAAATAGATCAATTGGCACTTAATCACACTGCTCTTTGAGATAGTCTGTGCACAAACTTGAAGTTTCATTTGCCCAAGCAACAGCAGCCACGTCTCACAAAGTAATTAACTGGCCCCATTCGATCAGGTTATCTTTCCACTTGCGTAGACAAATTTGTGTACAAAATAAAACCAGTCTGTTAATTCATTCTTGAAACCAATTACTCATGAAAACACAAAATCAGAGTTAAAGGTTAAAAGGCAGCTAAACAATTAACATAGCTTAGGAACTCAAAGGGAAGTCAGAGAAAAAATGAACTACAAAAAATAGATTGTAATGTTTTTCACGGTAATATTCAGTGAAATAAAATTAAGTCTCATAAGATCACTGCAATTAGCAACACAATTGAAGCAACTTTGTCATCACTTGAAATAGGCAAATCTTTCAAATACAGCATATTAGTTATCACATTCTCTCACTCACATGTTGAAAATGAGACAGGTACATTACTACAAATGGTAGAGAGGTAGGCATTTGTCATGAGAGTAGAACAATGTTCAGAGTTGATAATCTTACATCAGATTCATTGTAAAGGTCATGGATAGTTGAGCGAATTGGACCTGAAGGTTCATAAATTTTGGCTGATATAACTGTTTCTTAAAAAGGATGAAAGTACAAGGTGGCAAGACCAATTGCAATATCCTTGAAAGTGGAGAAATACCACCAAGCTGGTCCCCTTTAAGTAACACAATAAAAACAAACTGCTGGAAGAACTTAGTAGGTAAGCAGCATTCTTGAAGGGAAAGGAATGGTCAAAACTTCAGGTCAAGAATCCGAATCAGGACTTTTCCTCCAAAGGTTCTATCTGACTCCAGCATTGTGTTTTTCCTTCAGATTCTAGCAGCTACAATTTCTTGTACCTCCCCTTTAAGTAAGGTTGAAACTTGATGATGACTCGCTTCTTCATGAAAACCCTCTGCCAGGCACAGCCATGCCCCTGTAGATGAAACCCCCAGAAGTTTCTCCCTACTGTGCATCACATTCTGCAGGACACCACAGAACACATACAGGCTCCACTGGGCCTCAGGATGCTGAATGCCAGGAGGACTGAACAAGAGTAATCCAGGACACGACCTGGATTAAAGGGCATGGATTAATGAGAAATTGGACAAATTTGTGTTGGTTTCTCTGGAGCAGCAGAAGCTGAGGGGAGATCTAGTCGAGGTTTATAAGATTATGAGGCACAGATAGAATAAACATAAAGTATCTTTTTCCCAGGATTAAAATGTCTAATACCAGAGAGCATTCATTTAGAATTAAGATGAAAGGGGGTAATTTCAAAGGAGATGTGAGAGAGGGTTAAGTTTTTTTTACATAGGAAGTGGTGGGTGCTTCGCATGCATTGCCTGGGGTGATGGTAAAGGCAGAAACATTTGGGACTTTTAAGAGACATTTAGATAGGCACATGAGTGTGAGGAGAATGAAAGAATATGGACAGTACGTAGGCAGAAGAGATTATAAACACAAGATTCTGCAGATGGTGGAAATCCAGAGCAACACACACAAAATTGCTGGAGGAACTCAGCAGGTCAGGCCACTTCTATAGAAATGAATAGATGAATAAATAGAAATAAACAGGACTCGGTGAAGTGCCTTGGCTCAAATTGTCAATTGGTTATTCATTTCCATAGATGCTGCCCGATCCACAGAATTCCTTCAGCATTTTGTGTGTGTTGGCAGAAGAAATTAGTTTAGTTAGCCACTTGATTACTAATTTAATTGGTTTGGTACAATATTGTGAGCCTAAGCGCCTGTTCCTGTGCTGTACTGCTCTATGTTTTAATTTTACAGGCTTAAATCAAACTGCTGAAGGAAATCAGCAGGGCAGAGGCAGCATCTGTGGAGGCAGGGGGTTGACTGACATTTCAAGTCAAAACCCTGCATGAGAGCTTGATGCATCATAACGAAAACCACAATTTCCTCTAAAATTCTTTTATTGATAGTGAATCAATTATTTGACAAAAATATGATGTCACATGATCTGGGTTCTCGAATGCAAAATTACTCCCAATATTTAGCAGTACACGATTAAGGGACTGACTGGTAGTGACATTATAGGTTGGGAATGGGCATGGGGAGAGGCAGAGAAGAGAGTAGCCTTCTGTGAATATACAGACAGACTTAGCTGACTGAAAGCAGGGAACTAGAAAGAGAAAATAAGAGATTTCAAAGTTTGGCCATAGCATGCAATATTGTTGGTGTCTATTATCCGAATATCATTGGTATCAAATGTTAAATGATAATCATTTTTTAAAGTTTATTTCAAAAAAATAAAACCGTAGAACACAAATATGCAAAAATAAAATTTATGTTCTCATGCAAGCTTCTGTCCACAGAGACCAGTTTTGCCAAAATTTATTAATATTGAAATTCTTCTAATAAAGCTGGATTCTATTTAAACAAAGAACTACAATAACATAACTTACAGAGCACAATTTATGACTCAAAAATTTCCAGAAGATTTTTATCAATTATGTACAGTTTCAGTACAGTTTAACTAGTCAAAGTAGTGCAGTTTTTGTCAATATATGGGGAAATAATTATCCAAAAATAGCAGTGGCACAAATTTTTTTTAAATAATGGGTAAAGAATGATTGTTGGGTAGATTATACAGCACTTCCATGTGCTATGTAGTCTTTACATCCACCTGAAAAACTAAAGAGATATTGATATCATGACGTCTTTCAAGAAACTGCACCTAATAGTGTTTCACTGAAGTGCTGGTAAAGATTATTCACAAGGCTTCAGCTTAAAAAATGGTGGTTTTCAGCTTTTAATCTACAGATCTAATGAGTACCAGTATTCCCAACAAAAGGCAGAACATCCACTCAGCTGATCAATGCTGACTGCCAGAGTCCAGTCGGTCAATCTCCACAGACTTCAGAATATTTGGGCTGGGAAATGTCCCCGTAGAGTCTTTACAGGTCAAGAAATCCAATATTTCTTAAATAAAAAATCTGTGCGACAGAAAAAGGGTGCTTTCGTTTCTAATACTTGCACTATTTTAAAAGAATTTTATTGTTCTCAATTGTTTCCTTATGTTTTATTAAAATTTGTAATAATAGTTATTTTTTTGCTGAGCATTTTCAGAAGTCACAGACATTCACAAACATTTGGTCTCTGGCATCCAGCAAACAAAAGAATGCAGGTTAACTGGTTCACAAAATAATTCAAAAAGTACAGACTGTTCTGTGCTCAGCTCAGTTGGGATCCACCTTGCAGCAGAAGACTTTTCCCATGGAAATGCCACAGATAACCAGCAAGTTCTGGCAGCTTGCTAATCAGAAGATCCTATCGTTGTGTTCCAAATCTAGCAATTTGTACTTGAGCTTACTGCATGGCTTTCTGACAAAGCAGTACCACCACTGATGAATGGCCAACGCACTAAATAAAGGACTTACGCTATAAATGATAGCACAGAGAATTTTATTTTGTTTCATCCTACTGCCAACAATGAAAACAAACATTTCAAAATTCTTGATAGTTCAATGGTTCTCAGCTAGTTTTGAAATCTCACACAATGGATATAGTAAATGAACCACAGTAGAGCTGTTTTTTTGGGTCAGGCATACAGCATGGAGCAGAGACTTGAAGAAAAGCAAAAATTGTATTTTAACCCAGCCACAAATCCCACCCAAGTGACACAAGATCCAGGTTTTAGGTCAGGCTGATCACTTTCCCTGCCCTCAAGTCATAATAACTGTTCAATAGTGTCTGTACCAACAGCTTTTCAGGTTTGTCATTGACCACACAAAAGACTCGGAGATTAGGTTCAAAAGTCTACCATATATTTGACTGCAATTCAGGAAGTGTGGCCTGCCCTTTGCCACGGTTGACGGAGCCCTCACATACATTTCTTCCACAACCCACATGTCTGCTCTCAACCTCCTCTCAGTCCACACAGAATGGATATAGAGTTCCACTGGTCCCCACCTTTTACCTCAATATCCTCCACAATTAACATCATTATTTACCACTTCCACTAGCATCTCACTACCGCAGTACAACATCTCCCTCCCCCACTTCTGCTTTCCATAGGGTCATTCTCTCATGACTTCCTGGTCCGCTCATTTCTTCTCCTGTACCTCTGCAACCATGAGTGCTATGCTTGTCCCTACACATCTTCCTTCACTATCATCCAGGGGACTAAACACCCCCTCCAGTTAAGGAAGAGATTCAGCTGCAACAGCCATCTTGAGTTTCCAGCTGCACATCAAATCCTTCGATTTCCTGCCTGCTCACGTGTCTGTCTAATGCCTCTTAAATGCTGTTATCCTATCAGCTTCTGTCACCTCTCCTGACAGTGGGTTCTGGGCATCTACCACTCTGTGTAAAAACAAATTATCGTATCAGCTTCTGTCACCTCTCCTGACAGTGGGTTCTGGGCACCCATCACTCCTGCGTAAAAAAAATTATCGTATCAGCTTCTATCACCTCTCCTGACAGTGGGTTCTGGGCACCTACAACTCTGTGTAAAAAAAAATTATGATCATATCAGCCTCTATTATCTCTCCTGAGAGTGGATTCTGGGCACCTACCACCCTGAGTTGGAAAAAAAAATTGCTCCACAAATCTAAAGTCCTCTTATATATGAGTTCTGTATCTTTGGAATAAAACTTGATCTACTCTATCCATGCCTAGCATAATTTTATATAATTCTTTCAAGTCACCCCCTCAGCCCCCACCAGCCCAAGGAAAACAAGCTCCACAACCAAGGAGCACACAGAGATACAGCTATGATGCCCACAACACACTCAGTAAATTACATCAGGAATGCACAACATCATGGCCGACATGTTACTTTGCCCTGGTCCAGAACTTCCAACATGTCAGTAATAACCTGGTAGACAAACAGACCAACTAATCTACTGGAGAATCAGATCTCTGCTACTCCTGTTGTATTACATATTGCTTCATTTTAACTATCCAAGTTCAGTAATAACCCTGAACATATTTTGAGGTCTCCAGCTTCCATGTTAACTTGACTGCATCAGAAAAGTTACTTGTAATCAGGCGGAGCACACCAGAAACACTCAAGTCGGGCGTGACAGACAAACACAGTTGGGACTTCAGGTCAATATTTCATCACTAATTTAAAACGGTAATCCACATTCTATCTCCAGATACTGTTCAACATTAGGAATTCCCTTCATTTTCTGTTGTAATTTCAGATTTCCAGCAGCCAGTTGGTTTTTATAAACTGCATATTGAAAAACTCGAGCCTTGAGGGGAGATTGTGCAAAGAGCATGTCAGATCAAGAGATATTTTCCAAGTACAGATTTGTTTCAGGAGTTTTATTTGCAAGCTAAATAGCGAAGAGTGGTTTCTTTGTGGTCAGACAGTTGACAGACAAAAAGTGAAAAGCACATAAAATAACTCAGTATCAAGCGCCAGGTGTGGGGGCGATTGGAAACTGAAGATTGCTTTCTCAGTGAACAATAATAATATACATTCACCTTCAATAGCTTTTTTATTTTTTTTCAATGATGGCCAGTTTCAAAACACACTTCTCTAACAGTTCTCCAGAAGATAGTGATGAGTCAGCTTCTGGTTTAGCTACCATCCATAAAGTTGTTGTGTAGAAGTGACCTCATAGAAGTTAATAAAATCCTGACAGGTAAAGATAAGACAGACAGTAATAGTCTTTCGCCCAGAATTAGGGAGCCCAAAATGAGAGGGAACAGAAAAAAGAGGGGAAGATTTAAAAGAAATCTGACAGGTAACTTCTTTACACAGAGGATAGTGAGTGATTGAGTTGCCAGAAGAAATGGTCAAGCTAGGTATAATTGTAACATTTAAGAAGCAGTTGAAAAGCTACATGAATGAGAGGGTCTTCGAGAGTTATGGGCCAAATGTTGGCAACTGGGACTAGCAGGGGTGATGCGGTGATCAGTGTGGACCACAGTTAGGCCAAAGGATCTATTTCTGTGCTGTTTGACCCTGAGACAAGGAAATTTACTTCTCTGGGTTTGGTAAGGATTGGGAATTTCCCTGCCAGAAAAAGAAACGGAGATATAAACAGACCCCAAACAGTATCAAGGATGTGGTCTACAAATTACAATGGGAGATAAAAAACGCATACCAAAAACGCAAAGTTACAATACTCATGGGGGATTTCAATATGCAGGTAGATTGGTAAAATCAGGTTAGAGCCGGATTCCAAGAGGGGAATTTTTAAAATGCCCATGAGATCGCTTTTTAGAGCAGCTTGGGGTTGAGCCCCCTCTGTGATCAGTTATTCTGGATTGGGTGTTGTTCAATGAACCGGAATTGATTGGAGAGGTAAAAGAACACTTAGGAGAAAATCATAATAAGATCAAATTCACACTGAAATATGAGGATTCAGGATTCAAAGATTCAAAGCACATTTATTATCAAAAAACATAAAAATTATACACCTTCAAATCTGTCTGCTTACCTGCAGCCACAAAGCAATAATCCCAAATAACCAAACAAGAAAGACAAAAAACTATTGTGTAGAGAAAGAAAGAGAAAAGAAACACAAATCATGCAAACAATAGAAGCAAGCCAACAGAATCCCAAACCACATTGCGTCCCAGAGCAGCTGGAGTAGGTCCAAGCCTTGTTCCAGTTCATCAAACCAGCGGGGCAAAATCACAGGGCAGCAGGATCAGCTTACAGCCTCGGTGCAGCGGAGAAATTAATGAACATTCGCAGGAGAACAGGCAAAATCAGCCTGACGCTTGCCTCAGTTTCTGATACTTGGGCTTTCAGACTATCTGTGCTGGTGTTTAAATTGTCCGAGCACCAGGTCATGCTCGGTTTAGGACCCCAACCCTGGCGGCACAACATGCTTAGGCCATCCAGACCAAAGCTATTCTTAATCTCACCAAATCAGCTTGGCCATTGCAGCATTCCAACCTCGCACCCTGGTTAGGTGGATTAGCATTAAAATCCTTCTGCATCAACTCCTCTCCAAATCACTCACTCCATCTCCAGCCGCGATACCAACTCCATCTGCTACCTCGGCTCAAACATGTTGTGTCTCGCAAAGTCCCAGCACGGCTCATCTCCCAAACAAGCCTTGCCTCTGCCTGCCTCCTCACTGCCTGCAGTGATAGTTCATCACAACTGGCTTCAGAAAAGACGTTACAAGGAATGTTTTTAGTCAAATCTTTTGCCTTTCAGTCTGCCAGTAAGCTTTCGCATGCATTCGGTAGCGCCATCTTAAACCGGCTAGAGTCAGATGTATCAGTATTACAGTGGAGTAAAGGGAATTACAGAGGCATGAGAGAGGAGTTGGCTAAAAGTGATTGGAAAAGAACACTGGCAGGGATGACAGCAGAGCAACAATGGCTGGAATTTCAGGAAGCGGTTTGGAAGGTACAGGATATAGGCATACCAGAGAGGAAGAGCTATTCTGAAGGCAAGATGACACAAATATGAATAACAAGAGAAGTCAAAGCCAATATAAAAGCCAAAGAGAAGGCATATAATACAGCAAAAATTAGTGGGCAGTTAGAGGATTGGGAGGCTTTTAAAAACCAACAGAAGGCAACTAAAAAAGTCATTAAGAATGAAAAGATGGACCACAAAAATAATATAGCAAATAATATTGGATCCCAAAAGTTTCTTCAGCTACATAAAGTGTAAAAGAGAGGTGAGAGTGGATACCGGGTTGCTGGAAAATGACGCTGGAGAGGTAGTAATGGAGGACAACGAAATGGCAGAGTAAAGTGACAGATGGAATAGAGTGTCGGAGAGTGTATGGACATGCGCTTTGGTAGGAGAAATGAAAGGGTTTACTAACTTCTAAACAGAGAGAAAATTCAAAGATCTGAGGTGCAAACGGACTTGGGAGTCCTTGTGCAGGATCCCCTCAAGGTTAATTTGCAGGTTGAGTCAATGGGGACAAAGGCAAATGCAATGTTAGCATTCATTTCAAGAGGACTAGAACATAAAAGCAAGCATGTAATGTTGAGAATTTATAAGGCACTGGTGAGACCTCACTTGGAGTATTGTGAGCAAGTCTGGGCCCCTTATATTAGAAAGGATGTGCTGAAACTGGAGAGGGTTCAAAGAAAGTTCATGAAAATTATTCCGGGATTGTACAGCTTGTCATATGAAAAGCGTTTGATGAATCTGGGCCTGTATTCTCTGGAACTCAGAAGAATGAGGGGTGATATAAAATATAGGGAACAGAATTAGACCATTTGGCCCATCGAGTCTGCTCCACTATTTTATCATGACTGGTCCGATTTTCCTCTCAGCCCCAATCTCCTGCCTTCTCCCTGTACCTCTTCATGCCCTGACCAATCAAGAATTTATCAACCTCTGCCTTAAATATAAGTAGACTTGGCCTTCACAGCCACCTGTGACAATGAATTCTACAAATTCACCGCACTCTGAACAAGAAATTCTCCTCATCTCCATTCTAAAATCACACCCCTCTATTCTGAGGCTGTGTCCTCTGGTCTTAGGCTCTCTCACAATGGGAAACATGCTATCCACATCCAGTCTATCAAGGCCTTTCACTATTCAATAGATTTCACTGAAGTCACTCCTTATTCATCTGCATTCTAGTGAATACAGGCCCAGAGCCATCTGGCACTCTTTTATTGAATATAACTGAAACCAAAGCCTTGATAGAGTGGATTGGAGAGTATATTTCCTATGGTGGGAGAGTCTAAGACCAGAGGACACAGCCTCAGAATAGAGAGGCATCCTTTTAGAACAGAGATACAGAGGAATTTCTCCAGCCAGAGAGTGGAGAATTTGTGGAATTTGTCGCTACAGGCAGCTGTGGAGGCCAAGTCTACATATATTGAAGGCAGAGGTTGGTAAATTCTTGATTGGTCATGACATGAGGAGTACGGGAAGAAGGCAGGAGATTGGGGCTGAGAGGAAAAATGGATCAAGTATGATGAAGTGGTAGAGCAGACTCAATGGGCCAAATGGCCTAATTCTGCTCCTATTTCTTATGGTCTTATGAGTTTTGTTTTGTCCTGTCCAGCACAAACAAGATAGGCTTAATGGCTTTCTCCAGTGTTATAAATTTTCAATGATTTCTATGATTCTCTAATTTCAGTTATATTTCTGAACCTATTTCTGTTTTCTGATAGCTCTCTTTTTGCTCTTCCCCAGAGATAAACTATTTTAATTCATTTGCTATTATGCAATTTTGATCCCAAAATCAAAACACGTAAGAATCCATTGGGTATTCCTTATCACTGATTAAACATTATTACTTACTCAAAGAATCACATAAATAAAGCGCAATGAAAGAGAAAGGTCCATTAAATATACGTTTTGAATTTTCCCGTTATCTGTCTTAACTTCTGTGCTGGATGTATAAAGGTTGAGGATAACCCTGAATAACTTACAGCCAACAATCTCTGATGGAAAACAAATTCCCAGCAAATCAACATTTTATTAAAAAAGAGTGACTTTTGTTACGTTTGCATAAACACTGGAATAAAAAAATCATGAAGCAAAACATCTTGGTTTTGTGAATTTAAAGACAGTGCTTATGCAAATTCAGTTTTACCTAAACGGTAGGATTACAAAGACTATGACAAAAATGTAGCAAAATGTGATGTACTTTGTTGGATTAACATTCAACATAGACAAGATTAGGCAAAGAATCCTAAAAGCTAAAATAAAGCTGAAATGTCAAGCCTGGTTCAGAAGATGATTACATTTTGAATAGTATGTACACATACTTTTGATGTCTGTCTTATTCTTATTTACCCTCTGTAGAATGTCCAGTTTCCTTATTTCTCTCCAAGAATATCCATCCAAAATCTGTTACCTAATTAACTTGATTTTGCAGAAGTTGAATGACATTCTATATATTTCAACTATATCCTATTGCTCCAATAATTGCGTCCTGAAAAAGCTGAACTGGAAGCTTCCTTACTCTGTTTAACTCATACCTGTGTGATTTAATTTTAAAGATGTAGGAAATAATCAATCATTGGTACTGAAGGAAAGAGATAACATGATTAGGCACAGTGTGACATCAAAGTTTGTTGACATGTTCTCAAGAAGATATTGTATTTTACTATATTTAGCTTCACCTTTTCGAAATATGACCAATCTCAAAAGCAATTAGGAACCGAATTTAAAAGTTATTTGTTAGGAAGCTTCTGTGAACAATTCCTTGAAGCTTCATTGACCATTAATTGTCTCACAAAAGGACTGTTAGAGAACTTACTCTAGAAATGTGGTAAATCAACTAAGTTAAAAATAATGGTTTGAAAAGCTACAGCCCCAAATTTTGTAGGGTAAATTTTGGCATTTCCTAAAGAAAGGAGCAGTGTTTACCCAGGTGCCAGCAAGTTCAGAACCTTGCACAGAAAGATATTGAACACAATTTATTTTAATATTCTGCTGATTCACATACAATTGATTTTATTTTCCTTTTCAAATTTTTTCCTTTTCTAGGTCCTTAGCCCCTAGACCAATAGAGGATCAACAACTGTATGTGAACTTGGGAGTGGTCTGAAGGAAGATGTAGCTCATGGAGTTCCCTTGTACCCGTGGCCATTGCATTTCTAGGTGGTAGAAGTCACAAGTTTGTGAGCTGTTCTCGGTGTAGCCGATGCAAGAAACTGCAGTTCCTTTTGTCGATGCGCTAGTGGCTAGGAATGAATTTTGAGAGTGGTTGATCAAGTGCAAATTAAGCAGATTGCTCTATCCTGTGGCAGAACTCAATTTTTACAATTGACACACAAACAGCTAGAGGAACTCAGCAGAGTTTCTTTTCCGCTGAGTTCCTCTGGCATCTTGTGGGTTGTTCCAGATTTCCAGCATCTGCAGGTTTTACTGTGTCTCTATCTTTCTGAGATACCCCACCAGTGATGTTGAGGTTTCAGGTCTTGCACTTCATGCCAGGTGCCACCTCTATGGGTCAATGGCCCTTCTGATTTCAATGGGACTGTGGGGAGGAAAGAAAGAGGAGCCAATTACTTCTGCTTATGCTTATTGTTGCATGCATTTTAACTGATACTTAAGAAAACATTATCTTTAAAATATTTTTTTGAATGGCTCTTAAAGGACTCCAAAACATTTAAAGTTATTTGAGAGTTTTAGTAACTGTCAAAGCTTTCTGATCCAATTCAGAGATCGAACTTCACATTCAATATCCCGCTGCCGGAATCTGGCAAACTGTGGGCCTTACACATCCAGACAAGGGAGATACAAAGATGGGTGACCAAGGATGAAGACTTCAGGCAACCAACCCACGACATATAACTTTCTTTAACAAGGCAATGGAATGTCAGATTCACACACTGATTCCACCAAATCCGAAACCATTCTACACCATGCATTGGCCACTGAAATGGGGAAATAACTTTGATAAACACATGTGATAAGCATCCCTGATCCAACTTGATAGATGCCCAAAG
Source organism: Mobula hypostoma (assembly GCF_963921235.1). Lineage (NCBI taxonomy): Eukaryota > Metazoa > Chordata > Chondrichthyes > Myliobatiformes > Myliobatidae > Mobula > Mobula hypostoma. The sequence goes on along the minus strand of NC_086100.1, from coordinate 137,339,408 downwards.
TAAAACATTACCCTATCCTGAGAACATGATAAGATATCATGACCCCAGACCTATTTTCAACATTAGTTAGTAAATTAGCCTCGGAAGATCTGTAATGCATATTCAAAGGTAGTTAACAGTGTACTTGTATCTCATACCTAGAGGTAGTTTACAGTGGCATTTCTCCTTACATAGAGAAGTGGGCATTACACCTGCCATTTCTGGTCATGAGCTGACAACAAGCTTACCCACATTAGTGGCCGAGCATCTTTAGAGATATATTCCAATTTTCAAAGTCTTCTTGAAACTTTATTGAGATAACGTCTGGTCATAGCATACAATTATATACATATCTTTCCAAATAGCTCTTTCCATCTTCAGAATCCAGATAGTGTCGCAGCTGGGGATTCACAACAATTGCAATTAACCACTTAGGTTGCCAACATTCCCAGATTGTGTGGAAATTCACCCAGAGCGCCAAGCCTTTATTGGTGCTGCTGGTGTAACATGGAAAGGCACTACATGATTCTGGAATATGCTCTTTAGCCATGTTCATTGCCTGCATTCTGAATTCTGATCCCATGCTATCCAAGTTGCTTTTCAGGGGATGTCCATTCTTGCCGCAAGTCCCAGCTGGAAGTTTCTTGTAGTTGGTCCCAAATGGTTGATAAAAATTCTTCAGAAATATAGCTTGCTACACTTCAATAACATTTTGTGACACAGAGCGATCAGTGAGGCAAAAAGCTGTAGCTGGTGGGCTGCCACAGAATAAAGTTGCAGCAATTTGCAATTTACATTAATGACTTGGAAAGATTCACTGTATAATGTATCCAAGTTTGCTGACGTTACAAACCTCAGTAGGAATGCAAATTGTGAAGCATGCAGCATCTCTAGACAGACACTGTATAAGCATCTTGGCAAAAAGAAAACAGCTCGAGTATAATGGAATGAAATGTGAGATAGCAGAGAAGCTGTTACAAATGCTATAACATAGAGCCTTCTCCTGTTTCCTCTTTTTGATAGTCTTATGTCAATCATTTATTTAAGCAACCTTCCTTGATAGTTTTCTGATTTAGAAACTTCAGTCTGAGAACAACTAAAGAATTCCTGTTTTCTATGTAACCAGCCTTTTAATGATCAATAAAACAAAAACTTTACACTGAGTTCTGCAGGTTTGGGTTTATTTTATTCATGTACCTATATTGAATGAGTTTCAATACAGTACATGAATAAGAAAAAGGTTTCACAATTGCAGTGACGTTAGTATTTTCAAAGTGTAACTCATGCACTAATAAATGGGGATCTATTTGCTGCATTTGCTACTTAGAAACAGAAGTACTGCTTAACTGCTTAAATACACCCCATGGCTGGAACTTAACTCCCTTCTCATGACGAAAATTTCTGAGGACCAAAGAGGCTGCAATTCATAATATACAAAATTTTTTAACTTTTGAACCCAGGATTTAAGAAAATGACAAGAGGAAAGTAGATAAATTAAATACTTAACAACTGAAATGACAGTAAGTATTACAAGCTAAGTAAATTATTATCTGGTATGATCACAACACATAAGTTAACAGTACTAAACTCTCTATTTAAGATTCTGTATACCCAGCAGTCCACAACCAGGGATCTATGTGGTCCCATGAAATCAACAGCAACAATATATATCACTTATATGTACTTTTATGGTCTTGTTTCTCTTTCACTCAGTAATCACTGTCAAGCCAGAAGACCGATGCTGGTGTAATGAGTACAGCAGGCGTACCAAAAGCAGCACAACAGATATCATGGATTTGAAAATTAATCTTTAGGAGACACAATGTAGGATTAACAGGAAAGGCAAAGCAGAAATGGAGTAAAGCTCAAAGAAAATTTATTATCAAAATATGTATATGTTCCCGTATACAACCTTGAGATTCATAGTCTTACCCTATCGGTGTCAAAAGTGCAGGTGGATAATCAGATAGCAATGAGCAAAAAAAATCAGTAAATATCCTCCACCATGGTGGTGTTAAGCATGCACACAAGGATGCAGATTTTTCCCATCTTTTTAATCAAAACTGCCAGGTTAACAATAACAAGAATACTATCATTATGCATAATATATATAATGTAAATCAAGTACATTTAAATAAAGTCAAGCAACATAGGCAACATGGAACAACCATCACGAACTCCCACAGCCCCTGATGATCCTGTGATTTCAGTCTCTGAGACTGACGTGTGAGCAGCCTTCAGGAGGGTGAACCCACGGAAAGCATCTGGCCCAGATGGTGTACCTAGCCGAGTAAAAATAAAAATCTGTGCTGAGCACCTGACAGGAGTGTTCACTGGGAGTTTTAACCTCTCGCTTCAGCAGTCTGAGGTACCCATCTGCTTCAATTACACATGCCAAAGAAGAACCTGGTAACTTGCCTCAAAGACTATCATCCAGTAGCACTTGCATGCACAGTGATGAAGTGTTTTGAGAGGTTGATGATAAAACACATCAACTCCTGCTGGAGAAGCAACTTGGATCCACTCCATTTTGTCTATAGGCACAACAGGTCCACCGCAGATGCCATCTTGCTGGCTCTTCACTCAACCCTGGAACCTCTAGTCAGCAAAGATGCATACATCAGGATGCTCTTTACCAACTACAGCTCAGCATTCATACCATCATCTCCTCAAAACTAATCATTAAGCTCCAAAAATCCTCAATACCTCATTGTGCAACTGCATCCTCAATTTCCTCACTTGCAGACCTCAGTCAGTTCAGAAAATCCCACAAAAAGCAGTGGATATGGCCCAGTCCATCATGGGTAAAGCCCTCCCCACCACTGAGCATATCTAAAAGGCGTAATAGTACAGGAAAGCAGCATCCATGATCAGAGACCCTCACCACCCAGGTCATGCTCTCTTCTTGTTGCTTCCATCAGGAAGAAGGTACAGGAGTCTCAGGACTCACACCACCAGGTTCAGGACCAGTTATTACTCCTCAATCATCAGACTCTTGAACAAAAGGAGTTAACTTCACTCAATTTCACTTGCCCCATCACTGAAATGTGCCCACCTCTACGGACTCGATTTCAATGACTTCATCTCATGTTCTCAATATTTATAGCCAGTTTATTAATATTATTGTTATTATTTATTTCTGTACTTGCACAGTTTGTCTTTTGCATACTGGTCATACACCCAGTTGGTGTGGTCTTGCATTTATTCTATTATAGATATTGGATTTATTGATTATGCCTGTAAGCAAATGAATCTCAGGGTTGTATATGGTGATATATGTATACTTTGATAATAAATTTACTTCAAACTTTCATCTTTTGAACTTTATAAAGTAGCTAAGAGGAAACCAAAATGTTGGAATATACCAGCAATCCAACTGTAGAATCTCCACACAAGAGCTAGCTATTTCCTAGCCAAACTGTTTCCATGTCATCCTGTAAAGGAAATCAGAAACCACTGCCCAGGACATGGCTACTCACTGTCCTAAATCCATCGATAGAGAAAAACTCACTGATAAAATCATCTTGCACTGATCGTAGCCTCCTGCTTATCTTTTTCTCCCCTGTCACTATGGTTCATCTTTCTTTAATTGCTAATGATGTGCAGTCAACACCATGACAAGGAGATACGAGGGACCATAAGATAATAAGACCGTAAGACATACAAGCAGACTTGGGTCATTCAGCTCATCGCATCTGTTCCATCATTCGATCATGGCTGATTTGCTTTCCTTCTCAGCTCCATTCTTCTGCCTTCCCCCGGTAACCTTGGACACCCTCACTGATCAACAATTGATGAACTTCCGATTTAAATATTCCACTTTAAATGTGGCAATAAATTTCACAGATGGGCCACTTTGCCCATTCTACTAATCTGGCAAGATTCTTCTGCAAACTCCCTATTTCAGCAATACCTACCCCTCCACCTATCTTTGTACAGTATTACCTACAAACTTGGCGACAAAACCAACAATTTCATAGATTCGCCACACTCTGGCTAAAAAAAATTCCTCCTCATTTTTGTTCTAAAGGGACAACCTTCTACTCAGAGGCTGTGCCTTCTGGTCATAGACTCCCCAACTATAGGAAGCATACTCTTCATGTCCAATCTATTTAGGCGTTTCAATATTCAGTAGGTTCCAATGAGATACCCCCTCATTCTTCTAAACTCCAATGGCAAAGATCCAGAGTGATCAAATGCTTTTTGTATGTTAACCCTGTCATTCCCAGGATCATTCCTGTAAACTTCCTCTGTACCCTCTCAAATGCCATCACATTATTCCTTTGATGTGGAACCCAAAACTGCTCACAATACTCCAAATGTGATCTGACCAATGCCTTATAAAGCCCCAGCGTCACATCCTTGCTTTTATATTAGAGTCTTCTTGAAATGAATGCCAATTTTGAATTTGTCTTCCTTAATAATGACTTAGACTGCAAGTTACCCTTAAGGGAATCATGCCCTAGGTCTCTGAAGTCCCTTTGCATCTCCAATTTCTGAATTTGGTCAAATTCAGAATTATTTAGAAAATACCTTTATTCCTTCTACCACATTGCAGTTGCATACACTTCCCTACACTCTATTCCATCTGCCACTTTGCCCATTCTACTAATCTGGCTAGATTCTTCTGCAAACTCCCTATTTCAGTAATACCTGCCCCTCCACCTATCTTTGTATTATATACAAACTTGGCTACAAAACCAACAACTTCATCATCCGGATCATATAATATATAACATGAAAAGCAGTGATCTTGACACTGGCCCCTGCAAAACACCATGAGCCAACCATAAAAATTCCCCTTCCAGAGAAGAGAATTTCAACAGCTTTCCCTTTAAGGAAACCATGCTGACTTTAGCTTATTTTATCATACACCTCCATGAACACCAAAACCTCTTCCTTAATAATAGACGAGAACATTTTCCAACCATTGAAGTCAGGCTAAATGATCTATAATTTCTCATATTTTGCTTGCCTCCGTTCTTGAAGAGTGGAGTGACATTTGCAATTTTCCAATCTTGCAGAATCATTTTAGAATCTATTGATTCTTGAAAAATCACTTCTAATGTTTCTACAATCTCTTCAGCTACCTCTTTCAGAATCCTAGGGTATAGTCCATCTGGTCCTGGTGCTTTATCAATCTTCAGACCTTTCAGCTTCCCAAGTGCTTTCTCCATGGTAATAGTGATACTCACTTCTGCCCCGACACTCTCAAATTTCTGACCTGCTCCACAGTGAAGACATATGCAAAATATTTATTAAGTTCATCTACCATTTCTTTGTCCCCATTACAACTTCTCCAGTATCATTTTCAACAAATCTGATGTCCAACTCTCGTCTCTCTTTTACGCTTTATACAACTGAAAAAACTTCTACTATCCTCTTTTATATTATTGCTAGCTTACCTTCATATTTCATCTTTTCTCTCCTTCCTGTTTTTAAGCTGCTGTCTGTCGATTTTTAAAAGCTTTCCAATCATCTAGCTTCCCACTAATTTTCCTTATATTGTTATGTTCTCTCTTTTGCTTTTATGCTGTCTTTGACCCTCTTTCTCAACTACGGTTGTCTCATTCTCTCTTTGAAATGCCCCTTCTTTGGGATGAACTGATACTGCATCTTGCAAATTACTATATGTTTATGATTGGCGAGGGAATAAATAGCAGACACTTCTCAGGACACATGCTCTATTGTTATCCCAGCTTTTGCCACCATCCAATCAACTTTGCAAAAGACTGATTAGACTACTCATATCTATTCTCAATGTTACAAGTGGTCTTAACTTTGCTATAGACTGGCTACAAACCAGTTTGATTTACTCACAGATCTAAATAAATTATTCACTCTTCATGGAGACTCACTCATTTTATCTTAGCTTGTCTTATAGAATACTACTGAAGACAGATCTTCCTCCTGCATGGTGGTTCCAATCAGAACGTTGATGCCCAAACAATGTTAAATCCCCTGTTGCATTTTATACAAAGATGGCCAGATATGTTGTGAAATTATTTTGAGTGGGTGGCATGCAAAACAACAGCTTTTCCACAGTACCTTGGTACATATAACAATAATAAATCAATTACCAATTATTTTCTTTCCCTCTTTTACTATTCCCAATGCTGCATCAATCATTCCATTATTGCTTTTGTTTTGGCAGACACCAGGTAGTTTCGCACCCCCATCCCCTCCCCCAACTTAAGTACAATAAGTCGTGAATCAGAAACAGGTTTATTAACCTTTGCATACGTCCTGAAAGTGTCTGCTATTTATTCCCTCACCAATCATAGATGTATAATCTCCAATTGAATATTAGCTTTGGAGGCATCATTCAGCTTGATACCTCACCCATATGAACTTTCAGTAAATGAGGAGGCTGGCAGTTGTTGACAACAATCAAACATTCCCCTCGTCCTCAGGACTGTAGATTCTGGGTATTTTTTTATGGCAGAAGTAGATTTTTAATAAGCAAGAATAGGTGTGATATTGCAGTAGCTGGACTGAAATGCTGAGGGTACAATCAGATCAGTCATGACCTGACTAAATGTTGAAGCATGTTCAACAGTGTAAGTGATCAACTCCTGCTTCTAACATGTATCTGCACACATATGAGATGGGCCTGTTTATCAAATAGCAACAAACAGTTAAAAAACTTCAGTTCGCTCTTCACAGGCCTAGAGGCAATGCGGCAAAGCTGTAATGAACTAACTTCCACCCAACGTACAAACAGCAATTGTTGGCTCCCCTCTATGGTTCAACATGTACATTGCACTAAACAAGTTTCTAAAGTTCAAATATGTCACTACGTACTACCCTAAAATTCATTTTCTTGCAGGTATTCAGGGTAAATACAAATAAATAAAATAGAATCAACGATAAACCACACAGAAAGGTGGGAGAACCAACCAACATTGAAGTTCAAGTTCAGTTTATTGTAGTTCACCTGTACCCATGTAACCACCACATAAGACAATGTTCCTCTGGATCAAGATGCACAACACAGTACATACACGCGCGTAAAGTAATATTACCAGAAACAAACAAATAATAAGGGGACAATACAACACAAGCTATAAAGTAAACTGTATAACAGCACTGGCACTTCATACGTGATGAGCCCCGGGTGATGGTAGGCAGTTCAGTAGTCTTACAGCCAGGGGGAGCAAGCTGTTCCTCATCCCTATATTTCTTGTCCTAATGCTACAATACTGCTTGCCTGACGGTATGGGGTCAAAAAGATTGCTGGAGATATGAAAGGGATCATTAACCATGTTAAGGGCGCTGCGTATGGAGCGCTCCTATAAATATCTCTCCCAATAAATATGGGTGAAGAGAAACCCCGATGATCTGCTCGGCAGTCCTCGCAATCCTTTGCAGGGACTTGTGGTCCGTTGCCTTGCACTTCTCTCATCAGATGGTGCCTCAGCTGGTCAGAACACTCGTGATGGTGCTCCTGTGAAAATTGGTTAAAGTGGGGGTGGGGGGAGCCTCACTCACCTCAATTTCCTCAGGAAGTGGAGATGCTGCTCTGCCTACTCGACCAAAGAGGTGGTGCTGATGGACCAGGTGAGACCATCCATTTAAGTGCATTCCCAGAAACTTGGTGTTCCTAATTCTCTCCACGGAGGATCCATGTATGTGCAGTGAGGAATGCTCAGCCTCCATCTTCCTGAAGTCAGCCTGCACCTTCCTTGCTGCTCTGAGAACCATTTTATCCCCTGATTTAAAGGCAGCATCCCGGTCTCTCAGTCATGGGTGGACCTTTGCTGTCAGCCATGACTTCTGATTTGCTCTCACATAGATAAGTTTAATAATGGTGACACCCTCAGTGCACCTCTCTTTGTAGCCAATCACTGATCTCACATATTTATCAATGTTCACGTGATGGGTGTAGCTAGCTGCCTCCCTGGACATGTTCCGGCCCGTGTTTTCAAAACATTCCTGTAACGCCAAAGTTGATCTTTCTGGTCAGGGCTTTTTCTCCCATTGAATTGGTTTGACATGGTATGTAGGAATTAGCTTTACAGGTAAGTGGTCAGAGAATCCAGTTTTCAAAGTTTAAAGCAAATTTATTACCAAAGTATATACACTACATGTCACCATATACAATCCTAAGATTCACTTTCTTGCGGACAATCACAGTAAATACAAGAAACACGATAGAATCAATGAAAGACCACACCCAACAGGGCAGAAAACATCCGATCTGCATAAAATCTGTGAAAATACAAAAAGAAAGAGAAGAAATAATAATAAAGCAATAAATATCGAGAACACGAGATGAAAAGTCCTTCAAGTGAGGCCAGTTCATTGTAAACAGTTCGGTGATAGGTGATGGGGGTGAGTGAAGTTGAGTGACTGCCTCTGGTTCATAAGCCTGATAGTTGAGGGGTAATAACTGTTCCTGAACCTGGTGGTGTGGATCCTGAGGCTCCTGTGCCATCTTCCTGATGGCAGCAGCAAAAAGAAAACATGGCCAGGATGGTGGTGGTCCTTGATGATGGATGCTGCTTTCCTGTGACAGTTCATGGATCTCTGGTTTCCTCCTCCTGAAGTCAATAATCATCTCCTTGGTCTTGCTGATATCAAACGAGAGGTTGTTCTAGTGGTACTGCTCAGTCAGATTTTCATTCTCCCTCCCATATGTCACCACCCTTCCTTCGGCCTACAACAGTAGTGTTGTCAACAAACTTAAATCTGGTATTGGAGCTATGTTTAGCCTCACAGTCATAAATATAATGTAAGTAGATCAGGGGGCTAAGCACACAGCCTTGCAGCACACCTGGGCTGAGAGAGATTGTGCAGGAGATGTTGTTGCCAAACCAAACAGACAAGGCTCTGCAAGTGAGGAAACCGAGGATTCAGTTGAGGCCGAGGACTTGAAGATTATTGATTAGTTTTGAGGGGATGATGGTATTGAATGTTGAGCTGTAGTTGATAAAAAGCATCTTGACATATGTACCTTTGCTGTCCAGATGAGCCAAGATTGAGTGAAGAGCCAATGAAATGACATCTGCCATTCATCTGTTGTGATAGTAGGCAAGATGGAGTGGATCCAAGTCATTTCTCAGGCAGGAGTTGATATTTTTCATCACCAACCTCTCAAAGCACTTTATTACAGTGGATGAAAGTGTTACTGGATAATAGCAATTGAAGTAGGTTACCACTGAGGAATGCGGGGATGAGGAGTAGCTTTATATGCATCGCGGATGTTGGAATAAACCAGGTCTAATGTGCTCCACCTCTGGTAGCAAAATCAACATGTTGAAAGAATTTAGGTAAGATTGCTTTTAAGTTAGCATGGTTGATGCCATCAGCAACAATGAAGAAACCATCAGGGTATGTAGTTTTCAAGTCAGTGATGGCACACTTCACAATTAAAGACTCTGCCATAGGCGAACAATGGCTTGTCACTGCCAGAAAGTTCACACACCAGTTCTTATTAATGTAGCTACATACACCCACCATCGCGGGTCTTGCCAGAAATTGCGGGAATTCTGTCAGCCTATAAAGAGGTGAAACCCTCTGGCCTGATGGGCGCTTCGGAGATGGTATCTGTGAGCTACGTTTCCATCAGGATGAGTGTGCAGCTGATTAAATCTCAGACGCAGGATATCTAGTTTATTTTCTAGTGAACAAACGGTTGAAAGCAGGAACGATGGAAGAGCTAGCCTGAAGGAGTTCATCTTTAGTCTTGCACGTATACCAGCGCACTTTACACGTTTCTGCTTCCTTGCCCGCCGGTTCTGACGATGTCACCCCTGGGTGGCTGTAGCGGGCAACAACACAGTGAGCAAAAGTCCCTTCTGTGGGGTCTTTTACTATCTAACCACTCGCCGGTGAGTTAGACATGTAGTACTTGGTATTGTTAATCGCCATCGTGTCCTGCCATCGTAAGACAGAAAGGACGAACATCAGTTGGAGCCAGAATGGCTGCTGAATCTGGATGCACCAATGTCTCAAATAAGATGTGCAAAAGAAAGCATACTATGCAAATACAAATAAGTAAATAAATAAGCATAAGGTATCGAGAATGTGAGCTGTCCTTAAGAGTGAGTCTATAGGTTGTGGAATCAATTCAGTGTTGAGGTGAATCTGCATGAAATTCTACGGTTTAGTACAATATATTTATTAAACCACAGAGGGAAACCAACAATTGAGGAAGGGCCCCCTCCCCCCCATGGAGTAAACACTCTGTCTGGCTGCAGCTGAAATGAGGAAGGTGCTAGCTCGGGTCAACCTATAGGGCCTGATAATGTAGCTGGTCAGGTGCTGAGAGGCAGTGCAGCTCAGTTAACTGATGTTCTAACAGACAACTTCAGCATATCCCTGGAACAGTCCACTGTCCCCTCAGGCTTCAAGGAGGCCACCATCATCACAGCGCCCAAGGTGACAGTAACCTGCCTCAATGAGTACCGTCCTGTGGCACCAACCTCAACGATAATGACGGACTTTGAGCGGCTGGTTATGGATCACATTAAATTCCATCTTCCTGCTGCATTGGACCCTTTGCAGTTCACCAATTGCCCAAAATGGTCCCCTGATGATGCAAACACCTCTGCGCTCCACTCCGTCCTGTCCCACCTGGAAAATGGTGCCCTCAAGTGCCAGGATGCTGCTTGTTGACTTCAGCTCAGCATTTAATACGATCGTCCCTCAGAAGCTGGTGGGTGAACTGTCCTCATGGGTCTCAACATCGCTCTCTGTGACTGGATCCTGGATGTCTTGACAGAAAGGCCACAATCAGTCCATGTTGGTGAAAACATCTGTAGCTCCATCAGTGAGCACTGGTGCTGCCCAGCGCTGCATGCACAGCCCACTGCTGTTTACGCTGCTACTACACGACTTCAGTACACTCTCAGGCCCAAGCCCTGCTGCCTCAATTTGGCCCGCACCCAATCTTTCCAAACTGACACAGCAGTTAAACTGATCAAACCTTGGGCCTTTCCTTGCTCTGGGACCTGGGCTCGGCCCCCACTGCCTCGGTTCTGCCTTGCCTCCACTTGCTTTGTCTTGGTTCTGCCATATCGAATCACCTCCAAATCCGCTACACTGGCTCATTCCCTGCTCCCAGGCCTGGGCCCGTCCACCTCAATTCGGCCTGAACACACCACGCTGCTCCTTCAAAACTTAAGTTCACACCGCAAAAATGCTAGGTCATACACATCAACTCTGAAAGGGAAGTTATAAGCTATTGATCGCAGTGATCATATCCAAGAAAAAGTGTGATTAATACTGTAACATAGTTTTGTTTTCTTTGCTTGCTGCCAGCAAATGTGCTTTACCAGCGCCATTTAAAATGTGGCCAAGACCAAAGAGATGATTGTGGACTTTAGGAAAATGCAGGCTGTCTACTTCTCACTAGACAGACATGGCTCTGCCGTGAAGAGAGTTAGGAGCTCCAGTTTCCAGACATCCCACCCTGCAAAAACTCAACCTCATAGCAGTCTGTGTCAATGAATTTGTTAATTTTGCAAGACATCAGATTCACAAGTGTTTTGTGAGACAGCTGACTTCTGAATTCTGTCTTAATGTGCCATGTTCACAATAGCTGCAGTCTTGGTTGATGAGCAGACATAGTTTTTTGCTATTTCTGAATTGGGAAACATTTTCCTGAATAGCTTGCCTGTGTGCTTACACACCTGGAATGGCAGGTTATGTTCAACAATGAAAGATGTAAAGTGCACCTCAGCTCTAGTGACCCTCTCTGTCAGACTTTGGTTTTCTGCTGAAAAGAACTGTGAAATACTTGAACAACCTTCCCTGCGTTTAGCCTCCCTAATATGTTGTGGTCACACACACACACACACACACTACAACAGTCGGGATCAGAACTTACCTTTTTACATCGAAATGGGGGATTTTAAATGAGTGATTTAGAAGTTCTATATCTTCAAGTTCAAGTTTATTGTCATCTGGCAGATTGTCCACAAACAAAACAATCTCTGTCCGGACCACGGTGTAGCCACAATACATATATCACGCACACCACATAAAACAATATATTACCATACTATTTAATAAAGTGTAATTCAAAATGCATATAAAGTGCACAGCACAGGTAAACAGTTCACTGTCCTAATAACAAGACCTCGGTGGGGGCCGGGAACTTATTAAAATCGTTTTCTCTTCTGAAAACGGCTGCGCTTAAACCCAGCCAATCATGGGCTTCGACGTACCTGTAAGTGGAAGTGTTTCGGGAAAAAACACCCTGAAGAATTTGCTTGCTGCAAGCGCATTTTTAAAGATGTCCTAGCGAACGATTTTGAAATTTCGCTCCAATTTAAACCCTACTCTAATCCCCTTTAAGACGCCAACGCACCCTGCCCGTATAGGACAGACTCGTGTAGTCAGGTTGTCACTGCCAGCCTTGGGAAGTTCTTCACCAGGCTTTTGTACTTCATCACCGACAGTTGTCCGGATCATTTCAGCATCACTACAGACGGCAGTAACTGAATTGATGGACTACGGAAGAGAGAGAGAGGTCGACTGTAAAGCCCGCCCACAGAGAAGACTGATAGGTCTACTTAGCACAAAAAGAGATCAAGCAGGATTCATTCATTTTCTTTCTTTCTTTTTTTTCCCTCTCCCTCTCTAAAAAAATCAATTTCTGGGATATTGTATATAATTTGTGGGCATCAGGGAGCCGCTATCAATATGCGGGAGGCTCCCAGAACTCCTGGTAGAGGTGGGATGTCTGAGATTTAAGGAGAGCACTTAACGGACGAGCTCACCTGATCCCTCAACACCCCTCTTTGGTTAAGAAAGCACAGCAGCATCTCCACTTCCTGAGGAGACCGAGGAGAGTGAAGCTCCCCATTCCATTCTAACCAATTTTTCCAGGAACACCATCTAGAGTGCCCTGACCAGCTGCATCACCATCTGGTTTGGGAATTGCAAGGCATCTGACCATGTCCCTACAAATGATTCTGAGGACTGCTGAGGGGATCATTGGGGTCTCTCTTCCACCCACTGGAAATAGTTAACAGGAGCACTGCCTTGGGATTGTCAGTGATCCCTCCCATCCATCCTACAATCTTTTTGACCTCCTACCATCAGGGAGGACGTACCGTAGCATTAGGACCAGATGTTAGGATGGAAACAGCTTGTTCCCCCAGGCTGAAAGACTACGCAACTCCCTGCCACCACCCAGATCTCATCAGGTTTTAAGTATCAGTAGCGTTATTCTGTTTACTTTTGAATTTGTATCATATAAGCAACTTATTACTTGTTCATTTATTTGTGGTAATATTACTTCACGTGTTATGTGTGTGAGTTACATGTACTGCGTTGTGTAACTTGGACCAGTGGAACATTGTTTCATTTGGCAGTACACATGTGAATGGCTGAATGACAATAAACTTCCACTTGAACTCATTTTGGACTTATAGACACTGCTAACCAGATTTGACAAGATTCAAGCATCCGTCAGACACCACGCAAGGCAGTGTTCCTTTCAGTTCAAAAATGCCTTTCTGCTTTTCACCCAAGCAAATGGGAAAAGCACAAAAACTACAGACCTTAAAGAAAGATGAAGTAATCCAATGAAAGATCATCGACCCAAAACATTAACTTGGCTTCTCTCTCTTTTGCCTGATCTGCTGAGTATCCCCAGTATTTTCATTTTTAATATGATCTAATGATTGGGAAATGAACTGAAATGTTCATGCATTTAAAGAAACAAGGTGGAAAAGATAGATTTGGATTACAAGGGGAAAAAAATTTCTGAAAAAAATGATTGTTTTCATAAATCAAAGAGTAATTCAGAAGTGAAGCATCACAATTTGAATTACTTTTTTGGGCCACAGCAGTCGAATGGAATTCTAAGAGCACTAATCCCTTCACTTACACCGTTATCTTGTAGACCTTATTTCCTGTAGCAATTTTAATTGGCAATTAATTTACAAATTCTGTACAACAATTTCATTAATCTCACAGGGACACTGAGAGTAAGCTCTCACTTGACAAAGCTAATGGCATGGTTATGCAATCTATCATCTGCATGGCAATTTCTAATACAATTTTCCCCACAAGTTGAAGATTTACATGACAATAATGATAGGCATCATTAAACTCCACTATTTTTGCAATAAGATCTGGACGTGCAGTACACTCTTGACAAAATGTATTTCAGAAGGTGCCGTGCAACAACACACACAAATCTAGACATTACCATTAGTGACATCAATGATGAATACTTCATTTGTTAATTTACTAATATATTCCACAGTTGCAATTTTAATGGAATTGGTTAAACATTCTTTTAAACAAGTTAATGCTCTACTAAAGTAGCAGTGAACATCATATAAACTCAAACATGCTTGTTTACAAAACATCATCAGCAATAGATTTTAGGTTCTGCTTTTCTATTATATATCGCAAATGCATATCCCAAAGACACTCTTTCTTTCAATATAAAGCTTTCTATTAAGTATCCTCAACTCTGTGATTGCAATTCATTGCTGAAAGGGGAGAAAATAATTCAGCATGTCTTATGATAATGAATGCCAGAAAAATCCCTCTACTAAGACATAGCCCTCAACTGTCACTCCTGACCACGACATTTTTCTTTGTTTTATGATGAACAGTTACAATTCATACTATTCCCATGGCAACCATTTTTTCTATCCATTAAGTTACCCAATGTTACAATCCAGTGAAATGAATATTAAAAAGTGATTATTTCCAACATTACTAATGATGGCAATATTCTTATTTCTAAGTAAACAATCTTAAGAGCTTCACTAAAATATAAAATTCTTAAATGTAAAAATAATGAGGCAGACTGTGAAATTTGTTACTTCCTTAATCAAGATCCCTCATCATAACATGCTGATTTGTTTCCACCTTGGATGCAATTTGTAAAATCAGAGCAGTTGCCATTCATCTACAGTAAATATGCAACTGGCCACATAAATGACCCAATAGTCACATCATAGGGTTCAATTTCCAGGCTAATACCAGAGCATCCAGTGCCCTTTTACTAGTCTTTGTCCCCTTCCTCCTTCAGGATCCAAACACCCAAGCCACACACAGGTTGTCCATCCCCACCCAAACCACACGCCCCCATTTGCTCTAGTAGTTCAAGTTCTCACCTCCTTTAGTTATCAAATCCAGCTTTGGTAGTGCTTTATGTACCTGGTTATCTCCCTCCAGCATCTTCACAATCCCCTACCCATATCTTGCTCCATCTGCTGGATTTCTTCCGTCTCTTTTTGCCTGCCTCCAAATGTCATTCACCAGCCACAGTCTTTCAGCTCCATCCCCACTCACTTACACTACCTGGATCTACCCATGTATTCTAACACCTCTCCTCAGTCCCCCAGTCGCCTCAGAGTCCTTGTTTCCACTCTCCTCCTCTCTATGCTTGCCACCTCACCTCTTCACTTTTAGTCCTGATGCAGGGTTTCAACCTGAAACAGCGATAATTTATTTCCTCCTACAGATGATGCTCGACCCACTGAATTCCTGCAGCAGATTGTTTGTTTCTCCAGATACCAGCATCAGCAGTCTCTTGTGTCTCCATGGTACCGGCCCATGTCAGTTTCTACTCATTAGTTCATCCCAAGTATGCTTGAAAACAAATTAAAATAGATTCAGATTCATTTACTTATCACATGTACTGTACATCGAAACATACAGTGAAATTCATCGTTTGCACGAACAACCGACACAGCCTAAGGATGTGCTGGTTTGCCAAACGTTCCCTCCCCCTCCAGTGCCAACATAGCATGCTCACAACATTCACAGAACAACACAAGAAATGACAACAAGAGAACAACACTAACAAGGCAATAACAGCAAAACGAGCCGTGTTCCTTCCTCCCACCCACCCGGTATGCACGCACACCAAACGGTCCTCAAACCCAGGACGGGCCACCTCCGGGCTCATCTGCACTCAGACATTGGGCCTTTGACTTTCTCAGTGGACTGGCAGACCCAGGGCTTCAGCCATCGGGCCTCGATTTCAGTGACACAGGACTTGCCGACAACGATGAATGAGGACCCAGAGCTCTCTGATGACTAGTCTCAGAGAGAAACACTGGTCTCACCGACTCAGGGACCTGGGTGGGGGTCACCAGCCCTCATGCCTCCTGCCCGCATGGAACTCCGATCCCAGAATCCAGTGATGATGAGCTGATCTGGAGGCCACCAGCCTTCATCCAACCTTTGACCCATGTTCACACCGCTGGCCTTCAAATGCAGAGCATGGAAGTAGAGGAGTTAAAGTTTAGGACTCCAGCCTGACCTCTAACCCCACCCCCCACAGCCCGATCTTTAAACCATAACTTGACCCCTAAATCCCCTCTCTATCCCCAAAACCATCCATATGACCCTAAGAGACAACAAATTTTGAGGCACAACTTTGTGCAGATGGTTTTGGCCGGCCAAGGTATGTGAAGGTAAATGTTGCGTAAGAAAATATCCAAATTGGGCCGGCTGGTGGCGCAATGACATCGGCGCCGGACCCGGGAGCGGAGGTTCCCGGGTTCGAAACCAGTCGGGTCCACTCCCGAGTACGCTTTCCATCCGTGCCAGGTTGAGCGTCGAGATTGCAACTCAACCTCATATATTAAAGGGAAAATACTGCAAAAATGCCTGTGTGAGGAGTGGTGCACCACACAGTCTCTCTCTTGCTCTGCACCTTGTAAAAGCCATGAAAAAGACATCATCACGGACGCACACACGCGCAGACGCCCAGACTCGCACGCACAGACGCCCAGACTCGCAAGCACAGACGCCCAGACTCGCACGCACGCAGGCACACACATAAAAAAGAAAATATCCAAATTAATGTTCTCCTATTTGAGGCCAATTCATGGACAACTAATTACTATCCTTGTTTCAGGAATTATTCTCATCAGATAGCACTGACAAATAAATGATTTTAATCAGACTTTCAAGATAAGAAATAATTGTTTCTGCTAACTGAACTTCATTTTGCAATCTTTTCAATCTGGCAGAGATGACCTTATACTGATTGGTCTGATACAGACTGTACACATCACGATTACATTTGCAGACAGAAAGACATCATCCTGCACACAAGCCTTGCTCCTTTACTCCAATAGTACAGAGGATCGGAGAATCAGTGAACTTCTCAGCAGTACTTCTGTCTGAAGTTCCACGCAGATCCAAGATATTGGAAATGCAAAGTAACAGGAATAATATGACTTCAAAAAAATGTTTTGACATTTAAAAAAATTACTATGAACAACCTTACTAGCTGATTTGATGACCATCAACTGGATCATATGCTGAACTGCTGTTCACTGAAATTTTAATGGAATTGCAGGACAAGTGCATTTCCAAAGATTCAAATGATCAAATTCTTAATTGTACACATTATAAGAACCATGCAATCAGTGCCACCCTCCTCCTGGGTATTCACATTTGTTCTGTACCCTGATCATCTTGAACAAATGTGACTATTTGTAAAGTAAGGGACGTCTATAAATATTCACACCATTTCACAATAAGGGTGTTAATGCTTTTTCCTCCTGAAGTTCATGCAGACTTCAATTGCACACAAACCACGTAGGTTATCATGAAAAATATCAGGGGCATCTTGATCAGCTGGATATGTGGGCTGAGGATTGGCAAATGGCTTTTAATGCAGATAAATGTGATGTATTTCATTTCTGGGAGATTAAACCAGTGTAAGACGTACACAGTGAATGGTAGGCTCCTGGGTAGTGTTATAGAAGACAGCAACTGAGCAGTGCATGTCCACAGTTTGTCAGAAGCAGCATCGAGGGTAGGTAGTGTGATAAAGAAGGTGCTTGGCAAGCTGGTGTTCATCATTTCAGACATCAAATATAGGTGTTGTGAAATTCTTCTTTCAATTATACCAGTGAGGCTGCACTTGGGAGTACTTTGTACAGTTTTGGTCACCCTGTTATAGGAAAGAGTGCAGAAAATAGAGCTTTGACCAGCGTCAAATCCAGACACTGGAAGTTTGAGAAGAGTTGATTTCACTCAGGTCCACTGCCCGAGTAGAAAAGGGGAGCAGCAGCATAACAGAGCTTTGACCAGCAACCAATCCATATATGAGATTGATTACTAAGTGCATCTAAAAGGAAGACAGGGGCAAGTGCAGCAGCCATCATCTGAGTGGACAGAGTCAGAGTGATGAACTTGAGGCTTTAGCTCTTCATGGCTTCAGTAAAGAGAGGCTTCAATCAGAGAGCGAAGGAAAGGAAAGACCTAGGTTAAGTTTTTTTTTCCTTCCCTTCTTTATATCTGCTCAGCTAGGACAGTAGAGGTGCCAGGGAGGATAGGTGAATGCTCCTCTAGCGGGATGTGGGAAGGCACGGAGGCCTCCAGTGTCCCTGACCACTACACCTGCAAGAGGTGCATCCAGCTGCAGCTTTCAACACTCCGCGTTAAGAAGCTGAGGCTGGAACGGGATGAACTCCAGATCATTCAGGAGGCTAAAGGGGAGATAGATAGGACATACAGAGAGGTAGTTACACTCACAGTGCAGGACACAGGACACAGGAAACTGGGTGATAGTCAGGAAGGGGAAAGGGATAAGGAGTCAGTGCAGAGTACCCCTGTGGCCATCCCCCTGAACAACAGGTATATCACTTTGGGTACTGTTGGCAGCGGGGAGATTGACCTAACAAAGGAAACTCAGAGTGATCGGGTCTCTGGCTCTGAGTCTGCCTCCGTGACTCGGAAGGGAAGGGGGAAGAAGAGGCACGCCGTGGTGATCCGGGATTTCTCAGTTAAGGGAAACGTCAGGAGGTTCTGTGGGTGAGAACGAGACTCTCAGATGGTATGTTGCCTCCCGAGTGCCAGGGTCCAGGATATCTCAGATCGAGTCCTCAGTATTCTTCAGTGGGAGGGTGAACAACCAGAAGCCATGGTCCATGTAGGTGTCAATGACATGGGTTAGGACAAATGACAAGGTTCTGCATCTGGAGTTTAGAGAGTTAGGTGCTAAATTAAAGGGTAAGACCTCCAGGTTTGTGATCCCTGTATTGCTACCCATGCCACGTGCTAATGAGTCTAGAACTAGGAAGATTATACAGTTTAATACATGGCTAAGCAGTTGGTGCAGGAGGACGGCATAACACTTTTGGATCATTGGGCACTCTTCCAGGAAGGTGGTACCTGTACAGAAGGGACACTTTGCACCTGAACTGGAGGGGGACTAATCTCCTAGCGGGAAGGTTTGTTAATGCTGCACTAGAGTTGCAGGGGGATAGAAACCAGATAGCCAGAACAGGTTGCAGAGGCAGATGTTGGTAAGATCTCAGGCAATGTCAGGAATTAAAGGTTGAGCACGGTGCAGCTAGTGTCCTAAGCTGTGTATATTTCAATGCAAGAGGTTTTGCAGGAAAGGCGGGTGAGCTTAGGGCATGGTTCAATACCTGGAATTATGATGTTGTTGCCATTAGTGAGACTTGGTTGCAGGAGGGGCAGGACTGGCAGCTCAGTATTCCGGGGTTCCATTGTTTTAGATGCAACAGAATGGGAAGGATTAAAGGCAGTGACGTGGCATTAGTAGTCAGGAAAAGTGTCATGGCAGTGCTCTGTCAGGACAGACTGGAGAACTCATCTAGTAAGATGTTATGGATGAAAATGACAATTAAGAAAGCTATGACCACATTAACAGGGCTAAATTACAGACCACTCAACAGTCCTAGGGATTTAAAGGAACAAATTTCTAAAGAGACTGCAGACTGCTGAAGGTTGTTACAGTAGGTGATTTTAACTTTCCACATATCCCACACTGTAAAAGGACCAGATGGGATACAGTTTGGCAAATGTGTTCAGGAAAGTTTCCTTCATCAGTGTATAGAAGTCCCAACAAGAGAGTGTGTGATACTGGATCTGCTATGGAGGGAGTGAGACAGGGCAAGTGACAGCAAATTGTGTAGGGAAACACTTTGTATCTAGTGACCACAATGAGCCATTAGCTTCAAAGCAAATAGGCAAAGAGATAGGTCTGGTCCAAAGGTTGAAATTCTAACTTGGAGAAAAGCCAATTTTGATAGCATCAGAAGTGATCTGGCAAGCGTGAATTGGGACTCTCTGGCAAGGTGTACTTGGAAAGTGAGAGGCCTTCAAAAACAAAATTTTGAGAGTACAAAACTTGCATGTGCTGGTCTGAATAAAAGGTAAAGATGACAAGTTTAGGGAACCTTGGTTCTCAAGAGATGCTGAGGCCCTGGTTAGGAGAAAAAAAAAAGGAGGTGCATAGCAGGTATAGGCAAGTAGGAAAGAAGTGTTTATGCAGCACAAGAAACGCAAGAGAACATTTTAAAAAGAAATCAGGAAAGCTAAAAGAAGGCATGAAGTTGCTCTAGCAGACAAGGTGACAGAAAATCCCAAGGAATTCTACTGTAATGTTAACAGCAAAAGGATTGCTAGGGACCAAATTGCCAAGGAGTTCCCTCATACCCTATTGGAAGCAAGTGCAGAAATTGCTGGGGCACTAGCAGAGTTATTTAAAACATCCTTAGCATCAGTAGAGGTACCAGAGGATTGGAGGATTACCAACGTTGTTCTGCTGTTTAAAAAAGGCTCTAAAACCAGGCAATTATAGGCCTGTGAGTCTGACATCAGTTTTGGGAAAGTTATTGGAAAATATTCTAAGGCACCAGATATATAAGCATTTAGATAGACATAGACTGATTAAGGATAGTTAGTATGGCTTTGTGAGTGGTAGGTCATGTCTAACCAATCTTACAGAGATTTTTGAGGAAGTTACCAGGAAAATAGATGAAGGCAAGGCAGTGGATGTTGTCTACATGGACTTTAGTAAGGCACTTGACAAGGTCCCGCATGGAAGGTTGGTCAAGAAGGTTCAGTTGCTCAGCATTCAGGATGAGGTAGTAAATTGGAATCGACATTGGCTTTCTGGGAGAAGCCAGAGAGTGGTAGTAGAGGCTTGCCTCTCTGACTGAAGGCCTGTGACTAGTAGAGTACCACCGGGATCGGTGATGGGTTAATTGTTGTTTGTGATTTATATCAACAATCTGAATGATAATGTGGTTAACTGGATTAGAAAATTTGCAGATGACACCAATATTGGGGGTGTAGTGGACAGTGAGGAAGGCTATCATGGCTTGCAGGGGGATCTGCAGCATCTAGAAAAATGGGCTGAAAATTGGCAGATGGAATTTAATGCAGACAAGTGTGAGGTTTTGCACTTCAGTAGGACTAACCAGGGTAGGTCTTGCACAGTGAATGGTAGGGCACTGAGGAGTGTGGTAAAACAAAGGAATCAGGAAATACAGGTCCACAATTCGATGAAAGTGATGTCACGGGTAGTTAGGGTTGTAAAGAAAGCTTCTGGCACATTGGCCTTCATAAATCAATGTATTGAGTACAGAAGATAGAATGTTACATTGATGTTGTATAAGACATTGGTGGAGCCTAATTTAGAGTATTGTGTACAGTATTGGTCACCTAGCTACAGGAAAGACGTAAACAAGGTTGAAAGAATTCAGAGAAAATTTACAGTACAAGGATGTTGCCAGATCTGGAAGATCTGAGTTGTAAGGAAAGATTGAATAGGCTAGGACTGTACTTTTTAAGAAAGTAGAAGATAGAGAGGAGATTTGATAGAAGTATACAAAATTATGAGGGATATAGATAGTGTAAAAGCAGACATTTTCTACTGTTGTTGAGTGGGACTGCACCAGAGCTCATGTCTTAAAGGTGAAAGGTGAAAAGTAGGGGAACATGAGGGAAAACTTCACTCAGAGGTTGTGAGAGTGTGGAATGAGCTGCCAGCGTTTGATCCATGTGAGCTTGATTTCAGCGTTTAAGAGAAGTTTGGATAGGTACATGGATAGTAGGGACATGGATAGCTATGGTACAGGTACAGGTCATTGGGAGTAGGCAGTTTAAATAGCTTTGGCATGGACTAGATGGATTGCTTCTGTGCTGTACTTCTCTATGATGCTAAAATAATTACCTAAACTCGGAGGTTTGGGAAATATGAGGAGAAGTAGCGTAGACCATGACTTTATTCCCTGGAATGAAGGAGATTGAGGGGTGACCTGATAGATAAGATCGAAAATGGCATAGACAGTGTGAAAGCACATATTTTTTTACCACAGAAGGGAATGCTAAAAACAAGAGGCTAAAGCTTTAACATCAGGAGGAAGAGATTTTAAAGGGATACCAGACACAGCTTCTTCATACAAAGGGAAGTGTGTATTTGGAATGAGCTGCTAGCAAATGGTTGAGGCAGGCACATTAGGAGCATTTAAAAGCCATCTTGATAAGTACACTGATAGAAAACGTTTAGAGAGCTATAGGCCAAATATGGTCAGATGGGACCAGTTTGTTGGGCAACACAATCAGCATGGGCGAGTAAGACTGGATTCCATGCTATATGAGGTTATGACTCCATTATAGACCAGGTACATAAGCAAAGTGTCTGTTAAGATCGATAGGGAAAGGGAACTTACTTTACCTATTGAAAAATGGGAAAAAATTCTTCAATTAGTTAATTCATCCTCTATATGTGCTAAACATGCATTGATACAGTTTAAAGTAGTGCATAGGGTTCATATGTCTAAGGATAAATTAGCTCGTTATTACTCTCATATAAATCCTATATGTGATAGATGTCACTCTGAGATATCTTCTTTAACTCATATGTTTTGGTCATGTCCTCTTTTAAAAAAATACTGGAAAGATATCTTTGATATTATTTCAACTGTTTTGAGTATTGATTTACAACCCCACTACATTATTGGTAATAACCTGGTATGGAAGTTGTCCTGTCCAAGACCAGAAGAAGCTGCAGAAGAACGTGAACACAGCCCAGCACATCACTTAAACCAATCTTCCATCCTTGGACTCACTTTACACTGCATGTTGTCGGAGCAGTGCTTCCAGGATAATCAAGGACACGACCCACCCAGCCAACACACTTTTTGTCTCTCTTCCCTCCAGGAGGAGGCTCAGGAGCTTGAAGACTCCTACGGCCAGATTTGGGAACAGCTTCTTTCCAACTGTGATAAGACTGCTGAACGGATCCTGACCCAGAGTCTGGGCCGTACCCTCCAAATATCCGGACCTGCCTCTCAGTTTTTTTGAACTACCTTATTTTCCCTTTTCTATTTTCTATTTATGATTTATAATTTAAATTTTTAATATTTTCTATTGATTTGTACTCCAGGGAGCACGAAGAGCAGAATCAAATATCGCTGTGATGATTGTACACTCCAGTATCAATTGTTTGGCGACAATAAAGTACTGCAATTTTTGGTTTACCAATGATAGAACCAAATCTTTTAACATCTTCAGCTTGTCAGATGATTACATTTCTTACACTAATGGCCAGAAGATCCGTTTTGTTGAATTGGAAAGACATCAATCCCCCCACCACATTTCATTGGTTCTCTCAAACTATGTTGTGTTTAAATTTAGTAAAAAATAGAAGTGTTATTTTTGATCCCTCTATTAAATTTGAAAAAACTTGGAGGCCATTTATTCAATACTTCCATACGATGTAAGTTGACCTTTTCCAAACCTATTCTATCTCTTTTTAGTATATGTTGAGGGGAGCAGAGTCTACGACACCAATGGTTCTTTTTTTTTTTATGTTTCACAACAGCCCATGTCTTTTTTTCCTGTAATTTAGTTGGTTTATCTTGTTAGATTAGTCTTTTGGGGGGGGTATATATATTTTTTTCTCTTTTTCCCTTTTTCATGTTAATTTGTTTATATATAATATTTGTATCCTGTAAGATTGGGAGGTTTAATATCCATGTATTGACTGGGTTTACATTTATATATCATCATTACAACAATGTAATCCCAATAACTTTGTATGATTACCATGTTATGTTAATCTTTATCATTACGATACTAATAAAAAGATTGAAAAAGAAAGAAAGAAAGTGTCTGTGCTTCGATTTTTATTTCTCTCAGCAATTTGGAGACAGGCTATTTTACAGTTAAGGATATATCAGTGTTACACAAGGTTGATTTAGAAATAACGTTTAAATAGTTTGTTATTTTCCCCCACATAATTTCACAATTACCAAAACCAGCTGCATTTCAAAGAGTTAAATGTGTTTACTCAAAACGATGGATCAAGGTTGATTTGATCAAATGTGTTCACATGCTACCTTTGTACTTCAAAATAATGATTATTTTTGAAAAATTAGTTCGGCTGACACTGCATGCCCTCAGTCCATAGTCCAGTTGGTTGAAATAAATAAAATATACCCCACACAACCTTCCACACCCAAATGTTCAACACTTTATCTGACAAATGCTGTATTAAATAAACTAAATCATCCTGGGTTCAAATTCCTTGCTCAATGTTCCTCAGTGTAATCAGCCAGATCTCTTGGTTATTGTGACCATGTAACAGGGATCAGGTTCAGCTCCATGCTCAACAAGATGGTGGAAGCAGTGGCCCAGATCGTGTTCACATTGTCCAGAGCATTGTCAGCAATTATCCTCACAAAGCCTGGCAAACTCTACAATGAACACAAGTGCAAAGTCCCCAGGTTAGCACCAAGTTTCACCAGTGATTTCTCAATTGCTACTGGATTCCGAATGATGTCCAACAACAGAACAGATATGGATGAAACTGCTCCTGCTTTCTGTGACTGATCCACCTTATGGTCTGCAAGATTATTCACTCTAATATTGATCTTATTGTTGTGACGATACCACTTGATGTTGAATTATGTCATTGCATCACACAGAAACAGACCCTCTTGCCTGCATGCCCATGCTGACCTCTGAGTACCTGAATTTATCTCAATCCCATTTTCCAGCAATTAGGCAATTGCCTTCTATGCCTTGGTGCTTCCACCAACAGTGCTTTCCAGTTGGCAATAACACTCTGGGTGAAATAAAAAATTCCACGGATGCTCACTAGACCTCCAACTCTTTATCAGAAACCATGGCCTCCTGGTGTTAAACACCTATCAGTGGGGAAAAAATTCTCACTGACCACCCTTCCTATGACCCTTAATTTTGTAACAATTAATCAGCTTCCAACCTACCCCCTCCACCTTCACTACAACCTGAGTCTATCCAGTCTCCACTCAAAACCAAAATGTTCAATTGGCAGGCAGCACCTTCCGCTCTCACTACAGTAAAATCATTTCCTTGTTATATTGTGGCAACCAAAAATGCACATAGTATTCCAGCTGTGGTCTAACTACAGTTCAATGTAAACTTATTATCAAAGTACATATGTATCACTATATATAACCCTGAGATTCATCTCCTTGCACAGTAAATCCAAGAAACACAATAGAATCAGTGAAAGACTCCATCCAATCACGAGGAATTCTGCAGATGCTGGAATTTCAAGCAACACACATAAAAGTTGCTGGTGAACACAGCAGGCCAGGCAGCATCTCTAGGAAGAGGTACAGTCGACGTTTCGGGCCGAGACCCTTCATCAGGACTAACTGAAAGAGCTAGTAAGAGATTTGAAAGTGGGAGGGGGAGGGGGAGATCCGAAATGATAGGAGAAGACAGGAGGGGGAGGGATGGAGCTAAGAGCTGGACAGGTGATTGGCAAAAGGGATATGAGAGGATCATGGGACAGGAGGCCTAGGGAGAAAGAAAGGGGGAGGGGTGGAAGCCCAGAGGATGGGCAAGGAGTATAGTGAGAGGGACAGAGGGAGAAAAAGGAGAGAGAGGGAAAGAATATATATATACACACACACACATATATATAAAAAGTAATGGATGGCGTACGAGGGGGAGGTGGGGCATTAACGGAAGTTAGAGAAGTCAATGTTCATGCCATCAGGTTGGAGGCTACCCAGACGAAATATAAGGTGTTGTTCCTCCAACCCGAGTGTGGCTTCATCTTGACAGTAGAGGAGGCCGTGGATAGACATATCAGACTGGGAATGGGACGTGGAATTAAAATGTGCAGCCACTGGGAGATCCTGCTTTCTCTGGCAGACAGAGCATAGGTGTTCAGCAAAACGGTCTCCCAGTCTGCGTCGGGTCTCGTCAATATATAGAAGGCCGCATCGGGAGCACCGGACGCAGTATATCGCCCCAGCCGACTCACAGGTGAAGTGTCACCTCACCTGGAAGGACTGTCTGGGGCCCTGAATGGTGGTAAGTGAGAAAGTGTAAGGACCGACAAATAACCAATATGCAGAGACAACAATCTGTACAAATACAAAAGAGCACAGAACAAATGATAGTAATAAATAAGCAATAACTGTAGAGAACATGAGATGATGAGCCCTTGAAAGTGAGTCCATAGGTTGTGGAAACAGTTCAGTAATGGGGCAAGCGAAGCTGAGTGAAAATACCCCTCTGGTTCAACAGCCTTAAGGTTGACCCTGGTGATATGGGCCATGAGGCTCTTGTACTTTCTTCCTGATAGCAGCAGAGAAGAGAGCATGGCCTGGTTTGGGAGCATGGGTCTTTGATGATGAATGCTGCTTTCCTACAACAGCATTCTGCATTGATGTGCTCAATGGTGGGAAGAGCCAATGAAATGACATCTGCTGTGGACCTGCAGTGACAGTCGGCAGATTAGAGTGGATCCAAATCAGAGCTGATATGTTTCATCCCCAACCTCTCAAATCACTTCATCACAGCAGATGTAAGTTTCTACTGGATGATGGTCACTCAGGCAGGTTATCATGTTCTTCCAGACTGGTATAACTGAAGCCTGCCTAAAGCTGGGTTGTACCCCGGACAGCCGAAGTGAGAGGTTAAAGACATCAGTGAACCCTCCAGTTATAGAGACAAAGAGGATGGAAACAAATCCTTCAGTCCCGCTCATCCACGCCAACCAAGTTGTCTAACTGAGCTCTTTCCACCTGCATGCATCTACCCAAAATCCCTTTAAACTTTCCTATCCATAGATCTCTTTGAGTATCTTTTAAGCATTGTAATTGTATCTGCCTCTACCACTTCCTCCACAGCAGCTCATTCCACATACACACCACTAATGCGAAAACTACCACTTGAGGCTCATATTGACAACTTTAAAAGTAGATGAGAACTTTAACAGACAGCAAAGGTGGAACCAAGGCTTTGCTCTCAAAAATTTTCAAAAGGAGATTCATTTGTTTCAATTTGAATAGATTTACATAATCTGGTTACATCTTCCTCGAAAGGAAGACTGTCTTTCTAACTGTGTAGAAGGTGACAACATGATATCTATCAACAACAGGCGGTGTGTACAGAATATTGGAGTGAAGTACCAAACAGTGAACACAACTATCAATTTAAAAAAAATCAACAGGTATCATTGCCAGCAGGAGAAAAGGTTTCCTGTTTCTTTCTGCTTGGAGATCAAACTGAGTGATTTGCACAATCCTGCATTGGGTGCACAGTCCTACAAGCAACAGCCAAGCAAATTCACAGACACACCATCACTTCATGAATGTCAGACACAACAAAACATTACAGGTAAACACTGAGCTAACAAGTAGGGTATGTTTCAGAGAAATATGGAGAGGATGTGGAAGACAAACCCTTAAAAATGGATATGAATACTATATAATCCATTTGCTTTGTTTATCCAGAGTCTGTTGGATGGAAGTGACCAACAACTCTGATAGAGGCAGATGCCAAGTTTTTAAGCTCACCAGTGGGAGGTGGTGCTTTAGCACTGCTGGCCCACCACCTCGAGGAAGTCTTGATCATAAGCGGGCCAAAACTCCTGAAGACAGGTGGCAGATCAACTGATGATCCCACTGGTGATAGCACAGGACAGTTAACATCTTAGTCCACGTGTATTATTTAACTCTAATCCATTTGCTTTGTTTATCCAGAGGCTATAATAATAAGGAGACTCTCAAGAGTAGAATAAATCCAAAATTCCCCTGTTCATAATTATAAAAGTCCTACTGAACCCACCAGGGAAAAGATATACATTTCAGAACACGTTTAGTGAACTGCCTTTTAAACAGTAAGAACAGTGTATGAAAACTAGCTTGACTGGATTTGGGTTTGGAATATGAAAGTGCAGTTTATCCCTATCCCAAACCAAGTGCAGGTCTGCTTGGACATTCGTGTGTACTGAATGCAACTACAGAGGAAGAGAAAAGTCACCTTAAATCACAAGCATTAACCCTTCAATTCTAGCTGCAAACACACATTAGGTTCTGTGGACATAGTGAAGCTAAATGCATGGGGAACAAGTACAATCAGAATCAGACAGGCAGTACTGGTTAGATGTGAATTTCAAAACATTATTCACAACATCTGAAGTATCTTCTCCTTACTTGACTTGTTTTTGTGTACCCTTAAAACATCTCCAAGCACATCACAGGAGAGTTAACAAACCACAAGAGGAAATATAAGGCTGAAAAGTACCTGCCTCTCGCTGGCAGTTACATTTAGACTGATCATCAAAACACAAAAGTCAGAGAATATAGAGCTGGGAGGAGAGATGTGAGCACAGCCATTGGTTTCACTGCTGAGAACCCACTAGTTTCACTGGGTTTGCTGACCTTTGGTTTAAAAGTTATTTGTTGGTAGGATGTCTTTTTATTTTTCTTTGTTTTTTTTAAAAATAATTTCTACCAGATTAAAGTATCTCAAAGTTATATTTTTAAACTGTTCTGTTAAATTATCTATGTCTAGGTTTTCTTTAAGTGTTGCCAATTGAGATATTAAAGGAGTTAAAGAGGTCTTTGACAGCAACAGGAAGCCAAGAAGCCTTCAGGACAGTCTAGGGACAGCTCTGAGGGCCTGCCACTTGATACATAACAGTAGTTATTGTTCACAGCTAACTTGCTTTAGGAAACAGCTGCAGGTTCCGGTCCTCCAGGGCGATTAGTTCCAAGGAGAAGTAAAACAACAAGTAGAGCTGACGGAAAAGTGAAGGGAAGAGCACAGGACACCAGCCGGATTCAGCTTGAGCAGGCCGATTAAAGCAGGCAGCTCAAAGTTTGGTCAAAGAGAAAAGTTTACAGTGGGATGTATGGATCAGATAGGTTTATTAAGGAATATAGGGGAGCAAGAAAGGAGCTTAAGAAGGGGCTGAGGAGAACAAGAAGGGGACATGAGAAGGCCTTGGCAAGTAGGGTAAAGGAAAACCCCAAGGCATTCTTCAATTATGTGAAGAACAAAAGGATGACAGGAGTAAAGTTTGGACCGATTAGAGATAAAGGTGGGAAGATGTGCCTGGAGGCTGTGGAAGTGAGTGAGGTCCTCAATGAATACCTCTCTTCGGTATTCATCAATAAAAGGGAACGATGACAGTGATGACAATATGAGTGAGGTTGATGTCCTGGAGCATGTTGATATTAAGGGAGAGGAGGTGTTGGAGTTGTTAAGATACATTAGGACAGATAAGTCCCCGGGGCCTGATGGAATATTCCCCAGGCTGGTCCACAAGGAGAGGGAAGAGATTGCTGAACCTCTGGCTAGGATCTTAATGTCCTCGTTGTCCATCGGAATGGTACCGGAGGATTGGAGGGAGGTGAACGTTGTCCCCTTGTTCAAAAAAGGTAGTAGGGATAGTCCAGGTAATTATAGACCAGTGAGCCTTACGTCTGTGGTGTGAAAGCTGTTGGAAAAGATTCTTAGAGATAGGATCTATAGGCATTTAGAGAATCATGGTCTGATCAGGGACAGTCAGCATGGCTTTGTGAAGGGCAGATCGTGTCTAACAAGCCTGACAGAATTCTTTGAGGAGGTGACCAGGCATACAGATAAAGGTAGTGCAGTGGATGTGATCTACATGGATTTTAGTAAGGCATTTGACAAGGTTCCACATGGTAGGCTTATTCAGAAAGTTAGAAGGCATGGGATCCAGGGAAGTTTGGCCAGGTGGATTCAGAATTGGCTTGCCTGCAGAAGGCAGAGGGTGGTGGTGGAGGGAGTACATTCAGATTGGAGGGTTGTGACTAGTGGCAGACATCCCACCTCTCCCGGAAGTTACGGGAGTCTCCCACATATTGATGGTAGCTCCCTGACACCCGCAAATTATATACAATATCTCAGAAATTGATTTTTTTGAGAGGGAGAGCGAGAGCGGGAGCAAGATCGAGTATCCTGATTGGTCTCTCTTTGTGCTAAGTAGGCCTATCAGTTTTCTCTGTGGGCGGGCTTTACAGTCGACCTCTGTCTCTCCATCAGTTCAGTTTCGTGTCCTGCACCACCATGGCAGAGTGTTTCAAAAAATATATAAAACGCACTTCACCGCAGACTACACTAAAGTGTACCCCTGCCTAATAGGGGTCAAAATAATGACAGTGTTGCTCGCTGCACTGTTTGCAACAGTGACTTTTCTATTGCCCATGGTGGGTTAAAATGTAAAAGACATGTTGAGGTGAGTTTAACAGGTGTCATTCGTTCATTAGCATAGCTGACATTATTTAAACTAGCTGGGTGGCTGCTAAGGAGCTACGCTATTGATGTCCTACGTGATGAGGCCAAACTCCCTGTAGACTTGCTTAAAGTTGTAATAGAATAAACATGATAATATAATGTAAGTACTTATTTTAATGTCACATTTTCTGCATATACACAACTTGGTTTACAGATTAGACAAAATCACGAAACAAAGTATTACATACACCCTTGGAGGTCGATGGGGGGAGGGAATATGGGGTTGCAGGGGACAGGAGTACTACCTCCCTGAAATGGTGGTGCTACCTCCCTGAAATGAGTTTTTGCAGGGTGGAATGTCTCTAGTGGTGTCCCACAAGGATCTGTTCTGGGACCTCTACTTTTCGTGATTTTTATTAACGACCTGCATGTGGGGGTAGAAGGGTGGGTTGGCAAGTTTGCGGACGACACAAAGGTTGGTGGTGTTGTAGATAGTGTACAGGATTGTCAAAGATTGCAGCGAGACATTGATAGGATGAAAAAATGGGCTGAGAAGTGGCAGATGGAGTTCAACCCTGAGAAGTGTGAGGTGGTACACTTTGGAAGGACAAGCTCCAAGGCAGAGTACAAAGTAAATGGCAGGATACAGGGTAGTGTGGAGGAGCAGAGGGATCTGGGGGTACATGTCCACAGATCCCTGAAAGTTGCCTCTCAGGTAGATAGGGTAGTTAAGAAAGCTTATGGGGTGTTAGCTTTCATAAGTTGAGGGATAGAGTTTGAGTCGCGAGGTAATGATGCAGCTCTATAAAACTCTGGTTAGGCCACACTTGGAGTACTGCGTCCAGTTCTGGTCACCTCACTATAGGAAGGATGTGGAAGCATTGGAAAGGGTACAGAGGAGATTTACCAGGATGCTGCCTGGTTTAGAGAGTATGCATTATGATCAGAGATTAAGGGAGGTAGGGCTTTACTCTTTGGAGAGAAGGAGGATGAGAGGAGACATAATAGAGGTATACAAGATATTAAGAGGAATAGATACAGTGGACAGCCAGCACCTCTTCCCCCAGTACAAGAGGACATGGTTTTAAGGTAAGGGGTGGGAAGTTCAAGGGGGATATTAGAGGAAGGTTTTTTTAACTCAGAGTGTGGTTGGTGTGTGGAATGCACTGCCTGAGTCAGTGGTGGAAGCAGATACACTAGTGAAATTTAAGAGACTACTAGACAGGTATATGGAGGAATTTAAGGTGGGGGGTTATATGGGAGGCAGGGTTTAAGGGTCGGCACAACATTGTGGACCGAAGGGCCTGTACTGTGCTGTACTATTCTATGTCCTATGTTCTATGTTCTATGACACACTTCCAAAATTAACAACTGCCTATAATAATTAATTTCAAACTGTAATTCTCATGCATATTTCTCATATTCCTTAGGCACATTCATGGTTGAGCATTCCAGCAAAAATTGTCAAATTTCCAACCACAGTAGAAGCCCTAGCCATCATTTCCCTTTTTTCACTGAAGCACTGAAATCAGCTAAAAACCTCCTTAGCAATGAACTTGGACATCAAAAATAAAATAGAAACAGAAGGCTGTCAAGCCCTTCATGCATGGTTCACTTGGCAATAAGATCACAACTGATCATTCATCACAACACCACTTTCCTTAACACCATTCAACACCACTTTCCTCCAGTAGCAAGTGGATCTCCCAGTTCATCCATGGTTTCCAGTTTTGAGACACTCAGATTGTTTTCTTTGGTACACAGTCTTCCATACACTTGCTGATAAGGTCTGTGATGGTAGTGACATCTAGGCTGGCAACTGAGTCTTTGAATATGGACCAGTGAAAAACTCAAGAGTAGTTGCACTGCAGCTCATTAGCGTTGTGCAATTTTCTCTTATTAATGTCTCAACGTCTAAAATTCCTATTCACTTCTGTCAAGAACATTCTCAGTGACTCAAAGGCCATTGTTCCTTTAAGCACAGAATTCAAAAGGTTCACCTCCTATGGGTGAAGAAACCTTTCATTTCTATTCTGAATAGCAATCCCTTGTTTTGAGCATGTGACCCCTGATCCCAGACACCCTGCCCAGGAAAACCTCATCCCTGAATCGATTCTGTCAAGCTGCATTAAAGTTTTATACATTTCAACATCACATCTCATTACAAACCCCAAAGGATAGACTCAATCTGCCTAATTTCTCATCACATGACAAACCCATTATCTAAATCGTGAACTTTTATAGCACTCCCTCAATTTAAGTGCATTCCAATTTCGTTAAATAGAGGTCACACGTGTGCACAATATTACATGGGTTCTCGCCTGCACTCTAAATAATTGTGGCAATAAGTCTCTAATCTTGTACTTAAATCATCTTGCAATAAGTCCCGTTTACCAAATTGCTTACTGAAACTTCATGTTACTTCAAGTGATTTATGTACAAGGATAGCCAGGTCTGCCTGAATACCAACATCCTTCAAATTCTCACCATTTTTAAAATACACCCACACACACCTTTTTTATTTTTAGATGTCTTTGGGTTTTTCTACATTACATTCCACCTATCATGTACTTGCTCTTTTACTTAGCCCATCTACAACTACCCCCTCCACCCACGCCCCCCCCCACGCATCCTCTTCACTGCCCACACCAAGAATAATTATTCTTCTGACGCACACATTCCCTCCAGCTGGTCACTCGGGGGGAAAAAAACTACCAGTTTGCTTATTGTATGAATGTTAGGGTTGAATTTTAACCTTGGAATTGAAACATATAGAATTCTTCAAATATTCAATTATCATTAGTGTTCCTTATAAATAAACGTAATTTAATGGAATTGCAAATGGGGTGCAGCTACAATTGTAGAAGGAATCATGATTTCATTCTAAGAATGAAACACAGCCATGTGCTTGTGACTGAATACAATGGGGAGGAGCACTTTGATGATAAACATTGCTTAATTAATATCATGTACAATTTTGAAAACAAAGTTTTCCAGAATGCTGCTGAATTTGTACCAAAATAATACTGTACAACAAAGGTATTTCTTCCTGAATATTATTGGGTGTATCATAGATTTTGGGCTGCTTATCATGAAATTCACCATGAAATTTCCCTATCATGGACCTTTTTTCCAAAACACCTAATATACTACAAGTAAGGCGATGCCATGATTAAGGAAGGCATTTTTTGTTGGTCCACAAATCGAACAGGTTATCAATGACAGGCAATTCGAAGAACTGGTGGGACCGCAGAAAATTGTATTGAAGGCATTCAAGGATGTTGTTGAAAATTTTCTTGGCAACGACAGAGCGTCAAACTATGTGCAGCTGGTTGACAACATGCTTCAAACATACAAAACCATGAAGAGCAATATGTGACAAAAAATTCATTTTCTGCGTTCCCATTTAGACTTCTTCCCTGCAAGTATTGGCACTGTCAGTGATAAGAATGGTGAAAGTTTTCACTAGGACATTGCGAAACGATATCAGGGCAACTGGAACCCTTCAATGCTGGCTGATTATTTTTGGACACCTAAGCGAGAAGCATCATTTGCTGGGTACAAACACAAATCATCAACAAAACATTTTTAGCTTAGTTGAACTATTGCAAAGTGTTAGCAGTTATGCAATTAAACATATTATATTCAATAAAAGTTACTTACTCATTTATCCACATTTCTGCATGATAAAAGTAGGCTGAAATTATATTTGTGTTCAGCTTCAAGTGGTCTATCATAACCACAAAAATAATCTGAGGAAGTAATGCTTTTGAAAAAAATTTCCTGTTGAGTGTTATTTGAAGACAAAATTCAATTTTCTAAGAAGTTGGGAGCATTAAAAATAGGTAAGTATAATGAAGCCCATGCCTGTTAATTAGTGTTTCTCATTAAGCACATGTATATCATGTGCGAACTCTGCTACTTAACTGGACCAAGTATCTGGTATACAAAGAAATGATGTGGCTTTAAAAAAATAAGGTTAAGTTTTATTCCCATTGGTGACAGCTTAGTTAAGAAGCATATAGCAAAGTTACCCAGACTCAGCAAAATACAGGCTGAATCTCAAAACTGCAGAGTTAGCTTAGCTCAGCTCAGTCATATTGCTGACTGAAGGGCAGGTACCCTGTGGCATATGGCGACCCTGAGGTCTCTGTCTTAAGAGACCATGTCAGAACTTCTTTCAGGAGGTTGAATCCTCACAAGGCATCAGGGCCCAAAGGTGTACCTGGTCGGGCACACTCAAAGTGTGCCAAACAACTGGCAGGACTGTTCCAGAAC
Organism: Mobula hypostoma; assembly: GCF_963921235.1. Taxonomy (NCBI): domain Eukaryota; kingdom Metazoa; phylum Chordata; class Chondrichthyes; order Myliobatiformes; family Myliobatidae; genus Mobula; species Mobula hypostoma. The sequence continues at coordinate 137,304,899 of NC_086100.1, read as the reverse complement.
ACCCTTAATCTCTCACTGCTGCAACCAGAGGTTCCGGCCTGCATCAAAGGGACATCAATCGTACAATTGCCCAAGAAGAGAAGGATGAACTGCCTTAACGATAATCATCCAGTTGCACTCACACCTACTATGATGAAGTGCTATGAGAGGTTGGACATAGCCAGGATTAACTCCTGCCTAAGCAAGGACCAGGACCTGCTGCAATTTGTCTATTGCCACTATAGGTACAGAGCATATGTAATCTCACAAGCTCATCTGGACAACAGCAAAACTTACGTCAGGCTGCTCAGCATTCAACACCATCATCCCCTCAGTTCTAATCAACAAGTTTTAAAACCTGGGCCTTTGGAAATAACATCTCCTCCAGGTGTACCTCAAAAAATGCGTGCTTAGCCTGCTACTCTGTTCTCTCTACAACCATGACTAGGTGGCTAGGCACAGCTCAGGTACATACATAAATCCGACAGTGACACAACTGTAGTTGACAGAATCTCAGACTGTAATGAGAAGGGAAATAGATCAGCCGGTTGATTGGAGTTGCAATTACAACCTTGCACTTAACGTCAGTAAGACCAAGGAATTCAGCAAATGGAAGTCAAAAGATAACACACCAGTCCTCTTCAAGGGATCAGCAGTGAAAAGAGTGAGCAGTTTTAAGTTTCTGGCTGTCAACAATCTCTGAAGATCTATCCAGGGCCCAACATATTGATAGAGTAACGAAGAAGGTATGGCAACAGCTATATTTCGTTAGGAGTTTGAGGAACATTATAGGTCAGCAAAGGCTCTCACAAATTTCTAGTGAAGGAGAGCAGTCTAACTGGATGCATCATCATCTGGTACGGAGGAGTCACTGCAGAGGATCAGAAAAAGCTGCAGAAAGTTGTGAATACAGTCAGCTCCCCCATCACCCAGGACGTGCTCTCTTCTCAGTGGTTCCATCACAGATGAGGTACTGGAGCCTGAATACACACACTCAACATTTTATAAACTGCTTCTTCCCTTCCACCATCAGAATTCTGAGCAGAACCAACTCATGAATATGACCTCATTATTTTTGCTCTCATTTTGCACTTTGTTTAATTTTAATGTATATATTTATTTCTTATTGTAATTTATAGCATTTTACGTATTGCACCCTACTGCTACTGCAAAACAAATTTCACGAAATACGTTAATGTAATAAACCTGATTCTGATTCTAATTCTGATTAACTATAGTCGATGCCTTTACAATAGGATTCAGAAAAGTAAACCAGTGTACAGCAGCCAAGTATACATCTTTATGTGATCAACTTGTTTACACCTACCATATTCAAATTTTATCTAGATTTAAACATGAAAAACCTCGTAATAACGACATCCTTTCAAATATATCTAACATTATTTTCATAGCACTCATAAGTAATGTTTTCTTCAAATTCAAAAAAATCTCTAATTCTGCGCTTCACTAAAATTTACTACAACTGCTCTAAGAAATTGCAAACAATTTGTTCCTGCTATTCTGTTTTTGATATACATCTGCTGATCCTATTTGATCTCGTTCTTTCATGGTTGACAAATTTAGCACAAATGCAGAATTTCCAGCTCCCTTTACAATTCAATAGGTATATTTAATATCAGAGAAATGAGTACAATATACTGTACATCCTGAAATTCATCTTCATATTTGAATCTATCAATAACAAACCCCTTTGTAATCGGACAAATACATATCAAGCATGGTAAGTGATTTTTTTCTGTGACTTCTGTTAACCACGCTAAAATAATTTCAATACAAATGGAGAGAACAGATTTTCCAAGATTCAAGTACATTTATTATCAAAGAATGTATAAATTATGCAACCTTGAAATTTGCTTGCTCACAAGCAGCCACAAAGCGAGGAAACCCAAAGAACACAATTAAAGAAAAACGAACAAAAATAAAAATAGAAGACGAACACCAAAGTCAGCCTGGTTTCCAGCAAATTGTAAGCTGGTGACAGAGAAGTTCAGAGAGAAGAATAAGGTAATGAGTGCTGTGACTACTCTTCACTTTTAATTTTAAAGCATCAAATATGATATTGATCTTTGTCTGTAATTGAGTTAATTCTACCAAAATAGCACAAATTCAATCCTCAAAGAGCCTTAATTATATTTCTTTGACACATGCAATCTAATTAAATTATTGCTCACAAAGCTACCCCCGATTCCATGGATATCTGCACAGAACTGCATTTTGCATGAACTGTCAGTATACCAATCTGAAATTAAAATGTGTTAAGTGCTGGAAGGCAGAAATAAAACAGAAGATGACGAAAGAGTCTTGCAAGTCAGATTTTTGAACTATAACAGGTCAAACAGAAAAACGAACTGCTTTTTCATCCATAAAAGCTGCCTGATCTGCTAATTGTTTCCAGCAATTTCTGTTTTTAAACTCGGATTACATACAGATAGCTGGTAAATAGCTGTACAACATAGTGATATCCAAATACAAGGCTGAGTATTTGATTATGATAAATGAAGGACACTGAAAGGAACTGATAATTAAATTTAGTCGAAGAATAACATAGCAGATCTCGAGTGGAGATGTTCAATTGCATCCACAATTTCCCATAATGAAACAATCCATTCCTGGTTGAAGAAATGAACAGCCAGTTATAGTTAGAACTGAAGGGGGTACAGAACAATATGATCAAACTATTTAAAAGGTTAGGAGTGGTTTATGGGTCAATAATCAGGAGATAAGTATACAAGATGAAACCAGGAACTTTTAGGATAGAGGGCTGCTTTATTTAAACAAGCTCTGAAATGCACCATTGGATGGTAATTGAGGTGTTATTCAGTGAACTTATAAAAGAATTTTGTTGGAAATTGGAACAAAGCAACAGAATGGGAACAGAGATTTAGAGCTGCTGCACTCTAGTCAAAACACATCAACATACTTATTCTGGGTTGCTAAGGTATTTTTGGAATCAACTAGCATGTTTAGTTTTTTATGGGGGGGTAATACTTAGTTTATTCTTTGAGCAGGAGCTTGGGTCAATCCACTCTGGTGGCAAAGGACAACTGTTTCTATTTGGCACAAATGGAGATTAGCAAAGATGGGTTTTAACAAGAAGGCTGGACAGAATGGAATATTGAGGTTTCTGTTGTTTCTGTTTGTCTTCAACAAAGCTTCTTGTAACTTATTTCTGTGCACATTCTGATCTTTTTTTCCTGATTCAGTGTTTTAAACAATTTGAAACATTTTCCTAAGCTTGCTTTTAATTGATGTTCAACAATTTGAATTTTCTCTTTGATCCTCTCCTCCTCCTTTGTCATGCAGCTTTCATCTAATTTCAATCCCTTGCAATTAAGATGATGCATTTCATTATCATTAATTACTGGCATTTAATGTCAATTTTCATGGGTATTTTTCCTGTGGTACATTTACTCAACTAATTCTCACTAGATGGTACTTGAAAGCTAGAACTTGCACCAAGATAATATTCTGCAACATCTCCACTTAATTAGATCAAAATTTTCCACCACAACTCTTGTTCAACATGTTATACCAAGATGCATTCTTCTGCAAGTTTACTTGGAAGCTGGCCTCCTATCTGACTACTTTAATTCAGCATAATTACGTAATTACTACCTGCATCTTTAAAAAAATACTCGTATCTGCTTAAAACAAAATCAATCTAACCTTTACTGATTAGCCTTTTTTTCCCCTTTACCTTGGCTACATCCATTCAAAAGCATGAAATACTTGCATGCAAGTACTGGCAATCTTCTTTCACCTTTGTCAACTGGCTTTGATTTATGAGCCATCATTTCAACAATGTGCATTGCCAGGCTATTAATTCCCAGGAGCAACAGGGCATACTCCTATTACCCTCACAATGTTCACCTTTTCCTTTTCAACAGTGGTCACACAGCAATGCCAGTCAGAAGCCCAGATTTCCTTTCTCCCCTGGAGATCATAGGCTACTGAAGTACAAAGGGAGCAGCTTCAAATGACTCAATGTAACAAAATGCCAACATGTTAGATTTCATAAGTGCTGCAAATAGGTTTGATTTTCTTTGATTTTCTGATGCTCCATTACAGAACGGCACACTGAGGAAGAAATTCACAGTCCGTCTATAAATGATTGTGGCAGTTTCAGCCGCTGATTGCACACTGCAAACTTGGTTACTCCCACAACACCCCCCAAGCTCATGAACCCTATCATCATGAAGAACAAGACTAACAAATGCAATGGGAGCACCATCCCCTGCAGATTCCTCTTCAACTCAAGGCCATCTTGACTTGAAAATATATCACTGTTCCCGAATATTGGTGCAACAACAGTAAGAGGATTGTCATCAGAAAGGCTGCAATATTTCAAGATAGTGGCTCAACACCATATTAATAAGGAAATAAGAAATAGGAGTAGGCGACTTGGCCTATCAGATCAATTCCACAATGCAATAAGATTAAAGTACATTAAGTATCATTTTAATGTACTTAATTCATAATTACTTAAAGATTCATCAGACAGATTCATCAGTCTGTCTTTTGAACTGAGCTTCTACAGCCCTTTTGATTAGGAAATTCCAAAGTCTCACTAGCTTTTGGGTATTTCTCATCACTTTGCTACTGAATGAACAATCCTGTATTTTGAGACAGATCCCTGATTTAAGAAAGCTCTGCTGTAGGAGACTTCATTCTTTAAAGATAAAGATTAGCTTTATTTATTACATGTACAGTGCCTATAAAAAGTATTCACCCCTCCTTGTAAGTTTTCATGTTTTATTGTTTTACACCGTTGAGTCACAGTGGTTTTAATTTGGTTTTTTTAACAGGATCAAAAGAAAAAGACTTTTTCATGTCAAAGTGAAAACCGATCTCTACAAAGTAAACTAAATTAATTATTATTATTAAACACAAGATAATTGATTGCATAAGTATTCACTCCCTTCAAGTCTGTATTTAGCAGATGCACCTTTGTCAGCAATTACAGCCTTGTGTCTGTATGGATAGATCTCTATCAGCTTTGCATATAGGTACATTGCAATTTTTCACCATTCTTCTTTACAAAACTGCTCAAGCTCTGTCAGATTGCATGGGGATTGTGAGGGAACAGCCCCTTTCAAGTCCAGCCATGAATTCTCAATTGGATCGAGGACTTGGACACACCAGGACATTAACTTCATTGTTTTTAAGCTTTGGCTCGATACTTGGGGTCATTGTCTTGCCGGAAAACAAATCTTCTCCCAAGTCGCATTTCTCTTGCAGACTGCAACAGGTTTTCCTCCAGGATTTCCCTGTATTTTGCTACATTCACTTTACCCTCTACTTTCACAAGTCCTCCAGGGCCTGCTGCAGTGAAGCATCCCCACAGCATGATGCAGTGACCACCATGTTTCACAGTAGGGATGATGTGTTTTTGCTGATGTGTGGTGTTCGGCTTATGCCAAACATAGTGTTTAATCTGATGGCCAAAAAGCTCAATTTTGGTTTCATCAGACTATAGAACCCTCTTCCGGCTGACGTCAGAGTCTCCCACATGCCTTCTGGCAAATTCTAGCAGAGATTTCATGTGAGTTTTTTTTCGACAGCGGTTTTCTCTTTGCCACTCTCCCATCAAGCTGTGATCAGTGAGGCACCCAGGCAACAGTTGTTACATGCGCAGTCTCTCCAATCTCAGCCACTGAAGCTTGTAACTCCTCCAGAGCTGTCAAAGGTCTCTTGGTGGCCTCCCTCATGGTCACTCAGTTTTTGAGGATGGCCTGCTCTAGGCAGATTTACAGCTGTGCCATATTCTTTCCGTTTCTTGATGATTGACTTAACTGTACTCCAAGGAATATTCAGTGACTTGGAATTTTTCTTGTATCCATCTCCTGACTTGTGCTTTTCAATAATCTTTTTGCGGAGTTGCTTGCTTTCATGGTGTAGTTTTCTGCTAGGATACCTACTCTCCAGCAATTGGACCTTCCAGATACAAGTGTATTTTTACTACAATCAATTGAAACGCCTTGACTGTACACAGTGATCTCCATTTAACTAATTATGTGTCTTATAAAACCAAATGGCTGCACCAGTGATAAATTGGTGTTTCATATTAAAGGATGGGTGAATACTTATGCAAACCAATATTTTGTGTTTTATATTTGTAATTAATTTAGATCACTTTGTTAAAAATCTGTTTTCACTTTGACACGATAGAGTCTTTTTCTATTGATCCTGTCAAAAAGCCAAATTAAATCCACTGTGATTCAATATCGTAAATCAATAAAACATGAAAGCTTCTGGGGGGGGGGTTGAATACTTTTTATAGGCACAGTACACTGAAACATCAAAACATACAATGAAATGTATTGTATGTGTCAACAACCAGTACAGTCTAATGATGTCTTTTTGGCAGTCAGAAGATTTGCCATGCTTCCAGTGCCAACAGAGCATCACCAATACTTTCTAAGCCTAACCATACATCTTTGGAATGTGGTAGGAAACCCACACAGTCACAAGCCAGTCTCCTTGTAGACAGTGGCAGGAATTGAACCTTAACCGCTGGTGTTGTTTAGTATTGCACTACCCATTAAGCTATCATACCACCCATCTATAATGTTCCCGAGTCTACTTCCATCAATTCTTAAAGGAAGTGAAGAAAGGGGAAATAAATGACACTGTTGTTAGCAGTACAGACAGACAGATACACTTCCCATCTCTCAATTCCATTGGAAACAAAGATAAATTTCACCTTTACTATCTCTATTCTATTTCTTGTGTCCTAAAAGAAACAATTAAATAGAGTCGTAGAACAAAACATCTGGCTACACAATGAGTCCATGCTGACCACAGACCACCAGCTAGTCCCAAATTCCTGCATCGGCCCTTATCCTTCCAGTTCCCTCTGCTCAATGTACCGTTCCAAGTTCTCCTTTAATGATACTGTTGTTCCCTCATCAACCGTTTCCTCTGGCAGCCTACGCCATATACTCACCCCCTTCTGTTTGAAAAAGTTGCCCCTCAGGTCCCTTTTAAATACTTCCCCTCTCACACTAAACATATACCCCATAGTTTCTGTCTCCCCTGCCCTGGGGATTGCTACCGTGTACTTCTTATGCCTTGCATATTTTTAAACACCTCTGTAAGTTTGCCTCTCATTCTCCTACATTACAAGGAAAATAGACTTAGCCTGGCCAACCTCTCCCTATAACTTGGCCTCTCTAGTCGTGGTGACATTTCCTCAAAACTCTTTCCAGTATATCCACATCTTTCCAATAACAAGATGGCCAAAACTGTACACAGTACAGCCCCAACAATGGCTTGCACAACTCCTTATCTCAGTGATGAAGCTGTGTATTAAACATTGTTTTCAACGTTTTGTCTACCTGTGATCCCACTTCCAAAAAACTAGGCCCTTATACTCCAGGGTCCCTCTGCTCCAATAACTTCCTTGTACTCTACCATTCATAGTATGAGTCCCACACAGGTTTAGCTTTCCAAAATGTATCATCTCACACTTATCTGTAGTGAAATCCATTTGCCACTCCTTGGTCCACTTCTCCAACTGATCGAGATTCCCCCTGTAATCTACAAGTAACCTTCTGCACTGTCAATACACATCATAATTTTGTGTCATCTGCAAACTTGATCAACCTATGTGCATTCACATCCAAAGCATTTGTAAGAACAATGAATAACAAGGGTCCCATCACCGACACCTGCAGCTACACCACCTGGCTCTGTTCCAAGAAACAACCTTCAACGACCACCTCTGCTTCCCATCTCTGAGACAATTTTGAATCCAGCAACTAGCTGCCCCTGGATTCCATGGGATCTAACCATCAGACCAGTCTGCACGTGAGGCCTTGTTGAAGGCCTTTGGGAGGGAACGTCAACTCAGACTATGCTAAAGTCCAAATATACAACAACCACAACAGCCCGGTGCAGCCTCCTCTACATCGGTGAAACCCGATGCAGATTGGGGGACCGCTTCGTCAAGCACCTCTGCTCTGTCCGCCACAACAGACAGGATCTCCCGGTAGCCACCCACTTCAACTCTGCTTCCCATTCCCATTCAGATATGTCCATACATGGCCTCCTCGACTGCCATGATGAGGCTAAACTCAGGTTGGAGGAGCAACACCTCATATACCGTCTAGGTAGTCTCCAGCCCCTTGGTATGAACATAGAATTCTCCAACTTCCAGTAATTCCCTCCCCCTCCCTTCCCCTATTCCAGTTTCACTCTGCCCCCTCCCCCAGCTGCCTATCACCTCCCTCATGGTTCCGCCTCCTTCTACTACCCATTGTTTTCCTGCCTATCACCTCCTTGCTTCCCCTCCCCCATCCCTTTGTCTTTCAAATTACTGGTTTTTCAACTGAACCTACCAGCCTTCTCCTTCCAACCCTCCTCCACCTTCTTTATAGGGCCTCTGCCCCTTCCCTCTACAGTCATGACGAAAGGTTCCGGCCCGAAATGTCAACTCATCTTTTCCACAGATGCTGCCCGACCTGCTGAGTTCCTCCAACGTGTTTAAAGTCAGTAAGAAGACACGGGTATATGCTGCAACCAAAGCATGTAAGGCAAGCAATCAGGATAGGCATGTTTACCGTTAAAGGGCAGACAGCACCATGGCTTTAAGTTGCATCTATTTCGATAAATGTAATTTAACAGGTAAGGTGGAAGAACCAGGGGCATGGATTGCCTCAAGAGACCATAACAGAAAAGTGGCTGACAGAAGGGCAGGACTGGCAGCTGAATGTTCCGGAATGCCAATGCTTTTGGTGTGACAGAGGAACAGGTAGAAATGGAGGGGTAGGTATGAGAACCCGACTCTGGACCATCAGAAAGTCTCTGCCACAGATATGGTGATGGTGGGGTGCTGCCTTTTTATAAAGGGGCACATCACACCTCCAACCTGATGGCATGAACATTGATTTCTCCAACTTGTGGTAATCTCTCCTCCTCCCCTCTTTTTCTGTTCCCCATTCTGGTTTGACTCTCACTCCTTCTCTTCTCCTCACCTCCCTCTGGCACCCTTTCTCCTTCCATTTCTTCCACGGTCCACTGTCCTTTCCTACCAGATTCCTTCTTCTTTAGCCTTTTATCTCTTCCACCCATCCCCTCCCAGCATCTTAATTCAACCTCCTGACCTCCCACCCACCCATCCACCTTCCCTTTTACCTGGTTTCACCCATCACCTGCCTTTCCAATCTTGATGGAATGGCCTGAAACATCAATTTTTACTCCCTTTCATCGACACCGCCTGACTTGCTGAGTTCACTCATCATTTTGTGGATGTTACACATATATAACAGCAGTGTTGAAGAGGATATTTCTGAGGGCTGATCTAACAAGGGCATTTGGGAGAACTCAGAAATAAGAAGGGGATGGTCACTTTGGAATGGTTATATCATGGATTCCTTCCCCCAATAGTCAGCAAGAAGTTGAGGAGCAGATGCATTATGAAATTGCATGTAGTTCTGAGAATCGCAGGGTAAGAGCTAGTGGAGATTTCAATATTCCCCATATGATCTGAGCCGCACAGAGTGCAAAGGGCCTGGATTGGTAGAATTTGTCCAGTGTACTCAAGGCACAACATATAGAGGTACTTACATGGGAGGGAATAGTAATGGATCTCCTCTTAGTGAATAAGGCAGGAGAAGTAACTGAAGCAGCAACTGGGAGCACGTTAGGTCCAGTTACCATAATTCTACTAGTTTAGAAAAGATAGAACCGGTCCTTTGTTTAATGTCCTGAAATGGAAAAGGGCCAACTTTGACAGCGTTATGCAGGATATAGCTGGGATCGACTAGGTGACTTCATTTAAAGGCAAAGGGTCATATTAAAAGTCCAGAGGAAGCATTTTTCCGTTAGGGTGAAGGGTAGGTAACTTCAGGGAACCCTCAATCACAGGAGATATTAAGGCTCTGGTAAGAAAAAAAGGGGAAATGTAGGCAGCTGGTTACAAATTAATCACACAACAAATATAAAAGGTTTAAGAGCAGGCTTAAGTGGGAAATCAGGAAGGAAAAATAGATGGCACAAGGTGAATTTGGCAGACAAGGCTCAATATAATCCTGAGGGTCTTCAGTAATATTAACAGTAGAAGGGTAACTAGGGAGTGGCTAGGTCTTCTTAAATGACATCAGGACTGCCGATATGCACAGCCATAGGAGATGCCCAAGACTTTTAAGAACTATTTCTCCTCAGTGTTTACTAATGAGAATATCATGAATGGAAGGAATGAGGATGATAAGTAGTGAGTTCTGGGAACATATGCATATTACAAGGAAGGAGATCTTTGCAGCCTTGAAGTGCATAAAGGTGGGCAAATCCTCAGGGCCTGACCAAGTTCACTCCTGGATCTTACAGGAGGCCATGGAAGAAATCACAGAGGGCCTTCTGAAGATATTTATTTCATCATTAGCCACTGGTGAAATTCCAGATGACTAGAGACAAGCTAATGTTGTTCCTTTCTTGAAGGAGGATAACAAGGACAGGCCAAGGAACTACAGGCCCATAAGCCTGATTTCAGTCATACACACTTACTGAAGGGAATTCTGAGGGATAACAATTGACCATCAAAGCCTGATCAGGAATAGTCAGCATGATTTTCTGTGTGGTAGATCATGTCTTACAAACCTTTTGGACTTTTTGGAAACAGTAACTGAGGGGATAGATGAAGGTAGGGTAATTAATGTTGTCTACATGGACTTCACAAAGCCTTTGACAAGATCCCTCATGGTAGGCTGATTTGGAAGGTTAGAGCAAAAGAATTCATACTCAATGCCTGACTGATGAAGGCCAACATGTCAAAAGTCTTCTCCACCACCCTACTTACCTGATACACCACTTTCAGTGATCCAAGTTGTTTGCCCTCTTAGGTCGTTCTTTTCTACAACGCTCCCCAGAACTCCACTGTGAAAGTCCTACCCTCATTTGTCTTCCCGAAATGCAACACCTCTCTCTTATCTAAATTAAACATCATTTGCCATTTCTTGGTCCACTTACCCCAATCTGATCAAGATCCCTCTGTAAATTATGATTACCATATTAACTGTCTACGACACCACCTATTTGCGTTTCGTCTGCAAACTTATTATTCATGCCTTGTACATATCCATCCAAGTCATTGATGAGAAATAGCAATGAGCCAAGCACTGAACTCTGGGAACACCACTTGTCACCGGCCTCCAGTCAATAGGCAATTACCCTCTACTTCCTACCATCAAGCTAAATTTGCATCCAATTCACCAGATCCCATGCAATCCAACTTTCCATAGCAGTCTACCATATGGGACCTAATCAATGGCCCTACTAAAGTCCATACAGACCACATTTACTGCCCTGCATTCATCAACCATCTTGGATACTTCTTCAAAAAACTTTATTAAGTTAGTGAGACACGATCTCTCACACACAAAGCCTTGTGGACTATTCCTATTCAACACCCACCTTTCCAAATGCATGGCTTAACATCGAAAGTACAAGCATGCTTTTTTAAACCAAGAATGAAACATTTTCACTCATGTTTCTCATTGGTAGTGCCCACTTTTTGTGAAATGCACAAAATCAAAATGTATGCAATATTAATATTGTATTGTATAATTACTGCAAAGTGGAGAGAGAATTGGAGGTTGTTTGAGATTTAATAGCTAGGAATTCCCTGCTGGAAATATAAACTGTAGTGGTCTCTAAAAGAAGAATATCATCTGAAGAAATCAAAGAAACATAATTTGGCCAGAAAGATCTTCTTTAATGCTTAGTGTTGTCATATTGAGCAGGAGGAGGTACTCAGCCCCTCTCATCTTCACCACCATTCAATATGATCGTGGCTACTATCATGCTCATCTCCCACTCTGTGCTAGATCCTCCCAGACTTTTATTCCCTGATATTCCCAAAATGTACTTAATTCCTTTTTAAACACCCCCAACAATCTAGCCCCCACAACCATCTGGGAATTCCAGATATTCACCACTCTCTGCAGGAAGATGTTCTTTGTATGCCAGTTTTAAATGATTGGCCCCCTAATCTTGTTTCAATACTCCCTCTTTCAAAATCTTCTACAAGAAGAAACATCTCAGTATCTACCCTAACATGGCCCCTCAAAGGCCTTACATGTTTCAATAAAATTATTATTCAAAATTTCATAAGACCATAAGACAAAGGAGCAGAAGTCAGCCATTCGGCCCATTGAGTGCTCTGACATTTTATCATGAGCTGATCCATTCTCCCATTTAGTCCCAATCCCCCGCCTTCTCACCATAACCTTTGATGCCCTGGCTACTCAGATACCTATCAATCTCTGCCTTAAATACACCCAATGACTTGGCCTCCACTGCTGCCCGTGGCAACAAATTCCATAGATTCACCACCCTCTGGCTAAAAAAATTTCTTTGCATCTCTGTTCTGAATGGGGGCCCTTCAATCCTTGAGTCGTGCCCTCTCGTACTAGACTCCCCAACCATGGGAAACAACTTTGCCACATCCTCTCTGTCCATGCCTTTCAACATTCGAAATGTTTCTATGAGGTCTCCCCTCATCCTTCTAAACTCCAAGGAGTACAGTCCAAGAACGGTCAAACCTTCCTCATATGTTAACCCTCTCATTCCCAGAATCATTCTAGTGAATCTTCTCTGAACCCTCTCCAAAGTCAGCACATCCTTTCTTAAACAGGGTGCCCAAAACTGCACACAGTACTCTCTTGTATAACAGCACTTGTATATCCCTTCTTAAATATAGGGATCAAAACTGAGCCTCACCAGTAGCAATACTTTTATATTTCTTAAGTTCAAAAAAGGTTAAGTATGGGCCAATAAGGGTCAAAATGTCACTTGCCTTCTTAACCACCCACTGCTAACTTCCTTGCAATTCCTGCAGAGGAACATATAGATCCCTGTGTACTTTGCTCACCTGCAATCTTTCTTTTCATTTAAATAACGCCCTGCCTCTAGATTCTTCTTATCAAAGTATATAATCTCACCATGTCCCACATTAAGCACTATTTGCTAAGTTTCTAGCCGATTACTTAGCCTTTTTTTCTACATACTCAATTTGGAAAGTCCCAATATCCTCATTTCAATGCTTCAGCGTTGCAATGTCATAGGCTGACTTCAATACCTTACACTTTTCCCTCTTCGCCAAGACAAATAAATGATAAATAATTGAAGTTAAGGACTGAACCTTGCGGGTACTTCACCGACTACAACCTTGCAGTGGAATAGTCATCTTATTCTTTCCAAAAATCACAACAGACAACATGAAATAACCAATAGCCACAAGTGCAGTCCTGTTGAGCTTCAGTTTAGCAGCTGCACTCGCTTTGAATCACAAGCAAACACATAAAACGGAGGCAATGGCCTTTTAAATGGGGAATTATGGCTGTCCATTTTATCAGCAAGTGACATCTATTTTCCAATTTTTTTTTCACAGCTCAACCACTTTAACAGCAATCGGAGTTCCGGAAAAAATACAAAAGCCAGACTCTTGCTGTTAGTACTGCCGACAGTGCTGACCTCAAAGGGAAATTGAAACATACCTCCCGGCAAACACTTGGGGAGAACACCTTCATGGCGAGAGATCGAGTTGGAGGAAGGATTGCAAATAGTTCCGTGTTGAACAACTCATCTCGCTTTAAAATAAGATTTTGACTGTCCTCGTAAATATCAGAACAGGAGTGTCCATTTCCCGCCCTGAGCACCTGACCTACAAAAGATCCGACATCCTGTCCTGAATATTTCCTCGACAGCCACTGTACTGGAATCAATCCGACACAATGGATAGGACTTTGCAGTCACCGTCAAACATCATCAGCTCGCCGCTGATCTCCAAACAATTTGAAATTTACCCTGGAACAACCCTCCTCATTCGAACTTCCAGAAACTACTGTAGCGAGGATCCTTCCCGGTTAAATACATTAAATTTTGCCTTCGCCCAGCCCCGCCCCACACTCATAACCCTGCCCACAATGTGTTCTTTACTTTTAAAACATAACGATGGCGAACATAAATTATTTGGATCTCAGCACGCTCTGGGGTATTGGTGATTAGGAGCTGACCTGCAAAGGTTGACCTAAGGAAAAACGTACAGTTTTAAAAAAACCTGGGTTTAAGGACTAAATTGCCAGAGGAAGTAGAAAAGTAGGCTGCGGCCACACTAAAAGACATTTAATTAGTTTAGAAGGATAAGGACGAAATGTGGGCAAATGGACCCGGCTCATGGTTGGCATGGACGAATTGAGCCGAAGAGCCTGTTTTCACACTATCTAACTCTATGTGACTCTTCTTGTTAATTAATTAAAAGGTTTTGTGTCATGGTTATGGACCATCTGCATGCTGTAAGCGCACTATGTTGTTCAACACAACTGACGTGTAAATATTGCTTCTGATCCGTAATACATTTCACCAGTATTAATTTAAACCAGTCTGATTAAAGTGAATATTATATTGGTAACAATGGTTTATACTGGTAATAAAAAATCCACTTTGCTTTTGAAAGCTCATAGTTTTCTAGCTAAATAATTAATCAAAGGCACACTTACTTGTTTACTAGAGTCATAATCAGCTTGTTCCCCGTATTCAATTATCTTTCTGAAATCATTTTCTAGCACTTAGTTATTAGAAAATAATATATGATTTAATAAACGTTTCCATGTGGAGGCATACAAATATCAGATTAATACTTTTTGCTTACCTCCGTTTTGACAAGAATGCTAACACTAACACCTAACAACAGCAGCAGCACTGTGACCAAAAGTGATTGCCACAGCACACTTGAAAGAACAGCACACGGAAATGAAGGCACTGCAGTTATGTTCTTGATTGCCTATGCTTGATACATGTGATTGAGCATAAGGACTTGATAGACTGCTTTTCAATAAACCACAGACAAAGTTAAGAATCTTAACGTCAATGAGACAATACCACAAAGCAATGCAAACCCTTAATGTTTGTCACTTAGAGGCATTAACATTTTAAACGCATATTTCAATACACTGTAAAGCTAAAACAATATTTTATCTGCTTTTGGGTAAGCATATGTGCTTGTGGCAATGAAGGTACTGAATGTATGAATTCAAGTATCAGCATCAAACACTTCATACAGGGAAATTGTTAAACAAAGCTGCCACAAAAACAGACATCTCTTTCTTTCTTAAAGTAATATTCTACAGCTCCGATCCGAATAACATCCTTCCTGCTAAAAGTAATGTTATTTCCTTCTAAGGGAGGCTATAAGTTTAGGAATATTTTCCAGAAATATCTGACTGCCCCTCAAGAACAATATTGAGATGATCAAAAAATATTTAATAACAAAACTGGTCCTCTGGAATATCAGAATGGAAATCTATGCATGGAGCCAAAAGAGATGGGGGAGAACTTAAGTGCATTTTTTGCATGTGTATTTACTTAGGAGATGGACACTGAGTCTATAGAAGAAGGCAAATTGGCCTGAACTTCACAGACTCTACAGATTACAGAGGAAGAGATGTTTGCTGTCTTGAGGCAAATTGGGGTAGGTAAATCCCCAGGGACTGGCAAGGTGTTCCCTTTGACCCTGTGGTAGGCAAATCCAGAAATTGCCAGGACCTAGCAGACAGGTGAAGTGAAGAGCCATATGATTGAAGGAGAGCCAATATTGTTTTGCTGTTTAAGAAAGGCTCTAAAAGTAAACCAGGAAATGATAGCTCGGTGACCCTGACATCAGTAGTGGGAAAGTTATTGAAGGTATTCTAACGGAGTGGATATATGAATATTTGGATAGACATGGACTGATTAAAGAGAGTCAGCATGGCTTTGTGCATAGTAGGTCATGTCTAACCAATCTTATAGAGTTTTTCGAGGAAGTTACCAGAAAAGTGAATAAAGGCAAGGCTGTGGATGTTCTCTACATAGATTTTAGTAAGGCTGGTCAAGAATGTTCAGTTGCTCAGCATTCAAGATCAGGTCGTAAATTGGATTTGACATTGGCTTTGTGGGAGAAGCCAGAGAGTGATAGAAGATGATTGCCTCTCTGACTGGAGGCCTGTGTCTAGTGGAATGCTGCAGGGATCAGTGCTGGGTCCATTGGTGTTTGTCATCTATATCAATGATCTGGGTGATAATGTGGTTAAAGCAACACTCACAACACGCTGGAGGAACTCAGAACTGGATCAGCAAATTTGCAGATCACATCAAGATTGGTGGTGTAGCGGACAGTGCGGAAGGCTATCATGGCTTGCAGAGTGATCTGCATCAGCTGGAAAAATGGGCTGAAAAATGGTAGATGGAATTTAATGAAGGTAAGTATGAGGTGTTGCACTTTGCTAGGATCAACTGGTACAGGTTTTACACAATGAATAGTAAGGCACTGAGGAGTGTGGTAGAACAAAGGGATCTGGGAGCACAGGTCCATTATTCATTCAAAGTGGTGTCACAGGTGGATGGGGTCATTAAGAAAGCTTTTGGCACATTGGCCTTCACAAATCAAAGTACTGAGTACTGGAGATGGGATGTTATGTTGAAGTTGTATATCAGTGAAGCCTCATTTGGAGTATTGTGTTCAGCTTTGGTTACCTTCCTGTAAGAAAGGTGTATATAAAATTGAAAGAGAAAAATTACAAGAACGTTGCCAGGTCTGGAGTACCTGTGTTATATGGAAAGATTGAATAAGTTAAGACTTTATTCCTTGGAAAGTAGAAGATTGAGGGGAGATTTGATAGAGGTATACAAAATTAGGAGGGTGTCATGGTCCAGTCCGTGAAATCCGCATTCCGGTTCATGGTCCGGTTTATTGATCTTTATTCTGGGTTTTCCTGTTTTCCCTTGTTCCATTGGGTGCCTTAATTGAGGCACCTGATTCTCATTTTGGGCTGGCACATAAATACCTCTGCAAACCAAGGATTCCCTGCTGGACTGTTCCCTTTCCCCTCCCCATATGAATCCCCGATAGTTACCTTGGCAGTTTATCTCAGGCCTGCGTCCAAGAAAGGGTCCCGGACTCACGTCCAAGAAAGGATTCCGGCCTCGCGTCCAAGAAAGGATTCCGGCCCTGCATCCTAGAAGGGGTCCTGGCCCTGTGTCCTAGAAGGGGTCCTGGCCCTGTGTCCTAGAAAGAGTCCCGGCCCTGTGTCCTAGAAAGGGTCTTGGCCCTGCATCCTAGAAGGGTCCTGGCTCCGTACCCAAGAACCTAATCAAGCCGAGTCCAAGAACCAAGCCAAACCTAGTCCAAGAGCCACGTCCTGTGCTGGAGTTCCTCACCCAGTCCGGTGCTGGAGTTCCCTCATCCTGTGCTGGAGTACCTCGCCCAGCCCGGTGTTGGAGTTCCCTCGTCCTGTCCAGGAGTTGCTCATCTAGTCCAAGCCATGTCCAAGAACCTCGTCTATTCCAAGCCACATCCAAGAACCTCGTCTACTCCAAGCCACATCCAAGAACCTCGTCTAGTCCAAGCCTAGTCCAAGGTTCTGGGTCCCTGTCCAGTCTCTGGCTCAGAGTCCTAGCCCAGGCTCCTAGTTCCAAGTTCCTTGTCCTGGTCCCACTTTTCTAGTCTTAGTCCTATCCCAGGCCCGGTGTCCTTGTCTCGTCCAGGGCCTGTATCCATGTCCAGCGTTGTTTCTTCCTGACTCCCCTTGCTTTCTTGATAAACCTTGTCTTGTGTCTAGTACTTCAGTGTCTGTGTCTTGCATTTGGGTCCACCATCAACACCCACCTTATGACAGAGGGGTATAGATGGGGTAAATGCAAGCAGGCTTTTTCCACTGAGGTTGGGTGGCACTAAAACTAAAGGGCATGTGTTTAAGGGTTAAAGGTGAAAAGTTTAAGGGGAACACGAGGGGAAACTTCTTCAGTCAGAGGGTGGAGAGAGTGTGGAACAAGCTGGCAGTGTAAGTGTTGCATGTGAGCTTGATTTCAATGTTTGAGACAAGTTTGGATAGGTACATGGGTAGAAGGGGTATGGAGCACGACGATCATTGTGAGTATGCGATCTAAATGGCTGAGCATGAACGAGATGGCGTCAAATGTTGAGCGGTTGAGACGGTACATGAACTGCAGGGGGTCCAGTGAGGGGGGCAGCATGGTCTTGATGTGCCTCATGACGAGCCTTTTGAAACACTTCATGATGATGAATGTGAGTGTGATGGGACAATAGTCATTGAGGCAGGACACTGAAGACTTCTTTGGCACTGGGACGATGGTGGTGGCCTTGAAGCACATCGGAACGATGGCACTGCTGAGGGAGATGTTGAAGATATCAGTGAGAATCTCAGCTAGCTGGTCTGCACATCCTCTAAGCACTCTGCCAGGAATATTGTCTGGTCCAGCAGCCTTCCGTGGGTTGACCCTGCACAGGGTTCTCCTCACATCAGCCATGGTAAGACACAGCACCTGGTCATTTGGAGGAGGGGTGGCCTTCCTCGCTGCCACGTCATTTTCCGCCTCAAAATGAGCGTAGAAGTTATTCAATGCATCTGGGAGGGAGGCATCACCAGCACAGGCAGGTGGTGTTGTCTTGTAGTTAGTGATGTCCTGAATGCTCTTCCACATGCGTTGCGTGTCGCCACTGTCCTGGAAGTGGCTGTGGATTCGCTGGGTGTGTGCACGCTTTGCCTCTCTGATGGCCTGGGACAATTTAGCCCTCACTGTTGTTAGGGCTGCCTTGTCGCCTGCTCTGAAGGCGGAGTCACGGGTCCTCAGCAGCGCACGCACCTCCATGGTCATCCATGGCTTCTGGTTAGAGCGTGTAGTGATGGTCTTAGCCACAGTGACGTCATTGATGCACTTGCTGATATAGCTAGTCACTGATGCCATGTACTCCTCTAAGTTGATAGAGTTGCCATTGGTTGCAGCCTTCCTGAACATTTGCCAGTCAGTGTGCTCAAAGCAGTCTTGAAGAGCAGAGATGGCTCCTGCTGGCCAGGTTTTCACCTGCTTCTGAACTGGTCTGGAGCGCCTGATGAGTGGTCTGTATGCTGGGATTAGCATAACAGAGATGTGGTCTGAGTAATCGAGGTGGGGGCGGGGCTCCGCTCGGTACGAGTCAGGAATGTTCGTGTAAACAAGGTCCAACGCGTTCTCCCCTCTCGTTGCAAAGTCCACATACTGATGGAATTTGGGGTGCACTGATTTAAGGTTCGCATGGTCAAAATCTCCGGTGACAATAAACAGTCCATCAGGTGTGCATTCTGCAGTTCGCTAATAGCCCCATACAGTTCACAGAGCGCCTCCTTAACATTAGCGCTGGGGGGAATGTACACACCGACTATAAGGACAGTGGTGAATTCCCGTGGCAAATACAATGGTCTGCATCTAACAGTCACAAACTCCACTAGCGTTGAGCAGTATCTTGAAACCAGCACAGAGTTCTCGCACCATTCCGTATTGATGTAGACACACAAGCCCCCATCGCGAGTCTTACCGGAAAGAGCTGCATCCCTGTCTGCTCGAAACAAGACGAGCCCGTCTAGCTGAATGGCAGCGTCCAGGATTACATCGGAGAGCCATGTTTTTGTGAAAACATACGTACAGCAGGCTCTGTACTCCCGCCGAGTGTTTCGTTGGAGTCGGATGTAGTCCAATTTATTGTCCAGGGCACGGACATTGGAGAGCAGAATGGACAGGAGAGCCGGCCGGCTAGGGTTTGCTTTTTTCCTGGCACGGACTCCTGCCCGCTTGCCTCGCTTCCACTTCCTCACACACCGCTTATGACGTCTCCACCTCCTTGACCACACTTCGGTAAATCAGACCATCAGCCTGTGCTCCTACTCCCTGCATACAGACAGAAGCTGAAGCTTGAGGATCCAGAACAGAAAGTTCTATGGATGAGATTCATCTGTATAACTCAATGAAGAAACAGGTGAGATTCTACATGATTGCTTTGAGTCAATAGACTGGTCCTTGTTGCAAGACTCAGCTATAGCCTAGACAAATATGTCACTATCATTACAGACTTGATCAGCAAGTGTGTTGAGAACTGTGTACCAAAGAGGACAATCCGGGTGTTTCCAAACCGGAATCATGGATGTACTAGGAGATCCACTCTATTTTGAAGTTTAGGTGAGCAGCATTCATATTAGGTGCCACTGACCTTGATAAGAAATCAAGACATGACCTCTGTAAAGCTATCAGAGATGCTAAGAGACAGTCCAAAATTGAGTATCAGTTCAACTACCAGCTGCGGCAGAACTTACATGTTGTAACTGACTATAAAGCAAAGTCAGGCAGCATCACAGGCAATAGCATATCCCTTCCAAATGAGATCAACACATTCTATGCATACTTTCAATAGAAGGGAATAGGTATGTCACCAGCCACCCTGACAACCTCCAGTACCACCTGAATCTATAGTCACCATCACAGACATAAGATCAGTCTTCTGGAGGGTAAACCTGCAGAAAGCATTGAGTCTAAATGGTGCCCGAGGCCAGTATCCTTAGATCCTGTGTGGATCAGCTGGTAGGGGTGTTTGCAGATATTTTTAACTTCTCCCTGCTTCAGACTGTGGTCTCCTCTTGCTTCAGAAAGACTACCACCATCCCGGTACCCAAGAAAAGCAAGGTAATGTGCCTTAAGAACACTGTCTGGTGGCTCTCATATCTACCATTGTGAAGTGCTTTGAAAGGCTGACCATGGCATTCATCAACTTCAACACAATGCAATTTGCCTACCACCAAAACCATTCTATGGAAAATACCATCTCCCTGGCCCTACCCTCACCTCTGGATCATCTGGACAGTAAGAATACCTACAAAACATAGAGCAGTACAACACAGGAAAAGGTCATTTGGCCCTAAATATTGTGCTGAACCAGATAAAAAGCAAATCAAAAACACCCAAACACTAATCCCTCCCACCCACACCATGACCCTCTCCCTCCATCTTCCTTACATCCATGTACCTATCCAAATGTCTCTTAAAAGCCTCCAATATATTTGCCTCTACCACCATACCAGGCTGCACATTCCAGGCATCCACAACTCTCTGAGTAATAAATGTACCCCTCACACCCCCTTTGAACCTACCCCCTCTCACCTTCAATGCATGCCCTCTGGTCTTAGACGTCTCAACCCTAGGAAAAATCTGGCTATTGCTCACTGACTACAAGTCTGCCTTCAACACTAACATTCCAAGCAAACTTATCACCTAATTCTGGACCCTGGGAGTTAATGTCTCCCTCTGCAATTGGATCCGTGACTTCCTGACCTCCTGACAAACATCAGTTAGGATAGCAGCAACACCTCTACCATAAACACTGGTGCTCCACAAGGCTGCATCGTCAACTCCCAACTCTACTCCCTATACACTCATGACTGCATGGCCAAGTTCTGCTCTAACTCCATCTACAAGTTTGTAGATGATACCACTGTAGTGGGTTGCTTCTCAAATAATGATAAGTTAGAGTATAGGAAGGAGATAGAGAGCTTTGTGACACGGTGTCATCACAACACCCTTTCCCTCAATATCGACAAAAGAACTGATCATTGACTTCAGAAAGGGGAGCAGTGCATATGCTCGTATGTACGTCCGTAGCGTTGAGGTTGAGAGCTTCATTTTCCTAGGTGTGCACATCATCAATAGCCTGTAATAGATCAATCACATTGATGTCATGGTTAAGAAAGCTCATGAACATCTCTACTTCCTCAGAAGGCTGAAGAGATATGGCATGTCCCTGTCAACTCTTACCAGTTTTTATTGTGGGGTAATGTAATTGGGAGAAATGAACATAATTCACAACCATTGACATTTAAAAAGACTGGTCAGATGTGATGACGTTATTACGTAAAGAGTTTCAGTGCATTTTGTGTGTAGGTTTTGGAGTTCAATGAAATGTGTTGTGGGTTTCATTAAACATACACTGTGTAATGATTTGATCTGTATAAAGAGTATACAAGACTATCCTTTCATTGTATCTTCATACAAGTGACAATACCAATCACAACAACAATGGAGAAGTACAGAGGAGACTCACCACAATGCTGCTTAGGATGGAGAATTTAGTTATGAGGAACACTTTGATAGATAACGTTTATTTTCTTTGTAATGGAGGAGGTTGAGGGATGACTTAATTGCACTGCATGAAGTTGCAAGGGACATAAGTCGGGTAGACAGTGAGTAATCTTTCCATGACACAGAGAACCAGCAAGTTTCACAACATATGTTGGTGATAATAAACCTGATTCTGACATTGAAGATTACAGAGGATTCGACATAGAAGTTTATAACCCTGTTTAGTTGAAACCTGTTACTCTCAACCCAAGGTGTTGGTGGAGACAAGCAGTCTTATACTTCTAAGATTTCTGAAATAAGCACTTGAAATGCCATAGCAAAAATAGGATCTGTATTAGTGTAGACAGGTACTTAATAGGTGACAGGGACAGAAGGCTCATCACATCCAACTTCCGGGTTCAACATGTCACTATGCTTTGGAAGTCTAATTTCAGGCTGAGGGAAAATGAGTTCAAAAATGAATTGCACTAATAGATTTCATTTCACAACCTGGTAATAGTTTTTCAGAACAAGAGCTAAACAATTTTGAAAGTAAACTTTAATTTGTTAAGTTGCAGATCAAAAGATTATAGAGATGAGATGCTGCTTATTTATTTCAGCTCTATATGATTGAAAATAGTTCTTTCCCGGGGGAAATGCCGATTTCCTGAACTTCCCAGTCTGGGTTGCGCTTGTATGTCTAATGACATGTCTGCTTCAGACCTGCGGAAAATGCCTTAACTCCCAGGGCACAAACATTTATTAACATGACTCTAGATTGATATCCCACTAATTAAAGTCCCATTACTTATCTTACTCCTTTCAGGGTCCACCCACCCTGCTGACCCTCCCCCCATATCAAGTGCATTGACCACCACAGGATCTATTAAGTAGCTCAACCACAACACAAGACCTAATTCAGTTGAATGTCTTTTGGCAATAGTATGACAAATTTTCACAAAACAGAGCAACTAGTCAGCATAGGGCTCATAGATTTATTTTTATCATTTGTAATTCACCAAATTATCTCAGAACTCATAGAAGAGATGGGGAGGAGGGATGAAGGAAGAAGCAAGGAGGTGATAGGAAGAGAAAAAGAGCTGAAGAAGAAGGAATCTGATTGGAGAAGATAGTGGACCTGGGAAAAATGGAAGGAGGAGGTGTATCAAACAGAGTTGATGTGAGGAGAAGAAAACAGGCAAGAGGGGAGTCAGAATGGGGAATAGAATAAGAAAGAAGGGGGAGGGGGAAGAAGTTAGAGAAATTAATGTTCACACCATCAGGTTGTAGGTTACCCAGGTGGAATATGAGGTGTTGTTCCTTTATCCTGATTGGCCTCATCATGACCATAGAGGAAGCCTTGGACCAATATGTCAGAATGGGAACTACCCACCCACTTCCTCCCTCACCTGGTGTCACACACCGGCTTCTTCCCCCTTCCCTTCCAGTTCTTTTGAAGGGTCTCAGCTCAAAACATCAATTGTTTTTTCCCCTCCATTGATGCTGCCTGACCTGCTGAGTTCCTCCAGCATTTTGAGCATGTTGCTCTAGGCATTGTAAATGTGTGGAATAGGGAAACTCAACTAAGTCCTCACCCCTCCTTTTATGTAGCCTACTCTTACTTCCCATGATTTCATAATAACTATGGTAATGACAATCAGAGAACCTTTAACATTTTAAGCATTAGAGTAATTACTAAAAGAATATATTAACTGTTTCTTTACGGTTGTCATGCTGGGGGCAGGGCGGGGAGGGTGTGGTAGGCTGTTATGGAGATGAGTTCCCACAACCTGTTAAATGTTCCCAATAGTTTACATCTCAAATAGTCTCTGAGAATCAAATCCCCCTCCTGGCCTCCATAAGTGGCTTCACTACTAAGCCCGGCAGAACCATTTCTACCGACAGGAGAAGGGGCAAAAGTGGGTTACTGGTGCCATAAAACCGGTCACTTCAGGCAGACGGGGCTCATCAGCTGTAGTTTGCAGTTCAGCTAGGAGAAGGAAGACTCTGATGTCAAAACTCTGCTGCCTTACAGCTACGCCCTCTCATGGGGAAAGCTTCAGGAGTAAACCCCAAGGAAAAATCCAGAGCTGGAGTCCCTAATGCAGTCCTCAATTGAGTTCAATGCTGACTGCCAACTCCTGCGATGCCGCTGACACCAAACTGCATTGTCTCAGCCATTCATTTGGGTTCATCAGCTGTGGAGGTGGGGAAGCCTGCTGAATGGGCAGAGCAAATCCTATTTTAGAGCTGTAACCCATTCATTTAGAATCAGTCATATCCATCTAAATACCAAGTTTTATTTCCACTTTTCTTAAGATACTGTAAATGAAAACTCGAATGAAAATACAATCATTTGAAGACAGAGGCACTGAAACTGTCAATCATTAGCAATATGCGTTTTGGTGCACATGGAAAAAGCAAATAGGCATGAAGATTTTATCCCTTTACAGAATAGAGAAAACAAAACATGCAGACACGCAACATATTTTATAGACATTTTAACAGACAGCTGGAAAAGAGATATCTATTCTCTGAAACAGTCCTTATCAAATATAAAACTGAAGTTAACACTTAATCAACTTTTGCAAATTTAATTGATGGCTTCCATGCTTTGAATCCTGCTTGCTCTTGCCACAATTTAAACATTAACAGCTGAGTAAACAGCTTTAAAATAATCATTGGGTAATGCAAAGTGCAAAAGTTCAGTCTATATTGTAAATAAGGTAACTCAGTAATATTATTCGGAAACAGAATTTTTTTACCCAAACTACACATGATAGTTAAAAACCCACACATTACGAAAGCAACTTCAATAATATTAACTGAAATTCACATTGAAACTTATTAATAATATATAGACTGGTAAAGCTTGTGATTGTTCTCTTATCACAGGATATTTCTCAGAAATGAGAGATCAGTAAAATAATATATATCTAGAGTTACTAAAGATGTGAAGTAAGATGTCATCTACCTGAAAAAATCCCTCTCTCTCTCTCCAAAGATGCTACCTGATCTGCTGAGTATTTCCAAAATTTTAAAGGCTGAAAATACAAACGTACATGAAGAAGATTGATGGATGGAGTCTATTATCTGTAAAGCCCAGGGTGCTTCAGAAAAACACGATAGTACAAAACTGAAACCAAGAAAACCATGTGCTCGGAGGAGCGAAGAAAGCTGGTTTAATTAAGGCTGATTAGGAAGCTACAGAGGAGGATAAGATGGCAGACAAGAGGTAAAGATGTTCAATAGGACTCTGAGAAATGAAGACACTAGACTGTCAATAGTGATACAGAGAGCACAAGGGCTAAAATCAGACCAACAGAAGACTGTAAGACATATTTGATAGGATGTGTGCTGTCGGAGAGGGGGAAAGGAACATCATGAAGGGATTTGAGCATAAAAATGAGAATTTTAAATTGGCAGTGTTTGAAAACCTGGATCCATGAATGCACTTTGATGAGCATGGGAGCACTGGTAGTAAGAACTAATTAAACTAAAATCAAGTTTTCACAAGGCCATTGGGAGCCTAAGTGGTTTACTAGCTTCACAGAAAGAGGTTTTGGCTTGGGGAAAGAGAAGAGAGAGAACTGCTGAGTGACTTTGTCATTATATTGTTGTCAAGTGCATGTAATGATATAGCAACATACAATGAGTGCTGGGCATCCCATTAAAAATCATCAGTAGTGCAGATAAACAGAAGTGTTCTGATCACTAACATTCCATCTAAATAATCAATATACCAAAATATTAAATCTGAATTCCCCAACTTCTTTTTATGTTTTGTTGTTTATGTTACCATCCCTGCCATAACTAACCTGATCATCTTATACATGTGTTATGCATTATTTTTCAAAATAAATTTAAACTAATGCATTTATGCATATGCATGCATGAAATGAAGCCTTTTTAAAAGAGAAGACTAAGGGACAAAGGCACTTGTAGAAACAGAAGCCATTTCCTTTTTACTCAAAACAACAGCTTCAAGTGTTCCAGGTCAGACAGAGCATGCAAGTGTCAGGATAAATATAGGGCTTCACCTGCACTGATCCTAGAATGAATCAGCAATTGCAAATAGAAACCTCGTCAGCCCCTGGTGCTACTGCCTCTCTACCTATTCACTGGGACCCTGGGCTAATTAACAAGTGATCTGAATAGTAGTTCTGAGCTACTGGATTTCTACCTACTGGGAGCTAAAATGAGATTGTTTGAATTCACTTCATTTGTGTCTTTAACAGCTATAAGAAATCATTGCTGCAGTTGCATCTGCATTTATCTATTTGTCACACAGAGCTCCTTACATATATTCAATACAAGACACAGTCACCACTGGGGTTCAGAAATGGTCAATTAAATATCTGCCTATCTTGAAGTTATATATAGATTTTGCACATTACCATCATTGCAAGGAGGCCAATCTCATCATTTAACAAGCACATACCTTAGGTTTATGGTCAGCGTTTGCTCTTCTGACTTCAGCAAATCACCTATAGTAAACGTAGCAGAGCCCAGGAAGCTTCGCTGCAATATAGAGAAGAATGTCTTCATTAGCTTTAAAACCCATAAGCATGACGGCTTCAAAATATGACTTGGTTTAAAAAATAATGGAGGTGAAGAAGAAAATAGCAGGATAGATCCCCATCTCACAAAAATTGCCACATCAGTGACAGAGCTATCAATAACATGCAGCTTAATTTTCTTCATGACAGCAGAGTATCTATTTTCACTAAAGGCCATTGGCGAATCACTAAACAAGGAATAGAAATTTGACATTCTGTGTTGATGAGGAATCGAACTGAATTGAATTGACCTTATTTCTTACATCCTTCATATACATGAGGAGTAAAAATCTTTACATTACGTCTCCATCTAAATGTGCAATCATAGTAATTTATAATAACATAATAAATAGAACAGTCAATGTAACATAGAAATACACTCAAATCAGCATGAGTTCATCAGTCTGATGGCCTGGTGGAAAAAGCTGTCCCAGAGCCCGTTGGTCCTGGCTTTTATGCTGTGGTACTGTTCACGGATGGTAGCAGCTGGAATAGATTGTGAATGGGGTGACTCGGGTCCCCAATTATCCTTCGGGCCCTTTTTCCACACATGTCTTTGTAAATGGCCTGAATCATGGGAAGTTCACAACTACAGATGCGCTGGGCTGTCTGCACCACTCTCTGCAGAATCCTGCAATTAAGAGAAGTACAGTTCCCATATCAGGCAGTGATGCAGCCAGTCAGGATGCTCTCAGTTGTTCCCCTGTAGAAAATTCTTAGGATCTGGGGGCCCATCCCAAACTTCCTCAACCGTCTGAAGTGAAAGAGGTGCTGTTGTGCCTTTTTTACCTCACAGCTGGTGTGAAGCAGAAGTTAATATATGCATAGACAGCTAATAAGTTTAAATCAAAATTCATCTAACATTTAAAAAATTAACTTTTAAATCAACTTTCTCCACTGTCCTCCCATCATCCACATATGTTTCTTGCAGATGTTTTTTTCCCTTGCTGAGGTAGCTTTTCTTTTGAGGATAGTGCCTCCCACTGTCCATTGAGCCCAAGGCTACTGAACTGGCAATTCAGCTTGGTTAGCACCACATATTTGTACTCTGCCTCCATCTAACTAATGCATCTTAAATTGGAGTTATTCGATTGTGACCCAAATTGATCATTGTTCCTTAAGACCAGTTCCAATACTACCGTACAAACAAAGATGGCCTAACTCAACAGAGAATGAGTGTTTTACTTGGGATCTTTAAGGCCTCACTGCTGCAGATACCCACAGTCGACAGAATGCCACATTGGGCAAAAATATTCCAGCTCATATTAGTAAAACAAAATCTGTTCAGAAATTATCTTCCTCTGTCTGATATGCCTCTTGTATGTCAATAAAAGAATCACAATCACATTTGTGGAGACATACTGTCTACAGAGAAATGTTACTTGTGATGCAGTATAATTAAATAAATTAGTTGTGAGTTCAAACTTTCCATTGCTATATCAACATGCTTCAAACCATAGGTTGAGAGTCCGTCTGCCTTTGTAGAAGTTCAGGAACATGCAACCTATTGCTGTCATGTGCAGGAAATTGTACTTACTTTTTGAAATCAATACAATAAGACAATAACTTAGATACCTGTTTGCAAACAGAGTAATGAAGACAAACTTACAACCATTTAGGTTGTAGACCATTCATTATAATACTGTCGAGTATTAATGATCTTATGACCAACATCACCAAAAAGGCACATAATTACATTTGAAAACATGCTGCCTGAAACAAATTAGCTAGCGCTATGTTCCTGGGGCATAGCCAAGGCTTCATGGACCCTGTGGGCTGCTAGATGGAAATGGAACGAGGGGGGTAGAGTTAAGTAATTGGGACTTCAGGTACCAGCAATCATTGACCAGGAACTTGGAGCTTATAGGTTTGACAGCACAGTGACTGAGATTGGGACTTGGGGCATGGTATGGAGCTGGTGGGGAGGGGGTGTTCTTGGTGTCAAGTCTACAGGTTTCCCCGTTATCCGAAGGTAGAGCGTTCCTATGAAACGGTTCATAAGCCAGAATGTCGTTAAGTGAATAAACAATTACCATTTATTAATATGGGAAACGATTTTGAGTGTTCCCAGACCCAAAAAAAACCTACAGAATCATGCCAAATAACACATACAACCTAGAATAACAGTAACATATAGTAAAAGCAGGCATGATATGATAAATACACAGCCTATATAAAGTAGAAATAACTTTTCTGCACCACTGTCTAGTGCAGCGAAAATCTCGTGGAAGCGCTCTCGGCAGAAACACTTTCTCCAGTAACCTTTAAGCTATGAAGCTGTCAAATCATACCAAATAACACATAAAAAGACACAGCCTATATAAAGTAGAAAATATGTATGTACAGTGTAGTTTCACTTACCGGAATCGGGAAGACGCCAATAAATTGCAGTTTCGTCACAGTTAAACACTTGCTTATACAAATAACCACCTGACACAATGGGCAATCGCCTCTGATCTGGGCCGACATTTACGTGCCAGGCGGCACCTAATTAATTAGCTTGATTATTTCAGCTTTCTTCTTAAAGACGTGCTGGGTGCGTCCCGGCTACTGCTGCACCACTGCATTCTTTGCGGTAATGTATCGGTCCGCAGCCCGGAGGTTGGGGACCACTGCTTAAACTATGAAGCTGCCCTCGCCTCAGAAACCGATCAAACCACCCATGACTGCCTTTAAATTCCACTTTTGCAACACTTTTATCACCAGCGTCCAGTGCTTTCTGTTTCAGCTTATTAAAAAGACTGACTGATTTCTCCCTAAGTGTAAGAAAACAACGGAACACCACGCTTTGTACACCCATCAATCCACTCAAGCAATAGACTTTCCATTTTATCCATTATTGGATGCTGACTAAGAGAGACCACTTTGCTATGAGCAGAACCAACAGTAACATCGGCAGCTTTCAAAATTCTTTCTCTCTGCGTATAAATAGTGCGAATGGTGGACGCAGGCAAGTTCAACGCATGGACAATGTCCTTACTTCGTTCACCACGATCGAAACGCTTAATTTTGTCTTGTTTTACGCTAAGTATAACACCCTTACGAGCTCTTATAGGCTCTTCCAATTCCTTAGAACTCATCTTGCTAACGGAAGCACAAAATAAATCGAGATAAAGCATGTGTTTAAGCAATGCCGGCTAGAATTCAGTTCCCGGGGAGGAGCTTGGCTGTTCGGGCGTGTGCTGCCTTTTTTCGTAACAGTGAAAACACCTTCTGTTAGCAAAAACAGGTAACTAATGTAGGTCTTTTGTAACAGCGAGGTGTCGTAAAGCGAACGTTCGGAAAACGGGGGCCACCTGTAAATGCCATCAGACCTGGATACAAATCTAAACTAAGGTAATTCATTTACATTGGATTTATTTCCAGACTTGGGTTAATAAAACACAATTGATCTAGGAATGGCCATAGACTGTTGATTAACAATTTCTCTCAGAACAGCATGACTCAATTTCCCATGTGGAGCTCTTGACATCATTAGAGTACACCACCATAATGGATGCACCCTCATCAAGTTCGGTTTCCTCTGAAACACCTGTACAATAGCAATGCAAAACTGTTGCAGTCTGGAGGATATGGTCTGCCTCAAAGTATCAAAATATGAATAGTTTGCAAATAAACCATGACCTTTCTGGATGGACATAAAGTATATTATCCTGGATATTGTGTCCTATTAAGTTTTTTATATTTTTCAGTACAATAGGATCTATCATGTCTTCGTAAGTCACAAACTGTGTTGTTCCTTGTAAGTTTATCATTGCTTCAGAATGTCAACACAATACCTCCAGTCATGTTTAACTCTGGTACCAATCATAAGATTGAAGACAGATTACCACGCATGGCTTCCAGTACAAAGACCAAAAACTCAACAAAAAAAACAGTGAAAAGCATAGTGAATTTAATTTCTATCACGTTTAATGTTTTGCACAAAGCAGCAGCTCTTCAGATCGCAGTTTGCTTTCAACCGAATGCATAGGAACATAAATGAATTTATACAATGATGCGTGCAACAATCAAATAGAATTAATATATTTGTGCAAGTGTTTACCTATGTTCTGTAAATTTTATTATCATTGTACGTTCTAGTCTTAGATTCCTTCTTGCATGCTTACTCAAGATCGGATCTGTCTCTGAAAAATTAACTTACCCATTTCTCATGGATGCATTTATCACCTTCAGATTGGAATTTTCCAACATCTCTGCAAAAATCTCACTGCACCCCCTCTCCTTACACAAGCCCAGCTCATCATTCCAGCAGACTTAATCCAAAACCTTAATGTTTAATTCCTTATAAGAACAAGCTGTTACAGCAACCTTTACAGACCTGCATAAGATTTCACACTGTTATCCTTGGTCCACAAATGCCTCCATACTAACTCCTCCTGTCTGCACAGCAACTAAATAAAGATTCTCCACACCTCCGCTATGCCACTGTGAGAATGAGACCTGTGAAGCATCAACTAATAACCCTTTGTTTTTTTTTAAAGTTTTTGTTTACCGCGGTCCTTTTCCTGTCCACAGCCTCTATATATTTAACTTTGTGGCTGTAGTGTGAGTGGTAGAAGGCAGATTACTTACAGTGGAGGAAGACACGGGCAGAGATCAGATAGAACATAGGAACAGGTCCTTTGGCTCACAACGTTGTGCCAAATCAATTAAATTAATCTAATGGCTGTGAACTAATTTCTTCTGCTTTACAATGTCCATATCCTCTGATTTTACTCACATTCATGTGTCTATCTAAACATCTCTTTAAAGTCTATAGCATTTCTGCTTCCATCTCCAGCCCAGGCAGTACATTTCAGGCATCCACCACTCTCTATGTAAAAAATTTGCCCCTCACATCTCTTTTGAAATAAGCCCATCTCACCTTAAATGCTTACCCTCTGGTATTAAATATTTCAATCCTTGGAAAAATATATTGTCTATCTACTCAATCTATGCCTCTCATAATCTTATAAGCCTCTATTATATCTCCCTTCAGGCTTCGCCACTGTACAGAGAACAACCCAAGTTTGTTCAACCTCTCATGATAGCACATGCCCTCTAACCCAGGTAAATTCTGGTAATCCTCTTCTGCACCCTCTTCAAAGCCTCAACATCCTTCCTATAGTGGGGTGACCAGAACTGTATGCAATACTTCAGATGTGAACTAACTAGAGCTTTTTAAAACTGAAACATAGCTTCCTGACTTTTGAACGTAATGCCTCCACTAATAAAGACAAGCATGTTATACGCCTTCTTAATCAGCGATCAACTGTGTAGCCACTTTCAGAGAGCTATGAGTTTGTACCCCAAGATACTTCTGCTCATCAACACTGTTAAGGATCTTGCCCTTGACTTTTTGCACTTGACCTAGCTAGGAGCAACACTTCACATTTGGCCTGTTTAAACTCCATCTGCCATTGCTCAGCCCATATCTGCAGCTGATTTATCCTGTTGTATTCTTTGCCAGTCCTCTACATTATCCACAACACCACCAATCTTTGTACTATCTGCAAACTTACTAACCCACCCATCTACATTTCTATCCAGGTTATTTATATACACTTGTACATCACAAACAGCAGATGCCTCAGTACAGATCCCTACGGAACACCTTGAAACATGGACCTCCAGCTAGAATAAGTCCCTTCAACCACCACCCTCTGTCTTCTATGGGCAAGCCAGTTCTGTATCCAGATGGCCAATTTACCATCAACTCTATGCATCTTAATCTTCTGGATGAGCCTCCCATGATGGACCTTGTCAAACATTTTACCAAAATCCATGTAGACAATATCCACAGCTCTACCATCATCAATCACCCTCAGCAACACGTCAAAAAACTCAAGTTAGTAAGACATGATTTGCCCTGAGCTCTCCTAATTTCCAAATGCTTGTAAGTCCTATCCCTAAGAATTCTCTTCAATAACTTCACTACCGCTGATGTGAGACTCACCAGTCAGTAGTTTCCAAGATTATGCCTGGTTCCCTTCTTGAACAATGGAACAATATTAGCTACTCACTAATCCTCGGAGACTTTGTCTATAGCTAGGGAGGAGGACACAAAATCTCAGGCCTAGGTTATGTATTGACCTTAATGCTCTTCAAGACCCGAACACGACCTCCGACTTTACCTCAAAATGCCCAAGCATATCAAGTTGCGCAGCACTGATCCCACCATCCTTCACATCATTCTTCTTGGTAAATACTAATATAAAGTACTCATTAAGGACCTCACTCACATCCTCTGCATCCAAACAAATGTTGCCCCCCTTTACCTCTGAGTGGTCCTACCTTGTCCCTAGTTATCTTCTTGTTCTTGGTGTATGCATGGAATGCCTTGGGATTTATCTTAATCCTACTGACCAAGGACTTTCATGGCCCCTCCTGTCTTTCCTAATTCCCTTCTTAAGTTCTTTTCTAGCTTGATTATAATCAAGAACTTCATTTGACTCTAGCTTCCTAAACTTTACATACATTTCCTCTTTCTTCCTGGCTAAATTCATCATTTCTGTCACCATCCAAGGTTCTCTCACATTGCCATCCTTGTCCTTCCTTCTGACTGGAACATACCTGTCCTGTACTCTGTGCAGTTGGTCTTTAAATACCTTCCATTTGTCAGATGTGGACTTGCCCAAAAATAGCTGTTCCCAAATAACTCTTCCTAGTTCCTGACTAATGCTCTTATAATTTGCACTGCAAATGCTTTGAGAGGCTGGTCAAGGACTGCATCTGCAGCTTGCTACCACCCAAACTGGACTCCCTACAATTTGCTTGCCAACACAACCGATCAACAGACGACGCAATAGCCACTGCTCTACGTTGCGTCCTTCCACATCTGGAGAAGAAGGGTGCTTATGCTGTTGGACTACAGTTCAGCATTCAACACCATAATTCCCTCCAGGCTCGACAGTAAACTCAAAGAACTCAGCCTTGACCCTGCCTTGTGCAGCTGGATCCTGGACTTCCTGTCAGATCGCCGGGAGGTGGTAAGAGTGGGTTCCCTCACCTCCACCCCTTGGACTCTCAACACAGGAGCCCCTCAGGGCTGTGTACTAAGCCCTTCCTTTACTTCCTGTATACCCATGACTGTGTCGACACCCACAGTTCTAATCTGCTAATTAAATTGGCCAACGACACTACATTGATTGGCCTAATCTCAAACAATAACGAGGTGGTCTACAAGGAAGAACTCATCTCTCTAACACAGAGGTGTCAAGAAAACAACCTCTCCCTCAATGTTGCAAAAACAAAAGAGCTGGTTGTAGATTACAGGAGGAATGGAGACAGGCTAACCCTTATTGACATCAATGGATCTGGGGTTGCGAGAGTAAACAGCTTTAAGTTCCTTGGCATCCACATCACCAAGGATCTCACGTTTGTTTTTACACACCAGCTGTGTGGTGAAAAAGGCACAACAGCATCTCTTTCACCTCAGATGGTTGATGAAGTTTGGTATGGGCCCCCAAATCCTAAGAACTTTCTACAGGGCCACAATTGAGAGCATCCTGACTGGCTGCATCACTGCCTGGTATGGGAACTGTACCTCCCTCAACTGCAGGATTCTGCAGAGAGTGGTGAGGACAGCCCAGCGCATCTGTAGTTGTGAACTTCCCATGATTCAGGACATTTACAAGAACAGGTGTGTAAAAAGGGCCTGAAGGATCACTGGGGACCCGAGTCACCCCAACAACAAACTGTTCCAGCTGCTACCATCCGGAAGATGGTATTGCAGCATAAAAGCCAGGACCAATGGGCTCCGGGACAGCTTCTTTCCACCAGGCCATCAGACTGTTTAACTCACGCCGATTTGAATGTATTTCTATGTTACGTTGACTGTTCTCTTTATTATAAATTATTATAAATTACTATGATTGCACATAGCACATTTAGACGGAGACATAACAAAGATTTTTACTCCTCATGTATGTGAAGGATGTAAGAAATAAAGCCAATTCAATTCAATTCAATTAATACTTTCCTGCAAAGTTCATACTCATCCTTATCTATAGTTGTATTTAAAGTTAAAGAGTTGTGGTTAACGTTCTCCAACTGCTCACCCACTGAAAGGTCGGTCACCTGGCCAAGTTCAGTACCCGACACCAGGTCCATACAGCCCCTCCTCTTGTTGGACTATCTACATATTGATTTAGGAAACCCTCCTGGATGTACATAACAAATTTTGGCCCACCTAAGCCTCTTGCACTTAGAAGGTCCCAGTTTATGTTAGGGAAGTTGAAGACTGCATGCAACAACCCTATTGTTTTTACACCTTTCCTTCATCTGCCTGCATACCTGTTCCTCAATATCCTGGTAGCTACTGGGGTGAGGGGAGGCAATCTACAGTACAATCCCATCAGAGTGATTACACCTTTCCTATTTTTCAGTTCTACCCATACACAAGCGAGCCTTCCGTCGAGTCCCCTCTGAATGCAGCTGTGATGTTGTCCCTGATTAGTGGTGCAACTGCTCTCACCCCCACCTTTTACCTCCCTCGCTACCTTTTCTAAAACATCAAAACCCTGGGACATAAAGCACCCATTCTGGTCCCTGTCTCAACCAAGACTCTGTAATGGCCACAATGTCATTGTTCCATGTGTTGTTCCAAGCTCTAACTTCATCTTCTCTAGCAATAATACTCCTTGCATGAAAATACTCACTTCAAATTACCATCCCATCACATTTATTATTATGCTTCTGTTAGTTTTTTTTACTGGTCCTGACACCTACCTTCCTCTCCATCCCTCTACTTTCAAACCTGGTGCTTTGGTTCCCACCCACCCACATCAAACTAGTTTCAACCCTCCCAAGTGGCTAGCAAACCTCCCAGCTAGGATACTGGTTCCCATCCAGTATAGGCGAAAGCCGACCCTCTTGTACAGGTCACCCCACCCCAGAAAAGCTTCCAATGATCCATGAAGCTGAAACCCTTCCCCTTGCACCAACTGATCAACCACTCATTCATCTGTACTATCATCCTATTCCTGCCTTCTTGAGCATGTGGCTCTGGGAGTAATCCAGAGATTACTGCTTTGGAGGCCCTGCTTTTCAGCGTTTTTCATAAATCCCTATACTCACTGTGCATCTTTTCCCCTTTCTACTAATGTTGTTGATGCCAATGTGCACCAAGACCTCTGACTGCTCACTCTCCCTCTATGAGCAACTTAGACTCTGTCTCTCATAAATGTCATCTGTCATGGTGAGGATATTATCAAAGTTACAAAGGTGGAAACACAAAAGCCAGTCTGAAGAAGGACAGTCTATTCCTGCTACCCCCACTTCCCAGGGGGAAGCATCTCCTTCTGCATGAGGACAGGCTGTTGGACTGTCATGGCACTCTCAAAGAATGTTAATGACAGCAGCAGTCAGAGGAGTCACTGCAGCAGTCAGACATTGTGTTGTTATGGAAACTCAGGTACACCACGAGGCCTGATTTCAGGTTGGCTGCACATTGTTGCAATGGAATACACAGCTTACTTCACGTAGGAAAGACTGGGCTTTGGCTTTGCAAGAAACCTTCCCTATAAACCTTTCATAGTCCATGGTAGTGGTGGAATGGTGGTTAGCATAACACTTTACAGTACCAGCAACCAGGGTTCATTCCTGCCACTGTCTGTAAGAGTTTGTACATTCTCCCCGTGATCGCGTGGGTTTCCTTCAAGTGCTCTGGTTTCCTCCCACAGTCCAAAGACACACAGGTTGGTAGGTTAATTGGTCATTGTAAATTGTCCTGTGATTAGGCTGGGGTTAAATCAGGGGCTGCTGGGTGGCCTGGTTCAAAGGGCCAGGAGGGTCCTGTTACAAGAATCACCCCTTGTAATAATGATCAGTGAGGCACAGAGAATCTGTATTTACCAACAAGTAACTTTTATTATTTCAACTAAAAGCACGTGAGTTCACAAACTGTCTCTGTGTGCTCCCTACTAGAATTCCCTGACCCTCCATGAACAGTCAATGAAGAGAAAAGGATATTACCCAGAAAAAGGAGTCTGCGCTGGCCAGGCGTTCCTCGTGGTCCTGATCTCCACGTGTCCATGGGGTCCTCCTTATCCGCGATGGTTGGTCCCTGGCTGCTGGAGTGTTATCACCCTTGCGTATTTGGAGCTCCTGAGTCTTATACTGTTCCTCATCAATTGAACCATTGGATCTCCATCCCATTGGCTCAAGGTCACCTGACCTACCTGGGTCACCTTCTTACTGGTCATCGTACAGGGCTACAGCCAGCATTGTTTCATGGCTCTGCCCATCCCAGCCTTATGTATGTGTGTCTTTACACTCTGACTGGTCCAAACCAGTTAAATGAGGCAACCCACACAGAGTCTAACGAGATTTCCGATTGCAGGTCAGGCATTTTACATAACAAGTAGCTACTGCTCTGAGGCTACGTCCACACTAGACCGGATAAGTCCGTAACCGAAGCTTTTTCTCTTTGTTTTGACCCTCGGTCCACACTGAAACGGCATTTCCTCCCCCAAAAACAGAGCCTTTCTAAAACGCCCTCCAGAGTGTGTAAATTTGAAAACGCCAGTTGGGCAGAGTAATGTGGACGGGCAAATGGATATTTTTAAAAACACTGTCATGACGTGCCGGAACAGATGGCGGCAGTGTGGCATTTCATTGTTTTCTTGAACGTAACCCCCCACACAACCTAACAATTTCAGAACAGATGACAACGAGACTGAAGCCAGAAGAGTTAGAAATGTACTCACCAAATACTTTGACCCATAGCTTACTGAATAAATAAGTATTCTCACTTTGCCCTGTTTTCTGTCCTTGCTTGTATGAAGGTGCTTTACCTATTTATGCAAATACTTCTCTGACAATAGATGTGTAACAGCCTAATGTAACATTGTATGGAAATACAAGATAACACTGATGCAGACATGTTTTATACAATTAAGAATGTGCTTTATTAATGCAACAGAGTTAGTCAGTTTTTCAATGTTTGTCGTCAGCCGGGTTATACTGTCCGTGAACTCCCTGTCCGTTGTCTCCATACGCTCCAGTATTTGTTTTTTTAGTTCTAAGTCCTCCTGCACAAGAGCCAACAGCTATCTGTTGTTTGGCAATTTCCTTTCAAGTTTTTCTTGTCTGTAACTGCACAAACGTGCACTTTCACAGCAAGATTCAACACCAAACACATCGCTTGTTTTCTGTAAATGTGTCCTGCGCATGCCCAGTAGGAGGAGATTCGCCCAAATACCCGTTTCCATGTGGACAGAGATATTTTCAAAAACGCTTGGTGTGAACGCCTATCATTTTTACGTGAATCCGGCTTTTTCAAAATTATCTGGTCTAGTGTGGACGTAGCCTGAGAATAGTCTCAGGTTTACTGCTCTGATTAGATCGTCCCTTTACATAATAAATGGCTATTGGTTTGAGAATGGTCTCAGAGTTAGCAGATCATTACCCGAAGCTTCCTGTGTCCACATTCAGTTGCTCTGATTAGATTATCCAAGAGCAAGAAACTGTTCAGAGTCCACAGAATGGGGGAAACAAAGACAACTGGCTTGTCTGCTTCCCCTGTCCTTGATCAGACTGCAGTTTCTTCTGGCCAACAGTCTGTACCATGCTGTATCTAAAGAAATAAACGTTATGGACGGTTTTAATGCTGGATTTCCTTTCCTCCAGGCTTTTCATTCTGCTGTGCATTTACTTCCAGCTGTAGATTATTCCTTAAAAAGTCCTTATTTTAGTTCTCTGCAGTGCTATACACTATCACTGGAGCCCTTCCCCGCTTCGCACCCCCTCCCCAACGTAGTTGGCTATGAGTGTTGCATTCATACCAAACAATTGCCAAGCAAGAGCCACCTCCAACTTGGGATTCAATTGGCATCATTAAATCCCCTGCCACCAATTCATGGGTCATGGGATGTCGCCATTGACCAGAAACTATTCTGCTCAAACCACAT
The DNA here is from genome assembly GCF_963921235.1 of Mobula hypostoma. Classification (NCBI taxonomy): domain Eukaryota; kingdom Metazoa; phylum Chordata; class Chondrichthyes; order Myliobatiformes; family Myliobatidae; genus Mobula; species Mobula hypostoma. The sequence continues at coordinate 137,266,534 of NC_086100.1, read as the reverse complement.
AAATAATGATGCCTCAAGAGTTGGCCAATTTCTGAGGGTCCTCTGGCAAGTCCTGACTCCAAAAAAACTGTAAAGCACATGTTAGGAAAGTAAAGGGATACTTTCCCCTTCCCTGGAGAAGTGCAGATCTACAAAGAGTGAAAAGGTTAGACTCCACTGGGGAGAAAGCAGCTTAATTGACTGGCAGTCAAACCACCACCCTAAACTTTCATTCATTCTACCAGTTACATCATGTAGTTACAATGCATACCAGCAACAAGATGCATTGCAGTTACTTCCCTTGGCTACCGATATCCATAACCATAAACGTGCTTTGAAACACAACCACCTGCTTGTTTCCCTTTGAGAAAAATAATATTCTATGTTGGAAATAAATTGTGCTTCCCCACTGTCTAAATCCCAAGGTTACCTACCAACACTACTGTGGACATAACTTCAACAGAAGGATTTGTAAGTGTTCAAGAAGGTGACTTAATTATGGAGATACAAGAGACTGCAGAAGCCGCAATCTGAAGTGAAAAGAGCTACTATAGGAAGTAGGCAGGCTAGGCAGCATTTGTGGAGTGAAATAGACAGCTGGTGTTTCAGATCAAGACATTTCCACTGGACTGACTTAATTATGGATATGCAATTAATACTGCCCTTACCAGTCAGGCCAAATAAAATAAATGAAAAGACATTTTATTTTAAAAATTGCTCAGTCTTCTATATTCAAACATAAGCTTATGTAAATGGTTCTCATAAATTAATCCTCTAAAACCATTCTGCCATTGGGACATTCAAAGGCAATACTTCCAGTGCCTAAAACTAAATTCAGTCTGTGGCATCTTACAGCATAACTATTCCTCTATTAGAAATATTTTCTAAATGTTTCAAAGGAGCACATTTCTCAATAGAAAATAATCAACAACACTAACAGTGTCTATCTGCAACTGTCTCCTAACCAAATGGTATACACTGCAATGTATACCAGGAAAGAAAAGAGAGTCTGTCATTGAACAGAAAAGTAAATAGTTCACATCACTGACATAAGCCTCATCATATTAATGTAGCTATATATTATACGTGACATTTGCTGAACTCATACATTATTACTGTTTTGGTAGATTTTCTTTTGTTCAGGAAAATGTCAATATGCTATTGTCTTGCAGAAAAGGTAATCAAGTTCTTAATCTCATATTTGACAACATGAAGATTTCATTGTCACTACAAGTTTGTTATCTTTTGTTAGTTTTAATGAACTGTAGCAGCTACTGAATGCAAAACTCATGTGCCAATCAAAATAGCAGAATAAGAAGAGAAGAACTTTAGGAAACAGGAAAAAACCATCGTAACAAATTAATCTATCTTTTCAGTAGGAAAATTGTTGTCAGCAATGTTTACACAATACATGATTTGAAGTATTCAAATTGTCCAAAACACTTAATAAGGCAGCATTTAATATTACTGTATTTGATTTCTGTTGTCCAGGTTCTTTATAGCAGAGAAGCAATTCTGAAATAGATAACTTGGAATTCATATTCTGTTTAACCCCCCTTAAGCACCTCACACTTAATTTTGACCAGTCAGAGCTGCAGCAAAACCAAGTTTCTCTATGACATACTGACAGCTTTCTCAAGAAAACCTGGTCAAACATATAGAGAAAAAATAATTGTGTAGAAATGTTTCTCTGAACTACTGTGATGCAATTTCTGTGAAAATTAAAACTAATGAAGATCAGTGATTGCTGCAGAAGCTACAAATTTTGCTTGCGCCTGAAGGACTCCAACCAAGTCCAACAGTGCTCAGTGATGTGTATCCAAATGTCATGTGGCCTGGGAAGGCTAGCATTTATTCTCATCATTACCCCTGAACAGAGGGATTTGCTGGACCATTTAAAATGGCAGTTAGGAATGAAACATATAATGGAGGTTAGAATCAAACTGGGACCAGATGAGGTACAGATGGCACATTTTCTGCCATGAAGGATATTAGTGAACCAAAATGAACCTAACAGACAGCTTCTCTGTTTCCCTGACTTCCCTCAACAGACTTCAGGGAGTCTAATTCATGGATGAATATAAAAGAGACTGCGAATGCTGAAATTTTGAACCAAAAAAAACAGAATGCTGGAAGAGTCCAGAATCAATTATCATCTGTGGAGGCAAAAGAGATAAGTCAATATTTCTGGTCAAGACCCTATCCTGATGCCTTGACCAGAAATGTCAATTTTCACATTTCACCTCCACAGATGTTGATTGATACACTGAGTTCTCTCAGTGTTTTGCTTTTTGTTCTTGATTCCAGAATGTCTCCCCTGATCCAATTTACCTAGCTATCCCTCTGTTCCATCACCATGATGATAAACACACAACCCTTCCATGGTTGCATCTCTCATTTAACTCTCCCTATCTACCATCTGATTCTCCACCTGACGTACCTCAGCTAGATCATTCACCCTGTAACAACTCCCTCCCTGACAGCTAATGGACAATCATATTCCTGATTAACAACCCACACCCTGTATGACATTTGCACTTCCTAACTAACCCCACACGCATGACAACTAATATATCCCTATGAAATAACAGACTTCAACCAACATTTACATCCACTGACGACTGGACCCCTGACTAAATGACAATTATTTCCAGTAATGCAAACACTGAAACTTGACTGTCAATCTTCTCTAGCAACACACAGAAATGCTCAGCAGATCAGGCAGCATCTAAGCAGTTAACATTTCCAGCCGAGACCCTACATCCGGTAATTCCCTCCCCTTCCCTTCCTCGGTCCCTATGTCACTCTGCCCCCTCCCCCAGCTGCCTATTACCTCCCTCATGGTTTCGCCTCCTTCTACTACCCATTGTGTTTTCCACTATTCCTCCTTCACCTTTCCTGCCTATCACCTCCCTGCCTCCCTTCTCCCACCACTTTATCTTTCCCCTTACTGGCACCTACCAGCCTTCTCCTTCCCAACCTCCCCCCACCATCTTTATAGGGCCTCTGCCCCTTCCCCCTACAGTCCTGATGAAAGGTTCCGGCCCGAAATGTCGTCCGATCTTTTCCACGGATGCTGCCCGACCTGCTGAGTTCCTCCAGTGTGTTGTAAGTGTTGCTTTGACCCCAGTATCTGCAGATTATTTTGTGTTTACCCTTCTTCATGTCTGGAAAGGAAGTGTGAAGATGCCAGAATAAAAAGGTAGGGGTCAAGGAAGCAATTATAGCCCAAAGATGACAGGTGAAAGGTGAAGAACTGGAGAAGAAGGAATCTGATAGGAGAGGAGAGTGGACCATAAGAGAAATGGAAGAAGGAAGAACACCAGGAGGAGGTGACAGGCAGGTGAGGAGAAGGGGATAGGGGCCAGAGTGGTGAATAGAAGAGGGAGAAGGAGAAGGGGGAAAATCATTGGAGGAGAAATCCATATTCATACTATCAGATCAGAAGCTACCTAGATGGAATATGAGATGTTGTTCCTCCACCCTGAGAGTGGCCTCATCATGGCAAAAGAGGAGGCCATGGACTGACATCTCGTAACAGGAAAGGGGATAGGAATTAAAATGATTGGCCACCTGGAAACTCCACTTTTGGCGGATGGACTGGAGGTGTCAACATAGTGATCTCCCAATTGAAGGCAGGTCTCATTAGAGAAAGCCACCTAGGGAGCACCAGATACAATAGATGATCTTCACAGAAGATCAAATAGATCTGTTAGTCTTCTCTTTCAACCTGATTGATGATCATATCCCCAACTAGCAATTCTTGATTCAACACACATCCCTATCCACCCCATCCGTTCACTCAACGTTTGCTCAATACTTCTAGTTGCAAGCTTATTCACCTAGGGTTCAAAGCTCATCCTTCTCCCACACCCAACCTGACTGCCTTTTCACAAAGTTACCTATTCCAGATGGATGTATTTGCTCAGTTGGTAAGCGAAGGGGATAGGCAAAGATTGCAGAAGACCTTAGCATAATCTTCCAATTCTTCTTGGATGTAGAAGATATTGTAGAGGATAGAAACCCTGTTCAAAGGGACTTACAAATGTGCCAAGGAACCATCGGAATGTCAAATAACATCTGTGATGGGAAGCATTTAGAGAAATAATCATGGGGAGAAGTGAATAGACACTTGGAAATGTATGAATTAACAATCAGAGACTGCATGATTTTGGCTAGTCTGATTGAATATTTAGAGGAAATCAAGGGAAGGTTAATGAAAGGAAAGCAGCAGATATCGCCAAATTTGAAAATGTTCCATTTAAAAGACATGTTCACAAAATTGAGGCATGTGAAACAAAGAGGCCAGTTGCAGCACCTATAAGAAATTGGCTCAAGGACAGAAGGCACTCATGAAAAACAGTTCAGGCTGGTGAATGGTAACCGGTTCTGTTCAGTGTCAGGAACACTCCATTCATTGATAGACAGTAAGAACTTGGCTATTGATGTGCAGAAAAAAAATCAAAAATTGTAGATGATGTTAAATTTGGAGGCATCATAAACAGTAAAAAGGATCAAAATGGATCACAAGAGGACATAGATTATCTACCATAATGGGCATGCAAACACCAGATGAAATTTTAATACAATGAAATCTGATTTTATACATTCTAGCACAAAATCTCAATGTCACAGTTGTAAAGGATAGGTGAGAATAGAGATACCCAAATGTACATGTGGATACATCTTGGACAGAGGCAGGACATGCTGAAAGTGCATTTAATTGAGCATATGGAATTCTGGACTTCATAAATTATTGCATTAAGTAAAAAAAAACAGGAAGACTACGTAGAATCTTTAAAACTAAATTGAGTCCAAAATTGGATTATTGTGTCCAATTCTAGTATCATACGTTGGGAAGAATGTTGGAAGCTTTAGAGAGGATTTGTGAGAATGGTTACAAGAAGTGATTTCAGCCTTAAGATTACACTGCAAAAACTAGGGTTATTTTCTTTGGAGCAAAGAAGGGCAGGAGAAGTTTTGCTCAACGTGTACATGATCATGGTGGATTAGATTAACTAACATGAGGCAGATTTACACTACTGAATGGTTCAAGCAGCAGACCATAAATCAATGTGAAATCATAAGAAAAGGGTGAGATGCAAAGAAAAGTGGATGATGATCTATAATTCAAGGTAGAAACAAACCAATCCAGGGAATTGAAAACACTAGAGAAGGGTCATTCTGTTTGGGTCTCATTAATGCTACATATGCTCATACTCTTCCTTGGTAATGTGCAGTGTAGCACAATAATAAAAAAACAAGTATAGTTACCTACTCAGCCCGAGATTGTGCTTATGGCTGCCAATCTTGAAACTTTTTGCTTTCTATTGACTAAATAAGCAAAATCTTACTCCATAGAACATAGAACTCAATCAGTGCTGGGCTCCAATGTTGGAGCTGCACTGTGGTGTGATTTGTTATACTGTAGAATTTTTATATGACAACAAAAAACAAACAGAAACAGGTGGATCTGCTAATATTTGACGCATGATAAAATTCAAAAGTGTGCCTTGAAAATCAGCACTATGAGCCTTTTCCATAGGAGCATCACTCCTGATCCTGACCTCACTTGCAAATTCATCAAAGGTCATTAGACAGGAAGGAGGAGTGGAAGTCCTGGCCATATCTGCAAGCCTTCCAAATTTTGTGGCATTTTGAGTCCACGTATACTGACATACACTTTCCCCTAGGTTGGTGGTGCTTAGTTACTCCCTGATAAGCTTCTTCGAGCTATTACTAGAGACTAACAGATATTTATCATGTGCATCCAATGACTTTACATTAAACCTTCTGTATTTTGATTATGGTTGAAGAGAACATTGTGATCTGCTACTCTGTAACATGCTGTATGGCAACTTCCAGCACCAATATAGTTTTTCCATTCTGCTGTCACAAGAAATCATAGAAGCTAATAATCAAAAACGATGTGTAATAATGTGTCACCTAAGAAGAGTTGAAATCCTGCATATAGAAAATCATTAATAAATCAGGTGAACAGTTTGAAACAAGATTGATAACAGGATGAAACAAGATTGATCATCAATTTTGATTATACTACGAAATGAGGGTGTGTGCAGAGCCTGGAGGTTTGTTCCATTAGCGTGATACATAAGAAAGTAACTCTAAGGTCAATGCTCCATGTTTGTGAAGCCATGACAATGAACAGTAAAATGTGTTTACTCTCCACCCAGATTATCTTTTGGTAATTACTTCATTACTTCTGAAGCAGAGTTGAGAAAATTATTTTTGGCATACTTCACATTTTCCCTGTAATTATGGCCATTTTAACTCCTCAAGGATAAGAAACAATTATAACATGAAACATTTTATAGTTAGGGATCAAACTTGCTACAAACCAGCAACTTACAAATGTTTCCTCAGATATGAATGCCAAGTATTAATCAGTAACTGTACAAAGCACAGGATGAAATGTGTAATTGTAACCAGTAAACACACGAAAAAAAAATCAACAAGTGTTTCAAATTAAAACAAAATCTTTGAAGTCAGGGAGGCCTTCCAATTTTATCTCAGTTTACACTCAGGAGTCAGGAAAGGCACTAATGTCGTGTTTGCATTTGAAAGATGAAGTGGTTCTTAGATCCAATCACTTAAATGGAATACTGACCTTCATTAGTCAAGGCATGGAATAGAGAAGTAGGGAAGTTACAAAGCCTTGATCAAACCTCAATAGACTACTGCATTCTGCTTAACTAAGATACGATGGTACAGGGGAGAATGCAGAGAAAGTTCACCAGGATGTTGCCTATAATGGAGCAGTTCAGTTAGTGTATGAGACTGGAAAAGTTTGGTCTGTTCTTCCTGGAGCAGAGGAGATTAAGAGGGGACATAACTGAGGTATATAAAGTATAGATAAGGTAGACTGATGAACTATTTCCTCATATCATTGACAGATAAAACTAGATTCAATAGAGTTAGGGTTGGGAGAAGAAATGCATACTGTTTAGCATGGATGAGATGGGCCAGATTGTCTGTTTCCATGGTAATGATTCTATAATTCTACCAAAATGAATTCTGAGAACTAGAACCAAAGACAGATCTAAAATTTTACTAGTTACTACATCAACTCAAAAGATGATTTTAAGATCTCCAAAATTTTAGAGAACAGAGTTGAATCTATGTACAAAAATGTTACATAATGTCACATTTTAAAATTTCTGTATGATTCACTAGCACTTAAACTGTTTGTGAAGTCACAGAAATGAACTGGACTGAGAGTGTCATTCGGACTTATCCAAATGGTGAGATAATTTTATCTCATTATCTTATGAATAGTTTGATGTTTTTCCTTGTGATGATTCTTTACAAATTTTCATTCTTGACCCATGAGCCCCAAATCTCCGACATGCCTCCCATACATTTCTTTCCATCCCATACATTCAAAACTTTTAATTTCATCGGATTCCTTATTTCCACAGAAGGCAACCTTATTTTAACACCTCTATGCAAGCTCCAAATGTTCTCTTTTTCTCCAAACTTTGTATTTTATCCTTATGACTGATTACTCATTCCATTTCTTAACACTTTTACTTTCTCTTCCATTGTCCTAGATCATGATTATTCCGTGTAACACTTTTTCTTCAATATGTATTTCTCTCCCACAATTTTATTCCTCAGCAAAGACTCTACTACCTGTTCATGTTCAAATTCAGCCACTGTAGATGAGCATCTATGGAATGACTGCTGTAGAAGATTACAAGCCAGATTTCCAAATCACTATGTAAATTATTGAAGTACTAGTGCATGAATTTTTCAAAGATGTTGTATTTATACACTACTCATTTATCTTTAGGAGTCCCTTGGGATAAAAGATGATTTACTTCCAGTCTAGTTTCATGGATTCTTCAGTGACTAGTTAAACCACTGTGGGAACTCTACCACAGATGGGGCAAAAGATGGATAGCAAGAGTTTGTGAGATGGCCAGCTCCTTCTCCTGTTTACGTAGATCTTTACCATGCCCCTGAAGCATGGACTTAGTGTTCCTAATACTATCCCAAATGCACCTTCTTTGGTTGTTATTGGGCCAAAGATTCCCAAGAGCAGTGGAGATGTTGTATTTCAGAATCAGAATCAGGCTTATTATCATTACCATATATCGGGAAATTCGTTAGCTTTATGGCAGTGGTACAATGAAGTATGTGATAAATATAGAGGGAAAAAACTGAATTACAGCAAGTATATATCTGTTTATTAAATAGATAAGGTAAAATAAGTAGTGCAAAAATAACAGAAATAAAAAAGTAGTGAGGTAGTGTTCATGGGTTCAATATCCATTTAGGAATCGGATGGCAGAGGGGAAGAAGCTGTTCCTGAATCACTGAGTGTGTGCCTTCAGGCTTCTGTACTTCCTTCCTGACAGCAACACTGAGAAGAGGGAATGTTCTGGGTGGTGGGTCCTTAATGATGGACACTGCCTTCTTAAGGCACCACTCCTTGAAGATGTCTTGGATACTATGGAGGCTAGTACCCATGATGGAGTTGACTGATATTATAAGTTTCTGCAACTTACTCTGATCTGGTGTAGTAGCCCTCCCCCAATACTGGATGGCGATGCAGCCAGTCAGAATGCTCTCCACGGTGCATTTGTAGGAGTTCTTGCGTGTTTTAGTTGACAAACAAAATCTCCTCAAACTCCAAATGAAATATAGCTGCAGTGTTAGCTTCTTTATAGCTGCACCGATATGTTATGTCTAGGTTAGGTCCTCAGAGATATTGATACCCAGAGAACTTGAAATTGCTCACTCTCACCACTTCTGATCCTTCTATGAGGATTGGTGTGAGTTCCCTCACTTTACCCTGTCTGAAGTCCACTATCAGCTCTTTGGTCTTGGTAGCACTGAGTGCCAGGTTGTTGCTGCGACACCAAGGGGTCTTCTTCAAGGGAGTTTTCAATGTATCCCTGGATCTTCTCTATTCATCTGGTGATCTGAGCCCATGACAAAGCTAGAATAAAGTGTCTGTTTCAGGAGTCTGAGGCTAGGAGTGAGAACAATGAGATCTGCCCAATGAAGCTGACTGGGTAGAATAGGGCCTCAGTATCAGGGATGTTGACAAGGGTTAGGACAATATCATTGGTTGATTTGGTGGAGTCAGTGTTGGTGGTAATGTTTTCCCAGTGCCTTCCAGCACACGGGAAGGACAAGTGAACCAATGTCACTTACATGCATTAGGATAAAAATATTTTTTAAAACCATGAAACCTCAATTGACACTAAACATAACTCATGCTTGAATTTATGGTACATCTTTTGCATAGAATCTGTTGATTTCACACAGATAGTTCAGAAAAAGAAGTATTGTCATACCATCAGAATATATCTGTGAAATAGTCAGAAACTGCAGAAATAACAGATTGCTTGATAAAATTAGCTTTTTAACCTCACCTCTTCAGATCAACCTGGATTTGCGGTGTAAATTGTCACAAATGCAAAACAATAAGGGTGCAGCAATGCAAATAATATATCTGTAGTCTCTTTTAAATAATACTGCTACGGAGGTAACATAGTTATCCTAGAAGTACACAAACATGGGGTTCTTCAGAAGGTGATCTAGTTCCACAAACAAAAAGAAAGAGAGGGAAAATATAACCTATAAGTTGATCAGCACCCAGAAAAGTGTGTCATATTGCATGCCAGTGAACATTTCTCTCACTGGCTTGTTGCAGTAAAATGCAGTATAGGTCAAAGGTGAGGGGAGGAAGAGAGTAGCTTTAGGGAAGGGGAGAGGGTGGGGATTCATGGCCAAGGATGCAGACTTGGTTGGGGGAAAATATCCAAAGGGTAAGGCAGGTGTACATGAAGATCTGGGCTGCTGCTGTACAGGGTCTAGAAGTAAGGAGGACGAGTGGCATTCATTACAGCGTGGAAGGAGTCCAAGAGGAGCAAATAAACCTTAACTTAAAGGAGCACAACTTGGTTGGGCTTGGTTTTCAGCTGTGGACTTGCACATAGTCCAGAAACCCCTTTTAAATGATGTTACAACAGAGGTAACATAGTTGTCCCAGAAGTGCACAATTGTGGGGTTCTTCAGAAGAATTTGATTCCGTTCCACAAACAAAATTAAACTGAATATTCTGGGCACCTGTGACACAACTTTTCAGCTGAATTTCTGGAGTACCAAATTCTGATCCAGAAATCATTCCAATTTGGAGTCATTCTGGAAATAACAGTATCACACTTCCAGATGACCGAGAATCTTAAATGTAGTGCAAGGATTAAAGCATGTTTGCAATTAAACTAGAGCAGTTTTCTAACAGCACCCAGACTGAGCAAGTAGGCTCACTTGAAAAACAAGTAAATCATTAGATCATTTGTCACATAGCCATGAAACTTGTAGTGATGTTGTAAGATAAGATAAACTTGTTTATGGCAGGAAGGCAATTAACACCACTGCCACATCTGGTCTCAAGATGAGGCTTCCTGCTCTACGACATCTGAAATGTTCTCATTTTTCAGGAAGCATGACTTCCCCTCTGCTGTGGTTGATGGATCTGACTCTCATGACTGTTTCTTATAATCTGTTCTCACCCAGTCACACTCCACACAAAACAGATTTCCCTTAGTCATCACCTTTCACCCTATTAGCCTATGCAACCAGCATATCATCCTTTGTCATTTCTGTCAGCTGCAATAAGATTTCACCACAGACATGTTCTCTCCTCACTAATCCTTTCTGCCTTCTGCAGGGAGCACTCCCTGGTCCACCCATCCCTCTACACCTGACGTCTGGCAGTTTGCCCCTTCTCCAGCAGGTGGTAGAACACTTGTCCTCATACCTCCTCCCACACCACCATCCAGGGGCCCAAACAGTTCTTGTAGCTGAGATACAGGTTGATGTGCACCTCCTCCAAACCTGTCTTCTGCATTTGGTGCTTCTGTACATCAGTAATACTAAACACAGAGTGAATGATTGTTTCACACAGCACCTACACTCCAGCTACAATAGCCATCCCAAGCTTCTAGCTGCATGCCATTTCGAGTCCATTCCACTTCCATCCCCAGCCTTCTCTATCGCCAGGATGAAGCCCAATCAGAAGTGAAGGAACAACCCCTAAAGTTTCCCATTCTCACCTATTGTAATTATCTGATTCCAGCATTGGTAGCCCTTGGTGTTCCTGTTTGTCACTCTCAGAATCAGATCAGTTTTAAAATCACTGCCATAGGTTGTGAAATCTAATTTTGCAGCAGCAGTACAATGTAATACATAACAATAGAAAAAAACTGCATATATATATATATTTAAAATAGTTATATCAAATAAGTAGTGCAAAATAGAAATAATAGCGAGGTAGTGTTCATGGGTTCAATGTCCATTCAGACACTGGATGGCAGGGAGGGGGGATGAAGCTGTTTCTGAATCATTGACAGTGAGCCCTCAGGCTTCTGTACCTCCTTTCTGATGGTAGCAATGGGAAGAGGGCATGTCCTGGGTGATGGGGGTCCTTTTTGAGGTATCACTCCTTGAAGCTGTCCTGGATACCACATAGGCTAGTGCTCATGAGAGAGCTGACTATTCTTACGACTCTCTGCAGCTTACTTCGATCCTGTGCAGTAGAACACCCCCCCCCCCATACTAGATGGTGATGCAGCCATTTAGAATGCTCTGCATGGTACATCTGTAGAAATTTGTGAATGTTTTAGGTGACAAACCATATTTCCTCAAACTCCTAATGAAATATTAGCCACTGCTGTGCCTTTTGTAACTTATTGATATGTTGGGTACAGGTCAGAGATATTGACACCCAGGAGTCTGAAATTGCTCACTCTTTCCACTTCTGATGCCTCTATAAGGACTGGTATGTGTTCCCTTGTCTTACCATTTCTGTCCACAATCAGCTCTTTGGTCTTACTGATGTTGAGTGCAAGGTTGTTGCTGCGACACCACTCCACTAGCTGATATCGCACTCCTGTACACCCTCTCATCTCCATCTGAAATTCTGCCAACAAAGGTTGTATCATCAACAAATTAATAGATGGCATCTATGCCAAGATACACAGTCATGCGCATAGAGACAGTAGAGTAGTGGGCTAAGCACACATTCCTGAGCTGCACTGGTGCTGATTGTCAACACTAGAGAGGTGGAGATGTTAGTTCTGATCTGCACAGTTTGTGGTCTTCTGGTCAGGAAGTTGAGGATCCAATTGCAGAGGTACAGAGGCCATGTTCTGGAGTTTTTCAATCAATCTGTAGGAATGATTGTGTTAAACTCCAAGCTGTAGTCAATAAACAGCATCCTACCATAGGTATTTATATTGTTCAGGTGATCAATATCCAATTTTCAAACTCCACTCCCCTCAACCATACTCCATTTACCTCTCCACTTTGTCTCCATCTATCATTCGCCTGCCACTGTCTTCCAACTCTACCCCCTGCTCCCCGCCCCACCTGGCACAACCTGCCTGTTATCTTAAATTGTTCCTCAGTCAACCAGTCATCTCAGACTCCTTTCTAAACCCTCCCCTTCTCCTGTTTATACTGGCCATCTCACCTCTTCACTCTCATTACTGATGCAAATTTTCAACTCGAAATGGCAGCAATTGCTTCTCTCCCACAGAAGGTCCTTGACCAATCAGCAGATTGTTTGTTGCTCCAGATGCCAGCATCTGTAGTCTCTTGTGTCGTATAGACTATCTCTTGTTTATAGAAGAAGGATAGCTTTTAATGTGATTGACAAATGCATGTGAAATCAGCAATGAAGTGAAGGCTTCATCTTAAATACATAAGTATGAAGTGTAAATGAGCTCACCGCACTTCTCTTGAGACCAGAGATATGAACAGTATCTGTTCCCTAGTGTTCTCCAAACCAGCTGTTACACTTAAGGGTCCCTGACAGGTAGAAGGGTGTGAGGCTCATTTAATCACTTATTCCTTACTAATGTCTGAATAAATTTAGTATTTGTAACCTTATATTACTGAAATGTATTTTTCCTTCATTGATCCAAATCCTTATGATCAGCTTGCATTTTATTAACATAAGAGAGAAAAAAAGTCTCACATTCTATTTGTCTATGAGCAAGTGAACAAAATGTAAACTTCCTTGAACTACAAAGTATTGAATCAACACAATCATTCTGATTAAACATAGTGAAATTACTTTTATGTGAACATAATGATTTTGATTGAAGATACCAATGACCATGTAGTTTAAGTCCTACCAGCTTCATGATATGGTTGAAGTTGAAGACTGGAAGACAGAAAGTGAAGATGGTCCATGTGAAGGTGAGGGAGGGGTGGAAACTGAAATGAGGTTAATAAAAATTTCCAGATCAGAACGAAAGCCGAAGCTGACACCAAATTAGCCATCGATATACTAAAAAAGAGGAAAAGCTTGGTTCTGATTAAAGGTTTTCCCTAAAACTCTACTTTTTTTTTCACAGATGTTGTCTAACCTGCTGAATACTTCCAGCATCTTTTGTTTTTTGTTTTTAATCTAAGGATCAGGAATTAAGCTCAAATGGATTGAAGCATAATCCACATACTCAACAAAAATCAATAATACATAAGGCCCATATGAGTTCTTTATGAGAATATAATCAAAAAAGTTGTTGCTCAATGCCATAAGTTTAAACAGGTGAAGATGAGTGGGTTTGAAAAAGGATCAGGCTTCCAAAATGATACAGTTTGCTGGTGGAAGATGGAAAGCATTACCAGATGGAATTTTATCTGGACAAGAGCAAAGTGTTGCACTTGCGGAGGTCAAACGTAAGGGGAAAGTAACCAATAAATGGCAGGACCTTAGGAGCACTAATGTACAGACTGATTTGGGATGCAAGTCCATAGCACCCTGAGTGTGGCAACTACAAGCTGATAGGGTGGTAAAAAAAAAAAGCATCTGGCATACCTGTCTTTATTGGTCAGGGTGTTGAGAATAAAAGCTGGGAAGTCATGCTCCAGCTGCATAAAACTTTATTTAGGCTGCATTTCAAGTACTGCATTTCTGATTGCTGCATTACAGGAAGGGTATGGAGGCTTCAGAGAGGGTGCAGAAAATGTTCACCAGGATGTTAGCTTGATTCATTTTAAGGAGAGCTTGGATAAACTTGAATTGCTTTCTCTGGGGCATCCAAGACATTGAAACAACCTGACAGCAGAAGTTCCTAAAATTATGAGTGGCAAAGATAAGGTAGATAGAGAGTTTTTCTCAAAATGGAAATGTAAAACACCAGTGAGGAAAATGTAAAGAAAATTCAAGAGGCAAGAGAGTAGTAGGAACTTGGAACTAGCTGTAATGATGTTGCGTTAACTGCTATGATACCCTGATACCCCAAATTCTTCAAGGCCAAAAGCAAAACAATCTCTGAACTATGATTTATGACACAGAGGAATTTCTGAGCAGTCAAAGATGACATTGGAAATTTTGAGATCAGGACAATTTATACTGGGTGAAATTTGGACCTATCCCCAAGTCAATTGATGAACTTGTCTAAAACATGGAGGGTAAGGGAAAGGAATTTAGTTGATCATCCATGTGTTATCTCCTGGTTCACAAGAAAATCAGGGTAAATTCCCACTCCAGATATGTGTGCAAAATGTGCATCGTTGATACACCAATGAAGAAATGGGTTTTCTGTACTTTTGAAGCATAAGTGCTGCATTGTTTGTATGAACTGTGTAGACAGGTGATTTTTTGTTTTGGAAAACATCTCTATGAAATGAAATAAAGTAATTTCTACTAGACAAAAGATTAGAAACCTGTTCCAGTATTTGTGATCTTACATGATTCCAGAAAGAAAGAGAAAGTGAAGAAAAAGTTGCATTTGTTTCGTTTCCTCCTTTTCTTTGAGAGCAGTCAAATCAAGTTAAGTAAATTCCCTCTTCATCTGGTATTACAAGATGCTGGAATTCTTATCAATTGGCATTAGTAAAGAGGCAAATGCAAAAAAAAATGGTGTATTTTACATTGGTGGATTAAGGCTCTAAGCTAATTATACTCACAACATTTGTTGACAATCCACTGCAGCTACACCATTCAGAGCACCAGAAGTCTAAGCTCAGAAGCATTCAGCAGCAGTTTTAGCTACAATTCCTCATGCTCAGAAAGTTTTTTAAACCAACTACTTGGGTGACCACACCCGTCTACCATTTCTCATTGTGCTTTCGATAAAATTAACGGAGATTCTGCTCAAAACAAAGAATTCAAATTCACAGCGGCTTAACTTAATTCATTTTGAGATTTTGCCTATGTTATTATTGCATTATTTCTTTAAAAATTGAATGCTATAGAATGATGGGGAATAAAAACTTATAAAAATAATAAGTTCAAGGAAGCATAGCATTCCTTATCACATTTTCTTTCAGTCACATAGTTCCCCGTTGTAAGATAGTTCTTTAATCTGCTATCCTGTTTATTGAATTTGTCATGTGTGACAATATTCCTTTGAGCATTACATTTTGATGACTGCCACCACTACTGTTGTGTGTTTAGTCATCTGCAGAGACGGCAAAGTACTTGAAAACAAACAGCATAGCATATGTTCTTCGGAAGGGAAGACACAATCAAGTTTTTTTCAAAAAGTCAGAAATGGAAGAATTCAAGGTTTCATAAAGAGTGCGTACTAAGTGATGATAATCTTTAAAAAAAAAGCTGAAATGGCTGCACATTTGATTACACAACAGATAAATAGCCAATGAGAAACGAGTACCAATTTTGCTAAGTGCATCGGGTTTAAATCCACATGCTGTTTTTGAAAAAATCTGATAGGGATGGGGGTGACACAGGACTATGTAGCCTTGAGATGTACAATCTGAAAACTAACAATGGACAAGCAACCTGGCTTACATCAGAAGTGAATAGCAAATTAATTAAAATGGAAATAGACACTGGTTCAACTGTTTCAGTTATTCCACAAAATCAGTTTGAATGGCATTTCAAAGATACTGAACTGAAGCCTTCAGACGTACAACTAAGAATTTCTGGAAAAAAGATAACTCCTGTGGGAATGTCATTCATAACAGTGAAATACAACAACCAACTAGCTACATTAAGCTTATATATGGTAAAAACAGAACAACCAGCACTGTGGAGTCATGATTAGCTGAGACAATTTACAGGATTGGAGATCCATCCACCATTTGCGTGCCACATTCCCTGCAACAGAGTCAACTGAGAGCAAATTTAGTAAGGTCACTGGATGATGTCACAACTGTCTCTATACTGTGCACCATGAAGTGTTGCCCAACAGAGGACAAACAGGTTTTGGTACCAACTTTTGTGCCTCTGGCTGGAAAGCATATTGGACCAAGAAAGGACCACACCTCTCAGAAGAACTGTGGAAGTGACAAAAGCAGTGGTCTGACTACAACAGTTTTTGTAGGGAACATATCTGAAAAAGCTTCTAGTATGTTAATCAAGTAGTTACTGGTGAAATGTGGCCTGGTTTCAACCTGGAAGTGAGTTCAAGTAGCTTCAGGAAAACTGCAAGCATTCGGCTTTTGTGCATATAAAGAATCAGTATCTACTCTACGTGCATTAAGGTTATTGCATGAACTTCAAGTGGGAGACAACAAGCTGCTTGTAAAAGCAGATAAATGGAAGGCCAAAAGGAAAGGAGATAATGGAGATATGAAAATGGAGGATTCCTCAGATGACGTTGCGGATGAAAAAACGAAGAGGAGAGATCAGATCATAAAGGGAGCAAAGAAGGGTTAATAAGAGAATACTCTAGTGAACTAAATGCACCTTCTCAAGATCAAAATGCACAAACTAGAAGAAGAAAACTGAAGAAGAAGAAGAAGAAGAAGAAAGGCAGCTACCACTGTTAGAACCACTTTTTGCAGTCTCAGAACAAAATCCTACAAGCATCATGGAGGAGACCCCAGAACCTGAGATTATTTCACAGCCACAAGTCTCCTCTGCCAAGCAAAGTGATCCCCCTTTCCAGGCAAGATGTTATTCCACAGGAGTAAGAAATTCTCCACAGCGATTAAATCTTTAGGCCTGAATGGGACAATCTAAAATTTACTTTGCTGAGGATGCTTGTATATGGTAGTTGTATTATATAGTATACTGTGTATAAATTGAGATGTATTCTGTATTGAGCTTTAGTTTATAGCTAAGCAGGGAGGAGTGTTGTGTATTGAATATTTCAGTAATATTTGTGTAATCATGTATATATGTCGGTTGATTAAGCATTCTTGTTTGTTTAACTATTTCATTACAGGTTATATGTATAAATACAGGAATTGCATACAACAACAGGTTACCATGTGATACATGTGCACCTTACTTAAAATAAACACAAAGTTAAACCCACATTTCAGACTCCCAGTTCTTCCTTTGAATTTGTTTACTGTTTTGAAGTTACTGTTGTACTGTTTTACCGGTATCTCATTTCATTAGCTTCATAAGTTACAAATCCTTACCTCTATATCTGCAGTATTGTTCATGAGGGCTGATGAAAACTTGCTTTACTCAGACTCTCCATGGGCAAGGCTATATAATCTGTACCAGCTTCTCTTCAAAACTGCACCAGTGACTGGCGTTCCTATTTTCTCTTATGCGTCACTCCGGGCACTGGATGGGTATGTAGTGTTGTGGAATCCTATTTTCAGTTTTTGATCCCCAAATCATTCCCCCGTAAATTACTTACCACTTTATGCAGATTATTTATTATTACCTGGTTGTTCTATTGGAATGTGCAAAGAATTGCTGCAAATAGTTTGCCAATAGAAACAGCCATAGAGGTAAGCCTATCTGCTACTCGTTTAGAATAAGGTTAATACATGCCTTCAAAACTTCAGTCCCAATTCAGACATTTGAACACACAAACTCTAGACTAATATTCCAAAGCCATTCTGATGTTACACTTCATTGTCAGAGGCGTTATCTTTCATTGGTGCAACTAAGCCAAGGCCATGTCTTCTCCCTCTGATGTTGAAAATATATGCCATGATATTACTTTGAAGATTTGGGCAATTCCTGTAAATGTTTATACAACTATATATCCCTCAAACAATATTATTCAAATAATTGTCTCATCATTATCACATTGCTGCTTGAGGGATCTTTCCACATGTAAAATAACTGTTGTATTTCCTATATTACATAATGTGACTACATTCCCCAAGTACCCATTGTGCTGTAAAACAGATTGGGGCATGCTGAGGTTAAGAAAGATGATTATATAAATGTTACACTGTCTTTTTTTCCTGATTTGATTCTTCTATTATTTTGCCAGCAGCAATAAAAACTCATTATCCAAGAAGGCTGGTGACTTTGGTGCTCATGGGTACAAAGGTAGATCAAAATCTGCTGCAAGTGAAAATGGAGCTATGTTTCTATCTGTCAAAACAGAAAGCAATGAAGTGCATTCATCTACTTATATGAACAAAGGCAGATCATATTTTTTGGTTGCTTTTTTTAAAAGGACTTTTCTCATTCAGTTATCGGAAATAAAGTAATTCCCTAGTATATCTGGTAAAATTTTATTTAATCCAAGTTATTAGGTGACATGACTAACTTAATTAAGGAAGCAAAAATAGTCATATGTCTTAATGTTTTGCACAGATACTTAATATCTACAACCACAATCAAGACTCAAATTAGTAAAAGCCACATTCAAAATGTCAGCTGCTTTTCATTGTAACTATTTCCGATAGTTGAACAGCTCAAATAATAACAACACCGCAAGGGAGCCACACAAGCATAGAACATTGAAAGAGAATTATGCTTTTAAGCAGATCTTTAATGAATACATGACATGAAATGACACATTTATCCAAATTATCTGAATAAATATTGTATTCCCTGTACATTGTATTTGCCATAATGATGTGTGCATTGAACACTGTTCCTGACTTCACTTCTCTGGCATAAAATTTCAGAAGCAACTGAATTACTTTGTCACATAATTAACAATACAACAGAGGATGAAATGCCCCAGTGTATCCATTGTAATTACCAATTAATGTAATCTAGCTTATGCAGAATTACTTCTATTGTGTGTGGTTATGCAATTTTATCAAAGAATAAACTAGTACTCAGTTTACAAATATTCAATACCTCCAGTACTGTGCAAAAGTGTTAGGTACATATAAATAGCTAGGGTGCCTAAGACTTCTGCACAGTACTGTAATAATCTTAAGTATTGCACTGTACTGCTGCCACAAAATAAAAAACAAATTTCATGACATATGCAAGTGATGATAAACCTGATTCTGATATGGGTCTTTACTGTGGACTTGGAGTGGGAAGGGGGCAGGGAGAGGGGAATCAAGGTTGGAAAAAGGGGAATGGAGAGGGGAGGAAGCGGGAAGCACAACAGAGACATTCTGCAATGATCAGTAAACCAACTGTTTGGAATCAAATGACCCTCCCGCCCTTGGCACTCCTTCTCTACCAACCCCCTCTCATGGCACTCCACCCCTGCCATTTTCAGCATCCTTTGCTTCCATCAGACTTACAAACTCACTCACTGCACCACATTGACATATACAGTACTGGGCAAAAGTCCATAGGCACCCTGGCTGTATGCAATATATATGTGCCTAAGACTTTTGCACAGTACTGTAACCTCTTGGTATCTCAATGCTTACACTGTGAAGAGTCAAGAATGCAAGAATGTAGCAAACCAGATTGGATATGTTTCATTTGCTCAATACCTTTTTGATCAGTGGTGCTTTTTCATGTATCTTGGGTACGTCACTGATATTTCTTGTAAACTATTAATTCTTTGAATGTACTTCCTCAGTTTAGATTCATTAGACTAAAAAATAATCCTTTAGTAGCAAGCTCTATGTATCTTAAAATTCTATAGTAATATTTGGAAACAAGAATAAAATTCTTGAACTTATTTTAAAATTAAAAGAAAGAAAAGGGAAATACCATCGATTTTCTGTTCAAATTTTCTGACAATATCTGTCTAGAAAAAGTACACTAATAGACAAATCTGGCATCAGTGAGTTAAATTAGTGTCAAAGTTGGACATAGTCCCCCACTCCCATCTATTCTGCTGGCAAATGTAGTTTCTGTTAAATAAAACTGAAGACCTCAGAGCAAGACTGCAGTACCAGAGGGACATCAGGGACTGCTCTGTAGTTGGCTTTGCGGAAATATGGCTCACCGCCACCATTTGGACGCAGAACTGCAGTCCAATGGCTTCACCATTCTCTGCAAAGTCTGAACAGCTCAGTGATTTAAAGGTGGAGGAGATGAAGTATGCTTTATGATTAACTTATTGTGGTGCACGGACGTGGTGTTTCTGTCTCAGTCCTGCTCACCCGATCTGGAACATCTAGAGGTCAAATGTAATCTATTTTATCTGCCGAGGGAGCTTTCCACCAGCATCCAGATTGCGTTATAAATTCCACTTCATACCCACGTTGGGTAGGCACTGGAGGAGCTGAGCAATCACAAAACAGACAATATTCAGGGACTTATCTTGGAGTCTGAATGAATATACTACTGTTGTCACCAACTTTAAGACCTATGCAGATGAGGGTGCCTTCAAGAACATACTGTACATACCCAAGCAAAAAGCCTTGGATGAACCAGGAGATTTGTAGTCTGCTGAGGGGTAGATCTCTGGCATTCAAGACTGGTGATCCAAAACTATACCAGACGTCCAGATATGACCTACAGAAGGCTATTTAAAGGGCGATAAAACAATTACAGTTGAAGCTAGAGAAGAAATTGGATGCACATCAGCTCTGGCAGGGTTTGCAGGCTGTTACTTCCCACAAAGTGAAACCTAACATCATGAATGGCAATGATGTTTCACTCCCAGATGAGCTCAATGCCTTTTATGCACACTTTGAAAGGGAAAAAATAGCAACTACACCTGTGCAAATCCATGCAGCATCTGGTGACCGCGCGATCTCTGTCTTGGGGGCCAACGTCAGAACATCTTTCAAGGGGATAAACCCTCACAAAGCGTCAAGCCCTGATGGTGTATCTGCTAGGGAATTGAAAACGTGTGCCAACCAACCAGCAGCAGTGTTCAAGGTTATCTTCAATCTCTCCCTCCTGCAGTCGCAGGTTCCCACCTGCTTCAAAAGGGCAACAATCACACCAGTGCCCAAGAAGAGCAGGGTGAGCTGCCTCAGTGACTATTGCCCAGTTACACTCACATCTACTGTGGTGAAGTGCTTTGAGAGGTTGGCCATGATCAGAATCAATTCCTACCTAAGCAAAAACATGGGCCCACTGCAATTTGCCTATCACCACCATAGGTCTACAGTGGATGCCATCTCACTGGCTCTCCGCTCGGCCTTGGATCACCTGGACAATATCAATACCCACATCAGGCTGCTGTTTATTGATTACAGCTCAGCATTCAACACAATCATACCCTCAGTTCTAGTCAACAAGCTCCAGAACATGGGCTTCTGTAGCTCTCTTGGCACCAGATCCTTGACTTCCTCACTGGGAAACCACAGTCAGTATGGATCAGAAATAACATCTCCTCCTCACTGACAATCAACACTGCGGCACCTCAAGAATGTGTGCTTTGCCTGCTGCTCTACTCTCTCTACACACTTAACTGTGTGGCTAGGCAATGCTCAGGTGCCATCCATAAATTTGCCGATTACTATTGTCGGCAGAGATTCAGATGGTGACAGGGAGGCATACAAGAGTGAGATAGACCAGCTAGTTGGGTGGTGTCACAACAACTTTGCACTCAACGTTAGTAAGACCAAAGAATTGATTGTAGGCTTGAGGAACGGGAAGTTGAAGGAACAGACACCAGTCCTCATTGAGAGATCAGCAGTGGAAAAGGTGAGCAGTTTCAAGTCCCTGGGGGTCAACATCTCTGAAGATTGATCCTGGATCCAGCATACTGATGCAATTCCAAACAACAGTAACTGTACTTCATCAGGAGTTTGAGGAAAATTGATATATGTCACCAAAGACGCTTGCAAATTTCTTCAGGTGGGGGGCATTCTAATTGGTTGTATTACCATCTGGTACGGAGGAGCCAGTACACAGGATCAGAAAAAGCTGCAGAAGGTTGTAACCTCGCCAGCTGCATAGTGGGCACTAACTCCCCAGCGTCTTCCCCTTCGCCATCTTATTTCTGTATGGGCAGTGAACCCATAAATACCACCTCACGTTTTGCTCTTTACGTAATATAATTACATATAGATAGATATAGATATATAATTATATTATTTCTCATTGTAATATATAGTTTTTTATGATTATGCTTTGCAAATGTACTGCTGACATATGCCAGTGATAATCAACCTGATTCTGTACTGGTCAACCTGAAGTAAGTGGACTGGATCCCTTCATAACAACCGGAGTTGAATATTGCCACATTAACGGACCTGGTATGATACCAAAGACTCTTGCAAATTTCTATAGCTGTACCCTGCGGAGCATTCCAACTAGTTGTTTCACCATCTGCTATGGAGGGGGCACCGCAGAGGATTGGAAAAGGTTGCAGAAAGTTGTAAGTTCAGCCGGCTTTATCATGGGCATTAGCTAACCCAGCATTGAGGACATCTTCAAAAGGCAATGCCTCAAAAAAGTAGCATTCAGCATTAAGGACCCCCATCACCCAGGACATGACCTCTTGTCATTGCTACAGTCTAGGAGAATACACAGGAGCCTGAAGACACACATTCAACCTTTTAGGAACAGCTTCTCCCCTACCCACCATCAAATTTCTGAATGAACAATGAACCAATGTACACTAACTCAATATTTCTTTTCTCTTTTTTTGCTCTCTTTTTGCACTAATTATATAATTTAATTTTAAAATATATTTCTTATTGTAATTTATAGTTTTTTTATTATGTATTACAAACTACTGCTGCCACAGAGTACATTTCATTGCATATGCCAGTGATATTAAACCTAATTCTGAACTGTAGTTAATTCTTCCGAAGTAGTTCTCAAATACTTAGTTCATTAATATCCTGGTCCAAAATAAAGCAGCTATTCAGGGATGTGTTGGGCCCCTCCCCATAGCAGGCTTTTCAGACTTGGCTCTCAGCAACAACAAAATGGTATCATTGTTTGGTGCTCACTGATAGCTTTCCATAACTGTAATGTTGTCTTGTCAGCAGAGACTAAAATGAATCTGGCATCGCAGTTAGCAATGCCATTAGCAGATGATCTGTAGTGCTTGTGAACAGGTCCAACAACAACAAAGCTAATCAAAAAAATTGTAGTATTCTCAATGAAATATAAATGATGTATAGAAGGTAAAACAGAGATGCAGAATATAGGTGGGATACTGGAGACAGATGAAAGTGAAAGACTGAAACAGTAATTTAAGTTTCCAATTCCAATTTTTTTGTCTAAGGAAATGAGAATTAATGTTTCAGTGTCATGTAAGTTGCTCATTAATAATCATCACTTAACCTGTCAAGAAATCTCTCCATCTACTTAGTGAGCTATCTTTTTGGCTGTTTCTTGTCTAGAACTCAAGAGGAAGTTCATGCTATCATTAATTTCATGCAATTACCAAGGTCTCCTTTGTTTGGTAACTTTGACATTTTCCCCTATAGTAATAAATTTAACATTTTACCATACATTTTGCAGCAGATACTTTACATGGTATATTTTTAGGCAGAAAGTATTCCTTGTGCTTTTTTTTTTAACTCTTTAATAATTAGCCTCATCTTATTTAAAAGTTTTATCTAAATATTTTGGAAATGGGATGGCTAGCTCAGCTTTAAGTTCCCTGGCCCCCACCGCTTTATTTTCACCATGGATGTCCAGTCCCTATATACTTCCATTCCCCCATCAGGAAGGTCTCAAAGCTTTACGCTTCTTTTTGGATTCCAGACCTAATCAGTTCCCCTCTACCACCACTCTGCTCCGTCTAGCAGAATTAGTCCTTACTCTTAATAATTTCTCTTTTGGCTCCTCCCACTTCCTCCAAACTAAAGGTGTAGCTATGGGCACCCGTATGGGTCCTAGCTATGCCTGCCTTTTTGTGGGTTTTGTGGAACAATCTATGTTCCGTGCCTATTCTGGTATCTGTCCCCCACTTTTCCTTCGCTACATTGACGACTGCATTGGCGCTGCTTCCTGCATGCATGCAGAGCTCGTTGACTTCATTAACTTTGCCTCCAACTTTCACCCTGCCCTCAAGTTTACCTGGTCCATTTCCAACACCTCCCTCCCCTTTCTAGATCTTTCTGTCTCTGTCTCTGGAGACAGCTTATCCACTGATGTCCACTATAAGCCTACTGACTCTCACAGCTATCTGGACTATTCCTCCTCTCACCCTGTCTCTTGCAAAAACGCCATCCCCTTCTCGCAATTCCTCCGTCTCCGCCGCATCTGCTCTCAGGATGAGGCTTTTCATTCTAGGACGAGGGAGATGTCTTCCTTTTTTAAAGAAAGGGGCTTCCCTTCCTCCACTATCAACTCTGCTCTTAAACGCATCTCCCCCATTTCACGTACATCTGCTCTCACTCCATCCTCCTGCCACCCCACTAGGAATAGGGTTCCCCTGGTCCTCACCTACCACCCCACCAGCCTCCGGGTCCAACATATTATTCTCCGTAACTTCCGCCACCTCCAACGGGATCCCACCACTAAGCACAACTTTCCACTCCCCCCTCTCTCTGCATTCCACAGGGATTGCTCCCTACGCGACTCCCTTGTCCATTCGTCCCCCCAATCCCTCCCCACTGATCTCCCTCCTGGCACTTATCCGTGTAAGCGGAACAAGTGCTACACATGCCCTTACACTTCCTCCCTTACCACCATTCAGGGCCTCAAACAGGCCTTCCAGGTGAGGCAACACTTCACCTGTGAGTCGGCTGGTGTGATATACTGCGTCCGGTGCTCCCGATGTGGCCTATTATATATTGGCGAGACCCAACGCAGACTGGGAGACCGCTTTGCTGAACACCTATGCTCTGTCCGCCAGAGAAAGCAGGATCTCCCAGTGGCTACACATTTTAATTCCACATCCCATTCCCATTCTGACATGTCTATCCATGGCCTCCTCTACTGTAAAGATGAAGCCACACTCAGGTTGGAGGAACAACATCTTATATTCCGTCTGGGTAGCCTCCAACCTGATGGCATGAACATCGACTTCTCTAACTTCCGCTAATGCCCCACCTCCCCCTCGTATCCCATCTGTTACTTATTTTTATACACACATTATTTCTCTCACTCTCCTTTTTCTCCCTCTGTCCCTCTGAATATACCCCTTGCCCATCCTCTGGGTCCCCCCCCGCCTTGTCTTTCTTCCCGGACCTCCTGTCCCATGATCCTCTCATATCCCCTTTGCCAATCACCTGTCCAGCTCTTGGCTCCATCCCTCCCCCTCCTGTCTTCTCCTATCATTTTGGATCTCCCCCTCCCCCTCCCCCTCCAACTTTCAAATCCCTTACTCACTCTTCCTTCAGTTAGTCCTGACGAAGGGTCTCGGCCTGAAACGTCGACTGCGCCTCTTCCTAGAGATGCTGCCTGGCCTGCTGCGTTCACCAGCAACTTTTATGTGTGTTGTTTAAAAAGACATGGTGATTCTAACAAGTCTGCTTACTAATCAGCAATATTGACAAATATGATGACTTGTCCCTGCATCACAATTTTTTCGCAAAATGGTGTCATACTGGAGCTCCAAACAAGTGCTAAAAAAGTGCTTTTACACTCAAAATGTCACCACAATTGCTGACTACATCCCAAATGTTTCCAGTTTTTCTCTTGTTTGATTTCCAGCTTCAATACTTTGCTTTTTGTCAATTTGCAGTTAAGCCCAACTGTTAAGATCTGATTGACTGCTCCTATTGCAAAGTGGGGAGCGTTGTGTGTCAAAATAATCATGTCTCTTTCAGTATTTTCTTTTCAAAACTGAGAAGCAATGCATGTGCATTTGACAATAGTGATTGGAAATAAGAAACCCTATCAGTTTTTACAAGCTCTTTATTCTAATAAGATACAATATTAGGCCACAATTCAATAATTTATACAATGGGGGCCTCGAGGTGGGCAAGATGGGCAACCTTTATGCAGGCTGTCCTTGGATCCTATTTTTACAGAGGTCCTTAGGTCCCCCTTAGCCCGTAAGTCGGAAAAGATACAAATTACTCAATATGTAAGCGTACGATAAATGGCATCAAAATACACAAGGTTGATCAGAAAGAACAATTACTAAAAGTAGAGAGAGATAGGAAACTAGTTTTGCCATTCATAGGAATGAATATATAGCAAGTACTTATGTCGGGCTTTTGAATTTAATAATATTTTGGTAGCCTGTTGATATGTGTGGGTGTCCATAAGTTGATCATTTGTAACATGGGAATAGCCTGTATATATTGTTTGACAATATAATCAGATGTAGGAGTTCCAGGTAGAATGTCATTAGAAGATAGAACATAGAGCAGTGCAGCACAGGAATTGTCCCTCTAGCCACAATGTCTGTGTCAAACATGATTTAAAATTAATCCATTCTCTTCTGCCTACACAGGTTCCATGTCACTCCACTCCTCGAATACTCATATACATTTGCAAAGGTCTCTTGATTGCCACTATCCTATCTGTTTCCATCACCACCCCTGGCTGCATGTCTAGACACCTGCCACTCTCAGTATAAAAAAATTGCCCCACACATCCCCTTTAGACTTATCCCCTCTCACCTTACAGCTATGCCATCAAGTATTCATAATGTCTACCTTGGGAGAAAGATTCTGGCTCCCTACCCTACCTATACCTTTAATCAGATGGCCCCTCAGCCTCTGATGCACCAGAAAAAGCAATACAAGTTTGCTCAACCTCTCTTTTTAACTAATACCTTCTAATCCAGGCAGCATGATGCTAAACCTTTTCTGAATCATCTTAAAAGCATCCAGATCTTTTATATAAGACAGAACTATATGCAATGCTCCAAATGCAACCCAAGTAAGTTTTATATAACTTCAACTGACTTTCTGACACTTACATTCTACGCCCCTGTCAATGAAGACAAATGTGTCATACAATTCCTTTACCTCTCTATCTATTGCTATGCTGCTTACTGGGAGGTTTAACTTGGACTTCAAGTTCACTCTATAAGGATCCAGTCATAATCTTTCCTGTTACATTTGATCACGAAAGTGCAACACCTCACATTTACCCAGATCAAACTCCATCTGCCGTTTCTCCGCACGTTACTGTAACTGTTCTATCTCCTGCTGTGCTCTTTGATGAACTGTCTGCAACTCCATCAATTTTAATGTTTGAGTAGAAACTTACTAACCCAATCACTGATATATATCACAGACAACAGAGTTCCCATCACCGATTCTCAATTACTATTACTCTGATGTTGATACCACGTGAGAACTCTGATCCTGGAAGTGAAAATGGAATCAACACATTAAATTAGATTGATGGTGACAATCCAAAATCACAGACATGATGCGGAGAGAACTAGACCTGAAAAGGATCCACAAACAGAAACTGAAAGGACAGACAAAATTTAATAATAATAATAATAATAATAATAATAACTTATATAGAGCACATTTCATACAAATGATGTAGTTCAAAGTGCTTGACAATGGGATAAAGTGCAAACATGAAAATAAAAGGCAAAAAGATGAACTAAAAGCAAGGTTAAATAAATAGGTTCTAAGGTGTTTAAAAGTGTCAACTGAATCTGCATTTCTTATAGTTTTAGGTATTAAGTTGCACAGTTTACGAGTGTGGTTCATAAAGCTGACCTGCCAGTTATCTTTTGAGGGAAATTACTTGAATTTAAGAGACCTGAGAGCTTGAGCAGGATTATAAAACAAAAGTGATTCTGCGATGTACTCCGGTTCCAGACTATTGAGAACTTTAAAAATAAGTAAGAGAAATTTAAAATCAATTATAATAGATACAGAAAGTTAATGCAGAGTAGCAAGGATGGGACTGATATGCTCCCTCATCTTGGTTTTAAGTAAAAGGCAGCGTTCTGAATGAGTTGAAGTCTGTCATTAAATTGCTTTGGAAGGCCAGTAAGAAATGCATTGCAGTAATCTAGACTATCCAATATAAAGACATGAATTAGTTTTTCAGTGTCATTGTGTGACAGCAACGGCCGTACCTTTGCAATGTTAGAAATGCTGGTCTGGTCATTTTCTTTACGTGGGATTTAAAATTCAAATCTGACTCAAGGCGTTAAGGATCCGGCCTGAACACTGGGTCAAAGGGCCCTGGATCACGACAGTCTTTAATTTCTGTTTTCTTTCACCTGGCCATGTGGGTTCTGGCCCAGCTCCTTTCCCTTTTTGGACTTCCTCCAATTACCTGCTTGTCTCCTCATTTGCACCCACTTGTTTCTAATTTTCACTCATTACCCTGTCCATTTAAACCCTGCCTTGACTAGCATTCTCTGCCAGTTCGAACCCATTTCTGACTTGTGTTGTTCTAGCCCGTCACTGCGACTTCTGCCAACTGATTTTGCCTGATTCTGTGTTTTAGATTTTGCCTGTTCTGGGACCTGATTTTTGCCTGTGCGCTCTGGATTGTCTGCCCTCGCCTGACTGCCTTTCCTGGTTAAGACCTCTGCCTGCCATTTCGGATTCGTGCCTGCCTTCTGTTTTCGAAAGACTGTTGCCTTTGTGCTCCCTAATAAATCCTGGTGAAAAGGTATTCATTGGTCTGTACTTGAGTCCCACCGAAACCCGACACAAGGATAACACCCAGGCTTATTACTTCTGATTTTACAAGGAGAGCTAAGTTCCCAAGTTTATCGAGAAGTTTGGCTTTTGGACCAACCAAAAGTATTTCAGATTTACCTTCATTTAGTTCTAGGAAAATATTGCTCATCCATTTGCTTGATCAATGTACAATGAACAAAGTGACTGATTGACAAGAAACTTAAACCATATGAGTAGGAAGTGAATGGGAGTAAAGTATCAACTGTACTGAGAAAAATGGCTATATTTTTCCATAATCACACAAAAAAATCTGTATGAAAGCAAAAGCAAATTATTCAGTTTAATTCCTGAACTGGGCCGAGACCTTGAATCTGGAAAGCAAATGGAATGCTTGCTGAAACTGTAGGTACAAGTCAGGAAAAGCTCACAGAGTACATGTAGTTTTTTTTTTGAAAAAGTGAGTAACTATCTACTGGCATTTATCAAGAGTCCTTTAGTATGAAACTGGTAATAAGTCAGGCTCACACAGTTGAAAGTTGGGACTATAGTGGAGGCTTGTGGAATAAGAGATTATTAAGACAGGATGCTAGGACTCTGGAAAACAATAAATGCTGGTAATATTTGGCAGGTGAAACAGCACATGTGAAAATAGAAACTGAGCCAATATCTCAGTTCAGTAATGAAAGGGTACCAGCCTGAAACATGAGCTCTGTTTCATTCTGTAAAGACTCCATTGAAATTGGTGATCGAATGATTTCTGCAATAGATCAGTTGAGACTGCACGTTGGAATTCACCGAGCTACGGTGAGGCTGAGTTAGGTACCAAGTCAAAGCAAGCCTCACAAGGAAATTGAACCTCTGAGTTAAAACTTGTAATCAAACAGTCAGAGTGTATTCAACAACAAAACCTCCAAGAGGATTGGGAAAACAAGATACGAATCAAAATTTCTAGTTGTTCTTTATATATGTACAGTATATTTATTTCACTGTTGAATTAGACAATCAAGAGCAGAGTATAACAGAACTTTATGTGTAATGTATTCCTTGTGTGCACACAAGTGTAAGTGTGTGTGTGTGAGTGTGAGTGTGAGCATGTCTGTGTGTGTGTGTGAGTGTGAGCATGTCTGTGTGTGTATGTGTGTGAGTGTGCGTGTGTGTGTGCACACGGCACAACTCAGAAAATGTAATAGATTCACAGACATTGGGTTGTATAGTTCATTGCAACATCTGCTTACCATCAACCGAACAGTTGTGGTTGCTGTTATGTTACTTCTGTTTAAACGTACTGTGGGTTAACAGTGAAGAATTAAATCCTGGAAGAATTAGAGAACTTTTATTTACAGTAATAGACAAACACGTCTTAACCCAGCCACATGCTGGAACATTCTGTCAATCCCGCGCATGCTCAGTGCTGTCCAATCATGGACTGGCACATCATTGCACAATTATCACCACAGTTGCAGTACAGACTAACAAGCCTGCTGAAGTCCCAAATGAGGTTAGCAGGCATAGCACTCAGTGAATTCCACATCACTTTCTCATCATTAGGTGGTGAGGGCGGACGTGGGTCACATGCAACTGATGACATCAACATGGAAGCCACATTCTATCCACACCTTCCCTCAAAAATTCTGTTTTTCAATGTTTACTTCCCTTTGGGAATTAAAAGTTGTCGCTGTTAACCAAGGTAGAGTTCACGATTGACATCTTGCAAACCAAAGCAAAACAGCTGCTGAATAAAACATATATCATCAAATATAGAACGGTACTAGAGTATTTGCATCCTGGACGATTGTGTCCTGGTCATTAGTGTCCCTGGACATTTGCGTCCATTTTTTTTTGGGAACCGATCATTTGCACCCCACTATGTGTAACTATTACTGGGTAACAAACTCCGTGTTATATATGCTAAGCCTCTTATCTCAGCTCAAAAAGCAACCGTCTAATCAATTAGGGTAATTGTAGGCAAATGAGGGGTGCCTTGTTTGCGACTGAGCTACTTATAAACAAACCCCCACATGTTTCCTATTACAATTTGGCTTTAAGTTTACTTTTTTTCAGAAACTAAGCTATGTCACAGTTCTTGAAATCAAACAAAGGCGGAAATATACTTGTTGATGACCGAAATTATATCTATCACTATCATAAGAAAAATGCTGCAGGCATGGAAACTTACTGGAGATGTGTGGTACAATCCTGCAAAGCAAGAGTTCATACCCAATAAGAATAAAGAAACATATGACCACTTATTCGCTCTTTTGTTGCAGAGTTGCCCTCAGCTTAATCCCAAATTAGTGCTGACGGATTTTGAACTAGGAGCAAGAAAAAGTACAGCAGAAACATATCTTAATGCAACAATAAGCTCGTGTATTTTCCATTTGTCAAAATCCATCTTAAAGAAAATATGCGACCTCAGTTTAAGACAACAGTACAATGAAGATCAAGGATTCAATTTAATAATTAGATGTTTCTCCGCATTAGCTTTCCTTCCAGTAAATGATGTGGTAGCAGGCTTTTTGGATCTGAGTGAAGATCACGACTTACCTCCTGAATTCATCACATACTTTGAAGTTACATACACTGGCCAAGCAAGAGCTAGAAGTGGGCACAGGATTGCAGCAACATTTTCCATTGCATCTTGGAATGTTCATGATCGAACAATGAACGACTTGCCTAGATCTAACAATCGTTTGGAGGGGTGGCATAATGCTATCCAAAATTCAATTACTTGTCAACACCCGTCTGTTTGGAAATTAACGATGCATTGAAGAAGGAAGAAGCCATGGTCACAAAGAAGAAAAGTGACTACCAAAGAGGGATTATTGTCCAACCAAGAAATAAGAATATCAATAAGCGCCTTTAATCATTAATTGCATGTTACAATCCTGATGATAAATTAAGTTTCTTACGAGGGGTTGCCCACAACATGCATACTTTTTAAGTTTGGACTTATAAAGTAAATTTTTTAATCAATAAAATGCATGCTTCAATCCCTTTTTTAATTAATAAAAATGTTCTTGATTTTAAAAAATACATGAATATGTAAAATTATATCTTTTATGAAATATACATATATTGGGACACAAATCTAATATGAGATATACATCTATTGGGACACAAATATCTGGAACGCAAAAAAAAAAGGACGCAAATGTCCAGGGATGCTAATGACCGGGACGCATTTGATCGGGATGCATTTGACTGGGACACAGTTGTCCAGGACACAATTGTCCTGTCACCATATGGAACACCACGCCACAGTACAGGCACTTCAGCTCACAAAGCCCTGCCAACCTTTTAACCTACTCTCAGAGTCCCAACTATGTGGAAAACATCATGTGCGGTCCCAGTACCCAAGATGGGCCAACCGAATGACTACTGTCCTGTGACTCTGACTTCACACATCATGAAGACCCTAGAGAGGCTGGTCCTGGCTCACCTCCAACCCCTGGTCAGATCAGCCCTTCATCCCCTGCAGTTTGCCTACCAGGAGCACATTGAATGCTTTTTGATTTCTCAAGTGCCTTCAATATCATGCAGCCCTCACTGCTGGGGAAAAAGCTCTGTTCAATACAAGTTGGCACTTCCATTGTATCCTGGATAATGGACTACCTGACTGGCAGACCACAGTTTGTGCAGCTTCAGAGCTGTGTGTCAGATATGGCTATAAGCAGCACAGAGGCACCAGAGGGGACTGTATTGGCTCCTTTCCTATTTACCCTGTATCCCTCAAACTTTAGATTCAACACTGAGTTATGTAATCTGCAGAAGTTCTCTGAGCAACAAATATTCAGTGTACAAATGGATGACAAGAGGGTGAATACAGGGTCCTGGTGAAGGACTTTGTCAAATGGTGCAAACTGAATCAACTGCAGCTCAACATCAGTAAGGCAAAGGAGATGGTGATGGACTTCAGGGAGACTAAACTTGGTTTGCTTCCTGTTACCATTAATGGTGAGGACATGGATGTGGTGAGGACCTTCAAGCACTTGGATGACAGACTTGAGTGGAGCACCAACACAGAGGCTGTGTACAAGAAGAGCCAGAGTCACCTTTCTGAGGAGAATGAGGTCCTTTGGAGTATGGAGGCCTCTCCTTCACATGTTCTATCAGTCTGTTGTCACCAGTACAATCTTCTATGAAGTGGTATGTTGAGGCAATGGGCTCAACACGGGTGATGCCAACAGCCTCAATAAACTGATTAGAAAGCCTGGCTCTGTTATAAACACAAAATAATCTGCAGATGGTGGGGTCAAAGCAACAGTCTCCAGCCCCTTGGTATGAACATAGAATTCTCCAACTTCCGGTAATACCCTCCCCCTCCCTTCCCCTATCCCTATGTCACTCTGTCCCCACCCCCAGCTGCCTACCACCTCCCTCTTGGTTCCACCTCCTACTACCCATTGTGTTTTCCCCTATTCTTTCTTCACCTTTCCTATCTATCACCTCCCTGCTTCCCTTCTCCCACCCCTTTATCTTTCCCCTTACTGGTTCTTCACCAGGAACCTCCCAGCCTTCTCCTTCCCACCCTCCCCCCACCTTCTTTATAGGGCCTCTGCCCCTTCCCTCTTCAGTCCTGACGAAGGGTTCCGGCCCGAAACATCGACCGATCTTTTCCACGGATGCTGCCCGACCTGTTGAGTTCCTCCAGCGTGTTGTGAGTCTGGCTCTGTTATAGGAGTTAAACTGGACACTCTGGAGGCTGTGGTAGAACAAAGGACCCTACAGAAAATCCTGGCAATTCTGGACAATGTTTCTCATCCTCTGCATGCCACCTTGGCTGAACAGAGGAACACTTTCAGTAATATATGAAGGCAACTGCGCTGCTCTAAAGAGCACTATATGAGGTCATTCTTACCCTCGGCCATTAGGCTCTATAATAAGTCAATCTATAGCAGGGGAAGTGATGACCCCCTCCTGTTGGGCTGTTTAAGGTAATATTTTTTATTGATTCTTCTTATTTCTCTTGTAATATTGTATATCTGTGAACTTGTAATGCTACTGTGATACTGTAATTTCCTTTGGGATCAATAAAGTATCTATCTATCTATCTATCAATCTATCTCATTGCTCAAATATTGCTCTCTATTTTTTTTTATCATCAATGTGCCTATCTAAGAGTTTCTTACATGTCACCAATGTTTCTACCTCTACCACCACATGACATTCCATTTACCCACCACATTCTGTGTAAAAATACATACCTCTGACATCCCCCTTATTCTTTCCTCCAATCTAGACTGGAGAGCTTGTCTAGGGAGCCTTATGGGTAGAACTGAGAAGTAAGAAAAGTATGAGGGATTATACTTTAGACCACCCAACAGTCCCAAGGATTTGTAGGTGCAAGTTTGTAGAGAAATTGCAGACCGTTGCAAGAAACATAAGTTTGTGATCGTAGGTGATTTTTAACTTTCCACCTATTGACTGGAACTCCCATACTACTATAAAATATCTCTATCGGAAAGAGCTTGTAAAATGTATTTAGGAAAGTTTCTTCAATCAGTACATGGAAGTTCCGACTAGAGAAACTATGATACTATATCTCCTCTGAGGGAATGAGACAGGGCAGGTGACAGAAGTTTGCGTTGGAAAACACTTTGCACCTCGTGATCATAATGCCAGTAGTTTCATGGTAATTATGGAAAAGGATAAGTCTGGTTCTTGGGTTTTCGATTCTACATTAGGGAAAGGCCAATTCTGATGATATCAGAAAGGATCTGGCAAGTGTGGACAGGTTTTTTACCGGCAAAGGTGTACTTAGTAAGTGGGATTCCTTCAAAAGTGAAATTTTGAAAATACAGAGTTTGTATGTTCCTGCCAGAATAAAAGGCAAGGATAACAGATTTAGGGAACCTTGGTTTTCAAGAGATATTGAGGCCCTGGCTAGAAAAAAGAAGGCGGTGCATAGCGGGTATTGGTAGGCAGGAACAAATGAGGTATTTGAGGACTATAAAAAATGCAAGAGAACACTTAAGAAGGAAATCAGAAGGGCTAAAAGAAGACATGAGTGTGCTCTAGCAGAGAAGGTAAAGGAGCATCCTAAGGGCTTTTGCATATATATTAAGAGCAAAAGGATAGCAAGAAACAAAATTGGTCTTCTAGAAGATTTCAGAGTGGCAATCTATGTGTGGAACAAAAAAAAAGATGGGGAGGTCTTAAATGGAATTTTTGCATCTGTATTTACTTGGGAGTTGGACACAGATCTATAGAGGTGAGGCAATGCAGCAGCAAATTCACAGACCCTATACAGATTACAAAGGAGGAAGTGATTGCTATCTTGAGGCAGATTGGAGTGGATAAATCCCCAAGACCTGACGATGTGTTCCCTCGGAACCTGTGGAAGGCAAGGGCAGAAATTGCGGGGGCCCTAGCATGGATATTTAAAATATCCTTAGCCAAGGGGGAGACGCTGGAGGAATGTAAGGTAGCTAATGTTGTTTAATTGTTTAAGAAAGGCTCTAAGAATAAACCTGGCAATTATAGGTCAATGAGCCTGACATCAGTAGTGGGAAAGTTATCGGACGGTATTATAAGGGACTGGATATATAAGTACTTGTATAAACAGGGACTGATTATGAATAGTCAACATGGCTTTGTGTGTGGTAAGTCATATCTAACCAATCTTATAGAGTTTTTTGAGGAAGTTGATGAACACAAGGCAGTGGATGGTGTCTGCATGGACTTTAGCAAGGTCTTTGACAAGGTCCCACTTGGGAGGTTGCTCAGGAGGGTTCAATCACTTGGAATTCATGATGAAGTAGTAAATTGGATTAGAACTTGGCTTTATGGAAGAAGCCAGAGAATGGTTGTAGAAGGTTGCCACTCTGGCTGGAGGCCTGTGATAAATGGTGTGTCTCAGGGGTCAGTGCTGGGTCGGCTGTTGTTTTGCCAACAAAATCAATGATCTGGATGATAATCTATTTAAAAGGATCAGCAAATTTGCTGATAACGCCAAGATTGGGGGTACTATCAAAGTTTGCAGCAGGATCTGGACCAGCTAGTGAAATGAGCTGAAAAATGGCAGAAGGGATTTAATGCAGACAAGTGTGAGGTGTTACCCTAAGTTCAGGAGGACCATTCAGGGTAGACCTTACACAGTGAGTAATAGGCCCCTGAGGAGTACGATAGGATAGAGGGATCTGGGAATACAGACCCTTTATTTCTTGAAAGTGGCATTAGAGTCAGATAGGGTTGTAAAGAAAGCTTTTGGCACATTGGTGTTCATAAATCAATGTACTAAGTACAGGTATGAGGCATTGGTGAGGCCTAATTTGGAATATTGCATCTAGTTTGGTCACCTACCTGCAGGAAGGATGTAAATAAGATTGAAAAAGTGCAGAGAAAACTTACATGAATGTTGCTGGGACTTGAGAACTTGAGTTATAGGGAGAGGCTGAACAGGTTAGGACTTCATTCCCTAGAATGCAGAAGACTGAAGGGAGTTTAGAAAGAGGTGTCTAAAATTATGACGGATATAGCAGGCTTTTTCCACTGAGGTTGACAGCTAGAGGTCATGGTTAAGGGTGAAAGATGAACTATTTAAGGGGAACTTCTTCATTCAGAGTGTGGTGAAAGTGTGTACAAGCTGCCAGCGCAAGTGATAGTTGTAGGATAATTTCAACATTTAAGAGAAATCGGGATACATACATGGATGGGAGGAGTACTCTATGCTCATTTTGACCATCAAAACATGGAGGAACCCTCCCACAGCCTAGGATTTTCATTTTCTGGTGCTGATGTGTGAGCAACATCTGGAGAGTGAACCCACAAAAAGCAGCCAGCCCAGACGGGATACCTGCCCAAGTACGAAGGACTTGTGCTAATCAACAGTCTGGAGCGTTCACTGAGATCTTTAACCTCTCGCTTCAGTAGTCTGAGGTACCTACCTGCTTCGGGCAGGCTCCAATTATGATGATGCCCAAGAAGAACATGATGACCTAGTCATAGTCATAGTCATAGTCATAGTCATAGTCATACTTTATTGATCCCGGGGGAAATTGGTTTTCGTCACAGTTGCACCATTGGCTATCAATGGCTATCATCCAACAGCACAGTGATGAAGTGTTTTGAGAGGTTGGAGATGAAACATATCAACTCCTGCTTGAGAAGCGACCTATCCCAATTTGCTCACCATAGCAATGGGTCCACAACAGATGCCATTTCACTGGCTCTTCACTCAACCCTGGAACATCTGCACAGCAACGATACATACATTAAGATGCTCTTTATTGAGTACAGTTCAGCATTCAATACCATGATCCCCTTAACACTAATCAATAAGACCTTGACCTTGGCTGCAATACATCCATGTGCAATTGGATCTTCAATTTCCTCACTTACAGAAACCAGTCAGTTTAGATTAGCAACAACGTCTCCTCCATAATCTTTACCAGCACAGGTGCACCACAAGGCTGTGTGCTTAGCTCCTGCTCTATTTGCTTTATAATTATGATTATCAGGCTATGCAAAGCTCCAGCTCCATATTCAAATTTCCTGATTGCACCACTATTGGACCAAGTCAAAGGTGGCAACAAATCAGCTTATAGGACGGAGACAGAAAATGTGGCTGAGTGGTGCCATAACAACAAATAGCAAGAACAAATGCTGCTTTTTGACTTCAGGAGTAGGAAACCCGGGGTCAATGAGCCAGTCCTTATCGCAGGATCAGAGTTGAAGAGGGTTAACAGCTTTAAATTTCTAGGTATTAGTATTTTGGAGAACCTGTCCTGGGCCCAGCATGCAAGTGCAGTTACAGAGAAAGCACAGCAGTGCCTCTGTTTCCCTAGTAGTGTGTGCTCCTTGGGCAGGGCACCTCATTATTTGACAATCTTCGATGGATGTCTCGTGGAGAGTATATTGACTGACTCCATCACAGCCTGGTATGGAGGCACCAGTGCCCTTGAATGGAAAATCCCACAAAAAGTAGTGGATGTGGTCCAGCCCATCAATGGTAAAGCCCTACACACCACTGAGTACATCTACTTGAAACACTGTCGCAGGAAAGCAGCGTCCATCATCAGGGACCCCCACCACCCAGGATATGCTCCCTTCTTGTGGCTGCCATCAGGACGAAGGTACAGGAGCCTCGGACTCACAGTGCGAGCCTCAGGAACAGTTAGTACACCTCAGCCACCAGGCTCTTAAACCAAAGGGGATAACTTCACTTGCTCCATCATTGAAATGTTCCCACTTTCATGACCGCTTCATCTCATGTTCTTGATATTTATTCCTTATTTATTTATTATTATTTATTTCCTTTAGTATTTGCACAGTTTGATGTTTTTTAGAACACTGGTTAAGTCGGTGCTGTCTTTCATTAATTCTGTTATGATTATTATTCTATAGATTTATTCAGTATGCCTGCAAGAAAACGAACCTCATGGTGATGTATATGTGTTTTGATAATAACTTTACTTTGAACTTTAGAGGACAATGGCCGATGGGAGTGGGCAGATGAATGGTTTTGCACAGACTAGATGGACTGAGGGGCCTGTTTCTGTGCTGTGGTGTTTTATGACAGGCTTGGGCGAAATAAATTTCTGCATTCTTTGTCAGTTAGTGTAGCGAGAATGGCTCCAGGGGCCGTGTTGAGTTTTTTGATGTGGGAATTCTGGGAGACCTCCAGCTTTTTGGATAACCACATCTGCACCAGGTGCACCGAGCTGCAGCTCCTCAGAGAACATGTTGAGGTACTGGAGCTGCAGCCTGATAACCTTCGGCTTACACAGAAAACAGAGAAAGTGATAGACAGGAGACACAGGGAGGTAGTCACACCTAAGTTGCAGGAGGCAGGAACCTGAATGACTGTCAGGAGAAAAGAAGGAAATGGGCTACCAATACAGAGTGCCTCTGTGGCCATTCACCTTAATAATAAGCACACTACTTTGGATATTGTTGGTATGGGGCGGGGGGGGTGACTACAGTGACTGGGTCTCAGGAACTGTTGCTCAGAAGGGAAGTGGGGAGAAGAGAACTTCAGCAATGATAGGGGATTCCATATTTAGAGGAGTAGACACAAGCATCTGTGGATGCGATAGAGACACCCGGATGGTATGTTGCCTCCCAGGTGCCAGGGGCAGGGTCGTTTCGGATTGAGTCCATGGCATTCTAGAGGGGGAGAATGAGCAGCCAGAAGTCTTGCTACATATTGGCACTGATGACACGGGTGGAAAAGGGAAGAAGTCCTGAAGAGAGATTTTAGGGAGCTAGGTCAAAAGCTGAAAAGCAGGACCTCCAGGATAGTAATCTCTGGATTGCTGCCTGTGCCATGCGCCAGTGAGGGTAAGAATAGGATCATTTGGCAGATAAATGTGTGGCTGAGGAACTGGCGCAGGGGGCAGGGGTTCAGATTTCTGGATCATTGGGATCTCTTCTGGGATGACCTGTACAAAAGGACCGGGTTACACCTGAACCTGAGGGGGACCAATATCCTTGTGGGCGGATTTACTAGAGCTGTTGCGGAGGGTTTAAACTGAATTGGCAGGGAGATGGGAACCAGAGTGATAGGGCTGCGGATAGAGCAGTTGGTTTACAATGAGATACAGTGTGTAGTCAGGAAGATAGGCAGATGATGCCATAAAAATTGCAGTCAGTGAAATGAGTTGCAGTGTAACGTGAGGATAAAATTGAAGAGGGTGACGGATACAGGACTGACTATGTGATATCTAATACTTGCAGTACATGGAATAAGGTAGATGATCTCGTAACACAGTTAGAGATTGGCAGGTATGGCACTGTGGACATCACTGAGTTGTGGCTGAAATAAGATCATGGTTGGGAGCTTAATATCCAAGAATACACATTGTATTGAGAAAGCAGACAGTTAGGCAGAGGGGGCAGGGTGGTTCTGTTGGTAAAAAATTAAATGAAATCCTTAGAAAGAGGTGATATAGGATCAGAAGGATGGAATCCTTGTGGGCAGAATTAAGAAACAGCAAGGGTAAAAAAATACCTGGAGGGAGTTACATAGAGGCCTTTGTACAGTAGTCAGGATGTGGGCTACAAACTACAACGGGAGATAGAAACCACATGTCATAAGGTCAATGTTATGTGCTGGATTTCAATTTGCAGGTAGATTGGGAAAATCAGGTTATTGCTGTATCCCAAGAGTGAGAATATATAGAATGCCTATGAGATGGCTTTTCAGAACAGCTCATGGATGAGCCCACTAGGGGAAAGGCTATTCTGGATTGGATGTTATGTAATAAACCAGATTTGATTAGGGAGCTTAAGGTAAAGGAAACCTTCATTCGTAAGGCCAGTGATGTTGTAAGGATGGAACTGGACGCTCTCACGGTTGTGTCTGAAAAGAGGATGCTGTCCAAATTGCATGCC
Source organism: Mobula hypostoma (assembly GCF_963921235.1). Lineage (NCBI taxonomy): Eukaryota > Metazoa > Chordata > Chondrichthyes > Myliobatiformes > Myliobatidae > Mobula > Mobula hypostoma. The sequence continues at coordinate 137,226,667 of NC_086100.1, read as the reverse complement.
ATCTTGGTCAATGTCTCCCATCCACTACATAATGTACTGGGTGGGCACAGGAGTACATTCAGCCAGAGAGTCATTCCTCCGAGATGCAGCACAGAGCGTCATAGGAAGTCATTCCTGCCTGTGACCATCAAACTTTACAACTCCTCCCTTGGAGGGTCAGACACCCTGAGCCGATAGGCTGGTCCTGGGCTTATTTCATAATTTACTGGCATAATTTACATATTACTATTTAACTATTTATGGTTCTATTACTATTTATTATTTAAGGTGCAACTGTAACGAAAACCAATTTCCCCCGGGATCAATAATGTATGACTATGACTAAGAGATGGTGATCATAATATGATAGACTTCAACCTGCAATTTGAGAGGGAGAAGCCAAGGTCAGATGTATCAGTATTAGGCATCCGTTAGTCTCGTGAGACCATGGATTTGTGCCTTCGAAGGTTTCCAGGGTGCAAGCCTGGGCAACGTCGGATGGAAGACCAGCAGTTGCCTATGCTGCAAGTCTCCCCCCTCCACACCACCGATGTTGTCCAAGGGAAGGGCATTAGGACCCATATAGCTTGGCACCGGTGTCGTCGCAGAGCAATGTGTGGTTAAGTGCCTTGCTCAAGGACACAACACATTGCCTCAGCCAAGGCTCGAACTAGCGACCTTCAGATCACTAGACCGACACCTTAACCCCTTGGCCACGCGCCAACACGTATCAGTGTTACAGTGGAGTAAAAGGAATTACAGAGGCATGGAAAAGGAACTGGCCAAAGTTGATGGCCGAACAGTAATGGCTAAAGTTCCTGGGACAGGGATACAGTATCCCAAAAAAGAGGTAGTATTCTAAAAGCAGGATGATGCAACTGTGGCTGACAAGGGAAGTCAAAGACAACATAAATGCAAAAGAAATGGCATATAATACAGTATTTGTGGGAAGGTAGAGGATTGGGAGGCTTTTAAAAACCAACAGATGGCAACTAAGAATACCATAGGAGAGAAAAGTGTCACAAGTTCGAGAATGTCAGGGGGCAGAACCGAGTGCAATTGCTCGTGCTAGGGAAGCTGAAAGGTCGGTAGGTGGATAAATCAGCTGGACCAGATGATGTACATTGCAGGATTCTGAAAGGGGTGGCTGGAGAAATTGCGGAGGCAATTCCAAGAAGCACTAGATTTTGGCATGTTCCAGTGTACTGGAAAATTGCAAATGCCATTTCACTCTTCAAGAAGGGAGGGAGGCAGAAGAAAGGAAATTATAAGCCAGTTATCCTGACCTCAGTATGGGAACGATGTTGGAGCCAATTGTTAAGGATGAGGTCTCAGGGTACTTGGAAGCACATAGTAAAATAGGCAAAATTCAGCATGGTTTCCTTAAGGAAAAGTCTTGACTGACAAATCCGTTGGAATACTTTGAGGAAATAACAAGCAGGATAGACAAAGGAGGATCAGTGGATGTTGTGTACTTGGATTTTCAGAAGGCATTTGAAAAGGTACCGCACATCAGGCTGCTTAACAAGGTAAAAGCCCATGGTATTACAGGAAAGATACTATCATGTATAAAGGATTGGCTAATTGGCAGGAGGCAAAAAGTGCATGCTGCCTGGCCTGCTGAGTTCCTCCAGCATTTTGGTGTGTTGCTTGGATTTCCAGCATCTGCAGATTTTCGCCTGTTTGATAAAGGAAGCCTTTTCTAGTGGCTGCCAGTGACTAGTAGTGTTCTGCAAGGGTCGGTGTGTTGGGTCTGCTTCTCTTTAAATTACTTTTCAATGATTTGATGACAGAATTCATAGCTTTGTGGCCAAGCACGTGGGTGATACGTAGCTGCTTGAGGACTTAGACGGATTAGGAGAATGGAGTGAGTGTGTGGCAGTGTATGGTGTTACGTACCCCGTAACTGGGTTGCCAAACCAGCAGAAATGGATCACTCAGTTGGAGTCTGGAGTACTAGAACTAAGAAAGTTTTATTACAGAAACAAGCAACACAGTAATCGAAAGGATAATAAATGCAACAGTTCAGTGATGATAAACACACATGTGCACAGAATTAAGATAACAGCATCAATCAAGCTCTATCGTTGTCTAGGGGTAAATGACCAATTTCAAAATGACTCAAAGTTCAGTCCAGTTTAGTAGTTCAGTTCGCAGTAATCGTTGCCATGGCGGTGGACAACGTGGGGGAAGAGAGAGATAGAATAGGAACAACTCATCATTCAGAACGGCTTCACTCACAGACCAGCAAGATGGCTCACAGACCAGCGAGATGGTTCACAAACAGCTTTTGGGCGGGTCCTTAGTGATGTCACCTGAGGTCACCGACTGTGACCCCTCCTCCAGATGCGGTCGATCCTCTGCAGTGAACCCGGCACCCAGGCAAGGGCGGACACACACCGGGTTCCCGCTGATCGTACCTTTCCACCCTTGTCGTTGTCCGGTACTTCTCACCACTGGTGAGAAGCGTACCGCTTCCAGGGTCTCGTTACCTCGGGTGGCGTGTGTGTCTGTCTTAGCGAACCTGTCCCTTTTTATCCCCCTGCTGGGGTATCGCCTGTCCATCACTTCAAACAGTTCAGGGTTCAAAGGGGGGAGCCGCTCCAGACAGCTCTTCCTCCCACATCCCTTCATTACACATCTCCAGACGCTGCTCCATTGTTCCTTATCTCTCCTTCCCCTGAGGGCAGGTGGCAGACCAACTGCTGATGCCACTGATGCTAGCCCAGGCCAGCAAACATCTTAATTTTATGTGTATTCTCGTAACAATGGTCATGCACTTTACTAGAAAGAACATAAGCATAGACTATTTTCTAAATGGGCAAAAAATTCAAAAAGCTGAGGTACAAAGGGACTTGGGAGCCCTCGTGCAGGATTCCCTAAAGGTTCATTTGCAGGTTGAATCAGTAGTGAGGAAGGCAGGTGCAATGTTAGCATTCATCTTGAGAGTTTTAGAATATAAAATCAGGGGTATAATGCTGAGGCTTTATATGGCACTGACGAACCCTCACTTAGAGTATTGTGAGCAGTTTTGGGCCCCTTATCGAAGAAAGTATGTGCTGACATTGGAGAAGGTTCAGAGGAGGTTCACACAAATGATTCTAGGATTGAAAGGATGTATGAGGAATGTATGAGGAACATTTGATGGCCCTGGACCCACATTCACTGGAATTTAGAAGAATGTGGGGGGATCTCATTAAAACCTATCAAATGCTGAAAGGCCTTGATAGAGTGGATGTGGAGAGATGGTTCCTATAGTAGAAGAGTCTAGGGCCAGACAGCATATTCTCAGAATAGAGGGACATCCCTTTAGAATGGAGAGGAGGAGGAATTTTTTTTTTTTTGGCTAGAGGGTGATGAATTTGTGGCATTTGTTTCCACAGGCAGCTGTGGAGGCCAGGTCATTGGGTGTATTTAAGGTGGAGGTTGATAGGTTCTTGATTAGTCAGGGTGTGAAAATTTATAGGGAGAAGGTAGGAGAATGGGGTAGAGAGGAAACATAGATCAGCCATGATAAAGTGGCAGAGCAGACTTGATGGGCCAAATGGCCTAATCCTGTTCCAATGTCTTATGGTCAATTGTCTCATCATTAAATTTCATAGTACTTGGTACTCTTAACGTTGAAATGTTGAGAGACTAGGCAGTGTAGAGTCACCAAAGAGAAGTATGAACAACCTGCTGTAAAATTAAGGGAAAAGAAGTTGATTTCAGGTCACTTCTGTTATTCCTAACATTGGAGTTAACATGATTTTGCTTAGCTGCGGGCATTCATATAGATGAGGAATCCTGCAGAGCATAGGCAAGCTTTATAAATAATTTATGGTTGAGAACATGTGTCAAAAATATAATTGTGTTGAAGGAATCTATAATAGTGCAAACATAATTGAAGGTCTCAGCCAAGATGCAAAGGATAGATTATAGTGTAAAGGATATTACTGTAGAAAGAAACCTATCTCAACCAATGTTTACTGCTTGGAGTTGAAGAGCTTCATGGTTCTGGCATGAATATGATATCCTAGTAATCAACATATAGCTGTCAACAGAATTCCACCCCCCTCCCCCGATGATTCTTCAGAGTTGAGCAAAACAATGACTTACAATTGAGCTCCAAAGCACAAACTTCCCTGTCAAAGAAATACAAATACAAATAGAGTGCTTTCACAATGAAATTTCTGTGGACTTCTGCTTTGTTTTAGTCAATTGTTTATATGGATAAACTAATGCAGCTTAGAAAAGTTTAATCTTGATGTTTTGTATTAAATTAATTAATACAAACTGAAAAATTATAATCTTCAAATGAATCTATCTATGAAAATATTAAACTATAATAGATTTTGTTAAGCAGATTTTTATTACGAATTTCACACAGGTTAATAAATATTGGGTAGATTTCTTTGAGTTATCTCACTCATAGATGAAAAGAGGAACTCATAACAAACAGTGTTTATACCAGTCCTTGTAGTATACATTCCTACCCCCAACACTAACCCCTTCAAACCCCCACCCGAGCCATTTCCCTTTCCTGCTATGAACAATGACCTTCTACTGCAAAGTTACTTTTCAAATGCTACCAAGTCAAGCCAACGATCACTCATTGTTTCGCAATATTTGTAGAAAGAGAATCCATACTAATTTTGTTGAACACCAACACCAGATTGGCAGGATTTTTTCAAAATAAGAAATAAACCCAAACATCTCTCTCTTCTTATGATAGCTGGCAAAACAGCCCTTCCCCAAGCATGCACTTTTCCATCTACACCAATTGCCAAACTGTCAGAAATTCACTAAAAACTCTCGGCACAGTCTGCTCCACTGGAAAAAAAAGGCCACCCGCCAATGTAGAGGCTGGGAGAATCAACTCCCAAAGTGAAGGAATGTTGTAGTGTGGGATCAACTTTGACAGGAAATTATTAGTTGGAGGTTCAATGAATGCCAAGGGATTTGGGGGATTTGTCCACCTTTTGAGCAGAAGTGGAGGCATACACAGGCAGTTACGTCTAGCGGCTAGCCCGTTTAAGAGCTTAAAGTCACAATATGTAATTAACTTGTGTGCTGGTTTGTAGATAAATTATAACATTCTATGTATATACACACAGTGGCCATCTTATTATGTACAAATGCTCATTAATGTAAATATCTAATCAGCCAATCATGTGGCAGCATCTCAACTGATAAAAGCATGCTGACGAGGTCAAGAGGTTCAGTTATTGGTCAGACCAAACATCAGAATGGGGAAAAATGTGATCTAATTTACTTTGACTGTGGAATGTTTGTTTGTGCCAGACAGGGTCGTTCGAGTATCTCAGAAACTGTGGGGATTTTCACACACAACATTCTCCAGAGTTTACAGGGACAAACAAAAAACACTCAGTGAATGGCAGTTCTGTGGGTGACAATGCCTTGTTAATGAGAAAGGTCAGAACAGAACAGCTAAACTGGTTCAAGCAATTAGATTCAGTTCTGTTGAAAGGCTTTCTAGGTAAATTAAAGAACCTGAAAAAATGATCGGAAGTATGGAACCTTAAGTTATAGTGCACATAGGTCAGCAGTATGCCTGCATCAGCCCTCTGAAAGAGCCTATCATTTGCAGCCTTTCCTCTTGTAGAGATAAATTACACAACAGCAGGTCCTTTGAACCACCATGTCTGAGTCAACCTTCGCCAATAGTACTTTATTGGTAGATGTAGTAGTGAAAGTACTTATCACCACTTTATTCTCATATCCCCATCAATTCCTACCTCCCTTCACCAATTCTAGCCTATTGTGATTATCACAAATGTTCTTCAAATATATTTGAATCACAAGTCCTTTTAGCTGAGAGTAATGTTATACCAAAAACTTCAATCACTGGTCAGTGACATGGAAAATTCCTATTTGATCCAAAGCTAAGCTTTCTCTTTCATCAACATGCCCAGGATTTTTCTAATATCATACATTATGTGTTAACTATATCATCATCATTATGTGACGTGTTGTATAATATGAGCAATCATTATCTCATGAACTGATTGTTCTTGGCAAATTTTTTTTTACAGAAATGCTTTGCCATTGCCTTCTTCTGGGCAGTGTCTGTACAAGACCGGTGACCCCAGCCATTATAAACACTCATCAGAGATTGTCTGCCTGGCGTCAGTGGTCATGTAACCAGGACATGTGATATGCACCAGCTGCTCATACGACTACCTGCTCCCATGGCTTCACATGAGCCTGATCAGGGTCTAGGCAGGCGCTACACCTTTCCCAAGGGTAATCCACAGGCTAACGGAGGGAAGGACAGCCTTACACCTCCCTTGGTAGAGATATTTCCACCCCCGCCACCGATTAACAAGGTACTTTAAAGGAACAATATCAAATGGCTTTGACAAATAGCCATGAAATGAGATACTGATAACATTTGTACTCAAAATTTAAACTGTCCTGCTGTAGAAGTCCATACTTCCATTTTTATGAATGAAATAAGTTTAGTATAGGATTTTGATCTGATTCTTCAAACAGCTAAGAAACTAATGAAATGACAAGCCAACGGTCCAGCTGAATTGTATGTGCAGGAGCAATAACCTTGCCCAGCTCGAAACCAGTTAATGAAATCTGCTTTATGTTTATGCTGCCTGTCTTACTCACATAGATATCCTTTCTCAAATGGCTTAATGAAATGAAAGTACTTTAATCCTGATCTACTATTTATGTTACCAGCATTCTTCTTGTAATGTTAGATATTGAAAATATCTTAATATTGTAAACAATAATCCCAGAAGAATACTATGTTCAAGCAAAAAGATTCATCATGTGTGGATGGAAATTAAGAGGCATACATACCCAGTGACTATTTAGATAACATATTAGTCTTGAATTTTACCACCTGCATGACAGTTACTGAGGACGTGGCATATAATAAAGGAAGAAGGGAGATGGCAGGAAGAAACTAGTAAATAATGAAAGAAGGAAAACAGTGTGTAAAACAACGTCAATAGATCAAGCTGCTTTTCTCTGCATCCAACATGTTTTCATCCAGAATTATTTATAAATTCCATACTGGCACCAGTCTTTCCAAGTAAGGCCACAACAATCATCAAAGATGGCCAGATACATATTTGTCAAGCTTGAGAATAGCTCATCACCATCCAAATTTAATCTGGCCACTAACAGCAAATAAGCAGATTCACTAATACTAGTTACTTCAATGCTACACAGGAGAAAGTAAAGTTCTTGAACATGAGCTCTAAATATTCTTTGTTTATGGTCATAAGTTTGCTAATGATCTTGCCTTGGCTTGCCTAGAAAGAATGAGGAATATGGTGAAATGACTCACTGGTAATTACTTCTGGTAGTTACTTTCTGTTCAGCTGAAAATACTTATATAGCATTTGGAGCTGAATAATGAAACAATAGACATGATATGTGAGCTAGGAGCCAGAGCTGTGAATTTACATGTAGATACCCTAGGACATTAGTCACATGGTGGCAGGTATTTCAGACTGAATCATCATCCGCTAACAATTTAGATCACTGAGCAGATCCAATTGACATTTATTCCACTCACCCTGATTTGGAAAGTTTGGAGAAGATACCTAATTGCTATGACTCTTTCAACAACAAGGCAATTACTCATACCCCATTAGTTTCTCCACATGTCTCAGTTGAGAAACAGGTAAAAACATGAATTAATATTGACCACACAAAATATCAGCGTTGTTCTTGCTAAGCAATCTGAAGAATGGCCACTATATACTGCATTGAATGCAAGTAAGCATACAGTGCCAGTTAGCAATGCACAATGAGCAGAAACATGCAAACTGTAATGTAATAATTGACAAAAACCATTCTTGCCTATTTTTTTTTAATATGCCAGGCGTATCAGATGGCATGCACCACAGATTTAGATTTTCATGTGACATTAAAGTTGAAGTAGAAAGTCTCTAAAAGGCATAAATTATGTTGGAGATCTGTGAGATTAATACTGAAATAGGTATATTTTATTTTTATTATTGGTGTCATGCTTAGTGCACAATTGTGAACAACTCTCATGCGTAATATTCTACAATACTGCTAGTAATTGAACCACAGTCACAGAACTACTGTACCTCAAAACCTATTAGGTACTAAGATCTAATCCTTCTCCTCTAGAAGCCAGAAAGTGATGGAATGCACAGTCCAGATGGAGATGTATCAAATACTCCGCAAGACTAAAGTTATTTCTATTAGCACAGAGAAGGTGGGCCAGAAATGCAGCAACAATAAAGTGCAAACCTTTATTTCTTCCTAGAAATTATAAAAATGCTCATTAAAATATTTCTCAATTAAAGATCACCAAATATCCTTGACTAAATAAGTTTAGAAGCCAACTGTTCACGTTTGATTCGTCTGGACAGAGTGCTTGTGATAAAACGAGTTTCCACAGAACATTATCCAAATCATTTAAAATCATAGCACTTGAATGAAAGCTACAAATGATAGTCCTTTCAAGGTCACTTCTTGTTTTTGACATGAGATTCAAGTTTATAGACACATTGAACACCAATACTTGATTTTTGTATTGCAAAGGGCTTTGGGGAAGAAACCTGACTCTTCTCAATGCAAACAGCATGAGTAGAAAACTAATAACCCACTAATCATACATAGTCTCTTTGGACTTCTTCAAAGTGATAAATGACAACAAAATGAAGAGCTGAGATAAGAGAGTGTGCTACTTTTCCTGCTTCTATTTGGGTAGACTGTGAACCTCTACTAAATCTGCATGAAGAGTCATATATTATGTTTTCCTTGTAAGTGACTATGGAACCTACTCAGAAGGAACACATCATATAACTGTCCAATCTGCTAATTCGCCAATAGCATCATCTTATTAAGCAGGAAGAAAATGGAGATCATACATCAGCAATTATGGAACTGCACTAATACCAAAGCAACCATCAGCAATGATTACATTCATGTAAATATTGTTTATCAGTTCAACTATCTGACAAGCATAGTGCGAATGAGCTCATACTATAGCAATTTTCCCTTTAATCTATGAAGTGCTGGAAATAGTCGTCTCTGCACTAAACTGAGGCTGTGGCCTGCAACTAATGGGCTTCTGTGGACTCACTTTCATGAACTTCAGTTCTGAGTGCTATTTGCTTTCTTTTATTGCTTGCACAACTTGTCTTTTTCCCCTGCACATTGAGTGATTGATGGTGTTTTTTTGTTTTAATGCGTTCTATTGGGTTTCATTATTTTGTGGCTGCCTGTAAGGAGACAAATCTCAAGGTTATATAAAGTATACATAAATGTACTTGGAACTTTGAAGATTATATAAATACCAAGTTATTTATTAGTTAGAAGTAACAAGTTATTTATTTGTTAATAAGCATCAAAGTGCCTTCTCACAATAATAATAAAACTATTAAAATTATCTGCCACCAATTGAAGATTCTAATTCACAACATAATCAATAATTGATGATGAAATAAATGGCTTCATTGCCAAGTTTGCAGATTATACGAAGATCGGTGGAGGGGCAGCTGGTGTTAAGGAAACAGGTAGGATGCATAAGGACTTAGACAGATTAGGAGAATGGGCAAGGAAGTGGCAAATGAAATATAATGTTGGAAAATGCATGGTCATGCACTTTGGTAGTAGAAATAAATGTGCAAACGATTGTCCAAACAGGGAGAAAATCCAAAAGTCTGAGCGGCAAAGGGACTTTGAAGTCCTTGTGCAGAACACCCTGAAGATTAACTTGCATAGTTGAGTCGGTGGTGAAGAAGGCAAATGCCATGTTAGCACTTATTTCAAGAGGTCTAGAATACAAGGGCAGGGATGCGATGCTGAGGCTTTATAAGGCACTGGTGAGGCCTCACCTTGAGTACTGTGTACAGTTTTGAGCTCCTCATCTTAGAAAAGATGTGCTGGTATTGGAGATGGTCCAGAGGAGGTTCACAAGGATGATTCCAGGAATGAAAGGGTTATCATACAAGGAACGTTTGATGGCTCTGGGTCTGTACTCACTGGAACTTAGAAGGACGAGGAAGGATCTCATTGAAACCTTTCAAATGTTGAAAGGCCTAGACAGAGTAGATGTGGAAAGGATGGTTCCCATGGTGGGAGATTCTAGGACAAGAGGGCACAGCCTCAGGATAGAGGGGCGCCCTTTCAAAACAGAGATGCGAGGAAATTTCTTTAGCTAGAAGGTGTTGAATTTGTGGAATTTGTTGCCACATGCAGCTGTGGGCGCCAGGTCGTTGGGTGTATTTAAGACAGAAATTGATAGGTTCTTGGTTGGACATGGTACCAATGGTTACGGGGAGAAGGCCAGGAAATGGGGTTGAGGAGGAGGGAAAAAGGGACCAGCCATGATTGAATGATGGAGCAGACTTGATGGGCCAAATGGCCTAATTCTGCTCCTATTTCTTATGGTCTTAATTGTTGTACTTCAGAAGTTTGAGAGTGCTATTACAAGTTTTCTACCATAATTTGGCAGGGTTAGGGTTAGCGTTCGATTTAGCCGATTATCAGATCCACAAATACTAGTTATTTCAGTGTATGCAAAGGAAGGTAAAGTTCTCGAAAGTGAGCTCTTTGTGTATCAAGAACAGAAAGGTTCTCACTTGTGGCAGGACCACAGAAATTTAATTTGTTGACCTGAATACATTGGTATTGGTTTCTTGTTGTCACATGTACTAAGAAATTATAAAAAGCTTGTCTTGCATACTGCTTGTGCAAATCAAATCATTGCACAGTGCATTGAGGTAGAATAAATTCAATCAAAAACAATGCAGTATAAAGTGTAAGAGCTGCAGAGAAAGTGCAGTGCAGGTAAAATAATAAAGTGCAACTTCATAGCAAGTTAGCTTGTGAGGTCAAGAGCCCATCTCATCAAACAGAGGTCGGTTCAAAGGTCTGATAATAGCAGACTGCAGTGGCTCTAATCAGGAATCTAGAATGCAAAATGAATCCAACTGGAGCTAGAGCAGAGCAAAGGAAATGGGACAGCCTAATAATATGGAAGGGCATGCTATTATGTAATCTCAAGCTATACTGCATCTCTGCCGATACTGTAAAACACCTTGTCAATAATACCACATGAAAAAAGGATAGTATGTTCTAACATCAGGCAGTGATTTTTCGAAAGAACAGCAGCAGCTGCTGCCTGGTGATTCCAACCAGCAGCTTAAATCTGTAAAATGCATCGGACAGTTTGGCGCAAGATAATGGCAATTACGCTGATTTTATTTCTGACATGGCTCATTATCTTGGAATCACAAGAATTGCAGCCACCAGTCTTCCCACACTTTTCCAGAAAATCACTTAAAGTATTTCAGCTTTAATTTGAGTGTTGGTTGAGTCTTTAACTGTCCAGAATACCACATCAAGGCAAATCCTTATGTCATCTAACATTAGTGCAGAAGTACTTTCCAGAGAATTTAAACAAAAGGAAATGTGGAGGGCATATTTACAGAATCTTCTATTCCCCATTCCACAGATGTTGAAGGCCAACCTATGCTATGTTTATAATAGGGTAAGATTATATTGCTGATCCACAGTGAGCCAGCACAAAAGAAAGTCTCTTTTGCACATCAGTTGTTTGGCTGTCTTTGTTTATGTATAGTGTTTCATAAATTGTATTATATTTCTTTTTTCCTATAAATGCCTATGTATTTCCTATATTTTTTCCATATAGATATGGTAATATATACATACCCTGATAATAAATTTACTTGGAACTTTGAGCTCAGCTAAGTGCCACACTGTGTGCAGCCTCATTAAAGAAACCCTCTCATATGGTGTAGTATTGTTTGCAATATTGCCCCATGAGCAGAATGTCTGAAAAACTGTCTTTTGTTAATCTACAAAAATGGTAAATGCCAGCAATGCAAAGTATTTTAATGGCCTTTACAAAAATTGCATAATGCTTCAACACAATATGTCCAGTATCAAGACACAAATTCGCCATGCAGAAGAAAGTTGCAGTCGTGGATTCAAAAAATTCAGGAAGTCAGCAGTCCAGATATTCTTCTTTGTTTTTAAAATCACACTTAGTAAGTATATGTAAGAAGCCACTTCAGCTTATGGAGCAGTTCCTTTATAGGGTTACATGCAAAAGAACAGGCCTTGCAGACGCAAGTGCACACAAAAAAAAATTCCTCCATTTGCTCCACATTTACAAAGTTAGCAAAGAAAATTGGATAGGATGCAAATTGTGGGAAGCTGGGGAATAATAGGAATATTCACGTATTAAATTGGTGGGGGAAATGAGACACAATCAGGCTAACATTGGTGGGTATCCAGAACCTATATACTTCTACCACCCCCACCCCCCGACCCCAGCAAGAAGGTCTCCACTTCTTTCTTGACAATGGACCCAACCTTCTAACACCTCCCTCCTCTCTCTGGCAGAACTGACCCTCACCCTCAACAATTTCTCTTTCAGCTCCTCCCATTTTCTCCAAACTCAAGATATAGCCATGGACACCAGCTATGCCTACCTTTTTGTTGGCTATGTGGAACAGTCTAGACTTTTCTGGTAACGCTCCCAATTCTCTCTGCGCTACTTTGACAACTGCATTGGTGTTGCTTCATGCACCTAGGATGAGCTCATCAATTTCATCAACTTTACCTCCAACTTCCACCCTGCCCTTAAAATCACTTGGTCCATTTCTGACACTTCTCTCCCAATTCTCGATCTCCCTTTCTCCATCTCTGAAGACAAACTGTCTACCAATATATTTTATAAACCTACCGATTCCCACAGCTATCTTGACTATACCTCTTCCCATCCTGTCTCCTGAAAAAATGCCATTCTTTTTTCTCAGTTCCTTTGTCTCTGCTGCATTTGTGCCCAGAATGTGGTTTTCTTTTCCAGCAGTTTGAACAGGGCACGACTGCGCAAGCACGTGAAGGTTGGCCTGTGAGAACAGCGGGAGAGGTTAAAAAGCCAGCAGATTAATGGAGCGGGCAATGGAGTAGTGGGAGACAGAGTAGGAAGGCTTTGGCTCGAGAGGCTTCGGCGAGCAGAGGCTGGGGACGAGCTTGCTCCCAGTGAGGTAAGGCTGGGTAAGTTCCTTTAATTAATCTAATTAACTTAGAAGTAGGTAATGGAGGCAGCAGTTAGGGCAGTCGAGTGCTCCATTTGCAGTATGTGGGAAGTCAGGGCGAGCACAATTGTCCCTGATGACTACACCTGTAAAAGGTACATCCAGCTGCAGTTCCTGACAAACTGAGTTAGGGAACTGGATCTGGAGTTGGATGAACTTCAGATCATTCACGAGGCAGAGGCAGAAATAAACAGGAGTTTCAGGGAGATAGTCACCCTTAAAAGTCAGGAAACAGGTTGCTGGGTGACTGTCAGGAGAGGGAAGGGGAATAGGCAGAATGAGCAGAGCGCCCCTGTGGCCATTCCCATCAATAATAAGCATATCATTTTGGATACCGTTGGTGGGGATGACCTACCAGGGACAAGTTGCAGTGGTTGCATCTCTGGCATCAAGACTGGACCCTCAGCTCAGAAGGGAAGGAGGGAAAAGAGGAGAGCAGTAGTGATAGGGGATTCGATAATTAGGGGGACAGATAAGAGGTTCTGTGGGAGAGATAGAGAATCCCGGATGGTCTGTTGCCTCCCTGGTGCCAGGGTCCGCAATATCTCGGATCGAGTTCTCAGTATTCTCAAGAGGGAGGGTGAGCTGCCTGATGTCGTGGTCCATGTAGGGACCAATGACGTGGATAGGAAGAATGAGGAGGTCCTGCAAAAAAAGTTCAGGGAGTTAGGTGCACAGTTGAAGGACAGGATCTCCCGGGTTGCAATCTCATTTTGCTACCCGTGCCACGTGCTCGTGAGGCTAGAAATAGGAAGATAATGAAGCTAAGTACGTAGCTAAGGAGTTGGTGCAGGAGAGAGGGCTTCATTTTTCTGTACAATTTGGCCTTGTTCCAGGGAAGGTGGGGCCTGTTCCGATGGACAGGTTGCACCTGAACTGGAGGGGGACTAACATCCTTGCAGGAAGGTTTGCTAGTGCTGCTCCGGGGAGTTTAAACTAGACTTGCAGGGGGAGGGGAACCACAGTGTTAGAGCAGATAGTGAGGTGGAGGAGGATAAAGGTCATGCGAGAACTACAAATATAGTGCATGGAGTAAAGCCAGTTTTAACATATAAAGAGACTTTGAGGAAAGAGAAGCAGAATAGAGGGTATAAAGGTAGTAAGGCAGAAGGGATAAATTGCAAGAACCATCAGGAACAAAGGTGATGAACTGAGAGCTTGGATACATCCATGGAGTTATGATGTAGTGGCTATTACAGAGACTCGGCTGGCCCCAGGGCAGGAATGGATCCTCAATATTCCTAGATTTTAGTGCTTTAAAAGGGATAGAGAGGGGGGGAAAGGGGAGGAGGGGTGGCATTACTGGTCAGGGATACTATTACAGCTGCAGAAAGGGTGGGTAATGTACCAGGATCCTCTTTTGAGTCAGTATGGGTGGAAGTCAGGAATGGGAAGGGAGCAGTTACTCTATTGGGAGTATTCTATAGGCCCGCTGGTAGCAGCAGAGATACCAAGGTGCAGATTCGGAGGCAGACTTTAGAAAGGTGCAAAAATAACAGGGTTGTTATCAAGGGTGACTTTAACTTCCCTAATATTTATTGGCACCTGATTAGTTCTAATGGTTTAGATAGGGCAGAGTTTGTTAAGTGTGTCTAGGACAGATTCCTGTCACAGTATGTGGACAGGCCGACTAGGGGGAATGCCATTCTAGATCTAGTATTAGGTAACGAACTGGGTCAGGTCGCAGATCTCTCAGTGGGTGAGCATCTGGTGGACAGTGACCACCACTCCTTGGCCTTTAGCATAATCATGGAAAAGGATAGAATCAGAGAGGACAGGAAATTTTTTAATTGGGGATGGGCAAATTATGAGGCTATAGGGCTAAAACTTGTGACAATAGACAATAGACAATAGGGGCAGGAGTAGGCCATCCGGCCCTTTGAGCCAGCGCCGCCATTCACAGTGATCATGGCTGATCATCCACAATCAGTATCCAGTTCCTGCCTTATCCCCATAACCTTTGATTCCACTATCTTTAAGAGCTCTATCCATCTCTTTCTTGAAAGCATCCAGAGACTTGGCCTCCACAGTCTTCTGGGGCAGAGCATTCCATACATCTACCACTCTCTGGGTGAAAAAGTTTTTCCTCAACTCTGTTCCAAATGGCCTACCCCTTATTCTTAAACTGTGGCCTCTGGTTCTGGACTCACCCATCAGCGGGAACATGCTTCCTGCCTCCAGCGTGTCCAATCCCTTAATAATCTTATATGTTTCAATAAGATCCCCTCTCAGCCTTCTAAATTCCAGAGTATACAAGCCCAGTCACTCCAATCTTTCAACATATGACAGTCCCGCCATCCCGGGAATTAACCTTGTGAACCTACGCCGCACTCCCTCAATAGCAAGAATGTCCTTCCTCAAACTTGGAGACCAAAACTGCACACGTTACTCCAGGTGTGGTCTCACCAGGGCCCTGTACAGCTGCAGAAGGACCTCTTTGCTCTTATACTCAATTCCCCTTGTTATGAAGGCCAGCATGCCATTAGCTTTCTTCATTGCCTGCTGTACTTGCATGCTTGTTTTCAGTGACTGATGTACAAGAACACCTAGATCTCGTTGTGCTTCCCCTCTTCCTAACTTGACTCCATTTAGATAATAAACTGCCTTCCCATTCTTACCACCAAAGTGGATAATCTCACATTTATCCACATTAAATTGCATCTGCTATGCATCTGCCCACTCACCCAACCTGTCCAAGTCACCCTGCATTCTCATAACATCCTCTTCACATTTCACACTGCCACCCAGCTTTGTGTCATCTGCAAATTTGCTAATGTTACTTTTAATCCCTTCATCGAAATCATTAATATATATTGTAAACAGCTGCAGTCCCAGCACTGAACCCTGCGGTACCTCACTGGTCACCACCTGCCATTCCGAAAGGGACCCATTAATCGCTACTCTTTGTTTTCTGTCAGCCAGCCAATTTTCAATCCATGTCAGTACTCTGCCCCCAATACCATGTGCCCTAATTTTGCCCACTAATCTCCTATGTGGGACTTTATCAAAGGCTTTCTGAAAGTCCAGGTACACCACATCCACTGGCTTTCCCATGTCCATTTTCATAGTTACATCCTCAAAAAATTCCAGAAGATGAGTCAAGCACGATTACTCCTTCGTAAATTCTTGCTGACTAGGACTGATCCTGTTACTGCTATCCAGATTTCATCTTTTATAATTGACTCCAGCATCTTTCCCACCACCGAGGTCAGGCTAACCGGTCTATAATTCCCTGTTTTCTCTCTTCCTCCCTTTTTGAAGAGAGGGACAACATTAGCCACTCTCCAATCCACAGAAACTGATCCTGAATCTATAGAACATTGGAAAATGATTACCAATGCGTCCATGATTTCTAAAGCCACCTCCTTAAGTACCTTGACTATCAGGTCCCGGGGACTTATCAGCCTATCCAACACCATTTCCTGCCTAATATAAATTTCCTTCAATTCATCCATTACCCGAGGTCCTTTGGCCACTATTACATCTGGGAGATTGTTTGTGTCTTCCCTAGTGAAGACAGATCCAAAGTACCTGTTCAACTCATCTGCCATTTCCTTGTTCCCCATAATAAATTCACCCGCTTCTGTCTTCAAGGGCCCAATTTTGGTCTTAACTATTTTTTTACCTTTTCACATACCTAAAGAAGCTTTTACTATCCTCCTTTATATTCTTGGCTAGTTTACCTTCGTACCTCATTTTGTCTCCGCGTATTGCCTTTTTAGTTACCTTCTGTTGCTCTTTAAAAGTTTCCCGATCCTCCGGCTTCCCACTCGTTTTGCTATGTTATACTTCTTCTCTTTTATTTTTATACTGTCCATTACTTCCCTTGCCAGCCATAGCCTCCCCTTAGGATCTTTCTTCCTCTTTGGAACGAACTGATCCTGCACCTTCCGCATTATTCCCAGAAACACTTGCCATTGCTGTTCCGCTGTCATCCCTGCTAGGGTATTGTGGGTGTGAATTAGGATGATGTTTTTGCAGGGAAATGTACTATGGACATGTGGTCAATGTTTAGGGATCCCTTGCAGGATGTAAGGGATAAATTTGTCCCGGTGAGGAAGATAAAGAATGGTAGGGTGAAGGAACCATGGATGACAAGTGAGGTGGAAAATATAGTCAGGTGGAAGAAGCCAGCATACATGAGGTTTAGTAAGCAAGGATCAGATGGGTCTATTGAGGAATATAGGGTCGCAAGAAAGGAGCTTAAGAAGGGGCTGAGAAGAGCAAGAAGGGGGCATGAGAAGGCCTTGGCGAGTAGGGTAAAGGAAAACCCCAAGGCATTCTTCAATTATGTGAAGAAAAAAAGGATGACAGGAGTGAAGGTAGGACCGATTAGAGATAAAGGTGGGAAGATGTGCCTGGAGGCTGTGGAAGTGAACGAGGTCCTCAATGAATACTTCTCTTCGGTATTCACCAATGAGAGGGAACTTGATGATGGTGAGGACAATATGAGTGAAGTTGATGTTCTGGAGCATGTTGATATTAAGGGAGAGGAGGTGATGGAGTTGTTAAAATACATTAGGACGGATAAGTCCCCAGGGCCTGATGGAATATTCCCCAAGCTGCTCCACGAGGCGAGGGAAGAGATTGCTGAGCCTCTGGCTAGGATATTTATGTCCTCATTGTCCACGGGAATGGTACCTGAGGACTAGAGGGAGGCGAATGTTGTCCCCTTGTTCAAAAAAGGTAGTAGGGATAGTCCGGGTAATTATATACCAGTGAGCCTTACGTCTGTGGTGAGAAAGCTGTTGGAAAAGATTCTTAGAGATAGGATCTATAGGCATTTAGAGAATCATGGTCTGATCATGGACAGTCAGCATGGCTTTGTGAAGGGCAGATCGTGTCTAACAAGCCTGATAGAGTTCTTTGAGGAGGTGACCAGGCATATAGATGAAGGTAGTGCAGTGGATGTGATCTACATGGATTTTAGTAAGGAATTTGACAAGTTCCACACAGTAGGTTTATTCAGAAAGTCAGAAGGCACGGGATCCAGGAAAGTTTGGCAGGTGGATTCAGAATTGGCTTGCCTGCAGAAGGCAGAGGGTCGTGGTGGAGGGAGTACATTCAGATTGGAGGGTTGTGACTAGGGGTGTAACAAGGATCAGTTCTGGGACCTCTACTTTTCGTGATTTTTATTAACGACCTGGATGTGGGGGTAGAAGGGTGGGTTAGCAAGTTTGTAGACGACACAAGGGTTGGTGGTGTTGTGGATAGTGTAGAGGATTGTCGAAGATTGTAGAGAGACAATGATAGGATGCAAAAGTGGGCTGAGAAGTGACAGGTGGAGTTCAACCCTGAGAAGTGTGAGGTGGTACACTTTGGAAGGACAAGCTCCAAGGCAGAGTACAAAGTAAATGACAGGATACTTGGTAGTGTGGAGGAGCAGAGGGATCTGGGGGTACATGTCCACAGGTCCCTGAAAGT
The DNA here is from genome assembly GCF_963921235.1 of Mobula hypostoma. Lineage (NCBI taxonomy): Eukaryota > Metazoa > Chordata > Chondrichthyes > Myliobatiformes > Myliobatidae > Mobula > Mobula hypostoma. The sequence goes on along the minus strand of NC_086100.1, from coordinate 137,208,191 downwards.
TGCCTCACAGGTAGATAGGGTAGTTAAGAAAGCTTATGGGGTGTTAGCTTTTATAAGTCGAGGGATAGAGTTTAAGAGTCGTGAGGTAATGAGAGTGGTTGGTGCGTGGAATGCACTGCCTGAGTCAGTGGTGGAGGCAGATGCACTAGTGAAATTTAAGGGACTACTAGACAGGTGTATAGAGGAACTTAAGGTTGTGAGGGGTGTTATATGGGAGGCAGGGTTTAAGGTCGGCACAACATTGTGGGCCGAAAGGCCTATACTGTCCTGTACTATTTTATGTTCTATGTTCTATGACATCAGAAATGTCCTCCTTCTTCAATGAACGGGGTTTCCCTTTCTCTACAATTGATGCTGCCCTCAACTGTATCTCCTCCATTTCCCGGACATGCACCCTCACCCCATCTTTCAGCCGCCTTAACAGGGTTAGAGTTCTGCTTGGCTTCACCTACCACCCAAGGGCTCCGCAACCAGCACATGACTCTCCGCAACTTCCACCATCTTCAATTTAGAACATACCACCAAACATATCTTTATCCTCCTCCCTCAACAGTCCACTGCTTGGTGAGGCAACACTTCATATGCAAATCTGTTGTGGTTGTCTACTGTATCCGATGCTCCTGGTGTGGTTTCATATACATTGGTGAGACTCAATGTAGATTGGGAGACTACTTTGTCAAGCACCTTCACTCCATCAATAAAAAGCAGGATTTCCTTGTGGCCAACCACTTGAATTCCAATCCCCATTCCCATTCTGACATGTCAGTCCACGACCTCCTCTACTGCCACATTGAGGTCACTCTCAAGTTGGAGGAGAAACTCTGTCTCGGTAGCCTCCAACCGGATGGCATGAACAGCCATTTCTCTAACACGGCAATTTTTCCCTCTCCCGCTTTGCTCTTCTTCCACTTCTCTCTCAGGCCCCCTCTTACCTTTACTCTCCTCCTCACCTGCCTATCTCCTCCACCGATGCCCCTCCTCCTTCCCTTTCTCCCACAGTCCACTCTTCTCTCTTATCAGATTCCTTCTTCTCCCGCCCTTTATCTTTTCCACCCATCACCTCCCAGCTTCCTACTCCACCACCCCTCCCCCACCCACCTAGCTTCACCTATCACCTTCTAGCTTGTCCTCCTTCCCTTTCCCCATCTTCTTTTCTGGCTTCTCCATCCTTCCTTTCCAAGCTTGATGAAGGGTATCGGCCTGAAACGTTTATTCATTTTCATAGATGCTCCCTAACCTGGGGGGAGAGGGAAGGAAGAAACACGAGGTCAAAGATGAAACGAGGGGGGTGGGAAGGAGGGGAGGAGAGGTGAAGTAAAGAGCTGGGAAGTTGATTGGTGAAAGAGATACAGTACAGGGATGGAGAAGGGGGAATCTGATAGGAAAGGACAGAAGGCCATAGAAGAAAGAAAAGGGGGAGGAACAGCAGAGGGAGATAATGGGCAGGTGAAGAGATAAGGTGAGAAAGGTAAATGGGAATGGGGATTGGTGAAGCGGGGGTGGGCATTTCCGGAGGTTCAAGAAATCGATGTTCATGCCATCAGGCTGGAGGCTACCCACACGGAATACAAGATGAACTCCAGTTACTATAGTTCTATGGGACACTATTTTGTCATTAGTAAACACTTGAATCCATTGCTTCCTACCATGTTATCTCATGTATTAATAGCTGAAGCATCCCAGATCATAATGCACCAATTATATTTCTTTTATCTCCTGAACAATTTTCTAATCAGGTCAATAATTTTATTTTAATTCTGCGAACTTTAAATTTATCTATACGTGTCCTAATTGAGTACTTACGGAATATATCTTGAATGCTTAGTAACTTCATCCAAAATTAGATTTAAATATCCTCCCTCACAATCAGTGTTAGACAACCAGATCCATTTTTTTCTAGTTTCCCTCAGCAACCTTCATGTAATGGAGTCAAATTTTCAATTTAATAACAAAAATGGAACATTCCCTGAACCGTTAGCTTTGAACAATCATGGCTAAAACACTGTATATGCCATCCCTTACCTCTTAGGTTTTTAAGTGTGAGATTGTCCAGAGATTGACTAATCAGTCTGTTCCTATCTAATATGATTGTCTTCTTGTTAGAGTTTTGAACAGTGTTCCTTTGGCTGGAGATAGTTGTCGTACCAATAACTTTGGACACCATACAGTCTCAGAAATAAGCTAGCAGCTGTAACAGATATATTGCCTAATGAAGTGACCATTTAAAATTGTTACAAAACAGCAAAACTAATATAATAATGGTTTTCAAGGCAAAGCCATGAGAAGGAATTCCTTCTAATATAGTAGCCATACTCTTTAATGTAAAGATGATCTAGCTAAATAATTGAGATGCAAAATGGCCAACTGAGGTAATGGAACAAAAATAGTACAGTCGATGCTAATTTACAATCAGTGCTGATAGACTTCAGAATCATGAAAGCCAAATGAAGGTAAATGGATAGCTCTCTCGGAGAACCATTAACCTGTAGTACTCTCAGCAACCCATGTGGCAATATTAGAAACTTGATGACACCAATCAGCAACATCGCTTAACTTAGTAAATGAAAATCAGAAGACAGAGAGGCTGAAAATATTAAATAAAGGTAGAGGTGCTAGAAATCCTTAGTAGATCAGACAGCATCTGAGAAAATGAATCAGAGCTGATGTTTCAGATTGAAGACCCATTATCAGAGATAAGAAAGAGAGAGACATTGAGAGAAGTTAGAAAGGATGGGTTAAGAAGTAAAAGATAATGTAATATCAGTGATTGGTTACGTCCTGGGTTGCCTACACGAAAAGCTGCTGATGAAGCTATCTAGAGATCATAGGTTAACGAGGACAATGAGAGTTGTACAGTGTTAGTTGCAGAACTACAGTATTAGCTGCATCCCAGCATTTAAAATTCCTTTATTCATGTTCGCTCTCTAACTTTCCTCAATAACCTATCAATCAGATGATTTCAGAAATAGCTTATCCTTATCACAACCGTGGCCTCACCCTTTCAGCGATATTGGCCTTCTTCCCTCACCCAACCACCCCAGAACTTAAGACTTTTCTTCTCTCTCTCTTTCCCAGTTCTGACAAAGGATTGTCAATCTGAAATATTAACTTTTTTTCCCTTCTGCATCTCTTCCTTATCCTTTTTGTACATCTGCAAATTTTTAAGCAAGATTGTCACCCAATTTCAGACTCTATCCAGTAATAAACAGGCTGTTTATTCACTTCACACTGCTTTTAACCAGCAGCTTCTTGAAATTTATAGCACAGCAGATAGTTAATCCTTCAATGTGATGAAAATTATGCATTCTAATTACAAATACCATAGGCATCTTAATGCACAATAATTGGATTTCACCCCTATTTTGTCCGCTTCCTTGGTTTATGTTAATTCCAATGGGGGAATTCCATTCACCCCACCACACCCCAGACACAGTGAAATTGGAAATAATTACCACAAAATTAGGGTGGTTTTCATCCTGATTACAGTATTAACACACAACCTGCACAGTTCCAGATGTCAGCTGTTCAGAGAGATCACAGCTGCTGTGTTCTGTACTTCTAGATTCATGAGAAGCAGGTCACAGCCTTAAAGAATTGTTTCCAGGCAGTCACAGTACAGCAACCTGTAAGCCTGGAATGGAGGGGTGGAAGGACATGTGTCTTCAGGCAGACAGAGATCCAACTTAACTGTGCCGTGCTTGATTGTTAAAATGTGCTGTAAGCATTCTAAGAGCCACTAATAATGCAACAAATTTGCATTATTATCATTCAAAACTCTGACAGGCACGTGCAGACAAAATAACATCAATGTACCAGCCGATAGTCTTTCATTCAGAAACATGCTGTGGGGTTTGCACTTGGTTTTACTGATTAAAAGAAAGAGCAAAGGTTACACATTATTGCTCCAGTTTCTACCAGGAAGCCAAAAATTGGTGTTGGACACATTGTGGATATTATCAGACGCATGCATAATCCTGTGCAAACAAGGGTAGGGTGAATTGGCCTGATGATTTGAAATAGTTCTAGTTGTACTGGAACATGTGCAACACGACATTTATGCAAGATATACACATAGGAAACAAGAGAGGGTGGGTCGGGTCTAATTTGAAGGCAGAAATTAAATCAATTACAGGCAGTTGATGAATTGAAGAATGATGAGACTATAATGGCTGGAATCTGGAGCAACGCACAAAGTGCTGGAATTCAGATAAAGGATAGTGATCTGAAAGATCAACTGTCCATTTCTCTCCATAGATACTGCCTGATCTGCTGAGCTCCTCCAACACTTTATATGGATCAATTGAATACGTCCCTGCATGATACATGCCAGCCTGTCATGACATCATCCAGCACACATTTCCAATTTCCAAGGTTACGGTGAAAGCCCTGCCACAGATGGCCAAAGAAACATCGTTTGAAGGGTCTCCACTGTGCTGTCAATGTACTGACATCTGCCTCCAGTAGCCTCACTTTTTATTCATAAGCAAATTCTTAACAACTTTGCTGGCTGCCCACATAACTTTCAGCATCCTTTCAATGTATACACACATACTGTGGTTGCACTAGCCCTGTCAGCATAATAAGACCATGCAGCACTACTCTGGCCATGAAACTCAATTGGCATGGAAAGGAGTAGCAGAGGGAGGAATCCAGCCAGGCACACTGACAATGCACGTGCCCCCTCCCCCGTGCTTTCATTCTCCTCCATGGCTGCCTCTTCTGCCGCTCCAATAGGTTATTTTTGCCAATTCTCTAATTTTAGAAGTCACCTGACTGGGTCCTATCTGTTTATGAAACACCTCCAAAGAAAGAGTGTACCTTAATTTCCAGGCAAAGATATTTTAAACAAAAAGCAGCATGGTAGCATAGTGATTAGATGTAAGATCGCGGTTCGGTTCCCACGCTGTCTGCGAGGAGTTTGTACGCTCTCCCCATGACCATGTGGGTCTCCTCCGAGTGCTCCAATTTCCTCCCACATTCCAAAGATGCATGGTTAGGGCTAGTGTGTATTGGGCATTTAACGATGCGTGGCGACTCTTCCTTGCTGTCCAGCACAATCCTCGATGATTTGATTTGACGCAAACAACTCATTTCACTGCATGCTTTGAGGTACACGTAACATATAAAGCTCATCTTTAAGAAGCTTCACCTCAAGAAAGACACAACTGCTTTGTAACCATGTCTCAAATGTGATGCAGTCTCATTCATCAAACTGGAACCCCTGAAAATTTCTCTTTAGATTTACGATAAGAAGGATGGTGTAAATATTTTAAAATGAAATGTGGCCACTTTCAAATTTCTTCTTAATCAGAGAACATCTGAATCTTTCATATGGATTTGTGATGCAATTACTAATGCTTGACAAGGCAGCTGCGCAATATAAAGTACAAAGGATCACCACGGAGACAAAATATGAATTACCTCTCGTTGGATGTGCTATTCCAGATATACTATGATCTGTTTACTTACTGCAGAGGTGAAGCTACCAACTGAATAGGCACATATTCAGAATCTGCCTGAATGCTTTCAAAAATATTTTAATCTTTCAGGCTCTGATTTTCTAAGTACATTGAAGATGCACATTTAATACAAAAATAGTTAGATACTCACGGTTTCTTGGGACTTCTCTTTGACATCGTAGACGGTTAATTTCACCCGTGTCTCTTCATAAATGGGATAGCCCGGTGGGAAGGTAGCACCAGTCAAAAACACTGGATCCCTTGTTCCCTGTGTGCCACAAGCAAACAGGCCTGTCTCAGTATGCTAACAGCTGTGTGCAGGGTCGTATAAAAAGAAATGACAAATACATGAATCAAAAATAAAAATGAGCCGGTAAAAATTGCAACTCAATAAAAAGTAGATAAACCAAGGAAAACTGTTCAGTATTAACAGTATTGCCTCTCATCATTATTGTTTCACAGCCAGCCAGAAACACACCATTAATCAAAACAACTGTGTGCCAAGTGTTTTCCGGTTCCCTTCATTGATTGTGCCCCTAACTGACATTTTCTTCAATGTTTTTTATAAATACACTTTACATCATATATTTAAAACAAACCCACTGACTTCCTTACTGAAAGAGTGATTTTGTCACTGCAGTATCGATCTCAGTCTTCAGAAGAGATATTCCATCATGCTAAGTTTCCTCTATACTTAAGAGGAATGTTGATATTAGAATTCAACTGCACCCACTGTGCGTTTCTGCCTGTTGCTGGTGCAGATGTCACTCTAATTATAAAGCCTGGTGAAAAGGGGCTTAGCTCTATAGTTAGAAGTTCAGCTCACTTTCTCTGAAGGATCAGTAAGTGGAGTATGACATCTAACTGGCAAAAATCTCAAGGCAAGTGGCCATTAGGGTAGTTACCATACCGATATTTCAGTTTCAATTTCAGCACATCTGAAGCTGAGTGCCAACATATCATAAAACTGGGTGTAGAGTTCATTTTAAATACATCCTCATGCAGGTCATCCTCTGGCTATGCAAAATACACCCACTGGTTTAAATGCAAATGAAAGCACTTCCTATAGATATGCACAGCACAACAGCCTGCACTCACATGCAACAGAAAGTTGTTGGACAGCGACCACAAACAAAACTGACTTCCTGGTCTGAGCTACAATGCCCGACAGAATCGCCCTTTTCTGGCCAGCCTCCCTCATTTACTTTTACCCACTGGCCAGATCTTTGATGTTGAACTCGCAACTACGCTCAAATTAATAGCATTCACCAGCTTTCCTGTTTGGAAGTTGGCACCTAAGCTGGTATGCTAAGCTTCCAACTCAATATGTGCCAATGCTAGGTGCACTGCACCATGGCACTGATCTCACCACAGCATTCAGTACACCAGCACAACTTAGAACCACCACCTTCCTTACCATCTCCTGTTCGCATCAACTCTGGGTCAGAGCAGCATAGCTCTAAATTTTTATTTTACAAAAATATCATACAAAGTCCGTCTGATTTTAAACAGGATCCCTGTGATATGCTTGAAGGCTTGTCACAGAACCACATTCACTGTATTTGCTTTTTTCAGCAAGGATTTCAGCTTCACTCCCCAGAGGCTCGGAGGAGAACCCATTAATCACCTGTAGCTTGGACGCATACGACAACAAAGTCTGCCGGTTGGGAGTGCCTGGCATTACCCTAGCCTAGCCGGCCGTGGCTTGTGAAAAGACCTTTGTCTGCCTTAGGTTTAGGACTTGGAATTTGTTTTAGGTGAAGTAAACAAAACCTCATTCATTATTGGACGTTCATGCCTCCTGTATGAACAGGGAGGCAGGCCATGCTCTCAAAACAAAACAACCCAGAGGTTCAGGTTGCTAATACCTGGTAATGTTTCCATAACCCTCAGGGTCGCTCGGATCAATGTCGTCTAGGGAAACAGCTCTCGGCCCTGCCAAACTGGGTAGTTAGTTTGTGTGGATGCTGTGTGATGTACCCCACCCCGCCCAAATAACAGACAATACACCAGATACGATTAAATGATTTACAGTTTATAGATATTAAGACCATAAGACCATAAGACAAAGGAGCGGAAGTCGGCCATTCGGCCCATCGAGTCTGCTCCGCCATTTTATCATGAGCTGATCCATTCTCCCATTTAGACCCACTCCCCCGCCTTTTCACCATAACCTTTAATGCCCTGGCTACTCAGATACCTATCAATCTCTGCCGTAAATACACCCAATGACTTGGCCTCCACTGCTACCCGTGGCAACAAATTCCATAGATTCACCACCCTCTGGCTAAAAAAATTTCTTCGCAATTCTGTTCTGAATGGGCGCCCTTCAATCCTTAAGTCATGCCCTCTCGTACTAGACTCCCCCATCATGGGAAACAACTTTGCCACATCCACTCTGTCCATGCCTTTCAACATTCGAAATGTTTCTATAAGGTCTCCCCTCATTCTTCGAAACTCCAAGGAATACAGTCCAAGAGCGGACAAACGTTCCTCATATGTTAACCCTCTCATTCCCAGAATCATTCTAGTGAATCTTCTCTGTACCCTCCCCAACGTCAGCACATCCTTTCTTAAATAAGGAGACCAAAACTGCCCACAGTACTCCAAATGAGGTCTCACCAGTGCCTTATAGAGCCTCAACATCACATCCCTGCTCCTATACTCTATTCTTCTAGAAATGAATGCCAACATTGCATTCACCTTCTTCACTACTGACTCAACTGGAACTACATAATTAATAGAGAATAAAATATAAAAGGAAAATAAAAGGCACCACACTTATCAAAGTTCAATCTCTTCATGCACAAACAGTTGGAGCTCAGGACCCTTCTTCTTCACCCTGCAACCCCCCCCCCCCCACCCACGGACCACCCTGACCAGCCGCCTGGGACCAACAACGGTGGTCGACCAGATGCTCCACACAAGTCCATCTCCATCTCCTCGCCGAACGCCCTCCTCAGGGTCCGACCCCGTTAGCGGACATCACAGCACCTGGTCCATCCTCTGTCTCTCTCTCCCGCCTTCTCCCCCAAAACCCCGCGCATACTATATCTTACAGATACACCAAAAACATAACAACTATCGCAATTGGTTCATAACATCGTCTTATCAGTAACGTGATTCAACAAACTGCTAGCGGGAGGACTTTCTCAGCATTTAACATAACAAAGAAGCATTCCCAAGTATAACATAACAAGGAAGCCATTTTAATTAGCCTACGCAGTAACATAAGAGATGAAACCCCCTTACACTTAAACTAAGAGCCTGACTAGCTGTCAAAGCAACTCAGAGGCAGGGATGGAGGCCTGCTTCAGAGAGACCAGTATTGCTCAAGGTCTTGCCCATCAGAAGGTAGTGACTTTCCATTGGAAATTAAATCCAGGGACCAAGCTGAAGAAACAATATGGACAGGGTGTAACAGGTTCACTAGAAAAACTGGCAGAATATCTTCAGAGTGGTCAGTGGAGTTTTACTCCATGGAAAGTAAATCCCAGTTTTAATATTTACATAATATGCAGATGAGGTCAAATTCACAAAATGAATTTGCAGTGCATAAAATCCATCTAAATTTCATCCATCAGGTCCTTTGTTAAATAGACAAATTGATACGCCACTTATCATCATAGTGATTTATTTACAATTTCAAGATTCATGTTCAGTATTCTTTTTCTATCAGTTTTTGCCTGGCCCCTCTCTCCTCCATTCCTCAGAGGCAGTTTCACTGAAGCATTACATCCTCTGGTGTCTCAGCTAACTTCCCTTTGCTTTGTATGTGGATGCTGATAGTGAGTATCAAAACACTGTTCAACCAAAGCGAAAGATCACTACTGAGCTCAACTTTTATCCTCACCTGATATCCAGAGCTGCACTCCCAAGCATCAAATGCAATGTACCATTTGCAGAGAAGATTGTGCACAAGCTTCCCTTTCTTAGGATAATAACACTCAGTCTTTTGTGTTCTTTTAGCTGTGGTCTGCTAATTCAGCAGTGACAGTCTGTTGAACAAGTTACTTCCTTATCTATATGACTCAATTATTCCTTATCTCAGCAGATGAACTATAAATGGACGCAGCGTTAAAGACTTATTCTGAAACCACCATTTTCATGCAAAGGTAATGTTGCATTATACTTTTGTGTGTGTACTAACTATTTACAAGGCTGTAAGTTCAAGCAATGCCAAGGCACAATTCCACTTACATTTATTAGCAGAAAAAAATTGACAGTGGATGCACACAATAACTGATAAATAATCATATTATTTGGTTGGAAGCATCACTTGTAAGAAATGAAGTAACTTGGTTTAATTTAATGGTTTTTACCAAAGACTGCGGAAATCTTTTCAAAGTTTTTGTTTCATCATGTTCCCAATGTTGACTTCTCACATTGTATTTTTTACAGGAGGTGAGCCATCACCCCACTGAGTTCATTCTTTCTCTGACACACTGCCATTAGTCCCACTCCCCCACTTCTTTCCCTGTAATCTGCTCTCACCCAGAGGCTAATCAATTCCACTTTGGTACTCCCACCAGCTACATAAACTGGGAGCAGTTTACATCAGCCAACCAATGCATCAACCAGATTGCCTTTGAAATGCGGAAGGGAACGGGAGCAGCTAGGGAAACCTCATGCAGTCATGGGGAAAATGTGCAAACCTTACAATGGATGTTAGAATCATTGTGACAGCTCGAATTGATGCGCTGTTGCTAACGCCTTTTTCTCCCCTTACTTGTCATCTCCAAAAAGTGCAAAGTCTTGGACTTGGGATAAAATGCCTGCACTATCTCCTGGTGTCATAACACAGAGGCTTTTCAACCTCTACATGTATGGTCATGGGTAAACCTGTCAAATCTAATACTGTGACCATCTGATATCTTCTATTACTGCTCATATGCATGTTCAATCTACTTACTGGAAGTGAGAGTCCAGCTTATTCAAAACACTATGAAAAGATCGGAATCAGTATCAGGTTCAATATCACTGGAATACTTTGTGAAATCTGCTGAATTAGTAGCAACAGTGCAATGCAATACATGATAATATAGGGAAAAATAAGTACATCAATTACAGTACGGATATAAACATGAGAAAATCAGCAGGTGCTGGAAATCTGAGCAACACGAACAAAATGCTGGAGGAACTCAGAAGGCCAGGCAGCATCTGTGGAAAAAAGTACAGTTAATGCTTTGGGCCAAGACCCTTCGGCAGGACTGGAGGGAAAACGCTGAGAAGCAGATTTAAAAGGTGGGAGGGGAGGAGATAGAAACACCTGGTGATAGGTGAAACCTGGAGGGGGCGGGACGAAGTAATGATCTGGGAAGCTGATTGGTGAAAGAGACAGAAGGCCGTGGAAAAAAGAAAAAGGAGGGAGGAGCACCAGAGGGAGGTGATGGGTGGGCAAGGAGATAAGGTGAGGGAGGGAAAAGGGGATGAGAAATTGTGAACTGGGGGGAATTACCAGAAGTTTGAGAAATCGATGTTCATACCATCACGTTGGAGGCTCCCCAGACGGAACATAAGGTGTTGTTCCTCCAGCCTAAGTGTGGCCTCATCATGACAGTGGAGGAAGCTATGGATGGCCATGTTGGAATGGGAATGGGAAGTGGAATTAAAATGGGTGGCCACTGGGAGATCCCGCTTGTTCTGGCTGACGGAGCGTAGATGCTCGGCGAAGTGGTCTCCCAATCTACATTGGGTCTCACCGATATACAGCAGGCCACACACGGGGAGCACTGGATACCATAGATGACCCCAACAGACTCACAGGTGAAGTGTTGCCTCACCTGGAAGGGCTGTTTAGGGACTGATCCTCCCCACTAATCTCCCTCCTGGCACTTACCCTTGCAAGCAAAACAAGTGTTACACCTGCCCCTACACCTCCTCCCTCATTACCATTCAGGGACACTCCTCTCTCCTGTTCCAGCCTCACTCCTTCTAAACGCTCAGCTTTCCACTCCCTCCATGGCAATCCAAACCTCACCATCAAACCCGCAGATAAGGGAGGTGGGGTAGTAATCTGACATACTGACCTCTACCTTGCTGAGGCCCAGCGGCAACTCTCAGACACCTCCTCTTACTTTCCCCTCAAACAGGACCCCACTAAGGAACACCAGGCCATTGCCTCCCACACCATCACCAACCTTATTTACTCTGGGGATCTCCCATCCACCACCCTCGACTTCATAGTTCTCGCACCCTGTACCTCCCATTTCTACGTCCTAACCAAGATCCACAAACCTGCTTGTCCAGGTAGACCCATTGTTTCAGCTTGTTCCTGCCCCACTGAACTCATATCTACATATCTCAACTCTGTTTTATCCCTTCTAGTTGAGTCCCTTCTTACCTACATCTGTGACACCTCACATACTCTTCATCTTTTCAAAGATTTCACGTTCCCTGGCCGCCATCATCTTAGTTTCACTGTGGATGTTCAGTCCCTATATACCTCCATGCCCCACCAGACAGCCTCAAAGCTCTCTGTTTTTCTCTGGACACCAGACCTAACTAGATCTCCTCCACCAAGCGGAACTTGTCCTCCCTCTGAATAACTTCTCCTTTGGCTCCTCCCACTTCCTTCAAACAAATGGGGTAGCCAGGTGCACTCATATGGGTCCCAGCTATGCTTGCCCGTTTTTCAGCTAAGTGGAACAGTCTACGTTCTAAGCTTATACCAGTGACCGTCCTGCACTTTTCCTACGCTACATCGACGACTTCATTGGTGCTGCTTCCTGCACCCATGCTGAACTCGTCCACTTCAACCACTTTGACTCCAACTTCCACCCTGCCCTCAAATTCACCCAGTCCATTTCCGACATTTCCCTTCCCTCCTCGATCTCACTGTCTCTTTCTCCGGAGACAGCTTATCTACTGATGTCTATTACAAACCTACAGACTCTCACAGCTACCTGGACTATACCTTGTCCCACCCTGCTACTTGTAAAAACGCCATCACCTTTTCTCAATTCCTCCATCTCCACCGCATCTACTCTTAGGATAAGGCTCTTCATTCTAGACTGAAGAAGATGTCCTCCTTCCTCAAAGAAAGGGGCTTCCCTTCCTCCACCATCAATGCTGCTCACAAACGCATCACCTCCATTTCACGCATGTTTGCTCTTACCCCATCCTCCTGCCACCCTACCAGGGATAGGGTTCCTCTTGTCCTCACCTACCACCTCACCAGCCTCCGTATCCAGCACATAATTCTCCGAAACTTTCGCCACCTCCAGCGGGATCCCACCACCAAGCACATTTTTTCCAACCACCACTCCACTTTCTGCTTTCCGCAGGGATCGCTCTCCACGCAACTTCCTTATCCATTCTTTCCTCCCCACTCGTCTCCCTCCTGGCACATATCCTTGCAAGCGAAACAGGTACTACACCCACCCCTACACTTCCTCCTTCACTTCCATTCAGGGCTTTAAACAGTCCTTCCAAATGAGGTGACACTTCACCTGTGAGTCTGTTGGGGTCATTTATTGTGTTCGGTGCTCCCACTGTGGCCTCCTGTATATCGGTGAGACTTGACATAGGCTGGGAAACCGCTTCGCCATGCACCTACGCTCCATCTGCCAGAACAAGCAGGGTCTCCCAGTGGCCACCCATTTTAATACCACATCCCATTCCCATTCCGTTATGTCAATCCATGGCTTCCTCCACTGCCATGATGAGGCCACACTTAGGTTGGAGGAGCAACACCTTATATTCCGTTTGGGTAGCCTCCAACCTGATGGCGTGAACATCGATTTCTCAAACTTCCGGTAATGGCCCCCACCTCCCCCTTTCACCATTTCACATCCTCTTTTCCCTCCCTCACCTTATCTTCTTGCCCACCCATTTCCTCCCTCTGGTGCTCCTCCCCCCTTTTTCTTTCTTCCATGGCCTTCTGTCTCTTTCACGAATCAACTTCACAGCCCTTTACTTCATCCCCTCCCCCCTCCAGGTTTCATCTGGTGCCTGGTGTTCCTCTCTCCACCCCCCCCCCATCTTTAAAATCTACTCCTCAGCTTTTTTCCTTCAGTCCTGCCAAAGGATTTTGACCTGAAACGTTGACTGAACTCTTTTCCATAGATGCTGCCTGGCCTGCTGAGTTCCTCCAGCATTTTGTGTATGTTGCACAGTAAGTATATATATATATATATGTGTGTATTAAATAGTTAAATTAAAATAGTGCAAAAACAGAAATAATAAAAATGAGATGGTGTTCATGGATTCAATCTCCATTTAGGAATCGGATAGCAGAGAGGAAGAAACTGTCCCTGAATTGCTGAGTGTGTGCCATTAGGATTCTGTACCTCCTTCCTAATGGTAACAATGAGAAATGAGCATGTCCTAGGAGATGGGAGTGCTTAATTTCGGCTGGGGGCAACACAAAATTAATAGTTGTCGTGTAGTAAAACTGCAATAGTCGACTATTTAACTATCCAGAATCCCTTTGGTTCCACATCTGACTCTTCAGGTGCTGCTTGTCACATGCCCCACATACTCATTCTGTTCATTGGAAATTTTATTATAATACTGTGTAACATCAAAAAAGTGAATTGAAACTATATTTCAGCATTATTAGGAATATCATTGAGCAATCAAAAACATCAAACATTTCAGCACCACTAAGGTCCCAAGCATGTTGGATATTGAAATTTAACTGTTTATGTATTATTGGTTGTGAACAATGATTGTTACTTTAAGGCTACCATCCCTTTAAAAATCGTATCTTGTGATTAACAGCACTCTATGTTGCAAAGATGTTAAGGAAAATTCCTAAGAGACGGTCTGTGAAGAAGCTACTTCTAAGCCAACATTTTGCCTAAACTCCTCACTTCTGTACATTTATTAGACTTTACTAAAGGTTAAGAATCAAATGACCACAAACAATTTCCAGGTTTAAATTTACATCTACGTGCACCTCAACCACACTCCAACACTCATAAAAACAGGTAATGTTAGCAGTTTATTGATGCATCATCTACAAATGATAGATATGTGAAAACTAAACGCAACACATCACAAAAGATATCACAAATAATATTTCATCAGCAGGAAAAAAAAAGCAAAAAGGTTTCATTCCAAGTCTAGGCTTTCTTTTGCTCATGCAGTTCTACCAAAAGCAGAATAATGCACAACAGTTATCAACGTGTAAACAACAGATTATCAGCAACACATTATAAGCTAGTGTAGCTTTGTTGCAAAAAATTATATGTGGGTTTCACTGCAGTGAGAATGTTGAAAAGTTTACAAGGAGGCTTGCTGGCTTTAAACACTCAGAGGTACGGTAAAGCATGCTTTTTTTCATGTAGTCTATTAATTTGACGATTTGTGACTGATCTCTTACCACAGCTTCTCACCATCAGTCTAAATTGATTCATTTGCAAGAACTTTTACAGCCATACAACTTGCTTCCGGTTTCCTGTCCACAGAAAACATTTGGTCTGCTTAACACCATGCTAACTCTAATAGCCAACTCATAAGTCAGGCAGCAAAGTTAATTGCAATGGCTGTGAACAACTCCATTACTATCAATTAATTTCAATGTTCACAAAAGCTACCTCTGTCTGAACACAAATTCAGATTTTTTTTTCCCATGTAGGAAAAGAGAGCAGTTGACAACCAGAATAGATGAGTGTTATTATGAAGCAGACATATTAGCTAGGATTAGTTGAATGCCTAAAGTTTATATTGGTGTGCATCTAAATTAGTAGGAAGATAAATTTCATCTCACTTTGATCAGTTTAAATCTCACTAAGATTTGGCATATGTAAACACAACATTTACACTGAAAAATGGGAATTGAATTTGGGGTTGGATCCAACTTCTAAATATTTACATAAATGAAGCATCTCATGTCCTGAACAAACATGGCTTGATAAAGTACTGCTTCCATTATCAGTGAGCTGTGATCTCAGCAAATTAACAACCATAAATCTACATCTCTTACATTGCTGCTGGCAGTGCTGAACTGCACGATCTCTTCTCTTGACTTTCACATCTACAGTTTCATATTACTAGACCAGAATCATTGATCTCTACTTTAGAATAATGTTCGAAGTATGACAAAGTGCAACAGACACACTCGTAAGTTACACCAAAGCAGCTGCAGCTCAAAGACATTTGGTGGAATATCTTGGTTTAAGTTGTAAGGTGTGTCTTCTGCCTTTGATTTAAAAAAAATAGTTCAATATTTAAATAACATTGAAGTTCTGGAATAGGATCTCATTGTCTCGCTGCCAGACAATTTTAGTAACACAGTTAAGGAAAGACAGGAATTCCAGAACCTCGGAAACCACAAAATTTTGCTAATTATGTACTATTGGATGCTAAAACCTGTGCAATGGAATCGATTTTTGTAAAAGGGAGCCTTGAGCAACACTATTCTTTCAATGTTATAATATTAGCAAATACAAACTAAATAGAAAGATCATTTTTGGAGCTGAGATAGGCCACTAGGACACTTAATCCTGTTGCACTATTGATAAAATTGTAGCTCAACTCCTCATTCCGGCCCATTTCCTGTAACTTTTCAGCACTTGCTTATCTACCTATGCCTTAAAGCTAATCAGACTGCTTCCACTGACCTTTGAGGAAGAGAGTTCCAAAAAGCTTATTACCCAAAAGGTTTCACATCATCTCAGTCTTAAATGAATAACCCTAATTTTAAAACTGTAATTCATAGCTCCATAGGCATTTAACATCATCTTCATCCTCTTTAAGGAAATTCAAACAGGGACAGATAAAGGAGAATCAGTGGGTGTTGTTTATTTAGATTTTCAGAAAGCCTTTGACAAGGTGCCATTCATAAGGCTGCTAAACAAGGTAAGAGCCCATGGTATTACTGGAAAGATACAGGCATGGATAGAGGATTGGCTGATTGGCGTGAGGCAAAGAGAGGGAATAAAGGGAGCCTTTTCCGGTTGGCTGCCATTGACTAATGGTGCTCCGCAAGGGTCGGTGTTGGGACCGTTTCTTTTTACATTATATGTGATGACGGAATTGATGGCTTTGTGGCGAAGATGGTGGAGGGACAGATAGTGTTGAGGAAGCAGGGAGGACGCAGGAGGACTTAGACAGATTAGAACGGGAAAAGGAATACAGTGTCAGGAATTGGATAGTCATGAACGTTAGTAGAAGGAAGAAGAGCGTAGACTATTTTCTAAATGGGCATAAAATTCAAAAACCCAAGGTGCAAAAGCACTTCAGAGTACCTGTGCAGGGTTCTCTAAAGGTTAACTTGCAGGTTAAGTCAGTGGTGAGGAAGCCAATTGCAATGTTGCATTCATTTCTAAAGAACTAGAATATAAAGCAAGGATGTAATGTTGGGGTTTCATAAAGCACTAGTGAGACCTCACTTGGAGTATTGTGACCAGTTTTGGGCCCCGTATCTAAGAAAGGATGTGCTGAAATTGGAGAGGGTTCACAGGAGGTTCATGAGAATAGAGGGATGTCCATTTAGAACAGAGATGAGAAGGAATTTCTTTAGCCAGAGGTTGGTAAATCTGTGAAATTTGTTGCCACGGGCTGCTGTGGAGGCCAAGTCATTGAGTTTATTTAGAGCAGAGGTTCTTGATTAGTTAGGGCATGGAAAGCTACAGGGGAAAGGCAAAAAATGGAGTTGAGAGGGAAACTGAATCAGCCATGATGAAATGGCTGAGCAGACTCGATGGACAGAATGGCCTAATTCTGATCCTATCTGTTATGGTCTTATGATTTTATATCCGCCCAGCCAAGAACTTTCTACATTGCATTCAAGACTCCTCTCACTAGTCTGAACTCCAACAGATGCATCCATTCTCAGTCCTACCTTTTCTCATTAGATAACCTGTCCATTCCAGCTATTAGTCTGAAAACCTTTCTTTGTATTACTTCTAATTTATCAAAGGCCTTCCTCATATAATGAGGCCAGTGCTATATCAGCACTCTAAATGCAGCCTCACTAATGATCTATTTAACTAAAGCATGAACTCCCTGCATTTATTTTCAATCCTTGTAGCAATAAATAATAACATTCTGTAAGCTTTCCTCATTACTTGTACCTGCATACCAGGCTTTTAAAAATTGATTTTTCCTGGATTGAGACACCCTGCACCCATTTCCTGGACTGGGAACATTTCATAAGGCATTCCTTGAAGAGATTCATCCCTGTATGTTCAACAAGATTTTCACATCGTCTTATCATTTTCTGTTCAACAGCTTCTCTGAGTCAGTGGGTGAAATTAAACTGAGCCATCCCACTGTTGGGCATTCCTGGGACAATTAACTTTTAATACTATAGATTGATACTTCTCTTTGCTAAGTTCCCACACTTCCCTTTGGGAAAACTAACCCCATTCGGCTAACTGTGCCCACAACATGACGTGAACCAATATTGAAACTTCCTAATCCTCCAGGCCCTCATTATCCTTATTGCAAGATTCCAGACTCTCTGATGTCCTGATTTTCCAAAATTTCCTCAAAGCTTCAAGTCTACCTCTTCTACTGCCCCAACCACCAAGCATTCAACCCTCCAGTATCTATGAACCTCCACGCATCTAGTGCAAGCATTTGGATGTTGTACAATTTCAAATAACGTCTCCTTTTTCTGCATCAATAGTCTATCCATCTATGATGGGTAGGAATTTCTCATGTTTAACAGTAACATACACACTGTGGTCACTTTATTAGGTACCATTGTACACCTGCTTAAAAATGCAAATATCAAATCAGCAAATCACATGGCAGCAACTCACTGCATAAAAGCACACAGACATGGTCAAGAGATTCAGTTGTTGCTCAGACCAAATATCAGAATGGGGAAGGAAATTGATCTAAGTAACTTTGACCATGGATTGACTGTTTGTGCCAAACAGGGTGGTTTGAGCATCTCAGAAACTGCTGATCTCCTGGAATGTTCACACACAACAGTCTCTAAAGTTTACAGAGAATGATACAAAAAACTAAAGCCATCCAGTGACTGGTGGTTCTGAGGGCAAAAATGCCTTGCTAATGAGAGAAGTCAGAGTGGAGATGGCCTTGTCCACCATGAGTCTGCCTCACCACTGGGCACATCTACACAGAGTGCTGTCGTAGGAGAGCGGTGTCCATCATCAGAAGCCCCCACACCACCCACGTAATGCTCTCTTCTCGCTGCTGCCATCAAGAAGAAAGTAGAGGAGCCTCAGGACCCACAACGCCAGGTTCAGGAACAGTTATTACCCCTCAATCATCAGGCTCTTAAACCATTGCAGATAACTTCACTCAACTTCACTCGCCCTATCACTGAACTGTTCTCACAACCTATGGACTCATTTTCAAGGACTCGCCATCTCATGTTCTTGATATTTTTGCTTATTTATTATTATTATTATTTCTTTCTTTCTGCTTATATTTGCACAGCTTGTTGTCTTTTGCACTTTGATTGTTTGTCCATCCTGTTATGGGCAGTCTTTCACTGATTCTATTGTGTTTATTGCAGTTACTGTGAATGCCTGCAAGGAAATGAATTTCAGGGTTATATGTGGTGACATATACCATATGTGCTTTGATAATAAATTTACTTTTAGCTTTGAACATTGAGAATGGCCAGACTGGTTCAAGCTGCCAGGAAGGTTACAGTGACAGTAGTAGTGTGCAGAAGAGTATCTCTGAAGGTCAAACTTTGAAGCGGATGTGCTACAGCAACAGAAGACCACAAACATACACTCAGTGGCCACTTTATTAGGTACCTCCTGTACCAAATGAAGTGGCCTCTAAGTGTATATAAATTAACATCCTACTCAAATTGCATCACATAAAACAAGCACATTTGTTTTCCCCACAAGTACACTTAAAAGGAAAGTTGGCAAGCTGTTCTTAAATGCATGTGTCCAGTCTAGCCACGGTAACATTTGAAACATATATTTTTCACCTTGCAGAAACAGTCTCCTGCTGATTTATTTGACATCTTCCAAGAATTTACAATAAATTTTCCATTTTATCAATATTTATTTAAATGTTATCTTTAAGTCTGCTTCATCAATGCCCACAAGGTATATGATATGCATAGCTCTTGACAAGTCCTCTGTAAGAAAACATTTATTCTTTCTTATCAATCAGTCAATCCAGAATTAACAAAACAAGTTGCCTTTATCAGCCTCTACCAGACCCCATGCTCAACAATGCTTGTCTTGAAAAGGTCAGCATTAAATGAGCTGTATATCATGTTTTCTTCAAACAAGAGCTGCTGACCTTATGAATTAGGACCCAACAGAGAGCGAGGTTGTATAATGCTGCAAAGTAAGTTATTTGATGAGGCATTGAGCATAATGTGAGAACTAAAATAACCAAATTTGCCACATTTACAAAGCTTCACTCCCTGCCTTATCTTCCTGTTAGCTTATTTTAATTATAAATTCGCATACATATTTATAAGCAATTTTGTAAACTGTGAAGTGCCTATTCTGGGAATGGTCAAACCAGCCGCAGAGTCGTATAGATTTCCCCTCTTGCTCATGCTGTCAGACCTCCATTTTCCAAAATACAACTGCAAATATTTAAACTTATTAATTAATCACCAGTGGAAAACTCAAGAGTGATGATAACTTTAAGATATTTTCTCAAATGAAAATTACTTGTAGGGTTTTAACAAATCAGAACAGGGTAATTCTACGTTTTAATTCTGTTAGCAGGCAAACTTATTAAGACAGGTTGGATTGACATTTGGTCAGCAGCAAAAATATTTCACTCAAAGCTTTCTTTTGTTCATGCATTTCTCCCAAAAGCAGAATAATGCACAACATTTATTGAAGCTTAAACAACAGGTTTCCAGCAATACATTAGCAGGTTAAAGTCACAGAGTCACAGAACACTACAGCACACAAACAGGCCCTTTGATCCATCTAGTTTGTGCCGAACCATTTATCTCCCATAGACCTACACCCAGACCATAGCCTCCCATACATGTACCTATCCAATTCTCTCTTAAATGCTGAATTCGAACCCACATCCACCACTTGTGCTGGCAGTTCGTTCCACACTCTCATAACCCTCTGAGTGAAGACGTTTCCTCTCAGGTTCCCCTTAAACTTTTCAACTTCCACCATTAAACCATGACCTCTGATTCTAGTCTCACTCAGCCTCAATGGAAAAAGCCTACTTTACCATTTCTGTGGATGATTGGGGGCAGATTTTACAATTAGTTAATACTTCCTCTATTTGTGCTAAACATTCCCTAATTCAATTTAAAGTGGTTCATAGAGCACATATGTCCAAAGATAAGTTAGCGCGTTTTTACTCGCATATTAATCCTTTTTGTGATAGATGTTCGGGGCAGATAGCCTCTTTAACTCATATGTTTTGGTCTTGTCCTACTTTGGAAACTTTTTGGAGAGATATTTTTAATATTATTTCTAAGGTATTAAATATAGATATCTCTCCTCACGCTATTACTGCTATCTTTGGACTACCTAAAATTTCTAGTAATCTTTCCCCTTCAGCCCGTAGAATGATCGCATTTCTTACTTTAATGGCGAAAAGATGTATTTTACAACATTGGAAAGAGCTTAATGCTCCAACTACCTTTTTTTGGTTTTCTCAGACGATTTTATGTTTGAATCTGGAGAAAATTAGAAGTAACCTTTATGATTCTTCATTTAAATTTGAACAGATTTGGGGACCTTTTATTCGATATTTTCATTTAATGTAATATATACCCTTCTTGTTTTTTTTTCACTGTTTTTAATGGAGGTCGGGATTGAGGACGTGATTTTAAGTTTAACTCTGTTTGGTTTCAAGTTAGCCCATTGCTTTGCTTTGCTTTTAGTTAGTTGCACGGTGGGTTTTTTTTTTGGGGGGGGTTTCTTTTTTTCCATTGATATATATAAAATTTAGTATACTATTATGTTATCTTGGTTTCTTATGTTTAAATTACATTGTTTGTAGTATTTTTTTTGGTATTGATACCTTCTGGAATTTTATTATATTTTAACATTGTATTAATGTTTATATGGCTTACCTTTTTGTATACTTATTCAATAAAAAGATTTAAAAAGAAAGAAAGGAAAAAGCCTGCTTGCATTTACCTTATATACATCCATTACAATTTTGTGTACCTTTATCAAATCTCCCCTCAATCTTCTATGTTCTAGAGGATAAAGTCCTAGCCTATTCTACCTTTCCTATAACTCTGGTCCTCAAGAGTTGTAAATTTTCTTGGCACTCTTTCAATCTTATTTAGATCTTTCCTGTAGGTAGGTGACCAAATTACACACAATACTCTAAATTAGCCTGCACCAACATCTTATACATTTTCAACACAATATCCCAACTCCTGTATGCAATACATTGATTTATGAAGGTCAATGTGCCAAAACCTTTCTTTACAACTCTAACTACCTATGATGCCTCATTCAAGGAATTATAGATCTGTATTCTCTGATCCCTCTGTCCTACCACACTCTTCAGTGTCCTACCACTTACCGTGCCCTACTCTGGTTGGTCCTCCTGAAGTACAACACCTCTCACTTGTCTGCATTAAATTCCACCTGCCATTCTTCCAGCTGGTCCAGATCCCACTGCAAGCTTCAATAGCCTTCCTCACTGTCCACTGCAACCCCCAATCTTGGTGTCATCCATTGTAGGTCATGCTGAACTAATCTTATAGAGTTTTTTGCGGAAGTTACCAGGAAAGTTACCAGCTGCAGGTTAAAAGGTATGACATTGTGGCCATCACTGAGTCATGGCTAAATGATGGATGTGATTGGGAGCTGAATATCCCAGGATACACAGAGTACAGGAAGGATAGGAAGGTAGGTAAAGGGGGTGGCGTGGCCCTGATGGTAAGTAACGATATCAAATCAATAGAAAGAAGGGACGTAGGATCAGAAGAGGTAGAATCCTTATAAGTAGAATTAAGAAATGGCAAGGGGAAAAAGACACTAATAGCAGTTATATACAGGCCTCCAAACAGCAGTCGGGATGTGGACTACAAGTTGCAGCTGGAAATAGAAAAAGCGTGTCAGAAGGACAATATCAAGATAATTATGGGGGATTTTATATGAAAGTGGATTGGGAAAGTCGGGAAGGTAATGGATCTCAGGAGAGGGAGTTTGTAGAATGCCTACAGGATGGCTTTTTGGAGCAACTTGTCCAGAAGCCCACCAGGGGGCTGGCTGTTTTGGATTGGGTGCTGTGTAACGAACCTGAGGCGATTAGGGAGCTGGAGGTAAAAGAACCTCTTGGAAGTAGTGATCATAATATGATTGAGTTCAGTTTCAAATTTGAAAAGGAGAAGCTGGTATCAGGTGTATCGATATTTCAGTGGAACAGGGGAAATTACAGTGGTATGAGAGAGGAACTGGCCCAAGTCAATTGGAAAAGTAAACTAAATGGAGGGACGGCAGAGCAGAATTGGATGAAATTCCTACAAGAAATAAGGAAGATGCAGGAAAAATATATTCCAAGAAAAAAGAAAATCATGAATGGAAAAATGGCACAAATGTGGCTAACGAGAGAGGTTAAGGCAAAAATAAAAGCAAAAGAAACGGCGTACAAGGAAGCAAAAACTAGTGGGAAAAATGAGGACTGGAAGACCTTTAAAAACTTACAGAAAGAAACTAAGAAAGTCATTAGGAAAGAAAAGATGAATTATGAAAGGAAGTTGGCGAATAACATAAAAAAGGATACTAAGAGTTTTTTTAAATATATGAAGAGTAAAAGAGTGACAAGGATAGATATGGGACCGATTGAAAATGATGCTGGAGTAATTATAATGGATAACAAAGAGATGGCGGAGGAACTGAATGAGTATTTTGTATCAGTCTTCACGTGGAAGACATGAGCAATATACCTGATAGCCAGAGGTATCAGGGAATAGAATTAGGTACAGTCAACATAACTAGAGAGAAAGTGCTTTGGAAGCTAAGTGGACTAAGAATAGATAAGTCTCCTGGCCCGGAAGAGGTGCACCCAAGGGTTCTGAAGGAGGTGGCTTTGGAGATTGTGGAAGCATTGGAAATGATCTTCCAGGAATCAATAGACTCTGGCATGGTTCCGGAGGACTGGAAGGTTGCAAATGTAGTTCTGCTATTTAAGAAAGGAAGGAGGCAGCAAAAAGAAAATTACAGACCTATTAGTCTGACATCGGTGGTCGGAAAGATATTGGAGTCAATCCTCAAGGACGAGGTTATGAAATACCTCGAGGTGCATGACAAGATAGGCCGAAGCCAGCATGGTTTCATGAGGGGAAGATCCTGCCTTACCAACTTATTGGAATTTTTAAAGGTAATCTCGAATAAGATTGACAAGGGAGAGGCTGTGGATGTTGTGTATTTGGATTTTCAAAAGGCCTTTGATAAGGTGCCGCATATGAGGCTGCTTAATAAGATGAGAGCCCATGGAATTATAGGAAAGATATTGAAATGGGCAGAGCATTGGCTGATAGGCAGAAAGCAAAGGGTGGGAATAAAGGGATCCTATTCTGATTGGTTGCCAGTTACTAGTGGTGTTCCGCAGGGGTTGGTGTTGGGGCTGCTTCTTTTTACGATGTATATCGACGATTTGGATTATGGATTAAATGGTTTTGTGGCTAAGTTTGCGGATGACACCAAGATAGGAGGAGGAGCAGGAAATGTTGAAGAAATGGAAAGGTTGCAGAGAGACTTAGTCAGTTTAGGAGAGTGGGCAAAGAAATGGCAGATGAGATACAACGTTGACAAATGTACGGTTGAACATTTCAGAAGAAGAAATAATCAGGCAGATTATTATTTAGATGGGGAGAAAATTCAAAAATCGGAAGTGCAAAGGGACTTGGGGGTCCTCGTGCAGGATACTCTAAAGGTTAACCACCAGGTTGGATTGGCGGTAAGGAAAGCAAATGTTATGTTGGCATTCATTTCAAGAGGAATAGTGTATAAGAGTAAGGAGGTGTTGATGCGGCTCTATGGGGCAATAGTGAGACCTCATTTGGAATACTGTGTGCAGTTTTGGGCCTCCTATCTTAGAAAGGATATACTGATGTTGGAGAGAGTTCAGAGAAGATTTACAAGGATGATTCCTGGAATGCAGGGGCTAACATATGAGGAGCGTCTGTCGGCTCTTGGATTGTACTCATTAGAGTATAGAAGAATGAGAGGGGATCTCATAGAAACGTTTCGAATGTTGAAAGGGTTGGACAGAGTAGATGTGGAAAGGTTGTTTCCCTTGGTGGGTGAGTCCAGGACAAGAGGCCATAGTCTTAGAATTAGAGGGTACCCAGTTAAAACAGAGATGAGGAGAAATTTTTTTAGCCAGAAGGTCGTGGATTTGTGGAATTCGTTGCCACATATGGCTGTGGAGGACCGATCATTGAGGGTGTTTAATGAGGAGATTGACAGGTATCTAATTAGTCAGGGTATCAAGGGATATGCGAAAAAGCCGGAAATTGGAACTAGATGGGTGAATAGTTAAGCTCATGGGGGAGCTGCGGAGCAGACTCGATGGGCCGAATGGCCTACTTCTGCTCCTTTGTCTTGTGATCTTGTGAAAGTTGATGAAGGAAAGGCAGTGGATGTTGGTGAGACCACACCTGGAGTATTGTATGCAGTTTTGGTCTCCAAATTTGAGGAAGGACATTTTTGCTATTGAGGGAGTACAGCGTAGGTTCACAAGGTTAATTTCCGGGATGGCGGGACTGTCATATGTCGAAAGATTGGAGCGACTGGGCTTGTATACTCTGGAATTTAGAAGGCTGAGAGGGGATCTTATTGAAACATATATGATTATTAAGGGATTGGACAAGCTGGAGGCAGGAAGCATGTTCCCGCTGATGGGTGAGTCCAGAACCAGAGGCCACAGTTTAAGAATAAGGGGTAGGCCATTTAGAACGGAGTTGAGGAAAAACTTTTTCAACCAGAGAGTGGTGGATATATGGAATGCTCTGCCCCTGAAGGCTGTGGAGGCCAAGTCTCTGGATGCTTTCAAGAAAGATATGGATAGAGCTCTTAAAGATAGTGGAATCAAAGGTTATGGGGATAAGGCAGGAACTGGATACTGATTGTGGATGATCAGCCATGATCACAGTGAATGGTGGTGCTGGCTCTAAGGGCCAAATGGCCTACTCCTGCACCTATTGTCTATTGTCTACATGAATCTCATTCTCATCCACAGATCCTCCTTTCTGTTTCCCTAACCAATAAATCCCCTATCACTATAGCTCACCTCTTCTACCCCTTTCCTTCACAGTCACAGAGCAGGCTTCAGTGCCAAAGACCTGGCCACTGCGGCTTTCCTCTGCTAACTCATCCTCCACAACAGTATCCAAAGCAGTATACCTGTTGTTGAGAGAACAGCCACAGGGGTACTCTGCACTGATTGCTTATCCCCTTTCCCCTTCCTGATGGTCACCCAGTTACCAGTGTCCTGCACCTTGGGTGTAACTACCTCCCGGTGTCTCCTTTCTATCAACCCCTCAGCCTCACGAGATCATCCAGTTCCAGACCTACTGCTTAATACAGTCTGTTCGAAGCTGCAGCTGGATGCACGTCTTCCAGGTGTAGTCATCAGGGACACTGGTGGTCTCCCTGCCTTCTTACATCCCACAAAAGGAGCAATCAACTATCCTGCC
The DNA here is from genome assembly GCF_963921235.1 of Mobula hypostoma. Lineage (NCBI taxonomy): Eukaryota > Metazoa > Chordata > Chondrichthyes > Myliobatiformes > Myliobatidae > Mobula > Mobula hypostoma. The sequence continues at coordinate 137,182,187 of NC_086100.1, read as the reverse complement.
TGGCAACCCCACTGCTCAAGATATACGATAAGAAGGAAAGAAAGTATCAATAACAAAAAATATCTACCTACGGCCTATGCCTCTTTTTACCAAAGCTTCAATGAGCCAAGGCCTCAATTACCCACTCTAACACTGTCCCACTCACACAATGGCCGCTTGCTTAAAACTAACTTCTTTTTATTGGACCTTACCAAGTGCCTATAAACACAATCCTATATGCACAATCCAATGTATCCTTGGAAACTGTGGCATGCTGAGTATGACAACTGCCCACAGTTGCTTCTTTTAAACTCTCTCTCCCTTTACTGAATCCAATGTCTTCCTGGGAACTGTGTTACGCAAAATGTGGCAACTGCCCCGGTCGCTTCTTTTAATCTCTCTCTTCCTCTACACAGTCCAATGTCTCTTTGAGAACAGTGGCACAAAAGTGACCCGACTGCTCCTTAAATTTCTCTTCTTTTAAACTCCCTCTCCCTCTACGCAATCCAACGTCTCCTTGGGAACTGTGGAACACAAAATGGTGTGTAGTTTTTTTGTAAAATATCTTAGTGGCCTTCACTGCAGTGAGAAAGTTGTTCAGTTTTCAAGGAGGTTTACTGGCTTTGAACACATAACTTATTTGCAGCATGATTAGTCGTTTCTTTCAAATACTATTCAGAATGATTGATATCTTACACTTTGTTGGAGACAGATTCAAATAACTTCTGTGGATACTCAAAAATAAAAATATCAAGACAAGTGCACCAAAAATATATTTTAGCTCCAAAAGTCTACAAAGGAGATGATCATTGTCGGTAATGTATAAAACAGGAGAAGACTACAAAGAAAGCATCTGGCTGCCGTGTGATTTTGGTTTTGAAGGCCAATGTCAAAACATACTTCAAGAGAACAAATCTTCACAAGGCATCTGGCACTGATGGTATACCTGGCTGGGTACTGAAAATCGGTGCCAATCTGGCTGGAGTGTTCGAGGACAACTTCAACCTCTCACTGCTGCAGTCTGAGATCCCCACCTGTTTCAAAAGGGCAGCAATCATACCAGTGGTTATGGCTAGAATTAACTCTTTCCTGAACAAGAAACTATTCCTGCTACAATTCAACTACTGCCAAAACAAATCTATGGCAGAAGCATTCTCACTGGCTCTCCACTCCACTTTGGGGCATCTAGACAACAGAAAAGCATATGTTAGGCTGCTATATATCAATTACAGCTCACCATTCAATACCATCCTCCTCTCAGTAATAATCACTAAGCTTCTTACCATAGAACCATAGAAACTACAGCACAGAAACAGGCCGAACCATTTTCTGCCTAGTCCCACTGACCTGCACACGGACCATATCCCTCCATACACCTCCCATCCATGTATCTGTCCAATTTATTCTTAAATGTTAAAAAAGAACCCGCATTTACCACCTCGTCTGGCAGCTCATTCCATACTCCTACTGCTCTCTGTGTGAAGAAGCCCCCCCTAATGTTCCCTTTAAACTTTTCCCCCCTCACCCTTAACCCATGTCCTCTGGTTTTTTTCTCCGCTTGCCTCAGTGGAAAAAGCCTGCTTGCGTTCACCCATCATAATTTTATATACCTCTCTCAAATCTCCCCTCATTCTTCTATGATCCAGGGAATAAAGTCCTAACCTATTCAACCTTTCTCTGTAACTGAGTTTCTCAAGTCCCGGCAACATCCTTGTAAACCTTCTCTGCACTCCTTCAACCTTACTTATATCCTTCCTGTAATTTGGTGACCAAAACTGAACACAATACTGCAGATTCGGCCTCACCAATGCCTTATGCAACCTCATCATAACATTCCAGCTCTTATACTCAATACTTTGATTAATAAAGGCCAATGTACCAAAAGCTCTCTTTATGACCCTATCTACCTGTGATGCCACTTTTAGGGAATTTTGTATCTGTATTCCCAGATCCCTCTGTTCCACTGCACTCCTCAGTACCTTACCATTAACCCTGTATGCTCTACCTTGGTTTGTCCTTCCAACATGCAATACCTCACACTTGTCTGTATTAAACTCCATCTGCCATTTTTCAGCCCATTTTTCCAGCTGGTCCAAGTCCCTCTGCAGGCTCTGAAAACCTTCCTCACTGTCTACTACACCTCCAATCTTTGTATCATCAGCAAATTTGCTGATCCAATTTACCACGTTATCATTCAGATCATTGATATAGATGACAAATAACAATGGACCCAGCACTGATCCCTGTGGCACACCACTAGTCACAGGCCTCCACTCGGAGAAGCAATTCTCTACTACCACTCTTTGGCTTCTTCCATTGAGCCAATGTCTAATCCAATTTACCACCTCTCCATGTATACCTAGGGACTGAATTTTCCTAACTAACCTCCCATGCGGGACCTTGTCAAAGGCCTTACTGAAGTCCATGTAGACAATATCCACTGCCTTCTCTTCATCCACTTTCCTGGTAACCTCCTCGAAAAACTCCAATAGATTGGTCAAACATGACCTACCACGCACAGAGCCATGTTGACTCTCCCTAATAAGTCCCTGTCTGTCCAAATGCTTGTAGATTCTGTCTCTTAGTACTCCCTCCAATAACTTACCTACTACCGACGTTAAACTTACTGGCCTATAATTTCCCGGATTACTTTTCGATCCTTTTTTAAACAACGGAACAACATGAGCCACTCTCCACTCCTCCGGCACCTCATCTGTAGACAGCGACATTTTAAATATTTCTGCCAGGGCCCCTGCAATTTCAACACTAGTCTCCTTCAAGGTCCAAGGGAACACTCTGTCAGGTCCCGGGGATTTATCCACTTTAATTTTCCTCAAGACAGCAAGGACCTCCTCCTTTTCGATCCATACAGTTTCCATGATCTCACTACTTGTTTCCCTTAATTCCATAGACTTCAAGCCAGTTTCCTTAGTAAATACAGACGCAAAAAACCTATTTAAGATCTCCCCCATTTCCTTTGGTTCCGCACATAGCCGACCACTCTGATCTTCAAGAGGACCAATTTTATCCCTTACAATCCTTTTACTCTTAATATACCTGTAAAAGCTCTTTGGATTATCCTTCACTTTGACTGCCAAGGCAACCTCATGTCTTCTTTTAGCCCTCCTGATTTCTTTGTTAAGTATTTTCTTTCACTTCTTATACTCCTCAAGCACCTTATTTACTCCCTGCTTCCTATACATGTCAAACAACTCCCTCTTCTTCTTTATCAGAGTTGCAATATCCCTTGAGAACCAAGGTTCCTTATTCCTATCCACTTTGCCTTTAATCCTGACAGGAACATACAAGTTCTGCACTCTCAAGATTTCTCCTTTGAAGGCTTCCCACCTACCGATCACATCCTTGCCAGAGAACAACCTGTCCCAATCCACGCTTTTTAGATCCTTCCTCATTTCTTCAAATTTGGCCTTCTTCCAGTTAAGAACCTAGGACCAGATCTATCCTTGTCCATGATCAAGTTGAAACTAATGGTGTTATGATCACTGGAACCAAAGTGCTCCCCTATACAGACTTCTGTCATCACAGACTTATCTTGCATCTCTGTACTTTCTTCTGCAATGAGATCTTCATCTTCCTTTTTGCAAGACCACAGTCAGTATAGATCAGTAATAACATCTCCTCCTCACTGACAATCAATGCAGGGGCACCTCAAGGATGTTTGCTTCATCCACTGCTCTACACTCATGACTTTATGACTAAGCACCATTCAAATGCCATCTGTAAATTCATGGATGACCTGACTGTTGACAAAATTTCAGATGGCAATGAGGGAAATAAAGGAGTGAGATAGATCAGCTGGTTGAACGGTGTCACAGCAACAACCTTGCACTCAACGTAAGCAAGACCAAAGAATTGGTTGTGGACTTCAGGAAGGGGAAGTTGGGAGAACAAGAACCAGCCCTCATTGAGGGGTCAGCAGTAGAAAGTAAAAACAGCTTTAAGTTCCTTTGTGTTATTATCTCGGAGGATCTGTCCTATGCCCAACATATTGATGCAATCACGAAGAAGTCATGTCCATGACTCTACTTCCGCAGGAGTTTAAGAGATTTGGTATGTCACTGGTGATTCTTGCAAATTTCTTCAGACGTCTGGTGGTGTATATTCCGACTGGAATGGAGACTCTAATGCAGAGAACCACAAGAGGCTGCAGGGTTCTACAGATTCAGCCAGCTGCATCACAGGCACAACCCTCCCCACCATCGAGGACATCCTCAAGAGGTGCTGTCTCAAGAAGGTGACATCCATCATTAAGGACCCTCACCACCTAGTACATGCCTTCTTCTCATTCCTACCAGCAGTGCAGAGGTGCAGGAGCTTGAAAACCCACACTCAGCAATTCAGGAACAACTTTTCCCTTCTGTCTTCACATATCTGAATTGTCTATGAACCTCATTATTCCTTTTTTTGCACTATTTCTTTATTTTTTAATGCATATAATTTTATGCCTTCACTGCCTCTGCAAAACAGCACATTTCACATTATATAATAGTGATAATACCCCTGATTCTGATTATGAACCATGTCTTCTTTTGCCTTTGTAAAATTGGAATCATAACTGAAGCACAAGATCCCAAAGCCAACTGGCATTTGGAGACAAACAGCACCGTGTTAGTTAAAGAGCCTACTCAATGCACAAGAGCTGTCTGCATTATTTCCTCAAGACCAAGCCTAAAAAAACATCACTGTGCAGGCATCGACCTGTCTTAAATTTCTAAATGTCTCACCAATAAATTATAAGACGATCTGAAGCTCAGTTTCTCAGTGCAAAAGGAGTACTCTTGCACGCTCTTCAAAGCACATGCAACTGCTTGTCTCTGCTAAGCTAGCTTCCCAAGACTTGCTCAACAGAAGCTACTGGAAAGATAGACATTTTTTTTAAATGCAAGAGTTTCCACAGATTAGCAGTATCATTACTACAAGGCTCAAGACCCATGGTCTTTCAATGCTTGAGTCTCTTAGTTCATGGACATCCTGGATAGATGGGACATGATTAACCATAACCTAGGGCTTTACAGACAATTTTGAAAGCTAGCAGCATATGAACATAATGTATATGGTTTTGACAAAGGGGATATAGAGAAGTTAAAAAATAACGACGATAATAAAAAAGACAAAGACTTATCTTCTTTATGCAACACACACAGGATGCTGAAGAAATCAGCAGGTCAGGCAGCATCTATGGAGATTAATAAACAGGCCAAGGGTCCTAAGGCCAGGACCCTTCCTCAGGACTGGAAAGGAAGGCAGAAGACAGCAGAATAAAAATGTGGAGAGAAGGGAGGGAAGATAGCTAGAAGATGATAGGTGAAGCCAGGGAGGTAGAAAAGGTAAAGGGCTGGAGAGAAAGGAATCTGAAAGGAGAGGAGAGTGGACCAGAGGGGAAAGGAAAGAAGAGGTCCCAGGGGAAGTGACAGGCAGGTGAAAAGAGGTAAAAGTTAGAGTGTGGAATAGAGAAAGGCGGGGGTGGGAAGAATTTTTTTACCCAGAAGGAGAAATCAATATTCATGCCATCAGGTTGGAGGCTATCCAGATGGAATACAGTTGTTGTTCCTCCACCCTAAGAGTAGTCTCATCTTGGCACAAGAGAAGCCCTGGACTGACATGTTGGAACAGGAATGGGAATGGGAATTGGAATTAAAATATTTGGCCACCAGGAAATTCCACTTTTTGCTCATGAAGTGGAGGTGCTTGACAAAGCGGTCCCCGCAATTTACAACAGGTCTCGCCAATGTACAGAAGGCCACATCGGAATACCAGACACAATAGACAAGTCCAGCTGATTTGCAGGTGAACTGTTGCCTCACCTGGAAGGACTGTTTGGGACGCTGAACGGAGGTAAGGGAGGAGGTGCGTAGGCAGGTGTAGCACTTTGTCTGCTTGCAGGGATGTGCTGGGAGGGAGTTCAGTGGGGAGGGACAAACGGACAAGAGAATCATTGAGGGAGCAAACCCTGCGGAAAGTGGAGGCGGGGGGGAGGTAAAGACATGTTTGCTGGTAGGATCCCTAGATCCTAACACCAATGATTACACCTGTATTTATTCTGTGCCTTTTATGTTTTGTAGAGATTCAAAACTGTTATAACAGTGTGGTTACTTTTCTGTGAAACTTATTGGCTAAATTGTTCATAACAAGGAGGAAGGAATAAGTGACCAGCTGACCCATCTCAGTGGATTTATTTGAGACAGTTTAGTTGCTCACCTGCAACAGGGAACATCCAATAAAGCAGCATGTGTACAAAACTCCTTTGAAGCAATAAAACAGATATTACATTATGCATAAATCCAAGAATGAAAGTTAGATTTTCTGTTTTAAATGCTTGGGTAATATTACTCAGCCTGACACTTTGATAGAAAGGATGGGTGATGGGGGAACAAGATGAGGAGGAGGAAATCGTGAAACATCTGTTTAGAGACTGTTTGGGTAGGCGCCTCAGACACTGCTCACTGACAGAACAGAACATTTTATTTCTACTAAAAGTATAAAACTAGCATTGTTTTATAGATAATCAATGCACATCCATAAACTTCCTTCTCCAAACTGAATAATGCCTTTAACTGTAATTATTACAAATCCAATAACTATGGATTTAAATAATATTAAGCATTTTGTTAATGAATCCAAAATGAATAGAACCTGCATTTTTTGACTGTTGCCGTTGCTTTAGGGACATGTAAATATGCTTGCTTCTACAAGTAAAATTCAGCCAACTAAGTTCTTCAGCTTTTCCAGCCCTCATCACTCCTTACCGTAGGCTGACTTAGAATCAAGTGGGAAGAATGCCAACCTCAGTAATATGTTTAGTCTTTCAAGTTCTTTCTCTGAAAGACATCATGTCAAGTCATTCGGCACTTCAGTATCACACATGCGCTGGGCTTAGATACAAATTTATAAATTCTGACAATGAAAACTTCCTTAATTCCAAAATTCAATACATTTTCTTTAAATTACCGTAATTGTTCTTCAGTTGCCTTATGCTTTACTCAAAGAAGGTAGGAGAGTAAGGTGAAAAAGTTAATTTTTTTTAAAAATCATAATAACAAAATAATTTATATTTTTTTAATGATCCAGCTGTTAGGTTGAAGCTCACATTGTCTGGCTTTACTGCTTCTAGTATTCTTGTGCCAGATGTTGAGGGTCTAGTCTTCCTGTGTTAGTCACTGTAGTGTCGTTTTGACATTTTATCCTGTGTTGTGCTTTGATAATCTTTTTCCTAACATACTCTTGTAATCATTTGGTGATATTACTCCCTACATTTTATTCCACTGTCTTTTTGGTTAGATGGAAGCTTCAGTGGTAAATGGGCAAGGTACTGTGGAAGCCTCAGGTAAATTTTGAGTGACTGAAGGAGCAAGCAGGATTTGCCAAGTGTCAGTCCAGTCAGGAAGCAAGAAAGACAAGCAATTTAAAATATATATCAGTGGAACTGGTAGAGGAAGAAACAAAAACAGAATTTAACTTTTGTATCTAAAAATGTAAATTTAATTATATTGGACTGCCACCTAATGATCACATGCCTCAACTTATGTTTTTATAAAAAGCTTCAAAGTGAAAAATTGATCTAAATTATAATAACAAGAAATAAGATATAAAAATAAGCAATGTTGTTCAGCAAGCATTTTAAGGTTAAAATGACAATCAAGATTAATTTTGAATTTGATGAAGAGAAAATGCATTTTAGGAATTTATTCAGCAAATAATGGGAGCGTTGACTGGAATAAAAACACAAAAGCAGTAACAGTGTCTTTGAATATTCAGGCTGATTTGTAGAATTTTTCCATAAAATTTAGGCATATAGTGGAAGAGGAAATGTTGGTAAATGTAAGATGACCAACAACACTGGTCAAATTATGGAGGGGCCTTGGGTGCTGGGCCTACATATCCCTCGATTTTGGTACAAATAAAATAGAGAAATTTCCAATAAGCTTTTCTTCACTTTTAGAACATTATAATATAAATATCCACCTATCAAATTCAGAGGCTAGTCTTAACTGAAAGGCTATTATTGTCTGTCCCACTGATACAGACACTGATGAGAAACAAGCTTAGTGGCTGCACAGACAACCCATGTATTGGGATGTGTGAGGGTTGGATGGGGGAAGTGCACTGGCCATATCAAACATTGTGTTAGGACCTAGGTGATCACTCCCTGGGCTCAGTATTCCATCAGCGGGACTGAACAACATCCTTTGGTTAGTCCATCAATCACTCCCTGACAATTCCAAAGCAAATCCCCAATGCCTCGAACTAGATTGGTCTCAATTTCACATTATTCCATTTCAGTTCATGTTTTTAAGTGCAAGAGGAATTCCAGATCTATATCTTTTAAAGGGAGAGTGGATAATAATCTGAAGAATATTTTCTTGCATTAGCCTAGAAAAATGCTGTCATAACAAAATTACCTCATGTACTGTGGAATTCTGAAGTTCTTTATTTATCGCCACAAACTTTTCATTAATTAATTAATTGTGTTGTGCACATGGCCAAGTGGTTAAGGTGTTCGTCTAGTGATTTGAAGGTCACTAGTTCAAGCCTCAGCTGTGTCAGCCTGTTTGTATCCTTGAGCAAGGCACTTAATCACACATTGCTCTAGTCTGTGCGAGGAGTGGTGCCCCACACAGACTTCCAATCTGCGCCTTGTAAGGCATGAAAATGCCTGACGCAGGCCTCTCATGGTCTGAGTCCACATTCCCCCTTTCATTAATTAATAAAAGGAAAAGTACTTAGGTGATATGTGACTTAATGACCCACCATGCTACTAACCTACAAGCAAAGTCCCCTGGATGTCAGCTTCAATAGTGTGTGGTTCACTTTAATTTAATTTTGGCAATGATATTCCTTCATAAATTTTTCTGAAGAAGCCCTTATTTGTGTTGAAGAGATTTTGAATACAAGTCTACAGCATAGAATATTTCATGGTCACATGCAAAACTAATTCATTAATTTAAGCACAATTTAAACATCAGCTTTGGATCCATTCACAGCTGAGCTCTATGCCATATAGCTGGTGGAGTTGAAAAAATCTGATATGACATCTCAGTCAATATTGGGTGCCACATTCTTACCCTGTATTAATTGGTGCAGTCCAACTCCATGTATCAACTTTCATTATGTCATAGAAACCACAAGCTGCTTTTAGTACAAAACAAATTTGTGTGAAACATTGGACGAATGTATTCATCTCTTCTCATTTACAAGAATAACTCAACAGCATCAGCAGCTTGTTTCTGTTGCAAAGCTATCAGTGAGGTTGAATTTCCCAGTACTGTGGTTTAAAGTTATCTCTGTTCAATATGTTCTCACAAGCATTATTATTTTCTGAGTCCTGATGAAGGGTCTTGGGATGAAATGTTGACTGTTTATTCATTTCCATAGATGCTGCCTGACCTGCTGAACTCCTCCAGTATTTTGTCTGTCTTGCTCTGCATTTCCAGCATCTGCAGAATCTCTTGTGGTTATTGTTTTCATATTTACCTCAAATTTAACTTTATTTTGTCCTTTCTTGATGGCATTAACCGCATGCTGGGTAAAGTTCCAAGAACAGTAGTTGTGATGCTTTGGATGTGTAAGTATTTGAATGTATTTTTGCAATGAATTTTACAGCTTATTCAGCCACTCAGCAAAACTAGCCTCTCCTGCAGTCCATACATATACACTTCCAAAAGAAGTGGCAGAATAATCTTATTGACCCATGACTGAAAATCCCCTTCCCTGGAGCCTGCAACAAACCGTAATTCCTATCACAGTCTCTGTGGAAATCAATTACTTTAGACCATAAGACCAGAACACATAGGAGCAGAATTAGGCCATTCAGCCCATCAAGGTTGCTCCACCATTTGGTCATGGTTGATTCACTTTCCCTCTCAACACCATTCTCCCGCCTTCTCCCCGTACCCTTTGACACCCTTACTAATCAAGAAACTATCACACTCTGTTTTAAATGTACCCAATAACTTGGCCTGCACAACCATCTATGGCAATGAATTCCACAGATTCACCATCCTCTGGCTAAAGAAATTCCTCCTCATCTCTATTCTGAATGGGTCTCATTGTATTCTGAGGCTGTGCCCTCTGGTCTTAGACTCCCCCACTATTGAAAGCATCCTCTCCATGTCTTTAAATATTCATTAGATTTCAATGAGATCCCCTCTCATTCTTCTAATCTCCAGTGAGTACAAAGACATCGGGAAATAATGCCCTCCCAACCAATGCTGCATTTCTAATTAATGACACATAAGAAACAAAATAACTTTCACTATGATGTCCTCTCTGAGCTCATGATTTGAGTTACATTTGACAGCTTGAATCTGTGCACTGCTGGTGTACGGTTAGGTATAATAGTATATTGAAGACCTCTAAGGTTAGTACGTATCAGCAATAACTGAAAAGGAAGCTGACAGGCAATACTTTGTCTAGATATGCTTGGACCACCCACCTAATAAATAATCATAAGAGGTATGTGACAGTTTTTGAAGGTATGCCATTTTCCACATTTATTGTAGGTCATTTCATTGCAGAATGAATGTATTGACTTAGAACATCAATCAGAGCAACCTCTTTGTACACTTTTCTCCCAGTTGAAGCTCCCTTTCACCAGATATCAAATGGTGAAGACTGTTCAATTACACATCAACTGCATCTGTTTTCTACTTCTGTCACTGTTTTGCCACCTGCTGACTTTTACACTGCATGGTCTCTGGAAAGTCTACCAGTAATTATCACATACATTCAGTTAAAAAAAAACAGCCAAGGTAACCTCTGCCTACGTGCAGCCGCTTAACCTCTACATGACTGCGATGCCATTGACAGTTCACCTTATCCCTTTGGCAAATCTGCAGTGCAAGACCCAATAGGACAAGTTTACCATGAATAATAAATGAGGGTGCAGTCTCAGTGTCAAAAATGGATAGTTCACCCAACTAGGCATATACGTAAGGCATACAGATCCAAAAGGGACCAAGTCCTCTCCACGAGATTTATCAATCAGGATGTAATCCTGAGACATCAAAAATGTTAATCCATTGGCAATGTGGCACTTCACCAAAGGCAACAGACTGAACTAGAGGGCAGTGGTTGACTTTCCTGCCACTGGACAGGCGAGAAATAAAAACCAGAGGTTGTAAATATATGCAGAAAATACTCTCATTTGTGATGAGAGAAATATGGCTAGCCTTGCATGTTGATAGGTCATTATGTGAAATGCTAATTCTGTTTCACTTTCCACAGATGCCTGTTTGGGTTCTTGAACCAACCTGCATAACCCTTATCACTACTTCAGTACAGCAACAGTATGAACTCTTTGCACTACAAACAGCTTTTTTTTTCACTGTATTTGTGCTATGTTTTTTGTATAATTTAGTATAACTGATCTTGTTAACTTATGTTTTCTTGTAAATGTTAGATATCTGACGCTATAGGTCTTTGAATTTAATGCAAGTATGTTTTACCATTGCACCTGTGCAAATGTGTACTTGTGCATATGACAATAAACTTGACTTTGACATAAGGACATTCTATCAGCTTCAAGAATGATACAAAATACAACAGGATCCTGAATGGTTCCCTAATTCCCTCTCTGCAATATTAGCAAAGTCTATTATAGGTAGAGATTTCTCATAGTGTGGGTTTAATGAGTGGCTGGAAGACACATAGCCACAGAGCTGTCAATTATGGTTCGACTTTTGGAAATGCAGCTGTCTGGTTCAATTGGGCACTCGTGCAGCAGGCTTCAATTATAATCATTTGGAATACACATTTTTGTCATACCACAGCTGTCTCCTAAGAGCATGTGTACCCACCCATAATCCTTTTCATAACTGCACCCATGCTTTTTAGCCTTTGTTGAAATCTTTAAGGTTGTAGAATACTGCTTATTAGGATTCACCACAATTTTTGTGCATCCTCCAACATGGCTCCAAATTGCTCCAACAATTTTAAGGATTACATCTTATCGAAGAAACTGTGTGAAGCTGTGAACACTAACTCTCTGCTGTTTGTAATTAATAGAAGTGAGAAAGGTAAGTAATTATTGAACATTAATTGCATGTTAAATCTCACAGAGTCAATAGTGTGAACAATGCAAAGAAAATGGAAGTAAAATGTTAGTTATCAAGAACAGAGATGTTGTAATAAACTTTTCCTAATCTAGTATAACTTTTCCATGGACGGTCCCAAGCCCGGCTGTGAAAGGGGACAGCTGGGCATGAAGCTAGCAACCCCATCCCATAAAAAACCCCGTGCTACAGAAATGCCAACATCCTCTCCACATCCACCCTATCTAGTCCATTCAACATGCGGTAGGCTTCAATGAGTTCTCTTCACATTCTTCAAAATTCCAGTGAGTACAGGCCCAAAGCTGCCAAACACTCCTCATGTGTTAACCCCTTCATTCCCAGAATCATCCTTGTGAAACTCCCCTGGACTCTCCCCAATGACAACACACCCTTTCTAAGCTATGGGGCCCAAAGCTGTTGACAACACTCCAAGTGCGGCCTGACTAGTATCTCATAAAGCCTCAGCATTATCTCCTTGCTTTTATGTTCTATTTCCCTTGAAATAAATGACAACTAGTCTATAGGTGTAATTCTGAGTTTTCAATTGCCTGCCACTTTAATTCACAGCCCCACTCTGTGCCTTCTTTCTTCAGCTTCCAACACTGTGACAATGAGTCCCAGTGAGAAATAGAATATCATCTCCCATTTGGATAAATGGCAGCATTCTGGACCCTCTATTAAGTATCCCAAATGTCTCTGTCTGTATAAAACTGGTTAATTCCACTGGCTCAGTTTTTCTTTAGCTGTGTGAATAGTCTGATCTGCTGGGCATTCCACATGAATTGAATTGACTTTATTTCTTACACCCTTCATATACACGAGGAGTAAAAATCTTTATGTTACGTCTCCATCTAAATGTGCAATGTGCAATCATAGTAATTATAATAATTTATAATAAATAGAACAGTCAATGTAATATAGAGTACACTGAAATCAGCATGAGTTTATCAGTCTGATGTCCTGGTGGAAGAAGCTGTCCCGGAGCCTGTTGGTCCTGGATTTTATGCTGCAGTACCGCTTCCCGGATGGTAGCAGCTGGAATAGATTGTGGTTGGGATGTCTTGGGTCCCCAATGATCCTACGGGCTCCTTTTACACACCTGTCCTTGTAAATGTCCTGAATCATGGGAAGTTCACAACTACAGATGCGCTGGGCTGTCTGCACCACTCTCTACTATCACACAAAGAAGAATAATTTCATCTTAACTGCTACATTTACTGATTTGGTTTCACACTGAAAGAGATATTCCCTTTGCTCTAACCGTCCTACACCCATTTTCTTTGCCCTTGAAAAATGAGTTTTTTTCTCTCTTTCCCAATTCTAATGCAAGGTGCCAGATCTGAAGCATTAACTATTTAACAGATGCTGCTTGGCCAGCTGCGTGTTTATAGCATTCTCTGTTATCATCTCTGGCAGCTGTGTATATACATCTATTGATGCTTCTGGACATATCTTCAGTGATGTTCCTGGAATCATCAGGTGTTTCGGGTCTTTCAACATCATACAACCTCCTCCAGGTGACCCAGCCGGGACTGATCAGACCCCAGCTTGTGTCCAGATGGCTAGCTACTTATGACTCCATGGCTCCCCTCTTTTGAGCCACAGCCATCTTGAGGCCCTCTCTGCCGCATCGGTGGTACTGCGGATGGCTCTCCTCTTCCTCTCTCCCTCGATGCCCAAAATGCTGAAGGCTCTAACTAAAGAACGGGCTATGAATCCCCTACAATCAACCTCCACTGGGAGACACCTCGCTCTCCATCCAGCCTGCTGACAGTTGCTGACCAGTCCTGCGTACTTGGAGAGCTTCCTTTCAAAGGCCTCCTCCAAGCTATCTTCCCATGGGACTGTCAGCTCCAGCAGCACCACTTGCTTAGTAGACTCAGACACTAGGACAATGTCTGGTCGCAGGGTGGTGGCTGCGATATGGTTGGGGAACTTCAGTTGCCCTTCGAGGTCCACCAACGGCTGCCAGTCCCTTGCAGATGTCAGAATGCCTGCTGATGTTCTTTTGGCAGGTATTGGCTGCTCCCCAGCTCTGACAAAGGCAATGGTCTGCTTGGAGGGTCGGGACCGCTTCGCCCACTCAACTCCTGCGCTGACAGCTTCGGCGATGGTCTTCAAGACCTGATCACGCCTCCACCTGTACCGTCCCTCACCAAGTGCCCTTGCACAGCCACTGAGGATGTGCTCCAGGGTTCCTCGCTTGGAGCACAGTGGGCACGCAGATGACTCTGCCTTGCCCCATGTGTGCAGGTTTGATGGGCTTGGAAGCACATCATACACTGCCTGGATGAGAAATCGTATGCGGAGTGGCTCGGCTTTCCAAAGATCAACCCAGGTCACTTTCCTCTCAACCGCATTCTCCCATCTTGTCCAAGCTCCCTGTTGCTTCATTCCCACCACCTTGTAGGCTCTCATCTCCTCCACTACTGCCCTCACCTCCTCCTGAACTAGACAATGCCTTTCCTTCCCTCTGGTGTCCATTTGGGGAGTTGGAAAGGATCCTAGCCCAGCTCGGCCTTGTGTGACCACTCCCACCAGCCTCAAAACCATATCACAGGATAAATACAACCTCCATGTCAAATCCCTGAGTACACTGGCAATGAATTGGTCTATGGCTCAACATGGAAATGCTGCCTGTAGGATATGCCTGAGTGTGTGGGACAGCTACTCAGCAATAAGATGTGTGGCTTGGGGTTTCACTCAAGCCTATGCTGGACATGCTGTGTGTTGACAGACCAACCAGATCTTACACCATCTCCTGCTGGATGGGATGGAAGGTGCTCTCTCTCCTTTGCTTTTTTTTATTGCACAGCTCTCCCAGTATTCGGTGGTCTCCAGACATTTATCTCGTTGCTTTGAAGAAATCTGTCTGGCTTTACAAATCATTAATAAAACTGATTCATGTAAATCATGGGAAATCCTCCAAGGACTTGAGTCATACCTATCTCAAAGGAAAATTGCGGACAGTGTTGTGAGACCTATTTTCTCAGCCTTTAAGATACTATTAGGGGTGTTATTCAGGGCAGTATCCTTGACCCAACCAGAATGAGAATCAGGACTGTGGTCACTGACATCAGACGTGAAGTTTGTTCCAAATTCAATTCAATTTGTTAATGATACTTCCAGTGTCATAATGTCAGAAATGAGGTGGTTTACCTATTCTATTCATAACTTTAATATTTGATCCTATCCATAACTTTTCAAAGTATAAATCATGCCTGCATGCAGCATGAGCTGATGGCATTCAGACATAGGCTGATAAGAGGTAAGGAATGTGCATGTCATTGAAGTAAAAACAATGACCATCTTAAATAAGAGAGCCTTGCTCTCGACTATCTTATTTGTAGGTATTATCATTGCTCAGCTTGCATCATCCTCTTAGACCAGAAACTTAACAAGATCAGTCACTTAAATACCATGGTTACAAAAGTAAATCAGCATTTAGTCATCCTACAATAAATAACTCAACTCCCATCTCTGTAAAACATTTTCAGTAACGCTAGAAAGTTTGTGAACCCTGTCAATTTTTCTCGATTTCTGCATAAATATGACCTAAAATGTAATCAGATCTTCATGCAGGTACTAAAACTAGACAAAGAGAACGCAATTAAATAAATAACACAAAAAGCATTATACTTGTTCATTTATTTGCTTATTGAGAAAACTGATCCAATATTACATGTATTTGTTGGTAAAAGTATGTGAACCTCTGGGGTAATGCCGTCTACAAAAGCTATTTGGAGTCAAGTGTTCCAATCAATGAGATGAGATTGTTGATGTGGGTTGTAGCGGTGCCCTGCCCTACAAAGAAGGCACACAAAGTCAAGTTACTGACAGAGCTTGCTGTTCTCAAGAAAGAGGACCTTAGAAGAAGAATTGTAGAGGTGCATGAAGCTGGAAAAGGCTACAAAAGCATTTCTAAAGACCTGAGTGTTCATCAGTCCACAGTAAGGAAATTGTCTACAAATGGAGAAAACTCAGTACTGTTGCTACCCTCCCAAGGAGTGGGCATTCTGCAAAGATCACACCAAGAGCACAACATGAAATGCTGAAGGAGGTGAACAAGAACCCAAGGGTAACAGCAAAAGAACTATTGAAATCTCTGGAACTTCCTAAAGTCTCTGTTCATAAGAAAAAAAAACACTGAATAGGAATGGTGTTAATGGAAGGACACCACAGAGGAAACCACTGCTCTCCAAAAAAAAACACTGCTGCACATTCCAAGTTTGCAAAAGACCACCTGGATGTTCGACAACACTTCTGGGGCAATGTTCTGTGGACAGATGAGACAAAAATTGAGCTTTTTGGCAGAAATGTACATTGCTAGGTTTGGAGGAAATACACCAACATCAAAACATCATCCCAACTGTGAAGCATGGGGGGAAAGAGCATCATAGCTAGCCTTAGGATCTGGACAGCTTGAGGGAACAACAAATTGTATCAAGACATTTTACAGGAGAATGTCAGCATAGCAGTCTGTCACCTGAAGCTTAATAGAAATTGGATAATGCAACAAGACAATGATCCGAAAGACAAGAGTCAATCAACAACAGAGTGGTTTAAAAAGAAGAAAATTTGCATTTTGGAATAGCTGAGTCAAAGTCCTGAACTTAATCCTACAGAAATATTGTGGAAGGACCTGAAGCAAGCAGATCATGGAAGCAAGAACACCAACATTCCAGAGTTGAAGCATTTTTGTAAGGAGGAATGGTCTAAAATTCCTCCAAGCCAATGTGCGGGACTGATCAACAGTTACTGGAAACATTTAGGTTGAAGTTAATGCTGTACAAGTGAATCACACCAGTTCCTGAAAGCAAAGGTTCACATACTTTTTCCAACAAGTACGAAGGGTGATTGATAAGTTCATGGCCTAAAGTAGAAGGAGTCTATTTTAGAAAACCTAGCACATTTATTTTTCAACATAGTCCCCTCCTACATTTACACACTTAGTCCAGCGATCGTGGAGCATACGGATCGCTTCTTTGTAGAAGTCAGCATCTTGGACCTCCAGAAAGTGGACCACAGCAGGGATGATTGATCAGTTCATGGCCTAAGGTAGAAGAAGATGAGTTATTAACTTCAAACTTTCTGCATAATCACGTGCATGTAACGACAGCTGTATAATCCATCTCCTTCTACCTTAGGCCACGAACTTATCAATCACCCCTCGTACACAGACCATAAGACCATGAGACATAGGAACAGAATTAGGCCATTCAGCCCACTGAGTCAGCATCTTGGACCTCCAGAAAATGTCCACAGCAGGGGTGATTGATAAGTGCGTTGCCTAAGGTAGAAGGAGATGAGTTATACAGCTCTTGTTACATGCACATGCAGCTCAACTCTTTGAGTGATTATGCAGAAAGTTTGAAGTTAATAACTCATCTTCTTCTACCCTAGGCCACGAACTTATCAATCACCCCTGCTGTGGACCACTTGCTGGAGGTCCAAGATGCCGACTTCTACAAAGAAGCGATCCGTATGCTCCACGACCACTGGACTAAGTGTGTAAATGTAGGAGGGGACTATGTTGAAAAATAAATGTGCTAGATTTTCTAAAATTGACTCCTTCTACCTTAGGCCATAAACTTATCAATCACCCCTTGTAGTTGTAGGACATCCATGAAGATCTGATCATATTTTAGGTCATATTTACTTAGAAATAGAGAAAATTCTACAAAGTTCACAAGCTTCCTAGCACCACTGTACATCGTTTCCCAGGCATTTGCACTCTCTGTACTTGGTGAATATAGATCCAAACATTCTTACGTATCTCAACACCATGTGAAACAAAGCTCCCATTCCACTACCCGAATTACCCAATCCATGTACTTCATGTCTCGAGTTAATAAATGTACTGTTGCAAGTAATCTAGGTCTCAACAGTATTTTTCAAACCTGGATTACCTTGAAATTCAAGGTCAGCAGGTTCAATGAAATACCATTATCTTCTGGTTCTATTTCATTTAGAAATTGAGTGTAACACAGCTCCTTCCTTACAGTTGAGCTAGTTCTTGGGTCTATTAAGAATACCTTCGCAAGATGAACTGCAGCAGTTCTAGATGGGAGCCCACTACAACCATTGAAATCATAGAAACAGCACACAGGAGAAACAACACGAAGGGTTTTTGGCCCAAAGCGTCGACTGCGCTTTTTTCCATAGATACTGCCTGACCTGCTGAGTTCCTTCAGCATTTTAGTATGTGTTGCTTGGATTTCCAGCATCTGAAGATTTTCTCTTGTTTGTGAAATCTTAGAAACAGCTACCTGCCACATTAGCACTGATGAAAGAAGCTTGTCTTAAACAGGTGGAAAATCATCCCAATGAAACATTATGAGTTTCAATGCATTTACAATGAATATTTCACTCATTCTGCAATAAAAGTCCTCCAGAGCATCTGATGTCATCATGTAGGAACTTCTCATTAAGCTAATACTGACATAATCTTGCAATGAGAATTGTACACACAATATTCATGTGTAATTTCAATGCTTGCAAAGCTTATCCCACTGACTGAAAAGGTATTGCAATACCTCTGTTTCTAACCAAAAACACTGCATAAAAAAGCACTGCAATACTTCTGTTTCTAACCAAAAGAAAGAGCCCTTGGACTCAAACACTTATTACATCACAGAAATTATTGAAGTTATTGAAAAGCATTAAGTTAGGTAGGTTGTCAGGACTGGATGTGAGATACCCCAAGCTACGGTGGAAAGCGAGGGAGGAGATTGCTGAGCCTCTGGCAATGATCTCTGCATCATCAATAGGGATGGGAGAAGTACTGGAGGATAGGAGGGTCACAAATGTTGTTCCCTTGTTCGAGAAAGGGAGTAGAGATAACTCAGGAAATTATAGACGAGTGAGTCTTACTGCAGTGGTGGGCCATCTGTTGGAGAAGATCCTGAGCGGCAGGATTTATGA
The DNA here is from genome assembly GCF_963921235.1 of Mobula hypostoma. Classification (NCBI taxonomy): domain Eukaryota; kingdom Metazoa; phylum Chordata; class Chondrichthyes; order Myliobatiformes; family Myliobatidae; genus Mobula; species Mobula hypostoma. Next base: position 137,163,213 of record NC_086100.1, on the reverse strand, counting down.
GCATTTGGAGAGACATAATCTGGTTAGGGATAGTCCACATGGCTTTGTGCCTTACAAGCCTGACTGAATTCTTTGAAGATGTAACAAAACACATTGATGAAGGTATAGCAGTGGATATAGTGTATATGGATTTCAGTAAGGCATTTGATAAGGTTCCCCATGCAAGGCTCATTCAGAAAGTCAGGAGGCATGGGATCCAAGGAGACCTTGCTTTGTGGATCCAGAATTGGCTTGCCCACAGAAGGCAAAGGGTGGTTGTGGATGGTTTGCGTTCTGCATGGAGGTCGATGACCAGGGTGTTCTGCAGGGATCTGTTCTGGGAACCCTCCTCTTTGTTATTTTTCATAAATGACCTTGATGAAGAAGTAGAAGGGTGGGTTAATAAGTTTGCTGATGACACAAAGGTTGGGGGTTTTGTGAATAGTCTGGAGGGATGTCAGAGGTTACAGTGTGGCATCGATAGGATGCAGAACTGGGCTGAGAAGTGGTGGGTGAAGTTCAACCCAGATAAGTGTGAGGTGGTTCATTTTGGAAGGTCAAATTTGAAGGCAGAATATAATATAAGTGGTAAGACTCTTGGCAGTGTGGAGGATCTGAAAGATCTTGAGGTCCGTGTCCATAGGGAGACGGATTCTGGAATGGTATAATAATAATAATAGGATTGTCATGGTGGGAGAATTTAATTTCCCAAATATCGATTGGCATCTCCCTAGAGAAAGGGGTTTAGATGGGGTGGAGTTTGTTAGGTGTGTTCAAGCAGGTTTCTTGACACAATGTGTAGATAAGCCTACAAGAGGAGAGGCTGTACTTGATCTGGTATTGGGAAAAGAACCTGGTCAAGTTGGATAAGTCACCGGGACCGGACGAGATGTACCCCAGGCTACTGTGGGAGGTGAGGGAGGAGATTGCTGAGCCTCTGGCAATGATCTTTGCATCATCATTGGGGACAGGAGAGGTTCCGGAGGATTGGAGGGTTGAGGATGATGTTCCCTTATTCAAGAAAGGGAGTAGAGATAGCCCAGGAGATTATAGACCAGTGAGTCTTACTTCACTAGTTGGTAAGTTGATGGAGAAGATCCTGAGAGGCAGGATTTATGAACATTTGGAGAGGCATAATATGTTTAGGAATAGTCAGCATGGCTTTGTCAAAGGCAGGTCATGCCTTATGAGACTGATTGAATTTTTTGAGGATATGACTAAACACATTGATGAAGGTAGAACAGTAGACATAGTGTATATGGATTTCCGCAAGGCACTTGATAAAGTACCCCATACAAGGCTTATTTAGAAAGTAAGGAGGCGTGGGATCCAAGGGAACATTGCTTTGTGGATCCAGAGCTGGCTTTCCCACAGAAGGCAAAGAGTGGTTGTAAATGGGTCATATTCTGCATGAAGGTCTGTGACCAATGGTATGCCTCAGGGATCCGTTCTGGGACCCATATGAGGAAGTGGAGGGATGGGTTAGTAAATTTGCTGATGACACAAAGGTTGGAGATGTTGTGGGTAGTATGGATGGCTGTCAGAGGTTACAGCAGGACATTGTTAGAATGCAAAACTGGGCTGAGAAGTGGCAGATGGAGTTCAACACAGATAAGTGAGAAGTGGTTCAGTTTGGAAGGTCAAATATGATGGCAGAATATGGTATTAATGGTAAGACTCTTGGCAGTGTGGAGGATCAGAAGGATCTTGGGGCCCGAGTCCAGTTTGACTCTGTGGTTAAGAAGGCGTATGGTGCATTGGCCTTCATTAACAAAGGGATTGAGTTTAGGAGCCGAGATGTAATGTTGCAGCTGTATAGGACGCTGGTCAGAACCCACTTGGAGTACTGTGCTCAGTTCTAGTCGCCTCACTGCAGGGAAGATATGGAAGCCATAGAAAGGGTGCAGAGGAGATTTACAAGGATGTTGCCTGGATTGGGGAGCATGCCTTATGAGAATAGTTTCAGTGAACTCAGCCTTTTCTCCTTGGAGTGACGGAGGATGAGAGGTGACCTGACAGAGACGTATAAGATGATGAGAGGTATTGATTGTGTGGATAGTCAGAGGATTTTCCCAGGGCTGAAATGGCTAGCACGAGAGGGCACAGTTTTAAGGTGCTTGGAAGCAGATACAGAGGAGATGGCAGGGGTAAGTTTTTTACTCAGAGAGTGGTGAGTGCGTGGAATGGGCTGCCGGCGACGGTGGTGGAGGCGGATACGATAGGGTCTTTTAAGAGATTCCTGGATAGGTACATGGAGCTTAGAAAAATAGAGGGCTATGGGTAACCCTAGGTAATTTCTAAGGTAAGGACATGTTCAGTACAGCTTTGTGGGCCAAAGGGCCTGTATTGTGCTGTAGGTTTTCCATGTTCTTTGTTCTATGTTCAAAGCTACAGCGCAGGTTGACAGTCTTGTTAGGAAGGCATATGGCATGTTGGCATTCATCAATCATGGAACTGAGTTCAAGTCGTGAGGTAATGTTACAGCTATACAAGACCTTGATTGGATCCCACTTGGAGTATTGTGTTCAGTTCTAGTCACCTCACTACAGGAAGGATGTGAAAACCATAGAAAGTGTGCAGAGGATACTTACAAGGATGTTGTCTGGATTGGAGAGTGTGCCTTATGAAAATAGGTTGAGTGAACTTGGCCTTTTCTCCTTGGAGCAACAGAGGATGAGGTGTGACTTGATAGAGGTGTATAAGATGATAAGAGGCATTGATTGTGTGGAAAGCCATAGGCTTTTTCCCAGGGCTTAAATGGTTAACACAAGGGGCATAGTTTTAAGATGCTTGGAAGTAGGTACAGAGGGGATGTCAGGGGTACGTTTTTCATACAGAGAGTTGTGGCTGCATGGAATGCACTGCTGACAACGGTGGTGGAAGCGGATGCAATAGGGTCTTATAAGAGACTCTTAGAAAAATAGAAGTCTATGTGGTAGGGTAATTCTAGGCGGTTTCTAGAGCAGGTTACATGGTTGGCACAACATTGTGGGCTGAAGGGCCTGTAATATGCTGCAGATGTCTGTGTTCTATGTTCTAAATAAAAATCTGGTGAATATAAAATTTATCCTATTACTAACTAGAGGCAAAGAGAAAGAAAATAATTTATTGTTGTGAGGAAAATACATAGTAACATGTGAAAGCTAGACTAATGCAAAGAATCAATTTTAATGTTTTCTTGGAAACTATTGCATTAACCTTGACTTCAAAACAACATGAAGAATACCCAAGAGCCTGCTCAAATGCTGACCTATTTGCTTGACCTTCTTAATTCTCTGTGTAGGAAATGTAATGGCTGTGAGTCAGTAATCCAAGCATATGAATTGCTCAGCATTGGCTTACTTGGAGGTAGGATGTGAAGTTACTATTGCAAGAGAATTGTTGTTCTTTCCAGAGGCAACAGTAAGGCAGATTAAACCTAAATATTGGATACTGAACTGCTGTTAAGTTTTTTTGCGGGATAAAATTTTCCCTATTCCTGGAAAAAGCTAGATAATTCTGTTTACGTTATAATAGCATATGTGAGGATAAGATCGCAACTTAATATACAGAGAAAATATCTGAAAATATATCTAATGACTAGATAAGGACTCCTTAATTCCTTAATTATTATGCATCATTGGTATCGCTTTGATGTACATAATTTCCTATGTTAAAATGTGTAGTCATTGTGATCACTTATTTCAATCAGTTAACTTCTTCTCTGTAAGAGACTGTAAATTCTTTCCTGGAGTATCAATTTATTTCATATTGTAACACATAATCAATCTCAGAATGATCCAGAGCAGCAGGAAAACATTTATATCCATTATACTTGCAGTATTTTTAATATAATGATTTTTCATAGCCAGCACCATGATAGGAAACAAAATACTTTTAAAAATAAGGCACTTAATGTCCTGACATTGTTGAAGTAAAACAGCCACTTAAAATGAACACTTTTTCTTTGGGCTGAAACTAGTGGAAAGTGTATCACCTCTTAGGCCAATCACATATATAAAAAAGGTTAAGCCAACTGATGATGCCACCCCAGCCATTGTGGAGACAATTAGGCAATTCTTTTGTCAATCATACTGCCTAAATCAGTTCTGCTTTCTGTGTAGTTTACTCAGAAACAAAATAATCTGACTGGGGATTTATATAACAGCTGCTCTTCATTTTTTTATATACTCATAATTAAAGTACATTGACAATAGTCTCAAATGTGAAAATGAACTCAACAATCTCAGGTGGCTGAAATGTATCAGAAATGACCCTGATCTATTACTTTAAAAATGATTTCTCACTTTACAAAGAATCTGCTGGACGTTTCCAATATTCACCTTTTGGCTACAGTTCTGTGACCTGCATTTCTAGTTTATAGTTCCCTTTGTTTGGTTGTAATCTCTAACTCCCCTCATTAATCTTGAAATGAGGTAGCTTTATAAACAGCGCCACTGCAGCTCTGGCTTCATCCTATCAGTTATTCCCTTGTCATGTTACTGCTGCCACAAAACACATTTCACAACATAGGTCAATGATAGTAAACCCACCCCTTCACTTTCTGTAACTTCATTTTCATTCATTTTCTTGCTTTTCCAACTCAGTTGAAGAGTCTTCATCGTGAAATGTTAACTTCTGTTTTTATCTTTCCACAGTTGTTGCCTGACTACCAAAATATTTCCAGCATTTTCTGCTTTTATTTGAAAATAACCTGCCTTTGGTGCCTGTTTCAAGTACTTATTTGCTGAATGTAATTTAATTACTTATATCAAACTCATTAAAATTAAGAATTCATAAATCAACTCAGAACACACTAAAAGTATCAGCTGTAAGTTTTTTTGTTTCATAGAACATGTTTATCCACAGCATCATGAATATAGTATTAAAATTGAGGAAACAAAAAAAAACTGCAAAAAAAAATTCAGAAACCATCAGAGGAACTGATCTATAATTTATGTAATAACATACTTCATATATTGATTAACGCAGTTGCATCTTATCTTTCTAATTTTACAAATGTTTGTAGTTCAATTTTTTTTACCAAACACAGAAACAAACAAGGCCATGGTCAATGTTTTAACATAACCCAAAGAAATGACATCACATCATTTCAAACAAAATAATCTGTTAGCCTATTCCTGGGATATAGATTGTATCCCATCCCACCAGTCTTCATTAAGTAGTTTAGTATGTCTGAACTATTTTTATGTAATATTATTTTTAACAACCCCAAGGGTATTCTCATTTTTAGGTCACATAGAATGAAGTTTCACAAAATCTGCCATACACTTATATAACAAAGACTTATTTATTTCTCTTTTTTGTTTTAGTACCATTTTTGCCTCTCTTTTTGCTCATTAAAGTGTCTCCCTAACACTGGAGCAGACCCAGCCTTGTCAGGCCTGCACAGGCAGGCACGTCCCTATATCCACACATCTAAAAGAAGTCACCTGCCACTCATTTCCAACTCATCACCTGCAGCCTATTTAATCCCAGCTCTCATCCACAGTCTTTGTTCAGCAATCGAAGCAGCCAGCCTCAACCAGATGCTCTTAGCCTTTGTCAGGATGGGTGAACTAGCAATTGACCCAGTAGAGTTTGCTTGCCTAAAGGAAGTCGGCCATCAACATGAGCACATGATCCAGAGCACCAGGAAAGCAATGATCATCTGCTAGCCACTCTCAAACAACTCTCCACCTCGATACAGCAACACACCATTCAACCTCTTCCCTCAAAACCCTGGATTCCAGTGCCCGAACGCTCCGACGGTTCCCCAACCCAATGCCACGTCTCCCTGTCCCAGTGTGTGTTGCACTTCCAGCTCCAGCCATCTTTGTATTTTATGGACCGAGCTATCTCGCTCTTGACCAGGCGAGCTCTGATCTGGCCCGCTACTAACTGAGACAATAACACCCCTATCTGCAACAGATATAATACTTTCACTGCTGAGATGCACAGGGTTTTCAACCCTCAGGGAAGTGGAAGAGAGGCAGTGGATCAAATACTTCACCAGTGTCAAGGCTTATGCTCAGTGCTGGATAAGATGGTGGAATTCAGGACCCTTGCAGAGTGCAAATGGAATGCAGAAGAGCTGTTGGTCCATTTTCATCACCGTCTCTCAAAGCGCTTAAAGGAATACCTGTCTACTCAGAAGATGCACACCGACCTCGAAAGCCTCATCACTCTGGCCCTCCATATTGACAAGCGTCTCATGGACCGGCCCTCCACATGATCAGCCAGAACACCAGTTCCATTCCCAGAATCATTTCAGGACCCTCATCAGCAATGCCTCTGGAACCCATGCAGGAAGAGATCTCTTAACCCCCCAAGAGCACGATCGTCAGTGGAGAAACAACTTGTGTGCTTACTGCAGACTAGCCAATCACCCACACATTAAATGGCTACTGCGTCTGGGAAGCAACACCACCAGATAGAGACGAGAAGCCTATCTTGTAAGCTCCCCTGTCTTTGCTCCAACACCATAGCCCAACTCACTCTCTCTGTCCTCCTCCACACCCCGACAGCTCTACGCGAACAGGAGGCTCTGGTGGATTCTGGCACGGCAGGCAACTTTCTTGACCAGGCTCTGAGAGTGCAGCTCAGACTCCGTACCAAGCCTATCCCTTACCCCTTCTGCATCACGGTCATTGACAGAAACTCCCTGGGGTCTGGCGTGGTCAGGGCAGGCATAGGGCCGATGCACATGAGCATCAGATAGCACCACAAGTCCATCCTGATTGACTAACCCAACACTCTTCTCAGCTTGAGTTACCCCTGGCTCTCCACTCACAACCCTCACTTCGTTTGGTCATTAGGTGAACTGCTGTGTTGGGGACCAACCTCCAGAGCATTTTCCTGCAACCTCAGGTGATCTCATCCTATAAATCCATGGAGACAGAGGAAGACCTTGATCTCAGCAATCAGCCACAGGAATACCACGATTTGGACATCACCTTCAGTACGATCGCAGATTACATCAGCTCATTGCTGCCTGCCCCCAATATACCCAGTCTAATTCCTCTAGCCCTTTGGGCTCCTGCCAGTCCCTTGACGCACGTGGTGCTACATCATTTCATCACCGGTTTGCTACCTTCTGAGGGCTTCATAGTGATCATGATGGTGGTGAACCAGTTCTCCAAGGCAGCCCACTTCATTGCTCTCCCCAAGCTTTCATCAGGCACTGAGATGGCGGATCAAGTTCTCTGACATGTAGTTCACCTCCACAACTTCACTCAGAATATTTTGTCAGACCGGGGTCCACAATGAGTCTCCCACTTCTGGTGAGTATACTGCTCACTTCTCCGCATCTCAGAGAGTTTGTTCCCTAGCTATCATCTGCAGATCAACGGACAGTCAGAAAGAAACCAGTCAGCAAGTCAACAAGTTTCTGTGATGCTTCGATGCCTCTACTCTTTCCACATCAAAGTACCTGCTCTAGGCTAAGCTGTCCCACAATCTACATACTTCCTTTGCCACGGGTATATCACCCTTTGAAGTGCTTCATGGCTACCAATCCCCATTGTTCTCCACAGAGGCAGCAACAGTGGAGGTCCCGTCTTCCAGGGCCTTGGTTTACTGCTGCCAGGATGCTTGGAGGAGGGCACAGAAGGCTATCCTTGCTGCCAACCGTGCCTACAGCTGCCAGGCCAACCACCAGAGGCACCCAGCCAGACTACTCCAGCCTGGGGACAATGCCTGGCTGTCTGCTCCATATCCGTCCCTATGCACTGACTCCCACAAGCTCTTGCTCCGGTTTGTTGGTTCCCTCAAGATTATTCATCATCAGTCCAGTCACTTACTGTTTCCAGCTCCACCATCCCTCAGGATCACACCTACTTTCCAGGTGTCCTGCTTCGAACCCATTGTCCATGGGTCACTCTACCCACCTGAGCCTGCACCTCCAGAACCAAGGACGGTAGAAGGTGGCCCAGTGTACATGAGTTGATGGATTCACACTCGTCTTAAATGGGGTGTGCAGAAACCTGGTTGACTGGGAATGGACAGCCTGCAGGAGAGGTCTTGACAGCCATTCAGTTTGACCTTGGAACCATCGCTCATCAAGGAGTTCCACAGGACCCACCTGGATTGTCCTGGGCTGTGGGGACCTGCCCATAGGAGGGGAAGTCCTGTCAGGCCTGCACAGGCAGGCACCTCCCGGTCTCCAGCCAGTTAACAGGAGTCAGCAACTCATCACATGCAGCCTACTTAATCCCAGCTCTCATCCACAGTTCTTGCATCAGAACAGCCAGCCTTAACCAGTTGCTCCTAGCCTACAGTTACCTTGTTGCCTGCTGTGATTAATATCTCGCCTCTCTTGGTTTGTGGCTCCCTGGCCCCTTGTAGTTTGTTATTTTGCAGTTTATTAGTAAAGGATCGTTTACTGCTAAATCATCTCCACCTCTCTGCTTTTGGGTCAAGCCTACCCTACCTTCCCTGTCAAGCCTGTGTTCACTTCTTGCAGGATCCCTGTGCCTATACAGCATCCCATGTCCTATAAGGAGTTTACTAATGTGTAGAAATGTCATCAATCATTGGAAACATTCAAAAACAGCTGAAGTACATTGAAGTATTTAAAAAACCATTAAACCATATTTTAAAAAAACATTTTTTCCTCTGGTTAATTAACGTGGTATTAATTGAAAAAGGGGGAAGAAAAAAAGAAAATGATTTAGGTTCACTCATCAGTTTTTATGAATGTCAACAACCCCTTTCAAATGAATAGGCCACACCAGGCATACTACCTGTGGCTGGTGTAAAGGTGTGGGGCCAGAAATGAGGTGTGTCCAACTGCTCAGTTCTGATCAATAAGGAAGCAACTCTGGACTTAGTGCCAGATGCAAGGGCAGGGGGATGGGGTAAGTGGGAAGAAGAAGAAAAGTGTGGCTTGTAGCAGCTGCTCATTAGGCAGAATAATGTGACCATTTTCCAGACTTCCAGTGCTGATGGATGTATGATAGCAGTTTACAAGACTCATCTTATCTACCAGCTGACGCTAAAATTGAGCCATTGGGAATGTGCTGGAGGTCAGATGATATTGTATCAAGATGGTATTGTAATCTGCTATTGTGAATTCATCAACATATGAAGTCTGAAAGTGTACACCTTAACGTAGCTGGTACGAAGTATTTTCTTACTCACTAGCTTCTACCCATTGGCTTCCCCTAAGCTTGGACTGAATATTCACCTCACTGACAAAATAAGGTAGGACCTTCAAAGTGACACTCGGCTGCACAACCTCAAAATTCTGTTCTTTAACATGACAAATGTCAAATTGCCAGAAATAACAGCACTATGAGTAATTATGATACTCCAGGCTGCCAAAAGTAACATGATTAAACAGATACAGTGCTCACCATTTTCCACTACAAACACATCAGAATTTTAAAAAACACAGGAACTATAGCAATGAAGTCAAAATCCTAATGGTAGAAATTGCATCTTAATTCTTATGATTATTCTGTTGGCCAATGAGCGGTGGAAATGCAGATAACACAAAACCTCTAAGTCCTTTGAAACACTGAAGCAGAAAGCCGGAACGAAATAAAATATACAGGAATATTACAATGAACAGGATTCAACATGAATTAGCACATTAATGGGATGTTATCATAACGTAGTCACCTTATTCAAATTCTCAAATACTGCCGCATACCTGAGCCGTTAACTAATTATATAACTGAGAGCTGAATTAGGGCAGCCTGGTGACGGGTGTTAGCGCTGGAAAACCAGGTTCAACCCGACCTCTGTTGCTGCCTGCAATGAGTTTACGCCTTCTCACTGTAACTACATAGGTTTGCTGAGGGTGCACCAGCATCTTGCTGCATCCCAACGATGTGCCATTAGCTAAATGGCTACTGTAAAATTGCTCCATTGTGGATAGATGGTAAAAGAATTTGAACGAGCTACTGCTCATGAGAAAGAGAATACGATGCAAAGGAGAGTGGGACTTCTGGGATTACTTTGATATCCAGCTGGAACTCAACAGACCAAATGGCTTCCTTCCATATCATAGGGAAATATGAAGTATTAAAAATGAGCAGAAGTAAGTCACTATGAAAATAATTATTGATCTCCACTTCAATGTCAATAGAGTGGCCTGATCTCCATCATTTTCGGGAGGCAGAGAATTCCAGAGATTCACTACCTTCTGAGGAAACTTTCCCTGCACCTCAGATTTAAATGATGGTAGCAATGAGAATAGTGTATATCCTGGGTGATGGGGGGAGGGTGTCCTTAATAGCAGGCGCTGCCTTTTTGTAGCATCACCTTTTGAAGATGTCCTCGATGCTGGGAAGGCCAGTGCCCATAATGGAGCTGACTGAGTTTACAACTTTCTGCAGCTTTTTCTCATGCTGTGCAGAGGTCCCTCCATACTAGACAGTGATTCAACCATCTAGAATCTCTCCACAGTACATCTATAGAAATTTGCAACAGTCTTTGGTGACATACCAATTCACCTGAAACTCCCGGCGAATTTTTGCCGCTGCCGTACCTTCTTCGTAATTGTATCAATATGTTGGGCCCAGGATTGATCTTCAGAGATGTTGACAGCCAAAAGCTTAAAATTGCTCACTCCTTCCATTGCTGATCCCTCGATGGGGACTGCTGTGTGTTCTCTCTACTGCCCCTTCTAGATGTGCCCAATCAAATCTTTGGTTTTACTGACACTGATTGCAAGGTTGTTGTTTCAACACCACCTAACCAGCTGATATATCTCACTCCCATGCACCCCATCATCAACACTAAAATTCTGCCAACAATAGCTCTGTCATCAGCAAATTTATTGATGGCATTTGAGCTGCGCCCAGCCACACAGTCATGGGTATACAGAGAGTAGAGCAGTGGGCTGAGCACACATCGTTGAGGTGAACCAGTGTTGATTGTCAGTGGGGAGGAGATATTATTTCTGATCTGCACTGACAGTGGTGTCCCAGTGTGAAAGTCAAGGATCCAGTTGCAAAATGAGATACAGAAGCCCAGGTTTTGGAGCTTGTTGGTTAGTACTGAGGGTATGATAATGTTGAATATTGAGCTGTAATCAATAAACAGCAGCCTGACGTAGTTATTGCTGTTGTGCAGGTGATCCAAGGCCGAGTGGAGAGCTAGTGAGATGACATCCATTGTAGACCTATTGAGTCAACAGGCAAATTGCAGCAGGTGCACGTCCCTGCTGAGTTAGGAGTTGATTCCGGCCACAATCAACCACTCAAAGCACTTCATCACAGTGATGTGCTACTGGGCAATAGTCATTGAGACAGCCCACCCTGCTTTTCTCGGCCACTGCTATGAATGTCACCTTTTTGAAGCAAGTGTAAGCCTCCGACTGCAGCAGTGAGAGGTTGAAGATGTCCTGAGCGATCCCATCAATTGGTTGGCACAGGCTTTTGGTGCCCTACCAGCTACACCAATTGGGTGGCACAGGTTTTCGGTGCCACCCAATTGGGCCTGACATGGGTTGATGACAGACAGGGTAGTTTGAATATTTCATAAACTGCGGATCGCATTGGATTTTCATGCACATCAGTTTACAGAGAATGGTGTGGAAAAAAAAAACATCCAGTGAGCAGCAGCTCTGTGGGCAAAAACAGATTGTTAATTGGAGAGGTCAGAGGAGAATGGTCAGACTGGTTCAGGCTGATAGGAAGGCAACAGTAACTCATATGATCACACTTTACAACAGTGGTGTGCAGAAGAGCATCTCTGAATGCCCAACACGTTGATCCTTGAAGAGGATGGGCTACAGCAGCAGAAAACCACAAACATAAACTCAGTGGCCTCTTTACCTTCTTTAAGAAAGAGAGTTCCAAAGACTTATGATTGCCTGAGAGAAAAGAGTTCATCTCATCTTGTCTTGAATAGCTTGGGCCATTCTTTTAAAATAGTGATCCCTAATTCTAGATTTTTCCACTAGAAGAATCATCCTCTCCATCTCCATATGTCAAGACCAAGTTTCAATCAAGCCTTTTAATGTTTTCCTAAACTCCAGTTGGAAACAAGAGCAACCTGTCCCAATTTCTCTTTATAAGACAATATACCTGTTTTGTGTGTTAGTCTAGTAAACTTTCTCTGTACTGCTTCCAATGCATTATTCCTCAAATTAGGAGAACAACACTGGTCATAATACCCCTGCTATGAATTCATCAGTGTCCTATAGTACAAAATTCTTTAATAGTTGTGGATATATGAAAATGTGGGAAATATACGATCTGCAGCAGCAGCAGATCCATTGGCCTGTGGCCTGAACCCGATTTTCAGCATTGAGATAAATAAATAAGGAAAAGCTCCACTCAGGCAGTCCCTGAGGTAATTAATGCTTTCTCTGAGTTAGCTGCAAGACTGATCTCAATAGCAAGTTGCATTTATTTAGCAACTTGAAGGTAGCAAGGAATTCTAAAGAAATGTACAGGAAAATTAACAAAAGAAAAACACACACTGAGCCACATTAGGAGATATTGGTTACAATATGTGATTAAAGACCAGAAAAAACACCCCTGGAATGCTCACAGCATATATGGCAGTCTCTGTGGTGAGAGCTTCCCTTTATTCAGATGCCTTTTGCTGACAAGGATCAATTGAAAGCCAGAAACTCCAATAGCATTAAAACGATGAGCAGCTACTCACTATTGTAACCATTGTAACCTCATTCTTAGACAGATCCTTGAAGTTAAAGAGGACTTCCCTGTATTTCAGTATAGAGGATTTTGAGGCTGACGATGAAGCCTATCTATGCTTTTTGGCATTTGGGTTGTAGGTGGATCATTAAGCATCATGATTATCAGTTAGGTGCTGGACCTCCATCCCTTTTTCCGTCTTATATATATAAATAACTGTAGCATCATTGTATGGTCGATTTAACCAAGAGAGAGATCAAAGAACATCAAATAAACCAGACAAGCATTATAGTATTTTCATATTCCCCTGAGTGTTAATCCATTACTCACATAACTCTGCAACAGATCAGGAGCCCACAGATTAAAGAATTCTCTTGGAGAATTAGTAGGAGTTGAAGTGACCGTTCTTTTTAACAAATAGCTGCCTAAACTAGGAAGTCTTGGAAGACCCTCTCTTTTTTTGGCATGTAAATGAAAATCCCTCTTTTTCCCTCAGAGTAAAATTCAAGAACAACTAACATTCTAAATATTCAACTGCAGGTCACTCTCAAGCCCCAAGTACCGAAGATTGTCCTTCTTTATGGTGTTGCAAAGAAAGTGAAATTGTTTTGCCTCATGAACAACCATTGATGGACATTCCTGGAACAAACTATCCTTCCCAACATAGTGCCAGATTGGGGCCCCCATCAGCTAAATACTCTACTTTCATCCTTTAGGCCAGACTACAGCATGCTGTATATGAACAGGAGAAAACAGGAGCAGGAGTAAGCCACCAGGCCCATCAAGCTTGCCTCACTATTCAATATGACTGATCTATCTCTTCTCCTGTGCCAGTTCCTCATCACTGTGTTTCTATATCCTGTTATAGAATCACAATGTCCTCATCATCTACTTTCATATCATTAGCAAACTCAGAAAATGTACCCAGTGAAGGAATATGCAGCATAGTTGCAACATCTGCAGGACACAGATTCGAGATCATACCAAACCAGACTTGTTTAATTGAAAATTGGGACTTGGTTAGATTCAATACCTCCTCCTTAGCCACTGACCTGAGGTACTGCGAGATGTGGACCAATAGCTTGGCTACCAGGAAAGGCAGAAATTAGTTTCAGTCTGACTCTCCATCTGAATCTTATCCTGCGTTGACAAACTTTTTTTAATATGTCCTTATTAATCATTATGAAGAATGACAATTATAGTCAAACCAATATTTGTAGAAAATATTTTATAAAATATTTTTAAAATATTTTTAAAATGTGAGATATATATCAAATTAGGGCAGATTGTACATGATTAAAAACACATGTAAATATTACACAAAAAGTACAACATCTTCAGACTATTTGAAGTGGAACAACTTTCTGAAATTCATGGTACACTGTAAGTATTTGTCTTCGACTGTGGTGGAGAAGGCAACACCTCAAGAGGAATTCTGAATTCCTGACGTAAATGGGATTACTGTGTTGAATGTTTCATACACAAAAATCCTTGAGGTTGCTTTTAATTTCCCAAACTAATGACACTGAATACCAGTGGTTTGTGGTCATTGTTACTATGGATCCTGACTCATTAAGGTTAACAACAAGTTGTTTAAAGAGGTAGGTTTTAACATGTACGGAGAAAAGTGTTAGGTAGATAGGTAGAGATTTGGGGAAGATCTTCCTAGACTTAGGGCCTCACCAGCTGAAAATATTCACACTAATAAGAGGATGAAGGAAGATGGGAATGTACTGGAGTCCAGTTAAAGTTGTAAAGCTGAAGATCATTACAGAGTTAGAAATGGCTCCAGCTTAGAGAGAGATATGAATATGTCAATGAGAATTTTAAAGTTAAGGTATTTTTGGATCAGAACATGGTGTAGGTCAGAGAGAAGAGGGGTAATGAATGAATGAATGAAATACATTTGGTGGCCAAGGATATGAAAGGACCACTTATAGAGGCTGTAAGATGGTAGCCACCAAAACTTACATTTGAGAAATTTTTATTTGTTGCACTCTTGTCTACTCGTAACCAATAAGAACAAGGTAATTGTTGAAAGTTAACCATGCAGAAGGGATAGTAAAGTCAAAAAAAATACTAGCTTGTAAAAAACAAAGCAGGAATTCTTCAGCTGTTCAGCATGGCCTAAAAACAAAACCGCTTCCTCCCCTACCCCAAACAAAGCTACCTGTCGTCGGAGGTAGTGTTGTCACTGGAGCACCAAAGTAATGTAATTAATCGATGTTTGCCATTACCAGTGGCAGCCATAAAAATTAGTTCATATTGCCAGTTTGTCACTAATTGCCCATTGCCATGGACTGTAATCTTCTCCTTATAATTATAGAGTAATGAAGGCACATATCCTGTCCTGTCTCCCAGCCTGTTTTTGATTAACGTAATAAGAATGCTCAGTGTACTTTACTGATGTTGAGACAATTATTTACACAGTGCATATGATGTTATATCTTAGTTAAATGTGCTTCATAAACTCTCTAGAAAAAAAAATACACTCAAGATTAACACACTAATCAAACATCACATTTTAACATTATAGTTAACGTGATGAAGTATATATTCCTCTCCATACAGTATATAATTCTTTTACTGAACTTGTATATAACAAGAAAAATATGATGCAAAATTAAAATTATATAATTAAAGCATAACTACTCATACATGAGAAGAAATAAGTAATTCCAAGAAATTTTATAGTAATTCTTCAAATAACTCAATTGAAAACTAAGCTACTCTAAAAGACACCAAAAAGTGGATCTAATAAGTTAGCTAATTATTGCAATAGGAGTATTATAATTGGCCTCAGCCTCCCTGGATTACAAATGAGAAAGAAAAACAATTATAACTCCAAATTCTTGCCCTAATTTTATTTGATTTTTTTCTCACTGTTCTCTTATTTACTAGCCGTTGGATTATTTACACTGGTACAATGACTATACTAAGTATTGGCTCCTGCTGATCAATTACAGTATTCTCTGTGTTGTCTGTGACAGTAAAAATGCCTGTCGTCACGGAACGGTCAAGGAAATAGTCTTATGGATTCCCTTACTGAAGGGAGACATCATTCACAAAACATGTTTCAATGTGAATCAGTACCTTTAGGAACAAAGAGGACAAAACTGAAGGGCGATTATAAAAGTCTAAATTTGATTAATGGTACATTTCTAGACTGCTAACTTGAAAGGATTGAATATATTTCATATTAGTATATTTATACTGTAAAATGTTTAAAAAGACAGCAATTTGTACAGCTTTATGCACAGGTCAAAGAAATCGCAGTAAACACTTCAGTTCAAAGACAAAAGCATTATGATCCATGAATGCACTTCCTCCACAGGTTCCTGCAGAAAGTGCGACATTTCCTATCACAACGTTCCGGAAAATGAAATGGAGACTTTGGGTGCCATTCAATAAAATTAGACACCTACTTCAAAGGAAATTGAGTCACTGCTTTCAAATCAGGTGCTAAATCAGTGAAATCAAAATTGCTTTGTTATTTAACAAAAGCACACTTTGCTTGTCATGAAATGAAAAGAAGAACAGTGATGGGCCTTAAATATGAAGATACTGTCTTAGACTAACCAAAGGGCGGGCCCTTTGTAGTTAAATTTGCACACCACAGTAAGCTGACTGATTAGATGAAACAATTTCAGCACCTGTCATATATTCCCCAATTTAATAGAACAGAGCTTTTATTATTTTTGGTTTGAAGGATTTCTTTCAATCTTTTAAAAAATATTCTATTTTTTTCATTTTACCACTGCTTAATTTGCTTTTATTAGAAGGAATCCAATGGAAATGTATTTCTTCCCTAAGGCCATACAAGTTTTTTTGAGAAGCTGTCTGCTTTACCTATACGTTGCCCTGTATTTGCATTCTGCAAGGAACTATAAAGCTGTTTTTGAATCATACTCTTACAGTCTGGTTAAAGTAAAACTTTAATAAAATGTCTGCAAGTTTGCACACCACTCATCCTAATGCATTTTGCAATCTGTCATCACTATTACTGTAAGGTAATTTACACATTATTTATGCATACAGATCCTCCTCAGGTTCTGAACATCCAAGTCACAGGCATCCCACACATACAAACAAGCATTTGGAAGCCCGGCGGGAATGACAGAACGGATTTGCCAGTTACTGTGGGGCAGCAAGCATCCAAATGGGAACAGGGTACTTCTGTGCACCTTCACTCCCCAACAACCCCTCCGTCCCCCATCCCAAACTGCCCCCCCATAATAACTGGGGGCTAGATTGAGATGAACAGAGCTAGGAGTGCTGTGTAAACTCACTCGCTCATTCCCTGAGTCAGTGAGTCTGGTTGCCGACTACTCTTCCCAAGCCCACTTGCTCTCTCCTGTCACAGCTGTTTCTGTAATCCTCTCCCACGCACTGTTTTGTTCATTTCCAACTTGCAAACAACTTGGGTTACGAATAGTTTTCAGGAATGGAACCCTGTTGTAAGCTGGGGACTGCCTGTTCAAAAAAAGTAGACAATAGTTTTTGAAATTCCTACATCCATTTCTTCATAAACCAAGGAATATCATAATATGATGTAGAGGCACAATGCACACCTCAGCAAGCCAAGAAACCAAAATGTTACTGCATAATAGCACATCTTGATTCATCCAAGGGGATTAAAAGAAGTCAGCTCTGTGCTTTCAGGAGAAACAGATATCGGCATGTAGAATCCTCCAACAACTGCAGGTAGGTATTTCTGCCAACCTGTTTTGCTGACGTGAAGAATATTCAGAGTATTGTGCCCTCTATCAACTGTTCCTTTTCGGTAAAACTGTATCAAAATCAGGTCATCGCCTTCACTAGTTTTAACTTGGTCAACATATCATTTTCATCCTCTTTTACAAAAGCAAATTCTGCCATCAGTGATAAGGTTCAAAATATGAAATTAGCTATGACTTCTAACACATCATTCACAGGTCCCGCAAAATCAGGCTCCTCGAATTTACTGGGAGAATATAGTCTTAATTCAAATTTATTACTGAACAAGCAGCTCAAGTTCTGGGGCTAGGGGTGCGACTTCACAAATATCTGAGGGTAAATATTAGGAAATCCATGCACAGAAGGCAATTGAAATTAAGTACCACTGAGACACTCACCTCCACTGTTTCAGTATTAGAGTATCTGGTCAGGCTCTGCTGTGTAGGATTTATGACTGCAATCTGAACAAAGGCATTCGGTTTCCGATCACCAGCTGTAGCCACCAGTTCCTTGCATGCTGGTATAAAATGCAGAAAAGAATTGTAAGCTGGACTTTCTAAAGTATATTAGGAACATAAAAGCTCACTTCTGAACAGCATAACTGTAGCCACAGCACAGCAGTCTGCTTTACAGAGGAACTTTCCAACTAAAGGAAGTCCTTGGAAGCAAAGCTTATTGAAGGAAGTCACATGTCAAAGCTTGTTTAGAGAATTTTCCATAAATTATACCATCCTTTATTTGATTTCCTGCCAATGTTATACTGCCAAATGTTCTTCAGTTGTCTGATCTGCACATGCATGAACATACAGTGTATCATTGTGTTAATTCACTACCCATGTTTTATCAGGCAATAACTCACCCTACCATCTGTTACGCCACAGGATCCAATATAATTTTAAGCAGGAACAAAAAAAAAGAGGCTTCTAGTAGAGTTGAATATTTTCTGCATGCAGAAACCTGCTTGTCTTCAGTACTTTTCTGCCTCTCATTCAGTGTTATTACAGATGTAGGAATGATTCCACACCATCATCAGCAAAAAGTAGACTAACCCCAATCACAGATCTCAAAGGACTAGGTACAGTGTAACTTTTAAAAAAATGTTTCACTGAAATAAGAGATTCTTCAATTTTAAATCGCATTAATGAGGCAGGAAACATTTTGGAAAACTGTCTTGGCTGGCTGCAAGCTGGTGCAGATCAATCAGCTTAATGCATTTGCCAGATGGAATGTGGTTCAAGAAATGAAATATGTGCTGCAGTGCACTTTAAACAGAATTCTCCAGGAGCACTGTTAAATAACAGTGCACAACAATCAAATACGTATCACTGAAACACGATATTTGGGGTGATCGATTTTGGTGTTTTAATCCAAGATACTTTTAGTAGTCAGGAACAAGGCATAAAACTTGTTGCTTCATGATCGTTTTGAGAGAACAGAAGAAACAGGCGCAAAAGCTAGTAGCAGAAGGCTTACTGACAAGAGACAAAGAAGATTAAGAAGAGGATTAAGATGGCGCTGCTTTGTATTCAGCTATTTTATACACATAGAGATAAGAAAAATTCCATTCTAATCTATAGATTAAAAATTAAATGCATTCAGTTAGAATGCATTTAGTTAATACTGCAGTAAAAATTAACCAATGAGAAAACACTTATTCACTTATGTAGAACAAAGAGCTTCCAGAATGATAATTTGTATAGCCACTCGAGGCATATTAAACAATTATGCATACTATAACCACTAGCAATCATAGTAAGCAGTTACTTGTATATAAGCAATTATATAAAATACAGGCAGATAATTAACTGTTAAACTGCAAAGAAAATAATAGTTAGACAGTCGGATTCAATAAGGGAGAGGAGCGTAAAGATCTTCAAAGAAAAAAAGCTCTGCTTACTGACACTATTCTAAAAACTTGTTAAAATTATTTGGCAATATTAATCCATTGCAATGACTAATATTTGACTTACAACGGAGCAATCACAGTAACATTCTCCAGCACCACAAGATTAATCAGTAGTTATTTGACTCACTATGGGATGCACATGCACTACACTAGCATGACTTTGTTGTCAGATTGTAGTATCTGAAGCTAGCTCAACTTTGTTGAAGCCATAGCTGCACCTCTTAAAAGAGGATCTGTGGCAACATAAATATGATGTCTAATATCTTTTCCATTCTTAGACTAGCTGTGTTCGTGATTCCTCTAGTGGCTTTCTGCCTGTGCCTCGACTGTTTCTCCTCAACAACGCAGTCTGAACAGCTGCTGCTCGCCGTATAAAAGTGCAGTCTACAGCTGGGTCATTAGGGCCACAGGTCTCCCAAAGAACTGTAAAGTTATTCATGCTGGTCAGAAAAAAAAGGAAACAGGACAGACCAAATGTTGCTAGAATGGCCTGTTGGCTCTAGTCATCAATACACAAGAAAAGTTTGAATTTTTGAATTGTTTTTCTCTCCACTGCAGTGAAACCTGCTGAAAGGGAGGGCAAGGATACGAAATGGCAAAGCCCTTGGAGCAATAATATCTTGTGGCTTGCAGTAGGTTGCACATGTGGGCCTCATCAAACACTGCTCACAAAATGACTTACAGAACCATGACAACTGGAAAATTCTTGTCCTGAACTTTACTAGCTGTTAAAAGTAGCATTTTTTGAAAATTTCTAAAGGTCACTAAAATTCAAAAACATTCAAAAAACTATTGAAAGTTAATGCGACAATTCAAAAAAGGTTAAATAAATACTTTAAAATACGTCTTTAAAAACACTTGTAAAAAAATTAAAGTAATGCAATTAATTAAAACTAACCTAGATTACCTTATACTTGTCATTCTCTCTCAAATCTCACAGCCAATTCTGTCTGTTCAAATGAATAAGTTCACTGTTCCTGCTCCTGCTCTAAACTGGCACTGGTTCAGTGATCAGATTCCCCAGTGTAACTGTTGAGATTTCATCAGGCTCATGTACTGCCGCTGTGCTGCATGTCAAGACCAGCTGGGAACTATGGGCTGAACCTCAGCAGAAACTCTGAGACCTTCAAGTTCACATGGGTGTTCTTAAAATGCTGGCACTAAAGAGAACAAATAGCAGCAATTCATCACCGAACTGCCATAATTTCCTTATAAGACCCACTGATTACCTTTGAAATGGTAAGGAACAAGTAAATGTTGGTGCACAAACCTCAATATGTTTGCTTTGAAACAAATGGGTTAAATTGCAGGTACAAAAAGCAATTTGGAAGCTACATTGTGTGTTGGGCTTCAGTGAAAGGTGGTTTATGTAAGGAAGCATTGCTATATTCATTCAGAGTGTCAGTGAGAGCACACTTGGAACAGTCTCCAGGTTTAGTCTCCGCAGCCAAGGAAGGATACACTCATCTTGGAAGTGGTACAGATGTGATTCATTTTGTTAGTTATGGGACCATTGAAATTTCTCATGAAGACAAATTCAGTAGGATAGGCCAATGCTCACCAGGGTTCAAAACAGAATGAGGTGATACAGACATTCCTTTAGACAATTCCAAAAGATATCATTCTGGTGCTAATAATTGCTTGAACGTACAGTGCAGCAATTCTGCACATATTTCTAAATGTCTTGGCACCCACTGAATGTTATGGCAAGATTTTCATGTTTGCCGATGCTATTTGATCTCTGTAACTCTCCAAATTTGTCTTTGAGAAGACTTTCAGCCACACTGGTCTGCATAGTGGTAGTTGTTGTTTACGAACAGGTGAAACGCTTTTACTTTTACTAACGGTTCAATCTAAGGGCCAATCATTCCACATTTGTATTAATATCACTTGACACCACCCTACACTACTTCCTCAGCACACTTCCATACATCTTCAGGCACTAAACTGACTTACTGTGGCTTCTTGTCTCAAACTACCTCTCTTCTTCATAGGTCACGAGCGATACAAACACAGAAACAGGCTATTCAGCCCATCCAGTCCCCACTGAACTGTTATTCTGCTCAGTTCCATTGACCTACACGTGAACCATAGCCATTCATACTCCTCCCATCTATGTACTTATCCATATTTCTCCTAAATGTTGAAAATGAAGCCACATCCACCACTTCCACTGACAGTTCGTTCAACACTCGCACCACCGTCTGTGTGAAAAAGCTTCCCCTCAGGTTCCCAAAAATACAGCATTTTACCTTCCACCTTTAAACTATGACCTTTACTTCTACTCTCACCCAACCTCAGTGGAAAAAGCCTACTTGCATTTACCCTATCTATACTCCTCATCATTTTGTATACCTCTTTCAAATCTGCGCTTATTCTCCCATGCTCCTAGGAGTAAAGTCTTAACCTATGTAAACTTTCCCTATAGCTTAAATCCTCAAGTCCCAGCAATATCCTTGTAAATTCTCTCTGTACCCTTTCAATCTTATGGATATCTTTCCAGTAGGTTGGTGACCAGAACTGCACACAATACTCCACATTAGGCCTCACCCAATGTCTTATACAACTCCAGCATAACATCCACAACTTCTGTACTCAATCCATTGATTTATGAAGGCCAATGTGCCAAAAGCTCTCTTTACGACCATCAACTGTGACACTACTTTTTAGGAATTATGGATCTGTATTCCCAGATACTTTTGTTGTATTGCAATCCTCAGTGCCCTACTGTTCACCATCTATGTTCTACCTTGGTTTGTCCTCCCAAAGTACAACACATCTGCATTAAATTCCATTTTCCATGTTTCAGCTCATTTTTCTACCTGGTCCACATCCCACTGCAAGCTATGATCGCCTTCCTCACTGTCCACTCACCCCAATTTTGGTGTCCTCTGCAAATTTGCTGACCCAGTTTACCACATTTTCATCCAAATCATTAATATAGAAGACAAACAACAACGGACCCAGCACTGATCCCCATGGCATACCCCTAGTCACAGGCCAACCATCCACTACCACACTCTGGCTTCTCCTGCCAAGACAATGTTGAATTTTATTTACTACTTCAATCTAAATGATGAAGTGTGTGTGTGTGTCTTACAAGTAAACAGACATTCACAGGATCCACAGCATTTGAGATAACCAAGGGTTTGGGATCAACATGTTTTGAACTGGTTTCACAGCAAGCCAGGTTCGCACCTATACATCTTGGAGAAGTAAGGTTTGTGCTTTCCTTGCTCACATCTGTCACCTCATAAAACCTCAAGTATAAAGTCATAGACACCCCTGCACAGTTCTCACAGTCTAAATCACGGTCACCCTCCCTCTCAACTTCTTGCTATATACAGTAACTACATATCATAATCTGGTTATCATTGCAGTATTGATGACCTCTGCAGCTAAAAACCCAGATACATCTAGTTCCCCAATCAACCCACAAGGGCCAACAGACCAGCCATAGGTAGTCACTCTCATTTCAGGGTCCCCAAAGCCAATTCATTCCTGTGAACATTACAGCTTCCATTCTCATCTCATAAATATGCGTTATCTTAATGTGCATGTTAGAAAGGTTCTCTGAAGTGAAGCTTTAAGGGACCTTTCTAATGAACAATTTCAGGTTTGCTGGTGGCTCTCACAATTCAATATCTTAGCCAATCATAGTTATCTCACATCTTGTGAGGTCCACACAACCCAATGGGATGTGTCTTATAGGATCAAAACTATCTTCTTCTGATCGTCCTTCCCATAGCTCCATGCACATGAGATGAGCAATATTTTAGTAACAGTGACACCTCTGATATGGTGCTACACATGAGATTACTGAACAAGATAAAATCCTGTGGCGTTACAGGGAAGATACTGGCATGGATATAGGAATGGCTGACAGGCAGGAGGCAGCAAGCGGGAATAAAAGAGGCCTTTTCTGGTTGGCTGCCAGTGACTAATAGTGTTCCTCAGGGTTTAGTATTGGTACCGCTACTTTTCACATTGTTTGCCAGTTTTTTGGATAATGAAATTGATGGCTTTGTGGCAAAGTTTGCGGATGATATAAAGATAGGTGGAGTGGTAGGTAGGTAGTGCTGAGGAAGCAATGAAATTGCAGCAGGAATTGGACAAATTGGAAGAATGGTCAAAAAAGTGGCAGATGGAATACAGTGTTTGGAAATGTGTGATAATGACCTTTGGTAAAAGGAACAATAGTGAGGATTATTATCTAAATGGGGAGAAGGTTCAAATATCAGAGGTGCAAAGGGATGGTTAATTCACAGGTTGAGTCTGTGGTAAAGCTGGCAAATGCAATGTTGGCATTTCTTTCAAGGGAAATTGAATAGAAAAGCAAGGAGATAATGCTGAGCCTTTATAAGACACCATTCAGGTCGCACTTAGAGTATTGACAACAGTTTTGGGTCCCATATCTCAGAAAGGATGTGTTGTCATTGGAGAGAGTCCAGGGGAGGTTCACGAGGATGATTCCGGGAATGAAGGGGTTAACATATGAGGAGCGTTTGGCAGCTTTGGGCCGGTACTCACTGGAATTTAGAAGAATGCGGTGGGCGGGGGGATCTCATTGAAAACTACCAAATGTTGAAAGGACTGGATAGGGTGGATGTGGAGAGGATGTTCCCTCTGGTGGGGGTACCCAGAACTAGAGGGCACAGCCTCAAAATTGAGGGGTGACCTTTTAGAACAGAGGTAAGGAGTACATTTTTTTGCCAGAGATTAGTGAATCTGTGGAATGCTCTGCCACAGATGCTGTGGAGGCCAAGTCCGTGGGCATATTTAAGGCAGAAGTTGATCGTTTCTTAATTGGTCAGGGCATCGAAGGATATGGCGAGAAGGTAGATGTATGGGGTTGAGTAGGATCTGGGATCAGCGATGATGGAATGGCAGAGAAGACAATGGGCTGAATGGCCTAATTCTGCTCCTATGTCATGATCTTATAGACAACAGGGCTGGTAAAAAGCTAATGTTGCCGACTGCATCACACTTTTCAGCAAATAGGATACACAATTCAGCCACTGTCTGCCCAGACAGAGCAAGGTAAAGACCAAGAGCCAAGACAAAACAGTATCTAAACTCAGAATAGGACACCAACCAGGAGTGAAAGTTACAGAAAGATGGTGAAAGTGAGATGCCAACTGTCAGCCTCAAGAGCCCCATCCCTGGTCCTCCTAAACATGATGTGAGGCAGTGTTTATCGTAGAAAGGTTCTCAGAAGACCCCCCAGCATCCTGTCCATCCTGTACACTCATATTCAAATAACTGAACCATACTCTCTGGTTTACCTAATTCACTACAAAAGGATGTCTTCAAAAAGGTGGCACCCATCATTAAGGACATCCATCAGAGAGGAGGTACAGGAGCATGAAGATACACACTCAACATTTTAGAAACATCTTCTTCCCCTCTGCAACAGGAATTCTGCAGATGCTGGAAATTCAAGCAACACACATCAAAGTTGCTGGTGAACGCAGCAGGCCAGGCAGCATCTCTAGGAAGAGGTACAGTCGACGTTTCAGGCTGAGACCCTTTGTCAGGACTAACTGAAGGAAGAGTTAGCAAGAGATTTGAAAGTGGGAAGGGGAGGGGGAGATCCAAAATGAGAGGAGAAGACAGGAGGGGGAGGGATGGAGCCAAGAACTGGACAGGTGATTGGCAAAGGGGATATGAGAGGATCATGGGACAGGAGGCCCGGAGAGAAAGGCAGGGGGGGGACCCAGAGGATGGGCAAGGGGTATAGTCAGAGGGACAGAGGGAGAAAAAGGAGAGTGAGAGAAAGAATGTGTGTATATAAATAAATAACAGATGGGGTACGAGGGGGAGGTGGGGCATTAGCGGAAGTTGGAGAGGTCAATGTTCATGCCATCAGGTTGGAGGCTACCCAGACGGAATATAAGGTGTTGTTCCTCCAACCTGAGTGTGGCTTCATCTTGACAGTAGAGGAGGCCGTGGATAGACATGTCAGAATGGGAATGGGATGTGGAATTAAAATGTGTGGCCACTGGGAGATCCTGCTTTCTCTGGCGGACAGAGCGTAGGTGTTCAGCGAAATGTAGGTGTTTCCGATGCGGCCTTCTATATATTGGGGAGACCCTACACAGGCTGGGGGAGGGGGGGAGGAAAACATGTGACCTCCGTAACTTCCACCCAACAAATTATTCTCCGTAATTCCGCCACCTCCGACGGGATCCAACCACCAAGCACATCTTTCCCTCCCCACCTCTCTCTGCTTTCCGCAGGGATCGCTCCCTACACAACTCCCTTGTCCATTCGTCCCGCCCATCCCTCCCCACTGATCTCCCTCCTGGCACTTATCCGTGTAAGTGGAACAAGTGCTGCACATGCCCTTACACTTCCTCCCTCACCACCATTCAGGGCCCCAGACAGTCCTTCCAGGTGAGGCGACACTTCACCTGTGAGTCGGCTGGGGTGATATACTGTGTCCGGTGCTCCCGTTGTGGCCTTTTATATATTGGCGAGACCTGACACAGAGTGGGAGACCGCTTTGCTGAACACCTACGCTCTGTCCGCCAGAGAAAGCAGGATCTCCCAGTGGCCACACATTTTAATTCCACATCCCATTCCCATTCTGACATGTCTATCCACGGCCTCCTCTACTGTCAAGATGAAGCCACACTCAGGTTGGAGGAACAACACCTTATATTCCGTCTGGGTAGCCTCCAACCTGATGGCATGAACATTGACTTCTCCAACTTCCGCTAATGCCCCACCTCCCCCTCGTACCCCATCCGTTATTTATTTTTATACCACATTCTTTCTATCACTCTCCTTTTTCTCCCTCTGTCCCTCTGACTATACCCCTTGCCCGTCCTCTGGGTTCCCCCCCCACCGTCTTTCTCCCTGGGCCTCCTGTCCCATGATCCTCTCATATCCCCTTTGCCTATCACCTGTCCAGCTCTTGGTTCCATCCTTCCTCCTCCTGTCTTCTCCTATCATTTTGGATCTCCCCCTCCCCCTCCAACTTTCAAATCCCTTACTCACTCTTCCTTCAGTTAGTCCTGACGAAGCGTCTCGGCCTGAAATGTCGACTGTACCTCTTCCCCTCTGCCATCAGATTTCTGAATAGTCCATGAACCGACCTATGAACACTACCTCACTATTTTTGCAAAGTAGCAAATTTTGTAATATATGCCAGTGATATTAAACCTGATTCATATTCTACAGTATTTTAAGAATATTTTTCAGTCAGCATGATAGAATGAAGTACTGGCAGCTTACTCCGAACCCGTAACGTAACTTTTAATTAAATTCAATAAAATTACTTAGTTTAGAATGTGCTCCAGCACCCATTGTTTTGTTTCCAGCATCAGATTTATGAATGGCCTGCTTAACTATAACCAAGCAGACTTCACATTGCGAGTCTAGCACTTACTAGATTTTCAATTAATCTCAGAGGATGTACGTCTTCCTGGTGAGCAGCTCTTTCTATTTAACCAATCCCTCAGGAGCTCATCAAGTGGTCTACTTTAAGAACACCAGCAGTCAAGGGCACTAATGGATATTATGGATGAGAACAAACTGCAAAGGAGCAGGGCTGCTCAAATAGGTCAGGAGGGCACAATAATCTCCCCTTGATTCAATGGAATACCTGGTCAGCTGTTACAAATGGACCCACAAAGCTCTGTGAAAGAAATGCAACGTGCAAGCTGCCTAGTTGTACTTTGTGGAGGTATATCGGAATGCTTTTATTCTCAACAATGACATGAATGACAGAAATTTCTCAAACAACAAGGAATGAAGCACAGACTGTCATAATTACAGTGTAATGACATCCTCGTAATTCCTAAGGCATCTCAACTTGTTCACTTCTGCTCTGCTTATCTGATTCGGACTTGACTTGTCTCACAAAGTATTACTTTTGATTTTCTGAGAATGTATTGTCTCAATAGTAAGCCATTTTCAATCATCTGTACAAGTCCATTATTGTATTTACGATTAAATCCTCATCGTGTAAAGGAGCTTGGTGATAATTGGATGCTGTTGGCAAGCTCTCTGATGCTCAACTCTATAAAGGAGACCGACTAAGTTCATGTGACTTCATGCTGTGATACATTATAATGTTCTCGTACAGCCGGGATCACTGTTCACTACTTTAAGTAATTCTATGTGAGGACTAGACAAATATTAAACAACAAGGGGGTGCTGAGTTTTTGCAACACATGGCCATGAAGTGCTATTTACTTATGCTTACAAAGCCATTCCTTTTGTGCTTTGAATAGCCAACTACACAATCAAGATACGAGATTCAAGATTGTCCTGCTGAAGGGTCTCAGCCCAAAACGTCGACTGTACTCTTTTTCCATTGGTGCAGCCTGGCCTGCTGAGTTCCTCCAGCACCTTGTGTGTGTTGCTTGGAATTCCAGCATCTGCAAATTTTCTTTTGTTCGAGATCATTTGATGTGATTTCCAATACACAAGTGTAACGGAGAATGAAATCATTGTTACTCTGGATTCAATGCAGCACAAACAGAATCACGATAAGATAAAGAAAGCCATAATTTAACACAATAGCTGATATACATAGATAGATTGTATAGATGGTAGATACAGGAGTGTCTGTGCATAAACTGACTCTGACAGGAAGTGATGAAATAGAGGTGGTGGGGGTGGGCTAGTGAGTCAAGGTGTTGACCAGCTTTGCTGCTTAGGAAAAATAATTGTTTTTGAGTTTTGTGGTCCTGTCATGGATGTTACATAGCCTCCTCCCTGATGGAAGCAGGACAAACAGTCCATGGACAGGGTGAGTGGGATCCTTCATGATGTCACTGGCTTTTTTCCAGCATCTTTTTGTATATACGACCTTGATGGTTAGTAGGCTGGTGCCAGTGATGTGTTGGGCAGTTTTAACTACCTGCTGTAGAGCCTTGCTGTCCACTGCAGTGCAGATTCCATGCCATGCAGTGATGCAGCATGTTAGGATGCTCTCTACTGCACATCTGTAGAATGACGTGAGTACAGATGTGCATAGTCCAGCTCTCTTCAGCCTCTTCAGAAAGTAGAGTCATTGATGAGCTTTCCTGATAGTAAGGCCATATGACAGAGGAGCAGAAAAAGGCCATTAGGTCCACTGAGTCTGCTCCACCATTCCTTCATGGCAGATTTATTATCCCTCTCAGCCCTAGTCTCCTGCCTTCTCCCTGTAACCTTGGACAGCCTCATTAATCAAAATCAACCCCCACCTTAAATATACCCAATGACTTGGTGAATCCACAGATTCACCACCCTCTGGCTAAAGAAATATTTCCTCATCTCTGTTCTAAACGAACGTCTCTCGATTCTGAGGGTGAGTCCTCTGATCCTAGACTCCCCCACTGCAGGAAACATCCTCTCCACATCCACCCTATCTAAGCCTTTCAATATTCAATAGTTTTCAATGAGATCTCCACCATTCTTCCAAACTCCAGCAAGTACAGGCCCAGAGCCATCAAACGCTCTGCATGTTATCCCTTCCATACCTGGGGTCATTCACTCCTCTAGTTTTTCTATCTCCAATGCCAGCACATCTTTCCTTAGGTAAGGGGCCCAAAACTACTCACAATACTCCAAGTGCAGTCTGACCAATGCCATATAAAGCCTTAGCATTACATCCTTGCTTTTGTATTCTCGTCCTCTCGAAATTAACACTATCATTGCATTTGCCTTCTGTAACAGCAACTCAACCTGTAAATTAACTTTTAGGGATTGCTACATGAGGATTCCCATGCCCCTTGACACCTCTGATTTTTGAATTTTCTGCCCATTTAGAAAATAGTCCATGCCTTTATTCCATCTGCCAAAGTGCATGACCATACACTTCCCTACATTATATTCCATTTGCCAGTACTTTGCCCATTCCCGAATCTGTCTAAGTCCTGCTACAGGCACAGTACTATCTTTGTATTTTGCGTAAACTTGGCCACAAAGTCATCAACTCCTTTAACCAAATCATTGACATATACCATGAAAAGAAGCGGGCCTAACACCGGCCCCTGAGGCACACCACTAGTCATCAGCAGACAACCAGAAATGGCCCACTATATTCCCACTCTTTGCCTTCTGCCAGTCAGCCAACTTCTATCCATACTAATACCTTTCCTGTAAAATACCATGGGTACCTATCTTGTTAAGCAGCCTCATGTGTGGTACCTTGTCAAAGGCTTTCTGAAAATCCAAATAAATAACATCTAATGACTCTTCTTTGTCAATCCTGCTTGTTATTTCCTCAAAGAATTCCAACAGGTTTGCCCTTTAGAAAACCATGCTAACTTTGGCCTATTTTATCAACTGCCTCAAAGTACCCCAGAAGCTCATCCTTAATAATAGACTCCAATGTCTTTCCAACCACTGAAATTAGGCTAACTGGCCTATAATTGCCTTTCTTCTGCCTTCCTCCCTTCTTAAAGAGTGGAGTGACATTTGCAATTTTCCAGTCCTCAGGAACCATTCCAGAATCTAGTGATTCTTGAAAGATCATTACTAATGCCTCCATAATCTTTTCAGCTACCTCTTTCCAAACCCTGGGGTGTAGTCCATCGGGTGTAGGTGATTTATTTACCTTCAGACCTTTCATCTTTCCAAGTACCTTCTCCTTAGTAATAGCAATGACACTCACATCTGAAACCCTGACATTCTCTCATTGTTGGCACTCTATATGTGCATCTTACACAGTAAAAACTGATGCAAAACACTTATTAAGTTCATCCACTATTTCTTTGCACCCGTTACTACCTCTCCACCATCATTTTCTAAGGGTCTGATATCCACTGTCATCTCTCTTTTACTCTTTAAATATCTGGAAAAAAAACATATTGTTTCCTCTTTTATATTATTGGCTAGCTTGCTTATCTTCATATTTCATCTTTTTTCTTTTGGCTTTTTTTGCCTCCTGTTGGTTTTTAAAAGCTTCCCAATCTTCTAACTTACCACTAATTTTTGGAATTGTATAATTATATTATTATTTACTCACTCTTTTGCTTTAATGCTGTCATTGACTTCCTTTGTCAGCCACTGTTACCTCATCTTCCCTTTAGAATACTTCTTCATCTTTGGGATGTATCTTTTCTGATCCTTCCAAATTTCTCCCAGAAACACCAGCCATTGCTTCTGCCATCTTTCCTCCTAGTGTCTCCTACCAATCAACTTTGGCTAGCTCCTTTCTCATCCCTCTGTAATTCCCTTCACTCCATTCTAATACTGGTACATCTGATTTTAGCTTCTCCTTCTCAAACTGCAGGGTGAATTCTATCATATTATTATCATTGTATCCTAAGGGTTCCTTTACCTTAAGCTCCCTAATCAAATCTGGATCACTGCATAACACCCAATATAGAATTATCTTTCCCCTAGACGCTCAACCACAAGTTACTCTAATAGCCATCTCATAGGCATTCCACAAATCCCTCTCATGGGATCCAGCACCAACCTGATTTTCCCTATCTACCAGTGTATTGAAATACTCCATGATTATCGAAACATTGCCCTTTTTACACGCCTTTTCTATCTCCCAATGTAATTTGTAGCCCACATCCTAGCTACTGTTCGGAGGCCTGTATATAACTCCCATCAGGGCTTTTTAACGCTTGAAATTTCTTAACTCCATCCAAAAGGATTCTACATCTTCCAATCCTATGTCACCTCTTTATAAGGATTTGATTACATTTTTTTACCAACAGAGCCACCATCCCCCTCCCGCCTACCTGCCTGTCCTTTCGATACAATGTGTATCATTGGATGTTAAGCTCCCAACTATGATCTTCTTTCAGCCACGACTCAGTGATGCCCACAACATTGTACCTGCCAATCTCTAATTGTGCTATAAGATCATCTACCTTATTTTGTATATGTGTGCATTAAAACATAACACCTTTAATCCTGTATTCATCACCCTTATTGATTTTGGCCCTGTGTTACGCATCAACTCATCCTACTGAGTCTGTCGAACAGATTGATTATTTTAGAGTGTCATGCAAAGAAAACTTCCCTGATTCTTCCTTATTGTGGAGCTTTCATCCCTCTAAGTTAACTCTGATTGGATTATGCTTCTCTAGCTGCGGCAGTTACTCCCTTTCCTCCTCCTGTTTAACTGCAACCCGCTGGAACCAGATGTCTTCTTGCATGAAGTATGATCCTCTGATCTAATTTATTCTCTTTGGTACCAGTATCTGAACTCCTATGGATATAAGAGATAGATGAACTGATGCAAGGGCATTTTTCTTTCTGCAGAAACTGGTGCCTGCATCTCCCCCTGCTCTGTAAATTAACCCTGCAGCAACCCTGGGACAGCAGGATGTGCCTCAGATCTGGAGAGTCTCCATGGTTCCCTTGATTATATGTCATCCCTCCATCAAGCAGTGGGATGTACAGATGCTCTCACAGAGCACACTTCCTGTCCTCTTGAATTGATGACACCAAGCTATACCCAGTAGTAGAAGAGTGCTGATAGGGTTGTGCATGTGTGTCTTTAAGAGCTGGCTGATAGGTCTCAGCTGTAGGGAGCTGAGGTGAAGTCCATTATTTTCTGAAACAGCTTGGTGGTGCATGAAGGAGTGCAACAAAACCGGTTTTTAACCTGCACTAAACAATGATTTTTTTAAAGAAACAGTGTAGTCTTACTGGGGAAAATTGGCAGTGAGGAATTTCTAGCCCATAATCTGAATTTGTCTCTAAGATTTGCAATGCCTACAAGATTTTCAGAAGGATTAGCAGGGTGGGTACTGAAAATCTGTTTCCTGTAGGTGGAGAGTCTAAAACATAACATAGTTTGAGAATAAAGGGTCAACTTGTTCAGGCTGAGTTGAACTAAAAGTTCTTTCCTGGGAGGGCTGCAAATTTTTGTAATTCTCTGCAGAGGCTCAGACACTGAGTGTATTCAAGGCTGAGTCTGATTGATGCTTGAACCTTAAGTACAGCAGAAGGTTTGAGGAATAAGCAGGCATGGGGTTACCCGTGTTCTTATTGAATGACGGAGATGGCTCCAGGCTCAATACGGTCATTTCCTAAGTCCTTTTGTTCTTACTCTCTCGGTTCTTTTCAAATCTGGACTTCAGTAGCCACCCAGCTGCCCTACGACATTAGAAATAACATTAAATAAGTGCGAAGGCAGACAGGAAATAAGTATAAAGGCAAACACAGATCTTTAATGATTTTCTTTTGTTTTGAACAGTATAATTTTGAATGTCATACGCACACAAAATGCTGGAAGAACTCAGCAGGTCAGACAGCATCTCTGGAAATGAATGAACAGTCAATGTTTCGGACCCAAGGTCTCAGGCTCAAGATATCGACTGCTTATTCCACTCCACAGATGTCGCCTGACCCGTTGAGTTCCTCCAGCGTTTTGTCTGTGTTGCTCTTGATTTCCAGCATCCGCAGAATCTCTCGTGTTTATGATGTTGAATGTTAACTTAGTTGAGTTTTGTACAGAACAGCTGTGGACCAGTGAACAGTGAAATATTCTGCACGAGAAAGCATCCAAGACAGTAAATATGGGGCAGTATGTTTCATTGTTATTTACTCATGAGCAATCACTCATAGTCGAGTATGATTCTTCTCCTGGTGGTTGATCTGTTCATTTGTGGGTCCTGAGATGACTGAAGGGGCCAATCCGTGATCCACAAGTTCTATTGCAGTGTTGGCAGGTGTAGGTCATTGAAGTAGTGGTGAATGTAGCTGGCTCGATCTTTCCCAATCTCTGCTTATGTTGAAGCAGCTTCGTCTCAGCAACACGGTTGAGGTATTCTTCAAGCTGTGCAGTCCCCTCATAGACGTTCCTTCCCCAGCTTTCCCTATCTTGTGCATTCAGATTGATGTGGCACTTCCTCGGGGGGGCTTGATATTGTCCTTGAACCGCTTTTTCAGCCCTCTAGGAGTACGCTTTGCATCCTTGAGTTGGCCAAACAGGAGTTGTTTAGCAAGACCGGAGTCAGGCATATGAATGATGTAGCCGACCCATTGAAATTGGTGTTGAGTCACGATTATGGCTATGGAGTTAATGTTAGCTTCCTCCAGGATGCTGGAGTACGCCTGTTCTTCCAGCTAACTCTCAGAATGTTTTGGAGGCATCTTTGATGTAAGTTTCTAGGGATTTTACATGACTGCTGTATGTTGTCCATGACTTTGCTCTATATAGCAAGGCAGGGAGGACTACAACTTTCTAGACCAGAAGCTCAGTGTTGGTCTTGATATCCTGATCTTCAAAAACCCTTTTTCTCAGCCTGGCAAAAGCTCCATTCTCACAGCCTACTCTGCAATTTACTTCATGGTCAATGGTGGCTCTTGAAGAAAGAAGGCTGGAAGGTATGGGAAATGATCCATCTTCTCCAAAGGGAGGTTATCACTGTGTAAGAGCTGTAGGATCTTGAGGTATTCTTCTGGGCACCCAGTTTTGGACAGTACCTGCCAAAGGGCAGGACAATTTACAGAGTCAATTGTTTTTGTAAGGTCTATGAAGGCCATATAAAGTGGGAGAGTTTGTTCCTTGACTTTCTCCTACAACTGACGTGTTGTAAAAATCATGTCAGACGTTCCTCAGACTGAATGGAAGCCATACTGAGACTCAGGCAGGAGATCTTCTGCCAGAGGTGAAAGCCGGTCACATAAGATTCGGGTGAGTGCCTTTCCTGTTGTAGAGAGAAGGGAGGTGCCTCTATAGTTTCCACAGTCAGCTTTGTCACCCTTTTTAAAGAATGTGACTATCAGGACATCCCTGTGTTCAGCTGTAATCTTCTCCTGGTCACAGATCTTGACAAGCAGGTCGTGAAGATGATTCAAAAGTTCTATACCACCTTCCTTGAGGATTTCTCCTGGAATTCCATCAGGCTCAGCGGCCTTGTGATTCCTCAATTTCTTGCAAGCCATCTGTCCCTCTTTGATACTAGGAGGCTTGTTATGTACTCCTTAGCGGGTCGTTGTGGGAGCTGATTGATGACTTCAATATCCACAGTGGTGCTGCGATTAAGTAGCTCCTGAAAGTGTACCTTTGATTGAGAATTGATTGCACCATTATCCTTCTGCAGCCTCTGTCCATCTTTGGCGTGAAGAAGGTTTAGGCCATACACTGCCTTGGTGGCAATAAAGAAATCCCTGACATCACCAGAGCCAGCAAGCTGCTGTATTTCTAGGGCCCTCTCAGTCTACTACTTATTCTTTATTTCCCTTAATCTACACTGGACTATGGCCTTAGCTTTGGAGTGGGCTTCTCTTTTTGCCTTCGAGTTGATGTCCTTCTGCCAGGTACAGAAAGCTTTCCTTTTGTTGTTGACTAGCTCTTCTACTTTGTTGTAGTTTTCATCAAACTAATCTTTGTTTTTTCCTGGTCTTGTATTCAATGATGTTTTTATAAGTGGCAGGGATGATGGTCTTCAGTGTGGTCCAGAGTGCTCGAATGTGAGTCTCTCAGAAAGGGCGGCCTGGAGATGTTGAACCTGGGATGGCTTTGCCTCTTTTGCACTCTGCCTCTTCCACATGATTTTGATGGTTATTTGTGAGGAAGTAAGCTGATGTTCTGTCCAGCCATCATCATAGCTCTTGTATTCTTAACATCTTTGTGATCACTCCTCTGAGCAATGACATAATCTATAAAATGCCAAGTCTTTGAGCGGGGACGCATCCACAAAGTCTTCACCTTATTTCTCTGGTGGAACAGTGTGTTGGTGATAGTCAGGTCATGTTCAGCACACTTGAAGAATAAGAGCACCCCACTGGAGTTGACGTTGCCAACACCTTCCTTCCCAATTGTGCCTTATAATCAATGCTAGGAACACCAGCACTTTTGGTTATCCCTAATGGCCATTAAGAAGCTGTGCATCAGTTCCCTTATTGAGATGTTTCATTCCTTGTGGCGAATGTTCTTTCACACTGTTGTGATGTTGGGAGCTTCAAGAAATATGACTCAAGAGTTGTAGAGAAATAGAGGCACTTTGGCATGTCAGAATGCCCTTGGAGGTGAATTGTGATGTTCCCAGCTGATTGCTGCTCTGTTATTTTAAAGAGAGGTAGTTATTAAACATATGGTAAAGGGAGCCTTGGCAAATTACAGGAGTGTACCTTGCACTGCGTCGACAATACACTGTTGATGGAAGACGGCATTGCTCAAAGCAGTGGTTGTGCTGTAAATCAAGTGGCTACACACCCTGAAAGGTGCCAGGCTCCTGGAGTACTGTGAATACTGGAAAGTATTTCATTAATTTTTCCCCGTGGAAGACTGTTGAGGATGCTAGGAGCTGTAGAATACCTAGTCTGTGGCCTCCATTTCTAGTTCCAATAATTATATAGTCAATCAGTTAAATTCTGGCTAAGGTGACCTCCTAGACGTTGAGGGTGGGGAATTTAGTTGGAGTATTATCAGCAAATATCAAGGTGGTTGCAATGTAATTTTGGAGATACTAATTTTATGGCATTTCAGTGCATGAATACTATATTTATCAGACAGTTAGATTGTCACGCAGAACTTGCTGCTTGAAAGTTTAAAATAATTCAGTTGTAGATGGAACAGTGATTCCGTCCAGTTGCCTTCTCATAGACAGCACAAGACTACCTTGACAGTGGGGACAGAAAGGCATGTGTAAAGTTTGCCTTCTCCCCTGCCCACTCCTCTTCTCTTCCCTTCTGTCTAACATTGCCCAGCTGTGGGCAAGCACTGGGTCTGCATAATGCCAAATTATGGACAAAACAGGCTACCTAGTGAGGGCAAGCATTTTTCCACATTGTAAAGCAGTACCCAAGTGATTGAGTTGTAAAATGAGGCCCTCAGTTGGTCGGGGTCAACCATGGGTATTGTGTGCCAGCTGTCTACATGATACACAAGTCAGGGTAGTACGATATGGTAGTACAACATGGTGTTGCGTGCTAGCTGGTAGTACGATTTGGTATTGCGTGCTAGCTGTCGACATGATACAAGAGCCAGGGTAGTACGATATGGAGAGCAAGCTGTTGCCCATGTAACAGGCTTCCCCCTTGACACAAAGTTGATAAATCCAAATGAATGGCAGAGACTGAATCAGTTTGGCACCAGCAGCATTACAGGAATAGCAAGTCAGCGTTGAACTGAATGAAGGACAGCCTTAGGTCTATCCCGGACCTTTCCCCATTAATGGGTATAGCCAAAAGGCAGCAGAAGTTTGAGATCAGAGTTTTCCTTCTCCTAGATGAGCTGCCAACCATGACTGATAAGTCTCATCTGCCCAAAGCATCTGATTTTAAGGTGCCAGTAACCTGTCTTTGCCCTTTCTCCTGTCAGGAGAAATGGTTCTGCCAGATCTAGTAGCTAAGCCACTTGTGAAGGCCAGGAGCTGGACTTGGCTGTCAGAGGCTATGTGAGACGTACACCACTGGGAGCATTTAATAGGTGGTGGGAGCTTATTCCCCACTGCACCCTGACCACACCCCTCCCCCACCCAGCTACGACAGCCTTAAGGATCCAAGCTTAGAAGTTGCTTCAAGATCCTAACTAACTGCTTGATAATGTTGCAAGTTGTACCAATACTATCACTATATACACATTCACATACACTGCACAATATTCTGAATGGTATAAGGAGCCAGGAGCTAAATAAACATTGCCAGTCCCTATGTAACCACCTTAATACAGTAACCAGGCAACCAGAGGATTGTTGTGGTGCTTAGCTGCTCATTTAGTACTAACATTGATCATCATTATCTTTTGAAAAACGAAGTGCAGGTGAGTTGTACACTGCGTTATCATGTCAGCTTATTTGCATACCATGATCCACAATCGAGCTGATCTTGCATAATAACAGAATACCATTTCACTGGAACAATAATGCATCAATGCCATTTCAATTGAATAGAAAACCTGGCATCAGCTACCAGCTGGTGCATTATGTTTGGAACTAAAAGTGCGCTAATGGATGGCCATCACTTTCCTGTCAGAAAGAATGAACTCTGTGCTCTAATCAAACCCCTCAGCCAAGTTGCCCCTTGATGTTGAACTCAGGCTTTCTAAAAGCTTCGTAAGTATATCAATATGCACATCCAACCAATTTTCTTCAGTACACTCAGTAGGCCAGGAAGCATCTATGGAAAAGACTGCTTACTCTTTTCCATAGATGCTGTCTGGCCTGCTGAGTTCCTCCAGCATTTTGTGTGTATTACTTTGATTTCCAGCATCTGCAGATTTTGTCTTGTTTGCATTTTTCTTCTGTACAAGTGTCACTGAAGAATTCACCCAAGTCCTCTGCAGCAAAGTTCATGCTCAACTTCATCCTCTGGTAAGATGGCATCTGCTCTATTTCTGTGGTGCTAGCTCAGTTGTTTCACCACATGCATATGCCATGTCTATGCCACGCCTTATACATGATGCCTGTCTCAAAGCTGGTGGCAGGTGAAATAACTTGATGTTTGTCTTCATTATCCCTGTCCTCTGATCTTCCATTGCCTGGCCTGATTGCTGTTAAAGGGCATCCATGAGAAGAAAGACACAAGGCTACGTCACAGGTGATGAAAGAGGAAGAGAGAGAGGGGTGGTGAGGTTCAGGGGTTATGGAAAGGAAGAGGTGAGAATCACATTATCTGCAGCTTGAAGGTCAAACAGATTGTGAGGTGAGGAGGAAGTGGAATACAAGAAGGAGAATTACTGTAACTTTCAGTGAATTTGGGCTCATGGCAAGCCGTCAATGCAGCAATGGCAATGCTATCCAGATGGGGTTTTAGTGACTGCAGAAACAACTGGATCCCTACACTTTGTTCCGGCTGCCCCGGTCATGTAAAATCTTAAGATTTTAAAAGAGACAGAAGTGTATCGGTGAATATTAAGTGTTTGATTAATTTAGTTGCCATGGTTAAATTACAGGCAACGTGTGCTCGTTGAAGATGTAGTATGTGTGTAACTTGCAGGGGGCGCTAATGGTTAAAATGGAATAGATGAAGGTTGGTTCAAATAGAATATATGAATTGTTAGATCAAATGATCCAACAAATGGTGTTATGGTGAAAGTAAGTTAAGGATAGGATTACTGATGCTTTTGAAGATGTGGTATTTGTGGGTGCGTTTAGACTTTGACCATCCGTCTGAGGTCACTAAACTTTGTTGCATCCATTTCCTTGGTACTTGATTTGTGGCACAAGTCTAATATCTATCCACCCACATCACCTTTTATCAAGGGTCCAGATAGCTTCCTCTGGTCCCTACAAATAAAGAACATCTCTCCTACAGTCCATCCACTCCCACTCAGTTTTGCCTTTCTTTATTGTTTTTTGAGTCCTGCAAGTCAATCATTCGCTGCTCTAAAAACCACACATGTCCATTTTGCTATCTATAACTAGTGTTAGGCACTCAAGATAATTGCTTCTTACCGCTGCAGGCAACCAATCAACAGCATAATTGCTCTGTCATTCCAATCATTCAAATGAGTTTGTAGCATAAAATTCACAAGCTACCAGAATTGCAATGAAAGGTTTGACAATTTGCACAGTGTGATTCTGTCACCTTTTATTGTGGGCTAGAGAGTTTGGTTCCTCTAACCTTAACCTCAATCTTAACCTAAACCAGGAGGATTTTTGTTCTATGATGTATTTATCTGGCAACATAAGTGGCGAAAAATTCACAAAAACAGTGACAATACTGACAATAATGTCAAGAGAGTTAGACCAGCAGTCTTCATAAAAACAATGGCAGCAAAGTAATAAGGTGAATATCTTCTGTTGCAAACTGTGAGGGGTTGTGGCAACATGATAGGTATGAAAAGGCAAAAACCCTCATTTATATGAATTATATTTGCATCAGAAACAGGAAATTAATGAGCTGGAAAAACTTGAGATTAAATAAGAAACAGAAATGACAAGCACACTAAAAATCCTTGCCGAATGATTGTAAGACTTATTGGGGAGAAAAGGCAAATTTAGAAACTGATGTTATGAGGTCAGAAATGGAATGGCTCATTTTGGACTGTCTAACCATCTTAAAAAGCAGTATCGGGAATCTTGTTCAAATATTCTGCCTTCACGTACAGTGAAAAATAAGTCCAGAAACTTGCATATAAGTTGGATAACAATCAGAAGTGGCAATCCTGGCTAAATCCCAGCTCACTTTCAGAGTGCAGTCATTGTTTCCCTACTACTGCCCTGGCTGACGCAGATTTGGAATTATTGTTCACATTTCTGGAATTTATTCAAACTAAACTCATGTGACAGCCTGGGATTTGTTGTGAATTCCCTTTTCCTTCCTCACTAATACAGCCATAAGTAGAGAAAAGGTGAAATATGAAACACTAGCCAATAATGTAACAAAGGATACCAGAAGTTTTTTTCAGTTATATAAAAAGTAAAAGAGTGCATTTTGAACCACTAGAAAATTGCACTGGAGAAGTAATAATGGGGAAATGGTGGGAAAAAATGGCAGAAAAGCTTGAAGTATTTTGTGATAGTCATCACTGTGGAAAGATATTAGCAGTATGCCAAAAATTTGAGTGTGTCCAGGTGCAGAAGTGAGCATAGTTGTTATTACTAAATAAATGGTGCTTGGGATGCTGTGAGGCCTGAAGGTAGATAAATCACCTGAAAGAGGTAGCTGAAGAGATTGTGGAGGCACCAGTAATGAACTTTCAAGAGTCACTAGATTCCGGAATAGTTCCTGAGGATTGGAAAATTGCAAATGTCACTTCATTCTTTATGAGTCAGAAGAAAGAAAATTATGGGCCAGTTAGCCTGACATCATTGGTTGAGAAGATGTTGAAGTCCATTCTTAAGTATGAAGTTTCAGGATACTTGGAGGCATGTAATAAAATAAGCCAAAGTCAGCATAGTTTCCTGGTATGGAGCGGCTACTGCACAGGACTGCAGGTATAACTCATCAGGGGTGATTGATAAGTTTGTGGCCTAAGACAGAAGGAGATGAGTTATTAACTTCAAACTTTCTACATAATTACTCAAAGAGTTGACCTGCATGTGCATGTAACAAGAGCTGTATAACTCATCTCCTTCTACCTTAGGCCAGGAACTTATCAATCACCCCTGCTGTGGACACTTTCTGGAGGTCCAAGATCCATATGCTCCACGACTGCTGGACTAAGTGTGTAAACGTAGGAGGGGACTATGTTGAAAAATAAGTGTGCTAGGTTTTCTAAAATTGACTCCTTCTACCTTAGGCCACGAACATATCAATCACCCTTCGTATTTTGAGAGGACTAGAATATTAAAACAAAGATATATTGCTGAGGCTTTATAATGCATTGATCAGACCACACTTGGAGTAATGTGAACAGTTTTGGGCACCTTATTTAAGAAAAGATGTGCTGGCATTGGAAAAGGTCCAGAGGAGGTTTACAAGAATGAAAGGGTTAATATAGGAGTGTTTCATGGTTCTGGACTTGCATTCATTGGAATTTCAGAGAATGAGCGGGGATCTCACTGAAACTTATCAAACATAGACAGAATAATGTGGAGAGGATGTTTCCTGTGGCGGGGGAGACCGGGACCAGAGAGCATGGCCTCAGAATAAAGGGGCATCCGCTTAAAATAGAGATGAGGAAGAACATCTTTAATCAGAGGGTAGTGAATCTGTGGAACTCATTGTCACAGATGGCGGAGGAGGCCAAGTCATTGGGTATATTTAAAGCAGAGGTTGAAATGTTCTTGATTAGTCAAGCCATCAAATGTTACGGGGAGAAGGCAGGAGAATGGGATTGAGAGGGAAAATAAATCTGCAATGACAGAATGGCAGAGCGGACTTAATGGCCAGAATGGCCTAGCCCTGCACCTATGTCTCATGGTCTTATGGTCTGGTTTGCATAAAACTGAGCATCCCAGAAAGAACAATTGAAGAACAAACTGTATTACCAAGAAAAGAAGATCCAATAACAAATAAGAAGTTAAATTTGAAAATGAACGAAATTTTACATATATTCCTTATCATAAAATCCACTGTTCATCCTGAAAAACAAATTTATATTTTTACTGGCTCGAATCAATATCCAGATTACTGTAGTTAATTCATCCCTAATGATCAAATACTGCAACATATTTAGTACTAAAATGAACAGTGTATCAAGTGAATATCCATCAGAGTACTCTTTAAACTGAGAGTGGAATTGCTCCAAACAATATTGCTGCAGTTTAAAGCTTCACAGCTAAGTGAAGGGAAAACAATGTGGTTATTGTAAACATGGTTCCACAAATGACTTGTTTATAATACTTAGAAGAAAAAAAATGTCAAAATCTAATACGCTTCTGGGATAGTGACAACCATCTGAATTGAACCAATTTAAATGACATCTGCAGACTTATTGACCATATTTTCCACTAAATAGATGATTATGGCTCATATTACTGGAGCTGCCTTGATTAGTCAAGCTTTCTGTAGCCAATATTAAACGCAAAAAAAGTCATTTATTGTTTTTCATCTGCATTTTAATTTGTGTTTTGCCACAAGCCAGCTATGCACATGGACACATTTTTATACATTTTGCATGCATTGTATTCATTGTAAGAGGTAAGATAGAGATTTACAGTATTCCTTCAATTTTCTGTTGTTGGTTAGTGGGTGAGGCAGCACACAATTTGTACTTCATGTTCAAATTGAAGGGTATTTCGGCCAAGTCCTATATACACTATTTTTAGAATCATGACAAAATTTTTAAGGGGGCAGTGATTCAAATTTTTGATACATAAGAAATAGAAGCATTCATCGACCCTGTAATTCATTGAGATTATGGTTGATTATTTACTTCTTTTACCCCAACACTATTTTGCCATCTCCCATAACATCCAAAAATCTATCAATCTTTATCTTGAATATCCTCAGTGACAAAATTTCGAATATAGAGAATTCCAAAGATTCTTTACCATATGTTGAAGTAATTTCTTCTCATCTTCATGCTAAATTACTTCCCCTTTATTTTAAATCAGTGACCCCTGGTCTGGACACCAGCCATTTGTGCAGCCTCGAGTCAGTCTGCTTAATCTCTTTTCAGACA
This sequence comes from Mobula hypostoma, assembly GCF_963921235.1. Classification (NCBI taxonomy): domain Eukaryota; kingdom Metazoa; phylum Chordata; class Chondrichthyes; order Myliobatiformes; family Myliobatidae; genus Mobula; species Mobula hypostoma. The sequence goes on along the minus strand of NC_086100.1, from coordinate 137,121,092 downwards.
GCAAGCTTCTCATCCTGACACTTAACTCCCCACTCCAATATTAGAAATCAATCCAGTGACCCTTCATTGCACTCTCTCTGTTACATGTATCCTTCCAAAGAAAGGGAGACCACCAATTGAATTATATACAGTGCAAATTTACCAGTGCTATACATAATTGCAGTAAAATACCCTTCCTTTCTAATCAATGAATTCCCACACACATTTTCTCTTTGTGATTGTTTGCTGAATCTGCGTGTTAATTTTCAAAGAACTGAGACAAATAATCCAAGTCCTTTTGAACATAAGCACCTTTCAATTTCAACATTAAAAATACACCACTTTACTAATGTTTCCTACAAAGAGCATGACTTCACATTCTTCCACATTATATTCCACTTGTCCCATTCTTGCCCATTTACTCAGACTCTCTGTAGCCCTCTGAAATGTCCACACTGACATGCATCTCAGTATCATTGGGCAATGTGGACTTATTACATTGGCTCCCTCATCTAAATCAATGACACTACAAACAGATGGGACCCCAGTGCCATACCATCATCGACTAACTCTGACTCATTTGTTTCTGTTCTCTGTTTGCACCAAACCCTCAGTGCTATCTTAATTAATGAAGAACTTCTGAAGGTCCAAATGCAGCACATCCACTGAATCCAAGTTATGTATTCTGCTGGTTACAACCTCGAAAAACCCTCACAGTTCAGAATCAGAATAAGATTATAATCACTGGTATATGTCGTGAAATTTGTTGTTATGCATCAGCACTACATTGCAACACATAATAACAAAATCTGTAAATTACAGTAAGTTATATATACTGTATATTAAAAAGTTAAATTAAATTAGTAGTGCAAAAAGAGAGAAGAAGTGAGATAGTGTTCATGGATTCAATGTTCATTCAGAAATCTGATGGCAGAGGGGAAGAAACTATTCCTGAATCATTGAGATTTGTGAAACATGAGTTCCCTCTCATGAATCCATGTTGATTCTCCCCAACCCTACTATTCTGTTCAACGTGCTTCATGATACTTCTTTGGTAATATTTTCCAGTATTTTCTATGATAATTATGTTAAAATTGTTTGCCCATTTTCCCTCTTTCTTTCCTCCCTTTTTCCTTAAATGGGGGTTCTACATTTGCTGAAGGAACTCAGCTGGTCAAACAACGTCTGTGGAGGCAAAGGGATGGAAGATTTTTTGAGCTATAAAATGTGGTAGGTAAAGCAGAAGCAACTACACTGGAGTGAACATTTTGAGAGCAGCAGTACTTGAGGTCAAAATGCAGAGATTTTGATGAGAGGTTTCAGCAAGAAAGCTGAGCAACAATGCAGTAAGCTGAGGTAGGGTAAAAGAGTGCCCCTCTTGCCAGATGTGGCAAACCAGGTAGAAGTCAGGAGTCCCAGACCTATAGAGAAAAACAGCAGCCAAATTGGCTGTATCATGACAGGCTCTGTTGTATAGCAGGGGAGGATGAAGTACATAGCACACAAGACAGACAAACCAATGTGCAAAAGACAACTAATTGTGCAAATACAAAGGAAAAATAAACAAAATAATAATATTAATAATAATTAATAAATACATAGCAATAAATATTGAAAACATGAGATAAAGAGTCCTTGAAAATGAGTCCATAGGTTGTTGGAACAGTTCAGTGTTCAGATGAGTGAAGTTTAGTGAAGTTATCCCCTCTGGTTCAAGATGGTTGATGGGTAACGACCATTCCTGAACCTGGTGGTATGTCATACACAGAAAGACAGGACTGTCAGCTTAATGCTCCATGACATGACAGAGAGGGATTCAGGAGGTGAGAATACATTGCACTGCAGATAGATTGCAATCCTGAGGTGTCCATGGGCGAACCTTTTGGGAACAATGACCACAGTTCAGTAATCTTCAAGATAGCCATGGGAAAAATAAAAGGTAATGCTTACATTAGGACCCTAAACTAGTATAAGACAGTGTAGATGGGGAGTGATTAATGGTGGGGAAACAACATCTGATAAGTGGAATGGTAAGTTCAGGGAACCCTAGACCCTAGTTGACAAAGGATATTGAAGGTTTAATCAGGGAAAAATAAGAAGTATATGTCAGGTACAGGAAATTGGGACTGAATGATTTACTTGAGGTTTATTGGGGATATTGAACAGAATTTAAGAAAGAAATTAAGAGGGCGAAAAGGATCCAAGAAAGACCTAGGAAAGTGGAATTAAGAAGATTACTAAAACCTTTTGATTCAGCTTTCAAATGTTCATTTGCTGGGAAATAAACAAGATTAGCTGCATCTAAAACTGAATGAGTGTGAGATGAAGGACAGCTGCGTGGTCATCCTGATGGAAACGTGGCTCCAGGATACTACCCCTGAAGTGGCTATCCAGCAAGACTCTAGCTGCTAGGGGGTTTCTTCTTTTTTCGGGCCAACCGAGTGACCACATTCTCCAGCAAGACCCACCGTGGAGGTGCATATCTCTACATTAATGTGAACGTTTCAGGGGTGATGACTCATTGTTTGCCTATGATAGAATTCTTAATGGTGAAGTGCAGGCCCGTCTATTTACCGAGGGAATTCACTGCTATTGTGATTATGGTCTAATACATTCTCTCCCACGGACTAATGCTGGGTAAGTGCTGTGAGAGCTCTATAGCACCATCAGTGAATTGCAAACCACACAGCTCAACGGTTTCTTTATTGTTGCAAGTGACTTCAACCATGTTAACTTAAAAACAGTCCTGCCTAAATTCTTTCAGCAATACTGACTTTGCTACCAGAGGCAAGAACGCATGTGATGGGATCCTGAATTATCCCTTATGGACTGTGCCTTTAAAAAGAGAGAGAGAGACCATGCAGCTGTACAGCACAGACAACTTGTTACCGAGAGAGAGAGGGGCGAAGACTGCTCACAGTTTGTTTGGGATTTCTGCAAGGACACTGCCAGCTTTTGAGTTTCTACAGTGAGAGAGAAGGGAGGAGCTACTTGATGGACAGCTGGTGTTCAGCACAACAGTACTTAAACCAGCGTAATTGCTTGTTTCACAGGACACGCAAATGCACTGAGGTGTGGTGAAGTTACCACTATCCTGTTCAGGCACCCAAGAGTGTGGGACTGAGGATCGATTGTGAGAAATCGATCTGTGATTATTAGTGCGTGAAAGAGCAACCCTGTGGAGGCTACCAGTGTGTCTAACCTTTGCCTGGGTTGGTAGACTATCACTTGCAGACGGTGCTCTTAAGTTGGTCAAGTTTGGCTAACTTGGAAGTTTCGGAGGACAATGGGAAGAATCAATGGCATCGGCTTACGCGGACAACCACAACACCTCTCTCTTTCCATCACTACTCAAATCAATATCACAAACTGAACTGATTTCATTTACGCATCACCATATATCCATTTACCCCCAGGCTTGAAGAAGCTTGGTTTTTATATTTCCACACTTATATATGCATGAACTTTGCTAAGCTGTTTGATTTATCTGATTTTATATCACTGTATTGCGTAGTTACTAATAAATACCATTAGTTAATAGCACTACCAGACTCCAGGGTGTTTTCCATTTCTGCTGGTTCTTTAACCCATTACGGGGTACGCAACACGCATTAGACTGGTTTACATCAAGATCTTTGGTACATACAAAGCTGCTCCCCATTGGATTCTCTGACCACTTTTCTGTCATGCTACTTCAAAGGGAGATATGGACCTGGCCAGAAGGAGCAACCTCAGCATTACATGTTCAGGGAGGCAGCTACCTACGACCATCACATTAACATCGAGATCTGTGGCTACATAGAGAAGTACACAAAGGACTTCACTGTTATTAAACGCATCTGTGCAAGGGCAAATTAGAAGCCACAGCAGACAGCAGACAGCAGACAGCAGAGGTCAGGGCACTGCTGAGAGATCAGGATGCTGCCTTCAGATTAGAGGATAAGACAGCTCTCGGGACAACAAGAGATGCAACTCCCATAGCTTCAGGAAGGCAAAATGGGATTATTCACAGAGAATATACATCCATTTCTTTGACATCAGAGACATAAGGCATTCAGACTATAATGTACTATAAGCTCACCCTACATGTCAAATACAGTGACACTTCTCTTCTTGACAGGCTGAATGTTTTTGTTTGCACACAATGGTGTGCTGGTGAGGAAGGCCCCCTCCTTCCCCACCCAAGGAGCAGGTACTCTGTCTGCTTGTAGCTAATGTGAGAATGACCTTAGCCATGGTCAACCCAGGGAAAGTTGTGAGGCCTGATAACATACCCGGTAGGGTGCTGAGGGACCGTGCAGCCCACTTAACAGAGGTTCTGACAGACCTCTTCATTATCTCTCTGGAACAGTCCACTGTCCCCTCAGGCTTCAAGGCAGCACCATTATTCCAGTGCCCAAAAGCAACCTGCCTCAGTGACTACCTCAACAATAATGTAGTGCTTTGAGTGGCTGGTTATGGATCACATTAACTCCCATCTTCCTGCTATATTGGACCCTTTCCAATTACTTATCACTAAAATCGGTCCAATGATGATCCCATAGCCTCTGCACTCCACTTCGTCCCGTCCCACTGGAAAATGGTGCCCCGTATGCCAGGATGCTCTTTCTCAAACTCTGCCTGGTGTGAAATCCCTCAGAAGTCAGTGGGTAAACTATTCTCGTTGGGCCTCAACACCTCTCTCTGTAACTGGACCCTGGACTTCTTGACAGAAACACCAAAGTCAATCTGTGTTGGCAGAAACATCCCAAGCTCCATTATGTTGAGCACCGCTGCTCCCCACTGCTGACACATGACTGCTTTGCTAGATCCAGTTCAAACCAAATCACCGAGTTCACTGATGAATCAACAGTGGTTGGCCTCATCAACAACGATGACGAGGCAGCAGGTAGAGAGTGGGTCGAGTAGCTGGTAGAATGGTGTGAGTACAACTCACATTGAGTTGTTATGGACAAGACCAAAAAGGTGATTGTGGATTTTAGGAAGGTGCAGGCTGACCACTCCTCATGGCACAGACATGGCTTCTCTGTGGAAAGGGTGAAGAGCACCAAGTTTCTGGGAGTGCACCTAACGGACAGTCTCACCTGGTCTCTCAACAGCACTTCTTCAGTCAAGAAAGCACAGCACCACCTCCACTTCCTGAGGATATTGAGGTGAATCAGGCTCCCCCACCCCCATTTTAACCATCTTTCACAGGAGCACCATCGCGATTGTCTTGACCAGCTGCATCACTGTCTGGTGTGGGAATTGCAAGGCATCTGACCACAAGTCCCGACAAAGGATTACAATGACTGTGAGAGTATGATTGGAGTCCCTCACTCAGAAATATTTATTATGAGCACAGGGCCCTTTGCAATGATTCTTCTTATAGAACATAGAACATAGAAATCTGCAGCATATTACAGGCACTTCAGCCCACAATGTTGTGCCGACCATATAAACTACTCTAGAAACTGTCTAGAATTTCCTTACTGCATAGCCCCCTATTTTCTAAGCTTCATTTACCTATTTAAGAGTCTCTTAAAAGACCCTGTTGTATTGGCCTCTATCACCGTCACTGGCAGTGCATTTCACACACCCACCACTCTCTGTGTGAAAAACTTACCTCTGACATCCCCCTTGCACCTACTTCCAAGCACCTTAAAACTATGCTCCTTCGTGTTAGCCATTTCAGCCCTGGAAAACAGCCTCTGGCTATCCACATGATCAACGCCTCTCATCATCTTATATACCTCTGTCAGGTCACTTCTCACCCTCCAGTGCTCCAAGGAGAAAAGGCCAAGTTCACTCAACCTATTCTCATAAGGCACGTTTAACAATCCAGGCAACATCCTTGTAAATCTCCTCTGTACTCTCTACAGTATCCACATCCTTCCTGTAGTGAGGTGACCAGAACTGAACACAGTACTCTAAGTGGGGTCTAACTAAGGTCTTATATAGCTGTAACGTTACCTCACAGCTCCTGATGAAGGCCAACACACCGTACACTGCCTTACAATACTGTCAACCTGTGCAGCAGCTTAGAGTGTCCTAAAGGATATAGATCCCAAGATCTCTCTGATCCTCCACACTACCAAGAGTCTTACCATTAAAATTTGACCACTAAAATGAATCACTTCACACTTATCTGGGTTGAATTCCATCTGCCACTTCTCAGCCTGATTCTGCATCCTGTTGATGTCTTGCTGTAACCTCTGACAACCCTTCGGACTATCCACAACAACATTCCCAACTTTTGTGTCATCAGCAAACTTACTAACCCACCCTTCTACTTTCTCATACAGGTTGTTTATAAAAATCACAAAGAGGAGGGGTCCCAGAACAGATCCCTGCAGAACACCACTGGACACCGTCCCTCATTCAGAATATGAACCACCTACAACCACCCTTTGCCTTCTGTGGGCAGGCCAGTCCTGGATCCACAAAGCAAGGTCTCCTTGAATCCCTACTTTCTAAATGAGCCTTGCACAGGGAGCCTAATCAAATGCCTTACTGAAATCCATATACACTACATCCAAAAGTCTAGCTTCATCAATGTGTTTTGTTACATCCTCAAAGAATTCAATCAGGCTCATAAGGCAGATCTGCCCTTGACAAAGCCATGCTGACTATCCCTCCAAATGCTCATAAATCCTGCCTCTCAGGATCTTCTCCAACAACTTGCACACCACTGAAGTCAGACTCACTGGTCTATAATTTTGTGGGTTATCTCTACTCCATTTCTTGGACAAGGAAACAACATTTGCAACCCTCCAGTCCTCTGGCACTTCTCCCGTCCCTATCGATGATGTAAAGATCATCGCCAGAGGCTTAGCAATCTCCTCCCTCATTTCCCACAGTAGCCTGGGGTATATCTCATCCAGACCCATTGACTTATCTAACAATGCTTTTCAAAAGCTCCAGCACATCCTCTTTCTTAATGTCCATATGTTCAAGCATTTCAGTCTCCTGTAAGTCATCCTCACAATTGCCAAGGTCCTTTTCCCTGGTGAATACTGAAGCAAAGTATTCATTAAGTACCTCTGCTATTTTCTTCGACTCCATGCAAAGGTCTCTACCATCACACCTGATTGGTCCTATTCTCACATGGCTCATTCTCTTGCTCTTCACATACTTGTAGAATACCTTGGGGTTTTCTTTAATCCTGCTTGCCAAGGCCTTCTCTTGGCCCCTTCTAGCTCTCCTAATTTCATTCTTAAGCTCCTTCCTGACAACCCCGTAATTTTCTAGACCTCTAACAGTACCTAATTTTTTGAACCTTTCATAAGCTTTTCTTTTCTTCCAATCCAGATTTTCTACGCCTGTTGTACACCATGGTTCTTTTACCCTATCATTCTTTCCCTGCCTCAGTGGAACCAATCTATGCAGCATACCATGTAAGTGATCCCTGAACATTTGCCACATTTCTGCCATGCATTTCCCTGAGAACATCTGCTCCAAATTTATGCTCAAGTTTCTGCCTAATAGCAGCATATTTCCCCCTACCCAAATTAAATGTTTTCCCAAATTGTCTGCTCTTATCTCTCTCCAGCGCTATGGTAAAGGAGATAAATTGTGATCACTACCTCCAAAATGCTCTCCCACCAAGAGATATGACGCCTGATCATTTCCCAGTACCAGATCAAGTACAGCCTCTCCTCTTGTTGGCTTATCTACATATTGCATCAGGAAACCTTCCTGAACATACCTAACAAACTCCACCCCATCTAAACCCCTTGCTCTACGGAGATGCCAGACAATATTAGGAAAGTTAAAATCACTCATCACAACAAGCCTATTATTATTGCACCATTCCAGAATCTGTCTCCCTATCTGCTCCTCGATGTCTCTGTTACTATTGAGTGGTCTATAAAAGACACCCAGTAGAGTTATTGCCCTCTTCCTGTTTCTGACTTCACCCAGACTGACTCAGTAGAGAATCCCTCCATGACTTCCTCCTCTTCTGCAGCCATGATACTATCCCTGATTAGCAATGCCTCGCCCCACCTCGTTTGCCTCCCTCCACGTCCTTTTGGAAACATCTAAAGCTGGGCACACTAAGAAGCCATTCCTGCTCCTGAGACATCCAAGTCCCTGTAATGGCCACAATGTCTTATCTCTCATCTATCCAACAATCTCTTTGAACCCCTACCATTGGACAGGAAGGACCGTAACATTAGGACAAGAACTGTTAGGATGGGAGATAGCTTCTTCCTCCAGTCCATAAGACTACTAAACTCCTGAACTCCCTGACACCTCCCAGGTCTCCGCATGTATGAAGCACCAGTAGTGTTATACTCTTCACTTTTTAACCTGTGACATAAATGTACATTATTATTTGTTAATTTACTTATGGCAATTTGTTTATGTGCTACGTGTGTGAGTTATATTGTATTGTGTTGTGCACCTCAGTCTGGAGGAATGTTGTTTCATTTGGCAGTATAGATGTGTACAGTTTAAGATCATTAAACTGAACTTCAACTTGTTTTATAAGTATATTAGAAATATGAGGATAGCTAAGGAAGTGATAGGATCCCAAGGGGATCAAAGGAGTAATCTATGCATGTAGCCATGGAATATTAGCAAGATCGCAGACAATATGAAAATTAGGGAAATCCTGCATAGCAAAGAAGATTGCCTAAGGATATGATGAATATGCGTGAGGTATTGGACTTTGAGAAGTCAATTTCTGGTAAGACATATACTATATAAATGTAGCGTAATGTAATTGTGAGCAAAGTAGATAATTCGCAACCACTGACATTGAGTTGGGGTTTCAATTTAAGAGACTGGCGTTTTTACATAAAGAGTTTTTTAGTGCGCTTTTGTGTGTATGTTTTGGAGTTCAACAAAACGTGTTACAGGTTTTATTAAACATAGAATGCCTCACTTTGTTCTATTTACAAAAACCTACATTGGTGACCCCTGTGCTCTAGAATGATTCCAGAGTTATCGAACATGTCGGCCATTGCAGTCACTTTGAAACTGCCAGAGTTTCGGGAGCAAAATGCCGTCGCTTGGTTTGTACAAGCTGAGGCTCAGTTCGCTCTTGGAGAGATCTCTGCAGAAGACATCAAATTTTACTATGTGATAGCGTCACTCAGCAATTCCACGGCTGCGTGAGTGGTGAACACCTGCCTAAACATGATAAATACCAATCACTGAAAACTCACCTTTTACAGACTGTTAGACTATCGGAGTCTGAGCATGTCAAACAGTTGCTCTCCTTACCCAGCCTTGGTAATGCTAGGCCTTCAGAGTTAATGGACCACATGCTTTCTCCCCTGGGAAATCTCCATCCTTGTTTTATTATCAAAGAACGTCTCATGCAGCAAATGCCTGATCAAGTTCACATAGCTCTTGCTAATACGCCCGTGAAGGACTACAGGGAACTTGCTAAAATGGTTGATAGTCGACATTCAGCTGGGCAGTATTACATCATTCCTCCATCTTCCTCTACCTCAATAAGCCTGGTCAGCAAGGCCCCCAATATAAGGACACAGATGACACCGGGCCTGTGTTTTTACCACGCTCACTTTGGTATGAACACTAGGAAGTGCCGACTGCCTTGTAGCTTCGACAGAGCCAGAATATCGGGACATCAAAGATCTGTGAACACCGTGGCTTCCAGCTGCCACAGTTGTCCACTATACTTTAGGAACATCCTTTTGGGGCTGCCAGCATCGCCTATTAATGAGAAGGCAAAGAGCGATGAAACCTCACTGGAGGTCACCACCAGCAGCAGGATCCAGAATTAAGGTAGATGATGGGTGATGTTCTGCTTAAATTGGCGACGTTACACAAGGGATTTCATCCTGACAGGTTTCCTGTGTCCCCAAAAGCTGTTAGTCGACCTTAAGAACTGCCAGCTTGTGGATGTCATTACCCTGCTCCCCAGTAAGTTCCCCACAATGACTGTCAAATGCATGCACCACTGCATGTGAGTTCACTCAACTGCTAGGGAAATGCCCAGACCTCACCAAGCCCACGTTCTCCCCTACCACTCACAAAACATGGGGTTGAGCACCACATTCCCACAACTGGCTCACCGGTCCATGGCCACATGCCTAGACCGGGCCCAGAAAACCTGGCAACCACGAAGACTAAGTATGCCAACGTGGAAAAACTTGGAATTGTACGACAGTTGAATAACCCCTCCGTATGGTCCCCAAGTCTGAAGGTGGTTTCCACACATGTAGTGATTACCGATGCCTTAATGGGGCCACCACCCCTGATTGTTACCCAGTCCCACACATCCAAGACTTTTCGGCACACTTAGCCAGAAATTTAATTTTTTTCCATAGTCGAACTAGGTAGACCTTTTTGAGTTTCTGCGAATGTTGTTTGGGCTGAAAAATGCAGCACAGACTTTCCATTGGCTGATGGACTCTGTGTTAAAAGACTTAGATTTTGTTTTGTTTACCTGGATGACATACTTGTCACCAGTGCATCGAAATCCGAACATGTATCTCATCTCTGCGCACTTTTCGAGCAATTAAGCCGACGTGGATTGATTATTAACCTTGCTAAATGCCAGTCTGAGTTGTCAACCATTGACTTTCGCTGCAGAAGGTGCAAAAACCCTCTCATCAAAAACAGCCACAATTATGGATTTCCCACTGCCTAGAACTACAAGAAAGCTCCAGGAGTTTTTACGTATGGTGAATTTCTATCACTGCTTCATCCTGTGAGCTGCTGAACTTATGCTCCCCCTGTATAGTGCACTTAAAGGAAATACCCCGAATCAAGTATTTCACTGGTCAGCTGACATGACCAGGCAACTGATGACACCAGACGAGCTCTTTCTAACGTGACCCTACTGGCACATCTGCTCCCCAATACACCTACAACCATTACTACTGAAGCTTAGATTATGCTGTGGGTGCTGTGCATGAACAGTTGGTCAGAGGCATATGGCAGCAACTCCCCCTCTTCAGCCGCCATCTCCGTCCCCCCAAAAGCAAGTACAGCACTTTTGGCTGTGAGATTCTTGGTCTCTAACTGCCTGTCCACAACTTTTGTTTTCTTCTAGAGGGTTGCCAATTTACAGTGCTTGTTGACCACAAACCCCATGGTATGCAATGGCCCAAAATATCAGACCTTTGGTCCGCACAACAGCAACGCCACTTGGCCTAGATGTCTGAGTTCACAACTGATAAACAACATACCAGGATGAAAAATAATGCCGTGTCTGATTGCCTCTCACGGCCAGCCATTGAGGCCGTACACATAGGGGTTGACTATGTCGGCATGGCAGCCAACCAGATTACTGACCCAGAGGTCCAGGCTTACCGAACAGCAGTCACAGGCCTGTGCCTGGCTGACATGAAGTTCGGGGAAGCTGGAGTTTGTCTCCTGTGTGATGTCTCAACCAGTCGCTTTCACCCCATCGTGCCCACAAACTGGAGACGGACTGTTTTTGACCTCATACATGGTCTCTCGTATCCAGGCTGGAAGGCCAAAACTTTACTGGTTGCACTAAAGTTTGTTTGGCATGTCCTCAGAAAGGACATGCATGATTAAACTGCATGTGTGGAGTGCCAGAGAGCAAAAATTAACCGTCATGTATAGGCGACATTAGCACCTTTTGAGGTTCCTGAGCGACTGTTTGACCATGTCAATGTGAACCCCGTTGGTCCTCTTCCTTCCTCCTGTGGTTTCATGCACCTTCTTACCATGGTGGACCTAACCACCAGGTGGTCAGAGGTCGTCCCTCCAGCTTCGACGATGGCCATAGACGTGGCTTGGACATTCATCAGCACCTGAGTTGCTCGGTTTGGCACCCCATCGGATAATTCCCCTGACTACAGTCCCCAATTCATTTCAGACCTCTAGGCTGTGATGACCCAGAACCCCAGTGTTGGGCTACATCACACCACACTGTATCACCCACAGCCCGATGGCCAATGAGAATGGTCTTGTTGCTCCTGAAAGGCTGCTCTGAGGGCTTCCCTGATGGACGAGTGTAGGCATGATCATCTCACATGTGTCATTCTGGGGCTCAGAAATGCTCCAAAAGAGGACCTGCAGTCATCTGTGGCAGACTTGGTCTACGGGCAGACGTTCTGAGTGCCAGGTGACCTAATTCCTGACAACATGACTGCCTGGTCGACCTTTCACCAGCATTCCACCCTCTTCAGTAAATTCAATTTCTTTGCACCTAGTCCTACCTCCCATAGTGGCATACAACACTCTCGGGTTCCTGTTGACCAACGTTCCACCTCATTTGTTTTGGTCTGCCATGACACACACCAACATCCCTTCAGGCCCCCTTACAACGGCCTGTTCCACATTTTGGAAAGGTGAGAAAAGACTTGTCATAGATAAGAGGGGTAAGACTGAAGTATTTCGGTGGATCATCTTCAGCCAGTCCACCAAGATTTGGAGTATTCCACTGCTGTGCCCCTGGCATCACAACATGACCATGAGTATGTCAACATACTTCTGGATAAGCCAGCGGCCCCTGTGGTTCCCCCACCCATGGAACACAGGAGCTGAGCCGGGCAGCTCACCTGAGCTCCAGACAGGCTCACAATGCCAGCGATGGAGAATTCCGTCTAAGGTAACATAATTGGGAGAATTGCACATAATTCACAACCACCGACATTGGATTGGGGTTTCACTTTAGGAGGCTGGTCTGACGTGATGACGGTTTTATGTAAAGAGCTTTTTAGCACATTTTTTTTGTGTAGGTTTTGGAGTTCAGTAAAGTGTGTTACGAGTTTCATTAAACACAAAACATCTCACTTTGTTTTATTTGCGAAAACCTGCATAGGCACCGTAGGAACATTGACATACAGAGATACTTTGGCGTGCCGCCTGTAACTCCCTGAAAGTGATGACCCAGGTAAATAGGGTAATAAAAAGGCTTTCTGTATGCTTGTCTCCATAGGCCAAGAGACTGAGTACTAAAATTGAGATGTCTAACTGCAGCTGTACAAAATATCAGATTGGAGTTAGAGTACCGGGTACTCTTCTGATTGTCACATTACTGTAAGGATATAGTGGCAATAGAGAGAGCTGTTAACAAGAGAAAATCTGCAGATGCTGGAAATCTGAGCAACACACACAAAATGCCGGAGAGTCTCGGCAGGCCAGGCAGCATCTGTGGAAAAGGTACAGTTGACGTTTCGAGATGACTGCACCTTTTTTTCCGTAGATGCTGCCTGGCCTGCTGACTCCCTCCAGCACTGTGCGTGTGTATGTTTCACCAAGCCGTTGGCTGAAATTGAAGGCTGTGATTAAAAAGAGAGATTGATTTGTCTGGGCTCATTCTTCCTGGAATGATAGAGAGTTTACAAATAAAGAGGCTTGCAAAATCATAAGAGGTATAGGTAAGTTAGATGGACAGAATTTCATTTTCTCTGGGCAGGAGAATCAATAACTGGAGGGCGTAGGTTTAAGGTGAGAATGGAGAAATTTAGTTAAGATCTGCGAGTAAGTTTTTCACAGAGAGGTTGACTAGTATCTGGAATGTGCTGCCAGGGGAGGTGGATGAGGCAGATACAGTTCAACAATACAAAGGCATTTGGACAAGTACTTGGACAGGAAAAGTAGAGAGGGATACGAGCCTAGTGCAGGAAATTGAGATTAGTATGGATAGGTATCACAGTCAGCATGGAAGAAGTGGGCCATAAGGGTCAGCTATGGTGTACGACTTTATGATACACTTACCTTTACATTACCCCTCTTAGGAACTATAGCAATTAGAATCAAATCAACAAGGAGATTAAGTCCTTTGCTTGCACATTGCACTTTGTTATGTTTCAGCAATGATAAAATCTTTTAATTTTGCCCAGAATGAAGCTCTTCCATAATTGTTGTTATGCCACTTTAAGTAACATTGTTTAGTAGATATTCCTCTCAAAGCCAACATTATTGTTTACAATTGGAACTGCCAGGTCTGAGTGGGGAGTGAAAAATTAATACTATACAAAAACTGCTAGAACTACAATTGAAATATTGCTGTTGCCACATCTACAATTTCTCAAGTATAATTTGTATAAGTAGGACTGTACCTGTTTTAATCCTCTTAAGAAATAGTGAAAGTAAAACTCAAAACAAGACTTGAAATAAGAAAGCTTGCTGTTTTGCTAAACTCATTTTATTCATTGAAAATTTAATATTTTATTTTATGATCACCACTAACCTTTAACAACATACTTATCCTTCTTAGAAGTGCTCAGCACCAGTACTTACAGCAGACAAATAATAGTTGCTGTACCATACTTAGAACAACATCATCTTGAAGTACCACAGCTAATGGATGTAGTCATAATGAGGCAGAGAAAATTACCCTTGAATGCCGAGACACAAAGAAAGACAACTAATTTATTGGTACTATGGATGTCTGTACAGCTGTGCCTGACCTGCAGAAATAACTGCATTATACTAAAAAGATGAAAGGACAGCAGCTAACTGCTAGACTTTTAATGAACAGGGAATGAAGTGGATTAAGAAAGGGTTAGGTTAGCAGAAGAGGCTGTTAGTATTAAGGCTGTCACTACTTAACAGTGCTCCTAAAAGCAAAGTGTCAGCAATCCTTGCGGTGGCTCATTCCATCTTAAAAAGTCCTTTGAAATCATAAAATGTACTGTTTCTTAAAATATTTTATTAAGATGCTTATTGTAGGCACATTTTTCAACTTTAGCACTGTTTTGCATTTTAGCACTTGATCAAACAAGCTACCTTTTAACAGGGTGCCAGTGTAAATGTTGTGAACAATATCTATGTTCTTAAAGCTCTTTTAAAGGGTGTATTAATAAAGATCTATATGTTTGCCAAGGCCACATGCATTTTGGTATTCATAATGTAGATGCAGATAAGGCAGAGGTTGCTGTGGCTGGAGGTTGGTCCCCTTTGCACCCTTCTTCTACCTAATAAATTGACAGATGTGTGACCACCAAGGCAATGAAGATACCTGAAACTTGTGGGTTATCATAATCCTCCTGTAGTCAATCTTATCTCTTAATTAACCTATTCTGTGCACATTATGTTGTTTGCCAATAACATGTGTACACAATATTATGTGAAATGTTTGCTATTGTCACATTCATGTATGTAATAGAATTAAATAATATATATTTATGCAGTGTCTATGGAATTGAATAAACAGTCGCTGTTTTGGGCCAAGACCCTTCTTCAGAACCTGTTAAATTCCACAGATGAATAGCAAGAAGGGTCTCAGCCCAAAACATTGACTGTTCATTCATTTCCATAGACGCTTCCTGACTTGCTGAGTTCCTCCAGCATTTTGTGTGTTAGTTTGAATTTCCAGCATTTGCAGAATTTCCCATGTTTATATTTATGCAAAGAGTTTCATCTCAGAAGTATACAGTATAGTGATGCTCAACGTGACATGTAAATTTTGGAAGGTTTATGATTGGTATGGCAAATAAAAATGAAAGAACCACGTGTTATTTCAAGTTTTCACATAAGATATGAGAGAAATTCAGAGGTCAGACATGAACAGGTGTATAGCTCAAAAATGCACATAACATTTTAACTGATGCTTCTTTGAGCTAAAACATTTGTGTCTCACTATAATGTTTGATTAAGTAAGCCAGATGAAATTATCACAAACACAAAGAAGCGCAACACAACCCTACTGGGTTAAAAATGTCAGCTTATTAAATCATCATTTCATGAAGCTAATTTTTTAAAATGTATGAAATTCTTCAATAAAAATTAAAGACAAACTATCAAAACACATCATATACAATAATATTTATGCCTTAAGATATTGGCTCTAATTATAACATTGACGGAGATAGTGTCTGATCTTACCAAGAGTGAATTCCAACTTGGGTTCAAATGGAAAATTGGAAATCCCTGCAGATTAATGGGAATAAAGATAAAATTAATCAATAACACTTTTGTTACAGAATTAAGAAATCCATAAACTGCTATGTCATATGAAATAAATATGTACATAATATTGTATAACCTCTTGTCATCTTTATGTTCTACCCATTTCTTTCTGGTTTGCAATCATGTCCTACTTTTAGCAGCCAATCACTTTTTTTTAGAACAGGACAGGAAATCAATGAGGAGAGAAAGTACCATAGCAGAAATAGAAATTCTGCAGTTTGTGCAGCATTTGCAGAAGTGTTAAAAACATAAACATGGTATTCTTCTCACCACTACCTCTTCTTACTTCTTAATTAGTCATCTATAATAAGATTGGGAATATCCTGATGAAAAAAAACAAAAGCAGAAGTAATGCCAAAATATCCCTCCTTAATTAGAGAAATGGATTTTCTTCAATGCTTATCACATTGAATGCTAATTTTGTTACCTTAAAAGGGCTCATGCTCTATGAACCGAGAGTTCATTGTCCTCTGCCCTTATAATTTAAGTCATTATAAAAGCAGAGCGTAATATGGGATCAGAGATACGACTCACCAAAGTGACGTGTTCAGAACATCAAAAGAATGTGAGAAATGTCCGCTCTGCCATTCATTAAGTTAAGCTTTTATTTCAGCAGCATCTCCCTGTTAAAGCTATATCCCTTAATTCCCTAACTACCAAAAGTCCATTAGTTTCTCTCTTAATATGCCCAATAATTGCTCCCTTTCATGGTGAATTCTAAAGATTCATTGCAAAACATCAATTCTGCACCTAGAGCATCAAACGCTGTAGGAATTCTATATGTTTGAATAAAGATCATTACCCATCTTAGGAGATCTATCGTGGACCAATCACATTGATGCAATCACAAAGAAGACACTTCAGCAGCTCTACTTCTTGGGAAATTGAGGAGATTTGGTACGTCACCAAAGATTCACGAGAAATTCTACCAACGTACAGTGGAGAATATTCTGACTGGTTGCATCACAGCCTGGTATGGCGCCTCCAAGACTGCAAGAGGCTGCAAAGGGTTTGTAAACTTGGCCATTCCCATTGCAGGCACAACCCTCCCGCCACTGAGGACATCAAGATGCAGTACTTCAAAAAGGTAGCTTTCCATAATTAAAGACCCTCACCATCCTAGGCATGCCCTCTTCACCTTACCTACATTGGGGAGGATTTATAGAAGCCTGTACCAAAATTTCAAGAACAGCTTCTTCACCTCTACCACCAGGTTTCTGTATGGTCCATGAATCCATAAACACTACCTCATTATTTTTGACTATTTATTTTTGTAATATAGAAATTTTGTATGCTACACAGTACTACTGCTGCAAAACAACAAACGTCTCAATATATGTCTGTGATAATAAACATGATTCTGATTTTCTTAAACTCTAGCAAGTACAAACCATAAGACCATAAGATAATAAGATCTAGGAGCAGAATTAGGCCATTTTGGCCCATTGAGTCTGTGCCACAAATTCATCATGGCTCCATTTCATCATGGCTGATCTAATTTTCCTCTCAGCCCCAATCTCCTGCCTTCTCCCCTTATCCTTTCATGCCCTGACCATTCAAGAATCTATTAACTTCTGCCTTAAATGTACACAAAGACTTGGCTTCCACAGCTGCCTGTGGCAAAAATGTCCACAAATTCACCACTCTCTGGCTAAAGAGATTCCTGCTGAAGGGCCTCAGCCCGAAATGTCAACTGTACTTTTTTCCATAAATGCTGCCTGGCTTACTGAGTTCCTCCAGCAATTCCCAGCATCTGCAGATTTTCTCTTGTTTGTAAAGAAATTCCTCTTATTTCTGTTCTAAAAGGATGCCCCTCTATTCTAAGACTGGGTCCTCTTATCTTAGACTCTTTCACTATTTGGAAACATCTTTTCCACATTCACTCTATCAAAGCCTATCACCATTCAATAGGTTTCAATGAGATCACCCCTCATTCTTCTGAATTCTAGTCAATACAGGTGCAGAGCCATCAAACGCTCTTCATATGATGAGCCATTCAATCTGAGAAACATTTTTGTGAACCTCCTTTGAACCCTCTCCAGTTTCAGCATATCCTGTCTAAGGTAAGGGTCCAAAACCTGCTCACACTACTCCAAGTGAGGCCTCACCTGTGCTTTATAAAGTTCCAACATTACATCCTTGCTTTAAAATTCCAGTCCTCCTGAAATGAATACTAACATGGCATTTGCCTTCTTCACTACAGGCTCAACCTGCAAATTAACCTTTAGGGAATCCTACACAAGGACTCCCAATTACTTCTGCACCTTAGTTTCTTTAATTTACTCTCCATTTAGAAAATAGTCAAACCTTTCATTCTTGCTTCCAAAGTGCATGGCCATATACTTCCCAACACGATTCCATATGCCAATTCTTTGCTCATTCTCATAAGCTGTTTAAGTCCTTCCGTAGCCTCTCTACTTCCTCAAAACTACTTGCTCCTCCACCTATTTTCATATCATCAGCAAACTTTGCAACAAAGACATCAATTCCATCATCCAAATCATTGACATGTAACATAAAAAGAATCAGTCCCAACATAGGCCTCTGTGGAACACCACTAGTCATCGGCAGCCAACCAGAAAAGGCTCTTTTTATTACCACTCTTTTCCTCCTGCCAATCAGCCACTGTTTTATCCATGATAGAATCTTTCCTGTAACACCATGGCTTTGTACTTTGTTAAGCAGTCTCATATGTGGTACCTTGTCAAGGGCCTTCTAAAAAATCTAAGTACACAACATCAACCAATTCTCCTTTGTCAAGCCTGCTTGCTATTTCTTCAAAGGATTCCAACAGACTGGTCAGCTAAGATTATCCCTTGAGGAAACCATGCTGACTACAGCCTATTTTATCATGTGCCTCCAAGTACCTTGAGACCTCATCCTTAACAATCGACTCCAACATCTTCCCTACTAACTGGCCTATAGGTTCCTTTCTTCCGCCTCTCTCTCTTCTTGAAGAGTGGAGTGACACTTACAATTTTCCATCTTCTGCAACCATTCCAGAAATGATCATTACTAATGCCTCCACAATCTCTTCAGCCACCTCCTTTAGAATCCTGGGGTGTACACTATCTGCTCCAGGTGACTTAGCTATCTTCAGACCTTTCAGTTTCCCAAGAACCTTCTCTCTAGTTATGGTAACCACAACCTTCATGACCCCTGACACTTGGAACTTCCACTACACTGCTAGTGTCTTCCACAGTGAAGACTGATGCAAAATACTGATTCAGTTCATCCACGGTTTTGTTGTCCCCCATAACTACCTCTCCAATATAAATTTCCAGCAGTCCCATATCCACCCTCATCTCTTTTACACTTTATGTATCTAAATAAACTTTTGGTATACTAATCTACTAATCTAGCCATCCCTATAATCAATCCACACAAACCCATCATCCTAAGATTAAGGTAGGCTTGGGGGGAAGACAAGTTGGGCTGAAATTTCTTCTCTGGCAATAAAATGCTATTTGCTATTAGTAATCTTACTAATGTTGTCTCAAAAGCTTTAAATTGGCACTATTTCAGGAACAGTGTATGTTATGGATTTAATTAGCAGCATATGTTGCATTTTTCCACCCAGCTCAGAACCCAGGAAGCTGTATTCTATGGTTACATCACTGTACAGCAAGAATGTGTACATGCTACGGTGACGTAAGGAGACTGGCAGAATCCAGGCACAAGGAGAAGAGGAACCTGGTGGGCTTCTGAAGAAAAGTACATGCAGGAGGCAGCTTCTTTGTACAAAGGGCAGACATGGAAAGAACGTGCCAGGGAGTTAGCCATCTACTTTTATAAATGTCTGCATCTTTGAAAATCTTGTCTTGTCATCAAAAGCCTCTTCCTAGTGTGAATGCAAAAGTCACATTTATCATAAGTAAAAGTTCCCAACTTTCCTAGTGGAGCTTTTCAAATCTTCTGCACTCCAGCATTATGTCATGTAATGTACAACATATTCCAGCAGAACCAGCTTGCTGGATTCCTGGGGCAATATTTCTGAGAGTTGGTGTGTCCCTGACTTTGAGTTTGAGAGAACTTGTGTTCAGCTCCTACTCGCTGTCTGCCTGGGCTTCATCACACCTGGGAGGACACTTCTGCTCCCTGTCCCATTTTTGTAGTGCTCACTCATTCACTCATTCCTTGCCATCATTTCCCTGTGGCAGAAAGATTGCTGGCTGTATTGTGCTGAGAGTCTGTAAAGGCCGCCTTCTGAGGTCAAAAATGTGAGAAAAAAATAGATTTATAGTGCCACCTCTTTTGTCAGATATTTACTTCCTGTCTACTTTATTCATTTCTGATTTGACAAACATAAAACCATTTCCCTTTTTGCAGAATTTCTTCTCACGCATCTGTGTTATGTTTTGTAACTTCAAAACATTAAACTAATTCAAAGGAAGACATGGGACTCTAAAATGTGAGTTCTAACTGTGTTTACTTTAAGCTAAGTGTTCACGTATCTTGTGGCAGCGTGATCACATATGCAGTTAATGTATTTATACATATAACACATAATGAATTATATAAACAAACAAAAATGCTTAAAGCAACAATATATGTACGTGTATGTGCGTGTGTGTGTGTATGTGTGCGTGTGTGTACTTAAATGTTACTGAAATATTAAACACATACCACTTCTCCCTACTTAGCTATAAAATCCAACTCAATAGAGAATGCATCTCCACTATATAAACAGTATTCTACATAATACAACTACTATATAGAAATATCCACAGCATAGTAAATTTTAAATTGTCCTATTCAGGCCTAAATATTTAATCACTTTGGAACATTTCTTTCCCCTGTGGGATAACGTCTTTCATGACGGGGTGGGATCTCTCTGCTTGGCAGGTGAGATTTGTGGCTGTGAAAACAACCTCAGGTTCCAGGGCCTCCTCCATGGTGGTTGTAGGAGTTGACTCTGGGGCTGCAGGAAGTGGCCCTGGCAGCTCTGGGCACTTTTCTTCTCCTTTCCTTTTCTTCTTCTAGTTTGTTCATCTTGATCTTGGGAAGGTGCATTTAGTTCACTGGAGCATTCTCTTATTAATCCTTCTATTGCTCCTTTTATGATCTGATCTCTCGTCTTGGTTTCCTGATCTGCAGCAGCATCTGACAAATCCCGTTTTCACATCTCCATTGACTCCTTTCTTTTTTGCCTTCCATTCATCCAGCTGGGCTTTGATCTTTGTATCTACTTTTATAAGCAGCTTTTGTCTCCCAATTGAAGTTCATGCGATAATCTTAAAGCGTGCAGAGTAGATTCTGGTTCTTTATAATCACAAAAGCCGAATGCTTGCAACTTTCCTCAAGCTCCTTGAACTCTCTCCCAGCTTAAATCTAAGCCATGTTTCACAAGTAACTGCCTGATTAACATATCAGAAGCTTTCTCAGATATGTTGCTTACAAAAACTGTTGTAGTCAGACGACTGTTTTCGTCACTTTCACGATTCCTCTGAGCAGCATGGTCCTTCCTTGGTCCAATATGCTTTCTAATCAGAGGCACAGAGGTTGGCACCAACACCTGTTTGTCCACTGTTGGGCAACAGTTTATGGTGTTTGGCATGGAGACAGTTGTGGCATCATCCAGTAGTATCTTTCTTAATTTGCTTTCAATTGACAGCATTGTAGAGGATGTGGCATGGTGAATCATCTTCAATCAAGTAGTAGTTTTCTCAGCCAATCGCATCCCCACAATGCTGGTCCTCCCATATCTATCACATACAAGCACAATGTGGCTTGTTGCTTGTTGTTTATTGCTGTTACGAATGTCAATCCCACAGAAAAGGTCTTTTTTTCCGGTATAGGTTCTTAGTTGAATATCTGCAGACTTCAGTTTACTATCTTTGAAATGTTTCTCAAAATAATTTTGTGTACGGGGTCTTTCTTTTGTTACATTTAAAATGGCGATTTTGTTATGTTAATCTGGGGAATGCGGCTTTGTTGTGCTTTAACACTGAACAGAGTTTGCGCTAACAGTTTGTTTTACTTTAAAACGAGATAACAGGATTCTATTAGCCAATGGGTGGTTATGTATCGTTTTGTTTTCAGATGCCATGCTGTATGATATGACTGTGGACTGAGTTTTGGCGGGGAGTTGGAGGAGAGACGAGGAGGACCGCGGACGTGCGGAGAGGCTCCGGTCGATCATTCAGGGTGGTCCCAAGCCGTGAGTCGACGGAATTCGGGTGGTCGTCTGAAGTCGAATTGAGCTCCAATGGTAGCGCGCGAAGAACTTGGACTTTGATAAGTGTTGGCACCTTTTTTTTCATTACTTTCCTCTCTGTATCAAATGTATATTAATGTCATAGAATTAGTAATATCTATAAAGTGTATTTGTTAAAATTCACTGGGCGTGCTGGCTGATGATTGATGTTTGTGATTGATTCGGGCGGCGACCGACCCTGTGGGGAGTGTTGAAGCAGGTGCTGGGCTGGATTTCCCATAGACATACACGAGCCAATATAACTGAACGTTACAAGTGGGGGCTACCGTCCTGGAGTTGGACTTTTCGGGAAAGTTGTACTTGTCGTTGTGGTAAGTGGTGTGAAGATGGATCAAGATAAGATTGTAAGTTGGTGTGAATGGGAGGAGGTACCGGTGAATCATGCGTGTGTGGTAAGCGGGGTCGATTATCGCATTCCGGCAGAGGTACTGGTGCGAGGGTTGAGTTTGATTAAAGGTATCGGGCAGATAGAACTTGTAGCTAGAAGGTGTGGGAAAGAACTGGAATCCAGCTGGATGTTGGTGCAGACGAGTGCTGACGTCATGACTTTGGAACTACCAGCGACAGTCCATGCCTCGGGGGAGGCGGGGCCGTGGGGTCTCCACACCCTCCCCGAGGACACAAGTGAGGAGGTGCCGGAGGAGGAGGAGCTAGATGAGGCCCCAAGGGAGGTGCCAGTAGCCAGGGGTGGAGGTGTGGAGTGGGAAGGTTTGGCCAGGCCCGGCCCCCATGGGCGGGATGAGACTGCCGAGTTAGCGGTTGCCATTACCTCCCTGGCGAGAAAGCTTACGGGGTTGCTGCATCGAGGGGTAGTGAAGGAGGACGAAGTGGCGGAGTTAAGGATGAGCCAGATATGTAGCGGTTCCCGGGAGGATGACAGAGTGGCTTGGAGTATCCGGCAGTCATTTAAGCAGAGCCCCCCTCCATCATTCGGACAGCTGATCCGAGAGGTACGGGCCGAGGAGTGTGCTTTGGGCCGACCAGGGGGCTCGGACCCTCAGGGACGGTCTTCAGCGGTTCAGGAGGTGGTAGTTGGGGTGAGACCAGAGAAATCCAAGGGGTCTCCGGGGGGGCTGCATCGGGAGGAGAGAGGCAGCGAGCAGTGGGTGCTATAACTGTGGGAGAGAGGGGCATTTCCGCCGGGAATGTGAGTGGCCAGGGGCGTGCTACCGCTGTGGGGAAGCTGGCCACTTGCGGAAGGATTGTGAGAGACGAGATGCGCCGAGGGGGGAGGGCCCCTGGGCCACTAAGAAGGGAGAAGTGTCGGAAAACTTAGGAGAGGCTCAGTGAGGGAACGGACTGGAGTCTCGGGAGGAACACGTTCCCAGAAAACCGCTATGGAACCCCAGAAAGAACACACCCAAATTCCTGATGGACTGGTGGGACCCCGTTCCAGCGTGTCCTTACGGATAGAGGGAATCTTTGCGAAAGCCATCCTTGACACCGGGTCGCAGGTTACCTTACTGTACCGGTCGTTCTACAACAAATATCTGAAACATTTGGCAGTCACTCCGTTTAATGCACTGGAGATTTGGGGCATAAGTGATGGTGATTACCCATACGATGGATACTTGTCAGTGAGATTGGAATTTTCGAAGGGAGATGTGGGAGTATCGGTAGCCTTTGAGACGCTGGTGTTGGTTTGTCCGGACCCGGTGGAGACCGGTGGTGCTGCCCTGTTGGTGGGGACTAACTCCCCTCTGGTGCGACGGCTCTTGGGAGCCTGTAAGAAGAAGGGTGGGGAGAACTTTTTGGAGACCCTCTCGGTACACCCCGTGTTCCGAGCGGTGTACGAAGGAGTGGGTGAACCCCAGGGGCTGGATCCTGAGTGCAAACGAGGGACGGTGTGGTGCACTCAGGCGAGGCCTAAGGTGATACAGCCAGGGGAGGTGGCACTAGTGATGGGGACCCCCAGATTCCCCGGATTACCGCCGGGCGAGGCCCTGCTAGTAGACGCCCCGGACGACCTGGAAAGGGAGTCCTGGTTCCCGGCTGGGGCGCTGGTGAGACCTGAATTGCAGAGGCCCTCAGCGGTACAGGCACAGCGGATGGGGGTGATGGTAAGGAACATAACGGAGAAGGAGATCACCTTTAAGTGCGGGATGCCCCTCGCGCACTTGTTCCCGGTGACGGTGATGTCCAGCGCCCCCGTGAAGCCCACTGGAGGGAAACTATTGGGAAACGGGGGGCGGTTGACCGAGGAGGACTTTAATTTTGAAAACTCCCCTGTACCGCCGGAGTATAAGAGCAGGCTGGTGGAGAAGATGCTGAAATTAGGGGGTGTCTTTTCTCAGGACGAGTTTGATGTGGGATGTTCCAAGAGCACTCGGCACACCATTCGGGTGACAAATGACACCCCGTTTAGAGAGAGGTCGCGGCAGTTGGCCCCAGCAGATGTGGAAGATGTGCGGCAGCACTTGCGGCAGTTGAAAGACGCAGGGATTATTGTGGAGTCCCGAAGCCCCTATGCGTCCCCCATAGTGGTGGCAAGGAAGAAAAATGGGAAGGTACGCATGTGCGTGGACTATAGGTCCCTGAACCGCCGCACTGTTCCTGACCAATATACGGTCCTGAGGGTGGAAGATGCCTTGGCCTGTCTGAGTGGTGCACAGTGGTTCAGTGTATTGGATTTGCGGAGTGGGTATTACCAGATTCCGATGAGCGAGACTGATAAGGAGAAGACAGCCTTCATCTGCCCCTGGGGTTTTTCCAGTTCGAATGAATGCCCCAAGGCATCTCGGGGGCCCCAGCCACCTTCCAGCGGCTCATGGAGAGGACAGTGGGGGACATGAACCTGCTGGAGGTATTGGTGTACCTGGACAACCTAATAGTGTTTGGATCTACGTTGGAGGAACATGAGGAGCGGCTGCTGAAGGTGCTGAGTCGGCTGAAGGAGGAAGGATTAAAACTTTCCCTGGATAAATGTAAGTTCTGCAAGACGTCAGTCAGTTATGTTGGGCACATAATCTCGCGAAATGGAGTGGCCACCGATCCGGATAAGATAGCCGCAGTCACCACCTGGCCGAGACCTCAGAAGGTGAGCGCCTTACACTCGTTTTTGGGGTTTTGCGGATATTACCGGCGGTTCGTGAAAGGATATGTGAAAATGAGTCATCCATTGAACCAGCTGTTGTGTGGTTATCCACCTGTGGGGAGGAGGAGGAAGGGAGACCGAGGGCCGGAGGTAGGAGGATACTTGAACCCAGGGGAGCCTTTTGGATCGAGGTGGGATGCTAAATGTGAGGAGGCGTTCCAATCTCTAAAAACGGCGCTGACGCAGGCCCCAGTGTTGGCTTTTGCTGATCCCCAGAAGCCATATGTTCTACACACTGATGCCAGTTACGACGGTCTGGGGGCTGTCCTGTACCAGGAACAGGACAACGGATTGAGGCCGGTAGCGTTTGTCAGTCAGAGTTTGTCGCCATCTGAGAGAAACTATCCCACTCACAAGCTGGAGTTCTTGGCATTGAAATGGGCGGTGGTGGACAAGTTGAGTGACTACCTATACGGGGCCCAGTCTGAGGTGAGAACTGACAACAACCCCCTCACTTATATCCTGGACGCTACTGGGCACCAGTGGTTAGCGGCCTTGTCTGCCTATGAGTTCAGCCTGAAGTACCGCCCGGGGAGTCGGAACATCGATGCAGATGCCCTGTCTCGTTGGGCGCACGACGAGTCGGGCAGGGCCGAGGAGTGGAAGAGTGTCCCTGCCCCGGGAGTAAAGGCCATGTGTCAAGTTGGGAGCGACGGGGAAGTAGGAGCACAGATGGGAACGGATCGGGCAGTAGATCAACTGGGGGCTGACGATGACACGCTACCCACCGGTTACTGTAATGTGACTGCTCTGAGGAACAGGCAGCTGCCAGAGTTGAGACACCAGGAAGTGAGGGCGGCTCAGCGTGATGACCCGAGCATTGGCAGTATCTGGTACGCGGTTAGCCAGGGTGATATGGGGCAGGTGGAGAAGGCGAAACATGCCTCCGTTCCCCTACTACTGAAGGAGTGGCCCCGGTTGAAGCTGAAGAACCACGTCCTGTACCGGGTCACGTCGCCCCCCGGACCACCCCCGGCGCTGGCAGCTGGTCATGCCTGAGAAGTATCAGAAGACTGTGCTCCAGGCTCTACATGATGATTCCGGGCACTTAGGGGTAGAGAAGACCTATGGATTAGTCAAGGACCGGTTTTACTGGCCCCGGATGATGGGGGAGGTGGAAGAATACTGTAAGACCTGTAGCCGTTGCGTCAGGAGGAAGACCCTGCCTGAGCAGGCGGCCCCGTTATTCCACTTGCAGAGTGCGGGACCCATGGACCTGGTGTGTATGGATTTCCTGTCTATTGAGCCAGATACCAGAAACACCGCCAATGTCTTGGTCCTCACGGATCACTACACTAGATATGCGCAGGCTTTTCCTACTAAGGATCAGAAAGTGACTACAGTGGCGAAGGTGTTATGGTAGAAGTACTTTGCTCATTATGGCCTTCCCCGGTGGATCCACAGTGATCAGGGACGGGACTTCGAGAGCAGGCTTATCCATGAATTACTGGGTATGCTTGGGGTTGAGAAATCCAGGACCACACCCTATCACCCGCAGGGTGATCCTCAGTCCGAGAGTTTTAACCGGACCCTGTTGGACATGCTCGGCACTTTGGAGATCGGACAGAAGAGTAAGTGGAGTCAGTACATCGCCCATTTGGTTCACTGTTACAATTGTACTCGCAATGATGCTACGGGGTACTCGCCCTACTATCTGATGTTCGGATGGGAAGCGAGGTTGCCCATTGATCTGTGTTTTGGGACTGAAGCGGGGGAAATATCTTCGAAGCCATGTCTGAAGTACGTGTCCGATATGAGGAGAGAGTTGAAAAGGGCGTACGAGTTGGCTGAGGCGGCAGCCACCAAGCAGAACCAGCGGAATAAAAGGAGGTATGATCAGAAGGTAAAGTTCGTCCAGCTATTGCCGGGAGACCGAGTCCTTATCCGGAATTTAGGACTACAGGGTAAGCACAAGTTGGCGGACCATTGGGCAGCCACCCACTATGTGGTGGAGAGTCAGATGCCGAATCTCCCGGTTTACTGGGTGAGACCTGAGGGCGGGCAGGAGCCTGTCAAGAACCACCTGTTGCCTTTGGGTCGAGAGGTGAAGATGGACCCAGAGCCCGAATGGGAGTTTACTCCTATTACGAGGACTCTGCGAGGGTGCGGGGCGCGGAAAGAGCCCGCTGCGAAGAAAACGGGGCCGGTCCCCACCTCGAGAAGGGATACGTCATTGGAAGATGATGAGTCGGACGTGTGGTACCTGCTTCCGTTTGCTGATTCCCCGGTGCCGGGAGAAGAGACTCCTGGCCCTTCCATCACTGAGTTAGGGGAACCGAGGAAGGGTGTTGCAGAGTCGCCTGTATTACAGCCGGCATTGGGGGAGGGTGTTGCCGAGCTGCCTGTATTACAGCTGGGATTGGGGGAGGGTGTTGCAGAGCCGCCTGTATTACAGCTGGGATTGGGGGAGGGTGTTGCAGAGCCGCCTGTATTACAGCCGGGATTGGGGGAGGGTGTTGCAGAGCCGCCTGTATTACAGCCGGCATTGGGGGAGGAGAGGGTGGAGGCAGAACCCGAGCCAGAGGGCTCACCGGGGCAGAGGGATCCCGGTGAGGGGGAAGGTCCGACAGATAGGCCCGGGGGGGGTCACCTGGGGTGTCTGAACAGGGAGAGTCAGCAGAGGAAGTACAGAGGCCTCAGAGGAGTAGGCATCCCCCGGAAAGACTCACTTATATAGCGCCGGGAGAGCAGGGTGTGATCTCTACTGCCCTGCAAAGTTATGTCACTGCTTTATTCACCTGGGTTGGGTTTTGTATTTTACAAGGAGCACTGGTGAACTCTGTTAACATCGTGAGGGCATGACTTTTTGTGGTGGGTGGAGAGTGTACGGGGTCTTTCTTTTGTTACATTTTAAATAGCGATTTTGTTACGTTAATCTGGGGAATGCGGCTTTGTTGTGCTTTAACGCTGAAGAGAGTTTGCGCTAACAGTTCGTTTTACTTTAAAATGAGATAACAGGGTTCTATTAGCCAATGGGTGGTTATGTATCATTTTGTTTTCGGATGCCATGCTGTATGATATGACTGTGGACTGAGTTTTGGCGGGGAGTCGGAGGAGAGACGAGGAGGACCGCGGACGTGTGGAGAGGCTCCGGTCGATCACTCAGGGTGGTCCCGAGCCGTGAGTCGACGGAATTCAGGTGGTCGTCTGAAGTCGAATTGAGCTCCAACGGTAGCACGCGAAGAACTTGGACTTTGATAAGTGTTGGCGCCTTTTTTTTTCATTACTTTCCTCTCTGTATCAAATGTATATTAATGTCATAGAATTAGTAATATCTATAAAGTGTATTTGTTAAAATTCACTGGGCGTGCTGGCTGATGATTGATGTTGTGATTGATTCGGGCGGCCACCGACCCTGTGGGGAGTGTTGAGGCGGGTGCTGGGCTGGATTTCCCCTAGACATACACGAGCCAATATAACTGAACGTTACATTGTGAAATGACTGAAACAACCAAGCCAGTGTCTAATTCCATTAGATTAGTGCTCTTTTTGAAAATGCAACTTCACTTTTTAACTTTTTTCTTCCCTGTGCAGTCCATTATTTTTGTCTGCCAACATGTTCATTGTATGTGTCCTATTTTGATGCATGTTCAGCAAATTTTGCCTTTAAACCTGCATTGATCTGCTGTATGTGAACCCTTGTCACAATGGTAAGACAACTTGTTCGGCCAATGCAATTTTGTTCACACCCACTTTCATTCCTGACTGCAACTCAATTGTATCTCTGTCTGAAGTTTCCGCTGAAACAGTGATTTTAACTGCTGTTTTTAATGAATGTTGTTCTTCAGTTGGGAGCTGTTTTTGAATGCTTTCTTGTAAGGTTCCACAAGCTAAATGACCTCCTAGTATATCTTTAAGCCCATTA
The DNA here is from genome assembly GCF_963921235.1 of Mobula hypostoma. Taxonomy (NCBI): domain Eukaryota; kingdom Metazoa; phylum Chordata; class Chondrichthyes; order Myliobatiformes; family Myliobatidae; genus Mobula; species Mobula hypostoma. The sequence goes on along the minus strand of NC_086100.1, from coordinate 137,092,088 downwards.
CTGAACTGGCAATTCTCAGACAATCTGTTCAATTCCACCACGTACAGTGAAATTGACTCCCCTTCCTTTTGATTCTGCTTATAAAACCTAAAGCATTCTGCAATCACAATATTTCTGTTCTAAATGTTCCTGCATTACTTTCACAATATTGGCAAAGCTCATTGCTGCTGGTTTAGTTGGAGCTGTCAATCTTTGAAGCAAACTGTATGCCTTTAAACCCAATGCAAAACTGTTTCCCATGGGCTGTTTTATTTGCTTCAAAATACCTTTCAATTAGCTCAGTGTACATATACCAGTTATCTTTTGTGTAATCAAACACGTCAATTTTTCTTACATAGCCAGCCATTTCTCCTCTTTTTTTATGAATCAGAATCAGAATCTGGTTTAATATCATATTGAAATTTCTTAACTTTGTGGCAACAGTACAATGCAAAACATAATAATATAGAAAAAAACTGTGAATTACATTAAGTCTATAGATATATATTAAATAGTTAAACTAAATAAGTAGTGCCAAAACAGAAATAAAAAACATATTGGAATGTGAAGAAGCCAGCATGCCTAGAAGAAATCCATGTGGTCACAGGGAGAACGTACCAACTCCTTACGGATAGTAGCAGGAATTGAACCCTTTCCAATGATTGCTGTGCTGTGATAGTGTTATGCTACCAGCAACAGTGATGTGTATGCAATAAAATCCTAACTACAGTGCGAATGTGTATCTACAGCCCAAATGAAATAAATAAACTGATGTTCTTATAAATGTGACTTTTTTGCCAATTTGTTTCAACTGGAATTGCAATTAAAATAAACAATACATTAAATCAAGATACTAACATATTGCACACTTGTACAATGTGTGCAAGTACTGGCTCCCAAACCTTACAAAATATTTTTAAAAACAAATATGATAATTTTCCTTGGTTTTATTGTGGCAATTCAAATTGTTTATTTATTTAGAGATACAGCACAGTAACGGGCCCTTGCAGCCTAATGAGCCTGTGATGCCCCATTACATCCATATGTGACCAATTAATCTACTAACCCATCTGTACCTCTTTGGATGTGAGAGGACACCGGAGCACCCAAAGGAAAGCCACTCAGTCACAGGGAGAACGTGCAAATTCCTTACAGAGCATGGAGGGGAATTGAACCTGGGTCACTGGCGCAGTAATAGCGTTGTGTTAACCACTATGCTACCATACCACTCTGTTAATCTAATAAATTCTACGCAATCTCATAAAAACAATCTAGATACATAATTCTTGATTTACTGTTAATTTGATTATTAAGCAAACCAAAATATAACATTAAGGTTCTTAGGTACTTAAAATAATCTTTAATCATGAAGAGTTTCATGCAGTGTAAATCTTACCTATCAATGGAGATTGTGTCTCTGGTATAGGGAGGATCTGATGGGCCTCATCTGGGCTTGTATTGCCTTTGATTTCCATGATGAGTTGCTGAAGGTGTGCAATTCTCCTTCGCAAACCTTCAGAGTTTGCTTGTCGGAGTGCTGCAATCCAGTCTTCACAGTCTGACTTTGAGATGGCTTCAAGATAAATGTCTGGTTCTCCACTCTGAAAAGCTGCACTCAAAAAATCATTTAACACCTTCAGTAATCATAATTTTCACAAAAAAAATGTGACAGGATTGATGCAGTATACAGTTTGGAGCATTAGCCATCCATCTTTACTGCCAGGACTTCAAATATCTAACAGACTGCTGAAAGCTATCTCTATTGTCTTTACATTCAGTGCACTTCGTATAAGCAGCACAGCAGTTTCTAAAGTAATTAATACAATATAAAACTAGGTGGCAGAATTATCAAGAAAAAAGGTCTCTGCAGCAGGAGCCTCTGCTCAGCTCGAATTGGCAATTTTCATTTTCGTAGATCCAATACACTCAGAAACAGTGAGACAAGATACTGGCAGAAAGCCCAATGGAATTTACTTAGAGTGAATGTGCCCATCATCTCAGCTATAAAAGCTATCCTTTATGGTTGGTTTACTTTCTATTCTTACCAGTTGTAACTCATGAGTTTTCTCATGATAATATAGCATGACACGACTGTAATGAATGGCCAACAAGTTTTATGGGGAGTTATGGACGTTCCTGCAAACTAAAGCAACAGCAGAATGGGATATCATATTTGACTAATAGTAGGGCAGCTAAGTATAACTCTTTCAACAATGTTTCCATAATTGAGCATCAAATTAAGTGAAAAATGATACTTTCTGTTCAGAAGGTGCAAAGGCTACCAAGAATTCAAAGTTCATGCACTTCTATATTTGTATAAATTAATTCCTCCAGTTGGTGAAACTTATCAAGAGACCATCAATATGATTTCAAAAAGCACTGTGTTTCTGAGCAGTTTCCAATGTCAATCTCAACCAATGGGCTGGACAGTAATAATGGCTAGCCTGTTGTTCCATAGAATGTTTGACCTCTTGCTCCATCTATGGATTTGTCATTGAGTCCTTCCAGATTGTTGTAAACTGAGGATGGGATACACCTACTATTTGATTGCACTGTTTTATGGTATATCAAACACAGCCTCATTCTGATCTAGGTGAAAAAGTAAGTCTAGAAGGTTCTTTTTACTTCTATTAATATAATGTTTGAAGTAATTTATATAATCTAGTTTCAAAAATGTCTTCAATTACCAAAATAATTGTCCTTAATTACCAAAAACATTTCATCTGGTTTAAAATGTCTATCATGATCAGTTGAAAAGGCCCTTGATAACTTGATCCTTCAAAAGACATTAAAGACAGTCCAAGGACTGGGCCTCAGGTTCCACTGCTCAAGGGATTGCGGCTTGTACATCTCCACTTTGTGCAGTGGCTGCAGGAAAAGCACTAGAATTGACCTCAACGTGGGGCAAGAGCAAGCATAATCTGGCCCAATAATTACCACAAGTGCAGTTCTTTGTAAAATTCAAATTAAAGAAATGTACTTTTCAAGTTGGAAAGTATACTGAATGGGAGTCATTAATAGTAGGATAGTGTTAAGCAGAAATAGTTAAATTGGATTGCACACACTTTTTTAATAAACCAGAACAAAGTTTCATTTACGTCCAATGCTCAATTAGGTCTTCTGCAAATAATTATGAAGTTGTCCAAAACCTGGTTCAAAATGCCATTATAGTGCTATATATCTAGAATCAAGAGGTGAAATGGGACATTCAGTGTTTCCAATGGGACTGTGCCCAATTGAAAACAGCTGTCAACACTTAACAATCAGAGAGGTGCATCTAGAAAGCAGCTACACATCCTAGGAGGTCAAACTTTTGTTCTAGGAGCGGTGGAGGTACTGGTGGAGGTAGAGAGGGGTGGTGGAAACTGATTGTAATGGAGGGTGGTGATGGTAATGGTGGGGGGGGATCCCTGCCAAGGCCACCATGGGAATAGCAACTCAGGTTTCACTTCCAGGATAAATCTACTTTAATAAATCTACAAGGTGTTTCAAGTTGAACCACACATCATGACAAACTTCATTCCATGGACACACTAATGCAGTCACATTCACCCAGACTGTTAATCACATGGATTTTACTCCATCTATACCTTTCCATATGTGCCTAGCATAGCTGCAACACTCTCCTGGTATGAAAACACCAATGCCCTTGAATGGAAATTCTACAACACGAAGTGGATATGGCCCCGTCCATCACGGGTAAAGCCCTCCCTACCATTGAGCACATCTACCCAGAGTGTTGTTGCAGGAAAGCAGCATCATCATCAGAGACCCACTGCACAGGCCATGCTCTCTTCTTGCTACTGCCATCAGGAGGAAGGTACAAGAGCCTCATGACTCACACCACTGGGTTCAGGAATAGTTATTACCCCTCAACCATCAAACCGAGTGGATAACATCACACAACTTCACTTGCCCCTTAACTGAACTGTTCCCATAAGCTAAGGACTCACTTTCAGGGGCTCTTCATCTCAAGTTCTCGATATTTATTGCTTATTATTTATTACTATTATTTCTTCTTTTTGTTGTGTTTGGTCTTTCATTAACTATTATGGTTTTTGATTTATTAAGTATGCCCGCAAGAAAATGAATCTCAGGGTTGTATATGGTGACATATATTTGATAATAAATTTACTTTGAATTTGGGACTCTCCTCCACTGACATTCATTTCTCATGCAGAGGTCGAGACTCCAAAACTAGGTTAATCAAAAGCTCACACAATGCTTTTCAAATCTTCCAAGCAGACCCTCACTAGCTCATCCCAGCAGCAGACTGAAGAAAACCACCCTTTTACACAGAAGACCCCAAAAAAATTTGAAATCAGAGGATATAAGAAATCTGGCAGTGAGAAAATTGATAAAATTTGACCGTGATGACTAAATCCCCTTTTATTATTAATCAGTGAATACACTAATTATGATATATGCACGGCGGGAGGCTGGCAGAGGAGAAGGAACAGAATAATGTTGATATAGAGAACAGTGTGCAATCGAACCTTATACTCCACTGCTCCACCTCAGAGACTGACACAGCAAGGAGTGAGCTGATTATATTAATGAGATGCATGTCATAGGCAGACAGTCATAGGCATCTTGTGGAGAGTTCTCTGGAGTGGAAGTGGGTAGACAGTATATGCATCCATAGTGCTTCAATGGTCCCAGATCAGATCACAACTAAAATGCTGGTGTAGATGAGCTGTCATACTTATTTGCATGTTCTCACAGGGTGTCGTACGGAGCTAGAGATGATAACCATCACTCAAAAGCCATGAGCACTTGTCTACAAGGGCTTCGTCATTGTCTTCAAAGGCTTTCTAATTTCTACAATGCCTACCTTGTTCATGTGATAATATAGATGGAGGCCACATGAAACCTTTCTTGCCTCTCTCCAGCCTGATCCTGACTTAGCTAGAGAATGTTCCTGCCTCACAAAGGCGCTCGGAAGGTCTTCGAGAAGGAGAATGTATTGTCAGGAAATAGTCTGATATCTTCTAAGAGCAAGGAGATGCGCCTTTTGAACAGCTTGCTGTCCTTGACCATTCATACAGTTGATATGAGGACACTATTCTTGACTGCACATCAGCAGCTTACACTTTGGAAGGAACAGAGAGACCTTGCACATCATCAGTGCTCTTCTGCATAAGCAGAGGGATACTACATAAAACTGTGCCCAGACCGGGTAAAGAACTGACTCCAAGAATGAAGACAGCAGAGAGCGGATCCTATGAGATGGTTCTGTCAGCTTGGCCGATGCAACGGAAGTACTCAGTGACAGTCAATAGTTTGTTGGACTTCGGTTAGAAAAGTCACCTGGTGCACAGTTCTAGGACTCTGATACCCTCACGCACAAGGGAACATATTCATGTCTTGCTGCAGCTTTACAGTCAGCATGCTCACCCCTGCCCCACTGCCAGACATCCTTCAGTCAACCATGAACAGCAGTCTGAAGCTGGACAGTCTAAATGTTCTAGTGAAAGAGAACAGCATTCCCGAAGCCAGACTGCGGCCTCATAGGAAACACTGCTGTGTAGACTAGTACATTAAACCTACAAAGTTTGGAAGTGGACAACTCACCATTTACTACAGCGAAAGATATTATGACTTAGCATTATTGTATCATTTGATTTGTCATTGTTATATAAAAAAACATTTTTTGTGTAGGGATATGTCAAACTAGTGTGGCAGCCTCTGACATTGCAGAGCCTGCCTTGCCTTGCCTAGAAGGCTTTTAAGGTCACAGGTGTTGACTGACAATGCTCTGGCTAAAGATTAATTGTAGGTAGATATTCAGCTGTTTTCCACTGAAAATATAGCCACCCTGCAACAGACTGACAGCCTACGACCCACAGCAGGAGGTTGACTGCAATCCTGTGGTTCTCATTCCCTGCTTGTTCTGCTCTGAGAGAGACACATTCCAACTAGTCCTGAAACGCTCATGACTGCATAGCCAGATTCTGCTCTAATTCTGACAAGTTTGCAGATGGTATCACCGTAGTGGGCCACATTCCTGATAATGATGAGTTGGACTACAGAAAGGAGAAAGACAAATTTAGTGACATGGTGCCATGATAACAATCTTTCCCTCAATATCCATGAGACAAAGGAGCTGATCATCGACTTCAGGGGGTGGTGGGGGGGGGGGTAGTTCACTTGTTCCTGTCTACATCAACAGTGTTGAGGTTCAGAGGGCTGAGAGCTTCAGTTTTCTAGGTGTGAGCATCAACAATAATCTGTCCTGGTCCAACCATTCAACCACGTTGAAAGCTCACCAACACCTCTACTTTCTCAAGAGGCTATAGAATTTAGCATGTCCTATCAGCCCACGCTGTTCACACTTCTGACTGAACTGCTGGGTCCAGCTCAAACCGAATCATCAAATTCACTGATACACAACAGTGCTTGGCCCAATCAACACAACAATGGTGTACAAAGAGGAGGTAGTGCGGCTTGTAGAATGGTGTGAGTACAACGACTTGACTCTCAACATGGACAAAACTAAAGCGCTGATTGCGGACTTTAGAAAGGTGCAGGCTGACCACTTCTCACTGCACATGAACGGCAGCCGCATGGAGAAAGTTATGAGACCAAGTTTCTGAGGGATGAACATAACAGATAATCTCACCTCCTTCAACACCACCCCTTTAGTCAAGAAAGCACAAAAGCATCTTCGCTTCCTGAGGAGATTGAGGTGGGTGAGGCATTCCACCTCCCCCCACCCCACCAATTCTAACCAATTTTTACAGAAGCACCATTGACAGCGGCCTGACCAGTTGCATCATCGTCTGGTGCGGGAATCGCAAGGCATCTGACACAAAACTCTACAAAGAATTGTGAGGGCTGCTGAGAAGATTATTGGGGTCTCTCTTGCACCCATCCATGATATTTATCATGAGTGCTGCACGTGGAGGGCCTTAAGCGTTGTCAAGGATCCTTCCCATCCATCCCAAAATTTCTCTGATCTCCTACCATCAGGCAGGAAGTACTGAAGCATTAGGACAAGAACTTCTTCCCCCAGTCCAAGAGACTACTGAACTCCCTGCCACCACCCAGGTCTCATCACTAATGAAGTACCAGTAGCATTATACTGTTTACTTTTTAACTTGTGTCATAAATGCACCTTTTGTTAACTGTCAATATTCTGGGATATATTTCATTAATGTATTTGTGGTAACATTATTTTTTATGTGTTGCATGTGTGGGCACGGGGCCAAGTGGTTAAGGCATTGGACTAGCGACCTGAAGGTCATGAGTTCGAGCCCCAGCCGAACGAACGTGTTGTGTCCTTGAGCAAGGCACTTAATCACACATTGCTCTGCGACAACACTGGCGCCAAGCTGTATGGGTTCTAATGCCCTTCTCTTGGACAACATTGGTGTTGTGGAGAGGGGAGACTTGCAGCATGGGCAACTGCTGATCTTCCATACAACCTTGCCCAGGCCTGTGCCCTGGAGAGTGAAGACTTTCCAGGCGCAGATCCATGGTCTCACAAGACTAACGGATGTCTTAATGTGTGTTATATGTACTGTGCTATGCATCTTGGTCCGGGGGAAGATTGCTCCGTTTGGCAGTATACATGGATATGTTTGAATAACAATAAACTTCAACTTGAACTCAACTCTTACCAAATTTTACCGATGCACCATCAAAAGCATTCTGTGTGGATACATAATGGTTTGGTATGGCAATGTCTCTGCACATGATTGCAATAAGCTACAGAGAGTCGTGGACACAGCCCGGCACATTACAGAAGGAACTATGGATCCTGTCTATACTTCTCATTGCTTCAGTAAAGCAGCTGGCATAATCAAAGACCCTACCCACCTCGGACATTCTCTCTTCTCCCCTTTCCCATCAGGCAGAAGATACGAAAACTTGAAAGCACATGCCACCAGACTCAAAGACAGCTTCTGTCCCACTACTTTCAGACTCTTGAATAAACCTCTTGCATTATAAGATGCACTCTTGGCTGCACTATCGAACTTATTATGATTTTGTGCTTTATTATTTATCTGCACTTGCAGTCACAGACTGTGTTTTATTAGCTTGTACACTTCATTGGGCATTGTTACTGTTTCACCTTGTCCTATCTCAACACGTTGTGTAATAATTTGATCTGTATGAACAGTATGGAAGACAAGCTTTGCACTGTATCTTGGTACAATAATAACAAGAGGAAATGAAAAGAAGGGAGGTTCGCAGACTAAACATCTAGCTCTCCAATAGGAATCCCCAAATCCTATTACAAAAAGTATTGAAAGAGATAATATTACATGGGAGAGCATTTGTGAGAAATAATGCCTTGTGGTGGGAAGTAGCACCAAACTTCTATCAGATCCTGCTGTCAAGACTGGAGTGAATCGTTATGTTTCTGTGCACTTCATCAATTGCACAGTGCACCTCAAAATGGTCAATTCATAGAAGAGCTTAAAATGATCCTTAACTGGAGTCTCATAAGGGACTTCCCACTGCTGAACGATTACGTATTTATTGTTTTGAAATTTTAGCCCCTCCATGACCAATGGCAACCTGGTCAATGTGCTGATATGTGCACTATTCTCAGCTGTTGTTGTGCTTACATTAATGACGAGCCAACATCAAAGTAAAATAATCCAAAGGCTCAAGATCTCAACCAACACTTAGTCATCCGACAGGATCTGATCTGAGGGGGGAGTGTTTTTGTGGAAAGGGTATGGTCATTTGAGCAGGGTGCCACATAAGACCATGAGACATAGAATCAAGCCATTCGACCACCATTCCATCATCCCTCTCAACCCCATTCTCCTGCCTTCACCCTACAGCTTTTGACACTCTTATTAATATCAGGAACTAAGGAAAATTTGTATCAAGACAAAATATTGTCACTAAATTACTTTTCGTATTGTTCTAACAGGCAGGCGAAACTGCACACCAGGATTTATGTGTGTCTTGTGTGTGTGATGTAAGGCAATTTTATGCATCATCTGAAATCTGAATTATTGGTGTTATTGTTGCAAAAATAGATGCAGAGTTACTTGGTCAAACTTTAGTTTACAAGTCATTGATAAAAATGCACCCTCTCACCCTTTAGTAGCAAAGTGCATTAAGGTTGTGGATGTTGTTCTAGGACATTACCCTGGCAACTGCTCCTTCCTCTTGCTGGTCTTCAAGCTCTGTTTCATGACCATCACATTCCTGGTCCCTTTCCTCCAGTAATGGCTGCAGCTTTGATTGGAACGATAGTGCTGCTTGCAGAACACAACGATGCAGCCTCGCTTTTACTTTGATGCACTCTCTAAAGTGCTCCCAGAAACCCATGGCATCTAACACCAGAACCCTAGTATATAGTTGAAGTTCATTTGTGCTCAGATGGTGTGTTTACCAGTGTAAGTGCCCAGCAAAATATGGGTTTGATCCCATGATGGAGCATTCAACCCCATGAGTAGTGTTGCCCATGAAAGAATCTGATACGGGTGATTTTTCATGTATTCGCAGAAGCATAGCATTCACCATTAGGAAATTATATTTCTGATCTAAAACAACCTGTAGATTAAAGGAGTGGAAAGCTTTTCTGCTGATGACAAGGTCTGAGTTATTAAAGGGAGGCCTCAGGCAACAGCCGTCTGCACTTATAGGAAACCAGTAAAGCCAGCAAAACTGAGTACCTAAGATGCCGTAGGTTTCTCACACTAATCAAAATAAATGGGATCATTTCTTTAGGAGCAGATGGCCTGGGTAAACTCTGTAGTGTAGTGGTGAGCAGCAACTCGAGAGATGTGGTAGAGATTGGTGGCTACTACATGAGCATTGACAGTCAATATGTCCTTGACCTCCACAGAGAAAGCAGTCCAGGCCTGACAGCATGCCCGTCTTGCACAGCTTTAAACAACCTGAGTCTGCAGAAATGTTGCTCACCAGAAAAAGCTAGGTAAGATGTGGTATCTTTGAAGCTTCTCCGGGAATAGGCTCTTGATTCATTTGTCTCCCGTGCCGAGTATTCTGATCTACCCTGAATGGCCAGACATGTCGACAATAACACTCCTGTAAGTGAGCAATAAGATGCCTATTCTGCCCAGGTGCCAACTTGAATGGAATGAGTAGCTCAACGCTCACTGTTCATTGGAGCACCCTCTACACATTGGAAGGTGTTTGAATAGCCCACACTCAGCTATCCAAATGGGTATCTTGACATGCCCCTCTTTAGTCAGCAAAGCAGTGTGTTCCTTGTTCTAGTATCAGGCCATAACTTTCTGTCCCACTTTACACCGGTAAGGGCAGAAAGTATCATTATACTATCCTTTCATTAGGAAAAGATCAGACACATTGATATGAAGAATGTACAGGAGCACCTGGTCCAGCTTTTCAATTTCACCTGGAAATAAACTCCAAATAAGATTGAATTGGACTAAGTGGTTTTTTTCCAGTTTCTAGGCCAAAGAGAGTAATTTTAGTTTCATGCAGACAGCATTAAAGTTATACGACGCTCTTGGTATCCAATTTTATCTTCAGCCTGATATTTCTTTCTATGATGGCACATAAAATGGGCAATTCATCTGATCTCCAGATTGTCCCTCAGTTGCCCTGCAGTGCACACATTAGACAGCCCCTCCACAACACCGGCAGGCTAAGTTACAATGATCCTCAAACTGTACCTCTGACAATGTGCAGATAGTTAGGCCTGTGCAACTCAAGGAATTTTACCCAACTGCTAAGCACCAAGAAAATAAAGTTCGGAATTTTTAAGCAACACACACAAAAAACGTTGGTGGAACGCAGCAGGCCAGGCAGCATCTATAGGAAGAGGTACAGTCGACGTTTCGGGTCGAGACCCTTCGTCAGGACTAACTGAAAGAAGAGACAGTAATAGATTTGAACATAGGAGGGGGAGGGGGAGATCTGAAATGATAGGAGCTCTGTCTGCTAGAGAAAGCAGGATCTCCCAGTGGCCACACATTTTAATTCCACATCCCATTCCATTCTGACATGTCTATCCACGGCCTCCTCTACTGCCAAGATGAAGCCACACTCAGGTTGGAGGAACAACACCTCATATTCCATCTGGGTAGCCTCCAATCTGATGGCATGAATACAGTACTGACTTCTCTAACTTCCGTTAATGCCCCTCCTCCCCTTCACACCCCATCCCTTATTTATTTATTTAATATATTTCCCCCCCTTTTTTTTCTCTCTCTCTTTTTCTTCCTCTGTCCCTCTCACTATAACTCCTTGCCTCTCTCTCCCCAGGCTTCCCGTCTCATGATCCTCTCCCTTCTCCAGCTCTTAGATCCACCCCTCCCCTCCTGTCTTCTCCTATCATTTCGGATCTCCCCCTCCTACTTTCAAATCTCTTACTTTCAGTTAGTCCTTACGAAGAGACCTGGCCTGAAACGTCAACTGTACCTCTTCCTATAGATGCTGCCTGGCCTGCTGCGTTCACCAGCATTTTTTGTGTGTGTTGCTTGAATTTCCAGCATCTGCAGATTTCCTTGTGTCTTCAGAGTTTTTAATTGGTATTTCATATGCTGATTAAGAAAATGTGTTGTTCTCTAGCACAGATTACAGAAATTTCAAGCAAATAGTTCAGAAGACTAAACTGATTTTCTTTCTCATTTTTATTTTTGAACAACTCATGGCCAATTTGGTAGGAAATTAAAGATGATTTTGTGCTGCACATATTTCTCTTTATACAACCTGAGGAAAATTGCTCAAAATTCACTTCCTATTATATTTTTAAGAGCTGGCAGAGAAGTTCAGTGTAACAAACTTAATCTCAAGAGATCTTTACAGATTCTTCAGTGACATCTCTTGATGTGTTTGCTGATTTGGATCATGTTTAAATCTAACTTCACCTTGATCAGAACTGAGGGAGGAAAAGCTACATGATTTATTAATTATAAGGTTTCTTGTAGATATCACAAAAGTGAATATTTTTCTTCAGTTGACAACTTGGAATTTTAATTTTTAATATCAATTTTATTCCCAGCGACTGTATTACAGAATGACAATTGATTTCAGAGCTTATATAATCAAGGTATTTTGATACTTATGTCATTCAATGCAACGTTTTCAAAGACTCAGCATAGTTACCTAAAAGTGAGTCCAAATAAAGTTAGCTTACCAAAGGATAAAAACATCATCAATAGTTTCGGGAACACACACAAAATGCTGGAGGAACTCAGCAACTCGGGCAGCACCTATGGAAATGAACAAACAGTCAACGATTCGGGGGGAGAACCTTGATCAGCACTGGACAGGAAGGGGGAAGAAGCCAGAATAAGAAGGTGGGGGGGAGGGAAAGAGTACAAGCTGGAAGGTGATAGGTAAAGCCAGGCGGTGGGGAAAGGGGTGATAAAGAAGCAGGGAGGTGAGAGGTGGAAAAGAAAATGGCTGGAGAAGGAGGAATCAGATAGGAGAGGACAGTAGACCATGGGAGAAAGGGAAGGAAAAGGGGGACCAGGGACGCTCGCTTCTTCCGAAATTCTCTTGTCTATTTGTCCCTCTTATCTAATCTCCCTCCTGACACTTATCTCTGCCATCAGAAGTGCTGCACGTGCCCATTCACCGCCTCTCTCACTTTCATCAGGGCCCCAGACAGTCCTTCCAGGTGACGCAACACCTCAGCTATGAATCTGTTGGGGTCTTCTACTGTATCAGGTGCTCCCAATGTGACCTCCTGGACATTGGTAAGACCTAACGTAGATTGGGAGATCTCTTTGTTGAGCACCTTCGTTCCATCTGCCAAAAAATAGGATTTCCTGGTGGCCAATCATTTTAATTCCAATTCTCATTCCCATTCTGACATGTTGGTCCATGGACTCCTCTGCTGCCATGTTGAGGCCATTCTCAGGTTGGAGGAGCAATGCCTCATATCCTGTCTAGGTAGCCTCCAACCTGATGGCATGAACATCGATTTCTCCAATACCCAGTAATATTCCCCCTCCCCCTTCCCTCTTCTATCATCTTCCACACCGGCCCCCTCTTAACTCTTCTCTTCTCCTCACCTGCATATCACCTCCCCTGGTGCCCCTCCACCTTCCCTTTCTCCTATGGTCCACTCTCTTCTACTATCAGATTCCTACTTCTCTAGCCCTTTGTCTTCCACCCTATCCCCTCCCACCTTCTTAATTTATTCCCCCTCCCCCTGACCCAGCTGGCTTCACCTATCATCTCCTAGCTTGTACTCCTTCCCCTCTCCCAGTCTTCTTATTCTGTCATCTTCCCCCTTCCTTTCCAGTCCTGGTGAAGGGTGTTGGCCCGAAACATCGACTGTTTATTCCAATCTGACCTTCTGGAATACAGCATTGATAAAGTGGATATAAATTCCTGAAACTTCAGCACAACTTTCACAATTAGGGAAGTACTTCATAATAACTTTATGTAATATTTTCATCTTGTCTACAATTTGTTTAAGGATTTGCATAGAAAAATCTGAGCCTAATAATGCATAGATAGTTATTAGTAGAGGTAAGTCTCAAAGTTGGATAAAAATTCTTTCTGAACAAGAATAGAAAACTTTTAACTGTGCTTCTCAATTGAACTTGAAAGCTAATTCTTGAGTTAGGTCAATCCAAGTCAGCCTACATGGCGCATTCTCTCCCTTTACAAGAGCAAGGATGTGATGCTGAGGCACTATAAGGCACCGGTGAGGCCTCACCTTGAACATTGTGAACAGTTTTGGGCCCCTCATTTCAGAAAAGATGTGCCAGCATTGGGGAGGGTCCAGAGGAGTTTCACAAGGATGATTCCAAGAATGAAAAGGTTGTCATACATTTGATAGCTCTGGGTCTGTACTCGCTGGAATTCAGAAGGATGAGGGGGGACCTCATTGAAATCTTTCGAATGTTGAAAGGCCTAGACAGAGCAGATGTGGAAATGATGTTTTCCATGGTGGCAGGGTCTACGACAAGAAAGCACAGCCTCAGGAACAGAAACGCGGAGAAATTTCTTTAGCCAAAGAGTGGTGAATTTGTGGGATTTGTTGCCACATGCAGCTGTAGAGGCCAGATCGTTAGCTGTATTTAAGGCAGGGATTGATAAGTTCTTGACTGGACATGGCATCAAAGGTTATGGGGAGAAGGCCAGAAACTGGGGTTGAGGAGGAGATAGGAAAAAAAGGATCAGCCACGATTGAATGGCGGAGCAGACTTGATGGAACAGATGGCCTAATTCTGCTCCTATGTCTTTTGGTCTTTAGTATGTCATTCCTGGAGATAAATGTGGATGATTTCATGTCTTTCATAGTGTATAAGGTTTGATGTTGAAATGCCGGTAGCGTGATCACGATTAACACTATTCTCCTGAATCTTGACAATACCCTTCCTTTATTGGAAAGTTCTTGTTTTATCAAAGTAGGTTGGTGCTCTGAACAAATGTTTTCTTATCTCAACAATTTTCAAAAAAACAAGTTATTTCAAATAAACCCTTTTTGCTAAATCATTTCTGATGCAGACTATTTATGATATTTATAACCTTAGTTACACTGAGATGATGATGAGGCAGTTGTAACTCATGCCACATGAGCTTTACTAACAACAAAGTTTAATACCTTCTTTTCCCTACACTTGAGAAGACAGTGGTAAACCACTGCCTTGAACTGCTGCTACCTGGGTGAAGGAGGTAATACCACAATGCTATTAAGGGGGAACAGTCTAGGGCTTTCGCCAGTAACCATGAAAACATTTGCAGTCTATATCTGAGCCAGGTTGACATGCCCTTTGGGTGGTGGCACCGGAGGAGGAGTTTGCAAGTGGTCTGATCCCCTTTGTTTCCTGCCTTTACCTTTTAAAATTGGTTCACGTCTCTATTTTAGCAGGATCTTGATTGCTATTGCAGTGCATCATTATCAGCAGTCTATTTGTCTATGGCGGTGAAAAATGTCAGTGTTTAAGGTGGTGGATGAAGTTTGATTCGAGTTGCTAATCATGGGATGGCTTGGCTCTGATTATAACATGCTGCTTTTGTGTCTGGAATTCATGAAATCTTGTGTTAAGCTTCACAGTCTACCACTTAATGTTCAACTCTTCCCTGTACTCTTCCTGGTTACATGCTTCTCATTGAATTATAGTTTGATCTTTGGTTTGATAGCCATGAAGAGTAAGGGATATACTGAGCAATGACATTACAGATTGCGGTAAAATATAATTTGGCTGCTTCCATGATCCATAACTCCTTACAGAAGTCCAGTTCTGAGGCATTAAATCCGTTCAGATTCCACTTAACTTTGTAGAATGTTTTCGTATTGGTGTTTTCTTTTTTCATAGAAGGAGGCCAGTTGGCCCATCGTATCTTTGGGCTCTGACAGTGTTTCCATCAATCCCATTTGCCCACATAGTTATCCGTAACCTATTCTTTCTCACACAGTACTGCACACATAACAATAAGGGACGTGACATGAATGGGAGTTCAGATCTAGGGCTTCAAATTCTTTTGGGAAGGTACTGATATACCTGCCGATGATGTGAGAGCTAATTTAAGTAGGGTTTAAGTCATGTAGGTTATGATTACCTGCTCCATATCCAGCTGGCAGCAATATTCTTTTCTATTCAGGCAGTTCAGCAGTACTTGTGCTACTGTGCTATTCTTACAATGGACACTGAAGTCCCACCAATTAGATTACATTCTGAGCCACTTTGCCCCTCAGTGCTTCTTCCAAGTGGCATTCAACATAAAAAGATTTTGTCTCTGTTCCCAGGATGCGGCTTTCCTCTCCAGGACATTGCTTCCTCTGTGATTCCCTTTTCCATTTGTTCCTCTCCATTAATTTGCCTCCCAGCGCTTAACCCTGCAAGCGGCCAAAGTGCTACACCTGCTCATTCATCTCTTCCCTCACCTCCATTCAAGGCCTAAAACAATCTTTCCTGGTGAGACAACACTTTAGCTGTGACTCTATTGTGTCCATTGCTCCCAGTGTGGCCTCCTCTACATTGGTGAGAACCATCGTAAACTGGGGGACCGCTTTGTCGAGCACCTCCGCTCTGTCAGCAAAAGCAGAACTCCCTGGTGGTCAAACAGTTTAATTCAGATTCTCATTCCCATTCTGACCGGTTGACCCATGTCTTCCTCTTGTGCCATGATGAGGCCACCTCAGGGTGGAGGAGCAACACTTCATACTCTGTCTGGGTAGCATCCAACCTGATGGCATTAATATCAATTTCTCCTTCAGGTAAAAAAAAATTCTGTACCCCCTCCCCTCTACTTCTATTCTCCACTCTGGCCCCTTACCTCTTCTCACCACCCTTCCTCCTTTCCTTTCTCCCTTGGTTCACTCTCCTCCCAGACTCCTTCCTCTCCAGCCCTTTACCTTACCTACCCAAATGGCTTCACTTTTCACCTCCCCCCCCCCACCTTCTTATTCTGTCATCTTCCCCCTTCCCTTCCAGTCCTGAAAAGGATCTTGGCTCAAAACATTGACTGCTTATTCATTTCCATAGATACTGTCTGACCTGCAGAGTTCCTCTGGCATTGTGTGTGTGTTACTGTTTCTTCAGTTTGTAAGAGATTCCCTTCCTCTGTATTGGGTCTCAAGGCATGAGACTTCATGGAATCCAAAGTCAATATTGTGGACTCCCATATGACTGTTTTAGTACTGTCTTATCATATCTAGTTTAGAAATTTGGTGGAGACTGTAATGTTGACTAACATCTGAGATCCTGTGGTTATGATTATGTCTGATGATTGTTTGACTGCCCTATGAGGGGGTCAGCGTTTACATGGCTGATACATGCTGGCAAGCTACTGAGTAGAACTTATCTGAGTGAAATAGGTTTGGTCCCTAGATGTGGAAATTGAGCACATGTCCTTGAATCATGAGTCCTTTATAGATCACTGTCCGTTAATATAACTGCCATATTTTCTTCAGTTGTGATGATTTTGCATCAAAATGATAGCAAGACGGGTACTTTAAGCTTGTATCTAGTAGATTATATCTAATGAAGGAAAAGTAGTTAATATGCAGTTCAGGATGATGTGTAATTCTGAAAGGAAATATCATCAACTGCCCTGCTCTGGTTGGCGGTTGATTGGAGGAATGCTGAAACATGTATTGTGTGTGTGTGTGTGTGTGTGTGTGTACACACAGTACATATGATGAGGTTGCTATCAAGACAATTGGTATGTCTAAAATGGTATACCCCCCATTATTGCATCTGTTGGCTGACTTGTAGAATCAAAATTTAAGCTGTTCACCTTCTGCCATCCTTTTTAATCACTGTAGAGTATCTGACTTACACCCATCAACAGATGTTGCTGGTTGGGAACTTGTTAATTGTAACCAATACTTAGAAGTACGTAAATTACAAGGCAAATTAAATTCAACTTTGCCTTTTTGGTTTAAATCACTGGTCACATAATGAAACTTATTTGGAAATGCTGCAAGACAGAAGTCATCCCATAATTTGTGAAAGTTCTGTTTCAATTTTCTATTTTCAATCATACACAATACAAGCAAAGAAAAAATTCCATGTCTGAAATGAATGACATCTCAATTTGCAGAATAGTCAGGAAACAATTGGAAGTTATCAAAATTCATGAAGGTAGGCAAGTGCTTTACAATCACATACAGTTTTCACCAACATGATTTGGGAATGGTATTTATTTATTTATTGAGATACCTTGCAGAATAAGCCCTTCCAGCCCATCGAGCCGCGCTACCCAGCAACCCCTGATTTAGCCCTGGCCTCATCACAGGACAATTAACAATGACCAATTAACCTACCAACTGGTACATGCTAACCACTATGCCACTGTCCTGCCCTTTATCTACTGTAAAGAAGATAAATTATGGAAGTTTGACTTCAAAGCTAATAGGAAAATATAGGCCAGCCTTGTTGAACTGACTTCACTGCACAACTTTTTTCATGATTTCTTCAAATAAACAATCAAGATTAACTGTGAATTTTTTATTTGTGATTGGGCTACTGTATTTGAGGGTGGCAGGTTGGAGATAGGCCTGTACCAAAGGAGGTGTAAGGTGCTCCTTCCCCCTACTAGCCAGCAGGTCACCCGTGGGCAAGGTGTAGTACCTGCTTAGCCCCCACGCCCCACCTGCCTTTTAGGGTCACCTGAAGCCATGAAAACAGGCGGTGGATGGTCATATGAGCAGCTAGTGCATATCACAAGTCCTGGTTATTTGACCAATGACATCAGGTAGACAATCTCTGAAGAGTATTGATAATGGCTGGGTTTACCTATCTTGTAAAGGCACTGTTCAGATGAAGGCAATGGCAAACCACTTCTGTAAAAAATTTGCCAAGAACCGTCATGGTCAAGACAGATAGAAGAATATGATCGCCCACTTCATATGATACAGCACTTAATGATGATAATGATGATGACTTTTTTTGGTTCAGAGAAAGAGCTATTGTTGTGTGAAAATGAAGTTCAACTGTGAGATGAAGTTCTTCCTCCCATTATACCCCCATGGAGCTCGCTCTAATCTGAAGGCAATACTTTCTTAGACTATATTCAGCCACCTGGAAAAACTCTTTCTCCCTACCTACACAATGAAATCCTTCAGACAAGTTAAACATATTAAATAAAATTGGTGAGATCCCTTGTACTCACTAGAGTTTGGAAGACAGCTAAAATTAAAGTAAACTGTTCTCAAAATTAAAATCTATCCGTTCCTGCTAACATTCTGGTGAACCTGTATTGGAGAAACTCAAAGCCCAATATGTATTTCCTGAGTGTACTGCTAGAAATTGAACACAATAGTCTACAAGTGATCCAAGCAGAAATTGGCACAAATCTAGCACAACTTCCAGCTCTTCATATTCTAGTCCCTTAAAATGACATTAAATATTCATTAATATTTTAAATATTTTTAATCTGTCTGGTAGTCTTTAGTAGATCTGTTGAATAACAACAGAATTCATGAAAAAATATGCCTTTAAAAATGATTATGGATTAATCAGAGTTTAGTTAGCAATAATAGAAAAACATTATTTTTGAACAGTCCTAAGAAAAGGCTTTGCCATTTTTGAATGGAAAATACTTCGCTTGAACAATATTTCATGATATAAATTAAAAATCTCCGACTTCCTTGAATTTGCCCCTATCTCCATTATCTCCTCTAATCCTATTATCCACAGATTTCTTGCTGGTCTCAAACTCATTTATCCCACCTTTAACTTCCTGGCCCATTACCAAATAGTTTGGTTACACTGTCTCTCACCCCCACCTTGCCAACAGCCCCCACATAGATGATATGGTACAAAGTAGGAACCAAAGTACTTATCAATAAACATTGGCACAGCAGGAAAGCTTTTATGACTGCACCTGAAGCCAGGGGAGGGGGGAATTGTCAGCAATGTGACACAGCTGGTAAGCATTCATTGTACCACTGCATGATTGGTAACTGGCAAAAAACTTAAAGGCATCATACTAAGAGGGAAGAAAGAGGGAATCAGAAGTGTAACCACAAAAGATGAAATTGAAAGCACATCCTATTATAGTAAATTTAAAGAGTCATTGAAAGCACAGATACTTGTAAAAAAAGAGTTGTTAGCAAAAGAGAAAAGTGAAACAGCAAACACAAGAAAAGACACGCCCAAGAGAAAACTGTGAAACACAGATTATTAATCTCACAAAGAATAAATAAATGATGGTCTTTTATTTTCCTCTCCAGTTTCAAATAAAAACCTGAAAGAAAAATATAAGTTTGCTCTTTATTCCTGCAGTAAAATGAGATGAAAGCAAAATCTCAATCTCAGAAACTTAATATTTCAAAAATAAGTGTTCTTGCTGTGTGTTAGTGACTGGCAAACTGATGGTTAACTGAGAAACTTGTGTAGGAAGAGCATACAAGGTAAATTTTCTACACTGAGCTTTATTTGTTATGCTTGTATAAATTCTAAACATTTTGGAAAGCATTTTAGTCCTGCATCACCCTCCACAAGTTTTTTGTTCACCCCCAAATTCACAGCAACAAACACAAAATTTGCTACAATCCCAAACAATTTTCTAATGTAATCTTTTACAAATATTTTGCTGCACAAGAGTGGTTAACTTGATAAAGCTTGTCTAATACAGCTGAAAATCAATTTACCACAAAAAAATAAGTTTTTTGAATCACTACATCGTATAATCAGATTTTAAGTTACTGAATATAAACCTATTTTCTAGTTAGACAAGCATACAGTACTTTGTTCCAGAGGAAATATTGAAAAGAATTAATTCAAAAGCTTCCAAATCTTATTTCTTCATGAAATATATGTTCATAAATAAATATTAGAAAGCTGGCATTAGTAACGGTAACCACTAAAATGCTGTAGAAACTCATCTGGTTCAATAGTTTACTTCAGGCAAACAAATCTGCCATCCTGACCCAGTCTGGCTTGCATGTGATTCTGGGATCTTCACTGTTCCCCCAGTTCAGGTGCAATTAGTGAGAATAAATGTTGTCATTGCTAGTGTTGCTCACATCGTGTAAAAGAACACAAGAAAAACAGAAAGCTTCAAGAAAATGACTTCCCTATAAGTCATTTGTTCTGTGATATGGACTATCCTCCTCCACTCACTAAATTCATGAAGGTACTTACAGATCCATATAGCAGGAAATAGCATTCATGCCGACATTGGTCCAGGAAACTTTAAAGCACCCCAACAAGAAACGGCTGGTATAAAATACTCGTCACTGATTTTCTCACCTTGTACTGCATTCATAATAAAATATCACAAATGCGACTACCGTGAGAGACTCCTGTGCAAACGATTAACAAAGATGAGAATGTCGAAAGAAGCCAATGCAATATGCATAAAACAGAAGTTTATTCCGGGAGTTTGTAAAGTTATTAATCCCCACACATCCACGACTTTTCAGCACGTTTGACTGGAAAGTTAATTTTTTCCAAGTTAACTTCTGGAAAAGTTAATTTTCCAAAAATTAACTTTTTAACTTCATCACCTCCACTCTAACCCACACCACTACAACCACTACTTTATCATTTACTGTCAGAGTTACAGTATGTACAATGACACTCCCATCCCTGGGGTCACTTTATAGACTGCAGCCTGAGTGGAGTGTCACCGGGCAAAAATTAACCATCATGTTCAGACGCCATTGACACCTTTTGAGGTTCCTAAGTGATGGTTTGACCATTTCAATGTGGACCTTGTTGGTCCTCTTCAACCCTCCTGCGGTTTCACACACCTCCTTACCATGGTGGCCCATACTACCAGGTGGCCAGAGATCTTCCCTCTAGCATTGACAATGCCATAGACGTGGCTCGGGCATTCATCAGTACCTGGGTTGCTCAGTTTGGCACCCCATCTGATATTTCCCCTGACCGCGTCCCCAATTCATACCAGACCCCTGAGCAATGATGACCCAGAACTTCGGCGTTGGGCTACATCATACCAAGGTGTATCACCCATGGTCCAATGACCTATGGGAGAGGGCTTCCCTGGCTGAGAAGTGTTGGCATGATCATCTCCCATGGGTCCTGTTGGGGCTCAGACCTGTTCCAAAAGAGGACCTGTGGTCATCCGTGGCAGAGTTGGTATTCGGGCAGCCGTTATGAGTGCCAGGTGATTTCATTCATGACGCCATGACCACCTGGTCAACCTCTCACCAGTATTCCACCCACCTCAGCAAGTTCAATTCCTTTACACCTAGTCCTACCTCCCATCATGGCATATTACACTCTCGGGATCCTGGTGACCTACATTCCCCTTCGTTTGTTTTGGTCTGCCATGACACACACCAACATCCCTTTAGGCCCCTTTACAATCGTCCATACTGCATTTTGGAACAGGAGAGAAGACTTTTATCGTGGATTAGAGGGGTAAACATGAATGTATTTCGGTAGATCGCCCTAAACCAGCCCATCGAGATCTGGAGTATTCCACTACCATGCCCCTGGCATCACAACGTGATCTTGAGCGGTCAATGCACCTCTGGACGAGCCAGAGGCTCCTGCGGTTCCTCCACCCATGGAACACAGGACCTGAGCCGGGCCGCTCATCCGAGGTCCAGACAGGCTCACAGTGCCGATGTTGGTGAACTCTGGGGCCAGTGGGGGGGGCGGGTGCTGGTGGTGGAGGGGCCTGTGTAGGGTAATGTAACTGGGAGAAATGTACATAATTCACAACCACCAACATTGAGTTGGGCTTTCACTTTAAGAGGTTTGTCTGACGGGATGAATTGAATTGAATTGACTTTATTACTTACATCCTTCACATACATGAGGAGAAAAAATCTTTACATTATGTCTCCATCTAAATATAAATTACAATTTATAGTAATTTACAATAAATAGTATCTACAACAAAACAGTCAATATAACAATTTGTATCAGCATGAATTAATCAGTCTGATGGCCTGGTGGAAGAAGTTGTCCCAAAGCTGTTGGTCCTGGCTTTTATGGTGCGGTACCATTTCCCGGATGGTAGCAGCTGGAACAGTTTGTGATTGGGGTGGATCCCCAATGATCCCTCAGACCCTTTTTACACACCCGTCTTTGTAAATGTCCTGAATAGAGGGAAGTTTACATCTACAGATGTGCTGGACTGTCTGCACCACTCTCTGCAGGGTCCTGCGATCGAGGGAAGTATAACATTACATAAAGATTTTTAGCACACTTTGCGTGTAGGTTTTGGAGTTCAATAAAATGTGTTTCGGGTTTCATTAACATAAAACACCTCACCATTTAATTTACAAAAACCTACAATGTTCTATGAACTGCAGTGGCTTTGCATATGCCGTCCATCTGCATTATCTTCTCAAGAAACTGTAGATAATGAATCAATTAAAATTATGAAAGTCAACCACTTTTTGTGCTGATGTTAGAGTCATAGAGAAGTACAGCACAGAAACAGGCTCTTCAGCCCATCTAGTCCATGCCAAAACCATTTAATCTGCCTACTCCCTTTGACTTGTAACGGGATCATAGCCCTCCATACCCATACCTTCCGTGTACCTATCCAAACTTCTCTTAAATATTGAAATCCAACTTGCATCCACCACTTGCGCTGGGAGCTTGTTCCACACTCTCACCACCCTCTGAGTGAAGAAGTTTCCCCTCATGTTCCCCTTAAACGTTTCACCTTTCACCCTTAACCCATGACATCCAGTTGTAGTCCAACCCAGCCTCAGTGGAAAAAGCCTGCTTGCATTTACTTATCTATATCCCTCAAAATTTTGTATACCTCTATCAAGTCTCCCCTTAATCTTCTAAGTTGCAAGACATAAAGTCCTAACCTGTTCAATCTTTCCTTATAACTCAGGTCCCCCAGTACTCCAGTCTCTGTACTTTTTCAATCATATTTACATCTTTCCTGTAGGTAGGTGACCAAAACTGCACACGATGCTCCAAAATACACCTCACCAACATCTTTTAAAATTTCACCATAATATCCCATTTCCTGTACTCAGTGCTTTGATTTATGAAGGCCAATGTGCCAAAAGCTTTCCTTATGAACCTATGTACCAGTGACGCCATTTTCAATTAATTATGGACCTGTATTCCCAGATCCCTTTGTACTACCACACTCCTCAGTGCCCTACCGTTCACTGTGTAAGCTCTATCTAGGTTAGTCATACCGAAGTGCAATACCACGCACTTATCTGCATTACGTTCTATCTGCCATTTTTCAGCCCATTCTTTGAGCCAGTCACAGGCCTCCAGTTAGAGAGGCAACCATCTACCACCACGCTCTGACTTCTCCCACAAAGCCAATGTCTAATCCAATTTACTACCTCATCTGGAATGCCCAAGCGACTGAACCTTGTTGACAACCTCCCATACGAAACCTTATCAAATGCCTTACTAAGGGCCATGTAGACAACATCTACTGCCTTACCTTCATCAATTTTCCATGTAACTTCCTCAAAAAACTCCTTAAAATTGGTTAGACACGACCTACCATGCACAAAGCAGTGCTACCCCGAATCAGTCCATGTCTAGCCAAATATTCATAATTTTATCCGGTCCCTTAGAATACCTTCCAATAAATTTCCCACTACTTATGTCAGGCTCACCAGCCTATATCCTGCTTGACTTATAGAGCCTTTCTTAAACAGTGAGACATTAGCTATCCTTCAGTCCTCTGGTTGTGAAGCATATTTGCTTCCTGGGTCAATTGTTCCTCTTAAAAGTTGAAACTGAAACCCATCCACCACTTTCACTCGCAGTTTATTCCACACACTTACCTTCCTCTGAGTGAAGAGGTTGCCCCTCACGCTTCCCCCTCATGTTTTACCAAGCTCGCTTTCTAAGTACAGCAGCTGCCACTTATCAAGCTCAAACAGACTTCCACTCACTGTATATCCGATATCCACTATTGATATCCAATAGGACTCAAGGTCTTCCTATGAGTTTAGAACTTCGCGGTCAGCAAACTCAATACCATCACAATGCAAAGGGAGGTAAATGGGGTTGGCCATTGATCAGTCTAATAATCCAACGTAATGAGAGGTGAAATATTTGAGGAAAGCCTGAGGGGGAACCTCTTCATCAGAGGATGGTGAGTGTGTGGAACAAGCTGCCAGCGAAAGTGGTGGATGAGTTTCAGTTTCAACATTTAAGAGAAATTTGGATAAGTACATGGATGGGAAGGGTATAGAGGGTTGTGGTTCATGTACAGATCAATGGCACGAGCAGAATAATAATTCAGCATTGACTAGATGGGCAGAGGGGACTGATTCTATGCTTTATGACTCTGTATAATTGAAATGCTAAAACAAGCTTAAGGACTTTACTGGCTTCTTGCTGCTCTCATTCATGGAGCATGGAGGGAAAGCAATGTCAGGTTTCAAGAGATTAACTTCTTATTCATCACAAGGTTATCAAGGGTAAAAGTGTGGGCTGCCAGGTTAATTGGCTACTGCAAATTGACTTTAATGTGTAGGTGAATGGTAGAGTCTGGGTGAGTTGATGAGGATATGGGGAGAATAAAAAAATGGGAAATTTGAGATTACTGTAAGATTAGAATAAATGATTGACAATTGTTAAGGACTCAGTGGACCATGTAATTATCGTTAGGATATGATAATCATTTTAACTCATCCTAAGCAGTATCTAAGTGACTTAACTCCAAAAACTCAAATTAACTGGTTAACAAAGATCAACTAACTCCCACAATTATAAAGGGATTACAGGAAGAAATTAAAGATATCTTAATGCTGTTGTACTGAGTTCTGATGAGACCATAGCAGAGGTATTATCAATAGTTTTATTCCCCCTTACCTAAAAAAGGATAATTGGGTGCCACAGAGATTCAGTGCGTTCTCTGCTTCTATGAGAAAGAATTTGTCTCCTGTCTGGAGTTTATAAGAATAGGATGTGATTGCATTATATCGTGCAATAGTTATTCTGATAGGGTAGATACAAAGAGGTGGTTCCTCTAGCAGGGGATTGTAGAATTAGAAGGTATTCCCTCAATATACAAAGTAAGCAATTTAGGATTGGGATGATAATGCATCTTTATTCAGATGGCTTGAGTCTTGGAATTTTCTCACCTAAGCAACTGTAAGTAATCAGTCATACTCAAAATTGAAATCTATTTTGGGGCACTAAGGAAATCAAGTAATATCTAGAGAGGATGGGAAAGTGTAACTAATGAAGAATTTCGTCAATGATATTGATTGGTAGACAGGATTCCAAGAGCCATTGAGCACTGCACCCATTCCATTTTCTAACATTGAAACAGCTAAAACTAAGATATGGAAAACGGCAAAGCTGATCTCATTTGCCTCATGAGTACTATGTCCTAGCTCACTCAATCACCTACTGGAGAAGTTATAAATTGGGAAACATTACATGGGGAATTACATTGAAATACGGTAAGATAAACCACTGACAGGTGTTAAAGGAAAGTGCCTGATATTAAATACAGGTACGATAGACGCTCGAAATCCAAAGATTCAAGATGGTGCCAGTGAACAACAATTCCTCAGGTGACATCTCCAGATAGCAAATCTTTCCAATTATTTCACTTTTTCTACATCTTCTGCTTGTTCTTTTTGTCTTGTTTGTGTTACGGAAACTGTTGGAGCCAGTGACGTGCAGTTTGGAACTCGATTGAAGGATCCAGCACTGTGCCATGTCCGGAGAGCTGCTTCATGGAGATCAGAGACAGGGGGCCAAAAAGGACTGAGAACACGAGATGAAGCACGAGGTCATGAATGACTCCATCTCAAAGTGGCTGGGAAGATTGAAACATTGAGATGAATGCGGAGGGGGTCAGCAACAGCTCACAACAGAGGCCAACAGGGCGACGATGGTCAGCAGCCAGATCAGCAGCTTTGGACCCAGATCAACAACGTTCAGACCCAGGTCAGCAGTCACTCCTTACAGAAGGACTGAATTCATGCAGCCACTCTCCCAGTATGCAGACAAAAAGATGGTTCTGATATTCTGAGATTTATGTGATTATTGGGCTGTACTTTATATTGGTTTCCTTCAGTTTCTTTGGTGTTTTCTTCCTTGTGGCGGATTGGTGGGTGGGTGATCTTTAAAATTTTTGTGTGTAAGGGGGGGGTTGGGGTCGTGATGCTACTGCTGCTGTTTTTTTCTGCAAGTGAGAGGGTCAGGGATTGTCATTGTTGCTCTTGTTTTCTGCAAGTGAGAGGGTCAGGGATTGTTATTGTCACTTTTTTTCTGCGGGGAGGGGTTGGGGGATTTTACGATCTGCAAGTTTTGTTTCTTTTCTTTTACATGCCGGTGGGGGGAAGAAGTTGATGTCTTTTCTTTCATCAACTCCCATGGTCTTTCTGGCTATTCCGAGCAGATGAATGTCAGGGATATATCGTACATGCATACTTTGACAATGAAGTGAACCTTTGATCTGTTCGGCATGCAACGACTGGGGACTGTGGTCTAACGTTTAAGCCAACTCAATAAAGATCTCATAAATCAAGCGAACTTACTCAATGCCGGAAAATTCCTCACGTACCTCCAAGTGTGGTTCATTTTAAGTCTTTGTACCAAATGATCATTATAAGATACAAGATAGGGAAGAACTGATGGTCTCGGCAATGCAATCATCACAGCAAATGTGATGACTGTGGTGCCGTGCACTCCTGCACTTTGAACTATGCTGTTTCAACTATTGCATCACTTCTTTCAGTCCCACATCCAAATTTGGACTCCCAAAGAATAAACGGAATACAGCACATGCTCCATCTAACCATGCAACCTACCTCAGATTCTTCATCCTCTCACTGAAATCCCTCTCTCAGAGGTTGTCATTATTAAAGCCAACCAAATAGGGAGAAAGTACCTCGAGATCAAAATCCTCTTCACATTAGAATCCACACTGAAGGATTGCCAGAATAACAGAGTAGCTATTGAATCAGTCAAATTATTTCAGAATTAAATGCTTTACTATATTTTATTGGAGAAGCATCCCGCACTGTCTGGCTGAGTCAAGCTTTTCCTCGAGTACATTGACATGAAATGGAAGCTGTTAATAAGCTGACTGGGTGACAGAGCTATCACAACAGTGTGG
The DNA here is from genome assembly GCF_963921235.1 of Mobula hypostoma. NCBI lineage: Eukaryota > Metazoa > Chordata > Chondrichthyes > Myliobatiformes > Myliobatidae > Mobula > Mobula hypostoma. The sequence goes on along the minus strand of NC_086100.1, from coordinate 137,064,686 downwards.
CTTTCTCTCTGCACACAGAACATGCTCTAAATGGGAGTGCACTTGAATCTTGCTGCTATCTTGAGAAATATTTATAACAAAGCAAAATGAAATATCAGATAAAGAGAAATTAAGGGCATTTGCCAAGAAGATGAACAGCCAGTGTTTCACTATCTTGGAGGTGGGCTTCAGTGTCCTAGCACTGCATCATTATATTGCTTCAGTGGCTGCAAATTGACTTCTGTGAGGCTGACCGCTTTCTCTCTGAGTCTGCATGGATGCGACCTCTGATAAGCTCTTGCATTAAGTGGACGGCTTCAGACTACAGACCAAATGAAAAGAACAGTTTGTGACTACTGGCTATCGCAATTACCTAGCAAATGTATCATGAGAGAGCATAGTGGGAGCTGAATTGGTAACCAAATGAGCTGTGAAAATCAAAGCCCTGCACCATTATGCCAAGCAATCTATTAGATGGTCAATGGCACTGGCACCCAGCTCACATTATCATTTTTGCATTAGCAAGACCTGGCGCTGATCGAGATAATGGAACCTGAATCGTGGGTGCCTGGTCTCTCTCCCTTTCACTCTTAACATAGATGCAGCATTCTACACACACTGGGCAGAATTCTGCTCACAATGCAAAGAAGTGCTGAAAACTTGCTGCTGCTCCCGAAGAAGATGAGTTCACTCATGACGCACATCTGATCATGTCAAGGAGCTATCTGCTATAAAGTACAGAGGAGTGATCTGCTCACATACAGCAGGCTTTTGCTCCTGGTAACCCATGAGAAGCCTTACATTTGCACCCCGATGTCTAATGAGATCAGTCACCTGCCTATGAATGGCACCCTGCCGCTCAGTGAGGATGGTGAACAATGACTCATTAGTGGTGCCTCTCTAATGAAGACGTTAAATTGCTCCCTGATGATAGATTGCAATTCCTAAGGAGCTTTGGTTGCTTCAGGGACCAGAACTCCAGATGGATCAGCATGAAACCTGATCGAAGCACAAAGCCATCCCCAAGCCCGCTCTAGCGGTTCTCTTTCTCTGAACCGGACGATGGTTGCGGAGTCTTTGCAAAGTGCACACAGCCTTCACGGTGGAGATTGTGGTACACCATTAGGCACAACCTCAGCAAGAGCATGAAGACAGACTATTCTATGATCTTTTGTCAGCACCTGCATTGATAACCAGATCATTCTTCATCCATTTCACAACACATCCCCATCTTAATCTTCATTCCAGTTCTCTTTGGTAGAAAGATACAAGGCTCACAAAGCAGATTCTCCATTTCTAATGCCAGAATGCAGCCAGATAACTCTCGCCATAGACAGAGTTAGGTGCACCAAGTTCCTGGGAGTTCACAACATGGATGACCTCACCTCGTTCCTCAGTATCCCCTCCCTGAACAAAAAGACACAGCAGCGCCTCCACTTCCTAAGGAAATTGAGGCAAGCAAGGTTCCCTCCCCCCAACCCATCTTAACTGAATTTCACAGGAGCACCATTGAGAGCATCTTGACAAGCTACATCTCCATCTGGTATGAGCGCTGCCGAACATCGGACCGCAAGTCCCTACAACGGACTGTGAGAACAGCTGAGAGGATCATAGGGGTCTCCCTACCATCCACTGGGGACATTTATCAGGAGCGCTGTGTAAGCAGGGGCCTTAGTATTATCAAGGATCCCATCCATCCATCCAGCCTCCTCTTTGACTTTCTACCATCAGGCAGGAGGCTCTGAGGCATAAAAACAAGAACAGTCAGGATGGGAAACAATTTCATCCCTCAGAGCATTAGGCTTCTGAACTCCCTGCCGTATCAGATTACTTGTGTCACTGGTTAATTTGTTCTGTACCTTGCAATATTTAATTTATGCACTTTACTTTGTTTATTTATCTGTAATTTATTTATAGATTTTTTTCTTACTTTCATAAGTTATTGTGCGTTATACGTATGTTATACGTACTACTGTGCTTTACCCCCTGGTCCAGAGAAATGTCTCATTTGACAGAATGTATGTCTATAGATAAATGGCAGTAAACTTGACTTGATAGTGCCTAGTGTACATCCAAATGTATCTGTTCCTCTAGCTTGTTCAATTTCACCATGTCAGTCCATGGAGTGATACTGAGGAATGCAAAATGACCCTTGGTCATTATTGTCATCATCTCCTCCTCATCTTTCCACTCTTCCCTCCTGCTCCTGCAGGAGCTTGTGCCTAGATAGTTGACCATTTTCATCCTCCTCCGTTGCATTATGCTGCCTTGGTGAACGGAAAACAGGTGGGGAGGGGGGACTCCTCATACTTTGCACAGATAAGACAATAAAGATTTGCACGTAGAAGTAGTGCCTGAATCAATTTGATTGTGATGCATCAGCACACATGGCAATGAAGACGTATACTGGAAATCATTACCAACGACAATGCAATAATCACATTGTCAATAAATATTTCTGGTAAAATACACCCAGGATCAAATACAGATTTGTTTCTCAGTAGCTCTTCTGACTACAAGAAAGAGAACTGTCTCTTGCAGACTGACCCTAAGAAGCACACTTCCATCTGGGTGGCCTCCTCTTATACATCGCAACTTTAGTCTAAATGGGGCAGATTCAGGACATTGGCTCACCTTTCAATTGCCCTGCATCTCTAGGCTTGATCTACAGGTATAGGAGGAGGGAGTAGACCACCAAAGATGAAAGCTGGTGTAGGTGAGGGAGGCGGTGGATGGTTAGTAATTTGTGCGACTTCTGTTTTTGTGTGCATGTGTATGTACAAATACATGCATTTGCACATATGCCTCTGGGAAATTATATCCATGTGAGCAAGCAGTATTCTTCGCAGTCTCTTTCACTTTTTGACATATCATAAGGTCAGAAAGTTTCTTGCAGCATTGCACCATTGAGTAGGGTCTGTTCTACCTTGGTAGGTGGCAGCGTGAGCATCCTGCCCGGTTCATGTTATCAATGGGGGCTCTTCCTGGCACGTGGGGCCTTCCTCTTGGCATGCATCTCACTGGAGCATTTTAGAGTGTTTCCCTGTGAATCAGGAATATCTCTCCCTCTCCCTCCCTCACCTCCTCTCTCCCTCCCCCTCTCCCTCTCCATCTCCCTCTCCCCCTCTCCCTCCCCTCTCTCTCTCCCCCTCCCTCCCTCTCCCCCCCTCCCCTCCGCCTCTCCCTCACCCTCTCCATCTCCCTCTCCATTCCCCTCCCCTCCCCCTCTCCCCCCTCCATCTCCATCTCCCTCTGCCTCCCCCTCTCCCCTCCCTCCCTCTCCCCCCTCCCTCTCCCTCCCCTCTCTCCACCCTCCCTCCCTCTCCCTCCCCTCCCCCCCCCTCTCTCTCTCTCTCTGTGTTTTTGCAGCTTCATTGCCTTCTCTATGGCCACCTCAATCAATATACAGTTGATGGTTGCCCTGGAGAGTCTGCATTTAAGAAATGACTCTACCCTGTGATTGCTGTACAGGGAAGTGCCAGCAGCTGCACGGAGTGTGGTCTCTTTGGCAACTGTGCATAAGTACTGCTTCCAGGGTGTAAAACACTCTAACACTGCTGTGCACGTGCTTGGCTGGTTTCTCAATGTTTGAATGCATGTAAAATAGAATCAGAATCAGATTTATTATCACAGACATTTAAAACATAGAACAATACAGCACAGTACAGGCCCTGCTGTCCACAATGTTGTACTGCCCTTTTAACCTACTCTAAGATCAATCTAATCCTTTCCTTCCTCATTTTTCTATTATCCATGTGCCTATCTAACTAAGAATCCCTTAAATGTCCCTAATTTATTTGCCTCTGCCACCATCCCTGGCAGCACGTTCCATGCATGCATCACTCTGTAAAAAGCCTACCTTTAACATCCCCCTTATACTTTCCACCTTAAAATTATGCCCCCCTCATATTAACTGTTTCTGCCCTGGGAAAAATTCTCTGACTATCCACTCAAACAATGCCTCTTATCATCTTGTTCACTACTATCAAGTCAGCTCTCATCCTCCTTTGCTCCAAAGAGAACAGCTGTAGCTCACTCAACCTATCCCCATAAGACATAATCCAGGCAGCACCCTGGTAAATTTCCTCTGCATCCTCTCTAAAGCTTCCACATCTTTCCTGTAAGGAGGCAACTAGAACTAAACACAATTGTCCAAGTTTAGTCTAAACAGAAACAGGACCTTGCGGCTCTTGAATTCAATCCCCCGACTAATGAATGCCAACTAACCCCACACCTTCTTAAATACCCTTATCAACTTGTGTGGCAATTTAGATATCTAAGGACTTGAATCCCAAGACCCCAGCTCTGCATCCTATCAATGTCCCGTTGTAACCTACAACAATTTTCTACACTATCAAACTTTGTGTCATCTGAAAACATACCGCCCATCCACTTCCTTATCCAAGTCACAAATAAAAATCACAAAGAGCTGGGGTCGGTCCAAGAACAGATCCCTCTGCAATACCACTGGTCATCGACCTCCCGGCAGAAAACACCCCATCTATTATCACGCTCTGCCATCTGTGGGCAAGTTAGTTTTGAATCCCTAGAATCAAGTTTCCCTGGATCCCATGCCTTCCGACTTTCTGAATGAGCCTCCAATGGGGAACCTTGTCAAATTAGACAAAGTAGCCCCTGCTCGACTCTCTCTATACCCATGACTGTGTGGCTAGGCATAGGTCAAGTACTATTATTGTATAATAAAATGGATTGCTCACATGCCATTGTTAAATTTGCAGATGATACAACCATTGCTGGTAGAATCTCAAATGGAGAAGAGAGGGCGTACAGGAGTGAGATATAACAACTAGTGGAGTGGTGTCACAGCAACAACCTGGCACTTAACGTCAGTAAGATGAAAGAGCAGATTGTGGACTTCAGGAAGGGTCAGACGAAGGCACACGTACCAATCCTCACAGAAGGATCAGAAGTGGAGAGAGTAAGCAGTTTCAAGTTCCTGGGTGTCAAAGGAAAAGTACTGAAGAAATGTGGCAAATGTTCAGGGGATATTTGTGTGGAGTTCAGCATAGGTACGTTCCAATGAGACAGGGAAGTTATGGTAGGGTACAGGAACCGTGGTGTATAAAGGCTGTGATAAATTTAGTCAAGAAGAAAGGAAAAGCTTACAAAAGGTTCAGAGAGCTAGGTAATGTTAGAGATCGAGAAGATTATAAGGCTAATAGGAAGGAGCTTAAGAAGGAAATTAGGAGAGCCAGAAGGGGCCATGAGAAGGCCTTGGCAGGCAGGATCAAGGAAAACCTCAAGGCATTCTACAAGTATGTGAAGAGCAATAGGATAAGACGTGAAAGAATAGGACCTATCAAGTGTGACATTGGGAAAGTATGTATGGAACTGAAGGAAATAGCAGAGGTACTTAATGAATACTTTACTTCAGTACTCACGATGGAAAAGGATCTTGGTGATTGTAGTGATGACTTGCAGTACACTGAAAAGTTTGAGCATGTAGATATTAAGAAAGAGGATGTGCTGGAGCTTTTGGAAAGCATCAAGTTGGATAAGTCGCCCGGACTGGATGAGATGTACCCCAGGCTACTGTGGGAGGCAAGGGAGGAGATTGCTGAGCCTCTGGTGATGATCTTTTCATCATCAATGGGGACAGGAGAGGTTCCGGAGGATTGGAGGGTTGCGGATGTTGTTCCTTTATTCAAGAAAGGGAGAAGAGATAGCCCAGGAAATTATAGACCAGTGAGACTTACCTCAGTGGTTGGTAAGTTGATGGAGAAGATCCTGGCAGGCAGGATTTATGAACATTTGGAGAGGTATAATATGATTAGGAATACTCAGCATGGCTTTGTCAAGGGCACGTTCGTGCCTTACAAGCCTGATTGAATTTTTTGAGGATGTGACTAAACACATTGATGAAGGCAGAGCAGTAGATGTAGTGTATATGGATTTCAGCAAGGCATTTGATAAGGTACCCCATGCAAGGCTTATTGAGCAAGTAAAGAGGCATGGGATCCAAGGGAACATTGTTTTGTGGATCCAGAACTGGCTTGCCCACAGAAGGCAAAGAGTGGTTGTAGACGGCTCATATTCTGCATGGAGGTCGGTCACCAGTGGAGTGCCCCAGGGATCTGTTCCGGGACCCTTACTCTTTGTGATTTTTATAAATAACCTGGATGAGGAAGTGGAGGGATGGGTTACATAGAAACATAGAAAATAGGTGCAGGAGTAGGCCATTCGGCCCTTTGAGCCTGCACCGCCATTCAGTATGATCATGGCTGATCATCCAACTCAGAACCCTGTACCAGCCTTCCCTCCATACCCCCGATCCCTTTAGCCACAAGGGCCATATCTAACTCCCTCTTAAATATAGCCAATGAACTGGCCTCAACTGTTTCCTGTGGCAGAGAATTCCACAGATTCACCACTCTCCGTGTGAAGAAGTTCTTCCTAATCTCGGTCCTAAAAGGCTTCCCCTTTATCCTCAAACTGTGACCCCTCGTTCTGGACTTCCCCAACATCGGGAACAATCTTCCTGCATCTAGCCTGTCCAATCCCTTTAGGATTTTATACATTTCAATAAGATACCCCTTAATCTTCTAAATTCCAACGAGTATAAGCCAAGTCGATCCAGTCTTTCATCATATGAAAGGCCTGCCATCCCAGGAATCAATCTGGTAAACCTTCTTTGCACTCCCTCTATGGCAAGAATGTCTTTCCTCAGATTAGGGGACCAAAACTGCGCACAATATTCCAGGTGTGGTCTCACCAAGGCCTTGTACAACTGCTGTAGTACCTCCCTGCTCCTGTACTCGAATCTTCTTGCTATGAATGCTAGCATACCATTCGCCTTTTTCACCGCCTGCTGTACCTGCATGCCCACTTTCAATGACTGGTGTATAATGACACCCAGGTCTCGTTGCACCTCCCCTTTTCCTAATCGGTCACCATTCTGTTTTCCTGTTTTTGCCACCAAAGTGGATAACCTCACATTTATCCACATTAAATTGCATCTGCCATGAACTTGCCCTCTCACCTAACCTATCCAAGTCACCCTGCATCCTCTTAGCATCCTCCTCACAGCTAACACTGCCACCCAGCTTCATGTCATCCGCAAACTTGGAGATGCTGCATTTAATTCCCTCATCTAAGTCATATATATTGTAAACAACTGGGGTTTCAGCACTGAGCCTTGCGGTACCCCACTAGTCACTGCCTGCCATTCTGAAAAGGTCTTGTTTATTCCCACTCTTGGCTTCCTGTCTGCCAACCAATTCTCTATCCACATCAATACTTTACCCCCAATACCGTGTGCTTTAAGTTTGCACGCTAACCTCCTGTGTGGGACCTTGTCAAAAGCCTTTTGAAAATCCAAATATACCACATCCACTGGTTCTCCCCTATCCACTCTACTAGTTACATCCTCAAAAAATTCTCTGAGATTCGTCAGACATGATTTTCCTTTAGTAAGTTTGCTAATGACACGAAGGTTAGAAGTGTTGTGGATAGTGTGGAGGGCTGTCAGAGGTTACAGCAGGACATTGATAGGATGCAAAACTGGGCTGAGAAGTGGCAGATGGAGTTCAACCCAGATAAGTGTGAGGTGGTTCATTTTGGTAGGTCAAATATGATGGCTGCATATAGTATTAACGGTAAGACTCTTGGCAGTGTGGAGGATCAGAGGAATCTTGGGATTCGAGTCCATAGGACACCCAAAGCAGCTGCGCAGGTTGACCCTGTGGTTAAGAAGGCGTACGGTGTATTGGTCTTCATCAATCGTGGAATTGAATTTGGGAGCCCAAGGGTAATGTTGCAGCTATAGAGGACCCTGGTCAGACCCCATTTGGAGTACTGTACTCAGTTCTGGTCGCCTCACTACAGGAAAGATATGGAAGCCATAGAAAGGATGCAGAGGAGATTTAGAAGGATGTTGCCTGGATTGGGGAGCATACCTTATGAGAATAGGTTGAGTGAACTCAGCCTTTTCTCCTTGAAGCAACGGAGGATGAGAGGTGACCTGATATAGGTGATGAGAGTTATTGATCATGTGGATAGTCAGAGGCTTTTTCCCAAGGTTGAAATGGCTAGCACAAGAGGGCACAGGTTTAAGGTGCTTGGAAGTAGGTACAGAGGAGATGTCAGGGGCAAGTTTTTTACTCAGAGAGTGGTGAGTGCGTGGAATGGGCTGCCGGCAACAGTGGTGAAGGCGGATACGATAGGGTCTTTTAAGAGATTTTTGGATAGGTACCTGGAGCTTAGAAAAATAGAGGGCTGTGGGTAAGCCTAGTAATTTCTAAGGTAGGGACATGTTCGGCACAACTTTGTGGGTCAAAAGGCCTATATTGTGCTGTAGGTTTTCTATGTTTCTGTGTTCTAATATCTCTGAGGACCTAACCTGGTCCCAACATATCGGTGCAGCTATAAAGAAGGCAAGACAGTGACTATACATCATTAGGAGTTTGTAGAGATTTTGTATTTCAACAAAAATACTCATAAACTTCTATAGATGTACTATGGAGAGCATTCTGACAGGCTGCATCACTGTCTGGTATTGGGGGGGGGCTACTGCACAGGGCCGAAAGAAGCTGCAGAGGTTTGTAAATCTAGTCAGCTTCATCTCGGGCACTAGCCTATAAAGTACCCAGAACATCTTCAGGGAGCAGTGTCTCAGAAAGGCAGCGTCCATTATTAAGGACTTCCAGCACCCAGGGCATGCCCTTTTCTCACTGTTACCATCAGGTAGGAGGTACAGAAGCCTGAAGGCACACACTCAGTGATTCAGGAACAGCTTCTTCCCCTCTGCCATCCGATTCCTAAATGGACATTGAACCCGTGAACACTACCTCACTTTTTAAATATATATTATTTCTGTTTTTGCAGAATCATTAATCCATTCAATATACATATTCTGCATTTGATTGATAGATCTTTCTTCTATATTGTGTATTGCATTGAACTGCTGCTACTGAGTTAACAAATTTCACAATATATGCCAGTGATATTAAACCTGATTTTGGTTCTGAAATGCCTAACTAAAATCCATGTACACCACATCCACTGCTCTACCTTCATCAATGTGCTTTGTCACTTCTTTGAAGAATTCAGTCAGGCTCTTAAGACACAACCTACCCCTCACAGAGGCATATTGATTAACTCTAATCAGACTATATTTCTCCAAATGCTCTTAAATCCTGTCTCTAAGAATGCTCTCCAATAGTCTGCCCACTAATGATGTATATAATTCCCTATTATCTTTCTTGAACAATGGAATACTTGCCACCCTCCAGTCATCCTGTGGCCAGTGAGGACACAAAGATCATCACCAAAGTGATTGTAATCTCTTCTTTTGCTTCCTGTAGTAAACTGGGATATGTCCCATCCGGCTCCAAGGACTTGTCTATGCTAATGTGTTCCAACACATCCTCTTTCTTAATGTCAGCATGTTCCAGTATGTTAGCCTGTTCTACAGTGTCCTCTCATTCATCAATGCCCTTCTCACCAGAAGCAAAGTATCATTGAGGACCTCCCGTACCTCCTCTAACTCTGGGCATTTTTAATCTTTTATCTCTGTTTGGTCCTATCCATACTCTAGTCTAGGCACTCTAGCCATGTATATGTAGAATGCCTGTGCTTTTCCTTGATCCGATTCCCCAAGGCCTTCTCATAACCCCTTCTAGAAGTCCATTCTTCTGCTGCTTCCTTATTACCTTGTACCTCTCTAGAGCCCTGCCTTATCCTTACTTCCCGAACCTTTTGCTTCTTTCTTTGTCTTGACTCCATATCTCTTGTTAACAATAGCTGCCCATCCTACTGTAATTTCCCTGCCTCAATGGGACCACCCTATCCAGAACTCCAAGCGATTGTTCTCTAAACAACCTCCAGAATTCCTGGGGACATCTGTTGCCAATTTACACTCCCAAGTTCCTGCCTAATAGCATCATAATTTGCTCTCCCCCAGTTATGTATTTTCTCACACCACCTGCTCCTATCCCTGTCAAGGCTATGGTAAAGCTCAGGGAGTTGTGGTCACAGTCTCCAAAATATGCATTCACTGAGAGTTCTGTCATCTGATCATCCGTCATCATCTGTTCATTGCCTAGTACCAGTAAGTGAATGGGGTGTCCAGGGAGGGGTAGCACCTCTGCTGGTGGGCTTGTCATGCTTTGCCCAGGGCAGCTCATCCACTTTTGGTCCCCACCTGCCACCCAGCTCTCACCTGTGGCTCCAGGTAACTGTTTGCGTGCGACAGTGACCACACCTCAGTACATCGCTTCGACAGGCGGGCTAAACCAGGCGAGGGTAGCCGAGAACCTCCAACCCCGGTGAGACAGGGGTATGTCTACTCCAGCATGCGAAGCCAGTGCCAGCAGACTGGGCAGATGAGATGAACTACAAGATCCAACAGCCAAGAAGGCAGTGCTGCAACGCTTCATGGCGAGTGCAGGGCACTACAAGGCACTGCAGGTGTCATGGCTATCCACTGCAGCCGAGGAGGTCTCCAGACATGATGGGTTTTCAGAGCTTTGGACAAAGATTTTTGAGGCCAAGACAGTGTCACGACTTTTTCAATATAAAACTCCTCCCGCACAGGATTTTCTCCGCGCAGTCTATAAGCTGCACAGACAAACATGATCGTCAGAAACAATGGACAACCAACACACCAGTAAATCAGCGGTATAATTGTCATTGAAGGGAATGGCTACAGGGGTACTCTGCACAATCTGTCTGCTCCCTTCCCCTCTCCTGACAGTCGCTCAGCTATCTGCCTCCTGCACTTAGAGGTGACTACCTCCATGTTGCTCCCATCTCTCTCTCCCTCATTTGCCCAAATAAGCTGAAGCTCATCCAGCTGCAGCTCCAGTTCCCTAACGTGGTCTGTTAAGGAGTTGCACCCAGATATATTTCTTATAGATGAAGTTATCAAGGAGACTGGAAGCCTGCCAGATCTTCTACATCTTGCCTGCAGAGCACACCACTGACCTGGGATCCATTGACATTACTCTAGCTAGGCACTAACAAAGAAAGATAGAAAAACCTGACGGAAACCCCAACCTAACTTCAGCTTCTTTGTGTCAAAGCCTTTCAAGACAAAGCTTCAGTTCTCCACTCTAACTCTGGCCCACTTATACTATGGCCCCTCCCACAGTGACTGTTCTGCTTAAATCTAGCTTCTTTTTATTATCCCTTGCCAATTGCCTAATCACCCAAATGATCCCAAGCTCTGCAAAACATTCCGACATGCCTCGCTTGCTTTTTAAAACTGGCACTAAACTGTACAAGTAACTGTACTTGCAATCTCAAGCTCCACAGGAAGTCACAACAGGTCCCTGATCTGATTCCTCCACATCCCCCTCTGTTCTCAAAGGAAGAACCCCAGTCTTTCATCCTCTTGTCCAAAACTGCCCTTCATTTGATCCCTAACCAAACTCCCAGACTCTTGTGTTCAATTCATCTTTGGGTCTCTCTGCACCTCAGATCAACCACCACTGTTAACTAAGATTCAGCAGTTCTATTGTCCACTAGTTCGACCACATCTCTCACCAACTACACCCCGGTCTTCACATTTTTGCTCCTTTTCACATACCCACTTCCAGACCCATCACCTATTTTCCTCCCTGTTCCCCTACTGGCTCCATCCATATAGTGCCCACACCACTCACTCACTGAATCCTTCTTGTTTCTGGTTCCGTCTGCCTTTCACCTCTCTGTTCTGAATGAGCTCAACCTTCTTGAGTGCTGTTGTATAAATACTGATCCAGGCTGGTAGAGAGTGTTTTATTATTTTTTTTCCCATGTAGCAAAGACCATGCCGAGGAAAATTTTACACACTCTAAAGTAATGCCTCCTACATTGGTATGCCTCAAAGTTGTCAAAAATATTTTCATTGTTTGTGCATGTCCGTGACACTCAAAACTTCTAAAAATCAAGAAATAATTGTTTAAAAAAACTAAATTATAAGATACTCTTTTAAACTTCTACCTACTTAAAATATCACAGCAACATAACTTTCCTTCTTCTCACCTATCTTACTCTCATCCATGAAATAAATAGGTTCACACACTCTGCAGTAACACATGGCTACCAGCAAGCCTTAGCTCACCAGTAAGATGCAGAACAACAAATATCCCTTGTTCCATCCCTTTGCAGGTAGAAAGAACAAAAAAAAAAGAAAATTACTAGCTTGGGAAGTAATCAGGGTTTTAGTGCTCTAAATTCAAATGAATCCACCTCTTGCAAAATCACACCAACTTATCATAATTGAACATCGCAATATTGACACAAAAACCATAGTGAAACAAAAGCACAATTCAGCAGAGAAAAGGAATTTTGCTCTCCTATCTTCCCTTAGTGGAAGTGATGTAGAAAGTAAAGACTGATTGAAATTTGAAACTAAGTACAATATGCAACAAAAATGTGCAAAAAAAATAGATCAGTACCTAAGAAGGAATGAAGTAATAATTTATTAGTTACTTGATTCATTAGTTCTGAAGAACATCCTTTTCTGAAATGCTAACTTTTTTCACTTAAATATGCTGTTTAGTTCACCTTTTTAGCTCACAGAATTTTCTGCAACAAAGACATTGTGTATAACTGATTCTTCGCTGTTCCAATATTAAAATCAAATTCTTACAATTCTGCATCATATTGTTTATTCATTTCTACAAATTCAATTATTCCAGTTTAAAATGTCACATTCACCATTTTCATATGACAAAAGACTCGAGACATACTTCTACAACAGTGGCATAGTTTTGCCAAGCCCCAGTAATTTTGAAGAAGTAAATCCATGAAACTCAATTTCAAATTTTATTCTCACTGTTGTTTCTTGACACTATAAAATGCACTAGAAAATCATAAAAATTGTTGCATCCTACATGATCCAATACACAGAATTACACAAGTCATCTAGCTCAATTTATCTGAAGTGGAAAAACACAACAACTTTGTCTTAAATATGAGAAGTTGTTTTCCTAATGTTACTCTGCCCAGTGTGATGGTATTTCTTAGGATTTTTTTAAGACTGACACTTTCAGTATCAGCTGCACTCCTCATAGCAATCTGTTCAGTAGATGATGCTATAGATCACAGAGTCTCTAAAGAGCAATTCAAATGTAAGCTACAAAAAAAAAGATAACAAATATCAGTATTCTTTATGTTTGTGGGGTAGCCATTTTAATTTTTTTACTATACAAAGCACGACTTCAGGGATTCATTTTCACCTTCTCTGGTTAAGTTCACAAAAAATTGGCAATGAAGGTTTGGATCAGTTATGCCTTTGTTTCTATTATCAGTTTTCTCACTATATAGATATCAAAACAGATGTCAAACATCTGGACCGCAAATTAGTTACACAAGGTCTGTGTCCAAGCTACCAATATACAGTATGCTCTTGGGTATGATACAAGATTAAATCCATTACACTATCATCACCGTAACATGATTATTTTCATTTACAATAATTAACAGTCTTTTCTTCTCTAGCTGTTCTCATGTATGGACTCGGCTTGTGACCTTATTACACAATGTACTTCAGCTAGGTACTCAGTTAAACTTATTAGTCAGTGAATCTCAACAATAAGCAGAATGGTTATTATGGCTGAGCCAAATACCCAAAATCCACATTCACACATCTCCAATCAATACCTGAGAACACCTGTCTTAAGCTCTTTTTTGATGTTCCAGCTATTAACAAGACAAGTATCAACTACACTCTAGAAGCCTCAAATCAATTTCTTGGCTTTCTCAAAATTATCATATTAAGACAAAATTCCTGGGCTACAGCTCTGTCAACTCAGAGTGCTGCTGGTGTGGCTCTTGGATTTCAGTATTACAGTGGCACATTAAGTCTTGTAATCCAAAACAGTTGGACTAATGATCTGGAGGCATAAGTCCAAATACAACCAGAATTCAGCAATTTTCATAGTTTAACATGGAATGAAAAGACACTAGCAGCAAATGATAGCCATATTCTCTTAAAACCCCTTCTGGTTCAATATTGAAGGGATTGTGTTACCCTTTCTCAAAAAATGTGTCTACTAACATACTGTAAAGTGATTGATTCTCAACTGCCTGTTGAAAAGGCCCAGCACACTACTCAGTTATTTTGTGATGTCATGCACTGTAGGAGCACTTATACTATGTTCAAAAAGATGTCTCACCACCATATTAGAAAGACATTTAGAAGGTGTACAGTAAATGCATGCAGTACACACTTCCTACAGTTTCAGTCAACAAAAGAAAGCACGGAGAGAGCATAGACAAGGAATGTTTAATGGGCAGTACTCATGTATGGACTCGGCTTGTGACCTTATTACACAATGTACTTCAGCTAGGTACTCAGTTAAACTTATTAGTCAGTGAATCTCAACAATAAGCAGAATGGTTATTATGGCTGAGCCAAATACATTGAGAAGGAATATACAGGTGAAGGAAAACAGAGGGAGGTTCATGTAGATACCTACCTCTCACCCAGCCTCTGAACCACTTCACTTGTTACTTTTACATCGCCAGGTGACCCATGTAGTCTCAGTAATTAGAACTAATTGAGCTTAGCTAATTGAGCTTTTCAAGTGCTCTCAATAGATGGCTGTAATCTGAGACCCACCTTGTATCAAAATAGGTAAACTGGCAAATTGGCCAGGAATTAAGAAACTATGAAAAGTACGAGATTCCAATTTACAAGCAATAAACCAAAATTTGTAAAATTTAGAATGCCCAAGATGTGTCGGGGTTGTTGTCTTCATATTCTTGGTTATTCAAGGGAAATACTAGGAATTACTTGTATCTTGGATGGCCAAAAGTTATATACTCTATCACGGCAATTTTAATGCAATTGTTTCACTGCTCCTCCGCAAAGGTCATGAAACATGCTTTAGCACAATTTAATAGGTATCAGGCACATTTTGTCAAATGTGAGTAACTGTTGGCAAGTCTTTCCACATGAAGATTATCAGCATTCGTTACTCCCCCTCCCACAAATGCACAACATGGCAAGAATAACAACCTAACTATATAGGAGCAGCAAGCCTGGGTGATTTTATTTTCCTATCCGTAGCACACAGGAGCGGATTTCAATTGCAGCACCTCAGTCTGTGATCTGGGAGCTCAGCACAGTTTAGGAAATGAACAATGGAACTTCCTAGCCCGTAGATCAAAAACAGGCAGTGCATTTATTCACCAAGTCATTAACCCATGAGTGTACTATTAATCTACATTGCATTCCTCTTCCAAATTACTGAGTGTGTCAGTGATTGAAAAATTTGGCACCTTTTAAAAACAGTAGATTAGGTTGATACTATGAAAATAATGCAATTCTGCTGCAAAACAGCCAGAGGCAAACTGATCATTACTGACATAGAATAAGGACTTTAAAAAATGCTCCCCAGTATTCTTTGGCAATTGGAAATACACATCCGACAAACATCTTTACAATCACCAATCACTGCAAAATCAAAAGGAAAGTGAGCAGGTCATATACACAAGGGATTTTACAAATGCTGGAAATCTCGAGTAAAACACACAAAATGCTGGAACATTTTGGGTGTGTTTGATATGCCATGTATTCTAAGTTTTGATGAGTTGCTGGGGAATGGGGAGATGCTGCTGATTGGGCTGGGTAGAGCTGAAATGGCCTGAGCCATTGCCAGGGGTAAATTTTTACTCTAAACTGGAACTGCCAAAAACTTGCTCACATCTGTGGGCTCATTGGTTCAGGTAGATTTTCTTTAATTTCTGCAAAGCAGTTCTCACGTTTGCTGCAGAGGCCTGGGACTGGGCAAGGGGCAAGTGACATCGCCCTGCCATTCATGCACGACTGAAAAGCAGTTCAGTGTTGTCCAAACATTGACTCTGCTCGTTCAGACACCACGATGTATTGGCATGTTTAGTGCAAATCAAAATCTGAAGGAAAACTGCAGACTGCATCACCCAGAGGGATGAGTGTCTACTTTAGTTATGAAAACAAATTGTTAGTCAGTCACACAGTACATATAAATATTGCACTTTGAGATAGAATTTCTAAATCTGTGACTTTATCAAAGAATTTCAAACACATCCAGAGTATAGTCTTTAAAATCATAATAGAAAGGCAACAAATTTATCAGTGATAACAATTATTCCAAATGAAACCTCAAATAACTTCATCAGACCAATTTTTGATACTTTTTAATTTAAGAAATGTATATAATCAAACATTGCTTCAAAAACTCATTTCATGGTATTCAAAGTCAAGTTGGCATCATTTAAAATTGTGAATCTGTTGTCAATACTCACTGATAGTTAAAGCTGGGCTCTTGCTATCTCTTCCTTCCACAATGTAACATCGTTCCAGGAGTATTACTTCCGCGGGACCTGATGTCTGCAGACAATGAAAGGGAGAAATTGAAATCAAAGCAGTACTAACAACTCCTACATTGCTGTTCTCTGAAAAATGCAGCAGCTGTTGAAATGGTCCACCTCTCTTGCAATGAATTAACCTCCAGGATTAGAGAGAGACTGTAAGAGGACAAAGTCTGCATACAGTATTCAATTCTTAATTGTACCAAGGAACACTGCTACAGACGGCTTAACCTTAAATAAGCTTGAAACGTGCTACTTCTGCAAGAAATAAAACAAATTATTAACACTGCAAATTTAAGCATATATCAGTCAAACATGCATGACTGATTTCAAAAATACTTCCAAAAGAAACATTATTATAAACTGGTATGGTGAAATAACTAGTATAGATAATGTCACTATCACAAACGTTTAGCAATATCTATTAAGAAGCTTCTGATGTAGTGTTGAATGGCAGCTAAAGCATTCTAAAAATGTTAACAATAGTCTAGTTTCAAACTGCAACAAATCCAAGTTAATAATACAATAAAGTTCACTTAAAATCATTTCTAATTATAAATAAAAAAGGCAATGGAAAAATTGAATTGGTCAAGCCACATTTGTGTGAAATGAGGAAATTTAACATTTCAGGTCCAGGACCCTGTTTTAGAACAGGAAGAGAAAGGAAAACAAGTTAGTTTCCAGTGGAAGAGAAGGTTGAAGAGGGATGGAGAGAACAAACAGTAACAAAATAATGACAGGGAGACATGACCAGTTCTAATGACAAATAGAAATGAAAGGAGAGTTAATGAAAAATGTACATATTTGTGATAATAGTGGGATACTGCTAGCAGAAGATTTCATTTTTACCAGTATCAGCTATGCCACCCAAAGGACCTGGATGGGACAGAATTTATATGGTGCATCCAAGAGAGTTTCCTCACACAGTATTCAGAAGGACCTACTCGGAAAGGAGCAATACTGGACCGCCTCTGAGGGAACAAGGCATTGCAAATAACTGAAGTGGCAGCTGAGGACCACTTTGAGTCCAGTGACAACAATTCTACATGATTGCTATCATCTTCAACAGATTCCATTTCTAGATTTTGAAATCTATTCCTTGCTTCAATTGTAAATTTTTTGTCTTAAGTTTTCTTCTTTAATTAATTGCAAGTAGCCAAGGGATTATTCAGGTTTTTGCTTCTTTAGTTTTTAAAGTTTTACTTTTAAATGACATACTACTGGGTTATGGTCACTATTACAGTCTGCACCTGGATATGTTTTGCATTGAGTCACTGAGTTTCTAAATCTTTGGTTTATAATAATAAAGTCAATTTGATTTCTACTGTTATCACCTGGACTTTTCCAGGTCCACAAGCATCTTGGATGGTTTTTAAAGTTGGTATTCATAATTGCCTGATTATTCATTTTGCACCATTCTACCCATTTCTCACCTCTTTCATTTCTTTCCCCTCATCCAAACTTTCCTATGGTATTTCCATCAGCACCTTGTCCTACTTTAGCATTTAGATCTCCCATGAAGATGATAGCAATAATGTAGAAATGAAATTTAACTCTCTAAAGGATGCCTTGGTAGAATCAGCAAAGTCAGTGATTCCTAAAAAAGAAAAAAGCACAAAGAATAAATGGATGACAGATGAAATCAAAAATCTAATGGAAGAAAGGAGACGGAAGAAAGCAAATCCTATAGAATATAAGTCCTTAGATTAAAAAGTTTAAAGCTTATGTCAAAAAGCCAAAGAAGAATGGTTAAACCAGGAATGTGAGCAAATAGAAAGAATCCCTATTACTAATCCAAAAAGGTTACATCAACAAATCAAGAATATCACTAGTAAAAAGCTCCTCTGTTCTTCAAGTGGATGTTTGAAAGCAAAGGACGGTACCATTATCATGGAAAGAGATGAGTTTATGAACAGACGGACTGAATATATTCAGGAATTGTTTGAAGACAATCGAGGCGAAAAACCAGAAATTAAGAAAAACATTGAAGGTCCAAGTATTTTAAAATCTGAAGTTCATAATGCAATAAATAAGATGAAGAAAGGAAAGGCACCAGGTCCTGATGAATTAGTAATAGAAAAAATTATCGCCCTTGTAGATTGTGGAATTGAAAAACTTACTGATTTAATCAATGGCATTTACAAGACTGGAGTAACACCAGAAGAAATTTTTAAAAATCAGTATTTATCACTCTTCCTAAGAAACCTAGAGCAATAGAATGTGAATTACATAGGACCATAAATTTAATGAGACATATCACCAAGATACTTCTAAGAATTTTGATGACAAGAGCTAAAAGTAAGATACAAACTGAAATAGGTAAAGAACAATGTGGTTTTGTGAAAGACAAAGGTACAAGAAATGCAATATTGATTTTAAGGATACTATCAGAACGAGCTATTCAAGTGCAAAAAGATTTGTTTGTTTTATCGACTACACGAAAGCATTTGATAAAGTGAAGCACAATAAGTTATTTGAAATATTACAGAAACTCTAGATCTAGATTCAAAAGACCTCCGCCTAATCAGAAATCTGTACTGGGAACAAACTGCCACTGTAAGAATAGATGGAGAAGTGAGTCAGTTTACGAAAATCAAGAGAGGCGTTAGACAAGGGTATGTTTTCTCCCCTGATTTATTTAATGCGTACAGTGAAACAATATCACAAACAATAAGAGACATCTTGGGAATCAAAGTTAGTGGTGAAAACATCAATAATTTCAGATATGCAGATGACTGTGTGAATTGCAAGTACAGAGGAAGAACTACAAAACTTAATTGATATAATTGTTGAAGAAAGTGCAAAAATGGGTCTATCTTACAGAATGTATGGTGATATCCAAAAAGAAGGAGAATCCTATCTGCAGGCTGAGAATAAATGGGAAAGACATAAAACAAGTACAGAACTTTTGCTATTTAGGAAGCTGGGTAACATCAGATGGCAGGTGCGACTTGGATATCAAAAGAAGAATAGGGATGGCAAAAGACACCTTTACGAGAACGAAGAGTATACTGACCAATACTAAACTAGACATGACAACCCGCTTCAGAGTACTGAAATGTTACGTTTATCCAGTTATGTGATATGGCTCACAATGTTGGACAATATCTAGTAACATGAGGAAATGAATTGTAGCAGCAGAGATGTGGTTTTTGAGGAGGATGCAAAGAATATCATGGATGAAACAAATATTTCACGAGGATGTCATGAACAGAGCAAACACAAAAAGAAAAATAATGTATGAGATCATGAAAAGGCAATGTAACTTCATTGGACATGTGATTAGGAAAGAAGAGTTAGAATGCACAGTAATTATGGGAAAGATTGAAGGGAAGAAAGCAAGAGGAAGACAAAGACAAATGATAATGGAGACAGCAGCCAGAGAACTGGAAATGAATACCAATGAATTGATCCACTTGACCCGAAACAGGAGTGTGTGGGCCACGGCAGTCAAAGTTCAGACAAGGCATGGCAATTGATGATGATGATGACAATAATTCTATTAGTTTTAAAATAGTTATAGAAAAGGAACTATCAGGACCACAGACTGCAGTCATGAAATGAAGCAAGACCAACTTTGAAGGCATTAGGCAGGACCGAGCTGTGGTCGACTGAGCTACTTTAGTTGAAGGTAAAGGAAGAGCAGGCAAGTAGGACGAATTTAAAAGGGTCTTGACAATAGTAGAAGGGCAGCATGTTCCCCTTGGGGCGAAGGATAGATACACCAAGTTCAGCAGACCCTGGCTGACATGAGATATTGAGACTCTGTAGGGAAAAAAGAAGGAAGTTTACATCACATTTAGACAGCTTAGGTATGAATGAATCCATCAATGATATCACAAGTTTAAGAGCAACTTAAATGTGGAAAAGAAAAGGATATGAGATGGAATTGGTAGGCAGGGTTAAGGACAATCCTAAGAAATTCTAAGTTTTATTAACAGTAAAATGGTGATGAGGGTGAGACAAAGTCTTCTTAAAGGCCATCAAGTCTGCCAATGTATGGAACTGCAGAAATGGCTGAGCTTTTTTGTTGTCTATTTCTCCTCAGTGTTTACTAAGGAGTATATTATTGTTACCAGAGAAATGTGGGTACTTCGTGGTAAGGTTTTAAATCATAACCATATCACAAGGAAGGAGGCATTTGCAGCCTTGCAGTGCATTAAGGTGAGCAAATCCACAAGGCCTCACCAAGTGCACCTCCAGATCTCATGGGAAGCCAGGTAAAAAATTGAGGAGGCGGCCCTTGTAAAGATATGTGCTTTATCATTAAACACTGCCAATGTTCCAGAAGACTAAAGGGTGGCTAATGTTGTCCCATTCTTCAACACGAGTAGCAAAGACAGGTCAAGGAACTACAGGCCAGTAAGCCTGACTTCGGTTGTAGGGAAGTTACAGGAGGGAATTGAACTGATCATCACTTTGATGGTCAAGGCCTGATCAGGAATAGTCAGCATAGTTTTGTTCTGGGAGATCATGTCTGACAAATCTTTCAATGTTTCTTGTAGAGGTAACTAAAGGGGTAGATGACACTAGAGCAGCAGATGTTGTCTATATAGACTTCAGTAAGACCTTTGACAAGGACCCGATTGGCAGGCTGATCTGGAAGACTAGGTCACATGGAAATCAGGGGGTGCTCGTGAAGTGGATTCAGAATTGGCTTGATAATAGGAAATGATGGTTGAAGGTTGATTCTTCAGTTGGTGGCTTGAGAATATTGCCATACCCCAGGTGTGAGTGTTGGGACTTCTTTTATTCATTACTCATGTAAATGATATGAAGGTACATGGCATGATGAGCAAGTGTGCTATTTATACTAAATTAGTGGGCATGAAGAAGACTAGAATGACTTACAAAGAGAACTTGGTTAGTTAGGGAGATGGGCTGAGGAATGGTAAATAGATTTCAATTTAGATAAATGTGAGGTGATGTATTTTGCACAGTCAAACTAGGGTAGGACTTATACAATGAAAGGCAGGGCACTGACAGGTGTTGTGGGATGGAGGAATCTAGGAGTACAAAAATGTAGTTCGCTGAAAGCAGGTGTGCCAGTAGAGAGGGCGGTGAAGAAGGTGTTTAGCAAGCTAGCTTTCATCAGTCAGGGCATTAAGTTTAGGAGTAGGGAAATTATACAAGTCATTAGTGAGGTCACACTTGGAGTACTGTACTGTGTACAGTTTTGGTCACTCTGTGACAGGAAAGATGTGGGTAACTTGGAGCAAATGCTGAAGAGATTTACAAAGGTGCCGCCTGGGCTATAGAAAGAAGCTGGTCACTCTGGATCTTTATTTCCAGGGGCAAAGGAGAATAAGGGTGACCTCATAAAAGATTAGGAAATCCTGAGGGGTACGGATAAAGTAGACATTCATAGTCTTTTCCCTAGGGTTGAGAGGGCACAAACATGAGGAAAGAGATTTGAGAGGTATCTTCTTTACACAGAGGATCCTGAGCACCCAGAGGAAGTGGCTGAGGCAGGTATAATTGAAACAATCACGTAAGTCATTTGGACAGATAAATGGAAGGGTGGGATTTGGAGGGCTATGGGCCGAACACGGGTAATTGGGAATAGCAGGGAGGTTGCTGTGGTTAGCATGGACCAGTTGAGCCAAAAGGCCAGTTTCCATGCTATTTTGCTCTATGAAGAATTCAGAACTAAGCATGTAGGAAGCAATCTGTCAGGACGTTGGATAAAGTGCTGCTTATCAAGTTTACATCCGGCTTTATTGTAACAAAGCAGGAGACCATTGCAGAAATATCAGAATGGGAGTAGGATAGTGAATTAAAGTCACAGGTAACTGGAAGTTCAGGGTCACGCCGAGGGAGGTCATATTCTGAATACCAAATACATACATCAGAGTGGAAGAAAAACAAATTAATTATTGTTTCATCTTTGTACCTGGATGGTGGGAAAGGTAAAGGTTAAAACGACATGTGTTGCATCTCTTGATGCTGGAATATCTACTGAGTGCTTCTTGCATTTTCTGTTTTTATTTTGGATTTTCACTATCTGCAATTTTACCGACAATCATTTTGCTCAATTTTCTGAAAACTGAAATACTCAGTTTGATGTAACAAGAAAGAAGAAAATATTTTCTTGTGCATTTTAAGATAGATAAAAGAATTAGAAGGGAATGAGCTGGAATTTCTTCTAGCAGTGAATTTTTGACAGTAAAATCAAATTTTTGTAAACTTTCAAAAGCTAATTAGACAGACAAGAACTTGAGCTTTAAATAGGTCAGTTCTTTCAAAGAGCCAGCTTAACGGGTCAAATGCCTTCTTCTATAGGAATAGACTAAGGGCAAGCAGAGCAACAGGTAACTAATATTTTAGGTAGAAGATTAAGGGACAGAAAACAGAATGAGATAGTTTCAGGTTGACAGACTATTATTTGGTAGAGTACCACAGGGATCAGTATTTTGTACTCAGCTATTAACCATTTATGTTCATGTCTTAGATGAAATAAATGGGATGTAGTACATTCAATGGTGGCATTTTCAGAAGTAACAAGGTGGGAAAAGGTATAGTACAGGTAGCTGTGAGAATCAACAGGTTCATAAGAGATATCAGTAGGTAAGCTGTCTCCAGAGATAGACGTAGAGAGATTGAGAAAAGGGAGGGAGGTGTCGGAAATGGACCAGGTAAGTTTGAGAACAGGGTGGAAGTTGGAAGCAAAGTTGAAGTCAATGAGCTCTACATGGGTGCATGAAACAGCGTCAATGCAGTCGTCGATGTAGTGTATGAAAAGTTGAGTAATCAGAAAACACAGATTGAAGATAATTGGCAAAATGGAGTTTGAGCTCTTTTTTCTTTGTAAATTTGCAGTGGTTTCCAAAATACCACTTGAAATAATGATTTAAGTATATACAATATTAATTTTCACAAGAAAACTAGGAATATCTTTGAAAATATGACAAAATACAATGGTATGGAAGGAGTAGTTTTGGGGAAATGGGACAAATTAGATACTTTCATAGGTCCAGTGCAGTAATTTCATATACATGAAGGGTCAAATATACTTCTGTCGAGATGTTCTAATCTGAGGCAGCACTTTGGTTAATTTAACAATGAGGTGGGAAATGCTGACATTGCAGATCTCTTAATCAAACTAAACAGAGTGCTTTAAGAATAATAATTGTCAAGCAAGTTAAATTCATCAGGTATAGTCTCTCTGCTTACAGTGCCAAGGTCAGGATAATAAATCTGAGATTGTGAAAGACCACTCATTCTTAGGGGCAAATGAATTAAGTGGGTGCTTTTGGTATAACTCTTGTTGCAATGACAGTGAAGCAATGAAACTTTTGCATAAAGCCTTCAATGAATTAAAGATTAGATTAGATTAGTAGTGAATGACTGAATCACTTAAAGATTAGATTAGTTTTTTATACATGTACATTGAAAATAGGCAAAACGCCTCATTTTGCTTCAATAATCAGTGCAGTTTGTGGATGTGCTGGGGACACCAGCCTACAAGTGTTGCAAGTGTTCTGGCACCAACATAGCCCCGACACTTACTAACCCATATGTGCTTTTGAAATGTGAGAGGAAACCGGAGCACACGTGGTTACGGGGAGAACGTACAAACTCGACAGAGAGTGATGGGAATTGATCCCCAATTGCTGGCACTCTAAAGTGTTACGCTAGCCAACACACTACTACACTCTTCTGCCTAGCCATGGGCTGGGTCGGGACAATTTAACAGAATTAATTTGTGTACAGTTCTACAAATGGCAAAACTTTACCTGATAAAGGTCCCAGTTTAAAATTATAAACTCTGAATGGGCCACACGCCTTTGTCTGCTGTGTAGTTAAATGGCAGGTGGTGAGATCAGCCACACTCCTGCAGCTCAAGGGCTACTTTTCATGGCTGATGCAGTCAATCATCTATGGTTCCTATGTTTGCTTTTGTATAACAAACTGTAACTGGAAATCATGATGAAGCTGTGTTGAAATTTTGAGATATGAACTGGAAGAGAGGAAAGTGAAACAGGCAAGGGGGTATTTAGGAAGGCAAAGACATTAGTGTGAGGGTAATGTGATGCACTATCAATTACTCCAAAAGACTGGAAGTAGAGTAAATACCGAAAGGCTTTTATTAACAGTAAATGGACCAACGTCCATGCTGAGTATCTGTCCTGGACTGAGGGAGGAGCAGTGACACAATCACCTTTATTTAGGGATCTGTGGGAGGAGCCACAGGAGCAGTCAGCAGAGGGGCGTGTCCAGACAGGTAACCCAGTTATATATATATATGGTTTACCATATAATGACAACTAGAATACATGGGAAAGGCGAATGTGTTTGTACCACCAGACAGAGTCATACTGAATCTATATTAAACACTGGGCAATGGAATCTGGAGTATTGTGTTTGGTTCTAGTCACCACTTTCATAGGAAGGATGCAAAGGCTACAGAGATCAGAAGGGGTGTATGAGATTGGTTCTGGGATGAAGAGCTGTAATCAGAGAGGCTAGGAATGTTTTTTTTAAGGAAGAGAAGGCTTATGGGAGATTCAACAGACGAATATAAATGGAAGAGTTTGCCTTCCTTCCTTCGGCTTCTGAATCCTCCATGGCAGCCAAAGTGTGTGCTGTTGCTGCCTGGGTGCCATGGGAAATATAGCAATAAAGGGCTAAAGCCTTTCTCAGATTACTCTGCAGCAAAACCCTGAGAACTCTGCAAACTGAAGGAGAAATAGTCAAGCATCAAGTATGTTCTCACTAAATAATCATTTCTGAATGTAATCCATGCCAACACTGTTTTACCCTGCATTTTTTTATTGACTCATTTCTTGATTTTCTAAGTGAGGATTTTTTCCTTATCACTTTACTGTTTCTCTGCACAAAATTAGTGCAATTCTGTTTCTAGACAAAACATTGCTCAGATCTATGATTAAAAAGTCCACTGTTTTCTTGGCTTGTTTGATTTTTAAATAATCTCCAATGCCAAGATCTGGATGAAATTTTATTTAATTCTAAAAGTTAAAGAATTTAGTTAAGGACATTGCCATGATTTATTTAAACAAGAACTCTTTTAAGCTCAAATTTTGACAGGTACCTTAAATTCCAAGGTGCAATGTCTACTTTTAAATAAACTGAGCTTTAAAAGTGCTTTGTTTACTTTAAAAATAATTATCATTAAGAAACACACAAAATGCCAGAGGAACTCAGCAGACCAGGTAGCATCTATGGAAAAGAGTACAGTCGACATTTCAGGCCAATACATCAATGGCACTCTTTTATTCCTAGATGCTGCCCGGCCTGCTAAGTTCCTCCAGCATTTTGCGTGTGTTGCTTAGATTTCCAACATCTGCAGATTTTCTCTTGTTTGTGATTAGATTATCATTAAGAAATGATTTTTGTGTCTTGCAGTCCAAGTTAAAATGAGTTTTATCAATTACTATTCCTTTGAATACTGTATTCACAAAAGCACAACTTAATTAAGTGACTATTTATACATCCTAATTTTTCAGTAGCTTCCTCCCACACCCACAGCTTTGTCAAGTAAAATGGAACAATAAACATTTAATTTTAAAAGGTTGATGTAAAATTGAGTTCACAAGCTGTGTAATGATCCATTCCTTTATATACCTCTTGTACAAGAACGTTGATGGCTTTAGCAATGTAACAATTAATTTTATTCTGTTTTATTTAGCACTATTGCAATAAGTTGGTTGCACATGTCTTAAAGGTGCCTGAAGAATGAATAGCAACCTGCTGTAATTACCTGGAATTATTTGCAAACACGTGTTCTTTGTTATTCTCTGTGACATGTCTTGTATTATGAGTTAATAAAATATTTATCTGCATTAAAATTACATTAGAAATTATAATGAGCTGAATTGCATTAGGGCCCTCTGCATCCTGGTAATGTTGTAAATTATGTGAACATCCCCAGTTCTAGACATGAAACTATCAACATATAAAAATTGGAAAGTTTTGCATGCCAGATTGGACAATTTGAATTGGTATTTGATACATTTGGTATTATTTTGCTAATTTAATTATTAAAAGAAGCTAAATATCTTGAGAATAATCAAAATAATCTCAAAGGTTATTCTACATAATGAGGTGATTTTTAATAATAATAATGTGCTACATGAATTAATAAGGAACATGAAGAAATTACATCTGATGTAATTGGACTTTGGAAAATGTATATGGCTCACCCATACTCAATGAGTTAACATGTTTCTCATGTCAAATGAAAATGCAACAGCACTGTCACTACAAAGGACTTCTGTGATACAATTGCAGCTGAAATACCTTTAGTATCATATTGAGAAGGTAACTCTTGCTGCTTTAGTCTTTTAGTGGATAATGGTTTTAGTATAGATATGTTAGTACACTATATTGTTAAATAATCAATCAGAAATGTAATAATAATTTAGAACAAATAGGAGTATTTAATCTATATTTTCTACCTTTAATATTGTATTGGAAAGTAAAAAATCTGTTGCTCATGAATAATATTCAATTATAATATATAGAATATGTAAAATTAGGGGAAGGAAATGGGTGGTGCTTGCGAGGGAGGCAGACCAAATAGAATTCAGTATCAATAATCTAAAGTGACTAAAAGATGTGTGAGATATTTTAGCTAAAGTGGAAATTGTAGTCAAGAACAAACCATCAATAACTGCCTCCAGAAAAACCTTTAGTCTTTAGCTACTATTTTAACAGCTATAACGGCAACATCTTTTGAGTGTAAAACTGGTTTGGCTGCACTTGGAGAATTAGGTACAATTCTGGTCACTCCATTACAGGAAGGATGCGGAGGCTGCCAAAGATATTGCCTGGATTAGAGGGTATGAGCTGTAAGGAAAGGTTGGGTAGGGTTCGTCCTCTGGACTATCAGAAGCCAAGAGGAGTCCTGATAGTAGACAGTCGCAATTTTTCTTTCTGGAATGGTGTCAAATGGAGAAAAGTTTAAAGGAGATGTTTAGGTATGTTTTCATACACAGAAAGTGTTAGGTGCCTGGAATATGCTGTCAGGGGTAGCAGTGGAGGCAAATATGACAGTGACCTTTAAGAAACTGTTATATAATGCATGAATACATAGGAAATAGAGGGATAGGGATCATGTACAGGCAAAAGAGATTTAGTTTAATTCAGAATTATTTTCTGCACAGACATGGACTAAAGAGTTTGTTCCTATGTTCCATTGTTCTACGTTCTACCTGATCATTTGGATGAGATGAACTGATTGTGGCTAAACAATTTGAATGTTATATGTGACATAAAGCAAACCTGATGGGTTGTGAAGAAGCAAACACAGATGTGGAAATGTGCAGTGAATTTGCACTGAAGAATGGTTCTCAGACATGCAATTATTTGACAAGTGAATATTGTGAAATGTCAAGGAACATGAGAGAAACAAATGACTAAATCATCAGGGCACTGACACAAGGAAATTGACTTTGAGACAATCAAGCCAGAATTAAAACACTTTGGTATCTTTGAATAAATTCCAAATTTGAGAGTCAGAATTGAAGTAGCTTAAAATTAAGGAGATATAATATGTTGCAGCTGCTGGATATGAGTTTAAAAAGAAAAATCTTTGTTGCCTCCAGTTTTAAGTTTACTTGCATCACTATTACTTTCAAACCTATAAAGAAATATGGAATATGGATGCATAAAGGAATCAGAATTCCTGTGCACAGGGTATCGATGAGAAAAAAGCCTCTTTGAGATCCAAATGGGAGAATCACAATAATTAAGTGTGGGTAAGGGATACTCATCACAAAAAAAACACATTAAACGCAATAATGAAATCTGTGTATATTAACAAAACATTTTTGCTTTGAAATCATACCAAGTTGAGTCCTATAAGTAACTGAACATATCCAAAGCAACACACACACACACAAAACTGGAGGAGCTCAGCAGGACAGGCAGCATCTATGGAAAAGAGTACAGTCGACATTTTGAGCCGAGACCCTTTGGCAGGACCTGAAACATCAACTGTACTCTTTTCCATAGATGCTGCCTGGCCTGCTGAGTTACTCCAGCATTTTGTACATGTTGCTTGGGTTTCCAGCATCTGGAGATTTCCTCTTGTTTGTGAACATATCCCAGGCAGGTTATTAAAAGGATGACCATTTCTATGTCAGTATAAATAAAAAAAATTAAGATAAATATTTCTGTAAATCAATTGTTGAAGATCAAATGAGATTATGTATTAATAGCTGAAATAAATATAAATGAACTTAAGAAAAAAATCTGTTTGATTTGAGTTTAACAGTAAATTCAGGTCACATGTCTGCTGTTTGTGCATGACAATTTTCCTTTATTGAGGTGAAACCCATGTTCTATATCTAAAGTCTAATTTTTACCTTGACTTAATAGCTTTCCTCTTCCCCAACCAAAACATAGATACATAACTTGGTGTCTTATTATTTATGTTGATTTCTATCTCTGTTCTTAACAATTAGTTCTAAAAATGTCTATCTAGAGATTCACGAGGTTTTCGTAAAGTAAGTATATAGGGCTGTATATCTTGAATGAACCCCAAACAATTCAAATCTCCATCCATGAAACTGAGAATATATTCTCAAAACACCAGCTCAACTTCCACTGCTATAGATTCAAGGAAAAATCTATTTAGAGGACATAGCACAGGAAAGCAGTAGCACACATTAAAAAAATGACCTTACAGAAAGCAGAGCAGAGAAGGTAAGAAGCCAGCTTGCTATCACCATATTTAAATATAATGATTTATAAGTTCAGGAAGGACTGTTAAATGGTAGCACCTACTCAGATAAATAGGAGGTAATGATTTCATTTGATTATTTCGACGTCATAAATAAAACAAGTTGAACTTCATCAACTAATTTATAGTATTATCACTACAGTTAAACTAAAAAGGAACCTTGTAATTGTTAAAGCAATGTAATTGAGGACAACAGAAAACAGCTCAACACTTTGAGCGGGCAATAAGCCTGTGAATTCTGATTAGATCATGAAGATACATCATCAAGCTGCTGAAAGTGTTACAATTAGATTTGAACCCTGCTTCATTAGTTTTCTCTGTCTGTTTAAGCTCCCCACCATCAAGGATAGCTTTAAAAGATGGTGCCCCAACAAAGCAGAATCTGTCATTAAGGATCCTCACCCTCTGTGACATGCCCATTTCTCATTACCACCACCGAGTAGGAAGTGTAGGAACCCAAAGGTTCAGTGTATCACTCAGCAACTGGAAATGAAATGGTTGTATTGCTTTAGTTGGGACCCTTCATGAGAACTGAATTATATCACCCTAAATTTAACTTTTAGCAATTACTGACCTCTTAAAAAAGATGTTCAACAATACATTTAAGTCTAATCATTCATTCCACTTACTGTACAGTGCTAAATTTGCTATGGAAAACTGCAAGGATATTTGTCTCTTAACCTTGTAAAATGGCTGCCATATGACAAGCTTAAATTTAGGTGGAAAGTCACATCTTAAGCATTTACATGGCATACTAATTCACTCTAGTACAAAAAAATAAGTTTGACTGTGGAAATATAAAAATACTAGTTGTAGGAGGGGAAAAGAAATAAAGACTGCAGGTTTTCAAACTAAAACAAAATTCACAACAGAAAATTTGCAGCTAGACAATTGTTTTAGTAAGACATCGGAGCAAAATTAAGCCATGTTTACCATCGAGTCTGCTTCACTACTTGATCATGGAGATATATTTTTCCTTTCAATGCATTCTCCTGCCTTCTCCTGTAACCTTTGATACCCTTACTAATCAAGAACCTCTAAGCTTGTGCTTTAAATATACCCAATGACTTGCCTATCATAGCCATCTGTAACAAATTAATTCCACAGATCCACCATTCTCTGGCTAACAAAATGCTTCCTCATCTCTGTTCTAGAGGGTCACCCTTCTATTCTAAGGCTGTGTGCCCTCTGATCTTAGACTTTCCTACTATTAGTATGGATGGGATACATTTATAATGACTAGCTAGCCACTTTAAATTTAAGTTTTAGCAAAAAAGGACTTCTTATGTATCCCCAGTGCTTTGCTTGAAATACCTTTCAGGGTGAACTATGGAGAGTATTTCTACCTTTGAAAGTGTGCGATTGCCAAAGCCTCTATGATAATTACACGTAGGGCCCTCTATCTTAAACTAATGGATAGGATATGGGAGATCCCAGACCACCAGCTTCACCAGAACATAGTCATGGAAACATCTGTTGGATTACCAGTCATCTGTCTGAGATTATCATTGTATCCAAAATGGATAAAACACAATTTATTTTGATTCTCCTTAAGACTCGCCCATCCAATTTTCCCTGCATTAAGACTGATTAAAGCTTTACTGCATCTTCTACATCAGTCTGCAAGCACAGTATATCTTCACCCACAAAAATTTTGTAACCCAACTCCATCATAAACTTATCCCTTGTAAAATCTTGCATCATATTTTCAGTTCATTTAATTACATACTGCAAAGCAAGTGCTTGCTGATAATCACAAATACGTGAAAATCTGCAGATACTGGAAATCCAAGCGACACACACAAAATGCTGGAGGAACTCAGCAGGCCAGGCAGCATCTATGGAAAAGAGTACAGTCGACTTTTCGAGCAGAGACCCTTATAATACCTGTTTAAAGGCTTTCATTGTTGAACAAGAGATCATTCTCTTGCTTTTAACAGAATTGCAAATGGTATATTACCCAGGAAACTAAAAGTATACCTTTCTGATGATCTTGACATAAGCTATAACTCAACGACAATTAATACTAAAAGTACAGTCCTTATGCACTCAAATATTTGTGGGACAGAATTATTGCATTTATATTTAATCAGTTCTATGTGCAAGTGGCTTCAACTGATTTAGGAATTATCAGCACAGACTTTTGCTTGTCAGCTGTGCTGCATCAACTTTGTTGGTAGTGCTTCTCAGACAATGCTTATGCAAGCTCATAAAACATGCATGCTATCCCTTTAAGAATAGTGACAATCGTGCATGATTGGATATTGTGATACAAGGATGAAACAGAGTCTGCAGGGATTTGATTAGAGCTTTTAATTAGGCTACATGGGCATTGTACTACCTTGTCACAGTCTGCTGTACTAACAATCACCTCATGGAAGAATGCTCAGTCATTTCTCACTGACAGCTCACTAACCAACAGCATTAATCCAACTTGCTGAGCCATCAGCTACCTGGCATCAAACTGACAGCATAAAAATGGCAATTTGCATTCATTCACTGCCATATCTGAACAACTATGACATTCTCCGATAAACCCTGACAACTTTAACATCTCCTGGAAGGTGAAAAATGACTGCTCAGAGATCGTTTTATAGAACATAAATTGTGTTTCAGAAATATAGGGGACGTGCAGTTTTGTTACAAGGCCTTGTACGCTGATAAACTGTGTTCACTGCCTTTGGTGAATGTTTATATTACGTGCCTTGAAAAAGTATGCAGCCCCCACAACTATTTTCACATTTTACTGTCTCATTTTCTAAATTTATAATATATTGAAGTAGGACTTTTGAGCTAATCCACAAAGCATTGTGCATAATGCCAACTATAAAGAAAAAAATCCAAAACCTGTAAACATTTTACTAAAAATTGAAAACCAAAGTTATGAGGCTGAAAAAGTGTTCACCCCTTTGTAATTACTACGCTAACTTCCCTCAGGTGCAATATTGTATATTACCTTACCAACTCATCCAATTTGTTGATGTAGAAAATTGGAGGATCACATGAATAAATAGCCCCTCTCTCTGCAAGGTCCAACAGTATTGAAGATTTTCAACAGACCAAACCATAATGAAGAGGAAATGAAGGCAAGTCAGGGAAATGATAATAGAGAAGCACAAATCTGGGGAAGGGGACAAGACCATCTCAAAGGCACTGAGCTCCACACAGTCCATCATGAAAAAGTGGAAAAATATGAAACCACAGCGACACTCTTTCAGTCAGACTGCCCTACTCATTTATGTGAACAAAGGGGTGAGGGTTGAATATTTTTACAAAATCACAAAACAGTTTTGACAAGTATCTATTATTAAATGCAATTTATAAAACAGCATTTCACAATAAAATTCTGATACCTGACCATGCACTTAAAAACTTACAAAACTTCTGCTAATTAATCAAAAAGCAGGCTTTTAAGATAGAAGCTCCTGGGTTTGCTCTAGACTAATGGAAAATTTCAACTCTGAGAGATTTGAAAAGTAAAAGTATTAAAAACTGGAGGTAAATTAGGTCAATAAGGTTCAGATTAAGTCAGCTGTAATCTAATAGAAAGACAAACTGGGCTCAAAGGTCACATAGTACATCGTATGTTCCTGTTCGACATCCTAATTTACTTAATTAAACTATCATTAGAATGAATTTAACAGAAATTACATTGCAGGAAAGCCTTGGGCTAATAATGCTTAGATCGTAAAATGCAAATAACAGTCTAAAAGTGCTATTCCCTGAGAGCTCAACTTAGACCATTACATAATTGTTTATTCAGCCATTTCCGCTAGAGATCCATAATATAAACTCAGCTTATTTCCCCCTCCATTAACACTGCCTGATCTGCTGGGCATTTCCTATAACTGATGGTGGTGTCTGAAAAGAAGATGCTGTCCAAGTTGCATGCCGTCTTGGACAATGTCTCCCATCCACTACATAATGTACTGGGTGGGCACAGGAGTACATTCAGCCGGAGACTCATTCCACCGAGATGCAACACAGAGCGTCATAGGAAGTCATTCCAGCCTGTGGCCATCAAACTTTACAACTCCTCCCTTGGAGGGTCAGACACCCTGAGCCAATAGGCTGGTCCTGGACTTATTTCATGACATAATTTACATATTACTATTTAATTATTTATGGTTCTATTACTATTTAATTATTTGTGGTGCAACTGTAATGAAAACCAATTTCCCCCGGGATCAATAAAGTATGACTATGAGTATGACTATGAATGAACAGCCAGCTTTTCAATTTTTTTTGTCCAAAAATACTTTATTCAGAAATATTACAAAATAAAAATAATTACATACAAGAAAAGAAAACCATTCATTGACTGTGAGTCCTTATTCAATACAGGTATTAACAATAAAAATTTTGCGTTGACTCTCTGTTCATTTACAAATGAAAGATGTTTACAGTAAATCATGCGTTTACTCTCAACCCTTGGTCAAGAGTTAAGACTTATTAACAATCAAATTTTCAACAATAAAGGCAGGCAATGGCTCTAATACTTTCCCAAATTAACAATTCCACCCACTCCTTGGGCACCATGTTGATTATCTGTCCACACCGCTGATGAGGGTAGGTCTCCTCCCCACCCAACCCCTCCCCCTCCTACGGGTGATGAACGTTAAACTGTGGTCCTTCCCCACCGGGCCTTCGCAGTGGCTGCACCAAGTTTGAGTGCATCCCTCAGCACGTACTCCTGCAGACGAGAGTGAGCCAGTCGGCAGCATTCAATCACCGACATCTCCATCTGCTGGCAGACCATCAAGTTTTGAGCCGACCAAAGAGTGTCTTTCACCGAATTGATGATCTGCCAACAGCACCGGATGTTTGTCTCCGTGTGCGTCCCCAGGAACAGCTCGTAGATCACGGAGTCCTTGGTAACGCAGCTGCTGGGCATGAATCTTAGTACTGTCCCTTCCATTCTCTTCCACACCTTCTTTGTGAACCCACAGTGTGATAGAGACCCTTCATCAGGTCTCAGCTCACAGTGTTGACTGTCCACTTCCCTCCTTAGATGCTGCCTGACCTGCTGAGATACTCCAGAGGTTTGTGTATGTTGATGCAGATTTTTTATATCTGCAGTCTCTCTTGTGCCTCCTATGACTCTGACCTGCCTTTTAAAGCTTTTACACTTTGTGCTTTCTCTCTCATTAACTGATCATTGTTGATTAAGCATATCAACCCTGGCCTCACCCAGTCAGAGGTACTGCTTTGTCCTATCAACCCTCCCACATACTCCCTCTGCAACTTAAGACTTTCTTTTTCTTTCCCGGTTCTATTGAAGAGTCTTCCACCTGATTATATTAACTTGATTTCTCTTTCTACTGATGCTGCCAAAACTCCTGAGTGTTTCCAGTACTCTCTGTTTTAGTTCAGATTTCTAGGATCTGTTGGCTTTTTTAATTTCTTTATTTACTGTTTAATGAAATACTTCTTCAGATTTCCAGTATAGCAAATGTAAAATAACATACAGTGAAAAGATTGAGTGTAACATTTTATAATATATCACATTCACCATAATTGCTTATGTTAATACAACAATGATTAAAAATAATTTTTCTAACATTTCCCTGGAGATCTTACTGCTAATGTAAAGCTGTAAAACATTCTTCGTCTGTTTCACACCATCTGACTAAATTGAAATAAGGCAGCTTCATGCTTCAGTAATGCAACAAATGCACCACAGTGAAACTGAAATTATTTTGGAACATCGCATACTTGTGGTACAATCAGACATGATACAAAATACTGTGCAATGACTTAGTGGAATTAATAATTAACTGCCAAACACTACAGTTAATGACTTAAATGGAGACTTGAAATATCACAAATCATAATAGTTGGCTTCAAGAAAAGTTCCTGCAATTCACATAGTTTCCCATTTGTGGTAAAAAGGACATTTCTGGATGGATTAAAACAAACTGCTGCAAGCTAAGTCATAAATTAGATGCAATTCTCAGCAAATCACAGCAGTATTAACTATTAAGTAAATTCTTGCGTGATTAGGCGAGGGTTAAGTCAGGGGATGCTGGTGGCGTGGCTTAAAGGGCCGGAAGTGCCTATTACGTGCTTTATCTCTAAATACGTTTGTAAATAAACAGGTACTACCAATCTATCATGGAAAGTCTCTCAACAGTGTAACAATTTAAACTATAAATCTTGACTCATAGACTTTAACACCAGAACATTGTGACCAGAAGGAAGCAATGCAGCCATTTCTAAATACAGTGAAATTAGATGTATTATTGCAGCAATATCCTTACTTTATAAAATAAACCAGATGTACATTAAATATCATACATATTGGTGAAAAAAACAGCTCTCATTATAATGATCAACATACTCAAGAAAGAGTTCAAGGGCAAACTGTGACTTAATAACATGTTTTAACAATATCTGAGTATCTAACCTGGTCCCAAAATATCAATGTAGTTATAAAGAAGGTGGCTATACTTCATTAGAAGTTTGAAGAGATTTGCCATGTCAACAAATACACTCAAAAACTTACATACTTGTACTGTGGAGAGCATTCTAACAGGCTGCATTACTGTCTGGTATGGAGGGGCTACTGCACAGGACTGAAAGAAGCTGCAGAAGGTTGTAAATCCAGTCAGCTCCATCTTGGGTACTAGCCTACAAAGTACCCAGGACATCTTTAGGGAGCAGTGTCTCAGAAAGACAGTGTCCACTATTAACGATCTCCAGCACCCAGGGCATGCTTTTTTCCCACTGTTACCATCAGGCAGGGGGTACAGAAGCCTGAAGGCACATACTCAGCGATTCAGGAACAGCTTCTTCCTCTCTGCCATCCGATTCCTAAACGGACATAGAATCTTTGGACAATACCTCATTTTTTAAAAAATATACAGTATTTCTGTTTTTGCAATTTTTAAATCTATTCAATATACATAATTGATTTACTTGTTTATGTATTATTATTTTTTATTTCATTTTTTTTCTCTCTCTCTCTCTGCTAAATTATATATTGCACTGAACTGCTGCTGCTAAGTTAACAAATTTCACGTCACATGCCGAGATAATAAACCTGATTCTGATTCAAAGATAAAGCAACTAGGTCTCAAAACTATTAAAAGTGTGTGAGCTAGCAAAGAGCAGCCAGACTAATCATTCTTATCCTTTGCATCAACCCCTGGTACCCAGCCACTTGATCAAGAACATGCTCTGTGAAGTCCAGATGGTTACAAAGACTGCAACACATTAAAGGGAATCACACAGGGGCAAATTCTGCTCCACAAAATGAAGCTTTGGGAGCTGAACTGTCTCGACCCTTATGAATAATTCCAATGTTGAATGTTGCTCTGTCGTCTGAGCTTGGGAACACAGCCACTTTACCACAGGTGTCTCCACCCTGAGTGAAACACAGGGAGGAAGACATAGCCAGCTGAATAATAAGGCACTGGGTACACCTTTTGTAAGGAGAAACCAGAAAAGGCATTTCAATTTCAGAGTGAGCTTCAGCATCTAGCATGAGTTGGCCAAGTCCAAATTTGCCACATTTCCTGATCACCAAAGTCTGAAAGGTTACATCCCAACAAAAAAAATGTATCTTGGCAGGCAGACGGTAATCTCATTTATGAATTAAAGCTCAGCAGTGAAGAGATTCAAAGGCAAATACACAACCTCGTCGCCCACGACTAGGAAAAGGAGGGCCCCTCGGAGAGGATGTAATCATGACCAATGGCAAGAAAGGAGACAAATCCAGACGAGGTGTGTACATGTGTTCTGCTTAAAGTCTGTCACAGTGGAAGTCATCAGAACCCATCTCATCCTCCTCTTCCCATAGTCAGACAGATGCTTCCCAACTCACAGTGTGGATTCCATTCACTTGCAGGCAAGGTGGACATGATCTTCACAGTGAAACAACTCAAGAATACGTTCAAATTCTCCTTGAAAAAAAATGCCACTCCGCAACAGCTCCTGAGAATCCCTGGCTCATGACTGCTCAATGCGGAGTAGAAACATTTGCGATGGTAATCTATTGTAATAATATGACCTTTTCTTGTAACTTTATTCACAGTCAATAATGATCAATAGTACTTCATTGCCAATCTCGATACCCAGGTCAGGATAAACTGTCTACAATGAACATGCCTAAGAAAATAAAAAATATGAAGGGTAAGAACAGGACTGCAACTCAGATATCTGCAGTAAGTGAATAGAAAATCCTGTAATCAAAAGTAACATTACCTAAAGCATCTTGCCATTACCATCTGGGATTTTAGCTTAAATATAATTTAAAACTTGGTGTATACACATCCTCTTAAATTCTAACCACCTGAGGATTTCCTATGTAAAATTAAATGATTAAATGTTCATTTCAAGTAGGTGGAAAGGTGTGCAACAAAATTAAGAAAATAATTAACGTTTTTACCGAACTAGCAATCATTGCTGATGTTAAATTATTTTTACGGGAGATTCTGAAGATGCTGGAAATGCAAGCAACACACACAGAATGCTGGAAGAACTCGCATCCATGGAAATGAGTACAGTCGACATTTTGGGCCAAGACCCTTCTTCAGGACTGGAAAGGAAGGGGGAAGGTACCTGAATAAACATGTGGTGGGAGAGAAAGGAGGCTAGCTAGAATCTGAGAGGGGAAGCCAGGTGGGTAAGAAAGGTAAAGGGCTGGAGAGAAAGGAATTTGATAGGAGAGGAGAGTGGACCAGAGGAGAAAAAGAAGGAGCAAGGGACCCAGGGGAATATGATGGGCAGTTGAGAAGAGGTAAGAGGCCAGAATGGGGAACAGAAGAAGAGGGAAGGGGAGGGGATTTTCTTTTACCGAAGGAGACATCGATATTCACACCATCAGTTTGGAGGCTATCCAGACAGAATATACGGTGTTGTTCCTCTAACTGAGGGTGGCTTCATTATGGCACAAGAGGAAACCATGGACCAACCAGTCAGAACAGGAACAGGAAATGAAATAAAAATGTTTAGCCACCAGGAAGTTCCACTTTTGACGGATAGAGCAGAGGTGCTCGACGAAGCAGTCCCCCAAGTTACAATGGGTCTCACCATTGTAGAGGAGGCCACATTAGGAGCACTGCACAACTCCAAAAGATTCACAGGTGAAGCATTGCCTCATCTGTAAGGACTGTTTCAGGGACAACTGAACAGATTCACAGGCGAAATGTTGCCTCACCTGGAAGAACTGTTTCAGGGACAACCGAACAGATTCGCAGGCAAATTGTTGCCTCACCTCGAAGCACTGTTTGGGGGACGACCCAGAAGATTTGAAACACCTAATGGCGACTCCTTTGCTTGTATCTTCGGAAACAGCTCTATTTCTATCTTTAATATCTCTACTTTTCCCTTTCAGGGCTCTTTTAAAGACCCTGACTTGGAGTTACACACTAACTTCAGTTCTTCACGGGAACGGGACCCGCTTTTGGTATACCAAGGACGCAACCTAGAAGACTCTATACACCTTCAGGGTTCTGGAAGCGGGTGAACTTGAGGTCAATGGCTCTGCAGGAAATTGGTGTGTCATGGGAGATGGAAGATCGAAAGCAGCAAGCTGGCTGCCGGCTGTGTGCCCAGAGACCTGAGTTCTTTGGGGACAGAGCTCGGAAAAAAGTAACGCAACTGACTTTTAACATCGTAAATCAGTGAGTTGTTTGTTATGTCTCCCTTCTCGCTGTGAAACGGAGACACCTCCTTTTCCCTTATTAGGGAGAGAAAGAGTCTGTGGTATATCGAATTACCGGGTGAACAAATAGTCTTTGAGGTACTGCAGTTCTGTGTCTTTATTGAAGCTTTGCTGCACGCTTGAGTGCTTGATGGGGTGGGGGGGGGTGCCGATGCATTTTTGCTGGTAGGGGAAGGATTGTTGCTTTGCTGTTACTTACATGTGGGAGGGGGAAGCTGGGGGGGGTGGCTTTGGGGTTCTAACATTTACCTGTCATTCATTCATTGGGGCAGTCCTCTGTTTTCGTGGATGTTTGTGAAGAAAACGCATTGCAGGAGGTATATTGTATACATTTCTCTGATATTAAATGTAGCTTTGAAAGTTTCTATTATTAACCATTGAAATACCAATAATGTTTTTCATGTGCAGTTCAATAATTGCAACAGCTTCTTCACTCATTCTGTAAAAAATTTTCAAAAACCATCTTAATCCATTTCCTACAACAGTAAAATATTTTAAGATTATCAATTTATCTCACTGCTTACTCATTAAATTGTCAAATATTAACCCTCGTTGGATTAGACCAAATACTTAATTGCTTCTTCTGCATTTCACCCTGAACTACACAAACCATATTTCAGTTAGGTGGCCTTGTCCTGGAGGTTCAAAGAACAATACAGACACCTGCACAAGGAGCTGATAAATTATCAGGTTTTTCCGATGTCTACAAAGCAGTAGGAGCAAAGCATTGGCAAAAGCATGAATTAGCTTCACTCTTCTGGGAAAAAATAATAAAATAAATGTTTATTTAATTATTTTCTCAAAGCATATTGTATATATTTTGTTTTGCTTACATCTGCTGCTCTACACAATGGGTTTTTTTGCATATTTAACATTTGCGAAGTTTCTGACTAATGTAGGTGTCTCAGGAACTTCATTATACTTTCTAAGAGTGTGTGGATAAAATGACATAGGACGACATAAGCAGGGGGAATTATAGGCATAAATAGCTATTATAGAAAAATTCCATTATCTTCAATAACCTATGAGCTGGGTCTGCATCTATATGTACCCCTGCTTCATTGAGCAAGTTAATCAACATCCATTATAAATAATTTCTCCAAATTCTATACCGGAGCTACACATTATATTCTGCTGCACAGCCACTGGTTCAGATTGACCCAAACTAACTCAGGATTTTACTCACACAAAGCTGAGCATCCAATCCCATTTTCTTTGCATCACCAACTTTAACATTTGCAATATTCCCATCTCCGCTCCAGTTCAACCCAACTGCTGTGGAAATACTTATGCTTTAAGCTAATATTCTAATACTCCCTTGACCAACCTCCTAAACTTCATGATTTGCATCTTTAGATAATCATAACCTCTGCTGCCTATTGTACAGAAATAGTTTTGGCCCAATATACCAACTATTGTTAAACAGCTCTGTTACTTCTCTACTGCCTCCAATTCGTATGTTTACATCTCTGACCTTAAATTGGTTTATTATTACTTTGTGTATTGAAGTACAGTGAATCAATTGTCTTGCATACGGTTCATATAGATTAAATCATTCAGGTATACAAGGTAAGAAAGTAACAGAGTGCAGAATGAAGTTCCAGTGCCATGCAGGTAAACAGGTCCAAGGTCACAATTATGAACATCACCGAGGAGCTCTCTTGGTCCATCAACACAACTCGATAGTAGGGAAGGCACAACAGTGACTACTATACTATACTACCTGAGGGGTTTAAGGAAAGCTAATCAGCTGATTGCTGGCTAACTTTTACCGATGTGTGACAGAGAGCATACGGACATATGGAATGACAGTTTGGCACACTAGCTACAGCAAGACAGATGACAAAGCACGCCAACGGGTGATCAGGATGGCTCAGCACATCACTGGGACTCATCTACCAGACTTTGAGACAATGTACTACTCTTGATGCCTACGGTGCACTCAAAACATCATTAAAGACCCATCCCATCCCAATGCAGTATGTTCAATCTCCTGCCATCTGGTCGGAGATACAGAAACATCTTAGCCAAGACAGTTAGACTGGAAAAACAGCTTTCTCCCGACGGCTGTCGTGCAGCTGAATAATGCTGCACTCCAGCTTGCCAATGGCCTTTGAGTGTTATGGACTATCAAAGTCACTTGTTGCATGTAGATATGGAAACTTTTATTTATTTATTTATTTATTTATTTTTAATTCAACTACACCACATGCATTGTAAATATCTGTTTTACACAGACTGGAGTAGCACCACAATCTTGCAGTCCTGAGCAATGACAATAAAGTTCTATTCTGTTCTAGATTGGGAGAGCAAGAGTCCATC
Source organism: Mobula hypostoma (assembly GCF_963921235.1). NCBI lineage: Eukaryota > Metazoa > Chordata > Chondrichthyes > Myliobatiformes > Myliobatidae > Mobula > Mobula hypostoma. Next base: position 137,023,710 of record NC_086100.1, on the reverse strand, counting down.
TTATTGTACTAGACAACCATTCAATAGTTTTACCACAATGGCATAGGAACTGTCCTTGAGTCTGGTGTTGAGTGCTTTCAAGTTTTTTGTATCCTCTGCCGAATGGGAGGAGGAAAGAAGGGACCTTGTATCTCTGCTTCAGGGCTATAACATTTTGAAAACTATGTTTCTCTTCATTTAGCTTGTGTGCCAGTCTCTCCCCTTGTCTGACAAAGGGGAAATTAAAAGATCAACTACCAGAAGAAATAGTGAATCAAACAGTATCTGTGGAGACAAAGTGTTGGTTGCTGATTCAGGTTGAGACCTGCATCAGGCCTGAGAGCTTAAGGGGAAGATACCAGTGTATAGAAGTGAGGAGACAAGGTGAGACAGAAGGCGTAACAGATTTTATTATAACAGCTGTAGATAAGTGTGGCTCCATTAAATCATTCGGGATTTTCCCCAATCAGAAGCCCTGGGATGAACCATGTAATCTGGAATTTGCTGAGAGCCAGATTAGACCATAAGACCATAAGACAAAGGAGCAGAAGTCGGCCATTCGGCCTATCGAGTCTGCTCCGCCATTTTATCATGAGCTGATCCATTCTACTATTTAATCCCACTCCCCGGCCTTCTCACCATAACGTTTGATGCCCTGGCTACTCAGATACCTATCAATCTCTGCCTTAAATACACCCAATGACTTGGCCTCCACTGCTGCCCGCGGCAAAATATTTCATAGATTCACCACCCTCTGACTAAAAAAATTTCTTCACATTTCTGTTCTGAATGGGCGCCCTTCAATCCTTAAGTCATGCCCTCTCGTATCGGACTCCCCTATCATGGGAAACAACTTTGCCACATCCACTCTGTCCATGCCTTTCAACATTCAAAATGTTTCTATAAGGTCTCCCCTCATTCTTCTAAACTCCAAGGAATACAGTCCAAGAGCAGACAAATGTTCCTCATATGTTAACCCTCTCATTCCCGGAATCATTCCAGTGAATCTTCTCTGTACCCTCTCCAACGTCAGCACATCCTTTCTTAAATAAAACATAGAAAAACATAGAAACATAGAAACATAGAAAATAGGTGCAGGAGTAGGCCATTCGGCCCTTCGAGCCTGCACCGCCATTTATTATGATCATGGCTAATCATCCAACTCAGAACCCTGCACCAGCCTTCCCTCCATACCCCCTGATCCCCATAGCCACAAGGGCCATATCTAACTCCCTCTTAAATATAGCCAATGAACTGGCCTCAACTGTTTCCTGTGGCAGAGAATTCCACAGATTCACCACTCTCTGTGTGAAGAAGTTTTTCCTAATCTCGGTCCTAAAAGGCTTCTCCTTTATCCTCAAACTGTGACCCCTCATTCTGGACTTCCCCAACATCGGGAACAATCTTCCTGCATCTAGCCTGTCCAATCCCTTTAGGATTTTATACATTTCAATCAGATCCCCCCCTCAATCTTCTAAATTCCAACGAGTACAAGCCCAGTTCATCCAGTCTTTCTTCATATGAAAGTCCTGCCATCCCAGGAATCAATCTGGTGAACCTTCTTTGTACTCCCTCTATGGCAAGGATGTCTTTCCTCAGATTAGGGGACCAAAACTGAACACAATACTCCAGGTGTGGTCTCACCAAGGCCTTGTACAACTGCAGTAGTACCTCCCTGCTCCTGTACTCGAATCCTCTTGCTATAAATGCCAGCATACCATTTGCCTTTTTCACCGCCTGCTGTACCTGCATGTCCACTTTTAATGACTGGTGTATAATGACACGCAGGTCTCGTTGCACCTCCCCTTTTCCTAATCGACCACCATTCAGATAATAATCTGTTTTCCTGTTCTTGCCACCAAAGTGGATAATTTCACATTTATCCACATTAAATTGCATCTGCCATGAATTTGCCCACTCATCTAACCTATCCAAGTCACTCTGCATCCTCTTAGCATCCTCCTCACAGCTAACACTGCCACCCAGCTTCGTGTCATCCGCAAACCTGGAGATGCTGCATTTAATTCCCTCATCCAAGTCATTAATATATATTGTAAACAACTGGGGTCCCAGCACTGAGCTTTGCGGTACCCCACCAGTCACTGCCTGCCATTCTGAAAAGGTCCCGTTTATTCCCACTTTTTGCTTCCTGTCTGCTAACCAATTCTCTATCCACATCAATACCTTACCCCCAATACCGTGTGCTTTAAGTTTGCACACTAATCTCTTGTGTGGGGCCTTGTCAAAAGCCTTTTGAAATTCCAAATATACCACATCCACTGGTTCTCCCCTATCCACTCTACTAGTTACATCCTCAAAAAATTCTATGAGATTCGTCATAGAATAAGGAGACCACAACTGCCCACAGTACTCCCAGTGAGGTCTCACCAGCGCCTTATAGAGCCTCAACATCACATCCCTGCTCCTATACTCTATTCCTCCAGAAATGAATGCCAACATTGCATTCGCCTTCTTCACTACCGACTCAACCTGGAGGCTAACCTTAAGGGTATCCTGTACGAGGACTCCCAAGTCTCATTGCATCTCAGAACTTTGAATTCTTTCCCCATTTAAATAATAGTCTGCCCGTTTATTACTTCTGCCATAGTGCATAACCATACACTTTCCAACATTGTACTTCATTTGTCACTTCTTTGCCCGTTCTTCCAATCTATCCAAGTCCCTCTGCAGACTCTCCATTTCCTCAGCACTACCGGCCCCTCCACCTACCTTTGTATCATCAGCACACTTAGCCACAAAGCCGTCTATTCCATAATCCAAATCGTTGATGTACAATGTAAAAAGAAGCGGCCCCAACACGGACCCCTGTGGAACACCACTGGTAACCGGCAGCCAACCAGAATAGGATCCTTTTATTCCCACTCTCAGTTTCCTGCCAATCAGCCAACGCTCTATTCACGTATGTAACTTTCCCATAATTCCATGGGCTCTTATCTTGTTAAGTAGCCTTATGTGTGGTACCTTGTCAAAGGCCTTCTGAAAATCCAAATATACAACATCCACTGCATCTCCCTTGTCTAGCCTACTGGTAATTTCCTCAAAAAATTGTAATAGGTTTGTCAGGCAGGATTTTCCTTTAAGGAATCCATGCTATCTTGTCATATGCCTCCAGGTACTCTGTAACCTCATCCTTGACAATCGACTCCAATAACTCCCCAACCACCGATGGCAAGCTAACAGGTCTATAATTTCCTTTTTGCTTCCTTGCCCCCTTCTTAAATAGCGGAGTGACATTTGCAATCTTCCAGTCCTCCGGAACCATGCCAGAATCTATCGACTTTTGAAAGATCATCGCTAATGCCTCCGCAATCTCCACAGCTACTTCCTTCAGAACACGAGGGTGCATTCCATCTGGTCCGGGAGATTTATCTACCTTTAGACTATTCAGCTTCCTGAGTGCTTTCTCTGTCGTAATTGTGACTGCGCACACTTCTCATCCATGACACCCTTGAGTGTCCGGTATACAGCTGATGTCTTCCTCAGTGAAGACTGATGCAAAATACTCGTTCCATTCCTCTGCCATCTCCTTATCTCCCATTACAATTTCTTCAGCATCATTTTCTATCAGACCTATATCTATTCTCACCTGTCTTTTACTCTTTATATACTTGAAAAAGCTTTTAGTATCCTCTTTGATATTATTTGCTAGCTTTCCTTCATAGTTAATCTTTTCCCTCTTAATGACCTTCTTAGTTTCCTTTTGTAAGCTTTTAAAAACTTTCCAGTCCTCTGTCTTCCCACTAATTTTTGCTTCCTTGTATGCCCTCTCCTTTGCTTTAACTTTGGCTTTGACTTCTCTTGTCAACCACGGTTGCATCCTTTTTCCATTCAAAAATTTCTTCTTTTTTGGAATATACCTGTCTTGCACCTTCCTCACTTCTTGCATAAACTCCAGCCACTGCTGCTCTGCCGTCTTTCCCGCCAGTGTCCCTTTCCAGTCAACTTTGGCCAGTTCCTCTCTCATGCCACTGTAATTTCCTTTACTCCACTGAAATACCAACACATCGGATTTCGGCTTCTCTTTTTCAAATTTCACAGTGAACTCAATCATGTTATGATCACTGCCTCCTAAGGGTTCCTTCACCTCAATCTCCCTAATCACCTCCGGTTCATTACACAATACACAATCCAGTACAGCTGATCCCCTAGTGGGCTCAACAACAAGCTGTTCTAAAAAGCCATCTTGCAGACATTTTACAAATTCTCTCTCTTGAGATCCAGTGCCGACCTGATTTTCCCAATCCACTCGCATGTTAAAATCCCCCACAATGATCATAACACTGCCCTTCTGACAAGCCTTTTCTATTTTCTGCTGTAATTTTTAGTCCACATCCCTGCAGCTGTTTGAAGGCCTATAAATAACTGCCATCAGGGTCCTTTTACCCCTGTGATTTCTTAGCTCAACCCATAAAGATTCTGCACCTTCCGGTCCTATATCACCTCTTACTAATGATTTAATATCATTTCTTACCAATAAAGCCATGCTTCCCCCTCTGCCTACCTTCCTATCCTTCTGATACACCGTGTATCCTTGGACGTTCAGCTCCCAGAGACATGCATCCTTTAGCCACGTCTCAGTGATGGCCACAATATCATACCTGCCAATCTGTAGCTGTACGACAAGATCATCCACCTTATTCCTTATGCTGCGTGCATTTAAGTATAACATCTTAAGACCAGTATTTGATACTTCTCACTTTGATTTCACTGCAACTTTATTGCACTGCAACCCATCCCAATGGCTATAAATTTGCCCCATCACCTGCCTGTCTTTCCTGCTATCTTTACTCTCACTATCTTAGCTTTATTTCTGTTTTCCTCTTCCTCCACTCTGTCATTCCGGTTCCCATCCCACTGCCAAATTAGTTTAAACCCTCCCTAACAGCTCTGTTAAACTTTCCCACCAGGATATTGGTCCCCTTCGGGTTCAGGTGTAACCTGTCCTTTTTGAAAAGGTCAAACTTCCCCCAGAAGAGATCCCAATTATCCAAGAATCTGAAGCCCTGCCCCCTGCACCAGTCTCTCAGCCACGCATCTGCCTGATCCTATTATTTTTGCCCTCACTAGCATGTGGCACAGGTAGCAATCCCGAGATTACTACCTTGGAGGTCCTGCTTCTCAGCTTCCTTCCTAACTCCTGGAAATCTCTCTTCAGGACCTCCTCCTTCGTCCTATCTATGTCATTGGTACCAACATGTACCAAGACAACTGGCTGCTCACCCTCCCCCTTCAGAATATTCAGGACCCGATCCGAGATTAGAGGCATTCAAGTTTGAAGATCAAGAATGCTACAAGAGATGACTGTACAACCTCCAGGAAGCCATCTTTCAGGCAAAGTGAGATTCCAGACTAGACTGGAATCAATGAGGGATGCTCGACAGCTGTGGCAGGGGTTGAATGTCATAACCTCCTACAAAGTTACTGCAAATATGGGAAATCAGAAGTCTATGAGCCAGTACTCATCGGGGTCTCAGAGGTGGAGTGGGTAACTTTAAATTCCTGGGTGTCACTATCTCAGCGGACCTGTCCTAGACCCATCATATAAATATAACTGCGAAGAAAGCATGACAGCGCCTCTACTTCCTCAGGATCCTGCAGGGATTCCCATGTCATAAAAAACCTTGGCAAACTTCTATAGATGAGTGGTGGAAAATGTGCTGACTGGCTGCATTATGGTCTGGTATGGGAACAGCAATGCCTTTGAGCAAAAAATCCTACAAAAGGTAGTGGATTTATCCCAGTTCATCACAGGTAAAGCCCTCCCAACCATTGAGCACATCTACATGAAACATTGCCGTAGAAAAGCAGCATCCATTGTCAAAGATACTCACCACCAGGCCATGCTCTTTTCTCGCTGCTGCCATCAGGTAGAAGGTACAGGAGCCTCAGGACTCACACCACCAGGTTCGCGAGCAGTTACTACCCCTCAACCATCAGGCTCTTGAACAAAAGAGGATAACTACACTCATCTATTGAGATGTTCCCACAGCAAATTATCGCATCTTAAGGACTCTATCTAGTTATTTCATGCTCTTGTTATTTATTGCTGTTTATTTATATTTGCAATTGCACAGTTGGTCATACAGTGATCCTGCTCACAGTTATTATTCTATACATTTGCTAAGTATGCTTGCAAGTAAAAGAATCTCAGGGTTGTTTGTGGTGACATGTTATATAGTTTGGTCATAAATTTTACTTTGAACTTTGAAATTTGAAGCTGGAAGGTGACATGTAGGGATGGCCAGATGAGGGTATAGAGGTGGGATGATAGGCAAATGGAGCCAGGTGGAGGAGGAATGGGGAAATGGTAGATACAGAGGCTGGTATACGATAGGCAGAACAAGGTAAGTGAGGTATGATGTGCAGGTGGAATTAGGAAAGATGAGCACAGAGATAAGAAACCAGGGTAGATAGATGGTGATGTGTGTGATGAGTAGGCGGAGCCATGGAGAAAGTGATAAGTCTAGGCAACAGGGGGTAGAAAAGATGAACAAAAGTCGAAGGACCCTAAATATTGTGGTGGGTGTGGAAATGGAACACAGGGGGAATGGGTTACCTGTAATGGTTGGCACAACATTGTGGGACAGAGGGCCTGTAAAGCGCTGTAGATTTCCTGTGTTCTATGCTCACATAGAACATGTGCGCATGCGCCGGTCGTGCACGCAGCCTGGTACGGCCGTTCCGATCAGTATTCTTACTTTCTTCTTCTTACTTTTTAACTTATGTTATTTTTTGTATTTTTTTTTCACAGTAACACGTCGAAGCTGCACACTCTCTAACATGCTGGTAGAGAGAGTTTTATTTGGGTTTTTAGCGCTGGAAATAGTTACATCCCGACAAGCGAGACAGAAGCAAGGTCGCATTGTGTATTCCAGGGACCAACTGTTTGCGCTAATGCCGGCCGGTTTAGTGAGCAGAGCGGCGGACACCCCTGCTGAAATCTGGAGGAAAACTCACAGAGGATGCAGAGTGGGATCACAAAGTCGAGGAAAGAGGACCGGGTTGAGTCAACAGAGACTTATGGAGAAGAGGAGTTTGGTGGGTAATAAAATGGACGAGTTCACGGTGCTAGCCAGGCATCAGAGAACATTTCGGGAGTGCAATGTTATGTGATTCAGTGGAACAGGGCTGCACGAGGACACACCCGATCAAAACTTTTTCATGGACGGCTTCCAGACTGTTCCGGCTGACCGGAAGTGCACTGAGAGCGGTAAGCGTAAAGGAGTTGGGTGCCTACTGTTCTGGCTAACAACAGATGGTGCAATCCGGATCATATTACGATCGAGGAACACGTTTGTAGACTGGATATTGAACTTTTTACTGTTGGACTTCGGCCACATTCCACCAAGATACAACACTGGGCGGCACGGGAGGTCGTTCGTGCCTGTGGCCATCGAACTTGCAGCTCCTTCCATGGAGGGTCAGACACCCTGAGCCAATAGATTGGTCCTGGACTTATTTTCCACCTGGCATAATTTGCATTTTGTTGTTTGAATGTTTGTGGTTTTTGTATTGCTATATTTACGCTCTATTCTTGGTTGGTGCAGCTGTAATGAAACCTAATTTCCCTCGGGATCAATAAAGTATATCTATCTATCTATGTAATTAGAAAATTCAATATTCATATGTGATGCTGTCTTCCACTTCACATTTGGCCTTCTTTTGGCAGTGAAGAAGGTCAGGACAAAAAGTTTAGTGTGAGAATAGGAAGGGGGATTAAAATTATGTTCAGCTGTACCCCTCCATCATCAGATTTCTGAACAGTCCATGAACCCATGAATGCACTACCTCATTATTCTTTTTTTCAAAGTTCTAAGTTCAAAGTAAATTTGTTACCAAAGTGTGTGTGTGTGTGTGTGTGTGTTTGTGTATGTAGGTATGTCATTATATACAATCCTGAGATTTATTTTCTTGCAAACATACTCAGTAAATCCAAGAAACATAATAATATCAATGAAAGACCACATCCAACAGGACGGACAACAGCCAATATGCAAAAGACAATAGACAGTGCAAATACAAAAATAAATAAGCAATAAATTTTGAGAATTGAGATGAAGAGTCCTTGAAAGTCTTCGTGTGCGATCTGTTCAGTGATGGGACAAGTGAAGCTGGGTGAAGTTATCCCATCTGATTCAAGAGCCTGGTGTTTGAGGGGTAATAACTGCTCCCGAACCTGGTGGTGTGGGTCCTGAGGCTCCTGTACCTTCTTCCTGATGAGAGCGTGGCCTGGGTGGTGGGAGTCCTTGATGGTAGATGCTGCTTTCCTGCAGTATTTATTTAGTTTTATAGTTTATAGATTTTTGTACCTTGACACTGTACTGCTGCCACAAATTTCATACCATATGTCAGTGATGATCAGACTGATTCTGATTCTAATTCACGGTAGCCATTGCAGACAGAGCAGAGATCTATATGATACAGCAGAGGCAAACCCCACATTTTCTGAATGACCAAAATGTAAAGCCTCTTCCTGAGAGGAGGCAAAGTGGAGATGGAGGGACTGAGCGAAGCGGATGGCATCCTCACAGGAAACAAGTTGCAAAAATGCATAGCAGAGGTAGCTGTGGAAGTCCATAGGTTTACAGTAGGTATTGGTGAGTAGTTTGTCTCCTGAGATGGAGACAGAGGGAATCCGAAAAGGATAAGAAGTATCAGAACTAATCCAGGAGAATTTGAGGATAAGGTGAAAGTTGGTGGCAAAGGTGAGAAAGGGGAAGAATGGTACTAATGATCCAAAATAAAATGTTCACTCACTGCACTATTTAAATAGATCAATTAATGTGATTTAATTCTGTAATTTAAATTAATAAAGTTTTGCTGGTGAAATGCATATAGAAGGCAAGCAGAAACAAATGATTCCAATAAACTGTGGAGTAAACCTCCTTCTGATGATGAAGGATACAATAGAATCAGTATAGTCTTAGAGTTTATAGATTCAGATGCTCCTAATGTCACAGCTCATTCACTCACAATCAGAACAAGCCTAAAGCTGTAGTGAGAAATAATTAAGTATCACTTCCATTGGCTTTAAAAATAAGGTCAGAGGTTTACTTTAAATTTGCTGAAATATTCATTTATCTAATAACAATGACCTGCTGCAATTCTGCAAATCCTGCTGAATATATTAGGGATGTCAACTGAACTTGAAAGGGAATTTTGTTTCACTTTATGCTAAGATCATGTTGCAAAGTTGCACTCAGTTCTAAAAGGGTTAATGCCCACAGATTAAAATGTTGTTCTGCTAGGATATTAATGAATGAATGAACAAAGCCCGCTATTAAGCTATTAACGTTTGCACATTGTAACTGCATTGAGACAATAAAAAGACATTAAGTACATCCAGAACAGCTGATGCTGTTCATTCAGTGCGTCTGGGAAGAGACCCTAGCGGGCCAGAGTTCTCAGACTGCAGAGAAGCTACTATTCAAGCTGGTAATGTTGACAGCTTGACTGATCCATTCTCATTACAGATGTGAGGAAATCACTTTCTGAAGGTAAAGTTGTAAAGCCTCTCAGAGAGAAAGAGATTTTGAGAATTTACTCACTGCTCATAAAGTGAGACAGAAAATGCTAACTGAAAATATAAACATGCATTCAGACATTTCCAGAAGCAAGTTATTTTAGCTCACATCAATAACATTGTCTCGTAATTCAATCAGCAGGAAACACGTTCATTACCAGAAAATGGAGTTTTCATAGCTGATCCATTTTACATAATATAGTGTTTAAGGAAGCAGTTTCAGGTCATCATTCTGAAATGCTAAATGCTTCTTCCTCTATGGATCCTGACTGGCCTGCTGAGCATTTCCAACTTATTCTGTATTAAAGTTAATTGTGTTTGTCTCAACCGAACACCTTCCTGTTCAGTCTCTAAAAAACTAACACATATATAAGAGAGTCTTTCCTTGGATTACACTAAAGTTTTGCTAAACTTTGGAAAGCAAAGATAATCTAAAGGGCCTGTTAGTATTGTAAGGGGTTTCTTCTTTTATGTCACTGCGGATGCTAACAAAATGGCTTCTTTGTTATGTTATAATTAAAAATGGCTTTTCTGTAATAATAACAGCGATGTAAGGAGTTCTCTCTCTCTCTGCTTGTTTGGGTTATATTATTGATAAGAGTGAGAACGAATCAATTGGGATAGATGTTATTCTTTCTTGTGTGTCTGTAAACTATTGTGTTTCGCGGGCTTTGGCGCAGAAGACAGATGGGGGCAAAGAGAGGACATGTGATGCTGTAAGCTGGGCGGCGGGATGGACCCCGAGCGGGAGTCCAAGGCCCAGGATCTTCGGCGAGGAGAAGAGACAAAGACAGACTCGTGTGGGGCGTCTGGTCGACCACTATGGTTAGTCCCAGGCGGCGGGTTGACGGGGTCGGAAGGGATCGAATGGTGGAAAGAAGACTCCACTAATTGAGTTCCAACTGTTGTGCACGAAATGGTTGAACTTTCATAAGTTTGGCGCCTTTTATTTTCCTTTTAAATTTTATCTCTATTAATTACATAGTTCCAGTAAGATCTATAAAGTGTAATCATTTAATCGCATATGGTGTATTGTCTGTTATTTGGCAGGATCCACACAAACTTGATTACCAAGTTTGGCAAGGCCGAAGGCTGCTTCCCCTAGACGAAAGCGAGTTGAGCGAGCCTGAGACTTACCAGGTGGCTAAAGTATACTTACAAATAAATCATAAATTTTGTATCAATTTTGATAGTTACTGTGATTATTTTTAAACTAATTTAGTACAGTGGTAATTTTATATATTGTTATTGTACTACTGCTGCAAAAAAAAACAAATTTCCTGACATATATGAGTGATGATAAACCTGATTCTGACATGGGTCTCTGTTGTGGACTGAGAGTGGGAAGCAGGGCAGGGAGAAAGAAATCATTGTTGGGAAAAGGGGAAGGGAGAGGGGAGGGAGCAGGAATCATCATTCTGTACTGATCAATAAACCAATTGTTCAGAATCAAATGACCTTGTTAGCTGTCTCAGGGCTGGGTGTGTCTGCACCCACGTTACCCCCCCCCCGCCACCCTTGGCACTCCTCTGGCACCTGTCCTGCGGCGCTCCACTCTCACCATACCCGGCATCCTTTGCTCCTTCCAGATTTACAAACTCGCTCTCCACCCCATGATGACAAATACAGTACTGTGCAAAAGTCTTAGACTCCCTGGCTACGTATATGTGCACAGTACTGGAGATGGCACACTACAATGTATCCTGGGGTATCCTCACCCAAAAATGATGCATTTTTTAAACTTTGAAATTTTATAACTTCTTCGGCACCATAAAATGACAGTAAAACATTGATTCAATTATTTACCTAAAATATAAAAAAATCCAATATCTCTTCATTAAATGCAGGTGAATCATTATATTATAGACACGGGCTTCCCAAGTTCACATCAGCTCTTTGTAGAGCAATTAAATCAGCTCTGTTCCTGCACTCCTTCTCCAGAACCTATTAAATTCCTCTTTGAAATTTCTGATTCTTTCCATCACCTTTAATTCTATGCATTCCATTTCACTATCACTCCACAGTTGAAGTGTTTTCCTCCCCTACTCCAAAATCTTTTCCTCAAGCCTTTAAGTCTGTGCTCTCTAGTAACTGAATCATTTAATAATGAGAACAGATTCTGTCTATTTACCTCGCCTAAACCTTTTGTGATCATATACATCTCTCTCAAGTCTCCTCTCAACAATCTCTTCTCCAAGAAAAGAAAACATTACCAGCTTGTCCAATCTAACCTTAGAGCAAAAATCACTCATTTCTGGAACCAGACCATCTCAGGTAACTTCATACACTTCATGAAGTATGGTGATCAAATTTGGTTGCAATATTAATTCATGGACCTGCCAATATTTTACACAGATTAAACATAACTGCCTTGATTTTGTATTATGTGCCTCTATTTATGAAGTCCAGAATCCCATCTGCTTTACTAATTGCTCTCACAACATGTCCTGCCACTTTCAAAGATTTATGCATATGTACACTCAGGTCCTGCTGTTCCTGCAGATCCTTTGGAACCGTGCCATCAATCTTTGATCATCCTTTCTGCCAGCATGTCACTTCTCATATTCTTATTAAATTTCATCTGCCACTGTTTGCCAGTTCATGTCCTTTTGCAGTCTATTACCACCCTCCATGCATTTTACATACCTCCAAGTTCTGTCTCATCTGCAAATTTCAAGTTAAAATTACTCTAATTCTCTATATCAACATGCAGGTTATTAATTTTTTTTACAAAAAATAGCATTCGTCTAGCACTCATGCCTAGGGAAACAGCAGTCTACCGTCTCCAGTGCTGAAACAGAACATTTAACACAACTCTTCTTTGCTTGCCCCAGTCCAATTGTTCACTATTATTAACACTGACCTTTTCATTGCAAGAATCTGAATGTTGCTAACCAGCCTTGTAATCTTTTATAAACCCACTAATTCTCACAGCTACCAGGACTACACTTCTTCCCACTTTGTCACTTGTAAATATGCTATCCCCTTCTCTGAGTTCCTCCACCTCTGCCAACCCCGCTCTCAGGATGAGGCTTTTCATTCCGGAACTGCTGAGATAGTCTCCTTCAAAGAAGGGGGCTTCCCTTCTTCCACCATCAACGCTGCCCTCACCCGCAACTCTTCCATTTTGTGCATATCTACCCTCACCCCATCCTCCTGCTGCCATACGAGGGATAGGGTTCCTCTTGTCTTCACCTACCATTGCACTAGCCTCCACGTCCAGCACAACTTCTGCCATCTCCAATGGGATCCCACCGCCAAGCACATTTTTTCTTCCCCCGCCCCCACTTTCTGCTTTCTGCAGAGATCGCCCCTACGTGACTCCCTTGCCCATTCTTCCTTCGTCAATGATCTCCCTCCTGGTACTTATCCTTGTAAATGGAACAAGTGCCACACCTGCCCCTAAACCTCCTCCCTCACTACCATTCGGGACCCAAACAGTCCTTCCAGGTGAGGTGACACTTCACTTGTTGGTCTGTTGGGGTCATCTACTGTATCTGGTGCTCCCAACGTGGCCCCTTGTATATCAGTAAGACCCACCGGAGATTGGGAGACCCCATCGCTGAGCACCTACGCTCCATCCACCAGAAAAAGCAGGATCTCCTGGTGGCCACTCACTTCAATTCTGCTTGCAATTCCCATATGTCAGTCTATGGCCTTCTCTGCTGCTGCAATGAGGCCACACTCAGGTTGGAGGAGCAACACTTTATATTCTGCCTGGATAGCCCCCAGCGTGATGGCAAGAACTTCCAGTAATTACACCCCCCTCACCATTTCCCCTTTCTCACCTTATCTCCTTACCATCACCTCCCTCTAGTGTTCCTCCTCCTTCCCTTTTGTCCATGGTCTTATATCCTCTCCTATCAGATTCCCCTTTTCCAGCCCTTTATCTCCTTCACCAATCAACTTCCCAGCTCTTTACTTCACCCTCTCTGCCTCTTCTGGTTTCACCTATCACCTCCCATCTTGTACTTCTTCCTCCCGTCCTTCCACCTTCTTTCTTTGACTTCCCTTTCTTTCAAGTCCTGATGAAGGATCTCGGCTCAAAACATCGACAGTTGACTTTTTTCCATAGAGCTGCCTGGCCTGCTGAGTTCCTCCTGCATTTTGTGTGTGTTGCCTTGGATGTGGGACTTGGTCAAGTGCCTTCAGTAAGCCTATAGAAACAACATCCATTCCACTCTTTTAATCAGTGTTCATTGTAAAAAAAAAACGGTCAAGTTAATAGAAAATATACTTTTAAACTGGATGATGAACAAGGAACAGAAAAATTTCACACGGCTTAACTCTTTTTCAAAGCTTTCAAAAACAATCTAGCAGCAACCACAAAGAGTGATCAAATTACTGAAATAAATGTATCTTCTTTTAATCATTTGTGTTTTTGATTCTACTGAATACAAAGCTATTCTGTTAAAAGAATTGTACAACTGTTCAGAGAGACCTGATTATTACATGTACAATTGGTTTTCTCAGGTTGTGAATTTAAGTGTGTGACTGACTGTTTAGCCATGAATATTCACAAAGGGCTAGGTGTGTTTATCAATCTACATGCTTGCATATGTGTGTGTGTGTGTGTAGAAATATAAATTTCTATGAAATAAACGTTGTGCCTTGTTGTCCAGTACAATACGCATAACAGCAATACACTGTTGAGTATAGCAACCAAATTTACAACTAATAACTTTGGTGAAATAGCCACAGAACACAAACATTATTTTGTTTTAAAAATAAAAAATACAGGAAAATCTCAGCAGGTTGGGCAGGAGGATCTGTGGAAAGAGGAACAGTGAACAGTTTAGGACCTTTCATCAAAATTGAGAAAAAGAGGGACCAATTATTCCAGATAAGGTTGAATAAGAAGATGACAGGAACAAAGGGTATTTCTCTGATATAGGGTGAAAGAAATGGGGTTGTTCAAAGTTCAAAGTACATTTACTATCAAGGTATGTATATATTTCACAACCTTGAGATTTGCCTCCTTACAGGCAGCCACAAAACAAGAAACCAAAAGAACCCACTTTTAGAAAGACTGGCAAACACCCAATATGCAGAGAGAGAGAAAAAACAAACTGTGCAAACAATAAAAGTAAGCAAATAGCTTTTAGAACAAAAGGTGAGTCGTCAGATACGAAGCCCAGAGCAGCCAGAACAGGCCCAAAGCCTTAGCCTCAGTTCAGCAAAGAGAGGTGTAAACTTCGCAGATAAAATCAGATTACGCTTCCTTTTCTGGGTAATGTTCTGGTAATGCCTCCCCTGTTTAGTTCCACGTCACCTTCCAGCTTCTGTTTCTATCTTTCCTTTTCCCTATCTGGTTTCATCTGCCCATCGTCCTCCACTTATCACCTGGCAACCTCTGCTTCACCTCCCCTTTTCATTTCTATATACCAGACATCCCACCCTGCAAAAACTCATTTCGGGGAGGTAGCATCATCAATTTGCGGGAGACTCCCGGGAGAGGTGGGATGTCTGCAATAGAGTAGCTCCTTAGCAGCTAGTCAGCTAGTTTAAATAACGTTAGCTATGCTAATGAATGAATGACACCTGTTAAACTCACCTCAACATGTCTTTTACAGTCTTAACCCACCATGGGCAATAGAAAAGTCACTGTTGCAAACAGTGCAGCCAGCAACACTGTCATTATTTTTGACCCCTATTAGGCAGGGGTACACTTTAGTGTAGTATGGGGTGACGTACGTTTTATATTTTCTTTTTTTGGAACACTCTGCTATGGCGCTCTCTCTCTCTCTCTCTCTCTCTCTCTCATGGTTGCTCGCGCGCTCTCTCGCTTGCTTTCTCTCTCTCTCTCTCGTGCTCTCACGCTCTCTTGCTCGCTCGCTCTCAAAAAAATCGATTTCCGTGATATTGTATATAATTTGCGGGCATCAGAGAGCCACTATTAATATGCGGGAGACTCCCAGAACTTCCGGGAGAGGTGGGATGTCTGATATACGAGGGGTGATTGATGAGTCTGTGGCCTAAGGTAGACGGGGTCAATTTTAGAAAACCTAACACATTTATTTTCCCTATATTTATACACAGTCCAGCGGTCGTGGAGCATATGGATTCGTTCTTTGTAGAAGTCGTCATCTTTGACCTCCAGAATTGGTCCACAGCAGGGGTGATTGATAAGTTCGTGGCCTCAGGTAGAAGGAGAGATGGAGAAACTTCAAACTTTCTGCATTTTCACTCAAAGAGTTGAACTGCACGTGCATGTAATGAGAGCTGTATAACTCATCTCTGTCTACCTTAGGCCACGAACTTATCAATCACCCCTGCTGTGGACCACTTCTACAAAGAAGGGATCCGTATGCTCGACGACCACTGGACTAAGTGTGTACATGTAGGAGGGGACTATGTTGAAAAATAAAAGTGCTAGGTTTTCTAAAAATGACTCCGTCTACCTTAGGCCACGCACTTATCAATCACTCCTCGAAATGATTATCTTCCCTCTACATTCTTAGTCCTGATGCAAGGTCCTGACCACTCCTTTGCCCCTACAGATGCCACCCATCCCATTGAGTTCCTGCTCATTACTACCATCAAGGAGGAGGTAGAGGAGCCCGTCGACCCACACTCAATGCTTTATGAACAGCTCTTCTCTGCCATCAGATTTCTGAACAGTCCGTGACCCATTAATGCTAACTGGCAAGTCCTCTTTTGCACTACTTCTTGTTTTTGCAACATCTAATAATTTTAACTGTACTTCTGCTGCAAACAACAAATTTCGCCATAGATATCAGTGATAATAAACCTGATTCTGATTCAGAAGTTTGTGTTTTTGCTTCACATTCCAGCATCTGCAGTCTCTTGTGTCTACTTCCATATTGCTGTCAGATGAGATGTTCCAGAGATTTGACTCAGTGACATGAAGGAACATTGATTTAGTTCCATCTTAGGATGAAGCTCCAATCACCCATCTTCTATAATTATCCTTTTCCTTCTGTACCTCTACTATACTTGTGCTACGTGCTTCCCAATGTATCATCCAAATATTCATGATATAAAGTTACTGCCACTTTATCTACCTTACACTTCAATTGTCTTTGAACCACTGCCAATGTTCATCAGGGCTCCAGACCTTAACTCACATGGCTCCGTCCTTCCGCTGTTAATCTGTTCAAGTTTATGAATTCCTACTACGTGGGTTTTCCATTTTGCACCATTCTCATGATACCTTGTTGCTACAGAATATTATACTCTTACACTGTTGTTCTTTAAAGTCTAACACCTCTTTCCTTTGCACAAGTAAAAACATACTCACACTTGTTTTAAAAAGGCAAATGCCCTACATTGACGATCTCTAATCTGAGTACCTATGTCCCTTCTGGTGCCCTGAGTACAAGCGTCAAGAGAACAAGCATCATCGGCAGCCTTGCCACGTGGACATGGAGACACACCTTCAGCTGTGAATGTCAGGTAAATAAGCACACATCTCTCTAGTGTCCTGAACAATCACAATTCATGCATCACAACTGATGATTCAAACTACACAGCGTCCGCTTCAATGCACAAACACATTATTCCACATTACATCTAATTCTCCCATTCTCTGCCCTTTTCTGTTGATCCTTAACAATTCCATGGTTATCGTTTTGAACTGGACTGACTACAAGTGGTAAACTTAAAGATACTGTCCTTCTTAAGCCTATTGGGCTTGCTGCCACTTAACGGGTCACTTATGTACTTACTAAATCCTACTGACTAGACTAAGCATCGTAGCTGAGAAGCTATTTGGAGATGTAGATCTAACAAGCCTCATGGTTCCATCAGATTTGCTCTTCTCCAATATTAAGCAAAGAAATATTTTTCCATGCACATCGTGAGGAACCAATCATTACCTGTATAAATGTGGTCCTCAGATTACAGATCACTTGTGTTAGGTGGCTGCCTATTATTAACATCACTGCTGCTATTTTAACAGGGAGCTTTTGTACAATTGTATCCTGTGATTTAAAAACCAGTCACTGCTTGTAAGTATCAATACATTCAATGACAATAGATTGAAAGTTGCTTCTTGCTGATTGTAAAAGTTCCTTTATTAACTTTATATCTAACTATTTCTCGCTCACTTCTTGACAAGGGTTGAAATAATCTGTAAATATTCCTACTTCTAGCCTTACATAAAGAAGGCAAGTTCTTAATTAAGTACTTGAAGATGATGGGCTTATGACAGTGATGACCAAGGCAATTATTATCATCTTGCTTTGGACCTGATTTGACTCTCATAGTGAAGTGTTTGCCCTTTGATTCCCACTGACTGGAAGTTTACTAGACCTCCTAGATAGGGAAGAAAGTCATCAGAATGGATTTGTCCTGCTTTTTGAAAACATAACTTAGCAATATTCCTCATGGTTGGGCAAATGCCAAAGTTGCAGTTGTTTTCCTATTAGCAAAGTAAGTTCTGGAACACAAAACCTCAGAAGTATAGTGAGATAATATTCTTCTTGCTGTGTACTGTACACCTTGCCACATGTACATGGAGGCATGCCTTTAGATGACATTTCATTGCGATGACATTGGAATAAATGGTAACTAAAAAGCAGGTTCCTAAATGGTGGAAATCTCAGGAGAAAGACAGAATAGATCATCCTCTTCTCATTTCCAGCAGGAAAATGGCAAAGCCTTCAACCTTACCTTTTGCTTTCACATGAAATCATTGTGGATGGGACCTTCACTGAGCCTCTGCCTCCCACTAGCTGTTGAATTTTCCGGAAGCAATCACCATAGGATTTGGTAGGGCTGCAGAGATTTAATGGCGATGGGATCTCTTACTTTATAACTTGCTGTCCCACAATTCAACATGCACATCGTTGCCTCTTGTCGCCTGACCAGCTGATCAACTCAACCTCAGTTATGACCTTTTACCCTTCTCAATGAAACAGAATTGGCATTCTTGCTTGATACCAAGGGATGATGAGCATGTCAGGCTATTGACTACAGTGGAATACAACTTGCTACTGCAGATGACCTACTAAACTTCTTCTGAATCAAACCCAATTTACATGATGATGATGGTTGGAAACAGAATTACCTTTGTCCAGCACCACTGATTGCACTCTAGACTAACCACTGGATACAATGGCAAAATACTAATGTATTGAGTTGGATGCGTTTTGCAGCCAGGACCTCAAAGTTGTCCAGTCATGGCAGGCCTTAATCAAAAATGTATATGCATATAAGTTGTTCACTTATTTTTCATTACAATCTTCCTTAGTTTCTGGCAGCTTATGATTTTTAATTTTTTTTTCTATTTTTCACTTTATAATAATCACTTAAATTTCATAAATCTGCATGACTCCTTATTTGAAATATCTCTGTTTATCAGCAGCACACTTTGTAGATAGGCCACAGCACAAAAGCCTCTGTGCTTGTTCGTACCACTGAGCTGTAAATCTGAACTGAATTGCCTGCAACTAATAGATTTGTGTGGATAAATTCAGACAGGTTATTCTCCCTTGTCGATTCACTCTCACCTGCTACAGAACGAATCTGAACAGTTTAGATCAGATCAGTTCAGATCAGTTTCAAGTCAGATTGATATCTCCCGAGTATAACACACCTGTGCTCTTACAGTCCTCAATACTTCTGAATGGTGTTCAACAATGGAGGACTGTTGATTCATCAACTGAGAGAGGGTAGTAATTGGCAATTAGATAATTTCCTCAACTGTTCTTGGCCAAATACGATAAAATCTTGAGGCCAGGGGATGAACTTGAAGCTCCCAGGCCCAATTCATCTTGTCTTTGTACTTTTCCATCAAACTGACGGATTTGCTGCTGCTGCTGCTGGAATAGAGAAATCAAGGGATGTTACTTAAAGTTTGTGATTCTCTGAATTTGACTACCTCTGGGGGTTTTGCTTGATTGGTTTGTGAGTAGCTCTTCTACATAAGTACAAGTCCACAGAAAAGATTTTTGTGCATATCTGAATCTGGAATTTTTGTGACTGGTAACAAGTTGAAAGCAAGTGGTCTGTTTAGATGTACTCAAATTAATATTTTTCCATTTTCTTTTTTGTATTTTTAAATAGTCTCCTTGGCCACTTTTCAAGGGCAGTTGACAGTCAACAACATTCCCAGGGATCTGGAACCATTGAGGCATGGATGGAAGATTTCTCTTTCCTCAAGGCAATCAGATGGGGTTTTTCTTTGCTAACTTGGTCATTTCTTGGTCACTGAGAGAGTAGTTTTTTTCATTTTCGTTTCTATACTTCATAAAATTTAATTCTCTGGCCCAGAATTACGGTAATGATCTTGGAGAAATGTTAGTGTTCATAGTCATGACAAAAATTAACAGCTCTTCCAGGATCTATACAGATAAATCCAAAGATCAAATCAACTTAAGGGTCAGTAATTTAATGTGAATTTCAACCTTTTATAAATTGTAAAGAATACTGAATATGATAAATGTTGAATGAGGTATAATTAAGTTTTTAATCATTAGACAAAAACCATAATTAATACTAAACCAGTCTGACTCAGAAAATTACATATCCATATTACATGTGGATTGCCAGTCCCTTAGGATAATATTTAGAACCTTATAGTATAAAAATAAAAACTATAACACGTAACATTTTAGCTTCTAACGTAATTCCAAGATGTGTATCTCAGTCCTCAATTTATTTTCTGTAAAATGCTCAACAAGTTAAATAGAACTATTGCTTTTCATATGCTGATTGTCTGCCGGTTCTAAGTACTGCTCTTCAGTGGGAGTGTTGAGCCTACTGTGGGCACGAAAGAGATTTTACTGAGTGATCTTGGGGGTTAAGTGAGTAAATTAGTGAAAGTGGTTTCTTTGTAGCTGAGACAGTGAGGACTGGGTTTCAAAATGATTAATGGCTTCATGTATTAAATCGTGAAAAAACAGTTCCAAGTTGCAATAAAGTCAATAATCAAAAATATAGAGTTAAGATAATTGGCAAAAGATTCAATTCTCTAGGCATGGTGTTGTAATGATCAAGTTTTGCTTAAATGTGTTCTTCTGAAGTGCCTTGGGAATTTTGCTGCAATGAATTGGCACTATAAATCTTCTTAGTAGTAACAGGGTTGGTAATCAATGGATGCAGATTTAAGATAATTGGCAAAAAAAATCAGTGCTTTAGGCACTGTGTAGTGATGATCAAATTTTGTTTATGTTCTTTTGAAGAGCCTTAGGAATTTTGTGACAACAAATAATGGTATATCAAAGTGCTATTGTCAATAATGGTCTAAAATGCATTGCTGTAAAGATGAAGGAATAATATGCTATGCTGAATTAATAGTTGAAATGGAAATCTTATCAAACTATAAGGAAAGACCAGGAGTTAAAGTGACAGCATTTTCAAAAATTCACAACAAACTGTAAATGGTTTTCCCTTCTCTAAGTCTCTGTTCTACAGCAAATGATTTTCCATATTCAAAACAATATAGCTAAAAAGGAATCAGAGGTTTTTGGTGAAGAAGAACAAATTTGGACTGAGATCTACCTTTGTCTGTTAATGCTAACTTTATATACAAATAATATACCAAGAAAGCACAGCAGTGTCTCTACTTCCTTAGAAGTTCGCTGGGATTCGGCACTGATGCACTATCAATTACTCCAAAAGACTGGAAGCAGAGTAAATACTGAAAGGCTTTTATTAACAGTAAATGGACCAATGTCCATGCTGAGTATCTGCCCTGGACTGAGAGGAGGAGCAGTGACACAATCACCTTTATTCAGGGGTCTATGGGAGCAGCCGCAGGAGCATTCAGCAGAGGGGCATGTCCAGGCATGTCCAGACAGGTAACCCGGTTACAACATATATATATGGTTTGCCACAGGCATGACATCTAAAACTTTCACAGAACTTCTAAAGATGTGCGGTGGAGAGTATACCGATTAGTTGCATCATGGCCTGCTATGGAAACACCAATGCCTTTGAACAGAATGTCCATCATGGGTAAAGCCCTCCCCGCTAGTGAGCACATCTACACAGAGTACCGTTGCAGGACAGCTGAATCCATCATGAAAGACCTCCGACACCTTGGCCACGCTCTCTTCTCACTGCTGCCACCAGGAAGAAAGTACAGGTGCCTGAAGACCCAGGTTCAGGAACAGTTATTATCTCTCAACCATCAGGCTCTTGAACCAGTGGTGATAATTTCACTCAGCTTCATTTGACCTATCACTGGACTGTTCCCACAACTTATGGACTTACTTTCAAAGACTCCTCATCTCATTTTGTTGAGATTTATTGCTTATTTATTTATTTATTTATTTATTTATTTTGCACTTGCACAGTTTGTTATGTGTTGGTTGTTGGTCCATACTGTTAGGTGTGTTCGTTCATTAATTCTATTATATTTCTTGGATTTTCTCAGTAAGTCCACAAGAGTACAAATCTCAGGTATGTAATGGTGGCATATATGTACTTTGATAATAAATTTACTTTGAACTATATAAGAGTACTGTTTGTCAGTGGCATTCACGTTGATATATTCACATCTGTTGACTTAAATAAAATCAAAACGGATGAGTATAAACTGCAGAACATTTCCACATGCATTCAGCGTTCAACCACAAATTCTTAATATGGTGTTGGACAAAAACAAGATCTGTGAGGCTTTGTGTTTTCCAGATTCAGCGATGCATCTAATATTCTTGCAATGCAACAAATATTTCTATTAGCATTGTTTGAATCTATTCAGCTGCAATGAGACTGTGTACATATTATGAGCAAAACATCAAATCCCAGTTTAGCTTTAAACATCATCATAGAATTCCACCTCTGCATCTCCCTAGTGTATAATAGGTAAGAATTTGCATCTATTTCCCTGTTATAGCTTTGTTCTTTGTTGTTTGATTCATACAACACGGGGGAAAAGCCCTTTAGCCTAACTCATCCATGCTGATTATCTGAGCTAATCACATTTGCCCACACTTGACCCATATCACTCATCTTTTTTATCCATGCATCCATCCAAAAGTTTTAATAACACCCTCTAAACATTCCTCTGACAGTACGTTCCATATACCAAACACCCCCTGTGTGGGAAGATTGCCCCTCATGTCCCTTTTAAACCTTTCCATCTCCTTTTAAATTTAAGCCCTTCTTGGATTCCTTTATCCTGAGAAAATTACTCTTGCCTTCCTCCTTTTTAAGCCCCCCACTGCATGATTTTGTATACTTCTGTAAGATAACCATGTGATCTCCTGTGCTCCAGGGAACTGAGTACCAGCACATCCAGTTTTGAAGCTCTTCAGTCTTGGTAACAGCCTTATAAATATTTTGCACTCTTTCTAGTTTAATGACATCCTTCCTATAGCTGTGGGGGGGGGGGCAGAAGTGTGCACAATACTCAAAGTATGGTCTCACCAAGACTCGTACAGTGGTAACATGCCATCCCAACTCCTGTATTCCTAGCCATGATTGATGAAGGCAAGTGCCTTCATCACCATCCTATTTGCCTTTGTCACCACTTTCAGGGAACTACATATGTTCCTGTCCCTCTCAATCTCTCTGTCCTACAATACTTCCCCGGGGCCTAACATTCACTGAGTAAAAATACACTGGCCTGGATTTTGGACTAATTAACAAACTAATGGTAATGACCTTGAGCCAGAGCCACTCATTTTGAATGCATCAGTTGCCATTTTGCATCATTCACCTTTCCTGAGCTGATGTCAGTAATCAGTTCTGTCAGATTCCAGTATCCAGCAGCAATGCTATCATCAAACAGCTAATCTCATTTAAATATTCATTACTGGGAAAACCAGGACATTAATAGCCATTGAAACATATACAAAGCAGAAGTTCAAATAAATCTTTTTCAATAGGAGTTAATTATTTTGTACTCCTTTCAATCCAAACTGTTGAATACAGGGACACATTAAGGAGTAATGTAAGATACCACTAATCTTGATAGATTTCTGCACAGTAGATGATCTACCAACACAATGAAACACCATTGACTAGAAACAGTAACTATTATTCTCCCTATTAAATCAGCCAAAACTGCTAAATAACCCCTGCATTTTCCACTTATTATCTGATGTAAGAGTTATATCAACACACTAGATTTTTTTAAAGTTCAAATTAAATTTTATTATCAAATTATCTATATGTCACCATATACAACCATGAGATTCGTTTTCTTGTGGGCATACTCAATAAATCTACAGAGTAATAACCATAATACAACCAATGGAAGACCACCCAACTAGGGCGTTCAACCAGAGTGCGGAAAACCACAAACTGGGCAAACACAAAAAGAAGAAATAATAATAATAAATAAATAAGCAATAAATATCGAGAACATGAGATGAAGAGACCTTGAAAGTGAGTCCATTAGTTGTGGAACAGTTCAATGATGGGGCAAGTGACATTATTCCCTTTTGTTCAAGAGCCTGATGGCTGAGGGGAAGTAGCTGCTCCTGAACACGGTGCTGTCAGTCCTGAGGCTCCTGTACCCGATGGCAGCTGCGAGAAGACAGTATGACCTGGGTGGTCAGGGTCCCTGATGATGGATGCTGCTTTCCTACAACAGCATTTCATGTAGATGTGCTCAATGGTTGGGAGGGCTTTACCTGTGGGCCATATCCACTACTTTTTGTAGGATTTTCCGTTAAAGGGCATTGGTGTTTCCATACCAGGCCAATGGTGCAACCAGTCAGTATACTCTCCACCACACATAGAAACATAGAAAACATACAGCACAATACAGTACAGGCCCTTCAGCCCACAAACCTGTGCCAAACATGTCCCTACCTTAGAACTACCTAGGCTTTGCCCATAGCCCTCTATTCTTCTAAGCTCCATGTACCCATCCAGGAGTCTCTTAAAAGCCTCCACCACCATCGCCGGCAGCCCATTCCACACACTCACCACTCTCTGCGTAAAAAACTTACCCCTGACATCTCCTCTGTACCTACTTCCAAGCACCTTAAAACTATGCCCTCTCCTGCTAGCCATTTCAGCCCTGGGGAAAATCCTCTGACTATCCACATGATCAATGCCTCTCATTATCTTGTACACCTCTATCAGGTCACTTCTCACCCTCCGTCACTCCAAGGAGAAAAGGCTGGGTTCACTCAACCTATTCCCATAAGGCATGCTCCCCAATCCAAGCAACATCCTTGTAACTCTCCTCTGCACCCTTTCTATGGTTTCCACATCCTTCCTGTAGTGAGGCGACCAACACTGAGCACAGTACTCCAAGTGGGGTCTGACCAGGGTCCTATATAGCTGCAACATTTCCTCTCGGCTCTTAAATTCAATCCCACGATTGATAAAGGCCAATGCACCGTATGCCTTCTTAACCACAAAGTCAACCTGCGTAGCAGCTTTGAGTGAATCTAAGGAGATTTGGCAAAGTTTTAGATGTCATGCCGAATCTTTGCAAACTTGTACAGAAGTAGAGGCACTGCCGTGCTTTCATTGTATAAACTGACAGATTTGGTGTTGAAAATTGGACAATTGAGTCTCAATTCTAGCATCATACAAAAATGGAGAGCCCTGTGGGAGGAAAAGCATTATGTTCTGGTATACTCCTAACAGAGTAAGAGATTTAAAAAGTAACCTGATACGGAACAAAGCTTGCCATAGATATAACATAACTCACTAGAAGAGGCAAGCCAGCAACCTGGAACACAATGAGACAAAAATAAATGGTTTAAATTTAAAATGATAACACAGAAAAATACGTGAATAGGAGTGGGTTACCAATGAGAGGTAGACTAGAATAGAGCATAGGAAGTATAGCTATTGTCAAGAAAAATGAAATTCATAGAAAAAATATGATTAAAGTGGAATTAATGAATCTAATTTGTCAGTTCAATAATCCAAAGTAGGTACAATAAAGTAGGCACTTATCCATGTAAGCAGAACAAGTGCTACACATGCCCTTACACTTCCTCCCTTACCACCATTCAGGGCCCCAAACAGTCCTTCCAGGTGAGGCAACACTTCACCTGTGAGTCGGCTGGGGTGATATACTGCGTCCGGTGCTCCCGATGTGGCCTTTTATATATTGGCGAGACCCAACGCAGACTGGGAGACCGCTTTGCTGAACATCTACGCTCTGTCCGCCAGAGAAAGCAGGATTTCCCAGTGGCCACACATTTTAATTCCACATCCCATTCCCATTCTGACATGTCTATCCACGGCCTCCTCTACTGTAAAGATGAAGCCACACTCAGGTTGGAGGAACAACACCTTATATTCCGTCTGGGTAGCCTCCAACCTGATGGCATGAACATCGACTTCTCTAACTTCCGCTAATGCCCCACCTCCCCCTCGTACCCCATCTGTTACTTATTTTTATACACACATTCTTTCTCTCACTCTCCTTTTTCTCCCTCTGTCCCTCTGAATATACCCCTTGCCCATCCTCTGGGTCCCCGCCCCCCACCTCCTTGTCTTTCTTCCCGGACCTCCTGTCCCATGATCCTCTCGTATCCCTTTTGCCTATCACCTGTCCAGCTCTTGGCTCCATCCCTCCCCCTCCTGTCTCCTCCTATCATTTTGGATCTCCCCCTCCCCCTCCAACTTTCAATTCCCTTACTCACTCTTCCTTCAGTTAGTCCTGAAGAAGGGTCTCGGCCTGAAACGTCGACTGCACCTTTTCCTACAGATGCTGCCTGGCCTGCTGCGTTCACCAGCAACTTTGATGTGTGTTGCTTGAATTTCCAGCATCTGCAGAATTCCTGTTGTTTACAATAAAGTAATTTTAAAGCAAAGAGAATCTTTAAAATATGTTTTTAATTTGCAGTCTTTTGTTAAAATTGGAAGGTCTCTCGCTCTTTTTGCAAGACATTCATTTCCCTATGGCAAAGTCAGAATGCTCTATTGTAGTTATGAACAGATTCAAATCCTTAAACTTAAGAAAAGAGCTAGTGAATAAATTCTTTGCCCTGTATTAGATTATTTATCACAGGTGACTGATGGGACTTTAAAGATTCTTTTAATGAATATTTACTTATCTGTTTTAGATCAAAATGTTATGTCATTTTAACCAAATTCAATACCACTTTAGCTATGATATAATAGTTTACAGTACCACATGTGTTCTTGGATTAAATTCATATAAGTCTTCAGTTCTTGGCTTTGAGTTTGAATAATTTATACTGTTTCAAATGCATATCAGATAACTCATCAAGGTTGCAGAAATTTCAAACCACCTACCAACACTCGCATGGCAAAATGATCCACACAACTGCTATCTCCACCGCTTCTGTGCTTCCTTTCTGCATCCAAGCCTCAACGCAAGATCTCCCTCACCTTTCTTACACCCTTGGATAACTGTAAGTCAGCTTGTTATCTGTCTCTTTTCAACTTGGGTTCCTAATCCCTGATAGTACATTCATGAAAGACATTTTTTTGTGATTGTGATGCACCAGCTTCATCACAACCTCCCAATGTGTTATGATCAATTAAGCCACAGTCCATTATTTCCCATCCATTTTTTCTCAAGTGTTTGCATGCCCACTTATCTAACCAATGCCTGCACTTACCTAACAACAGCATTGCTTTCCTCTCAAGCATAATTATTTCTGCAATTCTTTAATATTCAATCACTAAAGCACTCTTTTTCTCCATCTACATGTCTTTTAGTGGCAATCATCTGCAGCCACAGTTGCATCTATGCACCGTACATATCAACGACCAATGTACTGCCTTTCAACCACCATATCTGACAGTATAACCCACCTACGTGCTAGCAGATGGCATGACAAACATTAGATAAAAAGCAGCCAAACCTCCTCTGAAATCAATGCTTATTTTTACCAGCAGTCTAAAACATTAGTTCCCTTGTCAGTGACTCCATCCTGCAATTTAGAGACTTTTCAAGTCAACCTTCTGATCAGGCAATGCCTTGTTTTTAAAATTCTATCCATAGCCATTCAATAAGACAATGGCTGATTGTTTACCACTCTAGCACAAACCCCAAATCTCTTGATCTACTTGCATCCAAAAGTCCATTCATTTCTGTTTTGGAAATATCTATTGGGTAGAGAATGCCAAAGATTCACTACCATTTGAGTGAGGAAATTCCATCTCATTTCAGTTTCAATTCCACTTATGAGACTGCGACTCATGGTTGTTTCCATCATGCATCAACTCTATTAAGCCCAGTAAGAACTTGGCATGGCTCAATGAGATTACATCTCCATTGCTGAAACCCCAGCGTTCTTAGTCTCATCTCCAAGAACAAAACCCAAACCTAGAAATCAATCACTATTGAACTACCACTGCATCCTGAGCAACAATACATCTTTATTTATCTCGGGAGACAGCACTAGTGAACAATTTTTCAGATTTGTTATCATCAGGGCCCTATATAATTGCAGTAAGGCAAAGTTCATGTACTTTCTTGCCCTTCATTTTCTTGCTGTATCAATATGTTAGCTTCCAGTGATTAGTATAGAATGACAGCCAGGTCTCTCTAAATGCCAAAGCCATTCGAACTCTAGCATTTAAAAACACAGCTGTCTTCTTTTTCTGCCAAAGAGTTGAACCTCACATTTTTCCTCATTATATTCCCACTGCCTTGTCCCTTCCTGTTCACTTAGCTTTTTTATGTCCCTTTGAAATCTCCCTGCAATCTCCTCATAACATGTACAGTACTACCATTCATCTCTGTGGCATATGCAAATATTGATATATCAAATGGTCACCTCATCCAAATCTTTGATGTAAATTGTTACCAGCTACAGCCCGAGCACTGGCCTGTGCAATAGCCTCCCAACCAGAAACTGACAAATTTATTCCTATTCTTTATTAACCATTCCTCATTTACATCAATATATTTCTCCCAATCCCATATGCTCCAATTCTGTTTAATAATCTCTTGTTGAGGACCTTTTGAAAGTTCAAATCACCGAATCCATTTAATCAGCTCATTGTACCTTTAAAAAATGTTTAACAGATTTATTTTAAAAATCCTATTGCCTCTGTCTAATCAATTATTATTTTCCAAGTACCTTGTTTACACTTAGAAAGATAGAAAACCTACAGCACAATACAGGCACTTCGGCCTACAAAGCTGTGCTGAACATCAACTTACCTTAGAACTATCTAGGCTTACCCATAGCCCTCTATGTTTCTAAGCTCCATGTACCCATCCAGGGTCTCTTAAAAGACCCTATCGTATTTGCCTCCACCCCCGTTGCCGGCAGCCCATTCCATGTACTCACCACTCTCTGCGTAAAAAACTTACCCCTGACATCTCCTCTGTACCTACTTCCAAGCAACTTAAAACTATGCCCTCTGGTGCTAGCCATTTCAGCCCTGGGAAAAAGCCTCTGACTATCCACACGATCAATGCCTCTCATTATCTTGTACACCTCTGTCAAGTCACCTCTCATCCTCTGTCGCTCCAAGGAAAAAAGGCCAAGTTCACTCAATCTATTCTCATAAGGCATGCTCCCCAATCCAAGCAACATTCTTGTAAATCTCCTCTGCACCCTTTCTATGGCTTCCATATCCTTCCTGTAGTGAGGCGACCAGAACTGAGCACAGTACTCCAAGTGGGGTCTGACCAGGGTCTTATATAGCTGCAACAGTACCTCTCGGCTCTTAAACTCAATTCCACGATTGAGGAAGACCAATGCACCATATGCCTTCTTAACCACAGAGTCAACCTGCGCAGCAGCTTTGAGTATCCTATGGACTTGGACCCCAAGATCCCTCTGATCCTCCACACTGCCAAGTGTCTTGCCATTAACACTATATTCTGTCATCATATTTGACCTACCAAAATGAACCACCTCACACTTATCTGGGTTGAATTCCATCTGCCACTTCTCAGCCCAGTTTTGCATCCTATTAATGTCCCGCTGTAACCTTTAACAGCCCTCCATACTATCCACAACACCCCCAAACTTTGTGTCATCAGCAAATTTACTAACCCATCACTCCACTTCCTCATCCAGGTCATTTATAAAAATCACGAAGAGTAAGGGTCCCAGAACAGATCCCTGAGGTACACCACTGGTCACCGATCTCCATGTAGAATATGACCCGTCTACAACAGCTCTTTGCCTTCTGTGGGCAAGCCAATTCTGGATCCACAAAGCAATGTCCCCTTGGATCCCATGCCTCCTTACTTTCTCAATAAGCCTTGCATGGGGTACCTTATCAAATGCCTTGCTAAAATCCATATACACTGCATCTACAGCTTTACCTTCATCAATGTGTTTAGTCACATCCTCAAAAAATTCAGTCAGGCTCCTAAGGCACAACCTGCCTTTGATGAATGGATTCTAGTCTTTTCTCTACTATTGATGTCAGGCTAACTGGTCAATATATCAACATTTTCCTTCTTAACATTTACATCTACTTCACATTTTCAACCTACAGATCTGTAGTAATTTTTTGAGAATCAATGGAAAGTTGGAAGTTGATAACCAGTGCTTCTGAATGTCCATTGTCTTCTCTTCCCAAATTCTGGTGTGTACGTCATCAGTTCCTCGGAGTTAATTATCATTCAGTCCCATTAATTTCTAGAATGTTTTATTCAAATCATTATTTTTTACAGCTCCCCAGTTTCTCCAGACCTGTAATCCTCCATTTTTGATGGCATATTTTTGTATCTTCCACCATGAAAAGATAAAATATTTATCTCGTTTGTATTTTCTTGCTGTGCAGTGTAACTTCTCCTGTCTCAGTCTACAAGGCACCAATGTTATTTCTTTTACAGTTGTGAAAGCTTTAACAGTCTATTTTTAATGTTTCTTACCACATGTTTCATATTCTATTCTTCTCTTGCATATCAAATTTTGATCATCCTTTGCTGAATTCTGAAGTTTTCCTAATTCCCAGGCTTATTATTCCTTCTAACGAATTTATAAGCCTTTTTATTTGACGTAGTACTATAACTAGTCCTGAAGCAGAACTTTCTTTTTAGGCTTATCTACTGTACGTTATTGGTTCCCATGTGGAAATGATTACTAGATCAATCCCCTCTAGTCCTAAGGTCCTCTCAACTCCAAGCATATGTATTTGTTGTGAATGCCTGCAAGAAAAGGAATCTCAGGGTTGTGTACGGTGACATATATGTACATTGATAATAAGGGAGGGAACGTCAACTCAGACCATGAGAGACCTGCGCTGGCCATTTTCATGCCTTACAAAGCGCAGACTGGAAGTCTGTGTGGGGCACCTCTCTTCACACAGACACTAGAGCAATGTGTGGTTAAATGCCTTGCTCAAGGACACAAACACGTTGCCACAGCTGAGGCTCAAACTAGCGACCTTCAGATCACTAGACAAATGCCTTAACCACTTGGCCACGTGATAATAAACTTACTTTGAACTTTCTTTTCCACTGCCTTAAAAGGGTTTGAGTAAAGGAATGATTGGAATGATGGATGTGAAATATTCCATATCACTGAAGAAAACAGTCACACAGTAACAGGCTTGGCTGATGATACTAAGCAGGAACTTACCATTGTCAATTGACAGAAGGTCTATCCCATTATTAGACTCTACTAAAGATGTGCTCAGTTCTGGTCGCCTCACTATAGGAAGGTTGTGGAAACCATAGAAAGGGTGCAGAGGAGATTTACAAGGATATTGCCTGGATTGGGGAGCATGCCTTAGGAGAATAGGTTGAGTGAACTCGGCCTTTTCTCCTTGGAGCAACGGAGAATGAGAGGTGATCTGATAGAGGTGTATAAGATGATGAGAGGCATTGATCGTGTGGATAGTCAGAGACTTTTTCCCAGGGCTGAAATGTCTAACACGAGAGGACACAGTTTTAAGGTGCTTGGAAGTAGGTATGGAGGAGATGTCAGCGGCGGGTTGTTTACACAGAAAGTGGTGGGTGCGTGGAATGGGCTGCCGGCACGGTGGTGGATGCAGATACAATAGGGTCTTTTTTGGATAGGTACATCGAGCTTAGAAAAATAGAGAGCTATGGGTAACCCTAGGTAACTTCTAAAGTAAGTATGTTTGGCGCAGCATTGTGGGCCAAAGGGCCTGTATTGTGCTGTAGGATTTCTATGTTTCTAAGTTTCTATTAATGTTTGTATCATAAAGAGATCGCAGAACCATGGAAAAATACAGCACAGAAACAGGCCCCTTGGCCCAGATTGTCCATGCCAACTACTGCTAGCCATTAACCCTCCAGTAACCTACCCAAAAGCCTCCGGCAGCTCATTCCAGGTGCTCTGTGTAAAAGAAGTTACTTCTCAGGTATCTTTTGATTCTCTCTCCTCTTATCTTGTATCTGTGCCCTCTAGTTTTGGATTCCTTGACCCCGGGTAAAAGACCCCGGCCATCTACCTCATCCATAGCCATCATGATTTTATAAACTTCTCTGAGGCCATCCCTCATTCTACTGCGTTCCAGAGACTAAAGAACCAATGTGGCCAACCTCTCACTACAACCTAGACCTCCAGTCCGGGCAACATCCTCGCAAATTTCTCTGCACCCTGTTCCAGCTTGACAATGTCTTTCCAATAATACAGTGACCAATACTGTACACAGTACTCTAAGTGTGATCCAGACGACAACTAGTCCCCCTCAGATAGTATCATCAGCAGACTTACTAATCAGGCCATCTGTATCATTAAATAATCACATCCAAACCATTAAATAATGAATAACAGAGGTCCCTACACTGAACCCTGGGACACCCCACTAGGCACAGGCCTCCACTCGCTGAAACAACCTTCAACGATCACCCTCTGCTTCTTATCATTGAGCCAATTTCAAATCCACCTCACTAGCTCTCCCTGAAACCCATGCAAACTAACTTCCCAGATCATTCTCCCCATGCAGGGCCTTGTCAAGGGCATTACTAACACTCGTACTGACAACATCCATCACCCTACATTCAATTATCCCCTTGGTTACTACTTCAAAAAACTCCAAGTGATTCATCAGAAATGACTTCCATGAACAAAACCACGCTGACTATTCTTGATCAGGCGTGGCTATCCAAATGATATTAGATCTTTTCCTTTAGATTTCTTTCTAGTAATTTCCCCACAACTGACATCAAACACACCAGCCTGTAGTTCCTTTGCCTCTCCTTTCCCTCCCTGTCACATTTTTGTTATTAATATAATTGAAGAATTTCTTGGAGTTATCTTTAGCCCTGATAAATCCATCTCATACTCTCTTTTTGTCCTCCTGATTTCCCTCTTAGGCCTGTTCTTCAATTTTTAATATTCACGAGGGATTCATTTGTACTCAACTACCTAAACACGATGTAAACTTCCTTCTTTTTCATGACCAGAGCTTTGATGTCTCTCTTCAGCCATGGTTCACTGTGTCTACCCTTCTCCCTTACAGAAACATGCTGCCCCTGGACTCTCTTAAATACCTTGCACTTGCTAACTGTTCCTTTGCCTTTAAATAGAGTAGCTCAGTGAACCCCAGCTAGATTCTGCCTAGTGCCCTCAACTTTTGCCCTGATCCTTTTCAACTTGTGAGTCCTAAATGCCAAAGTAATTGATATTTTATTAATAAAATTATGAGTAAAATCACACTGTCTGATTATTTAATTATAAATTCCTGTCTTCCAGAGAACAAAGCATTTTTGACAGCTAAAAAACAGATTAAATTGATGCCTATTATTTACTCTGAACTGGAAATGAATCAATAAAGAAACAATCTATAAATAACGAACACAAAAGGAATGAAAATAATTTGTGGGTCAAAAGGCTCAATTGCAGTTTAACTTCTTCAGTGGATGTGTAATACAAAAAAATGAGTATAATTGATTTCTTCAAGTGTGTTTCGATATTAAGAAGAGTTTGCAGGGGATTAGTTTACTAATCATCCTGTTGATGACATATTCCAGTAAGTCAATATGTGAATTCTTAGTTTATTTAGTTTGAGGATCTCTAGTTCCCAGTGGCATCCTTCAGCATCCTGCCAGCCTTCATTTCAGTCCTTATTGGTTGCAGCTTTAAATGTCACCAAATACTAAAGTGACAGAACCTCACCATCATGCAGACATGTAAGTACATTAGTGCCTTTATCCTCATCAATTATAATCATACACCCAGTTTACCATCGGAGCATGGATCACAATCAAATTATTTTAATTATGTTTAAATCCATCATGATTATGACTTACTATGCTCACTTTTAACATCGCTGAAGAAAAATAAATTACTTTGAAACAGCTTCATGCTAATGCTAACAAAATACTGCCTTCTTGCAAAGGTCTATTAGATTTGTCTCTCTCTGGGGCTGCATTATACTGTATGCATTTTTAAAGGAAACTCTTTCCATTTTATACAATTGAAATTTACCTCCGGCTTCTTTATTAACTTCCACAAGACTCTACTTTCTAATTTATGGACCTTTGAGTATCATGCAAGTCATTAAAAAGATGTCAAGGACGAGAAATTACGCTGTGTTGCGTAAGTTTATATTGTGCATTATGCATTCGCTCAGAAAATGGAAAGCTGTGTATTAAAAAGCAAATGCAGTTCTTAGAGACACAGATACAGTATATTCTATGAGTATGCTCTTCATGTTTTCAGAAGGCCTTTGACAAGGTGCCACACATGAGGCTGCTTAACAAGATAACAGCCCATGGAATTACAGGAAAGTTACATATGTGGATAGAGCGTTGGCTGATTGGCAGGAAACAGAGAGTGGGAATAAAGGGATCCTATTCTGGTTGGCTGCCGGTTACCAGTGGTGTTCCACAGGGATCCGTGTTGGGGCTGCTTCTTTTTACATTGTAACATCAACGATTTGGATTATGGAATAGATGGCTTTGTGGCTGAGTTTGCTGACGATACGAAGTTAGGTGGAGGGGCCGGTAGTGCTGAGGAAACGGAGAGTCTGCAGAGAGACTTGGATAGATTGGAATAATGGGCAGAGAAGTGGCAAATGAAGTTCAATGTTGGAAAGTGTATGGTTATGCACTTTGGCAGAAAAAATAAATGGGCAGACTATTATTTAAATGGGGAAAGAATTCAAAGTTCTGAGATGCAACGGGACTTGGGAGTCCTCATACAGGATACCCTTTAAGTTAACCTCCAGGTTGAGTCAGTAGTGAAGAAGGCGAATGCAATGTTGGCATTAATTTCTAGAGGAATAGAGTATAGGAGCAGGGATGTGATGTTGAGGCTCTATAAGGCGCTGGTGAGACCTCACTTGGAGTACTGTGGGCAGTTTTGGTCTCTTTATTTAAGAAAGGATGTGCTGACGTTGGAGAGGGTACAGAGAAGATTCACTAGAATGATTCCGGGAATGAGAGGATTAATATATGAGGAACGTTTGTCCGCTCTTGAACTGTATTCCTTGGAGTTTAGAAGAATGAGGGGAGACCTCATAGAAACATTTTGAATGTTGAAAGGAATGAACAGAGTGGATGTGGCAAAGTTGTTTCCCATGATGGGGGAGTCTAGTACAAGGGGGCATGACTTAAGGATTGAAGGGCGCCCTTTCAGAACAGAAATGCAAAGAAATTTTTTTAGTCAGAGGGTGGTGAATCTATGGAATTTGTTGCCCTAGGCAGCAGTGGAGGCCAAGTCATTGGGTGTATTTAAGGCAGAGATTGATAGGTATCTGAGTAGCCAGGGCATCAAAGGTTATGGTGAGAAGGCGGGGGAGTGGGACAAAATGGGAGAATGGATCAGCTCATGATAAAATGGCGGAGCAGACTCGATGGGCCAAATGGCTGACTTCCATTCCTTTGTCTTATGGTCTTATGTGCACACGCCCTTGGTCACATTAAACTAGAGGTCCTGGGTTTGGGAGGTGCTCCATAAGTCCTGATAAACTGCTTATGTGCTGCAGTGCTTTTTGGATGCAGTATATACAAAATCCATGGTACATTGATTACGAAAGGTGTTTAGGTTTGGCAGGTTTAGGTGACAGTCAATTCAGCAGCTTTGCCGTGAGTAGTATCAATATCTTCAATGCTGTTGGACTTGCACCTTACCAAGCAAGTGAAGGCTGTTCACCTAACCCTTAGGATTGGTGTCACTAGGGTGGTCAAAAGTTAAGTGATTTAGGAGGTGTCATTTCCTGCAGAACATCCAGACTCTGGCTTGTTCCTGCAGCCATAGCACGTTGCGACTGGACCAGTAAACTTCTTGTCAAAGATGGCAACTGTGAATGATAATGAAGGGATATTGTTACTGGCATTTGGTTAAATATTTGTGTACTGGAGATGCTTATTGCCTGGCACTTGGTAAGCCTCTTACTTAGCCGTTTATCCTGTTCTGCTACCTACCTCCACCCACCTACTCCATCTCTCCACACCCACCAACAGCATCCTTATGCCCAAGTCAGGAATCTGTTCAAGAATTTTTTAAAAATGGGTAAATACTATGGCATTAAAACTCCACAGCATTCACCATAAATGCTTCCGAGACTCACTTGCACTAATAGACTTCATACAGGCTTATGTTTTCTCATTTTTTGGGCCTACAGGAATTAAGCTAGCTTTCAAGAAAATGAAAAGGGTTCATTGGAAGGTCAAGTGGGCATTTAACGCCACAGGAAGGTGTCAAAGTAACAAAGTTGTACACAATTCACTGGTAGGGATTCCAATATATTAAACCAGAGACTCTCTACCAATTGGCAGAGATCCTTAAGTTCAAAGTTCAAAGCAAATTTATTATCAAAGTACACATATGCCACCATAAACAATGCCGAAATGCATTTTCCTGCAGCATACTCAGTAAATCCAAGAACCATAATACAGTCAGTGAAAGACCACAACCAACCGGATGGACAAGCAATCAATGTGCAAAAGACAACAAACTGCAAATACAAGAGAAAAAAAGGAATAATAATAACAATAAATAAGCCATAAATATCGAGAACATGAGGCGAAGAGTTGTTGAAAGATAGGTTGTGGGAACACTTCGGTGATGGGGCAAGTGAGTCAATTTTATCATCACATGAAAACAATAAATGCTTGACTTTCCACTGTCACTTCTTCTTGCCACTGCACACATGCCTAAAACAGTCCATATTGTAACTTTCACTGACATGAAATTCCTTTGATGATTCATCTTGCAAAGATAATGAGCTTCACTTTTGTATGCAGATGGCAACGTTATATGCATTACTATTTCAAGGACATGAGGTGGCTTCTTAATTAGTTTATGAATAATAACAATTATATCCCCCAGGAAACTAGTTAAGTTGATGGAATCACGTGGGAATGGAGCAATTTCCAAACAACTAAATATATTGTTTACCCCAAATGATTCTTAAGTAATACAGTTACCTGAAGCTAAGCTTCAAACAAGAATATAAGGAGAGGTTTGCATTTACAACACCATCAGAATGAGGAGAGGGTTAGAGAGAGGAGGAGAAATAGAAAAGCTACACGTGAGTTCCATATATGATTCTCCAATGAAATTGAACTCTTCTCAAAGGCTTGTTTGTGATAGTCCTAGTGTTGTGATCGCTCCCACTATTTATCAGTAAAAGTTTGCAGTATAGAATAAATACTTGGGAAACAGATTGAGAGGTGACAGGTAGAGGTGAAGTTCCTTCCTAACATGCTTCAGAACTTTTCAGAAGATGGGAAGGAGGAAAATATTCAAGACTCCCTGAAAACTTTCAGCCATTCCATATCAAACTGTCAGCGTGAATGCCAATGTAAGTTAAGGATTCCTCTAAAAAATGCCAATTCTGGAACTTTCTGGCTGCTCTCGGATGTTGAGCTCATTATGGTCCAAATGTGAAGCATAAACATACATTAATTCCCCTGCAGTTATGTGTGTGGCCACCGTCGGTCGTGGTTGACCACGGGCACTGCGTCTCTGGTAGTCACTGGTTTGTCGAGCAGCGTCGACTGTGGCTGTTGAGGCCGATCCTGGAACGGCAGGCTCTGCCACAGTTGCTGCATGTGTAGGGTGTCGTGGAATTGTTGTCCGCTGTCCACTGTGCTCTCCGCTCCTCAAACTGACTCAGGATCACTCTTTCGCCTCGCTCTAGGTGTTGCTGAGGAGTACGTCGCCATTTGTTGTGGTCATCTGCAGTATCCTCCCAGCACTCTGTGTTGATTTTTAAGGCTTTCATATCACGCTTGCAGAGGTCCTTGAAGTGAAGCTGGGTCTACCAACGTTCCTCTTGCCTGTTGCTAATTCTCCGTAGAGGATGTCCTTTGGCAGTCTACCATCCTTCGTACGACAGACGTGGCCCAGCCAGCACAGTCTGCATTGTCTTAAAAGCGTAAACATTGTGGGAAGTCCAGTGCGGAAGAGGACCTCAGAATTTGGGACTTTGTCTCTCCAGGTGATGCCAAGGATGCGGCGAAGGCTGCGCAGGTGAAAACTATTGAGTTTCCTCTCCTGCTTGGAGTAGATGGCCCAAATCTCGTTACCATACAGGAGGGTGCTGGTAACGCATGAATCGTACACAGCAATCTTGTCTTTGTAGCGAGTTTCGGATTCTCCCAGACCTGCGAGGAGAGTTGAGCAAGGATTGATGCTGCTTTCCCGATACGCCTATTGATTTCAGCATCGAGGGAGAGAGTGTTCCTAATGGTCGACCCCAAGTATGTGAAATCGTGGACCACTTCCAGATCGTAATTGTCAATGGTAATGACTGGTGTCTCCACTACATTCTGGGCAAGGACATTTGTTTTCTTTAGGCTGATGGGAAGCCCAAAGTCCTTGCATGCCTTAGAGAAGCAGTCCATGAGAGTTTGTAGTTGCTGTTTGGTGTGCGAGGTTATAGCAGTGTCATCGGCAAAGAGAATATCACGTATTAAGATCTTTCACAACTTTGTTCTTGATGTCAGGCACGCAGGGTTGAACAGCCACCCATCAGACCTGGTGTGCATGTAGATGCCTTCTGTCGACGTCCCAAACGTGTGCTTCAATAGCAGAGAGAAGAGTTATAATGGAGGATATAACTGTGGAAACTATGCCAGGTTAGATCTGATACAAGAATAGTGAGTCCACTTATTGGAATAGAAAGGAAGAAGGAGAAGTCTTTTTTTTTTAGCTAACTGAGTTTGTTTAAACTCCAGGGTGTCAACACCTGGAAGGATCTATCCTGGGCTCAACACATTGATGCAGTCACGGAGAAGTCATGCCAGTGGGTCTACTTTGTTAGGAATTGGAGGAGATTTGAAATGTCACCAACAACTCATGCAAATTTCTATAAATCTACTGTGGAGACCATTCTTACTGGTTGCATCGTAGCCTCAATAAGATGGCATCCGTCAATAAGACGGCATCCGTCAATAAGATGGCATCCGTCAATAAGGATCCTTACCAACTAGGGACACGCCCACTTCTCTTTAAAACCATCGGGGAGGGGGCACAGGAACCTGAGGACCCTCACTCAAGGATCTAGGAATAGTTGTTTTTGCTCTCCATCACCAAATTTCTGATTGGTTCACGAACCATGAACATTACCTTATTATTCCTTTCTTTTGCATTTTATTTATATTGTAATTATAGTGAGTTTTATGCTTTTACACTGTACTACTGCCACAAAATAACAAATTTCATGACATACAGATCAGTGATAACAAACCGGATTCAGATTCTTCAATACAGGGGAAGTCTGAATAGGTGAGGACTTCATTCCCCAAGCACAGGAGAATGAGGGGAGATTTGATAAGGGTATACAAAATGATGAGTTGTATAGATGGGATAAATTCAGGCAGGCTTTTTCCACTGAGATTGGGTGAGACTAGAACTAGAGGTCACGAGTTAAGGGTGAAAGGCGAAATATTTAAGGGGAGATGGTGGAAACGTTTTCATTCAGAAGGCAGTGAGAGTGTGGAACGGTGGAAGTGCTGGATGTGAATTCAATTTCAACATTTAAGAGAAGTTTGGATGGGAGAGATGTGGAGGGACGTGGTCCAGGTGAAGATCGGTAGGACTAGATAGTATTATAGTTCAGCAGAGACTAGATGGGGTGAAGAGTGTTCAATAACTCAATTCTAAGTATAGAAGATATTCAGTTTCAAATTTATTTTTACTATATCCAGGACGTGTTACACAAAAACACAGGAAGGATATGTCGAATCTATGGTGGACCGCTGAATAAACAACTGATCACCAGGTCTATTTCAAACAAATAAGTTACTTTTGAGTATTACTTTTCCTTGTTAAAAAAAGTTTAAATGAGTTTCAGTTAATTGTTAGATTTTCTAAAGATTCAAGGTAAACAATATTACTTTAGGAATGTTTATACAAAGCTTTATTTACTAATCAAACAGTTATAAACAGTGGCGGCACCAGAGATGTTTTCTTGCTGGTGCTACAGTGGAGCTGAATTATTCAGCGATGGTGCTGAGAGATGTACTGTATGGTAATAGGTATTCTTAAGGCCAGACACATGGCGTTCAAAAGTCAGTTTCAAGCATTATGTGCCTACTATAAATGCATTTGTTGATTCACAAGCAACAGCAATTGATAAATATAATATAGAAGTGAACTGTGACAGTGTCAACAGCATCGAAGACAACCCGGGCTACACAGAGCATAAACAAACAAACCAACAGAGCATCTGACCCACAGCACACAACGTGAATCACGCACCAATCCCACAATCAGCGTCAAATGAGTGCTTTTCAACTGAAAAACACAACACTAACCCACAATGTCCACTGCGATTCGCATTACATAGACAGACAATGCCAAAAGAGACACCGTTATTAAAGTCAAATAAGGCAAACAACATATGCAAGGCTTTACCAGGAGTTGGACAAATCGTACTCTGACCATGCAATATCTCAATTAATTTGGCTATTGAAATTAAAACAAAAGTCAACAGAATCACTGCTTGGAAGTCTAAGCAAAACCAGTAGGTTTAATAGCAGTAAATGTAATATTTTAGGATTTGCAGGAAACATAAGGACTATGGGGTATCCACCACAAAATAATAATAATAATCAGCATTAGGCTTGGCCCAAACTTTTAAAAAAAATCAACTGCACTCACCATTGATGTTTTCAGAGAAGCACAATCCATCTGTTGTTGTGACTGGTGGCAAAAGCATCAATGATTTTCTGGATGTCAAGTGCTTTGGTTCTCTGGCTGTTTATGGCCAACAGGGCCAAGTTGCTGTTCCGAGCATCGCCGCTGCTATTCCTTGGGTAGTTTTTGAGGCGTCTGAGGCAAGAGAAACTCCGTTTGCATGAGGCAGATGTCACAGGTAGAGTCAGTGATATGCAGATTAGTTTGTATAAATCTATAAATGCATCGCGGTAGGGTCTCATTAGAGCTAGAAATTCCACTGTGTCATTCACTGTCTGTCTTTGCTTTTGTTTTGTTTCCAGCAGACGCCGAACCTGATGTAGCTCTGCAGTCAGGTTCACTTCAGTCACTCCATAGTATTGGCAATTGTCCAAAGACAATTCTTGTCTAGGAAGAGCTTGTGTTTGGGACTCAATGCTGAGACTCCAGTCAGAACACCCCCAGTCTCAATTGAGAACCATCTTTTCATTTCAGTCAGAAGTCTGTCTATAACCGGATAGAAACACTACTTGCGAAGGTCATCAGAGCATGTGACCGGTGTGCGTTCAGTTTGGGCCTCAACAACAAAATCATGTAGGCGGCAGGATGGCTGGGCCTGTCTCCTTTCATGTGGTCTGCTTTGTGTACTGGTCTTGACGCACAGGTCCCGAGCTCTTGCCTGAATTTCACTCCATGATTCCTCCCCCTGTTTTGCTGAGTGTGCATCGATTAACAGACTGAGCCAAGTCTACAGCGGATGAAATTTCCAAACTGGGAGATTGTAGCTGGTCTGACATGAACTTGGTGACTCGGAATAAATCCTCAAACAGAGTGAGAAGTAAAGCAAACTGCTCATCAATCAGTCCATTTACAGCTCTGGCCTCTGTGCATTTGGTTGACCCGTAATATCCTGTAGTGTAGCTAGAATGGCAGGGAGTGATTTCCTTATAGCCCACAAAGCTGTATACTGCCATGCCCAGCATGTATCTGACAATTTCTTCAACTCCACGGGCTGTGCTGTTGATTCTAGTTCTCTGTTTCTTCATGAAAAGATCGTGGGCAACAGAGTTTGAAAAGAAGTTGTAAAGCAGCTGCACAGTTTCAAAAAACTCACCCACTTGTTGTACATTGCTCAAGGCATCCACTAAAACAAGGTTAAGTCTGTTAGCATGGCAGTGTACATATAATGCCTGCAGGATCTCTTTCCTGAACCTTTCTTGTACCCCGTTATTGCACCCGGACATCACTGCCACCCCGTCATAACATTGACCTATACATGCGTTCTTATCAATAACACACTGGGCGAGTGTCTGTTCAACGATTTAAGAAGCCACTCTGCGTTCAACCCTTCTGCTGGAGTGAAGTGCAAGAATTCTTCAAGCACTGTTTCGTTATTCAAATACCGCACCACCACTGATATTTGCTCCTTTTTACTCAAGTCTTTACTTTCATCCACCATGATGGCAAAATGTCCAGCCTCTTTGATTTCTGCACTTATTTGACATCTGACCATATCTGCCATAATACCCATAATTCCATTTTGGATATCGTGATGAGTGTTTTTTGCATTTCCAGGATTGTCCTCTATTTTTTTTAGCTACAATCTTATCAAACTGCCCAATTACACTGAGCAACTCAACAAAGTTTCCCTTATTGCCAGATCCATCATTCTCCCGGTGTCCTCACTGGGCAATGCCTTGGCACGCAGTATAGCGTAGAGACTCAACCACTGCTCTCATATACTTACGATTTTCTTGGACAATCTTTGCATGTCCTTTATCAAGCATATTTCCCAATCTTGAACCATCTTGTTTCCTCAACCTGAATTTGGCCCATGCCTCCATAGCAAACTTCTGAGTGCACTTACATGGTGGGTTTTGAAAGCTGTTGTAGCTTTCCGCCAGTTGTGGTAACCGGTGACAGTGAAGGTAGACTCAGAATGGAACCCATGTCCTCCACACAGGAAATGCCTGCATGCGAAGCAGAACGTAGTATCTTTCGTGATCGAATTATTCCAGTCAGTCAAACCAGCCACGAATAAAACTTTGCTAATTGCCAAACTGTTGCAAGCAGCGAAGGGTACTTTTTCAATGCTGGCCGACAGGGTCCTTCCTCAGACTGCTGGCTAACTTCGCTAACAGTATTCCCACTAACACTAAGAGCAGCTTCATCCATGTTCTCTTCCAAAGCCCGCTCCATTTCTTATTCCTCTACTTCGCCCTCACACTCCTTCGATGAACTGCTGTCGTCCTCATCCCCACTTCTTTCTGCATGTCACTTTCAATTAAAACAGGCTCAGGCTGACACACCACTGATTCCTCTGGATGAGGATGTTTTCTCACTAACAATCGATCCACTTTTCCACGCCGGCCAAAATAATGCACGTGCCAGGCCCACGCTAGCTTGTAAAAGCACAATGTGTGTGTGTGTGTGTATGTGGCATCCGTTAGTCTCGCGAGACCATGGATCTGCACCTGGATCCTGCACAATGTATGTATACTATCAATCTCTCGCATGAGTGAGAGTGAGTAACATCACCACCTGAAGTGATCTTAGATCATCTTAACTGATCTGAGGACAGCAATGGCAAGACATTGACAACGAACAAATAAGCAGAAGTGTAGAGTGGATCTGACCATAGACCAGCACAGATAACTTTATTGCTGTGTGGGTGCTATGGTAACCGAGGGCGCTGTTTCACTAGATCAACTGGAGAAACAAGCTGTATTCAAAACTATACAGAGAAAGCAAAGCAGCTGCAATTCGTATGTCAAATTTCAGTTAATTTCTTGGTGGTGCTATTGTAATTTCTGCTGGGGCTACAGCACCAGCTAGCACCACCTTAGTGCCGCCCCTGGTTACAAAGCACTAATTATAAAGGGATAACACCATCTGATACTGACAATTGCACCACCAGATAAGACCAATAATTGGCTGGCTTATTGATCCTTTCTTTCCTAT
This sequence comes from Mobula hypostoma, assembly GCF_963921235.1. Lineage (NCBI taxonomy): Eukaryota > Metazoa > Chordata > Chondrichthyes > Myliobatiformes > Myliobatidae > Mobula > Mobula hypostoma. Next base: position 136,980,354 of record NC_086100.1, on the reverse strand, counting down.
TTTACTGATTAGATGGTGCTACTTACTGGTTTAAGCGGAAACTTGCTGGTAGGCAGAAAGCAACTAAATACTTGATTATTTACACCTTTTCTGGTAAACAACCTCTGCAAATTGTGGCCTGTTGCTTCCCCATGGGAGCTGAGCTGGATCTCCTGTACGATCTCACATTTTTGCGGCGTGGCTAGAGTCTCGCTGGGTCAGGACATTTGCAGCATGTCCAGGCTGGAGTTGCTGGAGAAGACTTGGAGGAATTTCAATGTGGCAGAACCAAGGCAAGGCGAGGAAAGATCCGCGGTTTGGTCGATTTAAGAGCTGTTGAATCGGAGAGGTCAGGTACTGGCTGTATCGAAGTGGAAGAGCCCAAGTCTGAGAGTGAAGAACGTTCCCAGTTTTAGACAATTTAAGTGCCGGGTCAAATTGAAATGGTCAGGGTGTTGGGGTCAGAAGTGAAAGACGGGCAGGTTCGGCTTGCTGCTCCACAGGGTTTGCTCAAATCTGTGCTAGACTGAGGCTGTGGCCTGCAACTAGTGAACGTCTAGATTGGATGCAGTCATGCCTGGTATTGTGAACTTCAGTTCTGAATGTTGTTTGCTTGCATGAATTGTTTTGTTCTCTCTCTGCACACTGGGTGTTTGTCCGTCTTTTGTTTTTAATGGGTTCTGTTGGGGTTCTTTATTTTTGTGGCTGCCTGTAAGGAGACGGACCTCAAGGTTGTATTAAGTACACAATTTTTGATAATAAAATGTACTTTGGAGTTTGATTATTTTCAACCTTTGGTTGATTTCTCTATTGTTCATTATAGTCAACAGGAGAGAAACTAATGCAAAGCATTATCTTTCTTCAGTCCTGAGTCATTCAGAGATTTTTAACAAAATCTGAAACTGAAGATGTGAAGTCTCCACTCTGAAACACAGAACTGACTAGCATTCTCTCAACTTTACATTTTTGTGACCTTAATTCAGGTGCATTTAATTATTACAACTAAATATCTGCCCTACTGCATAATTTCTTAAGCAGAATATTGCCATTTTTACTCTATTCTCAATACCTAAAGTGTAAATATAGCCACTAACATTGCTTCCTCATCACAAGCATGCTTCATTAACCAGCCCCCTGTGCTTCCTCTACACTCAAATTCAAATGTCTCAGGGACTTCAGTCAAAGAGATGTGTTATCTAAGCAACACACAGATAATGCTGGAGGAACTCAGCAGGGCTGGCAGCATCTATGGAAAAGTGTACAGCTGATGTTTCGGCCGAGACCCTTCAGCAGGACTGAAGAACAAAAGAAGAGTAGAGTCAAAAGGTGAGGGAAGGGGAGGGAGAAACATCAGGTGATAGGTAAAACTGGGAGGGGGAGGGATGAAGTAAAGAGGTGGGAAGTTGATTGGTGAAAGAGATACAGAGCTGGAGGAAGGGGAATCTAATACGAGAGGACAGAAGGCCAGGGAAGAAAGATAAAGAGGGGAGGAGCACCAGATGGAGGTGATGGGCAGGTAAGGAGATAAGGTGGGAGAAGGAAATAAGAATGGTGAATAGAAAAGGGGGGGAGGCATTACTGGAAGTTTAAGAAATCAGTGCTATGCTCATGCCATCAGTTTGAAGTCTACCCAAATGGAATATGAGGTGTTGTTCCTCCAACCTAAGCATGGCTTCATCATGACAGCAGAGGAGGCCATGGACTGACATGTCAGAATGGGAAGTGAATTAAGATGGGTAGCCACTGGGAGATCCCGCTTTTTCTGGCAGATGGAGTGTAGGTGCTCGATGAAGCAGTCTCCCAATCTACATCGGGTATCATCGATATACAGGAGACCATGCCAGGAGCACTGGACGCAGTATATGACCCCAAAAGACTCACAAGTGAAGTCTCGCCTCACCTGGAAGGACTGGTTGGGGCCCTGAGTGGTGTAGGAGCAGGTGTTGCACTTGTTCCACTTGCAAAGATAAGTGCCAGGAGGGAGATCAGTAGGGAGGGATGAACGGACAAGGGAGTCGCGTAGGGAGAGATCCCTGCGGAAAGCAGAAAGTGGGGGCGAGTGGGAGGGAAAGATGTGATTGGTGATGGGATCCCACTGGTGATTGCGTAGTCGGGGAGAATTATGTGCTGGACACGGAGGCTGGTGGGGTGTAGATGAGGACAAGAAGAACCCTATCTCTGGTAGAGTGGCAAGAGGATGAGGTGAGGCAGACATGCATGAAAAGGAAGAGATGCAGTTGAGGGCAGCGTTGATGGTGGAAGAAGAGAAGCCCCTTTCTTTGAAAAAGGAGTGTGTCTCCTTCATTCTGGAATGAAAAGCCTCGTCCTAAGAGCAGATGCGGTAGAGATGGAGGAATTGAGAGAAGGGGATGGAGTTTTTACAAGTAGCAGGGTGGGAAGAGGTATAGTCCAGGTAGCTGTGAGCGTCCATGGGTTTATAGTAGACATCAGTAGATAAGCTGTATGCAGAGAAAGAGACAGAGAGATCAAGAAAGGGGAGGGAGAAGTCAGAGATGGACCAGAAAAAATTTGCGGGCAGGGTGGAAGTTGGATGCAAAGTGGATGAAGTTGATGAGTTCTGCATGGGTGCAAGAAGCAGCACCAATGCAATCATTGATGTAGCGTAGGAAAAGTGGGGGACGGCCACCAGTGTAAGCTTGGAACATAGATTGTTCCACATAGCCAACAAAAAGGCAGGTATAACTGGGACCCATGTGAGTGCCCATGGCTACCCCTTTTGTTTCCCTACCTTACTCTTACCACCAAGCAAAACATCTCCTGACATCCAAGACTGCCCTGACTATAAGCTCACATTCTCTTCTGGATTCTATACTATTTTGCCTTTCAAAGAACAATACAGCACAGCACAGGCCCGTCAGCCCACAAGGCTGGTCCAATAAGAAAGAATAAAAAGCAATGCATACTGCAAAGTAGCTCATGGGTATTTGGGAGTGAGAGTCTCAGAGCAACGACAATGAAGTAGGATTTTATTGTTCCTGACTATATTACTTCACTAAAATCTTAACTTCCTTCTGGCTTATTTTAAACAAACACATTGTCATTACAAGATTCACAAGTCAAACTGTTCCTCATGTTAAGTGGAGTGAGCTGACATTGATGTAACATCTCATACAACATAGATAAAATCAGGATTTTGGAATTAATCTTACTATTAAACATTTTTAAATTAATTGAGTTCACCTTTAATTTTCTCCTGTGTAATAAATTATTAGGTGTGCATATTAAGACAATTAACATGGGGGCCAGCTGGTGGCACAATGACATCAGCACTGGACCCGGGAGCGGAGATTCCTGGGTTCGAAACCAGTCGAAACCAGTTGGGTCCGTCCTGAGTATGCTTTCCTTCCGTGCTGGGTTGAGTATCGAGATCGCAACTCGGCCTTGTAAAATAAAGGGAAAAATACTGCAAAATGCCTGTGTGAGGAGTGGCGTGACACACAGTCTCTCTCTCTCATTCCGCACCTTGTAAAAAGCCATGAAAAATACATCATCGCGGACGCACGCACGCACACGCGGACACACACGCACAGATGCGCACGCATGCAGGCACACGCCAAAAAAAAAGACACTTAGCATGGACCTGGGTTAGCTATATATTCTTTAGATATAATGCGCAAGCACAACAAATTGTGTTTGCTGTTTGAAACCAAACATTCCCTCGTACACATTCAGAGATATATCATGGGAACTTCATTACAGCAATAGATTGCGCTGTAGGAGAAAACGCATTTGCATCTTTCAGTACACATACATTGAAATAGCAGTACAGTATACTGTTGCACTGAAATGCTGCTGCCAACATGATTCTCCTGCCTCCTGCAGAACCAAAGGAATACTCTCTTTCAGTGCATTTCATTTCTGAGTATTGGAGCATAAAAACAAACAAATAGAAAGAGAAAACAGTGCACCATATTCCTACCTCAACTTAACTGTTAATTTCAATCTTATGATCCACCATATCTCAAAGAGAATAAATACTTTGCCTTTTCCTGATGGTAACGTCTTCAAGAGTGAAAACTTCAAGCAAAGGAAGCTCTCTGAATAAGTCAAAATCAAAAGTGGTGCATTTTGATTAAAAGCTCTAGTTCTATGATTAGACCCAAATTGAAGTACATGAAATAACTTCAGGTTTGACAGATCTGCCATCTCTCTGACATTTTCATGTTGTCTTTCTCCTTTTTTCCAAACTATTCTGCCATCAAAATTAAAATGACCCTAAAGCTATGTCAAGAAATCATTGTCTGCTAGACTGAGATAAGCCTCATCTAATTAAACATATTTTAGAGACAATGCTGAACACTTCATATCCCAACCATGTATTATATTCTGAGAATGTGATCTGCATACAAGAAGAGCATTTAAGTTTAAAGTGGTTGAAGACTTCAGGGAAGAATTCTCACAACTCACTTTTGCAATTGTAAGACAGGTATTTTACATATATTTCCTAAAATTTAGTTTGTCTTCAAGCCTGAAACCAAAGTCCTTATGATCAATTAGTCTAGAAAGAAATGCAGTCTGTTGCAAAATGTGTGACCCAAAATTACTTGTGTTATCCATTATATAAATCAATTATACTGTAACATCAAGAAAGAGTACCTGTGCCTGATGCACACACGTCCATACATAGACTTTCTTTCATGTAAATCAATATTTTCTCCAAAGAGGATCTTTAATAAACAGAAGTAAGATCAATGAAGAGTTGCACTGCTGTAAAATGGCATGCTCACTTTCAATAAGTACACATTGGATTACATTGTTAATTACGATTTTCCCTGTTTCTAGCCACATTTCACTCAAATAAGAACTGATGCCAGTGAAAGCTATACATAGAACAAATTCAGTAACATCACATTTTTTCTTTGTGCCATTTTATCAGTTGTAGGGAAGTTATTGAAAAAATTTCTGAGCAGTAGAATTTATCTGAACTTAGAGAGGCAGTTATTAATCAAGGACAATCAGCATATCTTGTCTACTGAGTTTGAATTTTTTGCATATGTGTGTCAATGAATGGAGTACTATTAATGTAGTCTACATCATCTTCAACAAGGCCTTTAACAAGGACCGATATGGGAGACTGCTCCAAAGATATTAGCCCATGGAATCCAGAAGAATTTTGCAAATTGGATCCAAAATTGATTTGACGAATGAGAGGAAGAGGACGACGATGGGGTGGGGGGTAGGCGGTGTTCTTTGTGGTTGGAATCCTGTGACCAGTGGTATATTTCATGGATCTGTGCTGAGACTTTTTGGTCAATTACATTAGTGAATTGGGTGTTAATGTAGGTGGTATGACCTGCATGTTTGCAAGTGACACATAAATTATGGTGTGTTTGATAATGAGGAAGCTGCAGGGTGATATTAAGACCATAAGATTATGAGACATACAACAGGAGCAGAATTAGGCCACTTCGCCCATCGAATCTGCTCCACCATTCCAGCAAGATGGCACCGGTGAACCTTGTCGATGCTCTGCCGGCTGCTTACAAAACCTCTTTTGAATTGCTCTCAGTGCAATCTGCAGCATGTCATTTCCCTTCAAGCAACGTACTTTTGAACCAACTTAATGAACTACACATTTCACAATCTTCTGAAGGACTCAGCAGACTTAACTCTCAAACATGAAGGTACAGCATCTTTAAGCGGACAAAGGTTCATCACCATGGCTGGAAGTGAGGCAGGAGGGGAGGGAACTCCAAGCCATGATGAAATGCAAAGGAATGAAACCCCCTCTACTTGGCATCTTGTTTGCAAATGTACAGTCAGTCACTGGAGAACAAGCCCGAGGACCTGAGGGCAAGATTGCTGTATCAGAGGGAAATGAAAATTGTTGTGTTCTGTGTATTACCCAGACATGGCCTACACCCAGCACACCAGATTCGATGATCAGACACAAAGGCGTCTCAATCCCCAGAATGAACCGAACTACTGATTCCAAAGAGGCAAATGGTGGGATGATGGGGTACGTGTTTCAATATAAACTCTGTGATGTTCCAATGTGGCATTCTTATCACACTTATGTTCCCCCGTCCTGGAACACCTAACGGTCAAGTGCCAACCATTCTACCTTCCAAAAGAGTTTTCCTCTGTGACCCTGACCACAGTTTATCTACCACCATCAGCCAACTGTAATCAGGCAATTGAGATACTGCATGCTGCCATCACCAAACAAGAAACAATCCATCCTGACGCACTTCACAGTCAGGGACTTCACTCAGGCTTATCTGAAGAAATCTCTGCCCACTTACCATCAGCATATAACCTGTAGCACCACAAGTCCCAACACACTAGACTGCTGCTATACTACAATAAGGAATGACTACTGTTCCATGCCCAAATCACCTTTCAGGAAATCTGATCACTTGGCTGTTCTTCTGCTACCTGCACACAGGTAGAGGCTAAAGAGCAAGGCTCCAGAGTTAAGGACAACAAAGAAGTGGCTGCAGGAAGTAGAGGAGAACCTATGAGATTGCTTTGAGTCAGTGGACTAGGCCGTGTTCAAGGACTCATCAGTGGATCTGAATGAATGCACCACGGTTGTCACAGACTTTATAGAAATAGTCATAGATGAGTGTGTCCCCACAAAATCATTCAGTGTCTTTCCCAACCAGAAGCCTTGGATGAACCGTGAGATCTGCAATCTTCTAAAGGCAAGATCAAAGGCATTCAGGTCTGGCAACCAAGTAAGATACAAGAGGCCTAGGTATGATCTGCAGAAAGCCATCTCATGGGTGAAGGGGCAATTCTGGACCAAACTTGAATTACTGAAGGATGCTTGACAGCTGTAGCAGGCATTGAATGCTATCATCTCTTACAAAGAGAAACTAAATGACATAGTTGACAACAGAGGTTCAGTTCCAGATGAATGCAATGCCTTCTATACTCACATTGACTGTCAGAACATGAAGGAATCTTCACAAACTCCCACAGACCCCAATGACCCTGTAATTTCAGATGCCGAGGTTGAAGTGAGAGCATCCTTCAGGAGAGTGAACCAATGGAAAGCAATTGGTCCAGATGGGGTACCTGGCCGAGTACTAAAGACACGTGCTCATCAACTAGCTGGAGTGTTCACGAATATTTTTAACTTCTTGCTTCCCCAATCTGAGGTACCCAACTCCTCCAACCCAAGTGTGGCCTCATTGCAGAAGTAGAGGAGGCCATGCACTGTCATCCCTTGATGAGGCCATGCACTTTCATGCCACGATGAGGCCACACTCAGGTTGGAGGAGCAAACCTTATATTCTGTCTGGATAGCCTCCAACTTGATGGCATAAACTATTTCCCATTCCTGTTTCCCTCTCTCACCTTATCTCCTTACCTGCCCATCACCTCCCTCTGGTGCTCTCCCCCCTTCCATGGCCTTCTGTCCTCTCCTATCAGATTCCCCCTTCTCCAGCCCTTTATCTCTTTCACCAATCAGCTTCCCAGCTCTTTACTTCACCCCTCCCTCTCTCGGTTTCATCCATCACCTACAACCTCGTACTTCTTTCTCCCCTCCCCTCCACCTTCTTACTGTGGCTTCTCCTCTTTCTTTTCAGTCCTGATGAAGGGTCTTGGGCCAAAATGTTGACTGTTTACTCTTTTCTATAGATGCGGCCTGACCAGCTGAGTTCCTCTAGCATTTTGTGTGTTTTGCTTTCGATTTCCAGCATCTGCAGATTTTTTCCTGTTTGTGATACCATCTTGGTGCCTTTTTCACATCCACAGAATTTCCTGTCTGTTCCTCTAACTATGGAATCCCCACACTTAATCAGTTGATAAGATGGGAAAGCCAAAGGCAGATGAATTCAGGAAATTCATGAAAATTTTCATGAATGTTCCTGGAAAAAAAATGAGGCAATGCAATTTGGGATGTCTAATAAAAGCAGGATACATAGGGTGAGTGGTAGAACCCTAAGGAATGCAGGGAGAGTAAGAGGGACATTGATGTACTTATTCTCGGATATCTAAAGGCAAATGCACAGATGGTTAATGTGGTTAAGAAGGTATATGGTGTTAGGGATCTTTCTGGAGTCATGTCATTATAGATAAACTAAAATGAGAACCAATCTTCAAAAATAAGACCAATCATTGAGTGTGGGACATTCTGATCGTGTCTCATTGAAACAACACACAGAAAACAATAGGTGGATGTTCCTGCAATTAGCACATTGCTAAAGGTGTATCTCTGCCACAACATTGACAGTTCAGGGCAGATTTATGTTGTCACTTAACCAGCCTATAGTTGTATATTCATGGAGCCATCGTTTAACACTGCAACAAAAGGGGTATATTTTGGGTGTCTGGAGTTCATACTCAAGGTTTTAGAACATACACATTTCATATTTGAAATCAAACAATCAAATATGTTTATTTGAATTCCAGGCATATTCAAAGGGCTAGTCAGGATATGCTACCATTGTAAATATGTGATTCTGTAAATTTACCTGACTATATTTAAAATGTGAAAGTTAGGTATGTGATTATAGCAATTGAATGTAGTTAATCGTTTACAGACCATAAGACATAGGAGCAGAATTAGAACATTAGACCCATTGACTCTGCTCCACCTTTCCATCATGACTGATTTATAATCCCTCTTAACCTCATTCTCTGGCCTTCTCCCCATAACCTTTACCGCCCTGACTAATCAAGAACCTATCAACTTCTGCTTTAAATATACTCAATGACTTGGCTTCTACAGCTGTCTGTGGCAATGAATTCAACAAATTCACCACCCCCGGCTAAGGAAATTCCTCCTTATCTCGGTCCTAAATGGACATCTCTCTGTTCCAAGGTTATGCTATCTGGTCCTAGACTCATCCACTATAGGATACATCCTCTTCAGATCCACTCTTTTGAGGCCTTTCAATATGTGATAGGTTTAAATGAGAACTCTATCCCCTTCCCCACAGTCATCTAAACTCCAGTGAGTACAGGTCCAGAGCCATCAAACACTCCTCATATGTTAAGAATCTAGTCATTCTTAAAAGATCATTGCAAATGCCTCCACAATCTCTTGATCTATCTCTTTCTAAACCATGGGGTGTAGTCTATCAGGTCCAGGTGACTAAGAAAGTTCATATTTTCTTAACAAGGAGCCCAAAACTGCTCACAATACTCCAAGTGTGGTCAGACTAATGCCTTATAAAGCCTCAGTATCACATTCTTGCTCTTATATTTTGGGCCTCCCAAAATGAATGTTAACACTGCCTTCCTTACCACAGACTCAACCTACAACTTAACCTTTAGGGAATCCTGCATAAGGACTCCTAAGTCCCTTTTCACCTCAGATTTCTGAATATTCTCCCAGTTTAGAAAGTAGACTAGGCCTTTATTCCTTCTACCAAAGTACACTGTATTCCATCTGCCACTTCTTTGTCCATTCTCCCAATCTGTCTAAGTCCTTCTGCAATCTACCATTTTCTCAACACTACCTGCCGCTCCACCTATCTTTGCATCACCTGCAAACCTGGGCACAAAACCATCAATTCTGTCATCCAAAACATTGACATTATATGTGAAAATAAAGCAGTCCCCATACTGACCCCTGCGGAACACCTCTAGGCACAAACAACCAACCAGAATAGGCCCCCTTTATTCCCAGTCTTTGTCTCCTGCCAGACAACCAATCTTCTATCCATGCTAATATATCACCTGTAATACCATGCACTCTTAACTTTTTAAGCAGCCTCATGAGCAAAACCTTGTCAAAGGCTTCTGAAAAGCCAAGCAAACAACATCCACTGACTCTCCTTTGTCTACCTTGCCTGTTATCTCCTCAAAGAATTCCAACAGATTTGTCAGGCAAGATTTCCCCTTAAGGAACCCAATGACTTGGCCAGCACAGCTCTCTGTGGCAATGAATTCCAATGATTTACCACCCTCTGGCAAAAGAAATATTTATCTCATCTCTGTTCTAAATGGATGTCCCTATATTCTGCGGTTATGTCTTCTGGTTCCAGACTCCCCTCCTATAGAAAAGCATCCTCTTTCTCTCTAAACCTTTCAATATTCAGAAGGTTTCAATAAGATCCTCCCTCGTTCTTCTAAACTCCATCAAGTACAGACCCAGTGCCATCAAACACTCTCTGGTGCCAACCAGAAAAGGCCTACTTATTCCCATTATTTGCCTCTTACCAGTCAGCCAATCTTCAATCCATGGTAGTATCTTTTCTGTAATACTATGGACCCTTCACAAAGTAAACAACATTCTCTTGCTCTCCTTTGTCTATTTTGCCTGTTATTTCCTCAAAGAATTCCAACAGATTTGTCAATCAAGATTTTCCCTTAAGGAAACCATTCCACCTTTTTGATCATGTGCCTCCAAGTACCCCAAAACCTCATTTTTAATAATGGACTCCAACATCTTCGCAACCACTGAAGTCAAGTTAACTGACCTATAATTTATTTTCTTCTGCCTCCCATCCTTATTAAAGAGTGAAGTGACAGTTGCAATTTTCAGTCCTCCGGAACCATTCCAGAATCTAGTGATTCTTAAAAGATCATTACTAATGCCTCCACAATCTTTTCAGCTATCTCTTTCAGAACCATATGCTGTAGTCCATCAGGTCCAGGTTACTTATCTTCTTTCAGACCTTTCAGCTTCCCAAATACCTTCTCCTTAATAATAGCAACTATATTGACTTCAGCCCCTGACATTCTTGAATTTCTGGCATACGACTAGCATCTTCTACTGTGAATACTGATGCAAATTACTTATTAAGTTTGTCTCCCATTTTTTGTCCCCCATTAATACCTATGACATTTTCCAGGGGTCCTATATCCACTCTCACCTCTCTTTTACTCTTAATATATCTGATAATACTTTTGGTATCCTCTTTTATATTATTGACTACCTAACTTCGTCTTTACACTCCTCCTGACTTTTTTGGTTGCCTTCTATTGGTTTTTAAAAGCCTCCCAATCCTCTAACATTTCATTAATTTTTGCTCTATTATATGCGCTCTCTTTTTATGCGGTCTTTAACTTCCCTTGTCAGGCATGGTTGCACCTTCTTCCCTTTAGAATACCTCATCTTTGGAATACCTCACCTTGCACTTTCTGAATTGCCACAGAAACTTCAGCCATTGCCGTTCTTCTGTCATCCCTGATAGTGTCCCCTTCCAATTAATTTTGGCCAAGCTCCTCTCTCGTGCCTCTCTAATTTCCTTTACTCCACCAGAATACTGATACATCTGATTTTATCTTCTCCCCTTCAAACTGCAGGGTGAATTCTATCGTATTATGAACATGTCTCCTAATTCTTTTACCTTAAGCTCCCTGATCAAATCAAGTTCATTGCACATCACCTAATATAGAATTGCCTTTCCCCTAGTGGGCTCAACCACAAGCTGCTCTAAAAAGCCATCTCATAAATATTCTACAAATTACCTCTCTTGGGATCCAGCACCAACATGATTTTCCCAATCTACCTGCATATTGAAATCCCCCATGACTATCATAACTTTGCTCTTATGACGTACCTTTCCTATCTCCTATTGTAAATGATATCCTGCATGCTACCTACTGGTTGGAGGCCTGTATATAACTCCCATCAGGGTATTTTTACCCTTAAAGTTTCTTAATTCGTCCCATAAAGATTCTACATCTTCCAATCCTATGTCAACTCTTTCTAAGGATTTGATTTCATTTTTTATCAACAGAACCACCCCACCCACTCTGCCTTCCTGCCAGTGCTTTCGAAGCAATATGTATCCTTGGATATTAAGCTCCAAACTATGATCTTGTTTCAGCCACAACTCAATGATTCCCACAATATCATATTTGCCAATCTCTAACTGCAGTAGAAGATCAGCTCTAGTTATTGCAGAAGCAAATGAAAGGGCATACAACAAAGTAAAAATTAGTGGGAAGATAGAGGATTGGGAAGTTTTAAAAAAACCTACAGAAGCAACTAAAAAAATCATTAGAAGGGAAAAGATGAAAGCAAACTAAATAAGAGTGGATATAGGACCGTTAGAAGATGAGGCAGAAGAAATAACAATGGGGGACAAGGAAATGGCTGATGAATAAAATGAGTATTTTGCATCAGTCTCCACTGTGGAAGACACTAGCAGTATGTCTGATGCTGTAGTGTGTGAAGGAAGAGGGTGCAGTTACTGTTACAAGAGAGAAGGTGCTCAAAAAGCTGAAAGACCTAAAGGTACATAAGTCACCCAGACCAGAGGAACTGCACCAAAGAGTTCTGAAAGAGGTAGCATTAGAGATTGTGGTGGCATTAGAAATGATCTTTCAAAAATCATTGGACTCTGGCATTGTGCCAGAGGACTGAAAAATTACAAATGTCACTCCACTCTTTAAGAAAGGAGGAAAGCAGCAGAAAGGAAATTATAGGCCAATTAGCCTGACCTCAGTGGTTGGGAAGATGATGTTAGAGTCAATTGTTAAGGATGAGGTGATGGAGTACTTGGTGACACAGGACAAGATAGTACAAAGTCAGCATGGTTTCCTTCAAGGAAAATCCTGCATGACAAACCTGTTCAAATTCTTTGAAGAGATTACAAGTAGGATAGATAAAGAGGATGCAGTGGATGTTGTATATTTGGACTTTCAGAAGGCCTTTGACAAGGTGCCACACATGAGGCTGCTTACCAAGTTAAGAGCCCACAGTATTACAGGAAAGTTACTAACATGGTTAGAGCATTGGCTGATTGGTAGGAGGCAGTGAGTGGGAATAAAAGGATCCTTTCCTGGTTGGCTACCAGTGACTGGTGGTGTTGGGACCACTTCTTTTTATGCTGTATATAAATGATTTAGATGATGGAATAAATAGCTTTGTTACCAAGTTTGCAGATGATATGAAGATTGGTGGAGGGGCAGGTAATGTTGAGGAAACAGGTAGGATGCAGAAGGACTTAGAGAGATTAGGAGAATGGGTAAGAAAGTGGCAAATGAAATACAATGTTAGAAAATGATTGGTCATGCACTTTGGTAGTAGAAATAAATGTGTGGAGTATTTTCTAAACTGGGAGAAAATACAGGAATCTAAGATGCAGGAGGACTTGGGAGTCCATAAAGGTTAACTTGCAGGTTGAGTCGGTGGTGAGGAAGACAAATGCCATGTTAGCATTCATTTCAAGAGGTCTAGAACACAAGAGCAGGGATGTATTGCTGAGGCTTTATTAGGCACTAGTGAGGCCTCACCTTGAGTATTGTGAACAGTTTTGGGACCCCCATCTTAGAAAAGATGTGTTAGCATTGGAGAGGGTCCAGAGGAGATTCACAAGGATGATTCCAGGAATGAAAGGGTTTTCATACGAGAAATGTTTGATGGCTCTGGGTCTGTACTCGCTAGAATTCAGAAGGATGAGGGGTGATCTCATTGAAACCTTTCGAATGTTAAAAGGCCTAGACAGAGTAGATGTGGAAAGGATGTTTCCCATAGTGGGAGAGTCTAGGACAAGAAGGCACAGCCTCAGGATAGAGGGGCGCCCTTTCTAAACAGAGATGTAGAGAAATTTCTTTAGCCGAAGGGTGGTGAATTTGTGGAATTTGTTGACACATGCAGCTGTGGAGGCCAGGTCATTGGGTATATTTAAGGCAGAGATTGATAGGTTCTTGATTGGACATGGCATTAAAGGTTACGGGGAGAAGGCCGGGAACTGGGGTTGAGGAGGAGATTTAAAAAAAGGATCAGCCATGATTGAATGGTGGAGCAGACTCACTGGGCCAGATGGCCTATAGTCATCTGGTCTTATGGTCTATAGTCTTATGGTCTAATATCTACCTTATTCCATATACTGCCTGCATTCAAATATAACACCTTCAGCCCTATATGGATCACCCTTCACCATTTTGCCACTATGTTATACTTCAACTCATCCCACTGACTGCATGTTTGCCCTATAATCTGCCTGTCCTTCCTCACAGTCTCACTGCATAATACATTGATTTATATACCAACTGCACCATCCTCAGCTCTACCTCTCCAGTTCTCATCACCCTGCCAAATTAGTTTAAACCAGTTTTAACCGCTCTAGAAAACCTGCCCATAAGGCTACTGGTTCCCCTCAGGTTCAAGCGTGACCTGTCCTTTTTGTATAGGTCATATCTTCCCCTGAAGAGGTCCCAATGATCCAGAAATCAGAAACCCAGCCGCTGCGTCGGTCCCTCCGCCACTCATTTGGGCATCATTTATCACTCTTTTATTGTTATCCTTGTGTTGAGGAACTAAAAAGCATCATGTCAGAACAGTGAGATTCTCTTGTATTCTCCAGGATAGACACACACACACACGGACACACACACATTCACACATACACACACACACACACACACACACACACACACACACACACACACTCTCTCTCTCTCTCTCTCTCCCTCTCTCCCTCTCTCTCTCTCTCTCTCTCTCTCTCTCGGAGGTTTGCTGTGTGAATAAAGATATATTTCTAGGTTACAGCTTCTGTGTGGCTCAGTTTAGTCAAGAGTAATGTATGGGATACTGTATTAGGATATAAGAAGAAAAAGGCTACAATTCAACAATATAACAATTGGAGTACTGAGTGCAGTTCTGTTCCCAGACTATAGGAAGAATGTGATTACTTTGGAGATCTTGCAAAGAAGACTCACCAGAAAGGAGCATTTCACCTATGAAGAGAGATTGATTAAGCTGGGTTTGTTTTGCTTGGAGCAGAGATGCTTGAGATTAGATCTGATTACAGGGGACCTTAGGAAAATTATGAGGGGCAAAGATAGAGTAGCAGACATCCCACCTCTCCCGGAAGTTCCGCGAGTCTCCCGCATATTGATAGTGGCTCCCTGATGCCCGGAAATTATATACAATATCCCGCAAGTCGATTTTTTTGAGAGGGCGAGGGAGAGCGAGAGCCAGCATCCTGATTGGTCTCTCTTGTGCTCTGTGGGCGGGCTTTACAGTCGACCTCAAAAATAATGACAGTGTTGCTCGCTACACTATTGCCAACAGTGACTTTTCTATTGCCCATGCTGGGTTAAAATGTAAAAGACATGTTGAGGTGAGTTTAACAGGTGCCATTCGTTTATTAGCGTAGCTAACGTTACTTAAACTAGCTGGCTGGCTGGTAAGGAGCTACGCTATTTATGTCCTACGTGATGAAGCCAAACTCCCTGTAGACTTGCTTAAAGTTGTAATAGATTAAACATGATAATATAATATAATATATAATTTTTTTTAATGTGACATTTTCTGCATATACTCAACTTGGCTTGCAGATTAGACAAAACCACTAAACAAAGTATTACATATATCCTTGGAGGTCGACCGGGGGCGGGGGGGGTGGATATGAGGTTGCTGGGGGTGGGGGTGCTACCTCTCTGAAATGAGTTTTTGCAGGGCGGGATGTCTGGAGTAGCTGGGGAAAAAACTTTCACTTTGCTGAGCTGTTTATCACCAGAGGGCATAGATTTAAGAAAAATGGTTTGAAATTTAAAGAGGATATGAAGGTGTTTTTTCCACTGCAAGTTTAGTTGAAACCTGGAACACCCTGCCTGTGGGAGTAATGGACACAATTACTCTCTGCAGGGTCCTGGCAAACGTTTATCCCTCAGACACCATCACTGAAAGATCACCTAGTCATGATCACATTCCAGTATATGAAAGCATGCAATGCACAAATTGCTTTCTGTTTTTTTTTACAGTGCAATGTTGGCAACAATTCTAAGGAGAGCTTTGTTGCCTGTAAAATGTTTTGGGATGGGCTGCGATCGTGAAAGGCACATATAGTCATTCCATTTTCTTTTGAAATCAATGGAATGTCACCCGCAATAGGGTACACTAGATATCAACCAATCAAGATTAGTCTAAGCATGCATCTTTTGTTCCATGTGAGTAGCAAATGGTCAATAGTTATGACTGAAGACTCAGTTTCGTACAGACAAAATATGCTTGTCGACATATAGATATAGAGCTCCGCCTTCTAATTTGAATAAAAAGTTAAGTTACTGTATTTATTAATAAAGTTAAGTATCTTCCTTATTCTGCAGAGAAAGTCTTCTCAGGAATGACAAAATAATACTACTAAGATTAATCATTTGAAATGCCTTTCTTCATAATGACCTGATAAACTTTGAAGATGGCAGGGAAGAATGATGTAGAACGTTCTTATCAGCTGAACTCTTTAAAATCCACAGTGTTAGGGCTTCCATACTTTTATGAATGACAGATCAATTACTTTTACTTCTGTAATCAAATATGCTGGAGCTTTTTTTGTTCTAGTTCCAGTATTCATATTTATATTAGTGGGAAAGAAAAAGCTTCAGTTATAGTCTTAATCAAAAACATTAGAATTGGATTTCAGCTGAGACCTGTGCTGGTTGAAAATATAAATGATGTGTAGCTCAAAATAACATAAATGGCATGCAGCTCCATCTTGCTTTCTTATATTTAGGTTAACATAATATCATAGTTAGCTTCCTTATATTTGTGATAACAGTATACTGTATCACATATTTGAAGGACTATATTCCATTTGCATGGAGGGGTACTGTTCCACATTTATACATATGTACATGCAAATTACTTATGATGGCCATTGGTTAAGATTATCTATTTTAAGTTAATTTAGTTACTGTGTTTCCCTGCTTATCTTCGATATCCAATTTATTACAAATATCGATCTGAAGATTGTGTTGGTGGTTCCTGACCCACTGCAGTCTCATGCACCGTAGGTACTGGGATACACTGCAGGAGAAAGCGTGTTGGCTGCATAAGACTGCATCTCAATCAAGTGACCTGTCTGTCCGAGATGGTGTCAACCTTCTTTTATGTTATTGGAACTCTCCCCCTCTATGCCAGTGGAAAATTGTCCTTCAAACATGCGAGTTGATCCTTGTAAAAGATTGTGGGTGTCAGGAGGCAATATCTATAACTGATCATACAATATCACAAATACGATAAAGGTGATGCTACTGAGAAACAAAGAAGGATGCTTGGATTCTCTTGGTAGCCTGGCATAAAAGTTACTTGGCACTTAGCTGACATGTCTGAATGTTGTCCAAGTCTTGCTGCATGAAAGCACAGATGGTTTAATTAGTTGAGGAGCTAAACAGTGCAGTCATCACCAAGTCTTCCCTCAGGAAGGAGGACAGATTAATGATATGTTTGACCTTAGGACTCTGTTCCTACTTGGTGTCCTGGAGATAAGATAATTATTCTCTATCTTTCTTTGCACTAAATATGGTGACAAACAGTGAAGTTTCCTCTTCATTCCCACTAATTTCAATGTTACCAAGCTCTCAAAAGGTACAAATGTTTATTTATTATCAAAGTATACAACTCTGAAATTCTTCTCCGGGTAGCCATGAAACCAAGAAAGAAAAGAAAAGCAGCCTGATCATCAACCCCCAAGTCTCCCTCCCTGCACAAAAAACAAACAAAACGGAACAGGCACATCAACTCCCAAATCTCTCCGCCCACACAAAAAAACAAACAAAATGGAACAGGCACATCGACCCCCAAATCCTCCTCCCCGCATAAAAAAATGTGAAAGATCAGGGGAGAAACACAAATATAAAAAACCGTAAGACTGAAAAAAGTTTTTAGTCCAAGTCCATAACTAAAACACAGAAAACCTGGGTAACATTCTTTGAGCACAGTGGCAGGCTTCCACTCTCCAGTAGCAGAGCCATCCCCATCGATCGAAAAACAGGCAGCCACCGCCCACCTTCTGCACTTGCCTCAATGTTTCAATTTCCCTTATCGCTTTTATCGGCAAAATAGAGTCAAGCATCGGCTCGCACCCTTGCCCGCCATGAGTTTTGCACACGCTGCCTCTTTGTTGCCATGTTCACTCAAATCCTGCCTTGATATTTGGAGCAGTTAATCACATCTCTGGAATTCAGTGCTTTGGTTCACAGCAATGTTGCAGTAAGTTCTATAGCCAAGAATTCCAGAAAAAGCTTTTCACTGTACCTCAGTACAGGTGGCAATAGTTTATTATTGTCACATTCACCGAGGTACAGTCTAAAATTATGTTCTACATGCCATTTCATTACAGCAGTTCATTGGGGTCAACGGAATGAAGAATAAAGTCTTACAGTTACAGCAAGAGTGCAGAGCAGGCAGACCAGAAGGTGCAAAGAGATAGATTATAAGGTCAAAGGCCAACATTATCGTTCAGCTGTTTTATATCAGCGAGACGGAAGCTGTCTTTGAGCTTGGTCAAACATCAATGGTCAGGCTATTGGTGAACAAGTGCTGCTCACAGCATCTTTGACAACATTTTTCATCAGTTTGCTGATGACTGAAACAGATGGATGGACAGCAATTAACCAGACTGAATTCATCCTGGTTTTTGTGGACAGAATACACACAAGTAACTTTCCTCATTGCCAGATTCTATAGCTGTATGGAACAGTCTGATCATTTTCAGCCTCAAAGGACATCGTTTGGTTCCAAAACAAGAGATAATAATTGAATTGGGATGTTGGCTGAAAATTCTGATTGTCAATTAAATTACTGTATTGCTAATATTTTTTGACTGTTTTGACTAATTTGTGACAGAACTCCCCTAATTTCAATACAGAATTGTCTGTGCTAGAAATTCCTTTGCCATCGTCAATGCTGAGCAATCCTTTGATTTATCCGATCATTTGACAGAACAGTTTGATATAACTAAGTGGTGTGCTGAATCATTTTGGAGAGCAGTTAAAAGTCAACTGTATTGCAATGCATTTGGAATCACCTATTAGCTAGATTAAATAAAGCCGGTTACCCATTCTAAAGGTTGTTAGTAAACTTGATAGGTTTTATTCTTTTATAACAATCCAGTAGATTCACAATCATCATTTCAAATCTTCTTCTTTCCTTTCTAGTACTGATGAAGGGTGTCAGCCCAAAATATTGACTGTTTATTCATTTCTATAGAAGCTGCCTGACCCACTGAGTTTCTCCTGCATTTTGTGTGTGTTGCTTTGGATTTCCAACATCTGTAGAAATTCTCGTTTTTATCATTACAAATGTTTTGCTTTTTACTCTACATTTATTTAATTACTGATTTTTCCATGGCGACATTTATTTTTCCAGATCAGTGAGTCTAAATCCTGGAATTCCCTCTCCAAATGCAGAACCACCGAAACAGATCAAGCAGTTGATTCATCATAACCTTACTGAGGGGATTTGGGGATGAGCCATGCAAATCCCCACATTCTGAAAATGAATTAATTCATTCATTATTTAAAGTTAGCAATCCAGTTATGTAACTAATATGCCACTCTTGCAAACACATATGATGTTAATCTTTTTATCTATTTGCTTACATTGCACAACAATTCCTCTGAGGAAACACAAGACTGAAATACATGAGCATTTGTTCTACTTTTAGTGAATATATTTCCTACTTAAAGCACAAACGGGTTACAAAGAACAGTACAATGGTACAGAAACAAAAATATTACAAATGAGAAAGATCACTATGCAGAAAAACTCATTATTATAACATTTTGGGAGTAAATATATTTATGTATTTATTTTCTGATCCATTTAAATCATAAGATATAATCATCTTTGGATTGTAAATTGTTATTGATTCCTTTAAATAAATTCTACATGTTTCAAGAATATACACTTGCATAGTTCAACACTGAAATCCGTACATTGTCTGTTACTTTGCTCCTACGTAGATTACACTCCAGCAATGCCATGACATTTGAAACTGGAGGTGAAAACAAAGTAAGTGTATCAGACTAGATTGCACTGAGGCTGGATCGCTCTGGGCTCATGACCATAGTTGCTGTGTGTTTGCCCAGCATTCCAGGCGTCACTGCTGTGTGTGGACCGCAAGACCAGCAGCAGGGATCAGGCCTCAGGCATGCAAATTGAGGCCCCATCATTAGTCTTGGCAGCTAAGGAATGTCAGGTTATGAGATAGGGACTTGTATTTGATGAAAAGAGGCATTGAAAATCTGCTGGAAAAAATTAAAATATTAAAATTTAACAAAATATAAAAGCTAAATTAATGTATTTGTTTAAGTGATATTAAGATTAACTTAAGTTTAAAAAGACAAACCTTCATCTTCATGTGTTTTACTGTAAACTTTTACTCTGTAGGTGAAGCACCTTCAATAACTCCAAAAGACTGAAGTAAGGTAAATACTGAAAGGCTTTTATTCGCAGTAAGATACGACTTCCATGCTGAGTGTCTGCCCCCAGACTGAGGAGAAGGGGCAAGACGAAATCACCTTTATTCCGGAACATGTGGGAGGAGCCACAGGGGCAACAGCAGAGGGGCATGTCCAGACAGTTAACCCAGTTACAACATATATATGGTTTACCACAGTGGGTTCTGCAAAATGGGTTACCTTTGGATGGTATACAGCTGAGGGGACCTGGTCTTCTGGAATGCCCCGGGTCTTGATTGCAATTGCAGAGAACAGAACACGCACCCTGCTCTGAGCTGAAATGTAGCTCATATTTTCATGTTGCAGTGATCAGGTACAGAAATTCAGAGTGGTTTTATGTCCATACTATAATTGGCCAGGGGATCTCTAAGGACTTGCTTCCTCACTGTCAGCTCAATGTGCCATTCAGAATGTGATACTTGCCATTTTTCACTTTCTGACTGGGTCAGGTCACAGATCCCTCAGTGGGTGAGCATCTGGGGGACAGTGACCACCGCTCCCTGGCCTTTAACATTATCATGGAAAAGGATTGAATCAGAGAAGACAGGAAAATTTTTAACTGGGGAAGGGAAAGTTATGAGGCAAAGAGGCTAGAACTTGTGGGTGTGAATTGGGATGATGTTTTTGCAGGGAAATGTATTATGGACATGTGGTCGATGTTTAGCGATCTCTTGCAGGATGTTAGGGATAAATTTGTCCCGGTGAGGAAGATAAAGAATGGTAGGGTGACAAGTGAGGTGGAAAATCTAATCAGGTGGAAGAAGGCAGCATACATGAGGTTTAGGAAGCAAGGATCAGATGGGTCTATTGAGGAATATAGGGTAGCAAGAAAGGAGCTTATGAAGGGGCTGAGGAGAGCAAGAATGGGGCATAAGAAGGCCTTGGCGGGTAGGGTAAAGGAAAACCCCAAGGCATTCTTCAATTATGTGAAGAAAAAAAGGATGACAGGAGTGAAGGTAGGACCAATTAGAGATAAAGGTGGGAAGATGTGCCTGGAGGCTGTGGAAGTGAGCGAGGTCCTCAATGAATACTTCTCTTTGGTATTCACCAATGAGAGGGAACTTGATGAAGGTGAGGACAATACGAGTGAGGTTGATGTTCTGGAGCATTAAGGGAGAGGAGGTGTTGGAGTTGCTAAAATACATCAGGACGGATAAGTCCCCGGGGCCTGATGGAATATTCCCCAGGCTGCTCCACGAGGTGAGGGAAGAGATTGCTGAGCCTCTGACTAAGATCTTTATGTCCTTGTTGTCCACGGTAATGGTATCGGAGGATTAGAGGAAGGCAAATGTTGTCCCCTTGTTCAAAAAAGGTAGTAGGGATAGTCCAGGTAATTATAGACCAGTGAGCCTTATATCTGTGGTTGGAAAGCTGTTGGAAAAGATTCTTAGAGATAGGATCTATGGGCATTTAGAGAATCATGGTCTGATCAGGGACAGTCACTATGGCTTTGTGAAGGGCAGATCATGTCTAACAAGCCTGATAGAGTTCTTTGAGGAGGTGACCAGGCATATAGATGAGGGTAGTGCAGTGGATGTGATCTACATGGACTTTAGTAAGGCATTTGACAAGGTTCTACATGGTAGGCTTATTCAGAAAGTCAGAAGGCATGGGATCCAGGGATGTTTAGCCAGGTGGATTCAGAATTGGCTCGCCTGCAGAAAGCAGAGGGTCATGGTGGAGGGAGTACATTCAGATTGGAGGATTGTGACTAGTGGTGTCCCACAAGGATCTGTTCTGGGACCTCTACTTTTTGTGATTTTTATTAATGACCTGGATGTGGGGGTAGAAGGGTGGGTTGGCAAGTTTGCAGACGACACAAAGGTTGGTGGTGTTGTGGATAGTGTAGAGGATTGTCGAAGATTGCAGAGACACATTGATAGGATGAAAAAGTGGGCTGAGAAATTCAGATTGAGTTCAACCCGGAGAAGTGTGTGGTGGTATACTTTGGAAGGACAATCTCCAAGGCAGAGTACAAAGTAAATGGCAGGATACTTGGTAGTGTGGAGGAGCAGAGGGATCTGGGGGTACATGTCCACAGATCCCTGAAAGTTGCCTCACAGGTAGATAGGGTAGTTAAGAAAGCTTATGGGGTGTTAGCTTTCATAAGTCGAGGGATAGAGTTTAAGAGTCGCGAGGTAATGACGCAGCTCTATAAAACTCTGGTTAGGCCACACTTGGAGTACTGTGTCCAGTTCGGGTCGCCTCACTATAGGAAGGATGTGGAAGCATTGGAAAGGGTACAGAGGAGATTTACCAGGATTCTGCCTGGTTTAGAGAGTATGCATTTTGATCAGAGATTAAGGGAGCTAGGGCTTTACTCTTTGGAGAGAAAGAGGATGAGAGGAGACATGATAGAGGTGTACAAGATAATAAGAGGAATAGATAGAGTGGGCAGCCAGTGCCTCTTCCCCAGGGCACCACTGCTCAATACAAGAGGACATGGCTTTAAGGTAAGGGGTGGGAAGTTCAAGGGGGATATTAGAGGAAGGTTTTTGGTGCGTGGAATGCACTGCCTGAGTCAGTGGTGGAGGCAGATACACTAGCGAAATTTAAGAGACTGCTAGACAGGTATATGGAGGAATTTAAGGTGGAGGTTTATATGGGAGGTAGGGTTTAAGGGTCGGCACAACATTGTGGGCCGAAGGGCCTGTACTGTGCTGTACTATCCTATGTTCTATGAACCCCACAAAGATGGTCAGATTGATGAATACAGGTGAAATTTTAATGGTTCGATCAGTCTTCATTATTACAAACAAACTCTAGCCTGAAAAATTAGTTTTACAAATTTGGAGTTTCATTCCATTCGAACTTAGTTAGTGTTGGATAGCTGAAACAACATTAATCATTTTGCCCTTTTTTAAAATCTGCTCACTTATTTCTCTTTTTCCCTTAATTATATTTATTCTTTTCCACACCTCATATTGCATAATATTGGTCTAATCTATAATTTCTAATTTAGATGCCACTGTTTCACTGGTGGGACATAACTTGCAAAAGCATGATTTCCTTTGCCTCTGAATTCATTCTGTCATAGTCAATGACATTTAGAGCTAGCCAGCGAGGATTAATTCCTAGCTAGATGAGTCACGGTGAAGATTCTTCAATCTGACCGGTTGAAGAGCCTTATTGTTGCTTTTCAGGTCTGCCAAACACTAATTGAAGTGCACACCACAGTGGATGAAATGTCTAACAGTCATCCTCTTTTCTGGAGATAATGTCAGCTTGGACCCATGTTCTCTCTCTCCAAGATACCATTTTGCTTCCTAAGTTTTGTGTTACTGATCTTGAAGGTCTTTGGCTTGATCATTCTTGCGTCACTATAAAATTGCTGTCCAGGCTGCTGGAGTTGACTAAATGTATAAAATGGTTGGCAGCTCACTCTGCCCTGGCTTTCAAATACAAGTCTAGACTCTTCATTCAAATGTACCTGATGCTGCAGTCAAATCAAGCTATTAAACATGGTTTTGAAATTGAAATCTGGAGCACATAATAAGCAATGGTTATGTGAACACATATTCCATCTCAAGCGAAAATCACAGTGTAGGCCCAGGAGGGGAGGAGAGTATCCATTGGTTATACTGACCAGAAAAGAACATGATCAAAAAGACCCACAGGTAAGGCTAAGACTTAAATCAAAGGTCAATTCTCATGAAGCTGCTTTAATGCAGATCTCTAAAATTATATTCTTAATGGTTATTCAACTCATAGTTATTAAAGGTGATTCTGTTCATAGTTTAAAGACTAATACTGAATATGTGATGCTTCTACTTAATTAGTCATCAGAATGAAGATAATAATTTAAAATAACATTTTTGAAATGTTTTGCCCATTTGCATTACAAGATTGCCTGTGCTAAGTATTTGCATGTTCCTAGAAAATTACAACTCTGAAAAGAGGGTTGGGAAATAGTGAACTCTCGCCAAGAACAGGCTAAATGAAACCAAATTGATTTGTACTCATTGTGAGACTGAATACTCTTCCAATTAGATTATGAAATAAAAAGTGGGATTTGAAAGACAAAGTGAAAAAAGAAACAGAAAAGTTGTAAGCAATAGGGTAAGATGGAGAAGATGGAGAAAATGGGAGAAAAGGAAAGGCTGTGGGAGAGGAGAGGCTGAAGAGGAGGGAAAAGAAGAAATAATGGGATGAGAAAGAACCATTTGCTAGAGCACATTAAACTACGTATTAGGGCATGGCAGAATGGAAAAAAAATGTGATGCAGAGTATTCACATTCCGAAACGAAATGAGAAAATATATCTTGAAGAATAAAATGGATACAAAAAATTGTGACTGAAATAATTTTGCTACTGCACCTTATAATAACCGAAGGCACATTGTTTGGTTTGATATTCTGATATCACCCAAACCCTCCACTGCCTCTGTACTAGCTGATTTTCAGTCTTGGATGCGTTTAAATTTCTTCAAATTAAACATGAGGTAGACAAGTGGCTCTACCATAAGTTCTTTCCCCTTGCTACTAATCTTATTTCCTCCGGC